>NC_140585.1:957481218-958685374 GCF_964204655.1 Triturus cristatus | reverse complement strand
TGTTTGCCTTTTTTGTTCTAATTGGAGACATGTACCGTAATCACGTGGATTGCTCCCCCTCCTCTTGGGGCTCCTGTTTATAATATGAATTTCAAATAGAGTGATTATATATGTATTTATTTAGAAATGATTGCAAGAAAGAATAAGTACTTGACTATTTTGATAATAAAAAGAAAATAGTCTTTAATTATAAGAAAAACATTGTTGTTCTCTCTGTGGGACATTCTTGAGTAACCTATATAGGATGTGAGTATGTTATAAGGGGTTTAGTGTTGTATATTTTGTCACTGTTTTGTCTCTTATTCTTGGTGCATGACGAGAAGAGCAGACACAGGCATAACAAACCCAACACAGAACCCCAACTTCCAAGCCAAGGATGCATTCATTTGAAGGGGGCGGGGGGTCACACCACAGGCACCCTTTCTGTGAAGCTACGCCCATGATGCCCTAAAAACACCCATCAATCATTGTATTGTTTAAGACTAGCCTGGCTGCAAGGTTTCAATCAGTTTGTGGTAGTTCAGTAGGTTTGTTTCTGTATGCTCAAACCTATCTCCAGCCTAAAATATTTGATTCTCCATGCAGTCTGGCGCTCTTTGGTGATTTGTGTGTCCAAAAGGGGCTTATATTATTGGTACAGCCAATTGCTTTCTACCTGATACCTGTTTGTTGAATATTGCAGGAGATCTTTGCCTTGTCTCGTTGGATAAACACACTGCAGATCGAAGGCCACAAAGCGGTTAAGGCATGAGATATCAGTCAATCAATTGATGAGTATGCATCTAGATTCAACTGAAAAAGGGATTTTTTCTATTCACATGGTTTGAATAAATATTTTGATGTCTGTATTTTTGTGACGATTGTCTCCAAAAGTGTGTCCAGCAAGTGTTATAAACTTGAGGAATCCTCTCCCCCAATAGCGGACTATGGGGACTCAACATATGAGCAGCATCCAAGTTCCTGTGGTTGATGGCATGGATGACGGAAATGGGAACAGGCCACAAGGTGGTAAGTGTTTGGGATTCCGTAAACAATAAAGCTATATTCATAGTTCTAGCATCACAAATGGGTGCTTTTTCGTTCTGACATATTGAAAGACCTTATGCCATTAACAAAAACATTGAGAGTGAGCTTTGAGTCAGCCCCTGAAGTCATTAACTGTTTTGAGTTAGCTCAATACAGCTATTGTTTGTTTGAAGAGTCCTTTGTTTCATGGGTCATTCTCTAATATTGAGTGGGTAGTTACATTTCCAGTTACCCATGCAAGCAGAAAGGTTTGTTTTTCAATATTTACATATTGTATTGGTAATGGGACAATGAAGTAGTCCAAGTCAGCCTCACACTCACTGCTGCTGGGCACTGATGTCAAAATCAGAGTACAGGGAGGACTCTGCTGCCCCTGCCAGGCGTTAATGTGAACTTCAAAGCACCTTGTGTCCATTCTGCTGCTCCTGCCAGACACTCGTGAAATTCCCAGTACTTTCTTGGTTTCTACCGCACCCAAACGGCACTTTACCACGATGAGGTGTTTCCCGTGGCCTTATCCAGTGGCCTTATCAAAATTGGTATATCTGGGTGTAGAGATCTGGGTTCTTCCAATAAAAATCCCCTGGGTTGTTATTGTCTACCTCTAGATTTTGCCTCTGCTGATGCATGGGATGCCCTAATAAGGTCTAGAGAACTCTAAGAGCACCCAGACACCACCTTTTAAAATAAGGTATGGTGATGCAGTGGCTAGATGGGATAAACGTCTCTGAGTAGGTTGTGCACAACATGTGTACACCCACTTGTGCACAGACGATGGCTTAGCGGGCATGACTATTCTCTTACCCAGCCTGGCATCTGCACATAGGCAGCTTAATGTAAGATGGGCTCCAGTTTACATTATTATCATTTAACTGGGCTGCATCATTCCTTGTGGGTAAATTGCATAATGTGTGATGGGTTTTCCACTTTGTTTACTTTCTGCTTAAACTATAACTGTAGCATATGTCTCCGAGACAGCCCTTAACAAGATTTCCCCTTTGAGCTGCTTGGTTAAGTGAATTAATTACTGTACTCCATCGCCTTGCAGATCAAAGGCCCCTGTGGACAATAGGCCTATTCCAGGGAGATTGGAAATGTCCTGGTGGAAGACTGGGTGTGGTTTGAATCTCCATAGCTGAACAATATCAGCTACCCTGTTAATTGAGATATGGGAAGTTCTTATTCTAACTTTGAAGAACGGTAGAACCCTTTGACGATGTTGGAGGGAGGATCCCAGGCCTGCGCGGTCATAGACAAATTCAGAGAGATATACATTGTCCTTGGAGTGGACTGCAATTTTGTAACTAACCCCAAATGCTACACAGGTGTAGCAAAGAAAGTGGACTGATTCCTTTGGTGACAGCTGTAGAGGGATGATAAGGAATCGCTGGTTTGAGTGGGTGTTACAACAGTCACAGAGATATACACATCCCTTTGTACGCTTCTGTGCATCCAGGAAGAGCTGATAAGGACATTGGAAATTAAACAGGAAAGACCACCGACACTATAGCCAATGTCTAGAGCCTTGAAGGTGCACCCATTTTTTATTTGCTTTTCCAGACTCTTTGGGCCATCTCAGGGCTGAAATGATGGCATCAGCTCCCTGACTCTTTCCCAGCTCTAGTGGAGAGTGGACCTCCTAATTACCCTGAATGATGGGTCCTTTTGGACTTCTGTTGGACTGATTATGTTGTAGTGCCTGGAGAAATGGGCACTGGGGACTTTTATGGCTGATCAGTGATTGTTACGGAGCAAAGGTTCAAGGTCAGCAGACCACCAGGGCTGGTCAAGAGAGCATCCCCAGACCTCATAGAAGTAACCTGCATTTTTGTTTACAGATAAGGGTAGTGGTACCAGAGACTCTGAGGGGCTGAAGTAATGCAGAAAGAAGCTGTGTTTGGGCCAGGACAGCCCCAAGCTTCTTGCATAGGAGTAGGTCCAATGGAGTATAAGCTCCAAACCACACTCAAAACTGTTGACCAGGGCCTGAGAAATCTAGATGTGTCTTTGCTGCTCATATCTGGTCTTTAGTGACTTACACTGAGTGCCGTGAAGCAAACGGCATCAGCGTCCTCAAGAAATCCAAAATGCAGTTGAATTTTTCATGCAAATTCTCTTTTTGTTTAGTGGGTCCTCGATTGAGTTTTTAGAGGATCCCACACTTTGTTAATTTTCCTCTTTAGAAGTGGGGGAACCATCTATATCTCCTGGGGTTCATGAGGACAAGCGAAGTAGCTCTCCCAACCCTAAGGAATCCCTTCTTCAGTGTGGCACTACGAATGGAGGTCCTCTGGGGCACCAGAAGCTGATCCTTTTCCTGTCCCACTCCACACACCAGAGGATAGGTCGTGCAGGAGGGGCGTAGAGCAGAAGCAGCTGACTCCATTGCCTAGCACAGGCCAGGGCGTCAGACAGGTGATGCTACCATTTACACAGCAAAGCTCTATGAGTGTGCTGTGCAGTGATGCAAAGAGTGTGTCAGAGACCCTCAAGGGGCAGGTGCACTGGTGTTCAAAAAAGTTGAACGCTCAGTGGGGCATTTGTAATTGTTTCATAAAAACACAAACATCTATGGTCTCTGAGTCCTTGTTGCAAGGCATCTGGGGATGAACACATAAGCATCCAGTTCACAGGCAGGATGCCCCAATCCACAGTGTAAAACTAAAGTATGGCTACTTCAAGGACATCTCCCTGGTAAGAAAGCTCATGTTCACATTTTACATGTTTGGAGATCTGGCTAAATTAAATGCTTATGTCTCAAAGGGCGAATTCATGTTAATGTTTGTTTTAGGCCTGCCTAAATATTGGTAGCTCTCTCCAGACAAGGTCACATGGGTACGCCAAGCCTAATCAGGTTGATTTCACAAATGTCAAATGTGCTGTCAAGGACAGCAAGCCTTTGTTTTGAATTGTGAACAGTTTGACAAAGCCTATGAACTTTCTATATTAGGAAAAGTCGTATATTAGTGCTGCAGGCCTCTTAGGGTATTGCTGGTCTTCTGGGTTAGGGCTCACTGTCAGCTAAATCATCACATTATGCCTCACAGCTAATGGGGACAGACAGGGGTTTTATGTGCAGTACTGTGTATTGTTTTTCATTGCTGAGTTCTAGGTATCTAGCCTGCAGAAACTCATTGAGTAAGCCTTGGAATGTTCTGCCTCACTATTGTGAAAGTCAAGTGCAACAAGCATTGGCATAGCCAATAGGTCTCAACTTTGGGACATATAAGTATTTAGCCATGCAGCACATTATCCTGGGTGCTACAACATCTACTGTTACATCTTGTGAAAAGCAACATGCATTGTACTATGTCTAGAGAGTTTGCATTCATGTGCCTAAGAGAGCTGTATATTAAATTACCCGATCAGGCGTCAGATAAACTGTTATGTGGCGTGTGTTTCCTGACTCATGTGGCTAAAAGAGAACATGCACTAACAGGGTAACAATAATAATACAAAGGGTAAATATGACTGCCAGTGTTGCGATACGAACCCGCTAAGCACTGCTGCACTCTTACCCTAAACATTCACCCCTGTGCCATCTAGGCCGATGGAGCGATAGCGTGAACTCGACCCAAAGGTATTGAATCGCTTTTAAAATAAAAATACCATGGCAGCACTGCTGTCAGTGCACAAGATCGCCTCTAAAGACCCGGCCTGGACCACAAGAGCACACTGGAAGGGGAAGGAGACGTAGTTGGAAAGTTTATGGAGCAGCTGCTGCTTGTCTGCGCCATTAACATCACAGTCCTCCAACGCCAGTGACAACAGCCTGTTCGCGCACTGCCTGTACCGATAACGACATATCCGGTTTCCACGAGTGACAACATATCCTGCTGCAATGCAGTCCATCTGGCCGCATTAGTGAAAGCGTAGCCAAAAGGCAGTGCTTCATTTGTAAAAAATGAAGTGCCGGGGCTCTTCCCGAAAAGCCACTGCAGCCAGCACCACACATTGTCCCTGCCAGCACTGCCAATGACAGTAACAACATAACACCTAACCTTCGCACTCCTACAAGTGTGACGTTTCAAACTATTTCAGGCCACACAAGGCTATAATAATGGCGTGAGAGGCTGACTTCATGTTCAATGCCATTTGACTTAATGAAACAGTTGTTGTGCACATCTCACACAGCTCTACCATGTGGTAGACTGTCCCTAGAGTTGGAGATTATGCTGTGGTGGAGCCCAGTACTGGAAACCACCAGTTCAAAGTAAGCACTGATTAGAAGTATATAACACTTATCAGTGCACACTTCAAATACTTCATCACATTGTCATGCAACTCAATGGTACAGATTTTATCGAGTTTGAAAGGATGAGAAGCTGAGTTGGTTGTCTTCGAATTAAACCCTGGCTGACACGCACAATTCTCTGTTTCAGATGCGGTTAACCTCGGAGCTATCAGCCTTTAATTATATATATGCCTATATATGAAGTGCCTGTAGAAGGAAAATTATAGGTGTGGTACAAAAGCAAACTGGACCGCCTGGGTTAGGACGTGAGAGATGTGCCTCTGTTGGATGCATTAACGAAAGCAATATTTATTTTTGACTGTCTCTATAAAGGCGTTTAGTACTTTGAACACGTGTGTATATTTGCTGCCACTGCTGTTTGTTGATGTAAGCACGCACATGAGATATACTTGTGTGTGTGTGTGTGTGTGTGTGTGTGTGTGTGTGTACGTGGCATACATAGCAGTGTGTGTGTGTTCACCTTTGCTGCGTCTAGCTATTGCTCGGCGAAAGTGCGCGAGTGTTGAAATTATGCTGAAAAATGTTCGCATGCATGGGATGAAATATTTAGAATGTGGGTGTAGCTACGTGTCTAAGTCATTCCCAGGTGCCTCTGTTTACGAGCGTGTGCATGCTTTTATGAACGATGTTGAAATAATGGTCATGTCTGTGTGTGAGCTAAGTGTGTTTGTGTGTGAGTGCGTGTTTGAGCACATATGTTTGTCTGGAGGTTTATGTATGTGTGTGCAGGGGTTTGTGCACATATTGGCTCTCGCAGCCACAACACACTTCAACCGGGGACTCGGGAGAAGAACAACAATGTCTGCGGTGAGTCAGTGACGTAATTAGATTTACTTTGTATGTAATATGGCATTCAGGCAGATGCATACTGTCGACCCGGCCCTGATGAATAAGTGCCGGTGCTAAGCGCCGGCACAAATTAAGCACTGCCAAAAGGTAACGGTGTCGGGGACCGCACATCCAGTCTGCACCAGTAACAGCACACCTGCCTGCACTAGTTACATCACACTTTTTTTGAGGCAGTTTTAATATAGCGTGAACTCGACCCAAAGGTATTGCAGCTGGATCAGACGTAAGCCTCTTTGCTGCCACACCTTTCCGCTTTGCATTCTTGTATTTGTGGTCCTATATTTTAATGGACACAAACACAACGACAAGCACCAGAATGCAAGTAGAGCTAGAATAGCAACTGATGTCGGACACCGGGTAACGTGAGACTCAGGAGGAGTTTATGTTATGTTTTATATATTTGGTTTAATGAGATGTAGGGTTTGCTGCTGTGCATTGTTTGTTACATCGCTAGTAGCTGCAGATGACTTGGAACGCGTGAATACCATCTAGGAACTCCGTAGTTTGCAACAGCGCGTGGCCTGGTGTGATGTCACTACTGGGTAACTCTGATACTTGTAACCCGGAACGAAGCAAAACACAGCAACCTTAATATTACTACACGGTAGCGGATCAGTGCTTGATAAATGCAACATAAAATAAAAATAAAAAGCTACACATTTCGTTTTAATATGGCATATGGACGTTACTATTTGTCTAACAAAGTTACAACTGGGCACAATGAAAACGATTTCATGTTTTCTAACTCACGTGAAATGTTCTAATCTACACCCATCGCCACTCGCAAGGTTGGGTAATTGTTTCCAGACAGTTCTTGGTTCATAAAGGCTGCTCAGAGCAACCACATGTGGGCGAAATTAAAGGCGGACAAGTGGACTTAGCAGCGTCAGCTGAAAAGCCTTTCACATGTTGGAGCCAAAGGTCACAGGATATCTCTAAAATTCAGCCATGAGCGATCGTTAAAGAAAATGGAAACATCGCCATTACATTTGGAAATGCGCGATGAGAAAGGGACATTCCATTTGGGCTGCATACATTATGATTTGCATCTCCCTAGCTGTAATTCAA
Source organism: Triturus cristatus (assembly GCF_964204655.1). Lineage (NCBI taxonomy): Eukaryota > Metazoa > Chordata > Amphibia > Caudata > Salamandridae > Triturus > Triturus cristatus. Next base: position 958,678,176 of record NC_140585.1, on the reverse strand, counting down.
GCACTCGGGATGGGTGCGGCCGCGAAAGTGAAAGCGACCCTTGGAAACATGATAAGGAACAGATGGGAGCGAGGCGCCCCTGCTCGCTCCCGCAAGCTAGAAGCTGCCACACGCACAAGCTGTAATGCAGGCACTCGGGATGGGTACGGCCGCGAAAGTGAAAGTGACCCTTGGAAACATGATAAGGAACAGATGGCACCCTGTAAGCTGGAGGCCGCCACACGCAAGAGTTTCAGAAAAGTGCAGACCGATTCCAAGAGGTCATCTCCTAGAGCAGCGCATGTGCACTTCGCTAGGCTCGAACGAAAAAGGGGTACTTGCACCCTAATTTGAGGGTCCATGGTATGGAGGCCTCAAGACATCACAAGGGCAAGGCCCTTCTTGATACGATTAAGGCCAGTAACTAAATCCGTCCTTGAAGGCCATCTACCGCACAACAAGATCAGCATATTGATGTCACCCACCATTTGCTTACAGCGCGTGCCTTTCTCTGAGCGAGATGGCCCCATGCATCATAACACCATTCCAGCCATTATGTCTCTACCACCCACTCCATCAGTGCTGCCCACCAAGGACTTACCACCACTGTTTTCCTTCCTGCCTGCTGGCCTCATCCCCCTCTCCCATCCCAGCTGATCAATCTTCGCTACTCACTATCCAACACAGGTTCACTGCTGATGTCCTTTTTTAAAAACCAAACGTGTACTTTGTGCTACTGAGGAACAACATTCGACAAGCCAAAGTCTGCAGAATAATTTTCTAATGTCATCGTTGAAAGAATGCCTAAACGTTTGACTTACTTCTTTGATAGAGATGGCACATGAGACAGCTTTTTCCTTTGCCACATCCAAAAATGCTCATGCTTTTCGTCTAAGTTGTTTCCTTTCTAAACATGCTGGCATACAACTAACACAAATGAGAGGATTGCCTGGAATTGTTTTAACTTTGATTAATGACTTGATTTAGGCTTCATAATATTTTAGTGGACCTATTTCCTGTCATTACTTTGTATAATGATGCATAATTTACTGCAACAGAAGTCAGCCTTCTGGCTGCCCGATCTTCTTACATTGTTCTGCATTCTAGTGGGCTTTAATTGAGGGGGATCGAAATGAGGGTCAAAGGCCTTAAACATTTCAGAGCCATTGTATTGCTTTTAATTCCAACAAAGTTTAGGCAAATGATTAGGTGAGAGGAGAGTTCAATGGTAGAACTCTGCTTAGCCCTGGTAGCAATGGTATAAACTGCATGCAGTTCCCTGTAGGTATATGTGTTAACTTCAAGCAGCACCAGACAACATTATAATTAAGAACGCAGCACAATAAAATTCCCAAATCAATTTAGATAAATCAAGACAACCTCAATTAACAAAAAGATAGAAGAATGATGAAAATAAGATTAGCGGAGTGAGGAAAGGTCATCTTTGTCCGCAGCCAGACCACGCTTGAAAGCCATATTTCTGCTCGGCTGCTCGGCTGAGCTGCTCAGTTTACAGCGTTGAAGGTTGCACCTAGCAGACGCCCGAACAGCGAGTTGGATAGGTATTTACGCTGACCGCTGAGATCCTGGAGCTGGCCGGCAACGCTGCCCGTGACAACAAGAAGACCCGCATCATCCCCAGACACCTCCAGCTGGCCATCCAGGGTCCCTTACTGTTTGGAGCGCTGCTCCTGCTCCTGATTCCTGTTGCTCTCCGGCCACTCGCTCTCCGCCACGCCTCGCGGCCCCCGCTTCGCGGGTGCCGCTCGTAGGCAAAGATTTTGGTTACTGTGGACTTAGCCTCCTGTCCCTCGACGTGCATGAACACCAACGCGCTTCCTGGAAACCAACAGCTGGTCACCAAGGTCAGAGGCGGGACTGCGAGGACCAGCGTGCCTAGCGGCGCGGATCGGTCACAGCTGGTCCTCTTCCCGCCCCCTCCACTTGACCTCTCCTTAGATAAGCTGTGGCAGCAACGCGCACGCGGGACGCGCGCGGGGCAAAGGCCGGGGCGTTTAAGGCCGTTCAAGGAAGGCAGAGGACGGCCCTGGCCCTGAACCCCTGTATCCTCGCCCTTCATCCGTTGGCAAGGTAGGCGGAACTGTGATTTCCATCTCTTTTATAAACACATAGTGCCCGTCTCCTAGCCCTATCATCTACCGCTTTTGAGAGGCCCCTTCTTGCATCTGACCCAGCACCACAGATGTCAACTATGCGCAATAGAACTAGAAGCTGTACTAAAAAAGCCATGGCGGTAGCACAAGTGACTGGACCTATAGATCTTTTTATTTCACGGGTGAATGAGACCATCGATAAAAGTATTATATTGCTGGAAAAAAGAGTTTCCTTGGACCTCATGAACGCTAAGCGCTCTTCCTTGGGCTCTCTTGCAAACGCAAATTCACCCTCCCAGCAAGCTTTGATTAATTGTTCCTTACCCCTACCCTTGACCACCGCTGGCGAATTCACAGTTCCGAACGTTGTCGATTTGTCAGTCACCCAATCTGACTCGGATCCGTCTTATGTTGATCTTGAGGCTACCCCAGATCTAGAAGTCTGCCAGACATCTGAAAAGACGAAGCCAAGCCTAGATGGGCAAATGGACAAAGGAACACTTTCTGTACCTATCGACACTGGGGGCAGGGTTACTATTCCTACAAAGGTGGCGTCCAAGACCAAGTCTAAGGAAAAACCTAAAGCTAAAGCAAGGAATCACAACTTGATATCGCCTACCCCGCACCTGGCGTCAGGCATACCCTGCTGGGTTGAAAACATGGTAACAGATCTTAAACTGGACCTTGAGGCCACAATAGCAGCGCAAATAAAGCCTTTAATCTCCAAACTTGATAGACTCACGTCGCTAATAACTTCGAAATGGCCTAATAAGATGAATGGGCCTGGGTCTATTCAGTCACAAGGGATTAAAGAAACGCTTCCCAAACCTTCACCTTGCGTCAAGCCCCCTAAAGATGCATCTAACAAGGCAAAAATACCATCAGCTACCAAGGATTCAGCTGTATTACACCTGTCCCAAACAGGGAATACTTCTGCTCAATCCCCACCCCTATCTACTCCGAAGGCGGTGGGTCCTACTTCGGCTTTGCAACAATCTGCTGGTGGAAATAAAACTACCAACTTACAAGCAAAAGATCTCACAGGAAAGTCTACTAACCCTGCAGCTCCTCATTCTACAAACAAGCCCGAAGGCTCTAAGCCAAAGCAGGCGCGCTTTAAGTCAATTAGCCTGCCACCGGAAGTCTCTCCTTTTGTGGTTGTGCTGACAGCCGTTCCCCCACTGAAGGAGGGAGTAAAAGAAACCTTTGTAGAGCTAAAAAACAAATGTGCTCAGTGGCTTCAACTACACAAACCTTTACCTAGCAATATGAGTGGTGAAATTCTTACAGTGCGTAGAGGGGACTGGGTGGGCAGGAGTAAGAAAACAATAGCAGGGGATGTAATTACAGTTAACTTTAGGGATATAGGGGCAGCCAGCTACATATGCAATACACCCAATAGTGGTCCTGCTACCCAAATCAATCCACTCCCTTTGTCTTATTTCCTTCCCATGCCGCCAAGACTAAATCCCCATCGGCCTACTTTTCCAACTAACAGAGGGTCTGTGTATCCCCCGCAACATACCACTAAACACTGGCAACAACCACCACAATTCTCATCTTTATTCCCACATCATCCTAGTCTTCAGTGGCAACAACCTTATCAACATCTACCACCCCTATATCAGGCTGCTCAGCAGTGGCAGCAACCCCTTCAGCCTCCACAATTCGCTAACCATCATTGGCAACAGCCATGGCAGGACTTGCCCCCTTCTTTCGACCCCTCGTATTCACAATTCGCTCATCCAAATAGATACTGTGTGCTAGATGAGGTAGACTGACTCAACTTCATGGAAGGTCCAGATATAAATCTCACTATCACCGATAACGATATGGAGGATGTTCCGCCAGCCACATCTCTCCCTATATGTTCCGAATCCCCAACAGAGGCACCCCTAATACCACTTGCCCACATATTTACTAGGGACAGTGTAGACCCACCAAATTCTAAAATTATTACCATCCCCGACGGTGATCCAACACATGGCGAGATAAAAATTCTTAGTTGGAACCTTGCGGGGATCTCTAGGAAATTAGGCCTCCCGGAGTGGAACGTCCTGATTGACGCCCACAAGATTTGTGTATTCCAAGAGACCTGGATCACTGAGCCACTGCACCGTGTCGGGTTTGTCACATTTTATACACCAGCTGTAAAACCTAAGGCAGGGAAGGGGCGGCCATCAGGGGGGCTTATCATCTGGGTAAGCATTTCGCTCAACTGTCGGATAACCATATAAAAGGCAGGAAACCTAGACATCCTTGGTATCTCTCTATCGGGCCAACGTGGGGGACTACTTGTAGATCTCTACGATGTCTACGTTAGAGGCTCCAAAAATGGGTGCATCTCACCAACAGTAGCGCAACTTGAGGCCCAATTAGGGGACCATAACGAACCTGGCCATATCATAATAGCAGGAGATTTCAACTGCACATATGAGCCACTCCCCCTAGAAGGAATACCCGATTTAGGAGAAGAGGACAGTAGGTGGGGTATTCCCATCCTCTCTATCCCACCCATTAAGCGCTGGACTCGCAGTGCAATACAGCTTAACGCACTTACATTAGAGTTTGGATTAAGAGCAGCCAATGGCCGCACACGTTCTGATCAGATGGGTGCCCCAACGTTCAACAGAGTTGGTCACTCCACAAGGATAGACTATATTCTGCTGGACCGGGGGCTCTGGAGTTCGGTCATCGATATGGTTGTTATTCCTACCATAGAGAGTGATCATAACTCACTTTCCCTAACCCTAATGAATTCTTGGTCTACCAGAGCGCCGCTAGCACCACCGAGCTGTCCACAGGAGATTACTGTCTCCTCTTGTGGAAGACGCCTTAAGTGGAATAAGATCTTGTGTAATACTAATAAATTGTCCACTATTGAAGAGGTGATTAATGGCACACAAGATGTAATCAGCTCCATAGATTTATTTATGGCAGCAGATAAGGTAACAACTATCTACGAAGTAGCCATAAAAACTATAGGGGACCTTTTCTGGGTAAAAGGGATTATAGGGAAAACCAAACCTCTAACCAAACCCAAAGGCAGACACGACTGGTATTCTGCACCATGCAGAAAGGCCAAGACATGTCTAATTGAGGCAGTTAAAGGGAAGTCCCCCTTATCAATTCAAATAGCTAGAAGGGAATATAAAAAGGTCTTGTGGTTGGCCAAAAGGGAGTGGGAAGATGCCTACTGGTTAACCCTTAAAGAAGCCAGCCTGAAAAAAGACTCTAAATATTTTTGGGACACTATAAGGGCACGTAACAGACCAGACAGTGATCTGCTAACCTGTAACATCTCAAGCCAGGTGTGGGAGGACCACTTCTCCAAACTCTACTCCTGCCATGACGGCTCCAACGGGAGAGGGTCTGCTATATCCCTGCCTACCACAAACTATGCACTCTGCCCCACTGACTTTGATTTTACGCTAAAGGAAGTGGAATACGCAATAAGCTCTATCATTCCACAAAAAGCGGCCGGACCTGATGGGATTCCCGGGGACCTGCTAAAATCCGATAGCACCAAATGGGGCAAATTGATCCACTCCCTTCTTGTTGCCATCTGTAGGGGTGCCCCTATTCCCTCATCGTGGAAAGGGGCGGAGGTGGTCCCCATCCATAAGAAAGGTTCGAGGGATGACCCATCTAACTATAGGCCAATCAGCTTGTTAGATACCAGCCAAAAAGTTGTCGGCAAAGTCCTGTTACTTAGAATCCTAAATTGGGTAGAAGAAAATAAAATCCTTTCCGACTTCCAGTCAGGTTTTAGAGTGGGTACTGGAACGATTGAGCAGGCATTCAGGCTCATGATGGTATATTGGAAGGTTGTGGTTATAGGCAAGGGCAGTCTTTATCTCGCGTTTATCGATTTAAAGACTGCCTTTGACCTTGTACCTAGGGACCTATTATGGAAAGTACTTGCTGACATGGGGCTGCCACATTATCTACTATCCCTATTAGTCAGACTACACCAGGACAGCTTTGCCCAGGTCAGGTGGGGCCCTGGAGGGGAGAAAACGGGCAGTATTCTGGTCGAGAGAGGAGTCCGCCAGGGATGTGTTCTGGCTCCCACCCTTTTCTCTCTCTACATCAATGGGGTGGTTGAGCATCTCCTCAAACATCCATCTGACGAGCCATCCCTGGCTGGAGAACGCATACCGACCCTCCTCTTCGCGGATGATACGCTTTTAATCTCCAAAACCCCAATGGGACTCCAGAGACTTTTGGACAATTTTCAATCATTTTGTACCAAACGAGGTCTGGTAATAAATACTAACAAAACGAAGTACCTTGTCCTCAATCCACCGAAACAACATGTGCGTTCCCCCACCCTAAACGCTGAGCTTCTGGAAAGGGTAAAGGACTTTGATTACCTTGGGATACGCCTTTCGGATAAAATGGACTGGACGCCACACCTAGATAAAATGCTGTTGAGCCACAAAAGGACTACAGGTGCCCTATTAAGAGAGCAACGTTCCAGTACAACAAGGCCTATAGGAACAGTCCTTGAGATTTACACAGCTAAAGGAGTTAGCTCTGCCCTTTATGGGGCGGAACTCTGGGGCTTTTCGTCTACTGACGCTCTGCAGAGATCTGAGAACAAATTCTGCAGAGAAATAATGTCCCTTCCACAAGGTACCCCGACACTTCCTTTATTCATGGACCTTGGCTGTACCCAGATTGGCGAAATCGCGAAATTTCGCCCTTTATTATTATGGGCCCGTATTTGGCGGGTAGAAGAACTAAGCGGATATGCCAGAGGCCTCAAGGAAATCATGTCATCACCAAGCTGGTATAAAATCAAATGGCTAAAAGACATGAAAAACTTATTAATTAAGTTGGGTCAACTTGAATCATGGCTAAGTAGAACTTCACCCCCAAAGCAAACACTTAAAAAGCTTTATTGGGACTGGATTTGTTCTCAAAGAAACTCTAGCACCTCCCTGGGCAGGCTAACAGAGGACTTTCTGAGGTTCAAAGACTGCCCCAGGCGGGAACTGTACCTGGATGCAATTGGAAAACCCTTTGATAGGGCCTTGTATTTTAGATTTAGAATGGGAACCTTACCACTTAATACCTTTACTAAAAGATGGAAATCCTGTATGGAAATGTCTGAGCTATGCCCATCGTGTCTTGTTAAACCGGAAACATTAGCACATTTTATGTTTGTGTGCGGCGAATATGCTACTCCAAGGAGGGTCTGGCTCAAAAACCTATGCCGTCAGCTGGGGACTAGGAGTCATGATGTGGCAATCAGGATACTTACTTCGGACAGTAGCGTACCCTATGCTTGCGCCCTAGCCAAGTTTCTATCCTGGGCTTGGGCTATCCGAGCCAAAAAGCTAAAACAATCTGTCTAATTCTTTGTTAGGAAAATTTCTTAAACTGAAAATGCTGCCATAATTGTTTAACCTCTAAAATTTAACCAACTAGTTGGCTAGTTTAACTGAACAAACATTTTTTGAAACTATTGCCCTTCCTAAATGTTGGAACAGAGATATAAAATCTTTTTAAATTTATTACTGTTATTCTTAACTGTAACTTTTTATACACTGAGCTGCTTTTATGATAATGACTTTTTATCGAAATAAAGCTTTGACTTTGACTTTGACTTTGATTAGCGGAACTAGAGATATGCACTTTAACATTTTTAAGCCAAAAACCATAGAAAAACACAAAGTGCCAATGATAGTCAATGCTTGTAGTAGACCTTTAACTAGATGCCATTTCAGGCTTACCGTAGAGGTCAGGTACACTTAGCAGGTCACATCAGTCTAGGTTTTTACCTTTGCCACTCTAACATTTGGGAACCAGACTCTCAAGAGGCGGCAGCAAGCTCACTTGGCTTCGCACCCAGGAAAAGAACATGCATTTTGCACTTAACATGTAGTGAGAAGTCTTCTGCCCAGCCAAAATCCACATTTCCATGATCATCCAAAAGGAATTCATGTTTGTGTGGAGAGCTATGCTAAGCATATGGCTGGCAAAGTGCAGATGCAATGAAGAGTGGAAGGATGTCAAACATGTGGTTCTTCTTCTCAAATGGGCCAATTCTGGAAACTACCATTCTAGGATCAATTCCTTGCCTTACCCTGATCCCTTGTCCTTCGTTTTAACTTAGTCTCTTTTTTGGTTTTATTTTTCCATAAGTCAGCAAGGTATGACACTGTATGCAATGAGGGCTCCACTGGGTCATGTACACATTTGTGGTGTCCTGTTGTAGTCTTGAATGCTGGCTGAAAAAACTCTAAATGGGACAAATTAGCAATTTGTAGCCACCATGGTCACAAGGGAAACAAGCATCCTAGGACCGGTTTCGGGGTTTCACTTCTCTTCAGCCAGGATAGCTTGATTACAGTGGCATGGAGAGCACGGGACCCACGTCTAGGCATACCCGTCCCACTCAGGGTGACAAATGCAAAAAACACAGTTGATGGACAGAATGCAGAACAATGTCATGAATTCACCTCAGTACAGAGATCTGGGCCTAAATCCATTGTTTTTTTTGCTCACCACGCCATTCCAGTTTGAACCCAGCCATATGCATATCAGTCTTGTCCCTGTGCCTCATGGGAACAGCCGAGCCCGAACTGCCAAGCCAGGTCCTCCCTGGACTGGAAACAAGCATCCTAGGACCGGTTTTGGGGTTTCACCCCTCTTCAGCCAGGATAGCTTGATTCCAGTGGCATGGAGAGTTTCTCTCATTTGGTCCACATTCGGACTGCCCACATGAATTAGGAGGCTGTTGGGGAATTCCTTTGCATTATCACCTTTTTTTTTTTCTTTATAATCTTTATTTCGACCGTTTTAGATCATAAAAGATATACAACAATAAAAACATTTAAAATAGAGTTAACATTCGAATAAAAAGCACATGACATTTTAAGAAGGAGCATAAATAACAACATGGTGCAAAATACAATTCATTCAATAGTTCTATTATCCCCAGCCTCAACCTGCTTTATATGTCTTGCTCGAATGTGCCACATTGCTCTTAAAAATTTAGCTACCGCAAACACAACCGGGGGCGAAAGATCTGTTTTTAACTCTCTGTATGCATGTAGATAATGCCTAAGACCCAGGTTTGGGTGCATAGTGAGCATTGCTCTGATGAGGGGGGATTGGACCACTGCTTCGTAAATGACCCAAGTGGGAGTGAGCTATGTCTCCACTGAAGGAACAATTTTCTGGTGAAGACCGGGCTGATATTGTCAAGAACACTCTCTTGGTGGTACACATCTTTCATTTTAATAAATAAGTTAGTAAGAGACCCCTCCTTTGTAGCCCCTATAAGTTTTGATAATTTAAATTCATAAAATTCCTTTACCCGGAGTTTCCTAGGGATCCTACAGCACGCACTCCCTGGGTTTCGCCAAAGCTCCGGCTGTCCCAGATTCTCACATGTCTTTTTCACATAGGATAACCATGGGATAAGAGCGGCTTTTGGCAGAGTTAAAATCTCTTGTAGTTCAGACCTATATGTTGCAAGTTCTGGCCTAGCCCACAATCGACGCCAGAAAGTCAGCGGTTTGAGTGCCAGCTCTTCACTAATGGGTCTCAATCCCAGGTCCAGCCACAACGGCAAAAGAGGTGTACTTGTTGGAAGGGCTGCCAGCTGCCTAATAAAATTGTTTTCAGTGACTAGTAAGTTCTGTGTAGAGGTGTGGCCCCACAGTTCCCTGCCGTATACTACTGCCCCACACGCTTGCATTTTATAAATTTGTAGGGCTGGGGTCAAAGATTTAAAGGACGAAGTATTCCTCAACCTACAGATACCTCCAGTTAATTGAACAAGTCTCAAATTGGCCTTGTTACGATGGGTGTCCCAGGACATTGTTTGATTAATGGTGACTCCCAAATACTCAAATGTACATACTCTCTCCAACTTCTGAGTGCCTATGATGGGATTAGGCCGGGTGGAATTTGGGGGGTTGAGAATCATGTATTTCGTCTTCATTGCATTGATCTCTAGACCCCGCTCAGTACAAAAGGTCGAAAATCCATCTAAAATTCGTTGAATTCCCATGGGGGACTTCGACAGCAGCAGGGTGTCATCCGCAAACATAATAGCGGGCACCCTGCTGCCATTGAGTTTTGGTGCGTCGGAGTCGGCCACCCTCAGCAGGTGGTCGATAACCCCGTTGACAAAGAGGCAAAACAGGGTCGGAGCGAGGACACAGCCCTGTCTTACCCCCCTGTCAACCGGAAATCTATCCGTAAGTACCCCATTCCTACCGCACCTCACACGTGCAAAATTTCCCATGTGCAGTCTTATCAAAATGGAAAGGATATCTTGCGGTATGGCCAGGTCCGCCAAGACGGACCAGAGTCTTGCTCTTGGGACTAAGTCGAAGGCAGCACGCAGGTCCACGAAAACCGTGTACAAGCTGCCACCCTCGATTATTGCGGTCTTCCAGTAAATAAGGTTCAAGCGGAACACCTGGTCCGTAGTTGAAACCCCCTTCCTAAATCCTGCCTGATAAGGGCTAAGGATGGAAAAGTCATCAATCCAAGTTTGGAGGCGATGAAGAATCAGCCTACCAAACAACTTCTGGGAGACATCTATAAGGCTAATGGGCCTGTAGTTGGCTGGGAGCAGAGGTGACCCCTTTTTAAAGACCGGCACGATCTCTGCGCCCAGCCAAGTACTAGGCACCTCCATGCCCCCCAGAATAGCATTAAACATAGACAATAGATATGGTGCCCAAACATCTGGTTCCTGTTTAAAGAGATCCCCGGGGAGGCCATCCAAACCCGGAGCCTTGCCAAGGGGTAAGGCAGAAATTGCTACTCTAATTTCAGTCACTGTAAAATGGTCTCCAGAATGACATGGTGTTACAGTGGGTGGTAATTCACCGGGGACCCCAGCCTCCACCCTATAAAGGGACCAGAAATGCTCCTTCCAGGCTTCAGCTGAGATGTTAGGTTATATAGCCGATGGAAAATCTTCTGAGCCAGTATTTACAATTCTCCAGAATTTGCGGGAGTCCCTATTGGCTAATGATTTAGTAAGGTCCTCCCACTTCTCCTGATCCCACTCAATCTTAGCGTTAAAAATCAATCGCTTATACTCCCTCCTCCTAGCCTTGATCTCAACTCGGCTATTGCCTTCCTTAATGGCGATTAAAAGGTCTGATTTCGCCTTACGGCAAGCAACATTATACCAGGTCTGGCGATTAGTGGCCCCCCCCCCTTCTTAAGTGGACAGAAGAGGACTTCAGCCAGAGACTTTATCAAGTCATCGTGCGCCAAACGCAATACCTCATGAGTGTCTTTGGCGATAGAATTTCCCATTAGAGTACACACTACCTCCAAAATGGGGATTACCCTGGAGTATAATTCTGCGACTTTCCCTTGATTTGTGGCAAGCTTTTCCCATCTAATTCTCCTTCTGTTAGACGTAAGGACCAACCCCGTGGACGCAGAACCTACCATGACCTTTCTTCCCACTAGACCCGGGATCTTATATTGTAACTGGAGCGCATTGTGGTCGCTGTCCTCCCTTGTAATTACCTTAAAGTCAATGATTAGCGACCACTGGGAGAGTTGGACCAAGATATAATATATTCTTGATTCCCTACCCTGTTTATTATACGTCCACTTTGGAGGGATATCAGAGTTTACACGGCCATTACAGGCCCGCAAACCATGCTTAAGTGTTAGGGCAGTGACCTGGACCGCAAGGGGTGTCCAAGCTCTAGGTGGGATAGCATATGTGGGAGGAACCAACCAAACGGCGTCCTCGTCTCGAAAGGGTCCATCCACTAAGCCCGGTAGAGGCTCAAATTGTGAATTCAGATCTCCCCCCACCACGAAAGGTATGTCCGGGGAAATGCTATCGAGAAAGGCTGAGAGTTCATCCATCGTCCTCGATTCTTGGGTGATATTAACCGGCCTTGAATAGACATTGACCAGGGCGAGCCTGGAAGAATTTGACCATTCCAGTATCACGCCGAGGATGTCCTCTGAATGGGTGAGGATTCGTGTAGCAGAGCACCCCAGATCAGTTGCCACCCAGATGATAAGGCCTCCCGATGGCCGCCCACGACCCCCCCACCTAGCTGCCACTGAGAATGCTGCGAAACCTGGGCGAGAGTACTCCTCTCTCGCCCAGGTTTCTTGGAACATACAGATATCATTACCTTCCACAAAGGAGGCCCATTCTGGGGAATCCAGCTTGTTCCCCAGACCGGCCACGTTCCAAGACAGTATCTTTAGATGTGGAGGGCTGCTTATTTCATAGGGAACTGTGGGGGTATTTTCACCCAGGGAGGCCATAGATCTGATGTTTTGTCGGGGTTCCTCCCTATCAGCTATAGGAACGTTAATACTAGGTGGGGGGACTATTGCCCATGACTCGGGGTCCTTAACAACACTAAGCGCCTCAGACTGAGCTACCTTGGGGGAGTTTGACGTTAGACCAACTGGGGTATCATTTCTCCTCTTGGGACCCTTAGATGAACTGGTGGCCATCCCTCCACTCTCCTTGTGTTGTCAATCCACCATGTCCAGCGAACTAAACCTGTTAAATGTCGGAAAATAAACAGGCTGCTGGACACCATGAGAGTAAGGATCCCCACACTCTCTAGCACCCCATCCCCTACCCCTCCTAGGAACAGTTTGCCATCCATCCCCCTCACCCCCGAAAGTCTGCGGTGGATAAAAGAATGACAATGGTAGCGGCTGGATAGATGTGCCTTGGTCATAATGCGGCCAGGAGCATATGTGAGAAACTGACCTAGGTTCTCCAAAGTTAATCAGCACACAATCCCCATTAATGGTTTTTCTTGAGTTGCCCAGCCATGGAACCCTTCTTACCATGAGTACCTCAGCAGATACTCCTCGCGGGAGAGGTCTATTAGTGGTAAGCCAATTAACAACCTTGTTTCTTAGTGCAGCAACAGGTTCTTTAGAATCCTGCTTAAGCTCTGGCACCCCTGCTAAGATGACTGTATGGGGCCGCCTCTGGGGGTAGATGCACCGGCCTAGGCCTTTTGGTTTTCGGGGGGAGAAGTTGTGTGGGTGTACTTTTGGTCTCTACCAGAGTAATGGAAGGTATCCCCACGGTGGACAGTGAGGCTACCGAACGTGTGACCACCGGCTGCGATTGTGGGGATTTCACTTGTGGATTTGCTCCCTCTAGGGGGGGTACAAGTGTAGCCTCCTTAGTCATGGTTCCCCCTCTACCCATATCTGCCCTACTACCGGACTTGAGTGTGTCAGCTAGTTTAACAGTAGCTTTTTCTATAGTCACTAATCTTGCCTCAATCTTTATCAGACGAGCCTCAAAGGGGCTTAATAAAGCCCTCATAAGAGTGCCAATATTATGTAAGGTTAAGTCCTCCTCTGTATTTGTGCTAGGGCAGGGGTTCTCTAGATATGTTAGGTGCGGATCTGGATTTGTAGCAGATCCCTCATGGGGTTTGTTTTTCACATTGCTGTGTTTATGACAGAAGCATTTGATTAGAACGGACCATTTTAAGTCCAAATTGAAGTGATATAGACAGCTGCCCCAGGGTAAAGTTGGAAACAGTTTTGAGAGCATGCACAAGATTTCCCAGTGGCGGTTCCTCCGCTAAGGTCGAGGAGCGTCGCCCTACTGCTCTTCAAACAGTGCAAAAAAAAGAAAAAGAAAATGATAATAACAAGACGTTGTTATCATTCAATTTTTCTGTGCAGGACTCGGAGCCAGGTCGAGGAGGGGCTGAGCTCGCCAGAGCAGAGTGAGGAGTGGTTGGCACCCCCTAAGTGTGCATGACGGTTTGACCGGCCCTCTTGGGCTGGCCAAACCGTCATTACACTTAGCATTTCTCCACCTGGCTGTGTTGCACAGCCAGGTGGAGAACATGCCCTGGCTCCCAGGCAGTGCCTGAGCAGCCAAACAGGCCACTCAGACTAATCACGATACTGCTGATGCAGTGTCGTGATTGGCCGGGAGAGTCTGGGAGCCTGGGTGCTCCCAGTGCTGCCAGTGTCGAGTGAAGACGAAGGAGAGGCATCCGGCGGCGGCGAAGTAAGTTTATTTTATTTATTTGTTCATCCCCCCGCCCCACCACCCCTTCCGAAGCAAATGCAAATGAGTAATCCAATCGTTTTCACTTTTTTATGCAATGTCTGTGAAGAGAATACTGTGTTCCTCACTCTGTCCTCTTTAATGGAGATTGCCAGTGTATCAATCAAGTCTAAATTTTTATTACTGCTGTTTGTTAACAGAGACTTGATAAAAAAAGGCATACATTGACAAAGAGTTCCAATGAGACCTATTGATATCCTCAGACCTGGGGCTTACAAGAACAGAGGACACAACTTAAAGAATACTGTACTGGCCTGCAACCACGTTCAGCCACCAAATAAGTCATGGTGCATAGCAGAAGTCCTGAGTGACTTTGCATCTTCACCTGTTTATAAGTCCTGCCTTAATGAGGCAACTGTGACTCTTATGGATAATGGTGGAGCAGGGAACTGTACAACAGTCTATGCCAATATGTAACCCATTCTCCCTCGTTTTACGCGCTGCTGAGGAGCTAGCAGCATTGTGTGGCGCATTAACATGCAGTGATGGTGAAATACTCTGACAGCACTTGAGCACACTTTATGAACTGACCGAAGTAGGGGTCACCACGCATGCGCTATTGCACCTTTTAAGCACTGACATTAACCTTTTGCGTCATTGCACTACTATGGACAAATGTTGAAACAGACTAATGGTATTGGAATCCACTATTTGAACTAACAATTATCTGGTGTGGCAGTCATTACCAGCTTTACTAGTGCATTTCATACGACTATCATCTTAACTTTCTGTACAGCTTGAAGAGGATCTATTGTGGCATGCCGGGCATCGGACGGCACAAACAGCATACGTTTTTTAATGTGTTTTTACAAGGGTCCTTTGTATGTGTACCTGTTTTCTATTCGTTTTGTTTTTTGCTATTTGTATTAATTTATTATGTAAAGATTTTAGTTAACTGCATCATGTTCAATTACATTCATTCATTAACATGCATTGAGAATGTTTTCCTATATTGGGCCCTAGATACACTGCAGGAAATGAGGCACTCCAATAAATTGCATTGCGGTACATGTTAGTGTATGGGCGCTGGTCAACCATGGCAAACAGTCCAACAACGAATAACCCTGTGACAGCCAGTTTACCATGAAGCTCTTTTGAGCTCCTGAGACATGGTACAGGAGCGACAGGGAGAGAGCCTGGTTCAACCAGTGTGTGACAGCTTCAGTCTTCTCACCTCTCTCATGAGGCTGTTAGCAGAATTAGAAAGCACTGGGGTAAAAATACCGAGAAATTGGTTTCACATGGTCTGTTTCTAATATAAAACGTGCCTCTTCTCTCTTCTTTCAGTTATACTGGTGTGCCCTAAAGATATGTTTGATTTCATTCTTTTCAGTGCATCATAGAAATATGTTTTAATATTAAAATAGTTCATAGTTCCTGTAAGTCTAATTAAAGACGGGCTGGTTGCAGGTTCTCATGGCTTTAATTTAAAAGTCACCAATGGTCGCAATTGATCTCTAAGGTTTGTGTCTCTAGGAGAACAGAGGTATGAGCAATTGTGCATCATCCTCCTTCCATGGGCACCTACAAGGGGCTGATGGCCCTCTATGAGTGACCCCTGCATTGGCTTTGTGTATCACACTGAATGGTGCTGCCAACCTGGACATACAGTGCTGACTGCTCGACATGTTCCCTATCTCCCTGCTCTACTCACACACGGCACGCATTCCTCAGCCTGCACTGCCCAGATGTGGCAGATTCTGATGGGATGGAGTGTGAGAAAAAGCGAAGGCACTGTTACCATCACCTTCTCCAACAATTTCTGGTGGGGCTTCTGCTCCTGTGCTTAGGAGGTCAAGTGAGAGCTGACGCGGTCCAAGCAACCAGAGCCTTTGTCATTGGCGAATACGAATTTCCTCAATCGACACCTGATTAATGCCACACATAAATAACAATATTGTCGTCTCTCAGTCTGTATGGTATTAGACATTGCCCGTTATAGCAGTTAAGGATAAGATGGTCGCCATTTTCAGTCTGATCCATTATTGTATTTATGTGATTGTGTAATAATGGTGGGTGGATGCTCTGTCGGTTGTCCTATGTTCTTTCATGTATGAACCACAAATAAATAACACACACCGTGTGTGTTTTTGTAATCGGAGTCTGTCTACAATGCATCTCTTTTCGTATCATCTCCACCCTTACTTGTGAACTCTCTGCCTTCCACCACGACTATAATGAGATCTTGCAAGAAATTATCTGCATATTAAGTACTGATCAGAATCAAAAGTATTCTAACGTCACTCCTCAAATCAATATCAGATCTTGGTATATCATGTCCGGTCCTATCAACCACCTCTATGATACTGTTGAAAGGAAATTCTGTGAAGTGAAGTGACAAAGAAGATTGTGACGTCACTCCAGGTAATCAGTCATCTAGCCACCCAGATGCCCATCTAATGCCAACTTACAAACGTACAGATGGGTAACAGTGAATAACAGGATGTTTTCACCAAGGGCTTCTGGGTGACATCAATTGAAGATCAAAGCAAAGCTCGAGTTGTCTATTATTCCACTCAGTACCCTGATGTGAAAAACATCCCTTTTACGCAGCTTTTACTCATTTATAGTTTTATGTTATGCATGGCTCCCAAAATCATCTGCCCTGCTTTCAACTGCTCCAAAGGGACAGTGGAGTAATGGTGGAGCTGAACATAACATGGTGTCTCCTCCCTGTCCCAAATGTGAAAAAAGGATCCTGGCTGCCTGCTGCCTGCTGCCCATCCCCACCATTCTTTTCCATTGCTTTTCTTTGTGTTGCAATCCCAAAGCTGTGTTCTCTTCTCTCTGGTGCTGCACTCATTGTCTCCCAGAGAGCCCTGGCAGCTCAGCCTTGAAATCCTTTATAGCGTCGCACCAGCAGGAGACAACTTTTGTTACCCAGTGTTGCTATGCCATAGCAATGAATAACCAGATTATTTATAAATATTAATATCAATGAACAAATACACACATGGGTGGGCTGTTCATCTCATGTAGACAGACACTAACGTTTTACAAGGAGATGAAATTAAATGTATAAAAAGTGAATTAATGTCAGAAGGGAAGAGGGGCCATTCATGCCCTATAGATAGCACTCTAAAAGGAGCTTCAGCAAGAAGCAGTGTCGGGTGCTGAGGAAGAAATACGAATAAATGCAGACACTCTGGGCTGCAGATTAATAGAAAAAGGAGAATGCTTTCCCAGTTCATATCAAATGGTGTTGCCATTTTATTTATATGGCACTTCATACACAGCTGCCAAGTTTACCAGGAGCATGCGTGAAGCTCCAGTCCAGGTGATTTTCTTTGAATTCTGGGACCTGTAGTCTTGGTTTTATAGTGGAATAAACATGACTACAAGTCACATTATTCAAAGAAAAAAAACGTGTACTGGAGCTGCTCAGCACCCATGGACCTGGGAAACTTACAGGCCTGTTCATTCTCTTGGCGAGGCACTGGAGCACGTTTGAGGATGGGTAGATCACTCCGCTGTGGATGTGCTATGGATGGAAGAGGGTATACCTGTCTTGTGACCTCCATGGGAAGTGTTATCATGTTCTGCATGAGGACCAGAGCTGTGCTTTCATCATATAGTGTTGCTGTGCATAAGTGTGAGTTTGAAGTGAAAAGGTGTGAGAGACAGGACACAAGTATTGGATGCAGCCATTTGGCTGGAAAGAAGTGTGTGTGTGGTTTAATCTGTATGAGAAGTGTTCTGGTCCCAGGCATGTATGGCAGGGACTACTTGGAAGCAATGGGTCAGTTGCCTCAAGGCACCCCCACCACAACATCTCAGGAGGATGACCATGAATCTTGACCTTCCTGATTCTCCATCTTGAGGCTGTCCCAGTATGGAAAGAAAACGGAGACGCGCCACTATTTGTTTTATAAGGATGTCTATTTCTATAACCCATGCAACGGAAGTCTTAAAAATGGGCGCTATGGCTACCCATGTCAACATCATTCATGCTATCAACCATACAAGGATGAAAGGCCGAGCGGTTCTATCCCGTGGCCTGCATACCTATGAGTGTGTGCTCAACCACTCCGCTACCTAATGGGAAACGTCAGATGCGCGACAGTGGCCCCTTTAGAACCATTAGCATGTTTTCTATCAAATATTTTCACAATAAATTAGCATAACAAAATTGCATTTCCTGGTGAAATAAGCAGTATTTAAAGTCATTGTGGGGTACCTTGCATGTTCATGTTAACACCCAGAAGAAGACAGTGAAAGTGAATTTGTTTGGTCAACAACAAGAGACATTATACGTCCGAGTAACAGAACTATATAAAGGAAAAACAGTGGGTCTATTTTAGGATTCCCAATATTAGACATTATATTTTTATACCAGTCACCAGGGAATCGGCACCCAAGAGATTTGCAAAATTCCTGCTCCGACAGACTGGAATACCTCCAGGCTGCACAGCTGCCATGCATGATTTTCTTTAATATATTTCTCATTATGTGAATGAAGCATGACAAAATAGCTGCGCGTGCCCCCGGGGCATCTGCTCATCAGTGCAGACCACCTCACCCAGAGATCCCTTGAATGTCACGAGCCTGTGCGCACAATTCTCCCCTGAAAGGCCGAGGAATAGTGGTGATCTCGGGAGTCCACAGACTTCGAACTGTTCACAGACGTGCACTTCGAGGATATTTTATATAAATCACTAAAAAGGCGTTTTTCTCTCGGAATCTATATGAATCTCTGGCTGCTCGCCCCACTCGATTCCAGGACATTCGTTTCATTAATGTGTATGAACAGCTGCGTGCTAGAAAGTGACGAGCGACTAAAAGACTTAACATTAATATTGGAAGAAAGACAGCAGGGGCTGGACAAGTTAAAAGACTCTTTGGAAGGAACCCTGCTGATTGGGGAGTGGAGGTCGGGAGGCGGGTGGGCCGAGGAGCTTTCAGCTTGATTGGCTGCTGCAGAGAAACAATGCCCCAGAGTCCAGACACTGTGACGAGACTATTACAGGAGTGTCCCTCGAAAACCGCCTGGAAAATTCCAAGACTGGTTGAATATTGGACTGGCACAATCCCGTTTTACAGAACTGGTTTTAGCTCTAAGTCCACCTCGAGATACAGCATTTACAGAAAAAATGAAAACATTGGGAGATATAGTTCTGGAACAATTTTGATACTGTTGATGAGGCCACCTAAACATTTATGGCAAGGAACTTTATATAGTGTATCTGAAATGAATCCTGCTAGGACCATCGAGAACGTATCTAATATTGCTCATGGCGGTGTACGCAACCCGATGCGCTAATTAACACGTTTCCCCACATTTCGTGGCGTCGCTTGCAGTGGCCCTATTTAACCGAACTGAAGAAGAGTAATTACATGCACACTAAGGCCACCGATGACGTCACAAGACGTAGCATTGCGTGAAATGTCACCCCACCGTCTCTTTTTAAAAGAAACTTTATCTCAGCGCAGTAATAAGCGCTGACTGACAAAGAGTTGGGAACAGCTGCTAAATCCAGAAAAGGCTGAAGGCGCGCTTGTTTCAACAGATCAGCAGGCGGGTTGGATAAATCACTGGTGCTGCAGGGCAAATCACAGGTTGCATGCAGCAACATGGGCAGAAATTGCCAGATCGAGCTACTCATAAATGATGCACTATTTGTGACATGAATAACTACTGCAGCGGCGGAACACTTCAAACAGAAGGTGAATGTATTGTAATGTAAATGTAATTTATAAATCGCAGCTCATGCCCGGGGGTGCCTTGGCACCATAGAGGCCGGACTAAGGCAGCAACAGTGTCTGCAACAGGTTAAGCGACAGCGCTCGGTGCCTTCTAATCCTGTGTGAAGAGCTAGGTTTTTAAGGCTTTTCTAAAAATAAGTAGGGAGGGGGCTGTTTTCAGAGCCAGTGGCAGACTGTTCCAGAGCATCGCAGTAGTCCTGAAAAAACTCTTCCCTCCGCCCAGGTGGCCTTCCACAATGGGGGAACCATCATGTTCCTGGCAAAGCCTGAGCGTAGCGCTCTTGCTGGTACATACCATTTAAGTTTCCTCTTAAAATGGTTTGGCCCGACTCCGTGTAGTGATTAAAAAGCCAGACAGAGGGCTTTGAACTTACATCGTTGTCTACTGGCAACCAATGCAGTTTACTGATGGCATCTCAGGCCGATTCATATGTGGGAATTTTGAAAATGAAATGGGCAGCAGTTTTTTTGCAAGATCTGTAGTCTTTTCAAAAGACCTGATGCAAGAGTAAGGTAGAGACTATTGCAGTAGTTAATCCTCGTGAGGACCATAGCCATGGTTACTGTTTTTAGAAGTTCGGGAGGCAGAAATTGTTCGATTATTTTTTTATAAGCCTTAGGGAGCAGAAACTGGCAGATGTAATTTTATTGACTTGGTCCTTGAATTTCAGTTTGCTGTCTACCAAGAATCCTAAGTTCTTTACTTTAGTAGAAGGTGTAGGCAGTGAGTCCAACTCTGGAGGCCTCCAGTCCGGTGTCCAAAGAGAGGGTTTATTGCTGAAAATGATGACCTCGGTTTTTGAGGCATTCAATTTCCGGCAGTTGCAAAGATCCAGTTGCTCACCTTACTGATGCATAAGGTGAAAGCCTCACCCGGGTTGCTTTCACCGTTTGTTACTGACACCCCAATTTGGGTGTCGTCCGTGTAAGATGCAAAGGGGAAACCAGAGTCTTTGATAATTGATGCAAGTGGCGTAACATAAAGGTTAAATAGAGTTGGGCTTAATGCTGATCCCTGGGGGACTCCGTAGGGCAAGGAAAACTGCCTGGATACAAATTTGCCTATTGTCACATTATGTTGTCTATTTGTCATGAATGAATGAATGAATATAGGCTTTATAAAACGCCACTTAGCCCAGGGGCATCAAGGCGCTGCAGAGAGGGATTAGGATCAGAGATGTCCATAGGTAAAAGGGCTTACAGATTCGAGCTGGTGAAGAGCCAGGTCTTCAAGGCCTTACGGAATGAGGAATGGATTTCCAGAGTCGAAAATGAAAGAGGAAGGGAATTCCACAGATTGGCTGCAGCCAGAGAAAAGACCCTCCCCCCATCTGGATTTCCTGTACCTGGGAACTGTCACCAAATTCTTGCTGGCAGATCTTAGCTGCTTGCCGGGGACATATCTCCGAAACAGTTATTTAATGTCTTCTGACCCCATGTTGTAAAAGGCCTTGTGCACCAGGCACAGGGCTTCAAACACAATTCTCCGACCCAATGGGAGCTAGTGCAGGCTTCTGATGATTGCCGATACAGAGTGGAATTTAGGAAGGCCCATCACCAACCTGGCAGCGGCATTCTGCACAAGTTGAAGTCGATGTAGGAGCCCCTTATTTATCCCTACACAAAAGGGCATTGCAGTAATCTAATCTAGACAGCACATGGCCACCACTGCCTGTTTCCACGAGGGGAGGGAGAGAAATTGAAAGATCTTTTTGAGAATCCTTATCATCCTCTGCGTTCGTCTTCGGGGAACTAGTTGATAGTCCCTAGCTACTGACTGAAAACAAAAGGGGGCAAAACCATAGCCGTACTAGGTACAAAAGCCTGGAACAGTTTGTCGCTCCAGTTGAGATTGGCTCAATCAGAACGCCTCTTCAGGAATTTTCTGAAAACATGGATGTTCTCTGTTCCCGACAGTACTGTGCTTTCCCTTATATGATGATAGATATGAACACATAGCCTCACTCTTATTTCCCTCGTCCCACTGCTGCTTCTGTTTTCATTTCACTGTCCGCTAGCGCCAAGATGCTCCTTGGAATGAACGTAGCGCTCTATAAATAAACTCATTCATTCATTCATTCATCCCGAAACGGGTAGAAACAGTTCTATTTATTTGTGGGCCCAGGGAGAGGGAGGTGTCCACTCTGATGCCTAGATTTTTGGACTGAGGCTAGGGCGAGGGCAAGATCCAAGCGTATCTGGCCACCAGGCCTCAGACCAAATTTCCTGTTTGTTTTCGAAAATTAAGATCTCAGTTTTATCCCCATAGAGCCATAAATGATTTCAGGATATATGACGCTGTGCACCCAACTCCTAGGCCTCACATACGGTCAGCCAGAATCTCATGCCTGACCGTATCAAAGGCAGTAGAGAGATCCAACAAGATCAGCGCCACCGTCCCCCCCCCTCTGTCAAGACCTTCATGTATATCTTCAGTCGCTACCACTAGAGCAGACTCTGTGCTATGATTTTTTTCTAAAACCACATTGTGCGTCGTCCAGCAAAGAGTTTTCCTCGGGCGATAGTTTTTGGGGTCCATGGTGTTCAAATTGTCTTTTCTTAATAGCGGGAGGATTGAGTGCTACCTGTTCCCTGTTTGTAAAGTTCAGGTTTTTAGAACTGTGATTGTGTCATTTGCTAAACTTTTGTGGAGTTCCAAGACATCAGTTACAGAGTGTTTGTACAAGTAGCATAAAAACGAGGGGACTGCACCGTTCTGTACATTCTTAGAACAATATTCCAAACATGCAAAAGGCAAGACATCGTTTGCCACAATTTCAATGAATCGTACTGTCAGGTGTTGAAATCAGTAACCTCATTAAACATACGATGCAGTGCTTTCACAAATAAAGTTAGTGTGCTGGAGTGTGCAGTGTGCGCATGTGTCCTGTAAACCATTTAAGTAATTTTATTTGGGCCCTGGACCCTGCCACATTCGGCAGCAGGCTGCTTCAGAGCCCCGGCTGTGGCGAGCCTATTCGGAGGGTTGTCGCATACTCTAGTTAAGTGAGCAATTCTGGACAAAAGAAATAGGTTTGCTTTGCCTTTCTAGGCCAAATGATGTCATCAAGAGAGATGTCTAGTCAATAATTCTCGAGTGTATGGGCTCCTATAGACAGAAGCTGCTTCCTCAAAATATGTGATGGATAGCCCTATCCCAGCTTTATTTTCAAGAGGTCCCTTAAAGCACGTTTTGCACTATTTTTTATCACTGGTCCATACAGAGGCATCAGAGAGCCTTGCTATTACCCCTGGAAGAGAACAGAATATCCTGTGACGTAAAATTCATGGCCACAGATGAACTCCATGTTCAGGCTATGGAAACCCTTCCCGCGGTCATACACATGACCATCAAGGCCCCCATTATAGGGGGAGCCGGAATAGTGGTATTCCAGACCCAGAATTTAAGATACCATAGATGTCTGTACTTGTAGGTTGCAAGAATGCTGGGACATAACAAGAATCCCCAGAGAAAAGGGGAATACCTTACTGGAATAAAATTTGAAGAAGCCCCAGAGAAAAGGGGAATACTTTGCTGGAAACAAATTTGAAGAAGATAAACAAAAGGAGACTTTTCTCCAGATATGTATGAGACCCACATAGTCACCATACCATAGCCACATAAACCTCTGAACATATGTGAATTATATCACCAAATGTCACTGTCCAA
Source organism: Triturus cristatus (assembly GCF_964204655.1). Classification (NCBI taxonomy): domain Eukaryota; kingdom Metazoa; phylum Chordata; class Amphibia; order Caudata; family Salamandridae; genus Triturus; species Triturus cristatus. The sequence goes on along the minus strand of NC_140585.1, from coordinate 958,654,634 downwards.
CTTTGAGCCTAAAGTCCTGAGCAAAATACTAGCAGCTCAACTCACTCAAGTAGTTCCCAATCTAACTCACCCCAACCAAAGTGGCCTGATGCCACATTGTGTCACCTGACACAATATCAGATGCGTCTCTAATGCTTTAGCAATGGGGCCCAGATTGAATGAACTAAAGGCATTGCTGGTGATTGATTTCAAAAGGCGTTCACAAGCATCTCCTGGGATTACACATTTGACCTCCTGCACTTTATGTGTTTTGGACCACAGCTCCTTGCTTTTACCAGATTCCTACATCACAGCCTTGTAGTCAAGGTTTGGATAAAAGGGCAGCTATCCCAAGTGTTGGACTTGGCCCTTTTTGCAGGGTAATTCCAGAACTTTTTGCCTTCCTCCTGTATGTTTTCTGACCTGTTATTGGTAGTTTTCTGACTCTGGGCACTTTATCACTGCTGTTCAGAGCTAAAGTGCATGTGCTCGCTCTTGTAAACTTGGTAAGATTGGTCTACACCTGTTTGGCATATTTAATTTACCTATCAGTCCAGTCTACAGTGGCATCTCATATACCCAGGGCCAGTAAATTAAATGCTACTGGTGGGCTTGCAGCACTGCTTGCGCCACCCACCAAAGTAGCCTTTCAAATCTGTCTCAGGCCTCTGCCACTGCATGGCCTGCGCACGCCCTAGCTAGCCCTATGGGCAGGGTGCGATGTAGATAAAAGGTAGGACATGTGCCTTAAATGTGTGGCATGTCCTGGTAGTGACAAATAGCCTATTTTGTTTCTCACTGCTGTGAGGCTGCCCTCTAATAGAAATGCATTGGGGATTCCCTGATATATGCTTCAGTGACAATTCCTGACATGGGAGGGGTAGCGTGATCAAGTTTGCGCAGTTTGTAATAGTGGTGATGTATGCTGCGTATTGGTGTTCACAGATTTATTATCACGATTTTAGAAATGCCACTTTTAGAAGTAGGCATTTGTGTGTGCTATGTGTCCTTGTGCCTGCCTGTTGTGTATTGACTGTCTGGCCTTAGAGTGACAGGGTCTGGGGAGGTGTAGTGGCTCCAGAAAGTCTGGATGAGTCAGCGTTAGGCTGAATAGGTCTGGTCTGCATTTAGAGTGATGGGAGGAGTAGCACCTGCACCTGAATAGGGCTGGGCCTGCCTTCCACAATGATGGCTCCGCCCCACTGTGGTGTGTCTGGGGACAGGGCTTACACCTACAATGTGGAGTGTTGTGCACTGTAAGGAGAATTTTAAGTGCCCCCCAGAAGGGGTTTGGACTGGGTCCAGGGCACTGTACCAGGGCAGAACAAAGACTTTGTGGCATATAAGTTTTGGGACTGTGACCCCATGTCTGTAGAACTGGAACTGCCACAGACGCTGCTGGCCACAGACTGCCAGGAGGAACCGCCATGGGACTTACTGAACCAAAGTGCTGACCTCCTGCCTTCTGGGTAGAAAGAAGGACTGCCACTGTGTTTTAGACCTCTATGTGCTGGCCTGCCAGAGCCCGGCCTTCTGGAATCTCTCAGGGCTCGGTGGCTGGCCTTGAAAGAAATTAGAGCAGCACTGTGCATTCTTTTCTCCCCCTGCAAGAGTGTGATCGTCAGCCAAGTGCGTGGCAAGCACTATATAAAAATCCTGGTACTTGGTGGCCACAGCGCATGCAGCGCGGCACCTTCCTGGTGTTTCTCAGTGAGGGAAGGGGAGAGCTGGTAGTGAAGGAGACGCTCTCCCTGTCCCGTGTGGCCGGCGTGTGAAGTTGTGCCGATGAGTCATAGGGCGGGTGCTGGAAACTACCACTGGAGGGGAGAGCGGGAACGTGGAAGTACTCCCCACTCCCTAGCCTCCAGTGCGTATGCACGTCGAGGGCAGAGAATCGACAGAACGGAGTGAGTGCCGTGGGAGGCGTTGCACAGCATCCAGCCAGAACCACGCTGACAACAGAAGGGGCGGGCCCCACAGCCAGCAGCAGCAAACGGAAGTCAGGCATCTGTTACCTGGTTATGGGGGGGTCAGTCCATCGGAGAAGGGAAGCCTATGGAGGCTTTGCTCCATGTTTTGGAGACCTCCTTGAAATTCTGACTCAACCACAGTGAGGGTGAGTCCAAGCAGCTGCCATTTGGGGAAGTACATTCGCCTAGGGAACATGTAAGGTCTTTCTGCCCTGGGGGCATTTCACTACCTCTTGTTAGCATTACAGGGACTACCCCGACATTGAGTGCACGAGACCCAGAGAGGTCTTCAACGTAGTTGGCTGGCCAGCAGAAGCACCAAACCACTCGCGGCAGCTGCCGATTTGGTGCTGTATTGGGGGCTTCTTGTTGCTTGATTACGCCTGTGAACCTTGCGGGGCGAGCCCAGACGGGCCCCAGGTTCCACATTCCAGCATTTTCCGTGGTAGTAGGGCGAGTGGCCAAAGAACCTACGCAGGGAAAGACAGTTGCCCTTACTGTAATGGTGGTTAAGCCTACTGTGGGCATAATGCTCCTAATGGGGGCATGATGTATATATGATAGGTATACCCAGCTAAAACTTCACTAAGGCGCACTGATGATTATATGTATATTGTGCTATTCTAAGTACCGTTGTTATGTTTATGCCTGAGAGGTGCTCATGATAGGTGTACTGTGGCCAGTGTTCACTATGGCGCACTGATGCTGATGTTGTCTAAGCATAATGTGTTATGTTGAAATGTGTTCCTACCAATAGTTACTGGTTGTCCTCACTAACTGTGATATATGTGATGATTATGACTGTGGCCCGATTAATCTAATGTTCTGCCAAGCTACCGGGGAGTGAGCAGGGGTTATCTTCAGTGTGTAACACCCTTGCCCTGACTAGAGTGGTGGTTTCTGCCTGGCTTAGGCACATGCCCTAGACAACCAGAATTCCCATTTCTAACACCAACCCTTCCCAATTAAGAGAGGATTGAGGTATGGATATTGATTCTCTCTATTGATCGCCATTGCTGTAGAGCCGATAGCCAGATCCACCAGACAGAGTGAATAGATAAATGGTTTTAAATGGGTCAGGGGGCTTGAGGACAAGGTTTTGCTATTTGCAGACGATGTTGTCATATACCTGACTAACCCACTGAGCACAGGCCTAGTGATAATGAGGACAGTGGCAGAATTCAGCACTTATTCCAGCCTTAAGACTAACTGGTCTAAACCCAGACTGCTCTCCTGTGTCCCAAGAGAAATTACAAACCGTTAGTTAAAACTAAACTAAAAAAATTACAAACCACTAGTATTATTGTCAGCAAACGTAGGCATTAATACTTAGGAGCTTACCTCACACACATCCCTAAGTTTTTCTTCCTCTCCTGCTTCATTTGTCTACAAGGCCTGAAGGTTGTCCACCATTACAGACATCTGATATTTGTTTGGGGCCTAAAAGCCCTACTGAAACTCGGTTGGCATGCCATGGTACTGCTAAATGACATGCCTCTCTAGCACTTGGAGCAAGTCAACGCAGTCCAGCATCAGGGATGCCCTCTCCCAGGACCGGACTGGCCATAGCGGGCACCGGGCAATCCCCGGGTGCGCCGTACGGGTGGGGGCCGGTTTTGGGCCCTAGCGGGCCGTTTTTGTTACAGGGCCATTTTTGCAGCATAGCTGCAAAATCAGCCCTGTAACAAAATCGGCCGAAAACCAGCCCTGGCAAAGAGCTCGGTGGCACCCCCCACCCCACCGCGGGTGGGGGGGGCAGCCGAGCACTTTGTCAGGGCCAGTTTTGGTTCCCAGTCCAGTCCAGCCCTGCCCTCTCCTTCCTCACCAGAGACTAGAATACAACTCCACAAGAAAGTGGTGGCATAGCCTGTCGGGTACACCGTCTCCTATCACCATCGTTTATCCCCTGACCCCAGCTGTGTTTGCAGGAAGCGTCACCCTGTTGTCCTGTAAGTTAGATGATGAAGAAGAGGTCAAGCGTTACTAGTATGTCCTGCTTTTGTCCTGCACGCTGGTGTATTTTGTCTGCTGCACTTTCATTATTGAGGCTTGTCTCTCTGAATTTAGCAGCTTGACCTAGAGTATCCAGAACATCTAGGTCATGAGATATCCCCTGTTGTAGTGAATAACTACCACTAACCCTAAACTGAGACATACGTTCACCATTCTAGCCCTTCTGGCTGACTTCGTGATTCCCGAGACACTCTCTATTACCTTATAGAGTTACTTGTTTTTCATTTGCTACTGTTTTTCTTGATTAAAGCTAACTTTTGTGATTCACAGCCATAAGGATGATAAATAAAGTCGGTCTGCGACCCTGATACAATGTTAGCAGGTTTTTTCAGGAGGATTGTACCATTTTATAGTTTGCCATCCGGTAGCTTTCAAGAAAAAACATGTAGGTAGGTAACTCTGTATGAGCCATCATCCCTCTTTTCCTGTAACTGAATTGTGTTGCATTGTGTTCTCGCCATGAGGGTGTGAGTGTTTGTGATTGTATAGTGATTATTCTATAGCTAGTGTATATGCACAGGGACCTTGGTTTTCACTGTATTGTTATTGATTTATCTTTATTGTGTTTCTGTGCTTTGAATTATTTGATGCCGATTTTGCTCTGCATATATTTAAACACTGAGGGGCATATCAGCAACGAGGCCATAGAAAATTATCGCCGCTTTTGCGGCCGTTTTCGGCGATAATTTTATTGCCTAATTAGCAAGGTCACGCTAACGCGTGAAACCTTGCTTTAGCGCACGAAATCTTAACGCCCAGCTTTGCATCTCTAATGAGATGCAAAGTGGGCGTTCCTGACCTAACATGATAGGAGAAATGTCGCTAAGCGACATTTCTCCTATCATCAAGCCCCACGCTATGAAGCATAGCGGCAAGAAAAGTAGCGATAACCCCTGTTATCGCTACTTTCCTTACGCCTGCTTCAGGACTGACTTAGCCATGATATCCTATGGAGGGTGGATATCATGGCTAAGTTTGTGAGGCCCTATCAACAAGCTAACGCCACATTTCGTGATATTATCGCTGGGTTTCCAGCGATAATCTCACATTAGGCAGTTAGCGCTAGGATTTTTATCGCTTTTGAGATAAGCATTGCTAATAGCACGCTATCTCAGCGATAAAAATCCACGCTAGCCGGCGATAATTATCCTAGCACTAAGTGCGCTTAGCGATAATTATCGCTGGTTGTTGATATGCCCTTGAGTTTTTAATTAAAATGTTTGACATTTTGCAAAAACTCAGAAGTCGGGCTGGGCGTTCACATTTTCATTGTCACTGTCACAACTGTGTTGTGACACCAAGCTACTCCACACCAGCTCGTTTGAGCTGAGCCACGTCTACCCAGAGAGTCGAGGCAACTTGGGAGGTCAGCTTTCCATCACAGACCAAGGGGCAGATTTACAAGCCCCTTGCGACACTTTTACGCCGCCGTTGCGTTCCTTTTGCGATGCAGCGGCGGCATAAGAAATGCGTCCAATTTACAACATGACGCATCTAAGGATATGCGTCACGTTGTAAAGCCCTGCGTCACGTTATACCTGTGTCAGGTATAATGTCTGCGGGGTGGGCGTTCCCACGGAGGAAAGCCTCATAAAAGTGAAGCAGTGAAATCTACAGGATTTCACTGCATCACTTCTTGAACGCCATTGCATCAAAACCTTACGCCTGCTTCAAGCAGGCGTAAAGAGTGACACAGTGTAGTGGGAATAGGCATCATAATGCAGTGCCAGAGTTGTGTCATGCTTGCGACACGACTCTAGCAATGCGTGACTTTTGCCCCAACAGATGTGTCAGAATTTCTGACGCATCTGTCAATCCTTGCGCCATGGTGCGCCATATTGTAAATACGGCACATCCATGGTGGCGCAAGGATTTCTCAGGTTACCGCAAGGAAAGTGACGCATCTCTACAGATGTGTCACTATCTTGTAAATCTGCCCCCCAGTACTTAGACCCTGGTTATGAGTGAACTGTCAATCATGATCAATCAATCAGGGGTTTATAAAGCGCACTACTCACCCATTGGGGTCTCAAGGCGCTAGGCCTGGTTACAGCGTTACAGAGCCCATTGGAGTTACACGTTTTCGTTTTTCACCCATAGATTTCAGCTGCTGAAAGCCTCTATTCATTGGACCTTATTTTAATCTAGAGAAAATATCAGTCTTTCACAAGTGAGTGCGCATAGGCATCACACGCGTACGTGTTTCAGGGGTTTTCACCACTGATTATCAATGCTTCAATGTGACCTCGCAGCTAGCTTTGAAAGCAACCTAAAACAACATATTCAAATGAAGACTCCAGGGCTTGCTTAAACTGTATTTATATTCAACTAAATTGTTTCAAGGGATTCGGTTTAATGAGAGGAAACAAGAGCCAGAACCACTGTCTCAGACACAAGGGAGATAACCTGAACATTTCTCAATTGCTTTCTATGAATATATTTTCTGGCGTTTATGAGAAATGCAATGTTTAAGTAGGAGCGTGTAAAAGTGCTTGACTGGGTTGGAATAATGCTGTCGGGTTTGTGAAGATTAGTGCATACCTGCATTTCATGCTTTGATAGGAGGTTCCTCTGAGCTTCACGTGATAAATCTGCGATTTAATAGGGCTCCGCATTCCAGTTTCCCTTTCATACAACTTGAATCACCCATTCCTTTTCACCATCAAAACACGCTCTTGGCATTTCAAAGGGATGGGTTGTCTCAACAATGTGTTTTTGAATTTGGTGTCCTTCCATCCTGAGACCACCAGCTAAAATAGTCCATTACCAGTGGGCGCCTCACTTTCGTATCCACAATATAGCTTTGCTATTTCTATCTCATTTGGAATGGTACCATCCCAATAAAAACAAAGCAACACAATAGCCACTCGTCATTGCTTTTATATCAGGACTGACAGTGACTGGAAAATGAACAGCCCCTCAAGAGCAAGAGGTTAGCCTGAAGAGGCTGGAGGGTGCAAAGACTTGACTGTTATGAATGCTGTTAGACCCATCGGTGTCCTGTTGGCTGGGGCGCATCAAAGCCAGTCAGAATCCATTGTATTAAATAGGATAAGTATGATACATGTGTCTGATAACCTGTGCTCACCCTTGGGTAACTTGGCACCGAGCAGTCAGGTTTATCCTCAGGGCCCGAGTGTATAGTATTGGCACAACACCACCTTCGCAACACACTGCGTACACCGTAAAAATACTCCACACATATGTATAAAACATGGGTCTTTATATTACACACATATTAAAATCAAAATCAGATACACATATATACACTTCACAGTTATACGCAATTGTTGAACATTTCCATTAGCATCAGAACAGCATGAACATATATGTCCTATTCAGAGGTATTCATACAACACAACATTCCCCAATATAGCATGACCCCAATAGTTGCAATGGTCAAGCAATCACAGGTCTTTAACTACGTCTCCTGACCACTACAGTCACTCAACTATACCAGCCAACGATACACGTTGTCCCTGCTGGCACCAGGTTCATTAGATTATCAGAACCACCTAAAATGGAAAGAGACAGTTACTTAGTTTCGTCCATCCGTATTCGACCTCCAGGCGTCCAGCAGCATCTGCACGAGTGCGGGATTGCTGCCGCCCTTTGACAAAAGGTTGTGACCCAGGAAGCTGGCATGCTTCCAGGTCTGGAAAAATATATTTCCCCTCAAGGGGAGGGGTGAGCTGCTGAGCTCCAGGCAGGCAGCCGTAGGTGCCCACAAGGCACAATGAAACCCCTCGGGCCCTGTCATGACCTTCTCCACATCAAAGTACCTTGTGACCTGGGTCCTGGGAGAGGGATCCAGGGACCTTGGTGCGAGGCTGCGATGTCAGGCACTGTTGTCCTCGAAATCTGGAGGTCCAAGGCAGTCTCAGCTCCCAGCTCCCAGCTCCCAGCTCAGCTCCCCCAACATCCGTCAGACACCACACACTCAGAAGTGCAAGCTAGCGTGGGTCCCCTGGTTGCAAGCACAGGTCCCTGGGTTACTCTGCAAGCTTCCCCCGCTTTCCTCGAACTCCTCACATCCCGGCACCTCAGGTGGGCTGCTGAACTTTACAAGCACACTTGTGATGATGGTGTACGTCAGGACGGTCCTTATCCAAATCGACGATCACTTCCACCCGCTTCCGTTGCACCCTGCGTGGTCCTTTCGATTGGTGTTAACTGGGAGATCCTTTGTGTTCCCGGAATCTCTTGGACAGGAGGCCCACCAACCAGCCCTTCAAGAGTACTTGGGGCCCTGAGCCACAACAGTTGGCACTAAGCTTCAAGCTAGCAACGTCCAGGCAAAATCCACCAAGTGATTCTCCCCTTCCTGGAGCATGACAAGATCCAGGCCACCACAAGTCTTCATATAATCCAATTGCAGTCCCTCCTGCCCTAATTATTCCTCTTGTCGATTTCCCAGCATCGAACCAGCGTAGTATGGTTCAAATTCCAAAAGCATCTCTACCTTTTTAGGCTGGAGATCCAGTAGTTATGACCACAATGGCCTTTGTAGATACAATCAGTTCAAAATGCCACCTTTGAAATGCACAGTCCCTCTCAAAATTTTGTCTTTTTACCCCAGGAGGTTTGATCACTATCTTTAGTGGGGCCAAGACCCTGCCCCTTGGAATGCAGGCCCCAATTCCATCCCCACATAACCATCCCAGAAAGGCCCCTCAGATTCAGAGGTCTGCAGTTTTCCTCAAGCCCCTAGTATATGGCGTTCTATCAGGAATGCACAGATGTGCTGTCCCCCGAGCACCCAGATGTGAATTGTAGACAGGCCGACAGGCACACACAGCCACGAGCATCAAAATGCCCACGTTCCCAAAGTGACTTTTCCACATATGTAATGTCAGATCCACTTGCACTACCAGAGAGGAATCGCCATTACAAAATCATTGATATCAAACATTATACTGCTGCTATTCTGCACATAGGAAATACTGCTCAATAGCCTTTCCCTACATTCCCCCATGCTATTTCACTGCAAGAAGCAGGCCCTGTTGTACCGAAAACACCATCTGGTGCCATTCACGACCCTTGCATGTAACGCACATGTGACCATGCCCTACCCCTTCCCGACTGCACACCCTGTCACCAGGGAGAACTCCGATATAGCAAGTGACATGCAGAACCTTGGCATGTAGCTTTTTAAAATGACAATCTGAGGAATAGTAATGTGTGCGCCCAGGCTCCACCAGTGCAAACCTGTGGCATGATCGATGAGCTAGCTCCGTGGATGGCACAACAAGTGGTTCATGTCCATGGATAAGCATTCGAGGTACTTGCCCTGGGTATATGGCTTACCCCTAGACAAGGGTCTTACAGCTAACTTGAATCACCCAATCATGTATACACCAATCACCAGTATGTTTTTGACAAGCACAACACTTTGGCACTGAATGCAAGTGTCAACTGCGCTGAAGGTTCTAAGGCTAGCACCTATATCAGCAGAAAATAAGGGTAGGAGAAAAGCAAAAATCGAGGGAACGGACCATTCAAAGGGCCATTTTCAACAAATGCACATTGGGAACTGCATCAAATGAAAGATTGGTACCCCATCACAACGCCAAAATGTAGGCTGGAACTAATGAAGAAGAAGACCTCCATGGGGGTGTGGGTTGGAGCCAACCAGGATGGCTGCAGAGAGAGTGATTAAACTCCTGATCAGCCCCTAGCAATCTCCTGTAATTCTTAAAATTTCCTGCATGCACATTCCTTTGAGCAACAGGGTTTGCCTCTGGAAGCCTGGTGGAACCAGTGAGTGGTGTGGAGAGGGAGGACTGGCGACTGACCTGGAAGACTGGTTGAGCTCCAGAGGAGCTGTGAATTGGAACCCCTCTCAATGTAGCTGGTGGACTTGGACTGGCCTAGATGTGGCAGATCCAAGGGCCATGGAATAAAGAGGCATCACAGTCATGTGCAGTGGGCCCACCACAGATTCCTGTTGAGGGCAGGGGATGTGCCTGGCTACCTGGCAACGGTGGAACGAAGTTTAGGGGAGACAACCATGCTTATAGGATCTCAGTGTCTGCCAGGCCTGTGGGCTGGTGGAGGTACACCTGAGTGACTGGTGTGGGGCACTGTGGGGGGCATGCTGGAGGATGTTGGGTAAGACCCTCAAATTGTTGTTACCAGGGAACCAAGAGGGGGCTCCCAGAGGATCATCTGCTTCAATGGCCTGGATACCCTGCTGCTGAGGGTAACCTGCAAGGAGTCTTAGACAGGTTTAGGAACGATGTGCCACAGTGACTCAGATGCTACTTCTTTCTGCTTAGCAGAACAGCCTTGTACAACATTATGTATTTTGCCCGATTTATATATATTCTACAAAATATCCCCTTTTGGGTGCTGCAGACCTACTTATCATGCATCTATGATATTTTGAGGTCCATGCTGTGGGATGGCAAGACCTCACTCAGCTCCCAGGTAAAGTTACCTGTAGGGGTACACAGTGGCGGAACTGTGCTCCTGAATATGTCCAGGTACTCTGGGCCTCCCACTTGGGAGAGTTCCATAACTGGGTATTCTTTCCCCAGGATGATCAGCCCACCTTTTGATAAGCAAGTCATGTGACATAGTGGGGTGCCAGGCTCTGATTTATGGCAAATGCCCTGCTGCCAGTGCCCACGAGCATAAGGGGGCAGGTCTGGAAGGCAACAACAAAGTTGATAGGGTGGCATAATATCATCATGGGTGAGACCCCTTTGTGGGACAGCTACATCATCAAGGAGGACTTAGATGTGGCCAAGGTGCAGGCATTTGAATATCTATAGCTTAAGCACACACTGAATAAATGTAAGGAACAACGGTAAATATACAAGAAAACTCACCTCTGGAAAATAGAGTCCACATTTTTCCCCTGCAATCAAAGGCATTATCACTAATAAATAAAAACTGATCAATAATTCCCCTAATGGCCTGGGGTCAGGGAGCGACAAATGGGAGGGACACCTTGAGTGTATGGGAGCTTCAGAATGGGAGTATGTGACATGGGTGCCCGGGAATGATGCCATCAAGACCGGATCCCGACTAGTGCAGCCTAAGATTCTCCACCATGTGTAAAACATGCAGACCCTACTTTAAGCTATGGCCTTGTTCAGTTAGACCTGTGTCTCAGGGAATGTGGGTAGATGTAGTGCCTATGCATTAGGGAGATCTGGTGGGAGGCTGTCTGTCAATGGAGTTAGATTTCTAAATGGTACCTGATGCCAAGGCTATGCTGCTCAGTTACTGGGGTGACCATGCATCTCTACAATATTGTAACATACTTTGTAAAACTGGCTTTGCAGTTGCCAGACAGGGCATAGCAAACTTATGGAGAAAGACACAGGTGTCCAGCTTTGAGAAATGGATATACAAGAGTAGAGCATTCCCATGAAAATGTGCCAACCTATGGGGTAAATGGTGTGAGTTCCACAGGTTATCCGGACTCGAATTGCCTGATGATGGGCTCCTGTGTAGTAGGTCTTATGTTATTGTGTACTGCAGTGCTTTCTAGCTTTAATTACTCACACCGATGATGTATTTCTATGCACACCATTCTTTTCTTATGCAAATCCATTAAAATCAATAAGAAGTGTTGGAAAGAAAAGAAAACCTGTACTGAGTCTGTCAAAAGATCCTGCCAGACTTAAAGAATATTACTACTGTTGAGAACATCTCAAGTGTAATGCATGCTCCTGTCTACAATAATAAATTGATGCAATACAATTATGTATGCCCCCTAATGAATGTGGATCCCAGAAAACAATCATGTCAAACGGATGGCATGACAAATATTTTCAAACTGTGAGAGGACTTGCTCTGACCTCTCAAGATAGCTGCCCTAGGACTGATCCCTGGAATCCATATGCCATAGGAAAACATGTAAACAAATATGAAACACAAATAATGAATGAGACAAATTGAGTGGCTGTGAATAGAACCATTTAATGTAAAAATCTAAAGTTGTTGTGAAGAAATGTAACTAAAGGAAATAAATGGCAGGCCACTGTGCCAGTGGTGTATGTAGCCAGGGAAAATGGTTATATTGTTATCAACTTTCTATGGCTCTACAGAGGATCAGGGCAATCATTTAGCCAGTAACACATTATTAATAAACACAAAATGGTGTGTTGAAAATACATTTGGTCATCAAAAACAAAACGACAGACAGAATGCTTGAATTAATCTCAGCCACTGGCAATTGCTTGGGCCGCATCTCAATCCATCATTTTTCACCCATCATCATCAAACACTGCTGTTGCTTTTGTTATTTTGTTACAGAGGGCCGATATTGTACCACTGCTACAAAACAGGCCCCCAGTAACAAAAAAACGGCTCCCACCACTCCAAAACCAGCCCCCACCCTTCTAGCCCACCGGGCTAATGCCTGGTGCCTGCTATGGCCAGTCCCTGACGGGAACTGAATCTGGGCATACCGATCACACTTAGTGTATCAAAAATCATGTCGGCAGAGGAGGGTAAGTACCGGCTACTGTAGTGCATGGTCCACTTTTTCTCTCCGTAGCAAAGAACGGTCCTCTGCCTCCCCTAAGGGGTATCACTCACTCAACTACTAGGTTGGATCCCCCTTGCTGCACTGTAGAAGGCGCAGAATTAACCTAATTTGAGTGTAGGCCCGACACTATTTACTACTAACAGGGCCCCATTCCCCAGTAGGGTAGGTATTTACCTCGTCCAGATGAAATACCTCTGACCCTCCAGGCCCCGAGGCATGAAACATGTTGACCTCACTCAACACTCACTGAAGCTATCACAGTACATTGTTACCTATGATAGCTCTCCTGTTTTTACTGTGCCGAGGGTACCACCACTTCATTACATTTTTGGGGAGTTCCTTAGACTCTTTTAACCACCCTATACTTACACCCCCTCACTTGCACACATCAAAGGATCTCTGCCAAAGAGCCCCCATTGAGGGGCCCATCGAGCATTGCAGCGCTAGCCTAACGAGGAGCGCCCTATGATGAAGCATTACACCCTGTGGGGTGTGTGAGGGCACTTTGATCTGATCACTCGGATCCCCCTCCCCGTAATCCATATGACTGGACCATCTGGTCCACCTGCTAATGCTCTCCCCTCCCCTATTTATAATTTAATGTTCACTGAGGAGCATGGATGCTGGACCTATTCAAACAGCTCTTTGTCCCTCCATCGATTGTCTGAATTAATCTCAGCCATTGGTAATTGCTCAGGGCCACGTCCCACTCTATCATTTTTCATCCCCCCAGGCCACCTCTGTGTGGGCCCAGCCATATGTAAATCAGTCTTGACCCTGCTCCAATGGGAATACTCCAGTCCGAACTGCCAGGCCAGGTTCTCCATGAACAGAACACAAGGCCTATTAGCGCTTCTCAGCCAGGTATAGCTTTGTTTCAGTGACACAGTGAGCATGAGACCCACATCTGGGCATACCCATCAAACTTAGGGCATCAACACCAAAGTGAAAAATGGAATGCTTAAACTGGTGGCTGAGATTATTTCAAACATTTCATCTATTACTTTTTTGTGTCGCGCTATGTGGGACGGGTATGCCCAGACGTGGGTTCCATGCACACTGTGTCTCTAGAACCAAGCTATACTTGGCTAATGAGCCCTAACTAGTTTCCAGTGGCAGAGTCAAGACCGATTTGCATATGGCTGGGTCCAAACTGAGGTGTCATGGTGTGCAAGGGGAGAGCAGTTGGCCTAACGGCTAGGGCGTTCGACCTCGGACCTGGGGAACTGGGTTCGAGTCTCGGTAATGACACTGAACATCCTGTGATTCTGGGCAAATCACTTAATCTCCCTGTGCCTAACAAAAAATGAATGTGTGTCCTCATGTAACGTAACTGGTGCTATGCAAAGCGCTCTGATACCTGATTGGATTCGGGTCAAGTTCACGCTATATAAAACTCTGCAAAAAAAAAAAAAATGATGGACTGGGATGCGGCCCTAAGTAACTACCAGCGGCAGAGATTAATTCAAACATTCCACCCATCCCCTCTGTGTATACTTTCAAAAATGGTATTAAGCACTGTCCAAGACCAATACCTCTAGACAGCAGCCTATTGTAAGGAAGAGATGGGGAGGTCATGTAGGCTGTGGGAAAGATTGATGTCCGAATTTCCAACCGCTTTTTCACTATATCGAAAAATGGATATCCGCATCTTAGTAGCTTGAGAGCATTGAAACTGTTTATCATTTCAGTACAAAAAATAAGGGAAGAATCAAGAAAACATTCTCTATTATTCCCAAGAAAGTAAGTGTTTCAATTTAAAATTAGTTCGGGTATTTTGGGTTCTATTTTAGAAAGGGATTTGGCCAGCTGCTGACAAGACGATCATTCATCATCCAAAGTCAGGGCTGAATGGAGCGTGACCCTTTTGGTGAAATGACCTTGAGACACAACAATGGAATAAAACAGCATTCTTCAAGCAAAGACGCGCCTTGTAAAATGGAAGAATGAAAAATGACACGTACATAAAAGTTTGAGAGAAGTCAAAATGAATAACTTTAAAAAAATAATGAACAATAACTAAATAAATCATAGTTTAAATATACACGAGCACAACGTGTGGAAGATACAACAACGATGACTGATTGTGCATTGATGCATTAAAGCAGTAAGTTGAGTGCGTTTTCAGAGCAATATTGAGCTTATAACATCAACCTGGCAATGATCAACTCCACAATATCAACTATCTCCAAGGTAAATATAAGTAAGAGAGTATAGAAGTAGGGCCTCATTTATGGGGCCCTACCAGCACTATTGGCTTTTCATGGCTTTATAAATATGTGCCCCTTTCACGCAGAAAACTGGGTGTTGCTGGGGTCTTTCCCAGCAACATCCCTGGATTTTTGACACTGCTCCAGATTTATGAGAAATCGTAAGTCTGAGGCAGTGCCAAAAACGTACACCTCCCCGGGGGAGGCATAAGGGAGGCACAACGAGGATAAATCTCTTTATTTCTCCTCTTTCTATGTGTGCTGCATAAGAGGAACAAGCCTCTTGTGATTGTTTTTGTGCAGAAAGATTTCCTTTCCTGCACAAAAATAATCATCCCCGCAACGCAGGCACCATGGTGCAGAGGTGCCTGCATTGGCGCACAGCAGCCCATTGTGTGCCAGCACAGGGGAAAAGGACAGGAATGTGCTATATCTAATAGATACCGCACATTCCTGCCCTCTTCTTTTGCTGTAGGGCACCACAGCAGCAAGGCCTGCTGCGCTCTCCTACGGCAAAAAACCCATAAATGAGGCCCTTAATATCTTTAACCCCACATCTTATTGACAATATGGTGGTGGTGGTTGATATCGCGGAGTCGATATTTTTGCAGGTCGATATTATAATCACGATATTGTGTTATTCACACTCTGGTCCTGGGTCTGATCTGTGGGTTGCAAGTTCAATTCCATCCAGACCAACTGAACCTTTCCTTTTTCGAGCTCTAGAAATTGGGCAGCATTAACTTGGGTAATCGTAACAATTAAAGATGTTCAAGGTTTGAATAAAAATGAAGTATCATTGCTGTTAGAGTGTGAATTATCCTACAGTCTGATTAGCAGTAAACATCACAAAAAACAATTATATTAAAAATCATAAACAGAAAAATCATATCTTGCATTTAGAAAAAGGACCGTACTTGTGTATCTAAAATGGTAGCGTGCCACAACTTCAAAAGGTATGCAAGATTAAGCAGTTTCTTGAAAGGGAATTAATGTAGTCGCGTGTCTGTCTCCCCTTGTGTGAGGGAACATGAGAGACCCCCCTTGAGCCCTGTGCCCGGCTCTGACATCCCACTTACAGGAAAACACTGCAGACATTGAAGTGTAAAGAGCAGCATTAATAATAGATGAGGCTCATGGACGCCTTTGGAGTAAATATTAGCTGGTAATGGATATGTGCAGCCTCGGACACGGACGGGTGGCAGACCCAGCAGCAGTGCTTAGGGTCTACAAAGCAGCAGACAGGCAGGACTATCGATGTGTCACAGAGGTGCCGAGGGCAGACAGCAGTGGGGCGCTCCCTGAAGTGGAGAGTGTATAAGCATCAATATTAATGCCCTGCTGCCCGCTGTGGTGAATAAAGCGAAAACAACCCTGTTTTGAAGGCACGTACACATCACACACTATAGTTCTGAAGGGTATACTGAGAGTTTCCATCTATACCTTCTACATTAGGCACAAGTACTTCAGGTAATGGTGAATTAGAAACACTTGTTAAAGATTGTTAGACCTGGCTTTTCCAGCAGGTTTATCTCCAGACTTTTTGCTTTTGGGCCTCCTTTTATTGACCCTGGTTTGGCTGTTTTAGGACTCTGGGCACTTTACCACAGCTAACCAGTGCTCAAGTGCATATTCTCTCTGTAAATTGTTATGGATTGGTGTTTCCATGATTGGCTTGTTTGACTTACTAGTAAGTCCCTACTACCGTGCACTGTGTGTGTCCAGGGCCTGTAAGTCAAATGATGATAGTGGGCCTGCAGCACTGATTGTGCCACCCACACAGCCAGCCTTTCAAATGGGTCTCAGACCTGCCACTGCAGTGTCTACGTGCAGTCTCTACTGCCATGTCGACCTGGCAAACACACGCACTTGCCAGGCCCTAACATTCCCTTTTAATACATGTGAGTCTCCCCTAGGTAGGCACAAGGTACCCCTGTGGGCAGGGTGCAGTGTATGTGAAAGGTAGGACATGTCCTGGTGTGTGACATGTCCTGATAGTGAACTACAGTGTATTTCGTTGTTCACTATTGAAAGGCTATCTGTCCCATAGGATACAATGGGAGTTTATTTATAACATCTTATAAGTATAACTTCCCATTGGGACAAGATAGAAAGATGGTGTTTAGTATGCTTGAACTCAGAATATAAAATTGCATCTTTAGTAACGATTATTTTTTTATTGTGTGTTTAAAAATACCACTTTTAGAAAGTTGGCATTTTCTTGCTTAGCCATCCTGTGTGCCTCTGCTGGTTTGTAGATTGACTATCTGGCTTTTTGAGTGACAGGGGCTTGGGATGTGCATTCACTATAGACAGCCACTGTGGGGTGGGGGGGTTGATGTGTGTTCTGCCTTTCCTGGATGAGTCAGGGCTGGGCTGAATAGACCTGCGTTGAATTTAGAGTAGGGGAGGAGATTTCCTTGCAACTGGATGGGACTGGTCTGCCTTACAAAAAGATTTCGCTGTGTGCTGTGTATCCTGCTTGAGGAAGATCTCCAAGGGCTTAAAATAGAGCTTGCCTCTTGTTCTGAAGCCTCAGGGACACAAAGACTCCATCCCCTCTGTCTTCCTGCATCTGGAACCGCTGTTTCAGCTACCACAGAGGGAAATTGCAACCCTGACGCCGGCCAGCGATATCGCCACCTACAACAAATCCATGGGCACCGCTTGTGAAGAGCACGATGCACCACCTTGACTCGCACCGCAGCCCTGATGCCGGCCACCGCCGCAGTATATATTGAATCCGAAGCAGTCACTGAGGCCACTGCTTGCACTGGAGCCGAGGGTCCCCTCGTGATGCTCATGATGCACCGACCCACACCAATGCCCCGACTTCTCAGATGCTGGTGCCTAATCATCACGGAGCCAATATATGTCATGGGTGACTTCCTGGATTCATCTACACTGCCCCGTCGTAAGGAACCAACGCCTCGCCACCACCGCGAGATCTCCTCCCTGGCAACAGTAAGGAACCAACGCCTCACCTCCCTGACAACATTAAGGAAACAATGCCTCGCCTCACCTCCCCTTCATCGCAGTAAGGAACCGAGGCCTCACCTCACCCGGGGTCGTAAGAAACTGACGCATCACCTCCCCTGTGGTTGTAAGAAACCGATGCCACCCGACGTCAACAAAGCATCACCTCCCCGACGTCGTGCACCATCTTTGCTTTCATCAAGGTGCAATAGGTACTGGCACCTTAGGAACAGGTACATTAAGTAAAGTTAAATTATGTATAGTTCCATTAAGTACAGTTACACGAGGTACGACTACATTAAGTACAGATACATTAAGTATGGGCTCATTGAGTAATGTTTCATTAGAAAGTCTGGTATCTTGGGTAAAAGTACATTAGGTAACAGTGCATTTCGTTCGGGTTAATTGAGTAAAGTTAAAATAAGTGTACTAAGTGCCAATGAGTGTTGGGGTATTTGGTATAGTTACAATCGGTATAATTGATATAGGTGTATTACGCACAGGTACTTCATGTACTAAAGATAAGGTGTGTTAGTTCCTGTGCTTTAGGTACAGTTAAAATAAGTATAAGTACATTAGGTAAAGTTATACTAGGTAAAGTGGCATTAGTTACAATTACATTAAATACAGGTGCATTAGGCACCGGTAAACATTAGTTATAGGTACATCAGGTAAAGTTTCATTGGGTAAAAATGCCTCAGGTGTTGGAACGTAAAGCTCAGCTACATCACATCTAGGCACTTTGGTAAAGTTGCACCAGGTGTGTAGGCACGTTGGGTGAAGACGCAATAAAATGTGTACCTCAGGTAAAGTTCGATCAGGATCCGGTTCCGATTTCATGATATTGTTCACGTGCACGAGGTTCGTGGATCCAAAGCTGACGTATTACACGTCTGACCTGCAATATTTAGCAATGCTGACACCAGATGCGCACGCTATGAAATAAACTGTCTCATTACTGAAATAACAGATTTTACTGCTTCGAAGTGTTACAACTTTTAACAACATCACGTGCGTGAAAAGCAAAGAGAAGAGAACCCAAGGGGCTTAAACACTTGACCTCTTGACCCAGATGTCTGCAGAATGAGCTTTCACCCACTAAGCTGTCCAGCCAGCACCCTAGATGTAAAGACCATAGACCTGTCCTCTAATGGTGACAGCTCGGCGCTTTGGTGGGAAGACCGAATACGTACCTAGTATATTATATCCAAACCCAGAGATATAGGGTCATAAAACTCCCTGTAGGGCACCTGCACTGTAGCCACCGCGATTCATTTTCCAATGCCACTTCATAAACTGGAAAAAAATAGGAAAATCATTCCCTGCTGAAGACAGCTTAAATTTAGGTTGATTTTTCAATCACAAAATGTTGTTAAACAAGTGATTGCTTTGAAGCACAAACCAGGGCACAAAAATAAATTCCTCACACGGATCACTGCCCGCATTGCATATGAAAAAACCTCAAGCGCTATTTCTGGCTGTTGTAGCTCACGTCTGTATTAAATGCAATCTCTGTGGCCGCATTCACTCTGAGTGCATCGACATGTACCATAGGAACAATGGGTGAATAATTTAGAGCTGCATATTAGCCCTCACACATACACACACACACACACACACTTTGAGCTCCTGCTGCCGGTTTGCTCTATCGGATCTCTACATACAACAAAGGGGCATATTATCAAGGACTGCGTTAAAATTATCGCCGGTTTAGCGGCAGAAAGCTGCCGCTAAAGCGGCGATAATGGGCTTGATAATATGCCGCAGAGAATTCCCATAAAAGCCCATGTTCACATCAGAACATGGACTTCAATTGGAATTCTCAAGGGCGTATTATCAAGCCCATTATCGCCGCTTTAACAGCAGTTTTCTGCCGCTAAACCGGTGATCATTTTTAACGCTCTTACTTGATAATATGGCCCAAAGTGCTCAATGTTCATTGCCTTTATTATCCACTAGCCTGTATGTTATAACCCCTCCCAGACGTGCGAGTGACCACCAGTCCCTCTCGGCCTTGCTCATGCACCCTTTTTATCCCATCTCAGTAAACACAAGTTGAGTCGCTGTTGGTGCATAATGGCCACAGTTTATTCACAAATATGGACCATAAACTTTCATTTTTAGTCATTTGTTCGCTCTAAGAATTCAATACTTCATTACATCTCTCATCTTTAGAACAGTCTGATTAACTGGTCTGCAATACCTATCACAGCACTTCCCTCACAGTCCCCTGATTTACGGGCCTTTAGCAGGTGTCCAGCGTTCGTGGTCTCCAGGCTTCCCTTGCTACCGAGATCTGAGTGGGTGGCCGTCAGGACCTGCCAGGGCAACAGGTACCCTGTCCGCCTGCTGCTGACCCTTTGCCGCCCAATCGCCTGCTTCCAATTTCGTGGGCTAGCGGCGATTTTTTGCCTGTCCTGGGGTCCTGCCTTCGGGAGGCTTCATCGCGGGCCTTTCATGGGTCCGGCTTTGCCTTCCCATCCCGTGACTTAATATTGGGTGAGAATAGAGCGCTTCTGCCATTGTATTGCCTTGCAGCACTCTGGAAGAGTGGTGTCCTCATCTCCGGAACACATTGGTGCCGATCACGATCCGGTAAAAAAATTCCCTGTACGACTCGTATCCGGTCTTTTTACCGTACGAATCGTACAAGTGCCGTACAAACTGCCAATTACAATTCGCATGGTAAAAAGTCCATACGAATCGCATTGGGAATCATTCCCCACACGTCCTCGGGTCGGAAAATGTGTCCAACACGTCCACGGACGATTTACCGTACAAATGTGAAAAGTGAAGTCCGACCGCGGAATTATGATCCATCCCGTGCGTCCGATGTTACAACCGTATGGAAAAAACACCGTCCGCACCGAACTCCCATAGCAACCATGGAGACATGTGCCCGCATACGCGCCGAACCCCCCCAGCCCCCGTACGTTCGAGTCGAACCCCCCACCCAGCCCCCGTACGTACGTGTCGAACCCCCCGTGTATGTACACCCGTGTACGTGTCGAACCCCCCCGTGTATGTACACCCGTGTACGTGTCGAACCCCCCGTGTATGTACACCCGTGTACGTGTCGAACCCCCCGTGTATGTACACCCGTGTACGTGTCGAAACCCCCGTGTATGTACACCCGTGTACGTGTCGAACCCCCCGTGTACGTGTCGAACCCCCCCGTGTATGTACAGCCGTGTACGTGTCGAAACCCCCGTGTATGTACACCCGTGTACGTGTCGAACCCCCCGTGTACGTGTTGAACCCCCCCCGTGTATGTACACCCGTGTACGTGTCGAAACCCCCCGTGTATGTACACCTGTGTACGTTCGAGTCGTACCCCCACCCGTGTATGTACGGTGCGTACCCCCAGCGCTACGTGCTGGGGGTACGCACCGTACATACACGGGTGGGGGTACGACTTGAACGTACACAGGTGTACATACACGGGGGGTTTCGACACGTACACGGGTGTCACGGGGGGTTTCGACACGTACACGGGTGTACATACACGAGGGGTTTCGACACGTACACGGGTGTACATACACGGGGGGGTTCGACACGTACACGGGTGTACATACACGGGGGGTTCGACACGTACGTACGGGGGCTGGGTGGGGGGTTCGACTCGAACGTACGGGGGCTGGGGGGGGGGTCAGCGCGTACCGGGCCACCTACTCTGGTCGTTTCACGCCGTACTTCGCTTTTCCGGCACTTTTTGGGTGCCGTGGAAATATTGCCGTCCGGACTGCTGTCGGTTCGAATCGTACTTCCTGGGTCGTGAAACGCTGCCTGAAAGCGTCCCGACGTCACGTCGCAGCATTCCCGGATCACATTTGTACGTATATTTTCGTCGGTCGATGTTTTTTATGATTCGTACGGAAATGGTGTTTCCGTGCGAATCGTAATTCCATGTTTGTAAAGTTTTACAACCGGGTACGAGTCGGACGGAGAAAACGCTCCGACCGACGGTTCGTACCCGGTTTTTACCGGATCGTAATCGGCACCTGTGTGTTTCTCATTGTCCCCTCATGTGCCTGCGCCTGTCTTCCCTTGAGTGTGCTAGTGGCCTTGGTGTCTCCCTTTGTCCATGTCTTTGAAAGTTCATGTCTAAGTGTGCCTCTTAGTGTTTCTTTCTGTTGTCTCTCACTGTCGTTATCTCCACTTGTCTTCCCTTATACGTATTCTCCTGTGCGACTCCCAACATCCCTTATGCGTATTCTCCTGTGCGACTCCCCGCATCAGTGCACTGCATTGTCTCCCAAAGTCCTTGGTTCAACATTTCTCAAAATGACTCTATTTCAGTGTCATCCTGTGCCTACTAGTGTCTCCAAGATTTTCCCTGAGCCTGTGCTCCCCGCGTGCACGTCTCCAACTGTTCATTCCACATGCATCCACCAGTGGCTCCTGTTGTCTACAAAATGTCTTTTGGTATGGTGCAGTGTCTCCACAGTCCATGTCTTCCAAGCCCAAATCTCCCGTTGCCTTAGAATACCCCTCTCTCCCTGCGTCTATGTCTTCCCTTTAGCTATCTGTTGGGTTACCAATGGCTCCCTCTGTCCTTCTCGATAAGTGTCTCTCAATGTCTTAACATGTCAGTCTCGTCTGGTGTCCGTTAGTGTCTTACTGATGTCTCCTTGTTTCAGTGCATTCCATATATGTATCAGCCCTGTACATGTCTCTGAGTGTTCACTCCACCCATTTCTCCTAAAATTTCTTTTTGCTTGCCTGCCTGTGTCAGTGGTTTCTCCTTTTCTCACTTCCATGTCACCTCTTCTCTACTTGGGTCTGTGTTTGCCTGATTTGGTGTCTCCACCTGACTCTCCCTATCCAGGTATACCTGTGTCCGTGGCTTCCTGTGTCTGTGGCTTCCTGCGGCCATGGCTTCTTGTGTCCGCTGCTTACTGTATCTGTGGCTCCCTGCGGCCATGTCTTCCAGTGTCCACGGCTTCCTGTTTCTCCAAGTGGCTGCGAGTCCACATACCCGGGTTCATAGTGTCTCGCCGTGTTGCTCTTTTCAGTGACTTATGGTGAAGGACAATGGAATTATGCATCGAAGGAGGACCATATTATGGGGCAGGATTGATTCATTTATGTTGCATGTATGCAGCAAAATAATTTATCAAATTATGTGGCATAGCGTGGCACATTACAAAGCAATATTATTTCATGGTTGTGTCATAGTAAAACTAATTAATACTGTCTGGGCAAATGCTGCATTGTACCAGTTTTACACCAGAATACTGCATTCAGCAACTTAAAGGAGACCAGTTAACCTTTGGAAAGTGTCTGCCACTGCACAGCACCACATGAGGGTCGTCCATCAAGCATCAAGGTAGGACATTTTGTCCTGAAATCCACAAATTTTGCAAAACTTGGTGAATTATCTTTAAAGTGTATTAAATCCATAGTGATGCGGAAAACGCTAAGGGTGTGGGATCACATAATTCCAGGACCATCCTTAGTGTATCCGGTGTCCCTTTCTCAACATGCCTCTCACAGTCGTCTCAATTCAGTGTTATATGTCTCTCACTCTTTCAGTGTCTCAGCAACTGTCTGTCCCCGGGTGTCTGTGATTTGTCGTGCACCAGGTTTTTCGCAGTGTCCCAGTGCCAGTGAATCCTAATATGTGTTCATGGGCTGCACTACTAATTCCCCAACCGCAATCTCTACTACTTTGCACTGGGGTCTTTCCATTTCAGATTCCATGGTCTTTAAGACTAGTTCACAGGCTCCCAAAACGTTCTGCACAGGGAAACAGCATTTACAATGCTGCTATTACCACGCAGGTAGGTAACAACGCAGTCTTTAC
The DNA here is from genome assembly GCF_964204655.1 of Triturus cristatus. Lineage (NCBI taxonomy): Eukaryota > Metazoa > Chordata > Amphibia > Caudata > Salamandridae > Triturus > Triturus cristatus. The sequence continues at coordinate 958,631,177 of NC_140585.1, read as the reverse complement.
AACGACTTCTTTGTTACCATGCGTGGTTTTACATCGCAAGTTGTTTCTACGACTTGCGCTAGGTGGCATGCAAGACCAAGGAATGTGTTCACTCATTTATCCACAGGCAGATTGTTTCTATTGTTAAATGGGTGGAGCAAAAAAGTCAGGCCTCAGGGGCCTCTAATCCTCATCTTCCATGAGCAGCTTTGCCAGGAACCTCTCAGTTTATGGGAGGGCACGCCCGGTTAGATCTCCTTAGTCCCAAGAGGTAATGTGTGTCACACCCACTTCATAGAAACAGACAACAGACTGGTGTCTCTCACTCTTCCCTATGATTGATTAGGCTCATCCAGGTTAAGAGTGTAATGAGTCACCCAACCCTGCTGGAGAAACAATTCACAGCGATTATTTGTAGATGTGTGAACTATCACCTCTTACCCAGGAAATAGCAGACACACCCAGCTGGTGGTAATTTGCATTACACGGTTATTTATTATGTACAGTCAATAAGTGAATCCTATATATCGGAATAATGGTAATTATCATAATAATTTCTGGAGTCATTATAAAGAATAAGAGGAGTTAAAATTAGGAAGACTCAAATCATCTTACATCACACATCCCTACCAGTTGTAATAAATTACTCTAATCCCTACCTAGGACCTATGTATATATTTTTTGCCAGCCTCCTGATTATCATATCCGCTGTACGATTAGTAATTTGCCACACTGTTTATACCAAGCCATATATTGATCCCTACATACCTCAGAAACCTGCTGGGCCTGCAGTCATAGACATGTCCAAAAGGAAGGCAGATGTAGCCAACTTTGCTTCCTTCTGAATGTACCCTGCAGTCAGATGGCCTTGCAAATCTAACCGCTGACACATAACTTGCTAGACAGCAGAATATGAGGTTCCTCTTTGCTTTCTGTTATTTTAGTAGCGTGTTTGTCAATCTGTTTGCCAAAATAATATGAGGATCTCGCAGACTCTGTTAGCCATTATTACCATTGCATAATATTAGCTCCTTAGGCCCAAAACCTTGCACATACACACGCTAAAGAGTTAGCGCATCTCATGATTAACATGGGGAGAAGATGTGGAGCAGCGGCCAGAGCTGCCGCCTTGGGAGCAGGGGATCTGGGTTCATATCTTGGCGTCAGCTCAACATCCTGTGATTCTAGGCCAATCACTTAATGTCCCTGTTCCCAGGGACAGTGCCTGGGTACTCTCAAGGGTGATAAACTCCGCTATAACAATCTATAAATTAATTAAAATACAATTAGACCTGATTTGTATGTAATGTATATGTATTATCAGGAATGCACTCCCACATATGTCAATGTATTACTGCCCCCTCACTGTGCACCTCCATTGTTTTCCTGTGACTATTTGCCACATCTGATCTCCCAAAACCAGAAGGGCAGCAAGAAATAGATGAGTCCCTTAAGTCAGACCACAGACTTTGCCATAAGGTTTTGCCTGTGGCGCAATGTGAATCTGCAGGACAAAGTAGAGCAAGTAAGTCTTTAGAAACCAGCAGAGTTGTTCCTTTCTTTGGCATCTTCTTCTTTTACATTGAAAACAACGGAACTTGCCTAAGTTGCTAATGCAAAAATGACCAGATGTCATCGGAAACATCATTTTCCAGGCTTGGCCTTTCCTTTCAGAACATATTGCATGCTATGAGCTGTAGATCTGGTTCAGGTAAACGAAACCAATTGGATTAATACAACTCAAAATAATGATTTGTAAAGGTGAAAATAATTATTTGCAGAAGGAAAGCCTAAAAATGAACACGGTGTTCCTGACAACATTACTTCATAAAGTAACAAGTGGATGCCAAAGTTGAAGTTTATTTCCAAGCATAAAATGTGATTCTCATGAGGGTTTTAGGTACCACAGGGAAGTCTGTTTGAGCCAGTGTCTGCATGAAAACTGTACATGATGCATTCTCTTACATACGAAGGTGCCTATTTATGAAAAAGTTACACAGTGCGTGACAGGGAAAGGGCAGGAATTAGCCATATTTAAAGCAATACGGCATATTCATGCCTTTTCCTCTGGGCTGCTGCTCTTTTGGCAGCGTAGGCCACCCCCGGCATCCTTGCACCATGAAGCAAGGGTGCCTGCGTTGCATGCAGGAATATTTGTGTACACGAGGGCGCCTTCCTGCACAAAAACAATCCTGAGAGGCATGTTCCTCTATCTATGGCGGCTGCAGAATGCGGCACACGCAGAAAGATGAAGTAACAAGGAGAAATAAAGATATTTCTCCTCATTATACCTCTTCTGGGAAGGCGTATCTTTTGGTACATTCCTAGGTTTATCAGTTCTGGTAAATCTGGGAATGCGTAAAAGACCATGGGCTTTGCGTGGGAATACCCACACCCCACCCATGGAACACCTTCCCAGGGCAGAGTAAGGCAACGCCGTACTTAAGGGACAGTGATTGGTTGTCCCTTGCAGGGCACCATCCCTAACTTTGAAGCCAATCGCACGGAGTTGCAAATTGCGACCTGCCTTATTAATATTCGTATGGTAGGTAATTCTGTGACCCCTCTTCGAATGATGATTTTGCAAATTGACCTAAGAGTGTATAGGTCAGTTTGCGAAATCAGACACTGGTCTCAAAAACGTTTAGTAACAATATATTAGTACATCTGGCCCTAAATGCTCAAAATATTCTTTCAGAGGCTAGTTCTAATTTAGTAGGGGTTTGTGTATGCCACCTCATTCTTTCTCCTTAGGATTGCCATGCTGTGCCTTCATCATGAAAAGGTGCGCCAACAAATAATCGCTTGTCCTTACCTTTGTGCCTACGTTTGCACAGTGAAATTCTCACAAAAGGAAAACACAATTAAAGAATACCCAACGATGATTGAAATGGACACTGAACAGGTCAACTTGATCATTAAAGAGATTTATATAATGCAATAATCACAAGTTCACAATTTCAATGGTTGCTCCAAGGTGAATAAGGTGCTGGAGGTAGTGCTCGTGAAAGGGTGGGTATGTGATAGTAAGGATCAAATTATCAATATTTACAATCTGTACAATAATGAAAGAGACCTGTCTAATCTGCTTCTGGGCTCAATGAATTAGTATAGGTCCCAAAAATACCTGTACTAATTCATCGAGCCCAGAAGTGGATTATTTATTGTGCATTCATGGCATCACATTACTTGGTTTAGTTAACCAGTCTCTTGATACACTGTTAGACAGGTCTCTTTCATTATTGTACATATCTCCGTGCAGGCGGGTGCACTCAGTGACTACACCCGCCTGCAAGGGATGTCTGGGGGTCCATGGGACCCCCTTTACCCCCTGCAGAGGGCTGCTGTCAGGAGGCCCACTGACAGTGCGCCACCTTTTAAATGGAGCACTGTCAGTGCGCCTCCTGAGGGCTTCTTTGACTCTGCCCCGGCGTCTGTAATATGGCGCGGGCACAGAGTCAAAGGAATTCCCTCATTTGCATAGGGCATGCCCCTATGCAAATGAGGGAGCACCCTCTGAGGGTTAGCGCTGGCGCTTTAAGTGCGCCAGCGCTAATGGTATTATAGAAGGGGACGCACAAGTGACTGCGCCCCCTTCTATGATACCAAAGTTGCCCGGGGCGTGCAAAGTGGGCGCAAACGCCCATTGCGCCGCCGGGGCACTTATCATAATATGACCCCATTAGCGCCGTATGAAATGACGCCCGGGGCAGGTAAGGGTGTGCTGCACACGGTTCAAGGCCCTGCTGACGGGCCTTCAAAAAACAAATGAATTTCAAGCTGGCACCGGATCAGGCAACTCAGATAGTTACTCATAGTGAACCTGCCAACACACCATCAGGTCTGTGACAACGTGTTTACCTGCCGATCACAAAATGTGCCCAATGAAAGCGCCTTGTCGCATTGCTTTGAGCGCACAGCCTATACACAGCCTGCTCCCTACATTAACAAGAAGCAAGAAGTGAAGGCTAAAGGGGCTTCATCGTGTGAAGGGGGATGACTGCAGCAAGAGGACAGGCGCAGGTGAGCAGGGGAAGAAACATACCAACCCATCACATAAGGGGCCACTGTGAAAGGTTAAGGCCCCCACTAGAGCGAATGCCCGACCTGATGGACTCCCGGCTTGGCAATACCTGTGGGAGGGTACATGGCTCTTAGGCCTTGTTTGCATGGTCACCACGTCCTGTCACTCCCTGCAAGAAATGCTGATTCAACAACACATTGTCAGGATGAAAAGTCACACTTTCCAAGATAAGCGCAGGCTTTAGGGGGGCATATTTTGGGTGGTGTGTGGTGGGGCTAACCCGTATCCAGGGGCATTCTTAATCCCAGTGGGATAGAAGGAAAGAATGATCTTTATTTCTTGTAGACTCGATAAAATTGAGTTGGGTGAACATAACTCTTTTTTTATTAAAGTGCCTAGAGACAATTCCGTTGAAAGAAAGAGCTATAACAGGGATAGGGGCTGGTAGGTACATTAACACAACATGCATAAAGCTAAAATGATGAAGATCAACAAAGTGCTTAGAAGAGGGGTGGGCAGTGTACAGCTCTATCCAGAGCCTGGGATGAAGGGCGCTGCAAAAACTCTGCTGTCATCCGGTTTAAATACTGATGCAGGTGTTGCTGACAAAAAGCCCTAAATGCAAATGGAAAGGTACTCAACGTAATGCCTCTTCCTTGATTCTGCACATTCATTTCCATTCACAAAACAGAACGACGGCTGGGACATTTTTACATCTTAATAATAACGTCACGCGGGAAGTTGGCACAAATTCCTTGGCTAATTATGTGCGGCGCCCCACAGATGAAGTGCCAGGCAAGGCCTCGTTTGTGCTTGGCAAATGGCGTCTGTCTCGATGAATTGTGCGGTAACAGTCCCATTAAAAGTGTGAAATACTACCTATGAGGCCGATATGCCATTGCATAAAGCGTTTCACTAGGACGGGTCTCCAGAGGCAGCCGGCGTTCTTAGAAATATTCATTCATATTTTTTATTTCCAGCAGTGGGAACGAGGCAGGCTGCATCAACTTTTTTTATGAATTACTGACGTCGCTGTATGGGTACTAGCATCGCATTCCTGCTTTTTCACATCGAATCATTTTAAAGGCTTATCAATTAAAAACTGAAGTTAGTACCTAAGGTGTTCTAAGGGAACCGCACAGTCTGTAGAAGTCGCTCATTCTTTTAGGCAGCTCAGCAGACCAAAGCCCGGCTGCAGAGAGCCAGACAACAGACAACTCTTATTTAGAATGCCTCACTTGAGCTTTCATCCTAGAGTCCCAGGGATGCTTAATGTAGGGCCCTGGGGTCGCATGTGGCCCTCCTGATCTTTACATTCGACCCCCTGATCAACAGCAGCACACGCCACTCAGCATGAACGTTAAGAAGATGTTAAATAAACAGACACGCCTTTATTTAAAAGTTAATTGAAGTTAAGGGAAGGAGGTAGCTATGTTGTCCTGCACAACTTAACTTAAAGAACACCTTCATTTTCAAAGCCATCTTGCAGCAAAAGAGTAAAAATATGATAAGGTCTCTTCAAATTTCAAAAGTGTATTTCATTAAAATACAGAACCATTTCACCTTAGTATATCAGATTGTATAAGCACAGTGAGAAGTATTTTTTTAAGTGAGAGTTTTTAAATATGAATTTACAAACATACATTCCTGCCCCTAAACTGATAACACTGCCAACAGTGAACTGGCAAGTCAGTTGTAATGTGCACTCTTAGGGTGGCCTAGGTTCCTATTATACAATAACATTATAGTTTATTAAATGCATGAGAAGGTTTTGTACATCACACATCCCGAAGTCATGTTTTTCGAGGGCCTCTTATATGTTATGATGAAGAAAATAGAGGAAAAGTGAAATAAATCATTTGCCCAGGATCACAGAATTTGGTAAAGGGGGAAGTTGGGATTAATTCCAGGTTTTCTGGTTTCATATTGTTCAATTCAGCCACTAAATGTATATGCTTTGCTTCCCTTATACCCACCTTACCGCCCACCTACCCCACCGGAACACCACCCCGCTTGCATCAACACGGCCCTCAGTCGCATCACAGACTGTGGCCCTTGGGAAAATGTTTTCGAGTACCTATGTCCCAGAGTAGACTGAGTGCTACTTCTGGTGACTGTTACTGGTGTCTCTCGTATAGACGGAAGTAAAACACACTGTGGAGGAGGCACAAAGAATTTCTTAGGTATGATTTCGGCATGGACAATTTTAAAATATGTATGCGTCACAAGCACACACAATACGTGCATTACTGTTCTCAATGTATATGTGATTTCTGGCTCTTCTGGGTAGTACTGACACATCTAAGTTTCAGTCCAGATGAGACCAGTGGGCGTTCCCAGTGGTTTACGGCCACAGCATTGAAACTGTACGTAAATAAACTATAGATCTCACGTTCGTAACTCATGGATGGGGGTGCATGTGGATACAAGAAAACTCGTTATACGGTCCTACATTTTTTGGACCGTTTTGGAAAATGGACACATTTTGCAGTATTTTAATACACGTGTCTTTGTATCTGGCAATAAAAATATACAGGCACTGAGTCAGTCTGTGGTGAAAGGCATTATTAAGTTGATAGAATGCTGGATAGCACTTTCACATACACAAATAATATTTATGATGCATGATAATATGTACATATTATATTATAATTGTATTCATATGCATATAAACACAACTAGAGTTATAATTATTAGTAGAGAGAAAAAAGTATGTAAAGCAAATATCTACACCAAAATGGGAAGTCCAGCCAATAATTTACTCTGGCCACAGAGCTTCTACTTGACTGCTGCCTCAACGGATACCCTCTCCTGTGAGTGTACTTGTCAGCCCCATGGAGGATGAGGGAGACAGAGTGGATGAGGTGACACAAGGAAGGACTTCCAGAGGACTGGGTCCACGCCACTCCCTGACCGTCTGCGGCAATGGCTTCATAGCACAGCTGCCTACATGCTTTGTGACAGCTTACACAGCAATTTTACTCCAGCTTCAGCCTGTTACAGAGGTTACAGCTTTCCTGCTGCTCTGGTTATTATCCACTTCCTCCTTGTGGTGTCAAGGTGAGTGGAGAAAACCAGATGAAAGACGATGACCTTAATGTGGGACTCTAACTTCAAGAAGGGAGCAGGGGCCAGATGTACATACATATGTGTTTGCGATTACCTAATAGCAAATTTTGCTATTCGCTATCAGGTAATCGCAAACAGTGATGTCCTGCAGTGTGTTTTACACTGTTTACGATTCCCAGTGGGTCGCAAATAGACCTACCTCGTTAATATTCATAAAGTAGGATGCAATTTGTGATCCATCAGGAATCGCTAAAATCACAGAGATTGTGGCCTGCTGGGATCAGCAGACCACCATGTCTGTGATTGCTTTTGAAAATATCATTTTTATTTTTTTAAATGCAGCCCATTCTCCTTAAAGGAAAATGGGAAGTGTTTCAAAAACTAAAATGAAAAGTTTTCTTTTCACTTTTTTAAGAGCAGGCAGTGGCCCGAAGAACCACTGCCTGCTCTTAAAAACATTTTTACAACCATTCACAAAGGAAAAGGAGCTGTATTTTGTTGACCTGGCATCAAGTGACCCCCAGTGTCTCTGGATCCTGCAACATTTTGCCAAGGCATCGGGATTAACTGTTAACCTGGCGAAATCAGTGCTGGTTCCATTGGCACACTTGCGGAACTGTGTGGACTGGCAGAGGAATATTCCTATTCCTCACCTCAGCTTAAAAACCTGGGCATCAGAGTGGCCCTGCTTGCCGAATTAACATGGACTCTTAATATTACCTCGCTCGTTCGCAACAGCAAGAAGGATCTTAAGCAATGGCAGTCACTCCCATAGAATGTCATGGGGAAGATAGCACTGTACAAAATGGTTATATTTGGGACTTCCAGCATTCCTGACTCATAGTCTCCAAATAATACAGGATGCAGAGGCTAGGTAGATTCGACGGGTACAATTTCGTCATCATATCTCCCCCCATCTGAAGCAGCTTCATTGGCTTCCAGTGGCTAAGAGGGTTGAGATTGAAACCCTGACATTGGCATTTAGAGCTATTAGGGGCAAAGTTCCAAGATACCTGAGAAACAGGATTAGTCAGTACCAGCAGGTGAGAGGCTTGAGATCTTTTCACCTGTGACTTCTGCGTATCCCAAGGTTTGCCGAGGTGGGAGGTCTTTTTCAGTACTGACAGCCAAGCTTTGGAACACCTGCCTACCCATCTTCATATGGCAAAGTCTGAACACTGTTTCAGAGGGGATTTAAAAACTAGTCTCTTTGATGAAGTGTAGATATGATGGCAGAGTCTGTTCGTCAGTCTTGCTTTTGAGCGCCTGTACGCCTCGTTCGAGGCAGCCGTGCACTGTAGAAATGTCTTTGATTGATGAAAATGATGATACTGCCACGCTTCCTATACATCCTATCGAATTTTCCACATCCTATTCCCCGCCGCTGGTTTCATGAGATGGACTCGGTGATAATAACATTCCTATGGCACAACTCACAACCGCTATTGGTGTTTCATACCTGTCAACGAGCCCCCTACGACGGTGGCTTGGGAGCATCTAATCTTTACCTCTATTATGTGGCATCGCACTTGATAGGAGGAGGTTTTTAAGCATCATTTTTCTAATTACACAGCATAGGTTAAAGCTTCACTTATTACTAAGATTATTTCATTTTATTAAAAAATATTTTACAAATATGGCTGACCCCAATGTCCAGGATAACATGCACCAACCAATGCTATTGCCTTATTTTGAAAGAGCGGGAGAAATACATTAACACGCATTTCTGATCCAACCCACATCACTCTGGGCTGCTTGCTTACCTTACCCAGGCAAATACATCACTTTACCTTTGACATAACTTAAAGTTTGATTGAAACACATTATTGAAGACATTCAATTTTTCTCACAGTTAATTTTTATAGCAGCCATCTGGAATAAAACGCAACAACATTTAGGATAACTATAAAGAAAAGGGCATCTAGTATTGGGGATTAAACAAAAAGTCGAAGTCACTGTAAAATGACTAAAAGACTAACAGTAAGAAATGCAAATCTGGCATAGAAATATTTGGACAAACATCCAACACGGCACCCAACAAAGTTTTTACCCAGATCTAAGGTCAATTTATCTACAAATCCAAAGCTTTCATTTGACCCAGTGCTGGCAGTGCAACTGTGGCAAATATACAAGTGAAACAACACAGGCATCTCCAAACAGGAAGAGCAAAAAGCACTCACAGGGACCTCAAAGCACGACTAGTGCTGGGGGCTTGTCGCCAATGAAAGGCATTCATTCCTCAATCGATTTACCAGTTTTCGAACCCATAGTAATACTGCACCTCTGATTTGACGATGAGTGAAAGTTTCCGTTTCAAAACAAGTGGGTGTAAACTTGGCTCCCTTTGTGGCATGTTTTGATCATGCAAGATGGTCTTCCTTTTGTTGTTTTGATGAACCATCACAGAGAATATCCAGACAATCCAAATACCAGATGTATAATTTATTGTGCTGCTAGTCGCGATCTGTTCACGCAATGCTTCAGAAAAACTCCTTTTTCACACTCAGCTATCCGAAACCCCGCAGTCTGCTCCGACACCGACACCGATCTAGCACCTAAGTAACTCCGCTTTCAGAATCCTCTGGGTGCCCAAACACCATTAAATATCTCAGCACACACAACAAGTGCAGTCGGTGAACTTAAGGGGTGGGAATAACTAAACCCCCAGCCTCCATTGCAAGAGAAAGTGTTTCAAATCCCATAATTCCCACCCCTAGATGGGTTGAGCGGGTTCTCCACCTTGGAAAAAATGGAAAAGAATAGGGCCAAACTGTGCACCTCCATAGAAAACTGGTCAAACAAATTGGCCAAATATTCATAGGATTTATAGGCCCAATTCTCTAGTGCAGTGGTTCTTAATTCGTGGTAGTGGGACCTCTTGGGGGTCCATGGCACCTATTCAGGGACTCCGCGAATGCTTGGAAAATGAAATATTATTAACAGATTAGTACAGTGTATATAAATAAAGAAGCACAATATAGCATTCAACATTTAAAACATTCTGAAAATGCGAAGGAATTTGAAATTGGAGGCTAAATATTAACTTGGTACCTTCAGATTGGTTCGTAGAGGCAGTGCAAGTGCATCAAACATCCATTATGGAAGATGGGTGGCATCAAATGAATTTGTTAAAGCCCAGGGCTTCCCATTAAAAAATTCATTTTTATTTTCTTATATTTGTTTGTGAAGTGAAGATTACATTTATTTTTATGTTTGTGTGTGTTTTGTATTTCTTTATTCCATATTCAACATTAGAACAGAGAAAATGAAGTAGGGCTGTAGATGTGCTTTTCAGGGTTACATACACATTATCTGCACCAATATGGCATATGCCACCAAATAGTGGACCCATTGGTCTTACGTACATTCAACCACTACTGCAAACTAGTAACGTGAATAGTGAAAAAACAAAGAAGGCGAGGGCAAGGGAGAGGGTAGGGAGGGATCAGGGGGAGGACGATGAGGTATTCAAGATATTACGATATGATTAGCGCAGTATATCTAATGATAGTTTACCTCGTTATGGTGAATTAAACGGCTCGAGATCCCCGATTATGTTTAGTACGACAAAAAGGGCCGAGAAACCGAACCGCCTCCATCTTGGATTGCGGCTCTCTCTCTCACTTGGGAGTCACGTGGTCTTTTCCGCACACCCTCTGCTTTCCCCTTTCCTTGCATTTAATTAGGAGACAGGCTGAGTTGCTGAGAAGCAAGGTCACATCTGCTAAAAGGGAGTATCAGGCAAATTCCTCTAGGCCTGGGACGAAAAGGGAGTTACCCTTTCGACCTTCTCTGTAAAGATAGTAACCCTTTGTGTGTGCAACCGAAACTAGAAATGGGCATGAGCTCATTAGGGGCGCCAGGACTAACTGGTACTTTTCCACATATATGGTTTTGTATGCTGTACTGATAATGTATAAAAGTGTGTTACTGTCAAGGAGCCAGCAGTCTTCCTCGGCGCACCTGATGGGTGAGGATCGACGAGGCTCCTCTATATAGAGTTCTGTGATGGCTAATAAACGTTTGAACCTTCCACGTTGCCAACTGCTCCTTCTTACCTAACATTGCGGGCCAATGGTAAGTGTGGCCCTTGGAATAATTATTTCGGACACAACAGTTGGCGACCACGAAGGGACCCCGTGAAAGGGTCTTCCCCCCCCCCGTATTCGGGTGGTGGGGTTGGGGGCGTCCTGACCGGTTGGCGGGAGAGGAGCCTGAGCATTTCTCCCACCCTGCACGACTTTTCGGTACGTCCCCTGCTGCTAGTTACCCTTCACCGGGGTCCTACGGGCTTAACCCAGAAACTGGATCGATTTGGTCGGGATGAGTTGGCAGCGGAGAACGAACATTCGTATCTGGGTGCACCCGGTGAGTATTGATTTGATTTTGACGCACGCGTTGTAAACGGTGCATTATTGGTTAAGGCACGCGTTGAAGACGGTGTGCTATTTGATTGATTTGAGAGCATTCGTTGAGAACGATGCGTTTTTGATTTTGAACACGGATTGCATTTGTTTGAAGCTCGCGCTGGACAGCGGTGCATTGATTTGAGGACACGCACCGGAGGGTGGTGTCTTGCTTGATCGAGGTTAGCATTACCGTGGTTTGACTCGAAGTACGTACAGGTTGCATTTGATTTGAGTAAAAACGGCGCGCCGAAGGACTACAAACGGATTGCACGTGGAAGGACCCGCGACCTAGACTGGGTAGCCACAGGGCATACTCCTGACGGGGCAAGTCCTCGTTGGGGGCTGGTCTTAGTGGTGAGGCAGGAGGGTGGCCGGAATCCCGCGAGTAGTTTGGTGTTTGGACTGTGAACCAGAGTCGACGGGCTTGGTTCTCTGATACTGATTGTACGTTGTGTATGATTCGTGTTGATTGTTGTTCGTGTATATATGTCTGAAAACTAACCAAAATGTCCTGTTTTAGTAAATTGAATTGTTTTGGCTGCTGCTGTCGAACAAGTGACTCTAGACTAGCGGAGAGCCAACCCGCCCCGCCGGAGGGCAGTCCTAGCCATTTTATGTACGTCAAACATGGGATCTCTCCGTTGTTGTTTTGCACTCTGTGGCATAAGTATACCAAGGGCAATGAGGAGTTACGCTGGCCCAAAACAGGCTCATTTGATGAAAAGAAAATTGCGTTCCTACAGGAACAGCTGTTTTCTAGACGAAGTAGGCAGGCCATGTTTGACGCCCTCATTGCATGGCAGAAGGAGGCCAAACAACGGCGAATAAGGGAAGAGAAAGTAGCCAGAGCCAAGGCAGGACAGAATGTTACTCAGAAAGCTATGGCCTATGACCGAGACAGAGTAGAAAAGGGATTGGATTGCATGAATCGTGAATTCCGACTGAAGGTGGATAAGAGCTATGTGACCCGCCCGAATGCAGAAGATGAGATAGAGGATTTACTGGACACCAGACCACCACCCCCTTATGTGCCACAGAGGATATATCCGGAGGTATCAGGGGCCCCGGCCCCGGCTCCAGATATGTCCCAGGGGGCCTCGGCTTCGGCTCCCCCGGCCACCACTACCCCTCCCTCCCTGCCGAACCTCTCCCGGTTACCGACATCTGTGTCTGAAGTTATGGCCATACTGCCTAATTTATTGACGGCAGCTGCAGCCGGGACCCCTCAGCTGTCGCTGGGGTCAATGCCTTCCCCTTCTGTTCTGCCCTCCTCCTCCGCCAGTACCACGCCGGTAACAACTGGAACTACTCCGCTACGTCCGGCCAGTCTCACTGAGGGTAGGAAGTTGTTCACTCGTTCGGCCTTGGGAACGGAAGAAAGGGAAACTATAGCTACACAAGCATCCCAGTGGATGCGACATCCCATTTATACGCTTGCTGATATTTGGAGTACTATGAGAGACTATGAACCGGTGATGCAACAGCATGCTCTGGAGCATATGGCCAACCGTCTTATTTCTGTGTGGGAACAGGTACATCAGGAAGGGAAGGCTCCGGCTATACTATATGATATTCTTGATCAGGTCCATAAATCTCAGTTGACACCGGAAGAGGTGTATGGGAAGGTACAGACTTTGGTCTCTTATAGAGCTCGTTTGCAATCTACCACTCCCGCCGGATTCTCCCAGTTCCCTATGCGGGAAGTGCACCCTATCTTTCATCCAGAAGTTGCCGCAGTAGTAGATGCCCACGGCGTCGTTACCCGTCCCGGGGTAGACGCCCGGTTCCAGGAACAATGGGTCTATACCCCCTGGAAGCGGAGTGAGGTACTATCCCTAAAAAGCCAGTTGCCAGATCCTAGAAAGAACCCCACCGCATATTACAAGGAACTGACCGAGGCCGCCTCGTCAGCGGTAATGACGTTGGCAGATATTGAATTATTCTTTGCTTTATTAGTACCGGTGGACATTTGGTGCCAGGTACATGACCAGGACCATGTTACGGAATTTGGTGGGACATGGGATCAACTGAGAAACTGGGATAGAGATCGTAAACCAGGGAACAAGCCCCGACCTGAGATACTGGCCTTGCCTGAGAGAATAATAACTTATATGCATTCGCTGATCCCACCCAGGAAAGTAGATTGGGACAAGCTGACGGCCTGTAAGCAAAAGAAGGACGAGAGTGTCTCTGATTTTTTCACGAGGTTTGAGGGAGTGTTCATTGACTTCAGCGGACAGGACTTGGCAACGGAAGGGGGTGTACGTTTATTTGTTAATAGATTTGTAACAAATTTGCTACCCGAGGTATCGGCTCGGTTACAGGCAGCCGAGAGTACCTGGACGACCACCACGCCCTCCACGATACTGAGCATGGCTCAGTATTATGAGCATCGGGAAAATGAGAGCAAGGATAAGACAGAAAGGAAGTCGAAAGAATTGAAAACGCGAGTGTTACTACAGCAAGTGGAGAGAGGTAGAGGAAGAGGACGAGGGTTGCAGAATTTCGCTCCAAGAGGGGCGGGACCGACGCAAACAGCTGGGCGAACAGATTTGGGCATAAATCAATGTGCTTTCTGTAAAGAGGAGGGGCATTGGAGAGCGCAGTGTCTGTTACTATATGAACAGAATATGGCTTCAAGGGGTCGCGGACGGGGAAGGATGAGTGGGCACCGTGGTGGATACACGAGACAAGAACAGGCAGCCCGAGGTGAGAACAGTCAGAATTATTTCGACCAAAACCAGGGTAAACAGTACTACAATAATGGACGTGTAACGGACGAAGACGCCGGGTATACTCCAGCATAGGACAGCCATGGGCAGAGTAAGGGGCATGTGTCAATCCCGATAGATCAAGCTGGACCTTATGTCCATGCACGATTGTTGGATGCATCAGGTAAGTTTTTGGTTGACACAGGGGCTATGAACAGTTCTGTTTCACGTGCCCTGGTCCCGGGGGCCGCTCTGTCTGGCCAGACTAATGTGTCCGTGGGGTTCTCTGGAACTCCGGTGGTGAGCCCCATTTCTAAACCACTTTCCCTTACTCTGGGACCGGTTACGATAGAATCGCCTTTCCTCCTCACCTCCCAGTGTGGGGAAAATCTCCTGGGTATGGATATATTGAAAAGATTGCATGCCCACATCTATTGCTCCCCCGATGGAGTTTATCTGACCATTCGGAATACCTCTATCCCCTCCGTTCAATGTTTTTCGAAAACGGACTCACTACCTCCTGAGCTTGCACAACTCCCGAAGGATCTTTGGGCCCTGGGGGACACTGACGTAGGATTCCTACAAATTCCCCCGGTGTCCATCACCCTGAAACAGAATGCCAAATTGCCGAGGATCCCACAGTATAAAATAGCCCCCGCAGGGGAACGCGCTTTACTGGCCATTATTTCTGACTTGATTAGAACAGGGGTGGTGGAGGAAACGGCCTCTAATGTTTGTAACAGTCCCATTCTTCCGATTCTTAAACGAGCCCCCGCACCCCAATCCCCTGATTATGCTGATACCTACCGATTTGTGATTGATTTACGAGAAATTAACAAGATTGTGGTACCCCAATATCCGGTGGTACCAGACATTAATTCCATTTTGACCATGATTCCTCCCACTGCCACATTTTTCTCGGTGATTGATTTGAAGAATGCCTTCTTTAGCATTCCCATACATCCGGATAGCAGACATTTGTTCGGTTTCTCATTGGGGGGCCGCAGCTTTAGATTCTGTCGCGCCCCCCAGGGGTATACCGAAAGCCCTAGTATCTACAGCCAAGCCCTAAAAAGAGTATTGGATTCCTTACAATTGCCGCCAGGTAATGTCCTATTGCAGTATGTTGACGACCTCCTTGTGGCCTCTGATACAGAACAGGGTTGCCGCGATGCTACGGTTACCCTGCTACGGCACTTGGCCACTCATGGTAACAAGGTGTCGCTCTCTAAATTTCAATATTGTCGACCGGAGGTGACCTATCTCGGTCATCTCCTGTCGAAGGAGGGAAGACGGTTGACTTCTGAGCGCATCGCAACCATAACTAACATGCCTGTTCCTCGCACGCAACGTGATGTCCGCGCTTTGCTTGGTATAACCTCCTACTGTCGCCAATGGATTGCTAACTATTCTCTCTTGACTAAACCTTTCTTGTATCTAACTACGAAGGATGTGCATGAACCCTTACCTTGGACTGATGAATGCCAGACTGCTTTTTCTGCTCTGAAAACTGCTCTTTGCTCTGCTCCTGTGCTTGGCACCCCTGACTACCGGAAGCCTTTTGTGCTCTATGTGCATGAGGTGGACGGTTGCTCTCTTTCAGTGTTGACACAGGACTTTGGTGGTAAGCAAAGGCCTTGTGCATATTTCTCGGCGGTTTTGGATAATGTCGCCAGAGCACTTCCCAGTTGTCTGAGGGCTGCAGCGGCAGTGGCCATAGCAATCAGACAATCGGAAGGGCTAGTCCTGAATACGGATCTGACAGTGATGGTGCCTCATGCTGTGGACGTATTATTAAACAGGACACAGACGCAGCACTTAACCCCTTCGGTGCTCATGACGGAACGGTTCCGTCATGAGCCACGGTTGAGCTGTGCTCATGACGGACCGTTCCGTCATGACCACGCCCGCGCAAGATTCCGTCAGCACAGCGGCGGAATCTGCGCAGCATGGAAGGGGTTAACTAGTGCGCGTCTTACAGGGTACGAATTGACCCTGTTTGCACCTCATATAACGATCAAACGATGTGTTAACTTGAACCCTGCCACACTGTTGCCCCTCCCTTCAGGGGATGGTGGACAAGACATACATGATTGTATTTTTCGAACTGAAGAAGAAACAAAGGGCCGGATAGATCTAACTGACACCCCACTTTCTGATGCCCAAGGAGAATTGTATGTTGATGGGTCCTGCTTTAGATTACCGGATGGTACGACAGCTGCGGCCTATGCGATCACTACCCTGCAAACGGTAGTCGAGGCAGCCAAGATACCATACCGGTCGGCCCAGGCGGCCGAATTGGTTGCATTATTCAGGGCCTGCGAGTTGGGGAAAGGCTTGAAGCTAAATGTCTACACCGATAGCCAATATGCGTTCGGTGTAGCACATAGCTTCGGGAGGTTATGGGCGGAAAGAGGATTCTTGACATCTCATGGCGAAAAGATAAAGAATGGGCCATTAGTTGACCGATTGCTGGCTGCATTAACGTTGCCTAAAACCCTGGCCATAGTGAAATGTAGCGCACACAAGGTTGTAGTGGATGATGTGGGGAGGGGAAATTCCTTTGCGGATAGGATCGCCAAGGAAACAGCCCAGTCTGACACCACTTCCATGTTTGTAGTGACAAAAATGATAGAGGCAGGGGTTTTTAACAACACCATAGACAGTGTGAAAGAGCTACAAAAGGAGGTGACCCCGGAAGAACTGACATACTGGCAAGAACAGGTGGGGAGGCTTGATGAGAATGGATGTTGGACTGACTTGTCAGAGAGATGTCGATGGTTACTGCCAAACGCATTTGTAAATGCAGTAGTAGCTATGGCACACGGACCTTCACATGTAGGGGTCCAGAGCATCTGTGCCACATTGGATCCTGTCTGGTACAATGTTAATATTCATAAGACAGCTAGGAACCTGGTTCAGCATTGCATGATCTGTCTCCAGCATAATCCTGGGGTTAGCATTCCCGTCTTGGCGGGTAGTTTTGCGCCGCCCACCCTGCCTTTTGAAGTACTCCAAATGGATTACATACAGCTAGAACGAGTTAACAATTTGAAATACGTGCTGGTGGTGATCTGTACTTTTAGTAAATGGGTGGAGGCGTATCCCACAAAGGAAAATACTGCCCTGGCAACCGCGAAAGCTCTGGTAAAGGAGTTTTTCCCTCGATATGGGTTGCCACGGGTGATTTGGAGTGACAACGGGACACATTTTAATGCTGACTTAGTTAGGCATGTATGCAAGGGTCTGTCCATTCAGCAGAAGTTCCACGCAGCCCGACATCCTCAATCAGCGGGCCTAGTTGAGAAATATAATGGGATTCTGAAATTGAAACTGGCTAAACTTCAGGACACGACAGGATTAAAATGGCCTGATCTCCTGCCCCTGGCCCTGTTGTCCGTAAGAACTACTCCCCATTCCCGGAGCGGTATCTCCCCTTATGAGGTAATCTTTGGCAGACCTGCCAACGTGTGGGGAGTACCTCGGCCCAAATCCTTCAGGGACATAGACCATCCTATACTGACTAATTATTTGTATGCTTTGACTAAAGATCTCCATTCCATTCATCAACAGATATCTGCCGTACTGCAGCCCCTGCCGGAGGGACCCGGACACAGCGTGGAACCTGGACAGTGGGTCTTGGTTCGGAACTATCAACGAAAATCGAGCTTGGATCCGCGCTGGTCCCGACCGTACCAGGTGCTCCTGGCAACGCGAACGGCGGTGAAAGTTGAGGGTAAGCAGCGCTGGATCCATATCTCCCATCTTAAGCGAGTTCCTCTCCCATTGCCAAGGGAGCAGCTTGACCAGGAGGAAGGCCTGCCAAACCAGGGCGAGCCCAGCACTAGGAAACGACTTTCCCTGGACACCCGCAGAGAAGTTGACGGGCGAGGGGAGAGTGCTGTGAGCCTACAAGACCCTTTTTGCGACCACTCAATTGCTCCGAGTGAGGCGCCTGGTCAGGAGCCCAGCTCCCCGTCTGATCCCATTGTGCCTGTTTTGTTTGTGAATCCTGACACCCCTGGTCGGGATCGATATCACCTGCGGCCCCGGAAATAGGGAATCCTAGGTCTAGCCTTGGCAAGTGAAGTTGGAAGCCTCGGCAAAGACCTGAGGATTGGTAAAACACTGGACTGAACTCGTTGAGAGCATGGAACTTTCAGTAAAGCTCTGTTCAGAACGAAGGTAGAGACATTGATTGGACTGGTGGGGGCCCAGGTGGAGTTTCCTTTCAACAAGGGTTGCGTCAAGTGCGACCCCAACGCGAGAAGTTTTTTTCTGTTTTTTCTTTTTCTGAACAATAGGAGTCTGCCTGTGAGGCTCTATACGGACACAGGAAAGAAGCACCCTCCGGCAGGTCGGACTGCTCGTAGCCCTCTTCCCGAGATTATATTGGACTTTTAGTGAGAAAATGTACCCTTTTGCTCGTTTTGTCCCTGAAGAAGGGCGGCCCATAGTACCCCGTACCATTCCCCCGCATTTGCCAATGTTCTCCTCATGGAGTTTGCGTGTTAAAATTGTTTTCATTTCTATATTGATTGTATCCTTTGTGCTATGCTTAGGTCTGTTTATATATCTGGAGTTTCGCCATCCTGTGCACACCTTGATAGTGTCTACCCCTGCTCCTAAGGAACATCATTTCCAGACTTTTGCCCCCCATAAGGAGAGACACCGACAGACATATGTACATAATGCTTTCATTGAGATGCTACACCAGACTCATAGTTCCACAAATGTTACTGATTGTTGGGTCTGTGGTCTTCTCCCGTCAGTGATGCATAAGCAAGATTTGTTCATATCAATGCCCTTGTCTTATTTAGGTAGTTGCGAAGCTTGGTTTAAAATGTTATCCATGCTATATGAACACTACGCTATAGATGAACGTCAATTCTCAGAGAAGGATTACGCCTTGATTTTAGCCTATATAGAGACACACCAAGGTTTTACTCCTAATGCTGAGGGGACGGATGGTACCCTTGATCCTACCGCCTGTATGAACGTATACACTGATCATGAGAATGATACCTGGTTGAGGGATGAAGTGTTGGATTTCATGACCTTTAATTTAACTGAGTATTTCAAGTATTTCCAGGAGCGAAATGTCTCAGATGAGAAAATAATTCCGGTCCCGGTATTGAATACGTCCTCCTCCTTCTGTGTGCAGGGTACCGGACATCTATCCGTAGGTTATTGTAGATGTAATTACACTTATAAACTACAGACTTTCAGTAGTCCCCCAACACTCACCCCTCCCAATGTTTATTTCGTGTGCGGTGAAAATGCATACACTTGGCTACCCAGGGGATGGGCGGGCCGATGTTACTTATCTTTTCTTTACCCACCGGTCTACATAGCTCCTTCCGATTATCACAAATCTCATTCCTTAAATCGGCGGAGCCTAAAAGCTGAAGCCGCCAGTAATGATGCCACTGACCAGACTGACACTCCAGCCCAACACTTCGTTGATATCATAAAAGGGGCGTTGCCCATATGGGGACCCATCCTCAACAGTAAAGAAGTTAGGAGGCTATCTAGAGTAGTGGAAGGGGTGGTCAATACTACTGCAGGAATATTAACTAATATTACAGTGGAGCTCCAGGCGACCCGGCTTGTGACCCTCCAAAATCGTCTTGTTTTAGATGTTATCCTAGCTGATCGCGGAGGAGCTTGTAGAGTCATCGGCAGCTCCTGTTGTGTATATATACCTGACTCCGCCCCTTCTGTCCATTTAGCCATTCAGAAACTACATCGGCTAGCTTCAGAAATTCACACCGAGACTGGTACTTGGTCCTTGTCTGGGTGGTTTTGGGATTTGGTGACAACCTGGGGATGGAAGTTATTTATGATTCTTTTAGGAATAGTGGGGTTCATTTTCACCTGCTGTCTTTGTCTACAGTGCGGGCCTGCTTGCTGTGCATACTGTGCCGCTCAAGTTCGCCGATCAATCCCTAGGCCCGAGCCCGTCCAAACTAGAATAGATACCCAGCGGGCTCAGAAGGAGACGCACGACTTAATGCAGATTGATGAGGGTATTTTCGAAGACTAACCCCGTTATTAGCTATGCTGCGCTAAAAGGGCCGTTCTGAGGTATTCAAGATATTACGATATGATTAGCGCAGTATATCTAATGATAGTTTACCTCGTTATGGTGAATTAAACGGCTCGAGATCCCCGATTATGTTTAGTACGACAAAAAGGGCCGAGAAACCGAACCGCCTCCATCTTGGATTGCGGCTCTCTCTCTCACTTGGGAGTCACGTGGTCTTTTCCGCACACCCTCTGCTTTCCCCTTTCCTTGCATTTAATTAGGAGACAGGCTGAGTTGCTGAGAAGCAAGGTCACATCTGCTAAAAGGGAGTATCAGGCAAATTCCTCTAGGCCTGGGACGAAAAGGGAGTTACCCTTTCGACCTTCTCTGTAAAGATAGTAACCCTTTGTGTGTGCAACCGAAACTAGCAATGGGCATGAGCTCATTAGGGGCGCCAGGACTAACTGGTACTTTTCCACATATATGGTTTTGTATGCTGTACTGATAATGTATAAAAGTGTGTTACTGTCAAGGAGCCAGCAGTCTTCCTCGGCGCACCTGATGGGTGAGGATCGACGAGGCTCCTCTATATAGAGTTCTGTGATGGCTAATAAACGTTTGAACCTTCCACGTTGCCAACTGCTCCTTCTTACCTAACATTGCGGGCCAATGGTAAGTGTGGCCCTTGGAATAATTATTTCGGACACAACAACGAGCATGTATATGCCCGCACTAATCCACTGTCTCATCTCCTCTGTCACCGGGCTCGATAAGAGGTGTTGCTCCACTGCGACTCGCACCCCTCTACCCCTTTTCCCGAAATGTTTGTAGGTGACTATGTGGCATCTCGTTTATGCCTTGGTCTCTTCTGGGAGGTCTGTGCAGAGGAACCAGTTCAAGGGGGGGCGGAGGGAGGAGTGTGGTGACAGGCCCTGGCGAAGTAGCCCTGACAAAATGCTAGGTCCTTAAGAATATGAGTGCGAGTGTAAGCATGAGTGCATTTAGGAGTGCGCCAGAGGGGGGACAAACATGAGAGAAAAGGGAGGGGAGGTGTCAGCGTCCAATAAGATTGATAGTAATGATAAGGGTAACGAACATGTTGGTGAGAGGAATGGTAGTGGTGAGGATAATGATACAGTGATAATGATAGTAGTATTGGGGGAAAGCTGAGAGGGCCGGGGCCGGGCTAGAGGAGAGAGGGAGATATCGGAAGAAATGAGTGGGGAACAAGAGAGGAGACGAGAGGAGAGGGGAAAAGAAAAAGAGAGAAAACAAATGGAGTGTATATCAGAGGACGGAGGTAGAGGGATTGGTGATGGCCTCCAGGGTAGCTGCAGCGCGGTATGTGTTCAGTCATCAGGGCCTGCTACAGGCTCTTCTGTATTCATGTCCGGTGCCTCTTGTTTGATTACTTCTTTTTTCTTTTTTTGTGTTGTAATTGTTTATTAACATTTTGCAAACTTTCATCACAAAAACAATAATAGCAATAACATCTAATATTTCATAATAGATAAATGAGTGCATTAAGAGGAAGAGGAGAAATGCACTTGTTAATAAATAAAATATATAAATAAATGAACAGTTGAATAATTAAATAGTTAAATAGTTGAGAAGAATAGATAAGAAAGGAAAGGGAAGAAGAAGTGCATAGAGGTGAAAAGCAAATCACAATATGATTTAATAAATAAATGAATTAAACCATTACAACTATGATCAAACAGTAATACAATAAGTCACTTTATAATTCTCGGATAAATACATTGTAGTGATGAAATAAAATTAAGTGAATCAGAATTATAAAATGAATAAATAAGAAAGAAAGAGCTTATATAAATAGTAGAATAATGTAAGATAGAATAGATGATGCAATATCCCAACTCGTTTCAGGTCTTCTGAGCCTTGATCACAGGAAAGTTTCTCTTTTTGAAATGACCACTTGGTTTTTAAGCCCAGGAGGCTTGTTGGGACTTGATCATGTGACGGAGGTATAAAATCATTGTGACCAGCAGTGCTCGTGTCTGCCACCTTTTACACAGCCCGTGAACAAGAGGCATAGAGGCTTCAAAACGCGTAGGGCTACGATAATCAGCAGCACTCCATCTTGACATTGGCAATTCCGCCCAATAACGGACCATGGACCACAGTTCAGTGCAGATTAAAAAGTTTTATTCAGCTCGGACTTCTGCAACCATGACGCGATTCGACCCGTTAAGGGTCTTGATCACATGACATGCCCCAGGAAGTAGGTTGCTTTTATACCATTTTTTGGAACGTTTTACAAGCTAATTCTTTCAGTTTTTTTCTTTTTTAAAGTGACAAGTGCCAAAAGGTTTTGCCATAGAAATGGAAAACAGATTTCATGGCCATCAGTGCATTTGGTTACAGGTAAACAATACTAAAAACAATAGAGATTAAATACCTAAATGCATTAGTAAAAGCCTTTGCACCAAAATTGTTCAAACCATAAAATCCATCAAGTACTGTTATAAATATTAAAAGCACTATACAGATATACAATTGATGCTTAAAAACTTAGAAATTGCTACTGATAGAGCCTGTTTCAAGGTCGTCCAGGTATAAATACCCTCATATTTCAGTGCACAGTATCTCAGTGTTTTTCTGACACATCAACAGAGTGCAAATGCATATACAGTACTGTTCATGTAAACAGATCATATGTAAACCTTATGACTGAAAGTGCCCAGTGCTTGTGCAAAAATATAATTTTGAAAACGTTCTTGTGCAATAATTACTTATATCAATTGTGTAAAACCTAGCTAACCAATGTATATTTAATAGGTGGGATTCAGCGGCAGCTGTAAATCAAATAACTGTTGTATTTTCATTATCTTACTGATTGATGATAATCTTGTCTTTTTCTTTCTGGCCCATAAGTTCATAGAACCCAAGGATTCTTAGACTATAGACATGTGTATAGTTCTTCTGTAGCATTCCAACCCCCCGGATGTTTGGTATCGAGGTTCAAAATGTAGCTTGATTCCAATTGCCTAAGGGTTTTTTCCCAATATTCCCCTCTCTTGTTTGGGGGGATGGAATCAATTAGAAAGCAGCTTAAATCTTTGGGGTCTGCCTCATGCACTTCGCTGAAATGTCGGGCCACCGGATATGATTGATCCCTGTTTTTTATTGCCCTTATGTGCTGCAGTACCCCTTTGTGCCCTTGCAGTATGGTACTGCCTACATAACGTAGGCCGCAAGGGCACTCCAGCACATAATTGGTTTTTCCTGTTCCCCAAATGGAGTTTTGTAGGAAATTCTATTGATTCCATGTTGGCATACATTGCATACCTTACATTTGAAGAACCCTTTTCTTTGGGAAAGCCATGTACCTTTAGGTTGGTGGCCAGGATCATTTTGGCCCAATATATCTTTCATAGAGGCTACCCTGCTGTATGTAAAGGCAGGCAGAGGGAGTAGATGGCCTATCGTGGGATCTCCCAAAACTAGGGGCCAGTTTCTTTTTATGATCTTTCTAATCAACTTTTCTTGTTTGCTATATCCCAAAATGAATCTGAAGGTATCCCCTTCTAGTTCCATGGCTTTTCCTACCTCAATGTGTTTTCTAAGTAGGGTCTCCATAGGGATAGATTTACTTTTCATAATGGCTGTGTCTATGCAGTGGGGTGTAGCCCCTTTCTACAAATCTCTTCTTGCTGTTGATTTGTGCTGTTCTAAGAGCTTCTTCACAACTGCATATTCGTCTTAAGCGGAGCATCTCCCCATAAGGGATGCTCCGGATTAGATGTTGGGGATGCAAACTTCTGGAATGCAGCACTGCCTTGCCCGCTGTTGGTTTTCTGTGGAGTTTTGTTTCTAGTTTACCGTCCTTGATGAAAACCTGTACATCAAGGAAATTTAAACATTCAGAGCTGATGGATGCAGTAAAGTGCAGGTCTAATTGGTTAGTGTTGAGGTTCGCAATAAATGTTTCTGTATCACTTGTTGTTCCCTGCCAGACTAGAAAGAGATCATCTATAAACCTCCACCTGGCTTTGATATTGTTTTTTACAGACATTGTGTTCTTTGAGTAGGACCAGCTCCTCCCACCACCCCATGTGTAACCAGGCATAACTGGGAGAGAAGCTGGCCCCCATAGCCACACCTCGTAGCTGTTGGTACAGATTGTTTTGAAACATAAATAAGTTGTTACATACGAATTTCTACCATATTCCTGAGCATGAGGTTGTGCTGTACATGTCCCGGTCCTCTTCAGGCTAGGTAATATTGCAATGGTCTGAGTCCATCTTGGTGGTTTATGGACGTGTATAAGGAAGTTACATCAAGAGAGATTAAGAGAAAGTCATCCTGCCAAGTAAAGTGTAACATTTTTGATAAAATGTCACTAGTGTCTCTGATATATGAGGCAAGCTTATGTACATGTTCCTGCAAATAGAAATCTATATATCGAGATGTATTTTCGAGTAAACTAAAGCGTGCAGAAATGATTAGTCTTCCTGGAGGCTGTTTGGCATTTTTGTGTATTTTAGGGATGAAATACAAAATCGGTGTTACCGGGTTGTTGTTTAAAAAAGAATTTAATTCATCAGAGGTTAACAGTCCTACGTTTTTCCATGCTACCAGTTTCATTTGATAGTTTTTGTACACTTTCTGCAAAGTTGGTTGATTACTGCGTTAGTAGCATTCGGAATCCCTTAGTTGGTTCATGGCCTCATTGACATAGCCTATTTTGTTCCAAAATACCAAGTTGCCTCCCTTGTCGGCATTGCGGATAACAATTTCATTATTCGATTTTAACTTGGATATTAGTAAATGGAATTGCATTTCCTGTTTGTTGGTCTTATGTCTGATTTTATTTTGGACATTATCATTTAGCTGCTTAATGCCGTTCACAACTTGTTCATTGAAAATGTCGATCGTATCTTTCAACATTATAGGATTAAATGTGGAGCGGGGTTTGAATGGAGTCTTTGATGTTTGTTGTATGCTCTGTGTATTTTCATCATCCCGAGGGATTTGGCTTGAGACTCTATTGTCATTAGATAAATGCTGCATGTCTAGAAGTACCAACATGTCTGAGACCGTTACATTGTACTGGGACAAGTTGTCAGACTGTTTTGCCTCTTGAATATTCGACTTTTCCGATTTTGCATTGGTTTGTTGCAGATTTTGTTGCATGAAATATTTCTTCAGTTTGAGTTTCCTTACGCTTTTGTAAATGTATATATATATATATATATATATATATATATATATGTGTGTGTATTATCTACTGGCGGTCGCCAGTAGATAGTTATAGTTAGGACCGAGTTTCCATAGGAAATCTCAAAATTCTATTTTGAATAACTTTGGCGCCGATTGACGAATCCTCGCGAAATTTTCAAAACTAATGGGGCGCTCCGCTCCGCTCCTACCCTGAAAGTCTCGGGGTGATTCGTCAAGCGGGGGCCGAGAAAAAAGGGGGGTCCCAAAACACGTTTTCCCCATGGATTTTTCCATAGGGACTTTAGTCGCAGCTACAGCCCGAACGGCTGAACAGAATTACGTGAAATTTGGAAGAGAGGTAGCCCTCAGGTCAGGGATGTGCCTTTTGAAGGTCTCGTGTAAATCTGTTCAGTATTTCCTGAGAAAATAGCATTTAAATCAATATATATATCTATGGGCGCGCTCCGAGTGCGTACCGTAAGCTTACCGTACGCGCACGCCGCCGTGCACGAGCGCGATTCTGATTGGTTGTTAGATCTCAGTAAACATTCGAATCGGTCGAAACCAGGAAGTGTCGGCCGCCATTTTGTCTCTCGCAGTCTGACGGGGTGAAAAACAAAGGTGGATAACGTGAAAAGGGGGCAGGCTGGACAGTTCCTGACCCCCTAGCCTTTGTCAGGGGGTCCCAGAAGGAACCCCAAGGGCAAAAAATAAATTTTAATTTTTTTTTCAAAAAATCGCCGAATGCGCGCAGCGTACGCGCACGGCGTAAACGGAGAAATTCCACGAGGAAAAATTCCGCGAACTTAGCTTAATTACGCGTACCGTACGCGCATTGCAAAAAAAAATTTCAAAAAGGAAAGCTTAAAAAAAAATAAAAAAAATTGTGAGGTAAGGTTGGCTCTTAAAAGAGCCGTTGGGTTAATACAGGGATGGAGGAAAGAAAGAATGGGAATATTATGAGCGTCTACAAACGTGCTGGTCTATCTTATTGTTAATAAGGGAAACACTGGTCTCCCCAAAAACAATAAGACCACAACACCTTGTACACCTCATTGCAACCCTCCCAAATCGAGGGTTAACGTCCAGAGGAGCAGAAGAAGGTGATGCTCCCACCTCAGAGGAAGGGCTCAGCTGAGCTGCCGATGATGTACTCGGCTGAGCTTCTGAGGTTGGGCTCTGGTGACTTACTGAAGAGTTTTCTCCAGTATGTCGAGCAAAGGTCGTGGGATGTCTATCCCTAAGCTGTCTCATCATAGAGTGATTTCCAAAGGAATACTTCTTCCTTGGATTTCCTCTAGATAAAACACGGTCACAAAGTGTGCAAGTGACCAATGGAGCATTGACCTTTTTCTCCCCCTCTGGAAAAGTAAAATACTCCCATACAAACGAATTCTTTTGTTTCCTCCTTCTCTGGATGATGGTGGTGCTGCTAGCCTCACTCTCAGAAGAGGTCTGCTGTTCTGCCATTGTATCTCAATGTCAATTCAGCTCCTTCTCCTAGGGGATCTCAAGCAGTAATGAGGGGAATGGGTGTGGTGTGGGAAGTTTCTGGAACTGAAAGTAGTTTCAACCAATGAAAAGTGTTCTTTGTGGATCACATGACCTACCGTGCGCGCTCCGTAAGCTTACGGTACGCGCTCGGAAACAAGTACGCATGCGCGAACGTGACGCTTACGGAGCGCTTACGGAGCGCGTACGTAAGACGCACTCACGCATGCGCATTACACGCCCCTGCGTAACCGTGACGTTGCTTCCGCGTGTACGCGTACGTCACGTACGTATCACGTAAGCGCGCTGTACTTATGACGTGCGGAGCGCGTAGCGTCAGCTTACCGTACGCGCATCGTACCACGTAAGCGCACCGTACTTATGACGTACGGAGCGCGTAGCGTCAGCTTACCGTACGCGCACGGAAAAAAATGCATAAAAAAAAAAATTAACCATTCCATAATGCAGGATATAGTACATATATTATTTTATACATAGGTTTACCAAAAATTTCAAAAAAAAATTTGCATTTCAAAAACCGTACAAATTCACTGAAAAAACCATAGGTTTCACACACGTTATAGTTAGGAATTAGCATTTAAAAAACCTTGCAAATTCACTGAAAAAACCATAGGTTTCACACAAGTTATAGTTAGCTGGAAATTTCACTCGTCAAAAACCAATGAAATTCCCCCGTTATAGTTAGTGCAGGCAACTATAACTCACGCGACCGCAATCCTCTGTTGATGCTAATACTGTATCTTTAGCTATACATATATTACAAATATTTATTTTTCATAAAGACACATATGTCATCAGTGATGTAATATCTGACATCATCAGCAGAGGATTGCGGTCGCGTGAGTTATAGTTGCCTGCACTAACTATAACGGGGGAATTTCATTGGTTTTTGACGAGTGAAATTTCCAGCTAACTATAACTTGGGTGAAACCTATGGTTTTTTCAGTGAATATATATATATATATGTATATATACTAAATTACATTTATATGTATTTTTAGATAAACAAAAATAAATTAATATATTAATATGTTTATACATTATTTCCTATGGCTTGTATTATAATTCCCCACCTCTTTGGTATTGCTGTACAAGTGGCTGGCCACATGTGGTGCTGGATTCACTTCAAGTCTGAGCTGGAATACTTTTACAATCTATTTTGTGACCTTTTTGACTGTAGTAAGTTGAAAAGTGCAGTTGTGAATAGGCATGTGCTTACTCTTTTGTGGGTGAGTCAATGCTCTTGCTCCATCATGTTTTTTATGACTGAAGGTTATAAGAAAAATCTTGCCTTTTATATCAAAACATTTACATAAGCAATTAATATCAGCATGTATTGTATACTAAGCTGACAATTTCAATATACTGTACCTAGGTCTTCCAGTATCTTCATCTAATACATTTCAGCAGTGAAAACAGTAGCCAAACTATGCAAATTAAACCCTGTTTCTCAAGAAAGAAGGGAACTTCACTGGTTTCTTGTCAGGCACAGAATCCTGCATAAAACTCTCTGTTTGATGTTTGGGGTATTCTGTGGAACCCAAAACCTTCTAGCAAGGAGATTCAAATGCTATCAACCCCACTGAGCTCTCCATTCCAATTCAAAACTATTCTTTGTTGTGACCTAAATTAAGAAAACAAGGATTGGTGGTCGAGTTATGGAACTACCTTATGCTTCAAATCAAACCACCATTTCATATATAGCTTTGGGAAGGCTCTAAAAGCCTTTCTATAGTGTTAGATTCAGTGAAGGATGTTGTTGATTGGTGTCTGTGATCTGTACTTAGTTTGTCTATTGAGCGTCAAGATCGCCTTGAGTGAATAACCATTAGAAGTATTTCTTTCTTCTATACATGTCCCTCCCTGAACCCTCCTTAGCGCTTCAAAAACCCTATCTTACTCCTCCTTAAACAACACCCTCCCTTTTTGTAGTAAGTGCTCCCAGTTTTTCAGCCACTTCCCTTAAGTGTGCAGAGGTCTAGGCAATGGGGTGGAGATCTCTGCATAGAAAAGATAGGAGAGGCTCGGTCTCCGCATGCAGATTCGTGCACAGCATTTTGTAGTACGAGTGGTACCACAGTTGTTCAAGTAATGTAGTTGGTGAATAGGCCCCTTTGCGTCCAGAGAAATTGAATAGTGATGTTACTTTATGATTCCTATATTATTGCAACACAGAAGAGAAGGCAGAGCTCTACACATGTTTTTCAATTGAACAAAGTTTAGTTTTATTATATAACATTTTACCGTCCGGTTATCGCAAAGGGGAACCACTGTTTTTACACTATCCATAAATATACAATTCTTTACTGTGTTTCACTGTTTTTCCTAAATGCCTGTGTCCTAATGTAAGCAATTAAACAATACCCCATGTATTCTAATCAGGCACCAGTTAAGCCTCTGTAAATGCCTTTTAAATTACAGTGATCAATCTCCACTTTTATGGTAAGGATGATGTATGGATTTATGGATTGCATTTCATTGCGTGCGAAAAAGCCTGGATTGTAACTCAATCTCAATTGCTTGTAATGTTGGGAAAACAAAGGAATCCAGCTGCATTCATTATAAAAAATCCTTAACACTAGAGAATAAGACATGCACAGAACATCTTTCACAATGTTTGACAGAGCGTTAGTTGGTTGAAGGTCAAACAAGCAATTATAAATATAAATGTAGAAAAAATAATATTTGGAGCATGAACCACGATAAGAATTTTAGGGATGTCTGTTTCATCTAAGCTTTTCTGTAGCATTTGTAAAATGACAGTGCATAAGAATGCACTAAATATACACAGGCAATGTGGGCTATGTTAGAACATCGATTATTGAGTATGACAAGAAGGCCTATAGGATATGATTTTATATTGATGTTCTAATGTAAAATCTTGATGGTCAATTCAGAAGGAGTGTCAAGCTCAGCTTCAAGTACATCACGTCGCCTCTGAAGCTGGTTTAAGAAGTGGAATATACCTCTGGCTCGAAGATCAGGGTTTCATTTTGACCAAAAAAGTGTTTTTGTTTTTGGTGAAAACAGGAATAATCTTCTAGCAGCATCTTTAGTTCCTGCAGGCATGCCACTCCAGCTACAGTATGAATTTCATGCTAACCCTGTTAGTGGCCGGAACACTTGCCAACCACTTTTCCTCATTTTTAGTATCACACTTTTTAAAAACTGAGGGGCAGATTTACAAATTATTCACGCAGGGCAGCAAGCAAATTTGCTGCGCTGAATTTCATGAAAGAGAGACAGCAGAAATGTGCCATATCAACTAAGATATAGCACATTTCTGCTCCCTCCTAAAGCTGACACACTGTTTAATGCCTGGCATCAACCAGGCATCCTTGCACCAAGGTGCAAGGTTGCCCGCATACAGGCAGGATTGTTTTTGTGCAGTAATGGACACCTTCCTGCATAAAAACAATCCTTAACAGCATTTTCCTCTTTCTACATGTGCTGCAAAATGTACTGGGGAAGGCGTAGCATCTTAACACAATCCCAGGTTAATAAGTCTTTGTAAATCTGGGAATGCTCCAAAATCTATGGGTGGATGCATGGAGGCGCCCATACTCTTCGCATAGAATGTCTTCCCCAAACAATTATTGTATTTTTTATCGTGCAAAGTGGTTTTGCATGGATTGAGAAATAAAAAAAATGATTTTACATCAGGGTTGACGCAACCATGACACAAAATCATAGTAAATTTGCCCCTAAGGTTTTTTTTATTTTCCATTTTTAACCAAGAAAACTGGCCACCAAGCCACATAGAAGGATAGAAAATAAAATATAAAGGCAGACAAGTCCCACTGAGTTGCTTCAACATCTTTAGCAGATTGGGGGAGTACGTTGCTGATCACCAAGATATGCCTGCCCAGGTTCTGGACTGTTGGCTGGCATCGGTTGAGCTCTTCATGTGAAATCCTGAATATATGACTTTGAGAAGTT
Source organism: Triturus cristatus (assembly GCF_964204655.1). Lineage (NCBI taxonomy): Eukaryota > Metazoa > Chordata > Amphibia > Caudata > Salamandridae > Triturus > Triturus cristatus. The sequence continues at coordinate 958,600,322 of NC_140585.1, read as the reverse complement.
TTGACTTTTTCAGCGGGACTAACCTGGTACCTGTATATGACCCGCACTAAATCGTGTTCAGCCTCAACTTGTGACTTTGTCCTGGTCTAGCGCAATAAGATATCCAAACTTAGCACTTTCTGCTTCTTGGAGCTATTTTTACCTAAACCTTTAAAATAACATATCTCTGGGTCTGCTGATAGGATTTTTGTCATATTGGTCTCATTGTATTTATAAAACTGTACCTTATTTTTCTAAATTGGTGTTGGATATCTCTTATGTTGTGGATTTGTTTTATTGCTGTTTGTGTGCTGCATAAATACTTAACACAACATCTCAAAGTTAAACCTGACTGATTTGCACCAAGGTACCTGATGGTTAATCACAGGTTAATTAAGTGACTTTTTTGGTTCACCCTGACAAGGATTGTGGTGGTTGCTTTGGAAGGATTTTCACCTTAATTTATCAAAAAACATATTTCTTACAGTATGCCATTGAATAACAAAATGTCAGTGCTAATACCAAGAAGATATGGTTCGCAGCAGGCTTGTGCCCTAAATCATGGAGCCTGGAGCCTGAACTTTAAAACTCCACTACTACAACAGAAGCCCTACTCTTCAGAGTCCATGCTCATTTAACCTCTCCATGTTCGTCTTATTTCAATGGCCAGCCTAAAAATAAACTGCAGTCAAAAACCATGTCTAACCACGTTGTTCTATGTCTCATAAACCATCATCCCCCCAACGGAAAGAAACTTGCACAAATTCATTATTGGCCCAAAATGGCACGCTTTCCTGAAGATAGAGTTTAGGTTAAGATGTTAGTTTGAAAACTCCTTCTATTGGGCACCTGACAGAGAGTGAACTTTAAGGCACCTCATCAATCACTACAACAGATAAATACTCATTGAGCAGATTTCAATTTAACTAATTAAAATAGCCAATCACAACCAGAATTGTTTCATCCTTCAAGACCTTCGGGAATGCAATAAAATGTCTACTACTCGAATAATACTCCTCAATCTTGTCTAAATGTCATATGACTGAAGATTAACCTAGACACATCTCTCTGCAGCCTTCAATTAATGAGGTGTGTGTCTGCTAATACTTTACTGAAGCAAACCTCATCCACATAAGTGATGATACAAGTACCACAACTACTTAAGGTCCCCCTTTTGTTACCTGTCTTTGGCATTGTCTGATGAGGTGGGCTTTCCCAAGTTGAGTGTCATTTTTTCAGTTTATTTGTTCTTTCCGCCTAACATTGGTCTGAGTTCCTTTCCTTGCAGAAGATGTTTTAGATTTCATGGCAATCATGATCTAGTTGACCCAAGTCATCAGATTACATACCATAATAAGTCGACTGACAAATTCCCCAGAAATTTAATGAACACAGAATTAGAGCCACTGTCTGTGTCATTTTTTTCTTGTGGATCTTCTGTAGCGCAGTGACTATCCCACTATGAGTAGCATTCATGTTTTAATTTTAGTGTCTTACCTCCTAAACCAATTAATGTTTTCTAAGTATATGTAGTGGATGGAATAAGATGTTTATCTTCCATGAGGATCGTGATAACTTTGGTTTGATCAAAAATGTCATAAACAAATTAATTATGGATTCTGGCACTTGATAAACCATTGATTGACTCCTAGATCAAATAATATTTTAGCTAGAAATTGATACCAGAATCTGTAACGGCATCAAGAACTAACACAATCACCAACTCAGAGTTCCCTTTTTTTAAGCTTTTGACTGCTACACCCTAACGTACTCCCCAATCCACTCCCTCAATAAAGGTCCATGAATCTAAAGTCCAGCATACAACCTGCTGTACCACCACTGTCAGTGGTGAGGGTATTCTTGAGTGGGGTAATAGTTGCGGACAGTAGCGGTCCGTGGAGGGAGTTCCGTGGGGCGGTGAGGCGGGGCGGGGGAGGGGCAGGGTGGGGAAATGTAAACACCGGAATATGGATGAACGGAGGTAAGTACACATTTAAATAAATAAAACGAATTTCGTTGCGCGCGCTGCATGCATTTTGCGATGCAGCGCGTGCAAAGGAATTCGTTTTATTTATTTAAATGTGTACTTACCTCCGTTCATCCATGTTCCGGTGTTTACATTTCCCCACCCTGCCCTTCCCCACCCCGCCTGACCGCCCCACGGAACTCCCTCCACGGACCGCTACTGGTTGCGGACAAAAGCCCCATCACCATTGCGAATCCTACTGATTAACACACAAATTGCAATGCCATAAGTGCTGAGCATGCCTCATGGGGGTGATGCAACCCTTTTTCATTGATCAAGTCTAAACAAAAAATATTTTCTGCAGTGTAGGAACCACTGTGTAAGTGTTAGCCAGGATACAATGAATTTGCCCACCGAAAGACCTTTGGTGTTGTTATCTTCTTGAAGCAAGTGCTTCCAAATTAAGCTTTATTACTTCCATTAGTCTTTTCCTCTGTTCTGCCAACTGCAGAATAGCAAGCATATTCAAGTTAGTTTTTGGGGGATTTAATTCCTATTTCTTATAACAGAGGGACTTGTTAGATGTCTCCTATTCTGAATCTCTCTTCAACACTAAATTCTAACATGGTCCACTGTGGCAGTCAAATATGGATGCATTTATTAGTGAGTACAGTGCATCTGTGTGCATGTTCATTGACGACATACCTCATTCGGTATAGTCTTGATTTACTTAATCTCTTAGAGATTGAGTAGAACATGGCCAAGAGTGAGGTTGGGAGAGCTGCTAGTGACATGTGAATCAAGTTCTATTGGTATTTCCTTAGTTTGAGTCACAGTCTAATCTTCCCCCGTGGAGATTCCCTCAGATGATGTTAGGGATATGAGGTACAAAGGGTTAAACATATTGAGACTGTAACTATGATATGAGCTATCTGTTCATGATTCTGTCTAGCTAGTATTGGTAGCGGCCATAATCAGATCTGTAGCTACCCGCTTGTATTTTTCTCAATTTTATTCAATGTTTTTCTGAAACATACCTCAATTATACACTTCTAACTCCAAACAAGACAGCATTTTCGAGGGTGACTGAGTGAAATTGTTGCAAATTTCTCCCACCTGATCATAGTGTCAACATTTAGGGCTTGAGTTTCACAATTCTTCATTGCTACTGTCATTATTGTGCCTTAACAGTACTTTGGGCTGAGGCCTTTGAGTATGTGTTTAGATGCAAAGATTTGTGGCCAATATCCGATTTGCAGAGCACTGAATTAGTTGTGCAGCCCACTCTTATTCCTGGATTTCAACATAGTCAGTGAACCATTGGTCAGTTTGGATATAAACAGGGTACCAAACATTTGCCCCATGCAGACAGACAATGCAGCTTTCCATGCAAAACCTGCCAGGGCAAATCTATGAATACTGCACATTATTAGAAATGATTATTCCCCAGACTTGTGATCAATATCAGAAAGACCAAAACGTTCTTGAAGAGCTCTGCAGAAGCTGCTTTCCTTAGTATGCAATCAATGAATAGTGGGTGTTGGATAATGTGGAGGGAATTTCTACTCTTTTAAACTCAAGTACAACCTCAAATGCTGGCAGTACATTCCTGTGTCCTTTGTAAGCCACAATAATCAGATTACACCAAATACTTTATCTCAGTGTGGTTGTTCAAGAAATTTTTCATTTTCTCGAAAGCAAGGTTTCTGATAAGCCTAATAGTGTATTTTTCTTTTTCTTTTTTATGAGCAGGGAAATCACCTTACATAGCATGTAAGAAAATGTGTGATATTCTTTATTTTTTTTAATTTTCTTCTTTTTACGGTTAAACCCAAACAAAGCCACCATGACAACACTGCGGATCTCGCAGGATACTTACTGTCATATCCTGTATGGACCCTCCCCACCAGCATAGCTCCCTCCCATACTCAAAGCATCTATAAGCCCCAATTGCTGTCATAAGCAGGATGCTACTCTTGTCCTGACGCGCCATCCAGAAAGCCTCAGAATGTGCACCACCCAGTCCAAATTCTTTCCCACTTGAATGGACATCCTCTACTTTGATAGATCTGGCGTTCTGCAGCCCTGCACTAGTCCATGTCTGATTTCCACTCCTAAACTGTAATCGATAAAGGTAAGGAAAGACTTGTGCTTCAATTGATGTTGACGTAGTGGTTAACATACTTGCTGCAGATCTGAGGTTTTTAGCATTTTCCCAGCAGAAATTAGAAACATAAGGCTTTTTCAATCACTGTCATACGTTTAGGAGGCTTTGTCAGCCTGCTACAAAACCACATGCTTTAAAGGATCTGATTTTTTTAAATGCAAATTGAGAAAACATTCTCTGCACTCTTGCAAGCCATATCTGTACTTTCTGCAACTGGGCATAGGATGTGTTTGCAATTACTCTTTACTCGAATAAAGTGTAATTTATGGCAATTTTATATCAAAGACTGTTAGAAATTAGGTTGTTGGTTGGCTGGGGTATGCACCTAAACCAGGCAGAATCCACCACTCTCGTCAGGGCAGGTAAGTTACACACCAAATATAACCAGTGCTCACCCCCTAGTAGCTTGGCGCAGAGCAGGCATGCTTCTCATTAAAGGCAATGTGTAAAGTGTTTGCGCAACACACTCATATTCAGACACAATGAACACGCCACAAAAGAGACTCCACACAGGATTATATATATAGTGTATATTGTACATAAAACATAGACCAAAATACCATGAACTATAAGTTCTCTGCAAATCACGAAAATACTGGAATAGTACTCATTATCCTGACTATGCAAGAGTCAAAACTCCATACCTTATGACCTCAGTGCATGAAATGCAGTTAGGTTAAAGGAAAAACACATAAATCATCCCAGTATCACTATAAACCAGGACATGCTACAGAATGAAGGCACATATCCTGCCTTTAACTTACACAGCACTCTGCTCACAGGGCTAGCTAGGGCCTACCGTAGGGGTGCCCTATATGTGGTAAAAGAGGAGTTTAAGGATTGGGAAGAAGTTTTAAATGCCAAGTCAATGTGGCAGTGAACTGCGCATGCAAGCTCTGCAGTGGCAGGCAGGAGACAGGTTTGAAAGGCTACATCTGTGGGTGGCAAAAGTAGTGCTGCAGGCCGACTATGAGCACTTGGATTACAGGCCATGGGTATATGGGATATCACTTTACAAGAGACTTACAAATAAATTAAATATGCCAAACAGGTGTAAACCAATCATATCATGCTTAAAGTAGAGAACACATGCTCTTTAGCACTTGTTAGCAGTGGTAAAGTGCCCAGAGTCCTACAACCAACAAAAAGAAGCTCAGAAAAATAGGAGAAAGAAGGCAAAATGTTTGGGGATAACTCTGTAAAAAGGGCCAGGTCCAACAAAGACCTTTTTATTTTTTTCACAGTAGACAAAATGTAGTTGAAGTCTGGTCATTAGGGCACCGCTGCTCCATAGAGAACATAACAGATTTTAGAGTAAAAATAGTGGTAACATGGCAATAATATGGGGTTTCCTCACAGTTAGAAGTATAGATGATAACAGTGCCGGCTTTTGGGCGGTGTGAGCGGTGCCACCGCACCGGGTGCCAAGGTCAGGGGGCCCCCATTTGTGCTCTAAAATCGGCGCCAGTCGCATTGTCCAAAAGCCTGCACTGTTGAACGCTGTTGTCTCTCTTTATTTCCTACGATGTTAATATTCGCAGAAATAGAAGAGAGATAACAATGTTAAACAGATCAGGAGGCACGCTTTTATGCCCACCCATGTGCTGCAGTGAAATATTTGCTTTGCTTAGGAGTCAGAAAATAAAATAAAAGGTTTCGTGTGAACTTTCGGGGATTTCATTTAATTGATCCAGGCACATAGAGCTGAGCTCCGCGCTCTACTCACATAATCTGTATGTCTTTCTTACCTCCCTGATTATCAGAGACATTCTATGTCAGCTTAATTTTGTGTAATTCACTTTCAGTTTGTGAATTTAAACAAAGTAAGGTGTTGGCAGAGCCAGTTCTGTGGCAGAGCAACATATATTCTGGTTTTAAAAGCACCTGCTGCTGCATTCTTTGCCTCCAGCAATTTTCAGGCAACAATAAACATGTCACGATAAATTCAGAGCTTTGTCAAGTAAAAGTTTTGATTCATCCTAAGGTAGCGCTGAGGGTTGATGTGCCTGCTGCAAAGAATGTGTACCATGCACATCACACACAAAGAGCATATCATGTAAATAGGTCAAAAGGCTACTGCTTTTGTCAGAGCGATTCTATTGTTACTTGCAGTTTATAAGTTAAAATCCTGATGTAGAACAGTGAGCAATTAACTGTCATCAAAGAGCTGCATGTAAACTACAATGTATAGATTAGAGAGTTATGATTTTATCCCCAATCTTTCATTATCCTAATATTGCTAAAAGGATTCCTTTGCACAGAAATTAATTCTTATTATTTAGGAGAACCCCCGACACATGGTGATAAGTTTTATATTCTAAGTTTGTGCTTCTCCAGACCAAGCACTCTTAAACTATACTGTCTACAAGTATGGATGACATGACTCCTATTGTAGTCCTCTGTTTTATGTAACGTTTCTCACTGATTTACACACGTGCAATTAATTAAGTGGCGAAGCAAGGGGAGAGGGGGTCGGTCCGCCCCAGGCCGCATCAGTTTTGGCAGTGTCAGCCTCCCCCGCTCTTACCTGCTCTCTCGGCGTAGCAATCCCCTCCACTCCTCAATTGTCCACCGCGGGGCAGTAAACGCAGTGACCGCCACGGGCGGCCAAAGGGCTAGCTACTCTACTGGATTGATTGTCTCTGTGTAATATGTGTGATGTAGAAGGCTCTGACACCCTACACTGGTATCGGTGGTGCTATAAAACAAATTTAATGTATCTATGAGAAAGTAGTTATGGAGACTTGAGGGGCACTGTTGATGGGTGGTAGTGAGGGAATCCCTGATGGAGGTGGTCATTGGGGGCCGCCAACAAACATTGTCGCACAGGGCGCCACCAGCGCTAAAGCCGCCCTGGATGATAAGTGATGGAAATGTATTCCTAAATGTTTGAGAAGGACCACAAGTTACATTACATTGTATGTACTAGACACTCCAATGGATATGCCTATCAGTCAAATAGAAATCAAAATGTGTGTATGAAAATGTCCAATTATGTTGTGTTCACTGATAACATGAAAGTTCCAAAGGCATGCATTAATTGCAAATAGATTCCATTTTGTGATTAATGTGTAATACATGCGTGTGTGCTTCATGGCTTTTTCCCATGCATAAGCCGACTTGGGTACAGTTGTATCATTCCCATTTGCAAACCAGGGTTGTGAAATTTGCACACAGACCTGTTTGTGAATGGGATTGTAATTTGTTGTACTATATGTGTATAGTACACAAATTGCCTGTTGGCGGGGGTGGCTAAATAAATATTTGTTTGGCAGGTCGTTTTCCAGCCCGTGTGGTTGACAGCTGGCTTCCATACCTGCACCAACTTTCCAAAATAGAAAAAAAAATTGTTATAGCAGTCCCTGTTTTTTTTTTCTTTTTAATACGGTGTACCATACAACACATCCTATATAAGAAGCAGGTTGTCTGATAAATTCCAGGAGGATTACCTGAATTGAATGCATTCATTCAGGAGTTAAAGTCACCAAATAAAATATACAACCTTGTTTTGTATCCTCTTGGGGGTTGGCACTGTGAAAGGCAGTATTAATGGATCTGGGGAAAGTAATAGGACCCAGGGGATGCATTCAACGTCAAAGAAGGTAAGACAAAATATATGGACATTTTAGGCTGAAAGTGCAGCTGCACACTGCATACGTATCTGTAGACTGATATGAAATAAAGCGTCCAGACAGTTTGCAAGCTCTTGATAAAATATTATATTGTTAAAAATAGAAAGAGTTTAAGTAAATTACTTTACAGCATGATGCACCATACTAGCCCTTAACTGCCCCAAATAAACTGCGATAGAATACCCAGGATAGAAGCATACCATGCATTTATATATTTATATTCATAAATGATATCTAAGATAATCAGTCAATCTAGTTCTTCAGCACCCTCACCGACTGCAGGCTGGACACTCTTTGGAAAACCTGTATCTGAACAATGCCAATGGCTTAAAACACAGTCAACAGGACTGAAGGCAAATATATGGAGCAGTGAATATAGAAAGTTTAAAATACAGTGATCTGTAGAGAAATGTACACAGCAACAGTGACTAAGCAAAAAAGAATTTGCATGTAAGACTTGGGAAAAAGAAACAATTACTTGGAGCTATTCGTTAATAAATAAAGAATGGTTAATTTTTAATTTGTTTACATTATGGTTTGCACAAAAATCAAGCAGCTTACCATACATGCATGAAGCACAGGGAAGAATGTAATTGACATTTATTTAAGGGGTTTATTACAGGTTTGGCAGTCGGACCACTGTAGGACCACGTCTGCCCCCATCAGCAGCCCACGGCACTGGCGGTCGAAAGACTGCCCCATTACAAGTTGACCATGGAACTGGCGGTGTGGAGGCCGGGATCTTGCAGTGTTGGTGAGTACTTTTTACAAATATATCAATGCCTGTGTGTGCATTCCGACTGCAGATGTGTTGTATGCACACACATGCATAATATATGTGGAAAAATTTCATATACCCATTACTGGGGCTCAGCCCACATGTGGGCAGTCCTGGCAATGGGTATATGGTTTGAAAAGGACTCACCTGTAGATCACCGCAAACAGGGTCACAATCCTTCGTGTGAAGACCTTGCTGTGAAGGGGGAACCTGGTGAAAGGGATCCACGTCTGAATCTGCCTGGATGAACAAGAAAGGGGCAAGTACGCACCTTAAATCCTTCGTCACCGCCACCTGGAAGCAGGCAGTTGAACCACTGCAGTCCGCTCGTTGAATAGGCAACTCAGAATACGGACAGCGGCGCAGCTAGCCTGTTCCACCCTATGGTAGCTGCCATTCCCCAACTGCGAAGCCGGTGGCAGTAGTCTGCTGGTGGTCTTGGCGGTCCAGCGGCGGTCTTCGCAAATCCGATCCACAAAACTTGTAATACGGCTGCCAGACCACCAAGTTCACCGTGCTCATACAGCCACTGCCAATATGGTGGGCCACAGGACTGCCAAACTCGTAATAAGGCCCTAAGTCTTTGCCACTAACAGCTTTATTTAGAGTTTAACACCCCGTCAAATCATGACGGATATTCCGTCCACCATGTTACCATTGCAATGGGCTGTAATGCACTTACCCGCCACATTTGTAATGGAGAGCTTTAAATAATACCCTAAGCTATTGTCACATCTTGTGGAGCTTTAGGCTTGCAGACAACATGGGACTAAAGTTGCAGTCAGGTATGGTAGGTTAAGGAATGCTGACAAGACAGCTGCGGGTGTCAAGTTGGTCTTAGAAAGGCGAGTGAGGTCGGGAACAGCTATTCAAACCCTTCCAAAAGGCCTGCCCACTTCCCTCACAAGCTGTGCCAACTACAAGCAGAAGTGGGCCGGGCTGGCAAAGCTGACATGATATGGAAAAGAGTGTCCACCGACAGTATTATTGGTGGTGTGGTTTTTCCTCATCGACTCTTGGAAAGAGGGGACCCCATTGGAGACCCTGTGGGGAATATATCATGTCCCTGTGCAACATGTAGATTGCAATTCTCAAGTACCTCCTTATGACGGATGGCAGAACCAGAGTGACTCTAGATGGCTGTGACAGTCAGAGAGTACATCTGCCTTCCTGTCAGCATCCCTGGGGTACTTTCGCTTGCTAATTGGGTCTTGAATTGGGTACTCACAGCAGTTTGTGAGAGGGTGTGACAACTTTTTGCTGTCTAGTGCTGCTCGTTTGCCTCTCAAACGCTCAGGAAAGGCTGAGGCTACACGGCAGGATTCAATTATTTTGTTTAAAAATAAATCAGCTACCACAATACACTGAGATGGGGGGGAGAAGATATGATATGACACACTTAGACGTTATAATTAAATTGCATTGCATTGTTTAGAAAAGACTCAGTGGATATAACAGTGAGTAAGTACTTCTTTCCAACAAGAAAATTTGTGTTTTTTATCCCTTATTTTAAAAAAAACAAATTTTCACAAGCAATTGTTTCGAATGGATCTTTTTTTCGTTGCTCTGCTAAATTATATTTGAAATCATTTCAAATGTGTAATTTGTGTACCTTTTCCGTTCCATTTCCTCTTTTGTAATTCACCAAATGGAGCCACCTTTGGATTTCTCTACCGAAACAGCAGTAGTAGGTAGTTAATCTGCAAACCTTGATATGGCACACATACCCAGATTGATCATATTTTTCCCATTAATTGTTCCCAATGAGACCACAGCCTCGTGCAAATTGACCAGTTTATGCGTTAGCAATAAACTGGCCTTCAAATGTTAAAGGGATGCTCAAATTTGGTACTATTACTAGGATCTTGACTGATTTCATATCAACATATTTAAAGGATTTTTTACTCAACCTTTTTATTTAATTTCTATTAGAAATTTGGTTACTGTTTGAGGGGAGTTAACCCCTACTCAAACAGCAACCACAATTCTTGTGAGGGTGGGACACAAGCAAACCCCCAAAAAACTGTGCTTATGCCCCTGGTAGCTTGGCAAATAGCAGTTAGGTTAAACTTAGACGCAATGTGTAAGGTATTTATGCAACACTTCAAACAGTAATAAAGTGAAAACACTGCATCAAAAGGATTTAGAAGTTAGAAACATAGAGTAAAATTGTATAAATAAACCAAAACGACAAAATAGAACCAGGGTTATGCAGGTTTAAAGATTTCAGTAGAAATAGCACCAAAACGACAACTATGGATATCTGGTCTTGCCCAAGTGGGCCAAAGTCACAAGTTCAGACTGACCACAATGGAGTGTGAGCCAGCTATAGGGACCCAGTTAGGTCAGCTGAACAGAGTACCTTAAATCCTGGAGCACAGTCTGCACGGCATGGCTTTGTGAGACATCGCATCGCCAGCATCGGTTACGATAAAACTGTGCTGCAAGGTTTTGCATCGGTTCCGGTGAGCTGTGTTTCGAAACTTGGCTGTGCGTCGCTTCAGATGTAACTAGCAGCTCTCAGGCAAGGTTTTGTGGGGCTCTGCGCTGCTCGGCATCGATTCTGATGAGGCTTGCTGCTGTGCCACAAGACTATGAGGGGCTTCACATCAGTTCTGATGGGGACCACAGCTGGGCTTGGAAGAGCACCTTCAGGCCCACTTCCAAGAGTCCAGGACTGGGGTGGAACCACTTGGGATGGCAGGACTCACAGACATCAGAGTCCAGGTTAAAGGTTGCTGGAAGCTTGTTGTGTCCCTTAGGCCTCTGATCATGAGGCCAGCCAACTAGCCCTTGGGGTCACTCTGGTGTCCTGATTTCAGAGTTGCAGGTCCTGTCCTTCTCACCCAGGCAACAAGGCAACGGGCATCAGATCAGCACAGCAGGGCAGCAGTCCTTCAGAGCAGTAGTCCAGCAGAGTGGCAGCACAACATTCCTTCTTCCTGGCAGAATATCCACAGGTCTAGAAATGTTCTGAAGAGTTGGTGTCTTAGGTCCGATATTTGTACCCAGTTATGCCTTTGAAGTGGGGAGAAGCTTTTAGAGGCATGCCTTTGAAGTGCACAGGTGCCCTGCCTTCCCTGACCTGGTTTCAGACTAACGGCAGGGGGTATGCAGCACTTTGTGTAGAGGAAGGACACAGCCTATTCAGGTGAAAGTGGTGCTATGCCCAGTTTCTCTGTCTCATCCTGCCAGTGATGGCCTATCCAGACACACCCAAGCTCCATATTTGTGTGGCTGTCTAGGAAGAATACACAACGCCCAACTGTGACCCTGAGACAGACTGCAGGCTTTAAATGGCAAAGGCATGAAAAGGTCAACTTTCTAAAAGTGGCATTTTTAAATTATAATTTGAAAACTGACATCAGTGGGGATTTTTCATTACAGTTCCAAAGACACCAAACATGGACTGTTTACATGTTGCCATTTGGAATTTCCAAATTATTAAATGTAGTAAGGTAACTACAATGTTATCCTATGGGAGAAGTAGGCCTTGCAGTAGTGAAAAGGAAATGTAAGTGTTTTTCACTACCAGAACATGTAAAACTAAAAGGTACATGTCCCACTTTTTAAATAAGCCATCTGGGCTGTCCAGGGACTACTCTAGGGGTGACTTATATGCAATAGAAAGGAAGGTTTGGGTCTGGCAAAAGGTTTATTTTGCCAGGTCAAAATAGCAGTATAAAACAAGGTACAATGGCAGGCTTGAGACAAGGTTAAAGGGCTACTTACGTGGGTGGCACAATAATTGCTGCAGCCCCACTAGTAGAATTTAATTTACAGGCCCTTGGCACAGGCAGTGCCACTTTACCAGGGTCTTACAACTAAATTAAATGTGCCAATTGAGTATAACCCAATTCTACCATGTTTTAAGGAGGGAGCACAAGCACTCTAGCACTGGTTAGCAGTGAAACAATGTGCAAAGTCCTCAAAGCCAACAAAAACAGGCACAGAAAACAGGAGGGTGAAGGCAAAACGTTTGGAGATGACCCTGCAGAAGAGGCAAGTCAAACTATTGTTATGCCAGATCAACATTTTGCATAAACCACAAATATCTTGAAGAATGTGAGACTTAATTTGGATCTTTCACATAATTTAGGTTAAACAATGATTTGATCTCCAATTCAATCATTGAGTTCTCATCTCGATTGGTTTGTATACAGGTAACTACCTAGGGTCACTTTTAGTCCTTGTATCATGATCCGATTTTCTCAGATTTTAAATGTGTTGAAAGGCACCAAATAGAACTGCCTGACGTTTTGCAGTCAATTGGTTAGATAAACCTAGATAGATTGTCTGTCATAGCAAAGGTGCAAGAAGCCTAGTGCAAGTGAGGGGAATGTGCTCAATTAGAGTGTAACGGATAAGGAAATATACATAAGGAAATATACAAATAAGCAGCTTTAAATGGTCCGCTTAGGCCTCTGCGCCTCAGAGACACTGCTGTGCTTCTGTTTGCCAGTATCAGATGACTCAATGAGACTGCAAAACCAACCAGAAAATCTGCACAAAGACAGAAAATGTCAACTGTTACAGGCTACTCACGAATCCCAAAGCACATCCAAAGAGGTGATGAAATATAAAGCACTATGGAGTAAGCAGCATGAAAGGATATAGCACAGCAACATTGTTCAGGGAAAATAGCGTAGACCAGTGGATCCCAAACTTTTTAGAACCATGACCAATTATTTCTTTTGAAAACATGTTTTATTGCATTTTCAATGTACCTTACTAGCAAGTATCTGACATACATCAATTGCACGCAGGATGATAGCATATTACGTAAATTGGAACCCCAGTAAAATACACTTGGTAAACAGATCATTTGTAAAAACCAAAACTTCACGCTGACTGTCTCTCCCCCCCAGCACTGGCAAATATTATTGACTACATTTACACAATGAAGATAAAAGTCGGACATAATATCATACGAGATGGCCATTAACACCCAATAAAAGCAGATTCTTAAGGGGTTTGCGAGGGAAGAGGGGGAAGATCTATACCCCGGTAGGTAGCCCATCTAGACCAAATTTTCCTGTGCTTTTGTGGGCGTCCCCATGCTTGGAAGACTGCTATTTCTGCCCCCATGCAAGTGTTCAGCGCCCCTCCCCATTTCCCCATTGTCAGCAGGGAGGTTCCTTTCCAAAGCTGAGCGATATCACGCTTGGCAATCGTGAGCGCTAGGAAAAGTAAGTGTTGCTTATACCGGTTCCACCCAATATCTTCAGTACTATGGAGAAGGAACAGTCGGGGATCCAGTGGGAGGTCCCATGACAGTACCTCCTTAAGACATGTCTGAATCTTGCGCCAGAAGCGCTATATTGTAGGGCAGCCTCACACCGTGTGAAAATATGACCCCTCCTCCCTGTCACAGCATAGGCACTGTGTGGAAGCAATAACTCCCATCTTCCAAAGATGATGGCGTGTATAGTACACCCTATGGACGAATTTAAATTGATTAAGCCTGTATCTGGAGGACACCGCAGCCTCTAGGACTGGCGATAGCTTCTGCCAAATCGTCGTCAGTCAGTTCTGGGATGTCATCCTGCCATGCCTTCCTAGTCTTATGAAGGGTTGTGGTGGCATGTGCAGTCAGTGTTTGGTAAACCTGTCTTATTTTGTGAGCGCCCAAATCCCCCATAAGGAGGCGGCCTTCTAGTAGGTGAAATTCAGGGAGATTATCTATATGTTGGAGCGCTGGGGTGAGCGCGTGGCGAAATTGGAGATATTTATAGAATTGGGTTTTATTAAGTTGGAACTCTTCCTGTAGTTGCTGGAAAGATTTTAATGTTGTGCCGCGCATTACATCACCCAGAGTGGAGATGCCGATGAGGTCCCACTGGCGGAACCCCTTCAAAGCTGTCACCTGGCGCAGGTAATTACCCTGCCACAATGGCGTAGCCTGGGTCAGGTGCCCCCGCCATCCCATCCGCCGGACCACATATCTCCATAACCGGATCGTCGTTCTACTGGGGTGGGGCAGAGAATCAAGGTTCTGTATGCTGTATAGCAACCGTAAGAGAGGGGTCCCTGCCATTGCTGCATATTCTAGAGCATACGCCGGGTCTGTAGGCATATTGTACCTCCAGTTATTTATAAACAGGAGATGAGAGGCCGCATAATATGAGTATACATCGGCACAATATGTAGATTGTACACATGTCTGCAGGGCCACTCTTACAGCACCCCTACCCCAGAGGAAGGTATTAAGTATAGTATTAATTTGCACGAACCAGGACAGCGGAATATAATATGAAAAATTCTGGAGTCGATAAAGCACCCTGGGGAGAGAAACCATTTTGAAAATCGATGAACGCCCATACAGCGAGAGAGGTGGAGAGGACCATAGGGAGGTCTCTTCCTAAAGCAGAACAAGAAGGGGATTGATATTTCTCAACCAGGACGTCTGTGGGCAGGGAGAAACATATACCCCCAGTTATTGGAAGCCATCTGTAGCATTTCTAAGCTGAGATGCCCATGTACCTCTACCCTGCTGCTCACAGACTGGGAATAAGACTGATTTGGAAGGGTTGGTATGGAGGCCGGTGGTCTGGCCAAAGACTCGAAGAATCTGTAAAATGCGTGGGCTCGTTATCCATGGCTCAGTCATGAAAAATAGAACGTCGTCGGCATATAATGCTATACGATCTGGTTGTGAATTGGGCCAGTCTAAACCCCGTAGCACCGGATCACGGTGAACCCATATCGCCAGGGGTTCCATTGCCAAGGTGAATAGGAGTGGAGACAGGGGGCAACCCTGACGTGTGCAGTGGCCAATGGGGAAAGAGGAAGAACACTGACTGGCGACACAGACCAAAGCCATAGGTTTAGTATACAGCAGGCGTACCTATGCCCGTAACCGCGGGCCAAAATTACTTGCCTCCAGAAGCTGGAATAGATACTCCCAGCTCAGGGAATCAAAGGCCTTGTCTATATGGGCAAAGAGTATGGCCGCGGGATGTCCCTGCTCAGGGGCCAGCACAATAGCGTTATGGACCCGGCAAATATTATGGCAGGTGGCTCGATGTGGCATAAAGCCAGATTGGTCCAAGTGGTCCAGCTCTTGAATGCAGGTCCGCAGACGATCTGCTAAAACCTTCCCCAGGAGTTTAGCTTCAAAATGAATTAGGGAAATCAGTCGGTATGAGGATGGCTCTTCTGGAGGATGACCTGGTTTTAAAAAGAGAACTATCTCCGCCTGGTGCCAGTCCCGGGGCAATAATTGCCTGTCAAGGCCCTCATGTATTGTGTCCAACATATGTGGATCTAATGTAGACATATGAGAGCGAAGGAATTCCATAGGGAACCAGTTGGGACAGTGGGCCCGGCCCGCATTTGATCAGTCAATGTCCGGGGCGGAATATTGTGAAGAAACTCTGCTATGAGGTCCTCCGAGGGCTGTTCCCTCTGTGTGTATAGTGTGGCAAAGTAATGCGCGAATTCGGTAACCACTGCTGCGGGGGATGAATGTAAAACACCGTCGCTACCTCTAATGGTTGGAACCATGGTTGGGGTGTTCCCTGTCTGACAGAGTCGATGTAACATTTTGCTCGATTTCGGTTGAGATGTCAACCATATATCCTTAGCCTCGTCTATAAGGTGTTGGTGTAACCGTTGGTGCATGAGAGAGAGATTATGATAAAGGGTACGACTAGTGTCCGATGTGTATTGCGTATCGAGCAATACGCATTGATCTTCCAGCTCCGTCCTCCTGGCAGAGCGCTTACACTTGTCATTTGTCCTGTAACTAATGTCCACCCCACAGAGTGTAGCCTTGCATGCCGCCCAGAGGGTCTCTTAGGTGGGAGCAGAGTCAGTATTTAGGGTAAGATACTCCTGAAGTGCATCGGCCAGGCATTCTTGATAATCGGGGTCTCGAAGGTGCCAAGGGGCCTTTGGCCACCGAAAGGGGGGCTTCTGTACGTGCAAGTGGAGTGCAGCCCTGACTGAGGAATGATCTGACAACCCTCTGGGGAGATGGGAGACTTGGAAAAACCTATGGATATAAGTTTGTGTCGCAAATAAGTAATCTAGGAGGGACATGGAGCCATGGACCAGGGACATATTCGTGTAGCCTGTCTCAGCGGGGTGGTATTCTCACCATATATCTGCCCATCCAAACATACCAGCAAGCAAAGACAGTTTAGAAGTCAAGGCTGAAGAACCCACACCGGCTCCACGGCTCCTATCGCACGGTGCCATAGTGTTGTTCCAGTCCCCTCCCAGAAGAGAAAGGCCCTCCGGAAGCTTGCCCCACTGGCAAGTAATGTTGTCTACAGATGTGCTTCCTAGAGGTGGAAGTGCATAAATACTGCCCAAATTAAGTGGTTCCCCATCAAATGTATCAGACAAAAGGACATATCGGCCTCCAGGATCTACCCATTGTTTATTGTGAAGGTACGGAACACGGCGGTGAATCAGATTGGCTGTTCCCCGAGAACCCCTGGTGAACCTTGCATGATACACCTGTTGAAACCCAAACCTGGTTAGGCATGGGGCCTTATTACCCAATAACTGAGTCTCCTGCAGGAGAAGGATGTCAGCTCATAGCGCTTGGCCTGTCTTAGAATTGTCTCTTGCTTTATTTTATTTATCAGCCCTCGGACATTCCATGTTACCATGGTTAACTAAGTCATGCAAGAAATTACTGGCTGGGCGGCCATATGTAAGGTATTGGAACCATATAGACTGGTCTGCCTAGTGGAGAGTGGGACATGTGTCTGTGTGTGTGAAGGAATTGAAAACCACGAAACTCTAAACCCGGAAAACACCCTTCCCACCCATCCCTCCCCCCCCCGATACCCCCAAGAAATTGGAGCATCTGTCACGGCAGAGAGACGGCCCAGGACCCTAAACGTAGATCCCAGAACCCTCCCTCCAATGGATCCCAACAGCCCGTAGAACCTTAACAGTGGGGTACACGTGTCCAGGTCAGTTCAACCATAGTGGAATGCGTCCACCTCTACTCGGTGCTGGATAGGCGGGTTAGTTCCGAACTGCGCCGAGTCAGCCTCGGTCTATTAGTAACCATGCTGGCATAGGATAATCAAGACATGTGCTCCGGGCTGGGTGTTCGTCGTGTAGATCCAGAATGATTTAGTCGCTTGGATTTTGCTCTGCGTGGTCCATTCGTTTGTGAGCTTCTGGAAGAGTCTGATTCCAGCAGCGGCGGGGAGCATGGTTTCAAGTGCGCGCCCGATGAGCTCTCTCGACCACGGAGCACATTTCGGCAGGCAGCAGATCCTTGAGCCACGAGGTAAGGAAGCAATTCATAGAGTTACCTTTGCATCCTTAAGGGAAACCAACAAAGCATAAGTTATTGCGCCATGCACGGCCTTTTGTATCCTCTATCCGAGTGGCTAGTTCTTGAGATATGGCCGTTAATTTACTGACACACTGCTGGAGGGCCATGACATTATCTTCTACACTTGCGTCTCGGTTTCAGTGATCCGATCCACTGCTTTCTTCAGGTCCTGATGTAAAAAGGAGATTTCTGTGCCCACTGCGCCGATCTTAGCCACCACTCCCCCCAGCAGCCCCAGCTCCGCAAGGCAATCCTCCGTTGTAGCGCAGAGATCAGGCGCACCATGGGTCCACCGTTGACCGAAGGTTGCGCTGTGTGTCTTCTGCCCCTCACCAGCCAGGCAGTGTCGATAGAGCTCTCTATTCCACTTTGCAATATAAAAATGTCCGCAGGGGATCCCAAGAGGATGACGCACATTCCGCTGGTGCCTCAGCAGGGATCCGTATACAGGCCATGTATATGCTGCCACAATCAGGCCAAGGATGAGGCGCGGGGCTCAAGGCTTCAGACACACGGGGCGCCGCCCCCTGACAGCAGGAACACCGCGGCCTTGCGCCAGCTCCCAGGCACCACACCCGTGGGGGAGCTCAGAAATGCCACCAGGGAGGCCCTGACATGCAGAGTTCCACCCCCTTACCCCTAGCGCCAGAGATCGCAGTGGCCGTCTCCCGCTAGCCGAGCCACGGTCCGGACCAACCCCGCGGCCCCAGCCACAATCGGGCCGACCCGCGAGGCTCTCCCGCAACCAGGCCCCGACAGCAGGGAGAAGGGTCCCGCAATAGCGGGCCCGACAGGGCAGGAAGTGGACACACCTGCAGCGCTCGCCTTGGCCCCCCTGCACCACCCGGCTCTTCACCTCAGGGCAGGCCCCGATCCAGGTCCCTGCGTCATATCACGGAGGGCCCGTTACGGGCCGCAGCACCAGGCCCGATCCACGCCGCCTCCCAGAAAGCCTCCGCAGTCATGTGCAATTGGCCACCAGCAACCAAAGTTCTGCCTCACTCTGGACACCCCTAAGTTCCTTAACCGTCGGATGGGTGCATCGAATCAGTATCAGGAGGATTATGTCGGATTAGAGAGGCGGACGCGCGGAGCTCGTTCAAGCTGCATCACCATGATGGCTGCCCAAGCCACGCCAACCATGACCCATTTTAAAACTTTTTAGAATGACAAACTTTTGTGACCTACCTACCTTTAATGGACATGAGGAGGGGTGATTTTTGAATGTAGCTAAAGCATCGTGTGATAGCGCATTGTCATCTACAAACAGCACATTTTCCATTGAAATAGCCACTGACTTTGCCCAGCCATTCAGTGTTACTGATAAAACTATATATTACACACATGATTTGTGTGGAAATCAGGTTTCTGTGAATATTTATCATTTGTGCATCACCAAGTAAAGTGTCCTTATTTGTCTTGATCCTATTGAAATATCTGTTTCCAGCACTCTTCATCAAAATTACAAACTAACGTGCTACATTTTTGCTTTCATGACTGCTGAACGCATGCAGTTCATTTACAGGTATTTACATTTTATTGTGTATGTTGCAAAAAACAACATTCTACCACCTTTCCTCACTCCTGTACTCCAGCAAGATTGTCACATAATTCACTTATAAAGATTCTCTCATGTTGCAGTCAGAGAAAGAAAAGTAAACACCAATCCTATGTTAAAAGGATAAATAGCAATCTGTCAGAAGACATAGCCTGACATTTGAGCCCTGTCTTTGAAGTTCAGCAAATGTGACAAGACAATCATTTAATTTAAATGCATTTTCATAGACTGCACTATTAACTTTGACTTATATAGTTCAGTAAATGTAGTACAAAGTAAATATAATTTCTGGTGCACTTTGGGTCTTTGCACGCTCACCTTCCAATTCACAGTTAAGAGAGGATGTGTAAGAAGAATCCCCTCCTAATAGCAATTTACAATGACAAGACCATTGATCAGATACCGACTTCCAAGTTGAAGGTAGCATCTGATTTGCAATGGGAAAGCTGCTTTCGGGACAAATTCCCCTTTGAGAATCGTGTCAGCCACCTCAAAGGTAGCAGATGGTGCTTCAGGGGACCACTGTCAGCTCCCCCTGCGGTCTTCCCAAATATGACATTTTTTCAAGCGCAGAACCTGTCCTTTAAGAAATACAAGCTTCTATACTAAAAGAAATTTCAGGTTTGAGAAGGTGGATGCAGGGGGAAAGTGTCCTATAAAACAACCTGCCTAATTAAAATTTTTAAGGTCAGTAATTTTATGACCCTCTTCAAAATGGCAATTTTTTCAGATAACTTATTAGTACACAGGTCACATTGCAAATGGCAGGCAGGACGCAAAAATGTAGTGCGCAAAATACACCTACTATTTGCAACCTTCAATCAATTTCAGGCATAAAAGGATGAAGCTTACTGTAGTAACATACACGTATATGAACAGTTGTGTTGAACACACTTCTCAAGCCATATTAACTCTACATTGAAAACTTTTTACAGTCCTCTGGGCATTGAAGCATGACTGAGTTATTAAAGTCATAACATTACTGTAATTAAATGATTTAGTAATTGATAAATGTGCCAAAAGGAGTCACAGTCAGAAAGGGACCAGAGCATCTCTACATGCATCAAAGCTTGACTTTTGCTATTGGTAGGAGGGGCAAAATGTCACCAGCACACTCCCCCCTTTCTAAATGGTATTACTGGTTCACTATGTCTTTCCATAGTTGAGTTAACAGGCAAAATACTAAAACCAAAAACCAACAATAAAATCAATATTCAAAAGGACTGTAAAATAGAACCATATGATTTTTGTACCTTGAGAAAAGACTGGAGCACTTAGGGCCCTCTTTACAAACGTAAACTTGGACCTGAAGTCTAAGTTCAGATTTGAAGTCTAAATTTAAACCTGATGTCTAACTTTAGATTGAGGTCTAAACTTAGGGCTCATTTCACAAAGAACCCCTACAGTTGTGGCAGAAGCTCTGCACTTGTGTCAGAATCTCTGCAATGAGAAACTGCAGTGCGGCGATTTCGCCACAACATCGGAGCTTCCGCCAAAACTGCGGAGGCTCTTTGTGAATTGGGCCCTTAGACTTCAGGTCTAATCTTAGTGTCCAATTCACAAAGGTAAACTTAGACCAATTAGAGGAATAGAACCTACTGCAATCAACAATTCCACACTGATTACAGATGCTCCTAAGGAGTGCCAGGACTGCTCACAAGAGTTGCGGCAACATCTATGCGAGAAAATATCTATCACCCAAACAAGGCTGGCTAAAATACTATCTAAAGCAAGATCAGATGGAATGCCAGGTCCAAATGGCCTGCCACAGGTCCTGTTTAAATCGAATATCCCTCTCTGGTCAAAGCAGCTAGCAAACCTCTTTGATTACTCACTAAGGAGTTCAATTATACCTGACTGCGGGCGAGGGGCAATAATCCACCTAATCTACAAGTCTGGCTCTCTCTCGTCCCCAAACAACTACAGGCTGATAGCCTTACTGGACAACGAGGCGAAGCACTTTGCAATTACTCTACTTGAAGAACTGGGCTCTTGGGCTGACCGGAAGGTTTTGATTCCAAAAAATCAAATCGGCTTCTTCGCAAACTCTGGCACCATGTCTAATTTAGCGGCACTATCAATACTTATCGATAATGCAATAGTTTCATCCAAGGTGGTTTACTGTTGTTTTGTTGACTTTAAAGCTGCCTTTGACCGGGTCCCAAGGGAAGCACTTTGGGCCAAGCTAACCAAATGGGGAATCCCGGTTAAATTCTTGGAGGCAATAGTCCAATTACACACCAACACCTGTATACAAGTCAAGCCTGGTACTGGCTCACATCTGTCTCGAAAAATCATGACGACAAGGGGAGTCAAACAGGGATGTGTGCTAGCTCCGCTGCTCTTCAATCTGTTCATTGCCGATCTCTCAGCGGAGCTAGATGCAATAATTAGCCATCCCCCTAATATTAGTGGTGTTCAGTTAAGCAACCTTCTGTATGCCGGTGACCTCGCCCTCTTCAGGCTCACGCGAGTTGGGCTGCAACGACTGTTAAACAAATTATATAGTTACACCACGACAAACAACCTGGAGGTAAACCTAAAGAAAACTCAAGTGGTCATATTTGGCAGGAAGCATCATGGAGGTGGTGGCTGGTCATATTACAACTCTGGACTCATGGTAGGAAAATCATATAAATACCTGGGGATCAACATCGCCTCTAGGGGCACTTTTGCCAAACATCGCAACGACATTGCTATGAAAGCCATGGCTCTTCAAGTGAAGCTTTCAAAACTTTCTAAAAAATTGACAGGTCCTAGTTTAGCTCCAATGTTGGACGTCATGAGAGCCAAAATAGGCCCCACGTTGTCGTACGGCTTCGAAATTTCCCTGGGCAAACTCAGTACTAACCTAAACCAACAAGTGACCAAGATTTATAAAAGGGTTCTTCAGCTGCCAAACTCTGCATCTGCTGCACAGATCCGATTAGAACTGGGCCTCCTAAACTACGAAATGCTAAGCGCAGGTGCTTATTTAAAAATGTTCCACAAGCTAAGGCAGGCTGGAGCTGGTTCCCTTGAGTCGTTGTTATGGTCATATATCAGCTCCAGTCAGTTTTTTCATGAATGTGTACATCAATTATCAGCAAGCAACCTCTGGAACCTCACCCCGAGCAATACAGTTTTTAAAATAAGTATCAAGAAGCGCATTCGCATGTGTGCCTATTCTTCTGATAAAGTGTCCCTCGCCAAACGCAAGCATGCATGGGCAATAATCAACTCTTATCAGTTGGCCTCTCTTTCATCATACCTGCCCTGCACATACCCTCCGTATCTAAAACTGCGGTTCATGGCACTAAGATTGGGGGAGTGGCACTTCCTGAAACATTTACCACTTTGGCGTCGCCCATCAGATGAGCTTCTGTGTAGAGGCTACATAGAATCGGTTGAGTCTTTGAAGCATGTTGTATGCCTCTGCCCAGCATTGCTGTCTTTGCGCAGACTAAATCTGAGGCCAGAGTGGAACAGATTGGGAGTCCGGTCTTGTAGGCAGGTTATTATCGCGGCATTGAATCTGGAGAACACTGCTTTAAATATTAGCTTCACACTCTTTATCCACCTTGCATTATGCAAGCTTAACCAGTAAATTCCAGGCCCTGTGTCAAAACCAGGGAACGAGCATAGCTGGTTATAATAACGGTATATCTTTGAAGCTGCTCCCTAGCAAACCAGTGTATTCAGCCCCAGCCACAATACGTAACTCAAATTCAATGACCTTTCATTGACTATTGACTGTTGTCACTGTGACCTGTACATGAACTTTGGGATGCTCTTTTATAAGTTGGTGTTTTATCTGCAGCTTTTAAAAGTAACCTCTTTCTTTTATGAATCGTTTTTAATTGATACTATGATGCCACGTGGTTTCACTTAAGCGACGGTTACCTTGTACTAGAAGAAATATTATATTAAAAAATGTATTTTTTTATTTACATTGAGAATGTTTTTCTAAGTTTCGATTTTCTATACGTGGATTGTAATGATTTAATTAATCAAACAATCAAATATATAACCTGAAGTCTAAGTTTAGATATGAAGTTTAAGAACCCAATTTACAAAGGTAAACTTAGACCTGAAGTCTAAGTTTAGACCTGAAGTCTAAGAGCTCAATTCACACAGATAAACTTAGACTTAAGGTCTAAGTTTAACTTTGTGAATCAGTCCCTCAATGTTCGACACATTTTATAGGGTTGAGATCCGTTGATTTCAGATGGTAAAATGTCGTATTTGATCTTTCAACTGCTTTCGACACCATAACCATCAAATCCCAGACCAGCGAATGCATGTCATGGGGTGCAATAGTAAAGAACTAGAGTAAGTAACATCTTTTCTGACAAGCAGAACCAAACTGGCAGGGACGGCTCCTCCGGCATGGCAGAGGAACGTCCCACCCACTGAAAGCCAGCAGAAGCACAGGACAAAAATAAAATGATAATAAAACATTGTTATTGTCATTTTTTTTGTTTAGCCCGGCAGGCTGCGATCGGAGGGAGGGTCGTGGCCTCCCATACTGATGCTACAGCTGCAGGACCAGGTTGGAGGGAGGAGTGGTGGGCACTGCCAAGTGGGCATGATGGTTTGGCCTGCCCTCTGGGGCCGGCCAAACAGTCCTGCGCACTTAGCATTTCGCCACCTGAGCTGTGTTGTACAGCTGGGTGTAGAAACCAATACAGACCCCCAATCTATGTCTGAGCGCTGAACCGAGGTGCTCAGACCAATTCCAGCACTGCTCACATGCTGGGAATAGCATTCGCAGCATGTGAGCAGCGCTGGGATTGGGAGCTGGGAGCCTGCGCATTGTGCAGCAGTTTGTGGATGGGACAGGAGGATGGGGAGTAAGGCGGCGGCCGCCGGAGCCGGTAAGTTTTATTTTCTTCATTTATACCTGTTTTTTGTGTGTTCCCCCAAACCCCCCACCATCCGCCCCACCACTTCGCAATACAAGTGGCTGCTCCTGCAAACTGGTCAGGTTGGTCCATTTCACATCTTCTCATGGTGAGCCAAAAGGAGGATTCCTCTGAGGTGCCACTCTATTACTACTGCAATTAAAAATATACAAGCAACTTCTTGTCAGTCTTTTGCATACTCTTGTGGTGCAGTTTATATATACACAGATGATACCCAGTTGTTGCTTCGGCTGATCCATCAGAAACCCCCAGGGTATCTAATAGGTAGATTACTGCATACTGCTACCTGCCCATCAGCCATGCATGGATGGGTGTCAGAGAACTTTCTAAAATGAAACCCTTCCAAGACAGAGGTCCTACTAACCCAACATCTCCTCGCCACTCCGGAATACCATTGGGGGACCTCTGTCTTTGAGCTAACACCCCGACCGCAGCAAAATGAGTCTGCCATTTAGGCATCAGGAGTGACAAGAAACTTGCCTTGTAAACATCAAGGTGTGGTTGTGTCAGACCTGACTAGTACCTGCAAGCACTACCGTGAAGCCACACCAATTGCCTTTGACGTCGCTTGTTTAACCGGAAGTCTAGTATTACTATGCATTTCATGGTGAGCAGTGATACTTAGTATTGCTGTTATGTAGCTTAGTACAAGTCCCAAATATGGAGCTCAGCACCCAGATCTACTCAGACTTAAATATATCAGTCCTCAACGTGGGCTCATCCAGGTTTGAGTTCCTCGGTACATGCGATGATAGCTGGAGTCGGGGTCATGGATGAACGCTGAGCTGCTGAACATCAGCGATTGCAGCAAACTACTGCAAAGCATTCACACAGGTCACCATGAATGCAAACAGCCTGAAGACATGTAGCCCCCCTCAATTTAGGAGTGATGTTAAGAGTAGATGATGACACTCCAGGTCAAAACATTTAAAGAGGGCAGGAACAAGAATTGCTAAAAGCAGCTATGTATTTCAGACTTTTTATTTACACTAATTATTACTGATTTATTTTATAGGGTGCAGCTATGGATTTCAACCTTTTTATTTACTCTAATTATTGCTGATTTATTTTATAGGGTGCAGCTATGGATTTCAGACTTTTTATTTACTCTAATTATTGCTGATTTATTTTATAGGGTGCAGCTATGTATTTCAACCTTTTTATTTACTCTAATTATTGCTGATTTATTTTATAGGATGCAGCTATGTGTTTCAACCATTTTATTTATTCTGATTATTGTTGCTTTATTTTATAGGGTGCAGCTATGTATTTCAACCTTTTTATTTACTCTAATTATTGCTGATTTATTTTATAGGATGCAGCTATGTGTTTCAACCATTTTATTTATTCTGATTATTGTTGCTTTATTTTATAAGGTGCTACATGCTGCTGCTTCTGAGGAGCACTTAATCATAGACTGCATTAAAGGACACAGCGGCACCTAAAATGACTTGAAGGCAATGATCAGGTTACGATGAATATCAAATCAACACCTCACTGAATGCAAAGTAAATTACATGCAAATCACACCTTTGGGGAGACGGCGCTCGTGCACTCATAAAGCACATTTACCTAATGAAGTTTCATCAGTATATGAATGTGATATCCAACATAAAGCAATTGGCCAAGGAGGAATGTTCACTGATCCAGCAATCCCCAGAGTGGTGTTTTCTGTCAGCCCTGGTGGTAGTCGCTTCCCACTATCTGATTAAAATCATTCAGCCACTTTTGGTACATTTATTACGGGGGAGGGGGGGGTGACAATTTCACAAGGGCCCTTCCTTTCCTTTCAAAAGATGCTGAAAACCAGTTTACTTAACTGAGCATCCCTGCAATATGGGAATATCTCCAATAAACAAAAAGGAAGCGTCATCACTCCTTCCACACTGATTACCGAAGGGGGACCATGAAGGGCAAGGCGGCAATGTCAAGTGAAGTTTCATTAAGTGTCCCTGAACCGGAAGTGGCTGCAGTGCAATTGAATACAACACTCTCATAGAGCAGACTACAAAAGCACTAAACTAGCCTCAAACGAGAGGGACCTCTTCACCAGTGCTAAAGTCAACTTCAGCATCGCTTTTTAAAACAAGCATTGGTAAAGCCAGTGTGTCTGACATTTTAGGGGAAATGCTTGGCGACTACATATGATCTCTCCACGTGTTCTAGAAAGAAAATCCCTCAATGAAGCCACATCTTGGGCAACAACGATATACAAGCTGGGAGCGGGGCCCCTTACTTAATAGACTGCACTGGTAGAGTTATGATGCGCTCTCAAAGAACAGTCTTCGCAAAAGCAGTCAGACTATGGCGTTTGCATTGTAAGCGGTGTACTTAAAAGGCACAAACAACAAAAGAATGCAATGCACATATTTTTGATCAAGGGCAACAAATGTGTTGCAAATTTAATAACGCCTATATGCACGCACGTCTTTACTTTGAATACTAAAAAGGTGTTAATTTAACACCATGGTATCGTTCCAGTAAAGAACAATAATTAATTTGCAAGTGTAATTAGTTAAAAGCACTGTTTCTTTACAACAGGGTAAGGCATTCATACAGGAAGCACATCGTCAACAAATAGCCATGAATCGTCCCATAAAATGTCCCTGAGTGCACTACGTAAATACAGGAACGAAAATACACTGGCTTGCAATTACAAGCTATGTCATGTCACATGCAGAGTCTAACAGGAGGACGTCTTGATGCCCCATCACTAAATCTAGTATAAACGCATGTGGGAAATGTAGCCATCCGCGAAATGCCATTGCTTTGATAGATAGCCCATCCAAGCAACCACAAACTATGAAAAACTGAAGACGGTCAATGGCTTAAGGTGGTTAACTCAAAGCTCTCTCTCTCTCTCTCTCTCTCGCTCTCTCTCTCTCTATCTCTCTCATTCTTATTGTACTTTATAACAGAGTTGCTGACAGAAGGCCTTACAGAGCTGCTAAAGCTGCCTGTAGCCAGACCTAAAAAG
Source organism: Triturus cristatus (assembly GCF_964204655.1). Lineage (NCBI taxonomy): Eukaryota > Metazoa > Chordata > Amphibia > Caudata > Salamandridae > Triturus > Triturus cristatus. Next base: position 958,573,057 of record NC_140585.1, on the reverse strand, counting down.
GGAAATACTTTGGGCAATGGTAACTAAATATAACTGAGTTGGAAGTATGCACCAGCAAAAGTACGCAAATGAGCCGAATTCGCTTAATTTGCCTGAGCAACGTGACACACTCAACAGATGTTATAAAAATGCAGTTTTAATTGAGCACAAAGTAATTTACTCAGAGAGGCAGGCAGAACTTGCTGGGCCGGTATAAAAGAACAGGTGCTGCTTTATTTTAACGCAAAACAAATACTGTCAAATTTATGGTGAATAAACATCTTTCAAAATGCTGTTTGTTTGTAGTGCATGCTTTTTCTGTTTAATTAACACCCGAATCTATTTTAGTGCTATAAAATGATATTTTAATGCTGCGCTCAAGCCTTTCTTATTTAAAGGTCTCAGCAATGTTTGCACCTGTCAAAGGGGCACCAGATAATTAGGGGGAAACTGAAAATGTACTGACACGGACTCTAAGTATCCCTGCCCGGCAGGTACATAATGTCTGGCTCGAGCATTCGGGGTGTCTGCTTATAATGATTACCCATTTTAGAAAAAAATCATTTTACTTTTGTGTACTACAGAATACATTTCCAACCTGAACTCTCTTTTTAGACATTCACCGATTGAGTCCTGTACATTTTGCTCATCTTGTTTCAGTTTACAAGAGAAGTCATCGCTTCAGTACAGTCCCACTAGCAGCATAACTAAGAATGTGTCCCCAGACAAACCTGTAATGTGCCTTACGTGCTGATTGACCTTTTAAAAGTAGACGAGGGGGTGGATCATTTCTTTACCATAAGGTACCCAAGTCTGCAAAGTTAAAGTGTAACCGTTATATGAGCACTGGAAAGTTCAGCTGCATTTTCTCGAGTATTACAATGTCTTTCTGTGCTAAGAGTGGCAGAATTCCATCAGCATGGGGCATGCTCCCAATGGTTTAATCTTGTCTCACATTTCCTAACGTCAGCTTATTCATATTTCCAATGTGCCAGCTTATATTCATGTTATATTTACAAATGGCATTTGAATGGCAAGTCTGACCTGTAAAGTCAAAAAGAACAGTTGATGCACAGAATGCAGAACAATGTCATACATTCACCCCAGTAGATCTGGGCCTAAATCCATCGTTTTTTTGCTGCCCATGCCATTCCAGTTTGGATCCAGCCATATTCAAATCAGTCTTGACCCTGTGCCTCATGGGAACAGTCCAGCCCGAACTGCCAGGCCAGGTCCTCCCTGGACTGGAAACAAGCATCCTAGGACCGGTTTTGGGGTTTCACCCCTTTTCTGCCAGGTTAGCTTGATTCCAGTGGCATGGAGAGCACGGGACTCACATCTGAGCATACCCGTCCCACTCGGGGTGACAAATGCAAAAAGAACTGTTGATGGACAGAATGCAGAACAATGTCATACATTCACCCCAGTACAGAGATCTGGGATTAAATCCATCGTTTTTTGCTGCCCATGCCATTCCAGTGTGGACCCAGCCATATGCAAATCAGTCTTGACCCTGTGCCCTATGGGAACAGTCCAGCCCGACCTGTAAAGTCGGCCAGTATCAACAAACTTGATGAGTTGTTATCCATGTAATAACGTCATACAGGTTTTGCCCTCTGGGAGAGTGGAGATAGAAATCATGAGCCAATGAGGAGGGGCATGGTTTCTTCTATCCTGAAACGTTGAAGCCAGATAACTGTGAAGTACGCCAACTAAGACAAAGAGTAAATTGACAGAAAATATGGTTGGAGCCATGTTAGGATTTTAAGGAATTCTGGCAGGGGAGTTGAGATTCCAGAATGTGAAGATCCTTGAAGAATGTCTAGTCCCACACTGCTGAAACAAATAAGCAGGTGCCTTGTCATTGCTAATTTAAGGTTTTCAAATTCCCAACAAGCTTTAGGAAGTTTGACTGAAACATCAACAGTTCTTTGAACAAGTTTAGGGTATTGGCGTGTTCTCTTTGAGGAGTTTAGCTCCCTCAAAGAGGATTTACTGGAGTACACTCCTGTGACCCTCCCATGGGACCCCACTAACACATATAACAAAGGTCAATTAATTTATTTTGTTTAATGGAAGCATCTATTTTTATTTCATGTTTTTTTATTTTACCACTTTAGCTTTTATTGGTATCTACTTAATATTTGTTCACTATTTCTATATCCACTTTTAACTGGACCTTAGGTTCTTTATCTCTTAACCACGCTGGACAGTGATTTTTGAGTCTTGGATCCTCCAACACCTCTGGTTTAGGAAAACCTTTGATACTGGCCTGTGCTACCTAATCTGAATTAAGATTAATTCAAGAAGGGTTTAGCTTTGCATCTATTTATGACCTCAGCCAAAGCACAATTGACTTGTATTCGGCCTGTCCATTCCTTACAAAATCATTCAAAGTTTTCACAATTAAAGGCACACCAGTTTAAGAAGCTAGCAAAATCAGAGGTGGAGACTTATCTTAACCTTTGCTGAAATAGCTATGATTGTGTCTTTGAAGATATTATCACAAAAATGCTCTGCTCTTGATCACCACACAAATTATTTTAGAAGTGTCTGACTCAAAAAGTAAAACTAGGCGGCTATATGTGATGCCATCTTACATGGCATTAACTACGGAAGAGGTCTTTGACTTTCAGTTTATTATACATTTGTAGAGTGCCCAACACATGTGATTTGGGCCAAGTGATCCTAATTCGTCACAATCTAATTTGTTAGAAGATAGCTGGCTTCTGACCATCTACAACCAAGTCTACTTTGATAAAATATCAATTAACTGCTCAACCTTTATTGCACTGGCTAAAAGCCATAGAATACTACAGGAGCATAAAAAAGTTTACCAATCACTTAAAATATATTGATCACTGCATTATCAAGTTAATATCAGGAGCAATCTTACGAAACAAATATGAGAAGTTCTGTTTAATAAATCTTCTTCCACGTAATCAACAAAGCTGATCAAATGTAACATGTTACAAAAGTAGATAGTGAATAAGTACTTCAGTAAAATACATTGGGTGCAGACTGCTTGTGTTTACACAATGTTTCAAAGTTTGAACCTTTTCAGACTGTCAGATCAAATCATCAGAAACCTCTGCGCTGAGTATTGTGGCTGCCATAAGAATATGAAAGAAGCATTTACAAACCATGTCAGTCTCAGCCATGAATTCTATTAGCTTTGTAATTGCTTTTTTATCCAATATAGTTGCCACAAATGTCTGCACAGTCACAGCAGGCATCTTGAAATGGAATTTCTTGAATTATTTCTTTTAATTATTTTTATTACATTTTACATAATACACCATAAGGCATGATCAGTTATTACATCCATACCTTGTACATTTCTTAGTTTCTTAGTTCTCATTGTCCTTCACAAAATAACTTACAACAAACTCAGATCAAGGTTGGGATATCTGGAATTATTAAAAAAATCCATTTAAAAATGGCTGCCACAGATGCTCATGCATCCACAGCAGCCACCAGTGAATGCATTTTGTTATGTTTAGATACTCCCATTTAAAGATGGCATTAATGCAGCCATCTATGAATGCATTTTTTTATTTTAACAGATTCCAGTTTACATCAGCAGATGGGATGGCATGCAGGAAGGATTCCCTCTTTATTTACCTAGGACGGTATTCTGGCTTTGTTGTCCTTGTTGTCCCGGTGGCGCTAAAAGGTCTCTGTTGGTGGTGGGCTACTTTGCACACGGTCCCAGATATCGATTGGGCTGAGAATTCAGAGGAATTAATACAGTGGTACAGAGAATCAGGGATGCCAGAAGATTAATGCCAGATATTTCACCTCCTTTCAGGCACCTGTCACACAAGGTCAACACTATTTTCTTATGACATAGGTGGATTTAGGTGTATATTTATTCATAACCAGCTTGTCTTCCCAGTTTGTGCTGCCAACGCTTCCCTGTCCAGGGTGGTTTCCGATCATTTTCCTGGTAAGTCATTTCTGTTCTACTCATTTATGTTAGTTTGGATCTGAAGGATTTAGAACTCTGATCAGGGAATTGTGCAACATCTTACCTCCACATTGACAATAAAACCATCAAATCACAGCATTTGGCATTGTGTTACATCCATTTAGGGAATAAAAACGTATTCAATGAAAATAATATACAAAGCAACTCTAGTCGAGCAGTGTAGCATTCATGTGTGTTTTTGCATGGCTATTCTTCAAGCGGAATGGTCAGAGGGTTCCGTTCAATTATCAGCCGCACAGAAAGGCGTCCTCCCACCATCCAGGCTAAACATTTGCAGCCACAGCCCCATATTTTCTCAAATTTACCAGGATAATCTCTAGAGTATTATATAACTCTAACAGAGGACGTACACTATTCCATACCACTGCACCATTTACTTTTGGATGGAAAGGTCTTAATACCCTACTCCCAGTTCACGTCCTTCTTTGCAAAGATAAAACACAAGAAATATAGTGTTAAACAATGTAGCGTGGTAGCTTTGACACCATTTGGGGATTCCCAAAATGTCTTTTGTGGTGTAGAGTACAGCTCAAGACCCACCATAGTGGAGAGTTTAGAGTGCATTCACACCAAACTTTGTGGGACCTTATTCACAAATATTTTGCTATGTGTAGGGGCGTGACTTACTTTTGTACTTCTCCTAGCTTATTCCTTAATTTCAGGAGTAACCCAGGAGTACTGAAAGAGTAAGCCACAGTAAAACTTTTTTGAATCAGGCCCCTGGAGTTCAATGCATCCCCATACTGAATGTAAGAATGTTCCTTCTCTGTGCTGGCTTACAATATCTTTTGACTCTGTTACAATTCACTATGCAATGCCGATCTGGAACGAGGGGCAGAGACTGCTGTATGCTTTTTAAGAGCTGCCTTGTTTCACCTAATGAAATGCAGATAAAATGGTTTATTTTTAAAATAATTTTTGGAAAAAGTTATCAATCACCATTGAATAATAGATGGTTTCATGCAAATATCTTTCAGAACTACATTAATGCAATAAATCTGAGCTTCTGCCAAAACAAGATGCAAAAAGAAACTATGGACTAAGAAATGCGTAAGGAAAGGTACAAATGTAAACATTTGGGAGCCTATTTACGAACTTGTCATGCAGTGCAGCGTAACCCTGGGTGGTTCCACAATTCTGGAGTAAAGCGACACAGCACAAATCTCTGTGTGGGCTTACTCTGCCCTAGGAAGGCATTCCATGGATGTTGCGTGGGTGTTCCCATGCAATGCCCATGGATCTTGGCACATTCCCAGATTTACCAGAATTGATAAACCTTGGAATGTGCCAAAAAGATACACCACACTTACACCAAAAGGAACATCAAACACGTATCAGCTTAGCGATATTGGTGTGTCACCTTTCTATATGGATATCATGTATATATACATTATGACATGCAGTCTTTACTCACGGGTCACAATCTGATGTGTGTGAAGAGTCAAAATATCAATCTGTGCACGTGTCATCATAAGTTATTCGCTGTGTAGTCTGTACATCTATATCCATACTTTCCTGATCCGGCCCCTGTATGTGTTTAATGTTTTAAAAGTACTGAACATAGGTTGGGAGTTTTCTCCCTGTAAACAATGCGGACTCTGTTTTTTCTATATGATGAAAGACAACGTCCATGCTTCCCTGATACCCGGATGCCTATGGTTTTTTCACGCAATGGAAACAGAGAGTGCCACGTTGTTCTGCTCGATTTTCCCGGCCTTCTTGTGTTAAAAAGTGATTGAATGTGACTTCAGTCTCTTACCATTCAAGCCTAAGGGTTAGAGTAGTGAATGGAGCCTATTTTACTAGGCACTTCGATATGATTCTGTGCTCTTCCCCATAGATCAGGGCTTGCACACATAGCCTAGGGGATAGATTCGTTAGTATTAGGGATAACCTGTCCTGTAGTGAGGGTATTTCATGGAGCCGTGCTGAATTCAGGCCTGGTAGGCCTCAAACGGGAGAGACTCCATCTTTCTTTCTGCTCCGGCAGCTTGGGATGCTTCTAGGTCAAATGTAATGTTTTAGTTATGAGGTGTTATTCGCTTGGAGAGAACCGGTTCAGGCCGGCCCTTATCGAAGGATTGTATTTTTCTTCATGCCGAAGACACTACATCAGGCCGGCCGGCTGGGAATGTGTCCTTGGTACGGGGAGGTACAAGAATTTGGTGGGCGGCAGGTTACGGGCCGGAATTTTCCATGAGGAAACGCACCTCTATATTAGTGAAAGTCTGAGGCAGTTACATGTTCAGTCCGTAGGCGGCATCTAGCCGTTAGCAGTAAAGCTACTACTTATTCCAGGGAAGACAGACGCCATCTTGAAGGCGGAGAAGAACCGAGAGACAGATACTCTCCTAGCAGAATAGCCAGAGAGGAGAGAGTAGCCGATAAGGAAGAGGTCCCAGTGACTCGGAGAAGGGTGATCCGTGACTGCGGAGGTGTGACTTCCAGGCGAGCCGAGGCACAGACGAGAAGGGAACCTAGATGACCACTGAGTGCAGGCTACATACTACTAAGGTGATGTCGACCCTTTCTTATTAGAGTGTACAACTTAATCTTTCACTTTTCTTTGCAGGTTATGTGTTATATTGTAATGTTATGTGATTGCGTATGTAATGAGTAACAAAGTATCCAGTTTGTAGTGAACCAACATGTGCTACGTGTTCTTGTATGAGAGGGTAGCCTATTCTTCTAGTCAGCTGCGGCTACATGAACAGATGTTAACCCTGATCAGGTAAGTGGTAACTGAATAAGGGAAAGAGGAGCCCCTCGAACCGGAGAACAGGCTATGCTCGAACTGGCAGTCCTTGTGTGATCTGATGAATAGTGAGACTGATTCCCTTTTTGTATGTTATGGTGATCATAGGATGAACTGTCGTATGAGACTGCCGTCTGGGTAGAGAGGTCTGGATTCGTATGGGATCGCGAGGCCGCCACTTGTGATACTGTCGTATGGGCAGAGAGGTCTGGATTCGTATGGGATCGCGAGGCCGCCGATTGTGCTGAGACTGCCGTCTGGGTAGAGAGGTCTGGATTCGTATGGGATCGCGAGGCCGCCACTTGTGATACTGCCGTCTGGGTAGAGAGGTCTGGATTCGTATGGGATCGCGAGGCCGCCACTTGTGATACTGTCGTATGGGCAGAGAGGTCTGGATTCGTATGGGATCGCGAGGCCGCCGATTGTGCTGAGACTGCCGTCTGGGTAGAGAGGTCTGGATTCGTATGGGATCGCGAGGCCGCCACTTGTGATACTGCCGTCTGGGTAGAGAGGTCTGGATTCGTATGGGATCGCGAGGCCGCCACTTGTGATACTGTCGTATGGGCAGAGAGGTCTGGATTCGTATGGGATCGCGAGGCCGCCACTAGTGATACTGTCGTATGGGCAGAGAGGTCTGGATTCGTATGGGATCGCGAGGCCGCCACTTGTGATACTGTCGTATGGGCAGAGAGGTCTGGATTCGTATGGGATCGCGAGGCCGCCACTTGTGATACTGTCGTATGGGCAGAGAGGTCTGGATCCGTATGGGTTCGCGAAGCCGCCGATTGTGCTGAGACTGCCGTCTGGGTAGAGAGGTCTGGATTCGTATGGGATCGCGAGGCCGCCACTTGTGATACTGCCGTCTGGGTAGAGAGGTCTGGATTCGTATGGGATCGCGAGGCCGCCACTTGTGATACTGTCGCATGGGCAGAGAGGTCTGGATCCGTATGGGATCGCGAGGCCGCCGATTGTAAGAGGTCTTGGTATGTATAGTAGGAATTCCCTGTCCTTAGGTGGTAAGATATATGTGGTTACCTATTGTAGATAGGCCCTAGGGAGAGGGAGGGGGTAACGTTCTGGCTGGGTTAGTGAGGCTCTGCTGAGCGGGTTCTATCTGATCCGAAAACCCAAGCAGAACATTTGGCGTCACGAACCGTTTACGAAACCTGTGTGCGTTGTGGTTGTATCGTGTTTGCTTTCGGCGCGTGCGTGGTTTCGTTTGTATATTATTTGTATATACTTGTGTGTAGTTTTCTTTTCTCTTTCTTCTTTTTCTTTTTCTCTTTTTCTTTCTTTTCCGAGATGTTTTCTAGAAAGTTGAAATCTACCTTTAAGTTGCCCGTTGATATTCCCGGTTGGGATTCAACGCCTTATGAAGCCTTAGCCCGTGAGTGGGCTGATTCTACTGGTTTGAGTGAGAATTGGAATTCTTTTTTGGAGCTGGCGGAGCCGGCTAATGTGATTACTTGTTTACAGAAGGCGCCGGTATCTAAGGGTGATGAGCTTCCCGTTTTGGGACGCAGAGGTTGGATTGTTCTGTCTGCGTACAGAATTCTGCATGAGAGGTTGTTGAAGTTACAGAACTTGCATAAGGATTTGGAAGCGAACTTTGTTGAGATTCAGAATGCTCATACTTTGTTGCGGTGTCAAAATAAGTTGCTTGCTGACAAACTTGAGACGTACCAAACTATTGCCGAAAGGGCGGTTGTGCGAATTGCTCGTTATAAATACAAGAATCGGCGTGGTCGGGTTTCGACGCGAAAGGTGCGTCTGGTCGTGGCGAAAGCCGGACTGGATTGGAATCCTGATGAATGGGATGGTAATATCTGGAACTCGAGTGATTCTCCTTCCTCGGGTGAGGAGTCTGCCAAGCGCGAGTCCTCTCGCTCCGGCCGTGATTGTAAGTCTGCTTCTTGCGCCTCTGATGGTGCACCCCGTGACTGCGCTCGTCCTTCGAGCGGAGTCAATGCTTCTTACACTGATTGTTCCTCTACGTGTCCTGGTCGAGCTCCTTGTGATGCTCGTCCCGCGGTCTCGGTGCATCCAGTTTTTCGACGGAAGTTGCAGCAGGCTCCCGGTGCTCCGAATGGTATTGCTTTAGACTCTTTGGAGGATTTTACTCAACAAGAAATTAGTGATATTTTGCAGCGATTTCGGCAGCGAGCTGGTGAGACCTTACTCACATGGATGGTGCGCCTTTATGAACTGGGCGCTGCTGGCATTATGTTGGATGCTGGCGATTGTTTGAAGTTTTGTTCCTTGAGTTCGGATTCTACTGTACAGGATCATTTTCGTAACTTTAATGTTGGTGGTCAAATTTCTTTGCTTCAATTGGCGACTGAGGGTTGTAATCAAAAATATCCTACTGAGTCTGACTGGCCTGTGAATGACAAACCGTGGTATACTTTGCGCAATGCTGCACAACGTCTCAAAGAGGAGGTGATGAAAACGGCAATTTTTCTAAATACTGCTGACAGGTTGCTTGATGGTTTCTTGACATCTTCTGTGCGGAATCGTATTATTCGTTCTTCCCCTGTTGCTTATAAGCAGGTCATGATGACTTTATTGATTAATCAGACTGGTAACATGTTATCTGTGGTGCTGGAATCGGTACGCCAACTCGGTGAGTTGGGTGAGTGGTTTAAACCTGAACGGCAGTCCCGGCCTGACACTCGTACTCCTGGTGACAATAAACTTACTAGACGTGATATGTTTTTTGGTCTTATGGCCGATAGTGTGCGGAAGGAGGACATTGATGGTGAGACTACTTCTCGTTTGTGGGAAATGTTTCGCAAACGTGGCTTGGATCGGAAGGAGGGTGCCCGGCGTGTTCGGACGACTGAGTGTGATCGTGGTTTTTCTGACGGTAGCGGTGATGACGACCGCCATGGGCGCTCTGATCGTCGTGATGATCGACGTTATGTACGTGATTTGTCCCCCCGTCGTGAGAGAGACAGGGAGAGAGAGGGGGAAAGAGAGAGGGGGAGAGATGATTATGTTAACAGCAGACGTAGAGATGATAGGGATCAATCCCCTGAGTTGAGAAGGAGAGAGGATCGACACAGATTGGCCGATCGAAACCCGCAGTACAATGCAGTGAACAGGAATCCATTTCGTAATGGAGATGGATATGAACAGGAGGTATCGATACCTGGGAAACGTGAGAGTCTTTATCCTGATTTATCCTGGTACACAGAACGCAGTAAAAATGACTAGGAAATAGGTCAAGCTCCAGTACACAGATGGGCTCACAGAGATAATAGACCCTATGTAGATATTGATATTTATTGGAGACATCGTAATGTCCAAAGGGCCCGAGCATTGGTAGATACAGGAGCGGAGGCCACTCTTATTCATGGAAAATCAAAGAAGTTTAAAGGTCAGCCTTTTACAATTACCGGATTAGGTGGAAAGGAAACTCCCGCAGTTCAAACTTTACTTGAAATGAGAATAGGTAGAATTCCTAGAAAAGAATACTCTGTATTAGTGGTGCCACTCTTAGAATTCATAATTGGAATTGATATTTTGAAAGGAATGACTTTGCACTTAGATGATGGATGTTACCAATTTGGAACTAAACATTATATATCGTCCAGGCCTGTACGGGTTGGTCGTTTAAGAATGCCCCCCATAAAAGTTCCCCAGGCGACAAAAGTGGTTCGTCAGAAGCAGTATCATATTCCAGGTGGTCATGAAGAGATTAGTACCACTATTCAGGAGTTGGTGGATGCAGGAGTTATAACCCCAGTTACTTCTGCTTGGAATAATCCTGTTTGGCCTGTACGTAAGAGTGATAATTCTTGGCGCATGACTGTTGATTATCGAGAATTGAATAGACACACACCCTCTTTGACTGTTGCAGTACCGGATGTTATTACCCTAATTGAAAGAATCCAAAAACATCCAGGTACATGGTATGCGTCCATTGATATTGCTAATGCTTTCTTTTCGATTCCGATTGCCCCTGAGTGTCAGGAACAATTCAGTTTTACGTGGAACGGGCGTCAGATGACGTTTAGAAGTCTTCCCCAGGGCTATGTGCATAGTCCTACGATATGTCACCGGCTGGTGGCAGAGCATTTGGCTGAGGTACCGGTTCATCCGCAAATTCAGATATGTCACTATATTGATGATATTTTGATCCAAGGCGAAACACAAGAGGAAGTTCAGACCCAATTGGACAGAGTCATTGAGTGCCTGCGTGAGAAAGGTTGGGAAATCAACCCGGATAAGTTACAAGGTCCGTCCCAGGCTGTGAAATTTTTGGGTATTAATTGGCATGAGGGGCACCGAGAAGTGATCCCTCAGGTTAAACAGAAAATTCTTGATTTTGCAGTTCCGAGGAATAGGAAAGAAGCCCAAAGCTTCATTGGTTTATTTGGTTTTTGGCGCCAGCATATTCCTCATTTGAGTCAAATATTGGCCCCTTTGTACCAGGTCACTCGTAAAAAGAATGCATTTGAATGGGGTAAACCACAGCAAGATGCGTTCAGTCTGGCAAAAGAAGCAATTCAGCATGCTCTGGATTTATGGCCTGTATGTGATGGTGATGTGGATTTGAATGTGTCTGTACAAGGCCTTTATGCGAATTGGAGTTTGTGGCAGAAACAAGGCAAGAGTAGAGTACCGCTAGGTTTCTGGACCAAAAAGTTACCTGATGCTGGTGAGCGTTATACACCTTTTGAGAAACAGTTACTTGCATGTTATTGGGCTCTGGTGGATACCGAGCAATTGACTTTGGGACATGATATAGTTTTGCGACCTGAAATTCCTATCATGCAGTGGGTTATGAGTTCGCCGAAAACTCACCGAATTGGACACGCTCAAGAGGCGAGTGTGATTAAATGGAAATGGTATATACAAGACAGGGCACGTGTGGGACAAAAAGGAGTTGCATCTTTGCATGAGCAGGTGGCGCGGGCGCCATCGACTGAGACTGAGAGTGAATGTTCCGTACCTTTAGTACAGGAGTCTCCTGTTAAGTGGGGTAGACCTTTTGATGATTTGTCGGCGGAGGACAGAAACCATGTCTGGTTTACGGATGGTTCAGCAAGGTTCATAGGGACGAAACGGCATTGGAAGGCGGTGTCCTATAATCCGATCACACAAAAATTGCTGAGCACAACTGGTGAGGGTAAGAGCAGTCAATTTGCTGAACTCTATGCTGTTTATCAAGTTCTGAAACAAGAGTTACCTGGCACATGTCATATTTTCACCGATTCTTGGTCCACTGCCAATGGACTGGCAGTTTGGTTGCCGACTTGGCATTCCCATAGTTGGAAAATCCATTCAAAAGAACTGTGGGGAAAAGAATTATGGCAGGAGATTTGGGAAATGCTCCCACAGAGTACTGTTACAATCTTCCATGTGGATGCTCATACCCCGATAGACTCTCTTGACAAATTCTTTCATAATATTGCAGATGAGAAATCTAAAATTGCTGAGGCAGTGGTGGACAGGCAAGATTCTGATATTGCGGGATTGGCGAAATGGGCCCACCAGAAAGCAGGACACTTTGGAGAGAAAGCCACTAGCAGGTGGGCTGCTGATAGAGGAATTTATATTCCCCTAGATGTAATCAAAAATGTTATTCTACATTGTCCCATTTGTCAGCATATCAGGCAGCGCAAAGTGCCCCAAATTGTTAAAGGTCATTTACATCGCGGGGAATTGCCCGCTCAAATTTGGCAGATTGATTACATTGGTCCACTTCCTATGAGTAGGAATTGTCAATATGTTTGCACTATTGTTGATACATACAGTGGCCTGTTGGTGGCCCTTCCCTGTAAGCAAGCTACCCAATTGAATACTATTAAAACATTGGAATTGATTATGATGTATTATGGTGTGCCATTCCAAATTCAATCTGATAATGCATCCCATTTTCGTGGAAGATTGGTACAGGAATTCTGTGTGGAAAACAATATTGAATGGGTGTTTCATATACCATATTATCCACAGGCCTCGGGTCTTGTGGAGAGGTTGAATGGCCTGCTGAAAGATCAGTTACGCAAATTAACAGATGACAAGTATAAGAATTGGCGAGACTTTTTGCCTCAAGCGCTATTAATTTTGAATAACCGTCCTTTTCTAAATGCTGAATCCCCACTTATGCGTTTGTTTCCTCCGAATGTTGATGCTAAGCCCAATGAAATCAGAGAGACTGTGATGTACTGGGAAATTACTCCCGGAGCTTTAGCTCCATGTAGAGCGACCCCAGGGTCGGCAGGTTTAGACTTGCATGCCATGGATGACACCGTTATAAAAAGTAAGGATCGAGTCATCATTGAAACTGGTGTTGGTGTTCATATACCAACTGGGAATTTCGGATTAATTGCCCCTAGATCGGGGCTGGCTGTAAAAGGCATTCAGGTGCTTGGAGGAATCATTGATAGTGATTATCAGGGAGAGATTAAGGTGCTCCTGCTGAATAGCAGTGAGGTTGACTTACTGATACATCAAACTGACCGAGTGGCTCAATTGCTAATAATGCCTGTTTTCAGTGGTGAGATCACAAAAGGCACTGCCCCAACGTTGCTAACTGTACGAGGCCAGAAAGGTTTTGGCTCCACAGATAATCCTGGGGCCAGAGTTTGGGTGCAGTCGCCTAAGAATCCCCCTGAACAAGCAGAAGTCATTGCAACCGGTCAAGACAACACCATTTTAGTTATGAGACCAGGGAAAGATAGCTGGGAAGCAGTCCCGGCTGACAAATGTTACTTACGAGAATGAATAATGCCTGTATTTGATTCTCTTCCAGATCATTCTTTGGACTGTTGCTGCAGGATGTGTCGGCGTTGGACTCCTTTTGGGCTGGTACGACGAGAGAGGAGGGATCCCATCAACCCGGGCTGAGTTGAGAACCCGAGTGTCGCGTTCCTTCGCTGCGTGGGATTCGTCGTCGAACTTTTGGACTACGTTAGCCAAACGAGTTACTAAAGCCCCTCATTTCTGCTTGACACCGATGAGATCGGTGACTGACATTCTAGCGACTTGTTTAGTTGCTGTCCCTGCTTCATTGGAGACTTTGACTCATATTTTCAATTTATCGTATGCTCGCCCCAATGTTCTTCTGAGCGATTTTGCTACCCACGAGTATTGCCCCTTGTGTACTGTACTGTCAGACCCGATACCCCCCATCCAGTCCCAAATAGTTACCTATAATATCACACAGGGTGATTTGTGTTTTTTCCTTACTTGTGATCCTAGTGCGATTTCTGAATGTATGCGTTTAAGATTGAAAGGTGCCACTTCATTCACCGCTCATGAACGAACTTTGTGCCTTCAAAGGACACCGAAAACATGTACTTCTGTTCAGAATGACATGACTTGCAAGAGTATGGTAGTTACCCCCAGTCACTATCGCACGATGTTACTACCTGCCGGATGGCTTTTCTCATGTGGTAATACTTCCTGGCCATATATCCCCGCAAATATTTCTGGAGGCCCTTGTGCCATTACTAGACTGAGCTTGTTAATGTTTTCATCACATCCGAATGCCAACTCTCGTGTGATTCGAGATACAGTGAGGTTACAGGAGGATTGTGACTCATCTTTGCATTTATATTCCAAGTCTGAATACCTTAGCCTGGCTGTTTCAATTGTTGGTGTTCCTGCTTTGGCAGTTTATAATGCCAAATCTATTGGGAAAATGGCCTGCTGGATGGTAAAATCCATTAATCATACTTCTACAGTCCTGTCTGACATGCTATTAGACGCCCAGGGTGAACGTAGAGCTATCTTGCACAATCGAGCGGCCATTGATTATCTTTTGCTTAAACATGGACACGATTGTTCTGATTTTGAGGGTCTTTGTTGTTTTAACTTGTCTGATCATACAAAATCCATTCAAGCTCACATTGATAAACTACATGACTTGACAGAAGAAGTTAGAAAACACATTGACCAGGGCTGGTTTGACTGGCTCTTTAATTGGTTACCTGATTTGCATATGTTGCGTCAGATATTAGGAGGTATTCTGATTACTATCGGCATTTTGATTTCTATCTGTTGCTTTATTCAGTGTATTCCTTCACTACTTCAATTCTGCATACCTGGTACTAGACATAGATCAGTTAGTCTTGTTTCATATTATTCTTCCACAGATATTAGTTCTGTTTAATGAATGTATAATAGACTGAAGTCAAGGGTGAAATGTTCTGCTCGATTTTCCCGGCCTTCTTGTGTTAAAAAGTGATTGAATGTGACTTCAGTCTCTTACCATTCAAGCCTAAGGGTTAGAGTAGTGAATGGAGCCTATTTTACTAGGCACTTCGATATGATTCTGTGCTCTTCCCCATAGATCAGGGCTTGCACACATAGCCTAGGGGATAGATTTGTTAGTATTAGGGATAACCTGTCCTGTAGTGAGGGTATTTCATGGAGCCGTGCTGAATTCAGGCCTGGTAGGCCTCAAACGGGAGAGACTCCATCTTTCTTTCTGCTCCGGCAGCTTGGGATGCTTCTAGGTCAAATGTAATGTTTTAGTTATGAGGTGTTATTCGCTTGGAGAGAACCGGTTCAGGCCGGCCCTTATCGAAGGATTGTATTTTTCTTCATGCCGAAGACACTACATCAGGCCGGCCGGCTGGGAACGTGTCCTTGGTACGGGGAGGTACAAGAATTTGGTGGGCGGCAGGTTACGGGCCGGAATTTTCCATGAGGAAACGCACCTCTATATTAGTGAAAGTCTGAGGCAGTTACATGTTCAGTCCGTAGGCGGCATCTAGCCGTTAGCAGTAAAGCTACTACTTATTCCAGGGAAGACAGACGCCATCTTGAAGGCGGAGAAGAACCGAGAGACAGATACTCTCCTAGCAGAATAGCCAGAGAGGAGAGAGTAGCCGATAAGGAAGAGGTCCCAGTGACTCGGAGAAGGGTGATCCGTGACTGCGGAGGTGTGACTTCCAGGCGAGCCGAGGCACAGACGAGAAGGGAACCTAGATGACCACTGAGTGCAGGCTACATACTACTAAGGTGATGTCGACCCTTTCTTATTAGAGTGTACAACTTAATCTTTCACTTTTCTTTGCAGGTTATGTGTTATATTGTAATGTTATGTGATTGCGTATGTAATGAGTAATAAAGTATCCAGTTTGTAGTGAACCAACATGTGCTACGTGTTCTTGTATGAGAGGGTAGCCTATTCTTCTAGTCAGCTGCGGCTACATGAACAGATGTTAACCCTGATCAGGTAAGTGGTAACTGAATAAGGGAAAGAGGAGCCCCTCGAACCGGAGAACAGGCTATGCTCGAACTGGCAGTCCTTGTGTGATCTGATGAATAGTGAGACTGATTCCCTTTTTGTATGTTATGGTGATCATAGGATGAACTGTCGTATGAGACTGCCGTCTGGGTAGAGAGGTCTGGATTCGTATGGGATCGCGAGGCCGCCATTTGTGATACTGCCGTCTGGGTAGAGAGGTCTGGATTCGTATGGGATCGCGAGGCCGCCACTTGTGATACTGTTGTATGGGCAGAGAGGTCTGGATTCGTATGGGATCGCGAGGCCGCCGATTGTGCTGAGACTGCCGTCTGGGTAGAGAGGTCTGGATTCGTATGGGATCGCGAGGCCGCCACTTGTGATACTGCCGTCTGGGTAGAGAGGTCTGGATTCGTATGGGATCGCGAGGCCGCCACTTGTGATACTGTCGTATAGGCAGAGAGGTCTGGATTCGTATGGGATCGCGAGGCCGCCGATTGTGCTGAGACTGCCGTCTGGGTAGAGAGGTCTGGATTCGTATGGGATCGCGAGGCCGCCACTTGTGATACTGCCGTCTGGGTAGAGAGGTCTGGATTCGTATGGGATCGCGAGGCCGCCACTTGTGATACTGTCGTATGGGCAGAGAGGTCTGGATTCGTATGGGATCGCGAGGCCGCCGATTGTGCTGAGACTGCCGTCTGGGTAGAGAGGTCTGGATTCATATGGGATCGCGAGGCCGCCACTTGTGATACTGCCGTCTGGGTAGAGAGGTCTGGATTCGTATGGGATCGCGAGGCCGCCACTTGTGATACTGTCGTATGGGCAGAGAGGTCTGGATTCGTATGGGATCGCGAGGCCGCCACTTGTGATACTGTCGTATGGGCAGAGAGGTCTGGATTCGTATGGGATCGCGAGGCCGCCACTTGTGATACTGTCGTATGGGCAGAGAGGTCTAGATTCGTATGGGATCGCGAGGCCGCCACTTGTGATACTGTCGTATGGGCAGAGAGGTCTGGATCCGTATGGGATCGCGAGGCCGCCGATTGTGCTGAGACTGCCGTCTGGGTAGAGAGGTCTGGATTCGTATGGGATCGCGAGGCCGCCACTTGTGATACTGCCGTCTGGGTAGAGAGGTCTGGATTCGTATGGGATCGCGAGGCCGCCACTTGTGATACTGTCGCATGGGCAGAGAGGTCTGGATCCGTATGGGATTGCGAGGCCGCCGATTGTAAGAGGTCTTGGTATGTATAGTAGGAATTCCCTGTCCTTAGGTGGTAAGATATATGTGGTTACCTATTGTAGATAGGCCCTAGGGAGAGGGAGGGGGTAACGTTCTGGCTGGGTTAGTGAGGCTCTGCTGAGCGGGTTCTATCTGATCCGAAAACCCAAGCAGAACACACGTGCACCGTGGACATTTTATTGGTGACTTGGAGAGAGATTCTTTTAAAAGAATAGAGGCATACATGGTAATAGATGTACACCGTTCATTTCAACATGGCCTGCATAGATTTTAAAATTGTTATTCTCAATTGCAAAATTCATTTTAGTTAGAAACCTCTCTGTCCGCACATTTGCACAGATGCTATAACCCTCGCCCTAATTTCTTTTCCCATACTTTGCCGTTTTAACTTTCTGACTAATAATTCCCCTAATGCCGATAGCACTATTTCTACCGCTCGTCGCTGTGCATGCAAAGTTCACAGCAGGTCGTTTGACTCACAGGAAAATGAAACTGATTTCATTGAGGATTGCTGTCCGATGACGCATGAGCCAGATGGCAGCCTAAAATATGCCGGGCAGCTCTCTTTATTCCAAAATCACATTTTTCTAACCAAAAGCGTAGTTCGCAGCACAGTTAATACCCTTCACCTACAAGACTTTTTCTTTCTAGCTAAGATGATGGTCACCGAGCTCCTTTAGTAGATTCACATCATTTGGTGGGCTGCAGTGGCTAAGGTTTCGATTACCTCCGCCCCCCCCCCTCCGCCCCCACTGGCCTTTGGGCAGCTGACCTCCTGTACAAACCTGGCGCCTGATATGTACTGGTGACATATATGGATCATCTTTAATTAGACACACATGATAGCAGAAACCCCATTTTCCTGAGTTGACAGCTTATTACTGTTGCACCACAGCCAGTATACGATTTGTCCAAGAACCCCACAACACACGTGCAACATCATGTTGTATTCTAGGAAGAGATGTCCAAGCATCTTGTGTGGGCACGCTGGTGCACTGCGGCAGGCCTAGAGGCTGAATGTGTTTGCACGTTTACCTTTGTATCTTTATTCAATGACTGCAAGGCTGGCGGGTGCCAAAAAATACAGAGTTAGTCAAAATATCCATGATCCACCAGATCTTAGGTGTCCTGTGGATCTCATGAATCGAATGGGGGGTGGGGGGGTGACTACTGTCACCAGCCCCATCTGAATTAAGAGGCCACTTCATGCATGCCTTATTAGCAAACCGGAAATACTGGTTAAGACCTCTGTTTGATCAGTTGGGGAATCTAAATGTACAGAATGCTACAGGTTTTGGGTCCTCGGTGTTCCAGCGTGTCTGCTCATTTTGCAGATCTCACCAAAAAGACAAGTCGAAGGGTCTTCTGTAGATGATGTTGTGATTAGCATTTCACAGTGTTGTAATATAGTTGCATACACTGATTGCATTTTTGCAGTGTCTAACTATATGCATTAATAGATACCATGTCTCTGAGAGGAGATTAAATGAGGTCTGCCTCTGAGAAGAGCTCAAACTCAAAAAGTTAATTGAACCTCAATTTAGGAATAGTTTTTGCTCTGCGGTCAGGTGCTGAATATGGCAGTTCTCTAGCATTCTGTACATTACCTGCTAAAACCACAAGCTAAGGGAATAAGCTCCATATATCAAGTTAGATAATAGGTGAATTACGTGTGGCATGGTACTCAGCAGTTTGCCAATGAAAACTTTAATGGGGGTGCAACTTTATGAGTCTGAATCACAAAGAAAATCTCTGGAGCGAATCAGATGATGCAGAGCATCTCAAATGCACACCAACCCACTTTCTTTACACTCTGGACATTTTTACTGGAGAAAATCCAGAGGTCCTCGAAACTGAAAGACATCTTCAAAGTTAATCGGAGTAGCCTCATTTAGAGTTTGGCAGAGCAGGAGCCTGAACGTAAATCAGTGGGGCTCCTACCCCACCAAAATCGTGGTTGGCACACCTCTTTAAATGGTGGGCACAGTGCCAGGTTCCTGGTGGTTGAACCCCTGCTGGCTCTGCCCGGCAGGCAATTTTGATGAGCGGACCACCCACCACAGGCCTGTGGTCTATATACCACAGAAAGTTCAACCTGTTTAGTGCAGTCCTTCCAAAGTACAAATAAATGTGTGGAGGTCTCCTCAAAAGAAAATAGTTAGGTTTTCTGTATGAGACACTAAAAGTTCATAATTTGAGTAGATGAGCTAGCAAACAGAAGGTCATGGACAACCGTCAATAATTAAATATCAGGTATAGGTCACAAATCAACTCAACTTGTGTATCAATTATTACTCCATTGAGTTGAATGGATGTTTTTTGTATTTCCAGTGTAGCTATATTAGAATTCCTATTGAATTCCAGGAATTAAATGGCTGATCTAGTTTTGCTATGTGCTAGTGATTGACTGTGAATCTAAGACATCTCATGCCCAGTCCTGTTTTTTTCACTTATTCATACTGTGAGGCCCTGGCAAATAACTAAATCTCTCCACTCAATGTTCCTCTATCTAAGAGAACAGGCTTCAATAGGAAGTAGGCTAACCCAAGTGTTTAGCGCCTCCTGAAAATATAGACACATAAAAATATCCTCACCTAACAACATACAAATACTCAAATACTTCCACAATCTCATTCAATTGTGGATGTGATCTAATTTCCTGAATTGCAATCAATTTCCTCCTGTTTTCCAACAGCACAAAAGAACACCAGATTCAAGCCTGGCTCTCCAACCTAAACGTAACAGGCTTCATTCACCCAGACGTCAGATCATGCAACATCTCATGTTTTCACCCTCAAAACAGACCTTTCATTTCAAGCAAGGGATTTCAAGGGAGACCAGAACAGTTCGAGTCGCCATCTTGAAGAACTTGAAGCTGTTTCTCCAGAAGAATGACGTAGGTACAACAGAAAAATCCTTAATCCTCTCCTCCCAGAAAGATGGAGGTAACGCCCTGCTCAGAGTCTCCCTGACACCACATTGGTACCTGTAAAAGGTATCCTACATGCAGCGGAACATGTTGTAACCTGCAAATTTAGCCCACATCGCCCCCATGTTAAAATACTTATACTGGCTCCCTCTTCCAACCTAATTCAACTTCAAGATGAGCTGCATCACTTATAAACCCTCAACAAGACCCTAGCTTACCTGGCAAACAAACAAGCCCTGTCTAGGGAACAATGCTAAACTAAGAGCATAGATGGTATCAGACTGGGCACAAATTTTGCAAGAAGGAAAAAAACAGAGGGCATTCTTTCTCGGTTCATGCTACTGAGATCTGGAATAGCATCTTCATCAAGATCAATAAGTATAATTTCTCCAAGAATTAAGAAAAATACTGAAGACACCTCAAGGGCACTACCACTGACCTGACAGTCTCCTCTGATCTTCACACAATAACTGTTTCGTGTTAGGGGTCAAGCCCGGTTCAGCACTCCTTTGCTGTCGAGCTAGGTTTGTGCTCTGCAAGTACCAAGCACAAATGTACATACATGCTATCAAAGACCATAAAAAGGGTTAGACAGGTTACTGATTTCTTAGCTATTGTGATGGAAATTTCAAGAGATTGTATTTAAGATTTAGAAGGAAAAAATATCTGCATTATTTTTTTGTAATCTGTGATTCGTGTTTAATTCTTTTGCGTTTTGGTACAGGGGTTACAACCAAATACACAATAATGATGAAGATAATGAAGGTAAAAGAAGAAGAATGAAACATCTTAAAACACAGACATTGAAAAGAACCTGTCTCTTCATCACTGCTAGGGGGTTCAATAAATTGTTCTAATCTTTTATTGTCAGGATTTGACATTATGTTAAATTAATTAGGTATGGCAGAGCAAAATGCATGCGTTTTGACCAAACTCAGCTTGTTGTGCGTTAGTTTCTAATCTTGATTTTCTAGCTAGCCTTAGTTCATTATAGTTTTTGCAATGGGAACTGAAGCATAGGAAGGTGAATCATTCAAAAACTTTCAAGGTTGTACATGTTGGCTCCACCGAATGTACACCAGCTATATGTAGCCATGTGTGCTTTGCTTGTGAAAGATAAGAAATTTGCCATCAGACCTCTCTTTTAATATAGCCTTATAGCCCGCCGTAGCGGGCTATACCGGCTATTAAAGGCCCGCTCCAGCGTTAAAGGCCCGAGCCAAAGATATAGCCTAGCTACGAAGGGCTATAAGGCTCTTAGAACATTCTGCCACTAGAGGGCAGAATGTTCTAACAAATTAAACAAAGGCATCTCGGAGCCCGAGGGGACTGAAATCCCCTCGAGCTCCGAGAGGCCTTTATTTAAACAACATTGGAATGTTGCTCTGCGGGCCTTTACCGGCCCGTAGAAGCAGGGAGCACTCCATTGTATTCAATGGAGTGCTCCACATTCCAATGTTCTAATACTTAACTATAATACTGCTATCATAATACCAATCTCTTAGCAAGGCCACCTGAAGTTGTATCTTACCATTATGTTTTAGAATATTTATGGAGCAATAGGCATTATACTAGGATAATCCAACTAGAGCCAATCTCATTTCTGGGTCATGGTAAGAATTTTGAATATGAAGGGGGGTGCAACCAAGAGCCAACTGCTTGGCTCAAAACAATGTTTGTGTAGATGGCTGGTGTTCACGGAGGAGCATAACTTCGTCTTCTACATCTACACTGATTCAACAAACTTCTTATTCCTAAAGATTGTTTATCAATCCGTGACAAAACCATTTTTTTTGTTTGCATTTAGTGTTGTACCTTGAGGTATCTCATAGCCTAATCTTGTTGAAATTTTACCAAACAAAACCTGTACTTGTACTAATTCCTTTTTTATTCAATAGGTCCAAACCATCTGTGGGTGACTCGATCTATATATTACTTTTATTCATTATGAAGGATACCTTATGCGTGTTTTTGCAAATATACACCTTAAAATATGATTTCATTTTTGTATTTTCACCTCCACAGTATTTTAGTTTATTATGAGTTTTTTTTGGTGTATGCGTATTGAAGTAAACATGTTAGTTTTTTGATTTAAGGAAAAGATGTAGAATAATATTAACATAATTTTGCTTGTATCTTGCAACTGCTAAACTCAATTGATTCTAGGAGCAGTTAAAACATGGAATCAGCATACAGAGCAAAAGAGGCTAGGTTTACTTGTTAGCACACTATTTGGTTTTGCTTAAATTGACCATCTACAGTTGGCCTCACCAAGTCATACATGTTGACAGGTCAGACTGCGGTTACAGAATGCGGGGCCTAGTCCATTTAATGCCATGGCTGGGTGGCCATGGTTACAGCGACTCCACCCAGTAGGCATTTGTGAGGCATGTTTGATGGAATACTTAAGCAGCATTCATGGTGCAATACAGAAGTTAAAACAGGTGTGTCTCAAGTATCATTCTGAACTTCATAAGGGATTGGGCCTGACGGATTTCCTGGGGCAGACATGTCATTCATTGCTGTGTTTGCATCTGTTTCTGTGAAAGACCAGGAGAATCTTTTCTGCTGATTGTAATTTGCATGTGAGAGTTTATTAAATATGTGTTTTTCTTGCAGGTATTTGGGTGATGAACCTTCAATGCATGTGTATGTAGGGCAGAAGATCATGGGATATTGCCTTTTAATGGAAGATAGTAAAGGCTCCTTAGGCTGGACTTACTTACTTATGCCTACTACTCACCAACCACCAACAAGCTCTCCAACCATCTCTGTCCTAGGCTTTTCTTTCAATCTGACTCCAGGTGTAACCCATCTCCTTGCAGTCAGCCTCGAGGCCTCGGCACCAGGGGTTTCCTGGACTTCCTCTTTTTCTTTTCCTTTTCCATTGAGGGTTCCAGGCCAGGGCTTGCCTGGTGGTGTTTGCTGCAGACTTGTACGGGGTGTGACATATCCAGCCCGAACGTCTTTTCCTGATTTCTTCATGAGCAGGGAGTTGGAAAGTCTGCTTCCATAAGTCATTGTTGCAGATGGTGTTTGGCCAGTGGATTTGGAGGATTTTCCACAGACAAATGTTGATGAAGGTCTGGAATTTGTTGGTGGTGGTCACTGTTATCCTCCAAGTGTCTGCTCTATAAAGAAGGAGGGATTTTACATCGGTGTTAAAAAACCTGATCTTGGTTTGCAGCATTGGGTCCTCGGAGCTCCAGATCTATTTTAGCTGAATGAAGGCAGCCCTTGCTTTTCCAATTCTTGCCTTGACATTGGCACATGTGCTGCCCTGCTTGTCTATGTATATCATAAAGGAGAGTGATCCAGTTAGGGACATAGGGGGCTGGGATCAATCCAAATGTTGTCATAAGAAAGTACCCTCAAGACCATCAGTCTAATCTTTCCTTGGTTGAAGAAACCTATACATTGTTTCTCCAATCATCAATAAAATGACATGTTATTACTTAAAATGTTCTCAAATATTGTACACTGAGATTTATTGCGCCTAAAGGTTTAATCCTAGAGCCAAGGAAATAAACAAGGAGTCCTGTTTCTTAATTAGGTATTTTTTAACACTTAAAGATGAAACAAGCACTATACATGTAACATTTCGCACACATTTGAGGGTGTATACATTATGAACACATTAATTAAGAACAAAACATATACAGATATGAATAATACATCTCATTAGGCATTAAACATGTAAGGAGAAACATACAGAATGACATGTCTAGTGTCCTACATTGTCGAGTTAGTGGGGTGATGCTCAATTTGAACCCTCTTGTGTGCAGTCCAAAACATACTGCTTGGCCCTATTTCAATGGTGGTCAGAGCAGTGATCTTTGGACAGATGAGATCATAAGTATCATCACCGGTAATACACAAATCAATGCCGTTAAAGGTTTTCATTTTGAGGCTTGAATACATTCTAATCCTTATTACTTTCATGAAAGGTAATAGAATGAAGGCGTAATCACACCTTAGTGCATGTTTCTTGGAAGCGTCCAATGGATTTTTAGGAGTCCTAATGGAGGTTAAAGTAAAAGTCTTCACCTTTCCTGACTCATAACTTCGGACTGGGGTGTATGTTACAAATAATGATGTT
Organism: Triturus cristatus; assembly: GCF_964204655.1. NCBI lineage: Eukaryota > Metazoa > Chordata > Amphibia > Caudata > Salamandridae > Triturus > Triturus cristatus. Next base: position 958,548,862 of record NC_140585.1, on the reverse strand, counting down.
TTAATCATCCTATGCCTTTCTTAAAAATACAAATGCATGCAAGGGGTCATCCTTTGTCAGTGAATGTGTGACCTGGAGGTCCATGCTTGTGCCTCATCTTTTGATATATGGCATGTATATCATTATGTTACCTGATTAGGTGAGGGACGAGCAGGGGGTAGCCACAATGCACTTCTGGTTGCAATCTAGTGGCGTATATCGGAAACGGTCAGCGTGTGAGTCTTAGAGTCCCCGTGGTTTCAGGCATTGACGGTGCATTGTGCTCATCTCCGCGTGCTTGACGCGCAACACATGATCAATGAAAGCATGCGCCTGTGCATTGAGGGTGTGAATTGATAAATAACCTTGAATGCAAGGGACTGGCTTCTGTCGTGGGAGTCTGTTTGTTCCTCACGTACGAGCAGAGCTTTCTGCGGTGAAAGCAGGGGTAGGTGGACGGGGCCCTACTTAAAGACTGCCTGACCCATGTACTTCCTCTCAGGTTGCCTGGTGTATATACTTCCTGCTAAGGAGGAGACTCCTGTGTGTTCTTTTGTATTCATCCAACTTTATCCCAAAGTGTGTTTGCCCGGCGAGGTGTCGGCTTGGCAGCTCAGTAACCTGGTTTTTATTGTTAGGCTAACGTCTACACGATATTCACAGATTGATGTGCAGTTTTGGCAACAATCCCAGAGTTATTTCACAGACAGACCCCAAATACCAGAATTAACTTTGCAACAGGCCCAAATATGTAATCGTTTTGCATACGGGTTTACTGTGATTTTCAGGAATATTGATTATTGTTATTCACTTATGCAAAAACATTTTGCACATGTTTGAGAACTGTTTAAACCGTTTTACAAGCTCAATTGACTTCAATCAATTCTGCATTAACATATTAAATCAACCTATTGGTACATGTTTCTCAAAAGACTAAGGTCTTATGTATCATATGATGGAGAGTTGTCATGTATAAATTAATCAATGACAATTTCCACATATTTAAGGGAAACCGTGATAAATCAAATATTTTACAGGCGTAGTTGGCTTCATCCAATTATAAATTGACATGTCTAATCAACACTTTAATGGGATTTTCTAATCAGCCTAAGGTCTTTTAGCATCGGGGGGGATGTATTGTACCATATTAACCTGGGGGTTATATTTCTGATTCTGTGCTGTTCGGCAATATCCCTGCTTGTCTATGACAGTGCCCGGGTAGGTGAAGGCCTCAACCTCTTCCAGTGCATAGCCTTCAAGAGTAACTGCAGTTGTGCTGGCCATGTTAGCTTTCAGGATCTTGTTTTCTCCTCTCTGGGTGTTGAGGCAAGGGTGGACCACTATTGGTTTACTTTTTAGTCAAAAATCTGCTTTACTTTTGCATTTTGCTTTTTTTAGCTTTTTGTTTGTTAGACTAGTAGCGCGATGTACAAAGCGTTACCATAGTAGAGTCTTAAGCTAACCACGGGCCCAGACACCGTGAGGTAGTGTTGAGGGGGTATAAAGACAGTGTTTTATTTAGGAGTTTAATTCGGTGGAAAGATACTTAGACTACAACCCCTATTTTTGAATTCAGGCTGAGACCAGGTTTGAAATGATGCATTTGTGTGACTCTGTAACGCATTAGATATCATTATTAAATCTGAAATAAAAGGTGATTGAAATGTTAAATAATTTAAAAGTAGCACCATATGCGCTAATCCTTTACTGAGCATACACGAAGTCTCTGATTACATGCGAGTTCAAACACTCACCGCGCCCTCATCTACATTTCTGTTTAACTATCTCTCCTTTTCTCACAATACTTTCCCAGCTGGGGAAATCACTGCCAGGCAAAAAATAAATCTAGCAGCACATTCAACCCCAGGGCTTCATGGCTGATTTGATAAATCCCCAGGCCTGCGTCAGCTCACAGTCCCCAAAGGGGGAATTCCCATGCATGTGAAGACATTCAAATCACACTAGCAGGTGCATGTATGCAAGTAGCTCCATACATTGGAGCATGGAGGAAAGGAAACTGCACAGAATGTCCTGTGTGATTGTAAAAATCAATTAAAGTTTGTAAAGGCATTTGCTGCAGACAAACCTGGATAATTAGACAAATTATCTCAACATGGGTATTCATCGATTTAAAGAAACATGTATAAACGTGCGTTTACTAGCTGCTGCATTGTCTGAGCGGAAGGAGTGCCTGAGCAGTAGCTGTCTGTAATAGCAGGAAGAGCACAAACACTGCCGCTGACGTTGGTTAGGAAGAAACGCTTTTGAATGAACCCATCAATACCACCATCAAAGCAACTCACGTGAACCTGCAGAAGAGAGGAAGCCCAGAGGCTGCCTAAAGACTGAAAGAAATGTAAGTCATAGGGCAATAAGGCTATTGGTAATTGCTATTTTGCAAAATGTGCAGCATGAATAGTACTGTTATCACTCACTCTGCCCGAAACACCACGACTGCAAACAATCTATGAATGGGCAAAGATAGGAGCAACTCCTGTATGACAATTGCACTGCTATCTATTCAATGAGGCTGGAGAAAGAGGATCACTTCACCGAACACAAAGGTCTGTTGTTCGGTTCTTGTGTTTTCCATCACAGAGTTGTAACTGTAAAATCAGTGCCGCTGACCTGGAGACGCGAGTTGAAACGCAGCATCATACCCAGCATCACACAAATGCCCTCACTCTAACCAATAGGAAGACACTTTATCAATGTCATCATTCTGGGGGCAGGAGGGGGATCCAGAACACAATAGTTAAATATCTGCCGTCGTATGTCGGACTCCACTACCCCCCACCCAGCCCCGCCCCTGCCCCGCCATCCCACAGTGTTACCTCTGTGAGCCGCCATTGTTGAGACGAGAAAGAAGTGGACAGATGTCATGGCCTCCATACAATGTTCAACAAAGGTGGAATTGTCATCACGGTATGATACGTGAGGGGCAGCCTAGTGGGTTGAAGCTGAGATATTTGAGTGCAAGCACTACGTATTGTAAATAGCATTTAAAGGCACTTGAATTTTTGTGAAGAATCTCAACACCATCCTGGAATTTCTCTTCGTAATGAAGGTGAACAATAGAGGAAGTGGGTGGGAGAAACAGGTTCAAAATGATGTGCGAGACGTTGTTGAGGCAGCTTCTGTCAGAAACAAGAGGTCAAGGTACAGTGAGGTTAAGATCTAGTGAGATGCTCATGATAGCTATCATAATATGAGGTTTGACTGCAGGTCCACATTTATGCGTAGGTGGAGTTGTTGTTTTTTGCCCCAGGGGAATGGAAAAATAAGGATTTCAATGACATCCCAGTGGTAAATCTTTTTCACATTCACCAGAATGTTGTTTTTTTCAATTGCAGTTTCTGAAGAATCACAGTTGCTGTGAAGAAAATTAGTAACGTTTGAAAAAATGAGAATGCTAAAGAGATTAGAAACTCTCAAAAGCAATACCCTAGAGCCAGATCATCTTGACGACATGATAAAGATCCACGACACCACATAAGACATAGTGGAATAGGAAAAAGTCAATGGCAAATCAAGTACTGTACAAACATAGCTCACAAAATCATTCACCTGTCTCCAGAGGGCCTAAAGTGATGCACCTTAATAGGTACGCAAAGGTGCCTAGGGGAGCGGACACTTTCTTCAAGGCTATGCAGCCACTCCAGTACCATTGCTTTCATTTTGTGTGGGAGCTAGCAATGTAAACTGTGGTCAACACTCGCGTCCTCTACTTTATGGCTCTTATGCAGTGCAGTTCCATATGAAACTATTACTTCAGTGCAAGTTATGAGCTGAAATGCCAGGAGTCCCAATGGTTAAGGATGTCACAAGTTAATTTCTCTGGATGCAGAAAGTGCATCACTAAAGAATTGTCACATGTCAGTGACATACTTGTGATCATTGCTTCACAAAATAACAACACAAGAAAATTCCACAAAATTTCGAGAACAGAAGAACACATTATATGTAGTGCTAGTTTGCCAGTGCAAGGACCCAATAAATGTAGACCTTGCTCTCTGGTGGCAGGGGAGTAGGAAGATGCTTCTGCAATAGATTTGAAGTAGCTGTAACCTCCCTCTACCCTCGGCATGAAGATCTAGTTGCTCCTTCTACCCCGTTGAATGCCCGTCTGTGAAATAGCCAACAGACACTGAGCTTCTAGGACTCACCACTCACCCTGGCCCCATGCGGCTTGCAAGCAACAGCAGACAGATGGGGGGATGGGACAAGTGGGGTACATGAATATGTTAATGACTTAATTCTTCACTATTTGTTGACAGATAATTACAAGCCCTCTCACACACCAAGATTCTAGATAGAACAAAAGCCCACCACAATTTAAGATAACCAACAGAGTGCTGTGTTGTTTTCTTGCTCTGCTCAACTACCAGGTGCAAAGTCCTAACTAGAGTGCTTAATTTGAGCCAGTGGTTGCCGCTGGCACCCACCGGCAGGTATTTTTAGAGACCGCCGGACCAGCACTCATTTTTCTTCATCTCATAGTGAACATGAGCAAGAGAGAGAAAAGCACACAAATGGGAAAGAAGAAGGAAGAGAAAGATAGAAAAACAGACACTAGAGAGACGGCATGGAACGGAAAACGTGAGATAGATGGGAAGCAGTAGCTGGTAGTGGATTAAAGGGGCCTGAGGTGAATTCAACACTACATAGCCTTGGTATTTGGTGTGCCCATATTTATTATCACCGCTCCAGCAGAGCTTTGGGCACCGCACTCATTCTTTTATAAATTAAGCTAAGCCTAACCACATTACTAACTGTGGAGCGTGGTATAGGAGATGTTAAAAAGTGGCCACAATGTCTAATGAACTTCGAGCTACATATTATCTGGTCTTTATTGGATGAATATAATTAAACTGGGTAACAGCAACACTGGTTGTTTACATTGCTCCTTTTGTTCTATAATATGTCTGAAAATGAATTGGTGCCACCCGCACCTAGGGGGGTGGTGCCCCTATTTGCATCTCGGGTGGGAGCCCCCAGCTTTCCCCGTCTTCGCGAACACTCCAGAAGGGCGGCGATATCGTGACATCATCCAGGTGTGCCAAGGGCTCTAGGGGATAAAAAGTGGGGCAGCCTGGAACCTTCCTCTTTTGCTCCGTCCAGCCTGCATCCCAGAAGACAGCCCTGCAGCAAGATGTATTTATATATAACATTCTTGGCCCAGGTAATTTTTTCACATGACTTGAGAATAAATCTTGATGATGCCCCTGCTTGATGACCAAAGTGGAAAGGGATGCTGTCAGATGTTTCTGGGGTACATGGCAGACTCAACAGTGTGGTTTGGGGGAGGGCGAGAGTGCCAGTAACCTCCTCACCCTGTGGCAGGTCCCTGGCAGATAATAAAGGGGGGATACACGAGTTCTGATACTGGGACTGGACTGCCCCCCTTAGCGGGGTATGATTAGTGTGGACACTAGGCAGACGGGGGGCTGACCTGCTGGTGGTCCCTGGACTCTCCTGCCCTACCCTGCGATGCCAGGTTTTGGAACTTTGGGGATTACACCTGGGTTCAGGTACTCCGGTGGGCCGATGCGCTATGCAGTGCCCTGTGTTTAAGTTTATGGTTCTTCTCTCGGATTGGAGGAGATGGAGATGTGGTGAAGTTAACCCAATGATTTTCCTGTAAATTCCCTTTAGGAAGGGTGCATGGATGCCCTGGAGGGCCTGTTGCAAGGTGGGGCCTGCTGGCACACTGCGCACCGCGAATCTCATGACAATGTGTGCTGGACGTTCTTGGATGTGAAATATGATATTTGACTTGTGTATTCATGCTTCTGACATCTATGAAATAAATGTTTTATTGATGTATATCTGTCCTTTAATGGACTTCGCTTACCAGCAATTTTAAATGTTGATATGAATAAAAAGGCTACGCTGTGGAAACCTCAAACTGGCTCTAATCTCTGTTCTTGAGCATTGCAGGGAGAGAATGTGGGGCGAGTTGCATGTGTGCGCCTACTATGAGCAGGCGCCCCCCGCAACTAGCGGAGGGGTGCCCTTAGTCGCGCCATGGGCAGGAGCCCTGGCCTGGCACAGGAAATGGCCACGGAGGGTCATCCGGTGACGTCATCAAGAGGTGCAACGTAGCTGCAGGACTGTTAAAGCCAGCACGCCACGGAGCGCTTCCTCTTTGTCCCTCTGCTTCACGCCTGCTCTGCTGTGGACCAGGATCAGCAATCACATTTCACCCACCCACCCCTGAGCTGGCGGTGTCCCTGGCATATAATAAAGGGGGGATAGGATACACGAGTTCTGATTCTGGGACTGGACTTCCCCCCCTTAGCGGGGTATAACTAGTGTGGGCACCGGGCAGGCGGGAGGGGCGCGCTGACCTGCTGATGGTCCCTGGACTCCCCTGCCCTACCCAGCGATGCCAGGTTTTGGAACCTTGGGGATTACACCTGGGTTCAGGTACCCCGGTGGGCCGATGCGCTATGCAGTGCCCTGTGTTTTTAAGTTTATGGTTCTTCTCTTGGATTGGAGGAGATGGAGATGTGGTGAAGTTGACCCAATGATTTTACTGTAAATTCCCTTTAGGTAGGGTGCATGGATACCCTGGGGGGGCTGTTGCAAGGTGGGGCCTGCTGGCACACTGCGCACCGCAGATCTCATGACAATGTGTGCTGGACGTTCTTGGAATGTGAAATATGATATTTGACTTGCTTATTCATCTACCATCTTGCTTCTGAGATCTATGAAATGAATGACTTATTGATGTATATCTGTCCTTTAACGGGCTTCGCTTACCAGTAATTTTAAATGTGGATATGAATAAAAAGTCTACGCTGTGGAAGCAGGTTCCTTGTCAGGAACGTAGCGGGAGCTACAGAGAGTTACATTTTGATATGGACTGACTAAGCCCTCTGGACTGGGGGGGAGCATTCTTTCAGTGGGGCTCCGGGTTGGCAGGAGGGGGGGCTGACCTGCTGGTGGTCCTGGACTCTCCTGCCCTACCCGTGATGCCGTTGGTGAAAAATATCTTCGGGGGTGCACCTGAGAGCAGATACCCCGGTGGGAACCAATGCGTTATGCGGTGCCCTGGTTAATGGATACCTCTTGGATAGAGGTGGGGAAGTGGCTACTATGTCTCTTGGACAATCGTGCAAGTTGGGGCCTGCTGGGTCAACGAGCACCGGGTCATAACACTATTTGGTTGGTGTTTTAATACAAGTTCGCATGAATGTAAATGCTATTTCACTTATGTAACCTGCTCCTGCCTGCTTCTGTATCTTTATGCCATTTTCCGAATGACTTCAGTATGTCCTTTTAAGCATCATCTAATGTTATTGTTGAATTTCCTGGTCATGATGTATAAATGTTCACTGGCTAGCAATCATGTTTACGCGAATAAAAGGACTACGCTGTGGTAGATCAGCTATGACAATGTGTAGCCTCTGTTTCAGGTTGTTTGGTAAAGGCTGACTTGACCTGTCGTTGGTAGGGGGGGCAAATCGCACGTAGTATGCACACTATAACAAGTCCCATTTTCTGTCAGAGTAGGCCTTCACAGTTTGAACAGCTGCCGTAGTTCGACAGGCAGGGCCGGCTTCTGGCATGGGCGAGCTGGGCCCAGGGCGCTCATCTTCAGAGGGGCGCACACAGCTGACTGCAATAGGGTGATGCAAACGCAGCGCCCCTCCAATGGCTCCATTTGTTCAGCGTAAAGTACTTTCATTATTTGTAACTGGGTGAATGTGCCGCTCCAACACTCTCAGCTAATTTCGTTGCCCTCCCAGCTCCCTCTCCCCTCTTGCCGCCCCACATCAACCACCCCTGTACCCCTAACAATGTGGAATCAGCATGATGCAGCTAATCTGTGCGTTATTTAGGTGAGTTGGGGAGGGAAGTGAAGGTGTTTGTGTTCAAAGGCCTGTCACTGCTGTATTTAGCACACAAAAGGGTCCCCCTGCGGCCTCCTTTTATTCTGCAGCGAGGGCGCCACATGCCTGTCCGCACTGCCCAGTAGGAGAACATTTTCGCGTCCACTGGTATATTCGTTGTGTGTGGCACGGCGTTGCTGCCGAAAAGCTTTGCATGCCCAGGGTCACTCGCTGTCGGCCCCCCGTTGTTCAAATCTGACGTGTCGCTGTCCCAGTTTCTTATCTATGCTTTTAAACGAAGATACGCGTCAGTGGTGACTTCAGAGGGGCTGTGGGGTTTGCAGCAGGTGAAAGCGTGCAGTCAATCAGCAGCGGCCAGGCTTTCCTTGGCAGTGACTCACCCATGAGGCCTCTGTCTGTTGACACAGCTCGGCAGCTCAGCAATTGAGCCGGCCTCTGCCAGAGATGTGTCGATTCAGAAGCTCGATGTTTATCAACGTAGGATGGCGAGACACGTCACGTGCATTCCCTTCGGAAGATCTGCTAATTGGCCCACGGTGCTGAATTGAACCGCACAGAAGAACCTGCGACTCGGTATTTCCAAGACAAAGCCATGGAAACAAAAAAGCAAACAAACTGTATTCAGCCTCAGACGACTGAAAATGTCTAAGACGCAATACAGTGAATACTGACTGCGTGCTTGAGTATGAGAGCTGTATAATTGGCGCATTTTCTGGACAACACCAATTATGCTAATTGTTGTCATTTATATTCCCTGCATGTGAAAACTCAGACGAAGATCCACAATACACTCATAGATATCCCCTGCAGTGCCGGGGCACACATTAGCATAACTCATTCAAATCTATTCTGTAAAAATCCATTATTAACCTGACATCAAATAATAGCATATTGCTCTCGTGAAGTTCACAAATAACCTTTTCCAAATCATCATAATATTTTCAGGTCTGGCCTAGACACAGTTTTTCTGACTTCCAAGCCTCATGTAATCGATCAAAGTAAAAGCAAACCATATATGCATAGAGAGAGGGGCTGTGGGTCAGCCCTCTTCCTCCATTGGTCAGTTAAAATGTTACTTGCATTTTGCATGCATGCATCACAGTATACAACATAGGGCTATAGATCAGCCTACTCAGCTATTGACTGTATTGCACTGTGACTGACAGCATTCTGCCTAATCATATGCCCATTTTCACATAATACTTCAGTACCAAGTGTGTGCAAAAACAAAACTTTTATTTTCTAAAACTTTTCATTTCATTATTTATTATTTTAGTCACCCATGTGTCTTTAAACTATGCCTTCAGGTTACAGTAACTTAAAGCCAACAGTTATTTTTCTTTGTGCCAGTAAAATCCTACCTTTCTGTAATGTGCATTAAAACTAAAAAGTATTTGTATACCTGCTTAAAGTACACCAGCATACTGGGAACACTGCCCATGAATCAATTGTGTTTATCAGAAACCAGCTCTCACAGTGGGGGTTTGTATGTGAAAACAAAATGACAATGGCCCTGAGGATCAGGGAGTTTTCGTGTGGGAACCATAGTGTGTTTTTCCTGCTTGGGCCTGCTATGCCACACATCTTGGATCTGAGTAGGCAGAATATGTATTTGGAGGATCTCCCTAAGTAAGGCAGGTCTCCCACTGCATGAAAGGTGGTGGACCCTTGTCAGACAGGTCTCCGGTTTCAGTGTACCCTATACCTGTATTGGCCCAGATTATTATACAGTAAGATTCCTTATATGAAGACTTTGTTTTTACCTCTTTGTGCACCTGTCAAATAATTATGCTCTTCACAATTGGCCAATTTCTCATTAGATTGCGCTAACAGTACCTAACAATAGAACTATTATCCCTAAAGAACAAGATGCTTACCTTCAGTAATGCTCTTTCTTTCCTTTGGATGTGGATCCAGAGATTGCTCCTAAGAATTCACCTCATCTCTAACTTCCATTTTCCAATCAAATTCTTTTTCAAGAGCGAAAGGGGCATGTCCCACGAAATACTACAGGGTTAAAGCCTTGTAGGGGCTGCCACAAACACATGTCTGTGACAGATCCCCACAAGGTGTGTCTCTGATGTTTAGGGTCATCGCATGACTCCAAGTCCTGAGATAACTGCATTCAGATGAATCCTAAGGCGATCCGGGAGCAAAATGGCAAACCTTATGTAGACAAAAATCGACGAAAGTTGCATAAGACCTGCTCCTGGTCGTAGTCGGGGGCGAGGGACAGTTCCCGTTCTCAAGGCCATTCCTGTGAAAGATCTTCCCCCACACTCTCAAGAAGGGGAAGTCACAGGGATATCAAGGTGCCTCTTGGTCTCGGTCCCAATCTCCTCTTGAGGAACCGATTTCACAACTGGTCCCAATGTGTTATAATTCATGCCAGAAACCGGTCCTAGGAAGCTTGTTTCCGGTCCAGGGTAGACATGGCTTGGCAGTTCGGGCTGGACTGTTCCCATGAGGCACAGGGTCAGACTGATTTGCATATGGCCATGTCTTAACTGCGGTGGCAGAGTGGGCTAAAGAACGGTGATGGATTAAACCCAGATCAGTTGACTGGGGGTGAGTGCTTGCAATGTTCAACACTCCGTCCATCATTTCCTTTGGTTTTTGCTTTGTTCGCCATAAGTTGGCAGGGTATGCTCAGACGTGAGTCCCTTGCTCACTTTGCCACTGGATTCAAGCAAGCCTGGCTGAAGACGGCTGAAATGCCAGAAACCAGTCCTAGAAAGCTTGTTTCCGGTCCAGGGAAGACATGGCTTGGCAGTTCGGGCTGGACTGTTCCCATGAGGCACAGGGTCAGACTGATTTACATACGGCCATGTCTGAACTGGGGTGGCAGAGTGGGCTAAAGAACGGTGATGGATTAAACCCAGATCAGTTGACTGGGGGTGAATGCTTGCAATGTTCAACACTCCGTCCATCATTTCCTTTGGTTTTTGCTTTGTTCGCCATAAGTTGGCAGGGTATGCTCAGACGTGAGTCCCTTGCTCACTTTGCCACTGGATTCAAGCAAGCCTGGCTGAAGACGGCTGAAATGCCAGAAACCGGTCCTAGGAAGCTTGTTTCCGGTGCAGGGAAGACATGGCTTGGCAGTTCGGGCTGGACTGTTCCCATGAGGCACAGGGTCAGACTGATTTGCATATGGCCATGTCTGAACTGGGGTGGCAGAGTGGGCTAAAGAACGGTGATGGATTAAACCCAGATCAGTTGACTGGAGGTGAGTGCTTGCAATGTTCAACACTCCGTCCATCCTTTCCTTTGGTTTTTGCTTTGTTCGCCATAAGTTGGCAGGGTATGCTCAGACGTGAGTCCCTTGCTCACTTTGCCACTGGATTCAAGCAAGCCTGGCTGAAGACGGCTGAAATGCCAGAAACCGGTCCTAGGAAGCTTGTTTCCAGTCCAGGGAAGACATGGCTTGGCAGTTCGGGCTGGACTGTTCCCATGAGGCACAGGGTCAGACTGATTTGCATATGGCCATGTCTGAACTGGGGTGGCAGAGTGGGCTAAAGAACGGTGATGGATTAAACCCAGATCAGTTGACTGGGGGTGAGTGCTTGCAATGTTCAACACTCCGTCTATCATTTCCTTTGGTTTTTGCTTTGTTCGCCATAAGTTTGCAGGGTATGCTCAGACGTGAGTCCCTTGCTCACTTTGCCACTTGATTCAAGCAAGCCTGGCTGAAGACGGCTGAAATGCCAGAAACCGGTCCTAGAAAGCTTGTTTCCGGTCCAGGAAAGACATGGCTTGGCAGTTCGGGCTGGACTGTTCCCATGAGGCACAGGGTCAGACTGATTTGCATATGGCCATGTCTGAACTGGGGTGGCAGAGTGGGCTAAAGAACGGTGATGGATTAAACCCAGATCAGTTGACTGGGGGTGAGTGCTTGCAATGTTCAACACTCCGTCCATCATTTCCTTTGGTTTTTGCTTTGTTCGCCATAAGTTGGCAGGGTATGCTCAGACGTGAGTCCCTTGCTCACTTTGCCACTGGATTCAAGCAAGCCTGGCTGAAGACGGCTGAAATGCCAGAAACCGGTCCTAGGAAGCTTGTTTCCGGTCCAGGGAAGACATGGCTTGGCAGTTCGGGCTGGACTGTTCCCATGAGGCACAGGGTCAGACTGATTTGCATATGGCCATGTCTGAACTGGGATGGCAGAGTGGGCTAAAGAACGGTGATGGATTAAACCCAGATCAGTTGACTGGGGGTGAGTGCTTGCAATGTTCAACACTCCGTCCATGATTTCCTTTGGTTTTTGCTTTATAATTCATTTAACAAGTGTAGTGTATTTAGTTGTGTATTTCAACCCCTCTTATGCCCCTCTACTGTTGCAGGGATTCTGCTTATGCACAGAACTAAGCGCAGGAAACCAGGACCTCAGTGAATTGTGGTGTACCAAAAACTCACCTCAGAACCCAGAACCCCTTATCCGACCAGCATCAGTGTCCCATTCGTTATCCGAGGTTTAGCTCGGCGGTCCCAATGTATAGACAACCCAGAACAAGTGTATTTCTCAGGAATGGTGGGAATCAGAAATACCTGTTCGTAATTATTCTCATATCAGTCCACAACAGAATAAACATAGACACAGTAAAAGTTTAAAGAGTTTATTTTATAAACCTCGTGTCCTAAGATGCAGCAGTTTGGCTAACATAAGCAGACAAACGATTAAAATCAAAACCATCAGCATAGTTACAATACCATAGAAAATGAAAGGAGTAATCATACTAAAATGACAGTGGATCTAAGCCACCTTCATTTCTCTAGCAAACTAATAGTATTATTAGACTAGTAAGAGGTCTCTAGTCTTGAATAGGGAACCCCATACCGTAAAGATCAGCTCAGTGAGATCACATCACAGGATCAGCTATGCTCTGCTCCTGGGAAAGCTCTTCTTCCGAATGTAATGAAAACATGTAACCACTGCAATATTAAAAGCACCCGACTTTCAGGTATTTGCAGCTGCGTGCGTGTTATGGCTAAACTAGTGGGCCGATCAACCTGAACTCAACAACATGCACCGTCTAGCGACCCAGACTGTTTCTTTATACTGTGTACAGACCAAGGTCGCAGCTCACTGTTTGGGATGTGAACAACAGACAGTTCTCATGTGAAGCAAAGTCGAGTAAGCATTTCTCAATTTAATAACATGTGACTACAGTGTCGTGTGCAAAAGCAGCAAAAGCGGCAAGATGGCTTTCTAACATCTAACGCGGTTGTGCTAACTTAGCATTGTACATATGTAGATAACGATCTTCACTACACTACCTGATTTATGCTTCCTTTTACCCTCACCTTGCCACCCTACTCTCGGTAGCTGTTACATCCTATAGTTTTTACCATTTGGGGATTCTAAAGGTACAGTTGTACTGTCAGAGTGGAGCTTGGAGGGTCGTGTTCTTCACAGCTCTTGTTCTTCAATAAAAAAAAATCATTTATTGCAAAAATCTGAGACACCAAAAAATGTAGAGGCATTCAAAAAGCCCATGTTGCAGATTTTCAGCACACTTCTGTCTCCCTCTGGTGTGCCATCAAGCCCCACGAATCTGAGGAGGCTTCCAGTTGGATTACCATTGCTTGATCCATCTTCAATGCTGTCTGTACCTCCTGACTCCATAGCGGAGTCTGCCGCAACTCCAGGACCAATGCCCATACTGGCTTCAAACTCTACACCCTGATCCACACAGGTTCCTGCCAAGTCGATGCGGGCCCTACTTCTACCAAAGGACCCAATTGCAAGAGCAATAATAAGAAAAATCTCCAGATCCAGTCAGTCAGGAATCTGCTGTTAGCAGTAACCATCATCATGCCTGAAATAAAATGTCTTAGTACTGTTTTTCAACCTTAAGAAAGTATTCAGAGATTGTACAGGTCTTAAAGAAGCAACTCCTTAATGCTTTTGGCTCTTTCGCCTGACCTTTTGGTTTCTCAATGCTTTGCCATTTTCTCTTGTCAAATGCATTGTGAGTATATAAGAAATTAATCATCAATCTTTGAACCACTGAGTAAAACATTCTTTTGAGACCTCAACTTGCCTTCTAAAGTACACCAGTTCATGTTCAAGCTCTAGGATTCAATAGTCAGTCCAGTCCTGGCACCCCCCAATCTGGCAATGTTTCTGAGTGCCACTACCCGCTAAAAATTCAGGAACGATCTCAAATATGTGGTAGGGCTAGGGACCCACCAGATTCCTATAAACATCAGTTTAGTTGTGCACTCTGGAGACATTCCCAAAGCCATAGACAGCGGGGCTGCATTGCTTGCATACTTTGTGTGTGTATTGGGAATGTAACATGCACCCCAAAGTAGACTGGCTGCCACTCTGCCAGTGTGAAGCCTGCTGTGGCACTGCTGGAGCAAACAAGCCCAGCAAGCATTAATAACTTTCTTCCTGCCAGCCCACAAGCCCGAATACCTTTAGCAAGGACAACAAGCATTGACATACCCAATAGGTCTTGACTTTGGGACCTTATAAGTGTTTAGCCATGCAACAGTTTATGTTGTTGCACCAAGGATATTGTGCTGCATAACTAAATACTTATAAGGTCCCGAAGGCGAGGCAAAAGAACGATGATGGATTCAACCAAGATCTGTGACGGGCGGGGGGGTGTCTGAAAAGTTTCAGCGCTTCGTCCATTATCTCCTTATGTTTGCTTTATGAGATCAAGTACATAACATGATTAGTCAATGCACGTCAAATAGTCCCGCTTCAATTGTAGTACAAACGTTCAATAGGAGACAGCTTGATACACCAAAGATCAAATAGTATGAGGTGAGTGAGACCTGAAGCTCCACCGGAGGAGCCGAATCCATCTGCATATATTTTAACGGATTGCGAACACCCGTGCCCCAGAGGTGCTCTGTCAAGCCAGACCATAAAATACAACAGATACTGTTAAGTAGTGCAAGAGCCGAATGTGCCTTGTAAATGTTTGCTATTTAAAATAAAAATACAATAAAATAAAACACATTCCAACAGGGAGCAGGCATGTAGATAAAATACCCGTCTGTATTAAAGTAAAAGTAAAAGTCATTAGTTGGAATTATGTTTGTGCTGAACCTTACCTAATGATATATTAGGTGAGCTGAAAGATGGCACAATGTGCTGTTTCAGCATTTCAGACCGTGCAATTGCCGCTTGTCTTTGCTAGCTGAAGTGTCAGACTGTTTTTCCGTCGGGTACTGAGATTTTACAGCACAACGTAGAATGATTGCAAACCGTGGATGTAGTGATAATCATGTGTATGCCAATTTTTCATCAACTGGACTTCAAGGAGTATAGGGGGTGGGTGGTGACGGCAGCAGAAGTAAACTAAGTAGTAAAGTAGAAGAAGTAAAAGCTACAAAATAGCAACTGGGAATGAGAGTGTCTCTTAATCATATATCCAACAATCTGCAGCTCAGCCAATCGAATTTGAGATATTCCATTGAATCCTTAAAGAGGTTTCAAGGTCACTTTAGGATGGACCAATGAGAGTGTGGCGAATTTAGTTTGGCAGCGGGAGGGTACTATGGACACAGCTGCTATAACTGCCTGTTTAAAAGGGAACATTCGTTAGGGTTGGTCTTATTCAAAATCTGCTCTGACGTCAAGTTAAGCGCCTCGTTCAAGCACACAAGCGTTTTACTAGGAAGCCGCTGTAAATAGCGCAACCACACAACCAGAGGGGGAGACTGGGCAGCGCAAGCAGATTACAATGAGACCCAGGACTCTGTGTTTTTCTACCGCAGTCTTCTCTGAAGTGGGGTCAGCTCACAGGTCATAGAGCGCCTCTATAACTGCGAGGGAACTTCAAGCCACAGACATTCACTTTTTAAGAGAATTGACATGGAGGCATGTGCCTACTCTGGAGCGCAGCGGGATTGAGGAAGTGATGGTGGGCTGCAGAGGGTCTAATCAAGCCATCAATGATTCAACGCCTGCACAGGGTAGTAAGTTCTATTTAAATGCACCTACCTTGCAATACACGGTCCATGGAAGGGGCCCCCCAAACATCATCATGGAATGCATGATTTAATTAAGTCAACAATCACTCCACGAATAGTAACACATTAGACATTTTGAAAATGTTGTTCTCGACTGGTTAGTACAACATAGTTGATCTTGAAATTCCGTCATCTACATATTTCACAAAATGATGCTCATATACAAAGGCCAGTAAGCGAAATTGAACATTCTGTGCATAGGGTTGAACAGAGCCCCCACGCCATAAAAAAAAAAACACGCGTGCACGCCTCGCGCTCAAAGTAATAAAAAACAAGCGGGTGCGCCTCGCGCTCAAAGTAAAAAAAAAAAAACATTTGACGAGAGGCAGCAGAGGGAGGGGAGAGAGGAGGGGGCCTGTGCCTGTTTCCCTTGCAGGAGCAAGCAGGAACCATCTGTTAATTACAAACAGATGTTTTGAAAGCTCGCTCCCGCAAGGGAATCGCCAAACGAACACGCGTTGCCATTGAAAGCAATGCAGCGCGTGCACGTTTTTGGCCCAAAAAGCGAATCGCTATCAAGAGGCCTCCTCCTAAGCATCGCATGTGTGCTGCGTAGCGTAGGCGAGACTTAAAAAGGTGAACATAAGTCTGGTCTTTCCAGGACAGATATTCCTATTTGTCAACCTAATGTTCTACACTGTTCCTCGCCATGGTTTCCTCTATATATAATCCTTCTGTGCTTCTTCTGACTCTGACAGTCATCCTTCTACATTACCAGACTCCATAAGATCTACCTGAAGCCTTCCTCTCCCAATCGTAGAAATGGATTCACCCATACCTTTTTGTAAGTCACAGACTTCCCATCCAGAAACCCGCTGTCTATTGAGTAGGGACCTTGACACACAACTGCACTTTGTCTTCAACACTTAATCACTCTCTCAAAGCGTAGCTATAATGGCAGTGTGTTCTTGTAATTGTTTTAGTCTGTTCATGGCGTAACATCAGTTTTGTTGCACGTTGAACAGGCCTCAGTCTCCACCATTGTTTTGACAAAGCTCGCCCATCCTTACCAGTGAAGCTCCTGTGTGGCCAACCAAACCCTTTATGGTTGACTTGCTGCCCCTGAAAGACATGCATTGTTAATAACGAAAGCACTGTAAAATGGCCATCTATGTACAAAGCCATCACTGGCTGGTCATGTAAGCACTTGTGTTAGTATTTTTGACTGTGCTGTGTTTTTTTTCTCAAAGCCTAACATTGTATCTATCACTTTTGGCAGTTCTAAACACTTGCTAAACACAAGTGATGGTCTCCTAAAACAACATTGTTATTACAGTCGAAGTTTTTAAAGTTTTCATTTAAAGACGTAAGCAGTGTAGATTTGGGAATAAAATACACAGATGTGAAAAATACATGTAATGTATTATAATGCACTGTGTTTGGCCCTCCCTAAATACCAGTTACAAAAGCTTCAACTAATCCAAAATCTGGCAGCGAGACTGCTGTTGAGACGCCCCCATTGGGCACCCCTTTCACATAGCAGACAATTTCATTGCAATGTAAAAGTCTTTGCATTTTATATAAGGCTGTTTTGGCGACTGCCTCGTATCTATCTGTAAAATGCTCACTCCTTATCAGCCTACAAGGGCTCTTCTCTAGGCTGCCGCTGACATACTGTCCCCGCTGGCGGACAAACATTTTTAGGTCTCGCCTAGGCAGCGCGCATGCGCTGTCTCTCCGAGACATGCAGTATACACTTCAGTGGGGAAACATTGTTTAAGCTCCGCCCACTCTCCGCCCACTCTCCGCCCATCATTTTTATTGGCTTAGGTCAGTATATACAGCCTTGCAATTGGTTTACGGCTTGTTAGTTCCGCCTCATGACGATTATGTCGTCATTGGTAGCCTTCCAAGGCTACTGGCCCCTTTACCGGCGCACTTTTTTCTGGTGTGCAGCTTTATCACAACATCGCGCACGCGATGACGTGCTCTCTTCCTGGTTTCCAGTTAAGCAGGACGTGCTTTGCTTACATTTCCCGGGCCGTGCCGCGCCCGCTTCCACTTTCGAAGCAAGAAGCAGCCCGGACAATGGCGATTGTGGCGGGAGGCAGGGCTGCTGGGAACTGCCCGCTTGCTGCGTTATCACTCCAGAAGCACCATAAAAGCGGCGATCCCCCGAGCAGCAGCCCTGGGCAATGCTGGCTGCGGAGATAAGAGACGGCTCCTCAGCTGCCGCATGCACTGCCAGCTCCGCGGGTCCTTGTGTCTCAGCCTCCTCCCCCCGTGGAAGTGCCCACTACAGGTACTTCCACTGTGCAAAATGTAAAATAAAAAACTTTGACAGCGCCCCTATTGGCATTGCCAGTGCTTGTTCCGCCCCAAGGTGCTGAGTCTCACCACGAGCCTAATTGGAACACAATCCCAGCTAGCACTAGTTACGTGACAACTTTGTTACTGTCTTTGTCTCGCCCGTGGGGTGTTTCCTAATGGTGAACGGAGAATCACGTGACTATGTTTAAATCTCACCCTGGTTCGCTATTTCGTTGTGGGGACTGGTGACTGCGAATGGCGGACGCTACTCATGGCCCCAAAAATGGCCTCAGGGGCAGTGGGGAACACATGGCGAAGAGGTATAGGTGCGTGTTTGTCACGCCGGCTACAGGCGAGTAAGGTTCCTCCCAGAGGCACGTCCGCCACTCAACACACGGAGCCATCGGAGAAGGTTAGCCAGGCCCCTGAGCTCAGAGGTAAATACATCCAAGTTTACTCCTTTTTTATTTACAGGGCTGTACTTGTCGGTGTATAACGTCACGGGTGCTATAATAACGTGAATGTATGTGTTCATGTGTACTTTTGCAGACCTTCCAATGCTAAGTCTCTACAGGTGGGGTAGGAGTAGGGCTTTTCAACGGAACCGTTCTTGCCAGGTTTCATGCCCGGCAGTAATTAAAACTGACTTTAAAACGCGGCCGGTAATTCTGTGCTCTCTCCCCCGGCCAGTCTTTAACTAATACTCATGTCTGTCTGTAGTTTCGTCGTACACATGATACAGCACGTCTGTTTGCCTGGTGGAAGCGATACACAGTGCTGACTGGATGCATTCACTGGGAGGCAGCGGGTTGCCATCCACGCGCTTCCTTCACAGCAGATTTAACATTATCGAGTGGCATGGCATCTATGAGCTGATGTGTGTGTGTGATCGCCAAGAAGGTAACTTCGCCAAGAAGTTATTGCAGTGCCAGTATCTGAATCATTTTTTTCTGGTTGTCTGTAAATACCGCAATCAGTTTGTCTATACTATCTTTTCAAAACAGTTGTGTGGGGGAAACTCATTTCAGCGGCAGAGTTTAAAAAAAGTATTCTTCTGGAGTGATGGTAAATGTTACCGGTTTCAGTGATTGGTCACTTCGGGTCCAGATGCAAGCCCTCCATGGCGTGCCAGGAGGGGCTTGAGCCGGACAGTCAATTCGTATGATGTAGTCCGCGGGATTCCGACTTGTGTCCACTCTTTGGGTGCAGTTATTTGCCAGTGCAGTTTTAGTTGATGCCCGAGAGAGTTAACAGGAGGCCGAGGAAGGACACCTTTTTTAAATGCAGAAGGTGTTATTATTGTAGGATGCAGAGACTAAAAGATTCCTTAGTGTGTGGGTCAGTTCAAAGCAGTGGCATTTAACATCCCAGCAGTGATTCAAAGCACAGTGTATGTACACTGCACCGTTGGCCTTTTGAGGGCGCCGAGTCTGCGAGTGGTCTGCGACATGGTTTTACGGTACAGCTTGAAATCACAGCTGTCACCGTACCTATGACCAACTCAAAAATAGTTTTCGGATAACTACAGAGAGGTGCTTTGGCTTTGCCCACTTTTCATTGAGTGTACAAAAGTTTTCTTCTTCCATTGACAGTGTTTATATTGTTCTCCTGGATGACAACGGGTGTTCTTTCTCCTAACAAGGCCACCACTTGCAAAAGTAATAACGTGTTGGCTGCTCCTGCAGTCCCATTGGTGCAACAGACTTTTGCCTCACCCAATGCATTAAATGGACAGGCACTGTCCTGTACAGACTACCTGCACTTCTGAGAACTGCTGCAATCCATCTAATGGGAGAGTCCCGCCACTTCTCAGAAGTAACAGGTACTCTAGTCTAAATGGAAAATTAGTAGTGCAGGTATTCTGGGCCATATTATCAAGAAACGGCGATAATGGGCTTGATAATAAGCCCTTCTGAATTCCCATGGAAGCCCAGGTTCTGGTGTGAACCTGGGCTTCTATGGGAGTTCACAAGGGCTTATTATCAAGCCCATTATCGCCGCTTTAGCGAAAGTTTCCTGCCGCTAAAGCGGCGATAATGTTATCGCCGTTCCTTGATAATATGGCCCTCTGTTCTTTAAAGCACTGACCTCACCTATAATGCCGCCTTGTTAAAACACGATGGAGCTATGTTACAGCTGTTCACCACAAGGTGCAACAGATTTCTATTGCGCGAACACTACCTGAGTGCTTTACACAAGCTCTGGTTACGTTGCACAAGGGCACATTCAGGCACGGGATGCATATAAGACCCTAATGGCGAGACCGATTGGCATTGCCAATGCTTGTTCCTATTCAGCTATCAGAGAATAGATCTCTCCCCCTCCCTCTTTCCGTCTGATTTCTGACGATTTGACTTTTAGGAAACCATTAACGACCCATTAGTTTTGTAGCTATTTGCGCTGAGCCTTTAGTGTATAATTTAGGCCTCTCTCAATGCTACGTAGACGCTTTACCCATTACTGTCTCATTTACCGCATCCGGTCACTATTTGCTATGGGGAGAACCAACGTCTCATTTTTGACTAGCGCAAGGATGCCAACATGCCTAGCAGACCGGTTTTGTAAATTCTAAATAAATAAGTGAAATGAATTTGTAAGTCCCTTTACACGTGTTTTATATTTACAAAAGGCAAGCCTCTATCGTAATATAATCGAATTCTAATCCAAATATTAAAGAGAGACGCATTCCTGTAATAAGAGGCCACTTTCCAACTCACAACAGTCTCCTCAGGACAGGAGAGTGGTTCTAAGAAAGGACCATTCCACCAGCTCATGGGATAGTTTAAGGAGATTGGAAATGTTACGTCAACAGTTTCCTGTCGTGTTACCATGACTCCGCTGGACTCACTGGTACCCAGTGCCCCCCTGGGTTCCTGATATTTATTCTCCTCTGAAGGTGGGGGCTGGTGAACCAAAATAGGTAAACTGACAAAAGGAGGGGCTCTGTGTTGAAGGAGAGATCTTGAAGAAGGGAAGAAGCAGCCATAGAGTAAGTCCCCCGATGTGACATCAACAGGTTTTTATTGTCATCAAAATCTTGTGAGGGGAGTGGGTGGTCACCTCAAGGGCAGGGGCGGCTCCTCCGCTATGGCGCAGGAGCATCACCCCACTGCTGAAGTTAGCAGACAGAAGAAAAATAAAATGACAATAAAACTATTGTTTTATCATTGTATTTTTCACTTCCAGTAGTGGAGTCTAGGGTGGGGCGGGGCCTCTAACTGAAGATGTTTTCTCCCTTGGTTAAAAGTTAATTTAGACCTCTAGTTCTTTATCCCTTTACTATATTTTTTGAAGTAATCTTACCACGCAGTATTCAAGTCAAGGATATGTTTATTTAGACCAATGGCCTTTAAACAATACAGCAATAAAAAATGATAAAATACGTATGTAACTGTTAGAAATGGGATTTCTGTTTGACTATGTCCTGCGCCTAAGCCAGGCAGAACCCACCACTCTAGTCAGGGCAAGGAAGTTACACGCTGAAGATAACCCCTGCTCACCCCCTTGGAAGCTTGGCACGAGCAGTAAGGCTTATCCCAGAGGCAATGTGGAAAGCGTTTGTGCAACACACTCACACAGCAACGACACACTAGACACACCACAAAAGAAACTCCACACAAGGTTATACAAAAATAGCCTTTGTATTATTCATAAAACACATTACAACGTAATCACATATATGCACTGTGCCATCTGGCACTTGGTATGACTTTACACGGATTATATACACTACAAAGCCAATCGGGCCACTGTCATAGCATCACAACTCACAGTTGGTGAAAACAACCAGTAACTACTGGTAAAGGTACACTTAGCATAAACATATTAGGCAAAAGTATCAGCAACAGTGCACCACAGTAAACACTTGCAGTACACCTATCATGAGCACCTCCTAGGCGTGAACATCACATTACCTAAAACAGCACATTATGCAAAGCATAATAATCACATTAGGCCCACCTTAGGTCTATACCTCATCAATAGGGCACAGTAATACCATGCACACTTATTATGTGCACACATCACCTAATTGTATTATGTCCCACCACATTAGGCATAACACATTTGCATAACATCCAGGTGCCACTGCACCATCGCTGAACATTATCAGCAGGCCCTGTAAAAGTATTCCAGACCCTAGGATGGCAGTAACTCTCCACTCAATGTGGAGTACAGGAATCTCCGCTCCCCCCTTGGGGAATGCGATTATGCACTCGAGGGCCCCGTCCTGGGGGTCTCGCCCCACACTGCCCCTTTTCAAAGTGAGGGATTAGGCCAATGGGGCCGGCCGTGCCCCAAAACAAACAAATGCAAAAACAACAGTTGATGAACAGAATGCAGAACAATGTCAAACATTCACCTCAGTACAGAGATCTGGGCCTAAATCCATCATTTTTGCTCACCATGCCGTTCCAATTTGAACCCAGCCATATGCAAATCAGTCTTGACCCTGTGCCTCATGGGAACAGTCCAGGCCGAACTGCCAAGTCAGGTCCTCCCTGGACTGGAAATAAGCATCCTAGGCTAGGACCGGTTTCGGGGTTTCACCCCTCTTCAGCCAGGATAGCTAGATTCCAGTGGCATGGAGAGCACGGGACCCACGTCTGGGCATACCCTTCCCACTTGGGGTGACAAATGCAAAAACAACAGTTGATGGACAGGGGGAGAATGTTTGCATTGTCAGCATTCCGTCCATCATTGGTTTGCTGTAACACTTTTCGCCCGAAGTGGGATGGGTATACCCAGACGTGGGTCCCTTGCTCACTGTGCCACTGGATTCAAGCTAGCTTGGCTGAAGAAGGGTGACATACCCTGAAACCGGTCCCAGGATGCTTGTTTCCGGTCCAGGGAGGACCTGGCCTGGCAGTTCGGTCTGGACTGTTCCCTTGGGGCACAGGGTCAAGACTGATTTGCATATGGCTGGGTACAAACTGGGGTGGCTTAGTGGGCAAAAGAACAATGGATTTAACCCAGATCTTTTGACTGGGGGAGAATGTTTGCATTGTCAGCATTCGGTCCATCATTTGTTTGCTGTAACACTTTTCGCCCTAAGTGAGATGGTTATACCCAGACGTGGGTCCCTTGCTCACTGTGCCACTGGATTCAAGCTAGCCTGGCTGAAGAAGGGTGACATACCCTGAAACCGGTCCCAGGATGCTTGTTTCCGGTCCAGGGAGGACCTGGCCTGGCAGTTTGGTCTAGACTGTTCACATGGGGCAGAGGGTCAAGACTGATTTGCATAGGGCTGGGTACAAACTGGGGTGGCTTAGTGGGCAAAAGAACGATGGATTTAACCCAGATCTTTTGACTGGGGGAGAATGTTAGCATTGTCAGCATTCCGTCCATCATTTGTTTGCTGTAACCCTAAACAAACAAAGCCTTCACACAGATGCCTCTGAGGGCGGAAGGAACATACACTGTCTGCTCCGGCGGGGCGACCTCCCCCGGCCACCCCGCTGATGACAGAAATGCCGGAAACAAAATGACAGCAGGGTTCCTCACCGGAGTCTCCTCAGTCTCTTGCCAGTGAGCAGACCATCCTCTGGACTGCTCAAGGAGCCGCAAGGCTCCGACTTGTTCTCGCTGCCGGCCCTGCCCACAACCAGGCTGCAGTTGCCTGGCTTCCTCTCTCCGGGGTAAGCAATACCCCCAGTCAAGCTGGCTTCACCTGACTTCCGTTTTGCGGTACGACCGCTCTCCTCACAGTCACCGTAGAGGCACAGCAGAGAGGTCAAAACATGCCAACGCGCCCTCCTGATGGGCAGATACAGCAGCAAAGGGCGTAGTGCAGCAGGAGCGCTTCACCCTCTGCTCACTGGGACAGACACGCACCTTCAGCCCAAATCCAGCGCTGGCCTTTGCTGGGATGCCACAACTTGGCTGAAAGCGCCCTCACTCTGCGTTTCTGCTGGACTCACAGAAGCAAGAGTCCCACAGCAGAGATGCTCAAGGTGTAACTCCTCGAGGTCCCCTTCTTCAGAGCACTGGGGACACATGCACAGAATTAGCAGGCAGGGGGGGCAGTCCCTAAAGGCCCCCCCTCCCAGCAGGTAGCAGCGTGATCCCAAACGGCGGTTCCTCCTGGCAGTCCAGCAACCTGCCTGCCACAAGTCCCAAGTAAGCACAAAGTTCAGCCTATTCATGGGGTCACAGCCCCAATATTTACATCACCAGTGTCTTTGTTCTTCCCTCTGGCACAGGGGTCTGTGCTCAGTCCAAACCATTTCTGGGGGTACTCACATACATCTTTTTACCTGCACAACAACTTTGTTGTTCGTGTACGTTCTGGCCCAAGACACATCACAGGGGGGTGGATCCAGCATTGGGGAAGGCAGGCACAGTCCTATTCAGGGTCAGGCGCTACTCCTCCTGTGGAAATTTAGCTTGCAAACTGAACATTATCTGCGCCATCTTGCCTCTCCCCAGTGCCACGCACAGCGAATGCACGGCCGCCATTTTAGGCACCCCACTCTCTCTCCCCGCTCATTCTCGATCGCCAGCGCTTTCCCCTGGCGCTGCAAGCATCCCCCCGTGCGCCGTCCGCCCCCGCTCTCTCATACACGGGCCATAAACCCTCTCCTTCTGCGCGACCCTGCTACGGAACCACATCCGACCGACATCCCATACATGGTCATGCCGCTCCTTTGATAACCCCCTTCCTCTGCGCCCCATTGTCCGAACTGGTCCCAGGCCATCACCTAGCCCTGCGGATGCAGTTTATTGCCCCTACTGTAAGGGAAACACCCCACATCAAAGGGATTACAGTGGATCAAAGCCCCTACCCCCTGAGACCCGGCCGGTCGCACACACCCCCGGGAATTGGCGGAATTCCCTGCTGCGCGATAGCCATCTCCTACTGCGGGTAAGGTGGGAACTTCTACTGTAACTATGTGTGGGATCGGATCTGAGCCGGGGCTTCAGGGGATGTTCTCTCATGCATCAAGGGAATCTCAAGAATGTACTATGTGTAATAAAGCAATAAACCGGTGTATAAGAGACCAGGTCTCAGAGATGCAGTTAGAGCACCTCGTGACGATACCTTGCTGTCTGATCTGATGTGTTCTGCTCCGACGGAATAAAACTTTGTTTCCTGCCTTCCAGTCTCCGGCGCCTGCCTCTTTCATTGGTAAATTATCGAGTGGTATGAGAGGCGATTACCGCCGGGCAAATACTTGAAAGGTTATCGACTGAAACTGCCGCTACCATTTAACAATTGGCGTCCCAAACGTGGGGCCCATCAGCGACACGTGGATCCAGTGGGAGAGGTCCCGACGACAGAGTGAACGACTGCAACGATCGGGAGAGCTCCTGCCCAATAGACCCTCGTCTGGCAGCCGATCATCCGAACTTCACTGGTTCCGAGCAGACCTCTCTCGAGTGATCTACGGTCCTGACTGGGAACCATCAGGAGTGCCGCGGCAAATACGGAGAGTAGAGGACGATCGGGCGCTGGAGGCGGAAGACGAGAAACTGTCCACGCGGTCCGGGTAAGGTCGTGATACACGACAAATTGCGAAATAATTGATTGATTGTCCGAAGCTTTGGAATACTAGTATTGCTCATTGATTGTGCTCATTGATTGTTCTCTTTGAGATATTCGCTGTCTACAAACGGGGAGGAGTAGAAATACTCTCTCTCTCTCCCTTTGCAGATAGTGAAGGGTAGGTAACGCAGACTTTTGTCCCCGTTGAAACCCGTCGTGCCTATCTTTATCTCCCCACTGATTGATTGTCCGAACATTGATTGTTTTGAAGAATAGTGCTCTTTGAGATATTCTCTGTTTGCAAATAACGTAGAATAGAAATATTCTGTCTAGTCTTTGCAAATAGTGAAGGGTAGGTAATGCTGACTTTTGTCCCCGTTGAAACCCGTCATGCCTATCTTTATCTCCCCATTGATTGATTGATTGATTGTCCGAACACTAGTTGTTCGATATTGGTTCTTTGGAGGTATTCTCTGCTTACAAATAACGAAGAATAGAGATATTCTGTCTAGTCTTTGCAAGCAGTGAAAAGATAGGTAGTGCTGACTTTTGTCCCCATTGAAACCCGTCATGCCTATCTTCTCCCCACTGATTGGTAGTTGGTTCTGCCCGGACCGCTTATTAGAGGTGAACCATCCGGCTCCACTGGAAGGCACCCCTAATAAGGACATGTTCACTAAATATGGACTAGTCGCCGTAGCTTATACCAAGCTATGGCATAAATATACAAAGAAGGACCCCGAGAGTCAGTGGCCACTGATGGGATCCTTCGACGACCATAAGATAGAAGTGCTAGAAATAGCTCTGCGTATCAATAAGACGACGCCTACTATGCTTGACAGTATCGGCATGTGGCGCAAAGAAGCAACGCAACGGAAAAAGAGGGAAGAAGTAAAAGCAGAAAAGGAATTACGAAAGGCAGCCCACCTTGCCGCTAGAAAGTTAGAAGAAGAAATAAAGGAGAGAAGGGAAACTAAACTAAGACAGGAGCCCGAAACATCAGGCCAGTACGCTGTTAGGACCCCTTCTTTGCTCTACCCTGAGTTGTCCTCCAAGCAGCGAACGAATGACGAATTACTGTTAGGTCCCCCGATCATTTACATGCCCCCTCCATATGCACCCTCCCAGTCAGTAGTGCAACACCCACAACCCCCGAACACGAGCGAAAGCAGTACAGGGGCCTCGGTCCTCACGGCCTCCGCGCCGGCCGAGCCTCCTGTGCTGAACACAACGTCGGCAATAACGCTAGATGACCATGAGATGGGAAAGAAAGATTCCACCAGAATGAATCGATTAACGAAGGATGAACGAGCAGGAATTGATAAGATAGTAGGGACACTGGTGGAGCGAAAAGAAAGTGAGGAGTATATAACAGACGTGTATAACTCGTATGCCGACAGCCGCAGACGACACTTTGTCGTACGGCTCTGTTATCACGCCCTGAATGCATATGAGGATAGATACCACGATAAAGGTCCCGAAGGCTTAGCGGCCCTATATAGGAAGGTGGACATCGGGGAAGAAAGAGAGGGCGACGTGACGAACCTCTTCACTCGTACACTCGAGGTCTACCGACACCTTAAAGAACATAGACAGACCACCAAAGCAGAAACCCCCATAGCGACTAAGCCCCAGGAAGGAAGGGCTGATGCCATGATGCCCATCAAAGAAGCTGCCCCCTACTGGGTCCCCCCACGAGGTCAGGGAACACATGACGACATCAACCACCAAGATGCGAAGGGAAGGGTTGTATATAACTGGGTCTACCAGCCGTGGGACCGGCAAGATATTTTGACCTTTAGAAAAACTCTACCCGACTTGAGAAAGAACCCGACTGCCTTCTACACTGAACTGGGTACAGCCATAGGTTCTACGATAATGACTTTAGCAGATATCGACTTGTTCTTTGGGCTATGTCTGCCGGCTGATGTGTGGAAACAAATCCGGAAAGTTGACCACGCTGAGCCGTTCGGATATACCTGGGTACAACTCGATACCATAGATAAGCAGCGAGAACCAGGACAGAAACCCCCGAAAGCCATATTAGAGCTCCAAGACAAGATTGTACTAAAGCTGAAGACTCTAATCCCAGAGAGAAAGGTAGACTGGTCGATAGTGACGGCTTGCCGCCAGAAACCCCAGGAGGATGTGTCTGAATACTTCTCCCGATTCGAGACTGTGTTTTCCGATTACAGTGGCCAAGACATGACCACCGCAACCGAACATCACCTCTTTGTCCAGAATTATGTGAAGGGTCTGTCACAAGAAGTTTCCCAGAAACTATAGACCAGCGAGAGTAGTTGGGCAGCCTCCAAACCCGCAGCAATTCTCCAGATGGCCCAATACTACGAAAACCAGAAAAACGAGAACGATAGGGCGTCAGAGAAGAAGAAAAAGGAACTGAAGGAGAGGGTAATGATAGCACAGTTGCAAGGGGTGACCATAGGAAGGGAACCCCCGAAAGAGAATTACCAACCAACCGCCCCTAGAAAGCTACCCCCTAGAGACCATACACCTGCACCCTACAACGGACGGAGAGACTTAGATGGGAACCAATGTGCGTTCTGTAGAGGGTTCGGACACTGGAAATCCCAGTGCCCGGTCCTTCTGGAACTGAACAAAAATAGGGATCCCAGAGACACAGCATATGACCCCAGAAATAGAGGACAGGGACGAGGGCACACGAACGACGCAATCAACGTCAGGCCAGGCAGACCAAACACCTTTGATCGCCCCCGACAAAACCAGTGTCAGCAGTCCGACTACGAAAGCACCCATGACTTCGCATAGGACCGCCAGGGGCAAGGGAGGGATCCAGTCGAACTCCGTGTTGACCAGCAAGGTCCTTACGTCACTGCTAAGGTCTTGGGCACAAAATCTCCATTCCTGGTAGACACTGGGGCGACACGTAGTGCGTTATCCAAACGACTGATCCCTAGGGCACCCTTGTCTGGCTCACATGTAACCTCTATAGGCTTCGATGGAACGCCCTCCACTAACCCCTTATCAGCACCAATCTCCTTTGACTTAGAAGATAACACCACTGACACGACCTTTCTGCTCTCCTCCAACACCCCCGATGCTATTATGGGACTTGATTTGCTAAAACATTTTCGAGCTACCATCAGATGCTCCCCAGACGGAGTTCGAGTCATCCTACACGATAACCCAGATCTGTCCAGACCCTGTCACACACGGCGTATGCTCTCTATAACCGATGCTGACATGTCCCTACTCGATACATTACCTTCACATCTATGGGCTAAAACCGACTCAGATGTAGGGCGCATGGTGATTGACCCAGTACACATAACCGTCCGACCGGACGCAGTGCTCCCAAAGCTTCCACAGTATCGGATATCACCCGAAGGCGAGAAGGCATTGGTGGAAATCATCGAGTCCCTAGTCGAGGCAGTAGTGGTAGAAGAAGTAGTCAGTAATGTTTGCAACAGCCCTATCCTACCCATTGTAAAGAAGCAAGGCGAGGGAGATGAGAAAGCCTACCGTTTCATTGTTGATTTGCGAGAGGTTAACAAAGTAGTCATACCCCAGTACCCCGTGGTCTCAGACATCACCACCATCCTCACCCTGATTCCATCCACTGCCACCACCTTTACTGTTATTGATCTCAAAAACGCATTCTTCTCCATCCCCATCCGCCCAGACAGCCGCTACCTCTTCAGCTTCACCCTAAAAGCCCGTTCATACAGATTCTGTAAGGCACCCCAAGGCTACACTGAGAGTCCCAGCATTTATAGCCAAGCCCTCAAGAGACAGCTAGATGCAGTCCAACTACCCGATGGAGTGGTGTTGATACAGTACGTCGATGACATTCTTTTGGCGGCCGACACCACTCCACTTGCCGTCACAGCCACCATTCACCTCCTCCGCTTCCTTGCGGAGAACGGTCACAAGGTCTCCAGAAAGAAATTGCAATTCTGCCAGCCCCAAGTAACGTATTTAGGCCACCTACTATCCAAAGACGGGAGGAAACTTACCCCTGACCGAATTCAGACCATCCTAGAAACCCCTGTTCCCAAAACTCAGAAGCAAGTGCGGTCCCTAGTAGGCCTCACCTCCTTTTGTCGACAATGGTTGCCAAACTTCAGTCTTATCGTAAAACCTCTGCTTTCCCTGCTGGCTAAAGATGTCCCCTTCCCCCTCCCCTGGACACCCGAATGTCAATCCTCCTTCAAAGAATTACGAGACGCCCTCTGTTCGGCCCCAGTCCTAGGAACCCCAGACTACACTAAACCTTTCTCCCTCTACACCCACGAAAGGGAGGGATGTGCGTTGTCTGTCCTAACCCAGTCCATAGGCCCTAAACAACGCCCTTGTGCCTACTTCTCTGCCACTCTTGACCCTGTAGCCAGAGCTTTGCCCGCATGCCTTCGAGCAGTAGCCGCCGCGGCTATCTCTATCCGGTAAAGCGAGGGGATCGTACTCTCAAACCCCCTCACAGTATTGGTACCCCATGCGGTTGACACCCTCCTGAACCAGACCAAGACTCAACACCTGACTAGCGCACGACTGACCGGTTACGAACTGACTCTGCTTGCACCCCACATCACATTGAAACGATGCACCACTCTGAATCCAGCTACCCTACTACCTCTCCCTGACACTGATCCCAATGCGTCCCCTATACACGACTGTGTGACCCTCACCGACGAACAGACCAAGAGTAGGGTCGACCTCCGAGATACTGCCTTCCCGGACCCTGACGGAGAACTGTGGGTGGATGGCTCATGCATCAAGCTCCCCGATGGCACCACCTCAGCCGCCTATGCAGTCACCACAGCCCGAACAGTTGTTGAGACAGCCCGCATCACACAGCGATCCGCACAGGCGGCGGAACTAATTGCTCTCACACGAGCCTGCATCCTGGCAGCAGGGACAACCGCAAACATCTACACAGACACTCAGTACGCCTTCGGGGTAGTTCACCACTTTGGGCTCTTATGGAAAGAGAGGGGATTCTTGACTTCTCATGGCACACCCATCCTGCATGGAGATCTAGTCTCTGCCCTGACCGAAGCGGTCCTCCTCCCCACACGGCTGGCTGTGATCAAATGCCAAGCACACAAGAAAGTGACAGACATTATAGGACAGGGAAATGCACTAGCTGACATTACTGCCCGAACCACAGCCGAGAATAGGTCCACGACCCGTATGTACGTGACCAGGTCACAAGCTGAGAAATGGAAGGATGCTGGGGAAACGATTAGGGACATCCAATTAGCCAGTACACCACACGAGTTAACTGAATGGGCACGGGTGGGATTGAAGGACGATGATGGTTGCTGGCGGACTAAAGACTCGAACAAATGGTTGCTACCAGACTCATACTTGATCCCCATGCTGTCCATGGCACACTCCCCCGCACACATAGGGTCTGCCCCCATGATCGAACTCGTCTCCAAAGTCTGGCACAACGACAAGATCCCAGACTCAGACAAACGTCTGGTCCAACAATGCCTAGTATGCCTCCAACACAACCCTGGGAAAGGAACTGCTGTACCCCGGGGAGGGTTCGGGGTCCCCAATCACCCTTTTGAAGTCCTACAAATGGACTATGTCCAGTTAGAAAGGTGCCAAGGTTTGAAGTACGTACTTGTCGTTGTGTGTGCCTTCAGCAAGTGGGTGGAAGCCTATCCAACCCACGACAACACCGCTATGACTACTGCAAAAGTACTACTGAAGGAATTCTTCCCCCAATACGGCCTTTGTCGAATTTTGTGGAGCGACAACGGCCCCCACTTCGTAGCCGAAGTTATCCAACTCATCTTAAAAGGGTTGGGTGTAAAACAGAAATTCCATGCGGTCTTCCATCCCCAATCTGCAGGCCTGGTTGAGCGACACAATGCCACATTGAAGCTTAAGATAGCAAAAATAGTCGCCACCACAGGACTAAGATGGCCAGACGCTCTCCCACTAGCATTGCTATCAATGCGTTCCACCCCCACCAAACACCACTTAACCCCCTACGAGGTCGTCTTCGGGCGGCCCATGAACCTTTGGACTGCACCAAAACCAACATCCATCCACGACGTCCCGGACGTCCTCATGTCTGACTATTTGTATAACCTAACTAAAACGTTGTCTGTTATCCATCAGCAGGTGCTGCACGCCATTCCCGATGTTTCCAGGGGCCCCGGACACGACATCCAACCCGGTGACTTCGTCTTAGTGCGTAACTTCCAGCGCACCAAGAGTCTGGAGCCCCGGTGGACGGGCCCCCTGCAAGTCCTGATCACCACCCGAACAGCTCTTCGAGTGGAGGGGAAACGCAATTGGCTGCATGCACACCACTGCAAGAAGGTATCACCGACCCTGACAACCACGGACAACATCACCACCCAAGAAGAACTTCTGGACAAAGACCGACCATCCCTGAGCCGCTGCCCAGATACAGAGACACTCGAGTTAGTAAGATATCCTGATCCCACCGTGCCATCCAAGGAAGGGTATAACTTGCGATGAAAGGAGAGAACTTCGGCTAAGCAGACCACAGGCTAAGTGGAAATCTCAGAGCGGTAGCCTAGTCACCTCAAAGGCCACCAGGAGAGAAACTAAGCGAAGTCTGTGGTTCTGCCCGCTACCGAGTCTCTTGAAGGTGATGGAAGCGCCCGACATGAAGATGATGGAAGCAACCGGGCGTCCGAAGATCCACTACAAAAACCCAAAGACTGACCGAATGCACAGCTTAAAGACTATCGCACTTTTCATTACCCTTCTCTTTTGCCTTCTCCTCGTGGTCACCTTCTGGATCATGGAGGAGGGCACACCCGCTCATAAGATATTGCTAACCACCGTTCAACCTACCACCACGAAAGAGCACCATCTGATCTCACTTTCACCCCAACTCCGAGAAAGGCGTAAGGAGTTCTGGAATAACTCTTTTGTGCAGTTGCTCCACCAACACAATCTTGCTGCCAACGCCACTAATTGCTGGATCTGTGGATTGCTACCACATGCCACTGGACACTCTATCCCTTTCATCCCTTCACCTTTTTCTGTCCATGGTTCCTGCCTCGCCTGGCTAATCCTCCTGCAAGAAAGCTACAAGGACAATGCCACTTCCGGCAGAACCATGTCACACTTCTACCATGGGTTCTGGCTGAACAAAACTGGAAGAACTTCTGCCCTCTTCTGCCCTCTGAGATCGAACACTTCCTTTCACATGGACATCCCTGCCAAAGAACGAGTTGAAATGCAAGTGTTCAACAACCCAGCCAGACCCACCTTCTCTTACCTCCGGAAACGGACGGCCGCCACCCTAACAGTGGCCCTGTCCGTCATCAACATCACTGGATTTGTGTGCCTCGAAGGCCTGGGGGCGCAGCTGGTGGGCCACAGCTCCTGCCTCATCACCCGAACATTGGACTCAGTTGACCCACCCTCCTTTGTTGCCTCCCCGAATATGTACTTCGTCTGTGGTACTAAGGCCTACACCTGGCTTCCGAAAGGTTGGGGAGGCACCTGCTACATCGCCTTTGTCCTTCCTCCGACATATGTGGCTCCAGCAAACCATCACCGACAGAAGCGGGCCAAAGACATTGTGCAAGCCGACTCCGCCGGAGCACAGTTCATGGACGCAGTGAAAGGCCTTGTTCCACTCTGGGGTCCAATGGCAAACAGCCGTGCCATCCGCCACTTAACCCAGGCAGTCGAGACGGCGATGAACATTACAGCTGGCGCCCTCGCCAACAACACCGCTGAGCTTCAGGCCATCCGCCTGGTGGCTCTTCAGAACCGCCTCGTTCTAGATGTGGTTCTGGCTGATCGTGGAGGAGCATGCCGCATCATTGGGTCCAGCTGTTGTACCTACGTACCGGATAACTCACCCTCAGTCTACAAAGCAATTGAACACCTCCACAGACTGTCCACAGAGGTCCATCAAGAGCAAGAAGAATGGTCACTGGGGAGTTGGTTTTGGGACACTATTAAAAGTTGGGGATGGAGGCTGTTTTCATTTATCCTCATACCAATTGTGATACTATGTGGATGTTGCTTGGGGATTCAGTGTCTGCCACCTTTATGTTCGCTTTTTATGAACTGCATCTGCCCTAAGACTTTGGACTTTGAAACAGAGCGAATGAAAGCTCTGTATGAGGTGGAAGTTCGGAGTATTATGGGGATAGATCCGAACTAGGCAAGCTGGCGAGATATGTTAAAAGGGAGGACTGTGGAAATTTAGCTTGCAAACTGAACATTATCTGCGCCATCTTGCCTCTCCCCAGTGCCACGCACAGCGAATGCACGGCCGCCATTTTAGGCACCCCACTCTCTCTCCCCGCTCATTCTCGATCGCCAGCGCTTTCCCCTGGCGCTGCAAGCATCCCCCCGCGCGCCGGCCGCCCCCGCTCTCTCATACACGGGCCATAAACCCTCTCCTTCTGCGCGACCCTGCTACGGAACCACATCCGACCGACATCCCATACATGGTCATGCCGCTCCTTTGATAACCCCCTTCCTCTGCGCCCCATTGTCCGAACTGGTCCCAGGCCATCACTTAGCCCTGCGGATGCAGTTTATTGCCCCTACTGTAAGGGAAACACCCCACATCAAAGGGATTACAGTGGATCAAAGCCCCTACCCCCTGAGACCCGGCCGGTCGCACACACCCCCGGGAATTGGCGGAATTCCCTGCTGCGCGATAGCCATCTCCTACTGCGGGTAAGGTGGGAACTTCTACTGTAACTATGTGTGGGATCGGATCTGAGCCGGGGCTTCAGGGGATGTTCTCTCATGCATCAAGGGAATCTCAAGAATGTACTATGTGTAATAAAGCAATAAACCGGTGTATAAGAGACCAGGTCTCAGAGATGCAGTTAGAGCACCTCGTGACGATACCTTGCTGTCTGATCTGATGTGTTCTGCTCCGACGGAATAAAACTTTGTTTCCTGCCTTCCAGTCTCCGGCGCCTGCCTCTTTCATTGGTAAATTATCGAGTGGTATGAGAGGCGATTACCGCCGGGCAAATACTTGAAAGGTTATCGACTGAAACTGCCGCTACCATTTAACACTCCCACTACTCCAAATGCAGATTAGCCTATTCAGCCTAGCGCTGACTCATTCAGCGCCCTGGAGCCACTGCACCTCCCCAGCCCCTGTCTTCCAGAGCCAGACATGCAATACACAACAGGCAGGCACAAAGACACATATCACACAGAAATGCCCACTTCTAAAAGTGGCATTTATAAAATAGTGATAATAAATCTGCGAACACCAATACAAAGCATTTCTTACCACTATTCTAAACATACCAAACTTGATCAAGCCACCCCTCCCATATCAGGAATTACCACCGAAACACATATCAGGAAATCCCCAATGAATTACTATGAGAGGGCAGCCTCACAGCAGTGAGAAACCAAATAGGCTATTTGTCACTACCAGGACATGCCAAACAGTTAAGGCACATGTCCTACCTTTTACCTACTGAGTACCCTGCCCATAGGGCTAGCTAGGGCCTACCTTAGGGGTGACTGATATGTTGTAAAAGGGGAGTCACAGACATGGCAACCACTTTAAGTGCCACGTCACATCAGCCGTAAACTGCACGTGCAGGCCCTGCAATGGCAGAGGCCTGAGACAGGTTTGAAAGGCTACTTTGGTGGGTGGCGCAAGCTG
Organism: Triturus cristatus; assembly: GCF_964204655.1. NCBI lineage: Eukaryota > Metazoa > Chordata > Amphibia > Caudata > Salamandridae > Triturus > Triturus cristatus. Next base: position 958,513,662 of record NC_140585.1, on the reverse strand, counting down.
CGCTGCAAGCCCACCAGTAGCATTTAATTTACTGCCCCTGGGTATAGGAGATATCACTTTACAAGGGACTGATAGGTAAATTAAATACGCCAAACAGGTGAAGACCAACCTTACCAAGTTTACCATAGAGAGCACATGCACTTTAACACTGAACAGCAGTGATAAAGTGCCCAGAGTCCTAAAGCCACCAACGACAGGTCAGAAAAAATACCAGGAGGAAGCCAAAAAGTTCAGGGATGACCCTGCAAAAAAGGGGCCAAGTCTAACAGTAACAATAAAACCATATATAAATTATTCAGATAAAATATATCTTCCAATAAAGTCTTCCAGCAATTTTATAAAACACATCCACACTCCTACTGTTTCTCAATGAACATTGCACTAACTGCCCTCATAAATCTTCCAATAGCACATGCTATGTCTAAAAAACGCATCTAAGCTAAAAATTCAATGACATGCCCTCGAGTCCTAATATCATATTTCCGGAATATTGGGTGTAACCATTGCCTTCGCTGTTGTTTGAGTTTTAAGCAATCAAACAAAATATGCAGCATGTCACATTTGATGTTCAACCCACAAACACAGTTCCCTCCTGTACCAATCATTTTTGCTTTTGCTTTAGCACTTATTTTACAAGGGTTGAGTCCAATTCTTACTCTCACTACTTAATTTCTTAACATCTGATTTGATAGGGTATCCATATATGGGTAACTCACTTTATTCCGCCCATGCATTTAACATAAAATGTACAGGTTTTTTCTCGCTTAAGAATTGATCGTCATTTTCGTTGGACGATTCTGTGCCTAGCGCCTTTAGCTCACTCTTGGAGATTTTTATTTGTAATGTCTGTGGAAGCTGCTTTACCGTCATAGCAGTGCAAACGGCAGCCAGGTTAGACCTAACCTTTTTTGCCCATTGTAATTCACTTTGCAGAATTTCATTCTTGCACCACTGAGAAATTTTCTGTCCATCTTTCCCACTCAGTTTTCCCCAGAATCTTATTAGGGCTTTTGCGGCCAGAATATTCCATGAAATCATGCCCATCTCTAATCTTATTGCTTGAATCATGGCTGAACTGGGAAGTGACAGTAAATACTTCAGGCATTTCCCCTCCTCTGCATCCCACCTGTTTTTACCACTAATATATAAAAATTCAGTTCAATATTCTACTCACATTTCGCTGATAGGTGGGTATTATACTGGCTAAGCTGCCACAAGGTGAGGCGGAGGATAGCCTTAGAGAAAAGATTGGTTTACCCCTGTGAAGTACCAGTGAACCAGGCTGAGCTCAGTCACAGATCACATCACAACAGTGGTCAATCACTCCTTCAGCCTGCCAGCTTAGGTTCTGTCAGATGTGCAAAGAACACCCACACAGACTCCAAGCTGCTAACAATATTGCACCCCTCACTTAAAACAGTAGGGTGGAGATGGCTATAGTAGGGGTTTAGGTGGTCTGCAACATTCTGGCCATCTCACAGCAAACAACACTTTCACCAGGATGGAAATGCTCCCTTTGATAGCTTCTTTCTTGTTCTTTTTCACCCACAAAATTGTGATGCCCAAAAATGACTGAGCACCAAGCCAGCTGGTTCCTTTTATTGATGGTTTTAGTCATATTTGCCCCTTTGTCTTTACACAAACTAATATACTTCGCTCACTCTGAGTAAAACTATCTTTCATTTAGCCATGAAAATTCCTTTCCACTATTCCATCACCTCATTCTGTCCCTCAACATACATGTTAATAAGATAGCTCGAGACGTTAAGCATCAGCTGCTGAGATTTGTTGCACCTGACAGGCCATTAGCTCAAATTTGAGCAAGGCTAAGTCCACCTTTCTGATGTTAAACTATTGAAAACCATTTTAAAGGATAATAGTACCACCTGTTAGTTACTGTGATATGAAACTCCTAGTAAATTAGAAACAAATGATACATTTGTTGATACTGAATTCAATGCATTCATCAATAAAAATTAAATCTCGTTCTTAATAACAGAATCACCCGTTGTAAACTGCACATCAACCTCGACCCGCAAGCATGTGGTCAAGCAGACCCTGAGACCAAGGCCTGGGATCGCTGATTGATAGGTCACAGGTGGGAGGATGTGTAGCTGGCAGGCAAATGCTTGGGCTGAAAACTCTTGATCAATCCCACAGATAGGCTTAGCGACATTACAAGGGTCAAGGAAGATTGACCCAATAAAGTACACATGGTGGAAGGGGGTACTCATGCTCCTAAAACACCATAAAAAGTCAGATGCCACATGAGTTAGGGACACATAACCAACCTGGGCCTAACAGACACAGTGATCACACGCTCCCCATGTTATCCACTGGCCACATTGTGTCCACGCAAGGTCGAGACCCACCTGTCGTAACCATTAGACAATTAATTTACGACTCCAAAGGCAGCAAACAACATTCCTAACCAAATATGGTGTGCCGGAAACTTTTATAACCCATCATGTTTTGTATAAAAGAAGGAAACATACTGATTGTAAATTGAGACAATACTCAGATCTTGTGACTGGAACTGTTCTCCCGGCCATAATGTGTAATTGAACAAACTGTTACTGTTTTGCCAAACGCCTTTTGTCTTCTGTTATTTAAGGGATTTCTAACACATTCGAATAAGTACACAAATGTGATACCTCAAACATTTTGGTCTCTCAGAGTGATAAAGCTCGGAGTCGGTAGCACAAGTTGTCTTTTCTGGGAATGCAGCTACATAGCAAATCTCCTATTCTCTCCTCCCCCGCACCACACCCCAATTGTAGATGCCCAGACCACAAGGCTTGGACTTCTTAAAATGTCTTTGGCATTCACCATTTTTCACCTCCCATCCACCATATGTTCTTTAGCACCCTGCTTTGATCAGGGGTCACACAGCCATTTGCATCACTTACTGGCAACTATTTTGGAAGCTGTCTTAGAAAAACCAGCCCTAAATCAAGGGCACAGATGTATAGTGTGTGCTTATCAGTGATGTGATGGACTGTGAAGCTGCTGGATTCTTACCAAGCAGGCGGTCTTGAGTCGAAACTGGGATATGGGTCTGTTCCCCTGAACCTTCCCAATTGTGTGACTATGCTTTGTGCTGCCACCATGGCACGTGCAGGGTGCTCACTGTCCAGGCATATATCAAGTTACCTTCACCGTGCAGAGCTGCAGTCTGGGCTGGTTTTTCTTCCAACACCGCCCCAACGCGAAAAGCGCACTTTGTAGACAATCACTCATACGATTTGTACGACTTCTGTGACCTGCTGGGAGCAGTTGGAGGTGAAATGGATCACAGCTGAAACCTTGTGACCATGTTCGTCAACAAACCGAAGTACACGTGTCACTTTTCAAGTTTTCATGAGATAAAGTGAATGTAAAATTGTTTTTGCTCCATGTCTTCTTAGATCGAAGAATGCATGCTTTGCAGGTATGTCAGTGTGTGTAAATAAACTATAACAGTTTAATAAAGCACAAAAACAAGTGAATGTTTTAAAAAAGTAATACTAAGCATTTAGCCCTACCAATCCAAATCGATTTATTCAACATTATTTGATATTTGTATACTGTAAACCTAGCCAAAGACAGGGTTAAATAAGTATGATTTGAAGATCTTTACATTAGCCTATTTTTCCTTGAAAAATGTAAATTGTGACCTGCAGGTTATATAACGATCAACTGAAGATTTAACCCACTGAGCTATCGTCTATGTAAATAGAAGTCTGTGACCTGCACGTTACAAGCAATTCTCTGCAATGGACACATCACCCTGTGTGCTATTTATTGATTCATACTTATGACCGAAGATTACACACGCATCTCTTCAGCAAGTGCATTAACCATGTGAATTATCTTACCAGCATTATTAGCTGCAACATCAATCTATGCAGCAGGCACCTTAACTATGTGAACTATCTCAAAATGCAGTTAATTTGTGACTCGTAAGTCAGAATATCTTTACTATGCCTTTTTCCATGTTGCCAACTTCCTTCAGGTTAGAGTTTGTAAAAATATGTATAGGTCTAATGGCGTGAGGGTCGAACTGGTACCCAGAAGCAGGCCTGGCAAATGTTGTTTTAGCCGCCCCCATACTGTAAGAAGTGAGCGTGAGCAGCCTGTTATGTTATGTTATGTTAATAGTTTATAAAGCGCGTGAATCACCCCCAGGGGGGTCTCTCAGCGCTAGCAAGGCAGTGCGGGGCGGCTGAAGCAATATCATTCTGCGAAGAGGGTGGTCTTCAGTATCTTTCTAAACCTAAGGTAGTCAGAGCATTGCCTTAGGGGAAGGGCGAGCTGATTCCAAATCATAGGAGCTTGATAGAAGAAAGATTTACCTCCTAACCGTGTTCTCTTAATTCTCGGAGTAAGTAGCAGGGATTTAGAACAGGATCTCAAGTCGCGACTGGGAGTATATTGGTGAAGTCTCGCAGCCAGATATTGGGGGCCGGGTCCCCACAGTGCTTTATGAGTCAGGCAGCAGAGCTTAAACTTAATCCGTTTCCGCACTGGCAACCAATGAAGTTGTTGGAGCAGTGGGAGTGAAGCTGATCTATACGGGGCATTGGTAACTAATCGTGCCGCGGTGTTTTGAACTACTTGCAGACGGCTAAGAGCAGATTCATTAGCAGCGACCAAGAGGGCATTACAATAGTCCAACTTATTCGGTACAAGTGCCTGCACAAGTGTCTTGCGGAGAGAGTCCGGGAGATAGGGGAGGGCTTTCCTCAAAAGGCTCAAAGTAAAAAAGCATGCGCCGACTGTGTGAGATACATGGTCCTTCATAGACAGAGCCTGGTCAAAGCGCACACCAACATTTTTTGCTGTTAATTTGGGCAGAGGAACAGGGCCCAATTCCGATGGCCACCAAGTGGGAGACCACATGATGGGGGCATCTCCGAAGAGGATGATCTCCGTTTTATTTGCATTCAGTTGGAGAAAGTTGTTACTCATCCACTGCAAGATGGCCAACATACCTGAGGCAAAGGATGTATGGGCTGTCAGAGAGGATTTATTAAATGGAAAAATAATTTGGGTATCATCCGCATAAGATATGGGGATGAACCCAAGAGATCTTAAGAGAGAAGCAAGGGGGGCCACATAGATGTTGAATAATGTGGGGCTTAAACAAGAGCCCTGTGGCACACCCTTGGTCAGATTTTCAGTGGTAGAGCGGAAAGGGCCTAAATTAAGTGTTTGTGTGCGATTGGAAAGGAAACTGGTAATCCAGTTCGGTGCCATTCCTCCAAGACCAGTCTCCTTTAGTCTTCCGAGCAAGGTCAGATGGTCAACCGTATCGAAAGCAGCGGAGAGATCTAAAAGGACCAGGATGGCAGACTGTCCCTGATCAAGAGTAAGTCTAATGTAGTCGGTTACGGCTACCAACGCAGTCTCTGTACTGTAGTTTGCGCAGAATCCTGATTGGGACGGGTCCAAGTATCCGGTTGCTTCGATATGGTTAGAGAGATGTCTATTCACATGCTTCTCCAGGACCTTGCTCAGATAGGGCAGAAGAGAGATAGGGCGGAGGTTGGAAAGGTCATCCATTGGAAGATTCTTGTTTTTTCGCAATGGAATGACCTGGGCTGCTTTCCAAGTGGGGGGGACCAGACCCCTTCCAAGAGAGGAGTTAAGAAGAGGACTAACAGAGTCTGCGAGTACATGTGCGAGAGGCGCCGAGATTTTTGCAGGCATAACATCTAAAGGGGAACCAGATTTAACATTGCACAAAAGTGTAAAGGTTTCATCCCTAGAGAGGGGAGGGAAGGTCAGTAGAGTTGTAATGGTGGCATTATGGGATTTAAAAGTGTCATCAGGCAAGGTTGCGTGACAAATACTTGCGAATTTATCATAAATGGAGTCAATTTTTTGTATAAAAAAAGAGCTAATGTTGTTGCAGAGGGACTGGGAGAAGTTGTTATCCAATTCACAAGCTTTAGGTCAAATGAAATCTTGCAGGATTTGGTGAAGGATTTTAGGGGAATTACCTGCCTGTCTTAGTTGCTGGGCTATGTGCGATCTACGGGCTTGTTTGATTTCGTTATGGTATAGGGTGAGTGCGGCTCTATAATTTGCTTTATCCGTGTCTTGGTGAGTGCGGCGCCACCTTCTTTCCAAATGTTTGCAGTGGCTTTTTGTCGTGCGTAATTCGGGGGTAAACCAAATAGCCAAAGTATTCCTAGGGGCTTTAGTACAAGTCTTTACAGGGGCGATGGAATTGATGGTCGCTAGGACAGTGGTGTTGAAAAGAGTGAGATTTTCTTCAATATTATTGGTCAGAGGATAACTGGGGGGTATGAAGACCGATGAAAAGGACTCATGGTTGATTTTATACCATTGTCTGTAGGTAAATTGAGTGTGTGCTGCCGTTATAATGGGCATCTGGGAACACTGCACTTGAAAATTAATAAGTGCATGGTCCGTCCAGCACATAGGGCGGGGAGCTCCACAGGTAAGCCGATCAGTATTGGCGCAGATAATATCAATGGTGTGGCCTGCTGTGTGTGTAGGGCCATCATTCTTTTTTGTGAGATGAAGGGTGGAAAGGTCAGCAAAGAAGGATGATATTTCGGGAAGCAAATGATTTTCACTATGTATGTTAAAATCTCATAATAGTAGGAAGTTGTTAGAGGCAATGACATGAGGGGCTATTATTTCCATTAATTGTGTGGAGAAGTTCTTTAAAGGGCCCGGGGGCCGATACACCAAAGCCCCTGTGGAAATATGGATTTTTCTGATCAGTTATGTCCCCTATCTTGGACCCCAACGGTTTCATGTATGAATCACAAGTACATGTATGTTCCCTCCAGTTCCAGTTATGAAGACGCAAACACATGTGCGTCCACCGTCAACATGTCCTCTTTCAGATCCGCCATGAATAGGCCGGATATTCCATTCCTAAGTATGAAAGGCCACCGGCTTTATATGGTTCACTTATGCCATTTTACAGTCCAGGCAAGTAGGCCCTGATTCTGTCGTCAAACTCTTCTTGCCTTCTGCCTCTGAAAGCTCCAGTCTGAGCCTGCATCTGTGACCATGAACTTTGTCTCATTCTCTGCGCGGCTCACGAAGCCTGACATCAGCCTGTTCTCTGCCAAAAACTGTATTTCACCTTCGAAATTATCTGCTCCGTTCCCTGCCCAATGCATTCCTGTCTAGCAGTTTAAGTAAACATTCTTCCAGCTACCGAGCAAAGGCCTGTCTTCTCTGTCTTTATGCAAGTAATTCATAGCCCTATTACTATGGAAGATTTCCGCCCTCGCATCTAGTGTAGACACTTAGACGCTTGTACACGCACTAACCGTCAGTATAGTCAGTATAGAATAAGATTCTACTCGAAGAGACCTCTCTTTTGGATAACATAGTTCTTTAAACATGGGATGTTAGATATGATTTGGGATTAGGTTGACTTGACCCTCCAGACTTCTGTCGCCACATGTAGAGCTAAATGTCAAGTCCCCTTCACCCCCTAGTTGCACGTCAATCACACGTCATGCTGCTGCGCGCGCATTTCTGCCAAGTATTTCTGCTGACATTGCGAAATTCTTTCATAGAACCACCCTATTATGACATCACATCTGATGACGTTCTTTCATCACACCCAGTTACGCCTACTTTTTGCTACGCACGAATATATTATCCACACTATCAATTGTTACGCCTCTTGTATTTGCTTCACTGTAATGCCTATTGTATAAAAGTGATTGATTGTCAATAACGTATGTACTTCACTTCCTGAACCTTCGTGGTGATGGAACTTGGAGCAACCGATTATAATCGACCATTGGAATAAAGCCCATTCCGAACCTCTAATACCACGGATTCTGCCTCTTATTTACTGAGCTATTTTATTATGTTTCTGTATCAAATTAAGTCCCGGTAATTAAATTATTTACCACATGAATGGCGCCCGAACAGGGACACTTTCTCATCTCACGCGCCGGCGGTGAGTTGCAGGCCCGGTCTCCTGCCACAGCTGGACGGACAACAACGCGTACCAGCAGGATTTCCTGTATCTCCCTCCGGTCAAGCGGGGGCGACTGAGGCTGCGATCAACACCCAGACGAGGCGGTGAGAAGTGCGAAGTATCCCGACCAGAGCCTAGCTGAGAGAGCAAGATCCGAGGTATACAGAGGCCCACCAGTTTCCGAAGTCCCGAGTCGAGTCCAGTTTCCGAAGTCCCGAGTCGAGTCCAGTTTCCGAAGTCCCGAGTCGAGTCCAGTTTCCGAAGTTTCGAGTCGAGTCCAGTCCGGTTCAAGTTCAGTTCAGTTTCCGAGGCCTTCCGTTTCCGAGCTACCCGGTGAGTACCATTACTGGGGAGGCGTTCTGACGTGCACATAGGTTGTGCCGGTCAAGACGGGTTTGGGTACACAAATCTGGTCTGCACTGTTTCAGCAGTGTATCTGTACTGTTTAGCAGTATATCTAGTATATCAAGTATATAAATTCAGAATAATTCAGTTAATGTCGAGTATTATGTTTAGGTGATTAAGTTTTCCTTAGATCGTCATCATCATTGTTGCTCAGTTAAATGTTAAATGTTAAATGTTTTAAGTACGTTCTGCATATTGTGGTATGAATGACTGTTCATTATTGTGTTTACTGTATTAAGTTTGTTGAAAATCAAGTATCAGATCAGTTCTCAATATGCCGCTCTTTTCGAAATTAAGACAGATCACAACAAGAAAAGGGGTACTCGAAGAAGCCGTTCCTATTCCTCCTAGGGACACTCCAGGGTACTTCATGTATCATAAACATGGCTTAGACGCTATATTATTTCTTGATTTATGGGTAGACTACACCAAGGAATTACCAGAAAGTCAGAGGTGGCCCGCAGCTGGGACCTGGGATGCAGAGTGCATCATGAAAGTAGAGGAAGAGTTATGGAAAAGGAAAGTCAGACAGTCACAGAAAGACGCCATTGAGTTATGGCGTAAAGAATCTCATAGACGTACAGAAAAAGCACTCCGACAGGAAGAGAAAAATAGAGAGAATTCAAATAAAGTCCGAGAAAATCTATTAATTGAAGAAGGTACCCGAGTGAAATCAGAACAAGTAGACAGACAAAGAAATGCCCTTATGAATGGTATGTATCCCCTTCTGGCCGAAGGATTACCTAAGGCTACTCCGGAGATACCAAAAGACTTGCCACCCCCATTGTTTCCAATAAAAGTACATCCTAAGGGGCATCCTAGAACCGCAGAAGACGTTTTTCTTTCCTCATATTTAGATGACGCAGCTCCCGAGTACGCAAATTCCGCCCCACATAGACCGCCTGCCAGGGAGGTTCAACGCCAAGATCCAGCATCCGTATCTCTACAGCAACAAATCCTGACACAAGTTCCGGCGAGCACATCTGTTTCTACATCTGTTCCTACAGCTACTTCTATAGCTGTGTCCACACCTATAGTTGCTGTATCGCGTTCAACGAATCCTTTCACGCCCGATACCACAGACGGGGCTACGGGAGGTGCTACCAACATTTTTTCTACGCCACCCAGAATAAATAAACTTACCTTTCAAGAGTCAGCACATTCACGTACCCCCAAACTCATAAATGCCCGTACGCTTAAGGAACTTCTTATAGATTGTAGATATGACCCTGTGCCCGGCAAAGAGGACGAAATGACCCTGGCATCATTACGTATCAGACGAGCCGCAGTGTATTTAGGGAAGTTACCAGGAATGACTGCGCATCTAGACAATATATACCATTTTGTCCAAACAGGGCGAGATTCTGAGTGTATTAACAGAGCTATGGAATACCAGAAAGTGGAGATACAGGGGGAACTGTTACGTTTCCTTATAAATTGTGTGATCAGAAATCAAGACCGACCGGGGGTAGACCCGGAAGCAATGCAAATTCTTACCAGATGGAGCCAGAATATATCAGAAGGGAGACATGATAAGCAAAATTGTATAATAGCCATGTGCCGAAAGATCCGTAAAGAAATAGAACGCCTACATGAAGAAAGATTAGCGGTAGACCAGTTCGAACAAGGCGAGGAGGAAGGATCAGGACTGCCCACAGGACAGTCAGACACCATAGCCTATGTAGGTAGAGGAAGATCTTGTAACAGTACTAGATGGCATATTGACCCGATACGTCCGATATGTCCAGATAATAACAGGAATTTCCAAACACCTATAATTAATATAAGGTCTAACGAGCATTCGTTCCAAGCCGCTGACAAATTACTCCGAGAACGGAGGGGTTATCATTTTCTCGATTCTATGGATGAACAAGAATTAGCCAGGTCAGCCGTCCATTGGGTTGCCAGTCCTGGAAAGTATGGTGATGATACAGTAGCACACACATTTTTGAATCTCACCCCAGATGAACAGCGTTTAGCTGGGATTTATATGATTCAACAACTCCTTATACTATATCAGAGTCAGCATTCGGATCCTGGTCCCTTGCCTGATATATTGACTGAATTACTCATGAATAGATGGAGAGGTTCAGGTACTAAATTAATTAAAGAAATACTAGAATCAAGAAAACAGTACATTCTTTTTGTATGCCCAGAACATGTCTCATTGCCCATCAAGGAAAGAACCACGTATTACATGGACAGACAGAATCCCTTACGAGAAGTACACCCAATAAAGGGCGAGGACAATGAGTTTAAACGCGTATTTGTATATACGCCCATATCGAAAATAGAATTGTTAGAAATGAAGAAAGTGGTACCCAGTCATGACAAAGACCCAGCGGGTTTCCACCGAGAAATTAAAGACATGTTACTCATGGGAGAGTATACCTATCCCGACATTATGACAATATTAAAAGTATTAATGCCTGCTGGCATTTATGAAAAACTCAGGGAAAAAGAGTGGGAGGTAGGAGACCAAAAGATAGAATGGTCAGCATTAGAAGCAGAAGAAAAGGCCCGAACTGCAGGAGCAGGGCTTGGGGATAAAACTAAAGCACTACCAGGTTTACTAGTACAGGTACTGCCACGTTTATTAACTACGAAAAAGGAAGATTGGGGTACAATTTCAGCCTGTAAACAGAAGCAAGATGAAGACACTAGTGATTTCTATGCCCGATTTGAAAAATGTTTTGGTATAAATAGTGGCATAAAAGCAAGTAGCGAATCATACCCACATCTGTTTGTGACAAAATTAGTAGAAAATGCCTTGCCTCAAGTGAAGAATAGAGTATTAAAATTCGAGAGTACCTGGCAAGGTAGCACTCCATCACAAATGTTACAAATGTTACAGTACCATCACAATAGAATTAGAGAAGAACAGGAACATGAACAAAGACGCATGAAAGACACGAAAATGAAAATGCTAGTCTCCCAGACAGTTCCAGCTGAAGGACATAAAAAGGGTACGACACATTCCGGTGATTCAACAGGACCTGTAAAAGGGATATGCAACTATTGTAAAAAGCCAGGTCATTACGTACACGATTGTCCAGTTTTGAAACATAATATCGCCATAGGTAATACAAAAGAAAGACCACGGCCACCTAGACAGGATCAGAATGAACAAGGAGCCCCGCAGCATGCACAGTCCATGCCAGCTCCACCACAGTCTATACAGTTTGTGCCAGCTGCACCAGCGCTGCCTGTTGCTGCCACACAAACCACGACACGACAACTGTACCAGACCGCACAGTACGACTATCCTGATTATCAACGATACGCATGAACAAGCCTAGAGAGGGAAGTTGACTTACCCCTTATCGAGGTCCCTGTAGACCAAGAAGGACCTTATGTACATAGTGAATTATTAGGCCAAGACAGAAAATGTTTACTCGATACAGGGGCAAGTCGAACAACTATAAAACGTAGTGAAGTTCCAGGGGCACCCCTCTCAGGCTCACAGAATATTTCCCTTGGTTTTTCAGGAAAACCTATTGTTAATGAAGTGTCACAACCTCTTCCACTTACGATAGGACCTTTGACCCGAACTACAGATTTATTGCTTACTAAATCATGTCCAGAAAACTTGTTAGGAATAAAAACACTGAAAGCTCTAGGAGCTATAATATGTTGTTCTCCGGAAGGAGTAAGATTGTTTTTACGTGATTTTAAAGGTCACTATGTGTCTAGAGACATGGATCCCCGACTGCAGACTTTACCTACACATCTATGGGCACAAGGCCCTACTGATGTTGGTTGCATGAATATTACACCATATCGAGTCACACTAAAGGCAGGAGTGGTACTACCACGAATGAGACAATACAAGTTACCACCAGATGCTGTAGTGGCTTTACTGCAAATCATTGACGAGCTCATTGCCCAAGGAGTGGTTGTGGAAACAGACTCCAATGTATGTAATTCACCGATAATTCCGATTCTTAAACGAACAGATCCGAAGGCCCCGCCAGTATATCGATTGGTTATTGATCTGCGCGAATTAAACAAATGCATTGTGCCACAATTCCCTGTGGTCCCAGATATCTCGTCATTACTAACAGCTATTGATTCCGAAGCAACATTCTTTACTGTAATTGATCTCAAGAATGCCTTTTTCAGCGTCCCAATAGATCCGGAAAGCCAATATTTGTTCGGATTTAGTTTAAATGGACGTAGCTTTAAATTCTCCCGCGCACCTCAAGGATTTACAGAAAGCCCCAGCATCTATAGCCAAGCACTGAAACGAGAACTCGACAGTATCCACATGCCAGTTAACACTGCTCTGCTTCAATATGTCGATGATCTGCTGATCACCGCGAGAAGCGAACCCGAATGTGAGAAAGCATCACTGACAGTTTTACAATTTCTAGCCGAGAAGGGGCACAAGGTGTCCCCTTCTAAGCTGCAATTCTGTGTCCAGCGAGTTGTTTATCTTGGACACTCGCTGTCCAAGGAGGGAAGGCAGCTTACACCCGACCGCATTCAGTTAATAGCTAACATGCCAATACCCAAGACACAAAAGGAGGTACGGGCCTTCATAGGCCTCACTTCATATTGTAGGCAGTGGATCCCTCAGTATGCATTTCTAGCAAAACCACTCATTCAGTTGACAACACAGGAGGCAGCCACATCGACTGTTCTCCCTTGGACTCAGGAACATACACAAGCTTTTGAAAGCCTAAAGAAAGCTTTATGCCAAGCACCTGTCTTAGCCACACCATGTTACAGTAAACAGTTTACACTCTTTGTTACAGAGCGCGAAGGTACTGCCTTGTCAGTACTCACACAGGAACAAGCAGGATCACACAAACCATGTGCTTATTTTTCTAGTACATTAGATCCCGTAGCTCAGGCTTTGCCTGCGTGCCTGAAATCAGTGGCAGCAACAGCTTTAGCAATCAGACAAAGCGATGCTATAGTGTTAGGACATCCATTGACAGTTCAAGTACCACATGCAGTAGAGGTTCTTGTAAATAGAACGCAAACACAACACTTGACTATAGCGCGACTTACAGGGTACGAATTAACATTGTTTCAGCCACATATAGAAATCAGACGTTGTAACACATTGAATCCTGCCACACTTTTGCCAGTAAACGGAACAGACCCACTAGCCCATGACTGTATTGAAGTTATTACAATAACGACGAAACTCAGACAAGACTTAACCGATGTCCCATTGTCAGACCCAGACCTGACGTTGTATGTAGATGGTTCATGTATGAGAACAAGTACAGGAGACTTAGTGGCCGCTTACGCAGTCACAACAGACACTGAAATCATTGAAACAAATTGCATAAATACCTTGTCAGCTCAAGCCGCAGAGCTCATCGCTCTGACCCAAGCCTGTATTCAAGCCACAAATAAAAAAGTCAACATATACACTGATTCACGTTATGCATTCGGAGTTGTACATGACTTCGGCGTGCTGTGGCGAGAGAGAGGTTATTTAACTTCCCACGGTGCCCACATTCAGCACGGACCCCTCATTCATGCCTTATTAGATGCAATACATCTACCCACTGCAATATCAATCATGAAATGTAAAGCTCATACGAAAGTTACTGATATCATTTCTCAAGGCAATGATCTAGCTGACAGAACAGCTAAACAGACTGCTCAAACTCAAACATCCGACATGACAAAGACAATAGTCCCGACGCCAACACATTGTATGACGGTTAAAGATCCTACTCTTGACGTAATTGATATACAGACACATGCTACACCAGACGAAATAAAGAAATGGACTGAATTAGGAGGGATCCAAACGGATCAAGGATGGATGATGAAGGAAAAGTCTGTGTGGTTCCTTCCTGATTCAATGGTCCAGGTTATAATTAACACTGTACATAGTCCAGCGCATCTAGGAGAAAAAGCTATGCTAGACAGCATTCAACACATTTGGTTCAATAAACATTTACGAGCAGCAGCTAAACAAAAAGTTCGTACCTGTATGATCTGTTGTCAGTTCAACCCAGGAAAAAGCGTTCCCGTAGAACAGGGTGGATTTCAGCCTCCTGATCACCCTTTTGAAGCCCTCCAGATGGATTATATCCAGATGGAACGATGTCGAGGATTCAAATATGTTCTCGTAGTTGTTTGTGCTCTTTCCCGTTGGACGGAGGCATACCCGGTTTCAGATTACACTGCCCCGACTACTGCCAAACAGTTGGTTCGAGAATTCTTCCCACGGTACGGTTTACCACGTGTTGTCTATTCAGATAACGGCCAGCCGTTCTCATCCGAATTAATGAAACACGTTTCACTTTTGTTAGGCTATCAGTGGAAATTCCACTGTGTCCGACACCCCGAGGCAGCAGGTCTCGTAGAAAGACATAATCAGACCCTGAAAATTAGATTGTCCAAAATATGCAGAGAGAAAGGTGTCGACTGGGTAGTAGCATTACCAGTTGCACTCTTTTACACGAGAATGGTAGCACACTCTCGAACAGGGCTATCCCCGTATGAGGTGATCTTCGGCAGACCACCAAATATGTGGGGGACGCCTATACCACGCAAAATAACTGATATTGACTGTAATATGCTGACAGATTACTTGGCTTCCTTGATGTCTGCACTACAATCTTGTCGTTCACAGGTAGCTGCAGCTTTTCCTGACAACACTGAGGTGAAACCCCATGACGTAGTTCCGGGAGACCTGGTCCTGGTGAGGAACTTTGATCAAAAGACTCAGCTGGAACCTAGGTGGAAGTCGCCTCAGCTTGTATTGCTCACCACAAGGACAGCCGTGAAGATCGAGGGCAGGAAAGGCTGGATTCATTCAAGTCATATCAAGAAATTTCATGGACTATCATCGGATGTGAATACCACACCTCGTGTGTCTTCACCCATTGACTCAAAACTTCCTTTTGTTGAAAAGAGTAAATCCGAACTTTATAAACTGAAACTCAGGTCCAATCAGTCAAGCAATTTGATTGTTTAAGTCCTCTCCAAGGTGAAGCGGTTGAATTGTCTCTGACATGTATCCCTTGGACCTGAATAGAGAAAACACCCGAAAAATGTTGAAACGACAGGCGTACTGTAAATCACTGCGTAGTCATTGCACAGTGACGTTATTAATTTTGTTTTTCTTAAGTTTTTTAATAATTACTGCAAGTATATTGTTGCACATATATTATCCTATTTCTAGACATGTTTATAATATTACTGCTGAACATTCTTTTAGTGAATTACCTCCGCTTGAGTTGTCTTATAGATTTGCGCTGCGCAATAACACGTTTATTAGTATGTTACATCATTCCCATCAGGTTAGCAATGCTACAAATTGTTGGATATGTGGTCGACTCCCTCCCTATCAGAATTATAAGGGAATTCTACCTCTCTTTCCATACCCGTTCACACACAACGGCTCCTGTGGAGCATGGTTTAGTTTAATTAATTCTCTAGATTCGAATTCTGCAGTTTATCAAGATAACTGGGTATGGGGAAATTTGAACTTAGTTTTGCTTAAGGTCTGCTACCCTAACAAGGAGGGACTTCCCCAGAGAACAGGAACTGATCTAGAAAATGAAGTGTATGGATTAGGTAATTTTACGCTTAATCTTATGATCCTAAATGTCGAATCCGAAGCTGCTCCAATTTTGCCCGCTATGTCAATATTTCCAGTAAAAGGTGAATTGTGTGTAAGAAAGAATGGTTCCATACATATGGGCCATAGTAGATGCACCACTGTAGTAGAATTTAGTGATCAAGGCAAGTCTACATTTAGAGCTTCCCGCCATTCCTATTTCATATGTGGTCAGACGGCATATGTACGTTTGCCTCTAAATTGGGATGGTACTTGCTACATTGGATTCCTTTTGCCACCTGTTTTCCTAGCTCCTCCTGATTATCACAGAAATACTCATTTAGTATATAATAGAGTAAGGAGAGATCTCCCGATAGTCGATTACACTGAAACAGCATGGGAAAAATACACAGATTTCAATAAAGGTCTCTTTCCCTATATAGGTACCGTTACTAATAGTAAGCTGATACGTAGATTAACTAGAACCCTTGAAGCAGTAGTGAACGAAACTATTTCCGCCTTAGGCAATTTAACAGAAGAGCAGTCTGCTATGCGGATTGTTGTGCTTCAAAATCGTCTTGTCCTTGACGTCATCCTGGCCGATAGGGGCGGAGCTTGTAGGGTCATCGGATCAAGCTGTTGCATTTTCATACCAGAAAATTCGCCATCTGTATATAAAGCCATAACTCGCCTTCATAAGATTGTAAGCCAGATACATCAGAACCCAGGCACCTGGACTTGGTCCGGTTGGTTTTGGAGTGTATTATCTACCTTTGGATGGAAGGTCCTATCTTTCCTAGGTATTGGCCTTCTCATACTATTCAGTTGCTGTCTATGTCTACAATGTGGACCAGCGATCTGTGGTCTGTGTGCCACATCGTGTATTCCACCACCAAGATTTCATTCGTCACGGAAGAAGAAAGAAGAACAAATGATGTTATATGAACAGATCAATGGATTGATGAAGATTGATATCTCTTAACGGGCAAGTAGGGGACAAGGAGGGAATGTGGAAATATGGATTTTTCTGATCAGTTATGTCCCCTATCTTGGACCCCAACGGTTTCATGTATGAATCACAAGTACATGTATGTTCCCTCCAGTTCCAGTTATGAAGACGCAAACACATGTGCGTCCACCGTCAACATGTCCTCTTTCATATCCGCCATGAATAGGCCGGATATTCCATTCCTAAGTATGAAAGGCCACCGGCTTTATATGGTTCACTTATGCCATTTTACAGTCCAGGCAAGTAGGCCCTGATTCTGTCGTCAAACTCTTCTTGCCTTCTGCCTCTGAAAGCTCCAGTCTGAGCCTGCATCTGTGACCATGAACTTTGTCTCATTCTCTGCGCGGCTCACGAAGCCTGACATCAGCCTGTTCTCTGCCAAAAACTGTATTTCACCTTCGAAATTATCTGCTCCGTTCCCTGCCCAATGCATTCCTGTCTAGCAGTTTAAGTAAACATTCTTCCAGCTACCGAGCAAAGGCCCGTCTTCTCTGTCTTTATGCAAGTAATTCATAGCCCTATTACTATGGAAGATTTCCGCCCTCGCATCTAGTGTAGACACTTAGACGCTTGTACACGCACTAACCGTCAGTATAGTCAGTATAGAATAAGATTCTACTCGAAGAGACCTCTCTTTTGGATAACATAGTTCTTTAAACATGGGATGTTAGATATGATTTGGGATTAGGTTGACTTGACCCTCCAGACTTCTGTCGCCACATGTAGAGCTAAATGTCAAGTCCCCTTCACCCCCTAGTTGCACGTCAATCACACGTCATGCTGCTGCGCGCGCATTTCTGCCAAGTATTTCTGCTGACATTGCGAAATTCTTTCATAGAACCACCCTATTATGACATCACATCTGATGACGTTCTTTCATCACACCCAGTTACGCCTACTTTTTGCTACGCACGAATATATTATCCACACTATCAATTGTTACACCTCTTGTATTTGCTTCACTGTAATGCCTATTGTATAAAAGTGATTGATTGTCAATAACGTATGTACTTCACTTCCTGAACCTTCGTGGTGATGGAACTTGGAGCAACCGATTATAATCGACGATTGGAATAAAGCCCATTCCGAACCTCTAATACCACGGATTCTGCCTCTTATTTACTGAGCTATTTTATTATGTTTCTGTATCAAATTAAGTCCCGGTAATTAAATTATTTACCACACCCCTCTCCATAGATCGTGTGAGGCCATTTCCATCTTGAAGAGCAAAATTTCAATTTGGGGGTTGGTATGCTGATCAAGCATCGTAATTTGTACATGCTCCTTATGAATAATTGCAACCCCCCCCCCCCCCCAGGTTTTTTGCTGCCGATCAAGCCGCAGAATTCTGTACCCCTCTGGAATAGCGATTTTAATATCGGGGCAGCTGGAGGGTTTCAACCAGGTCTCAGTCAAGAAACCCATATCAGGAGAATCAGTATTTAATATATCCCAGATCTCTAAAGCGTGTTTTGGGAGCGACCTAATATTACCCAGAAAGCCCTTCCAGAAATGGCCCTGAGTGGTCTGAGGGATTGGGGTATTGCCTGCAGTATTAGTGTCTGGGGGGGGCCGAGGATGCGATATCACACTGTCCACAAGCCGATGTGGTAGGGCCAATTTGTGGGATTTCAACATCACAGTTACTTTGAGATTTGCATTGTATACAGGAGAAGGGCCCTTCCAGGGAGTGCAGCCCCCCGTTGGGGCAGGTCAAGCTGGTCAGGCGACACTCACCTTGAATAAGCTTGAGTTCAGACCTACTATATGTGTATATGCACTTCAAGTGATTGAGTGTCGAGTTGGCATAGTCCCTGGCGCCTGGCGGAGTCCTGGCGCGGACGGGCGCAGACGGGCTTGCCTTTGGCGTGCCTTCGGCGCGCCGCCGACGCGCCCGCTGCGCGCGTCCGCTGCGCGCCTGCGCCATGGCCCTCTAAGTAGCGTGTGGGAAGCAGACGCTAGACTGCTCCCCACGTTACCTCCAAGATGGCGGGCGGGCAGCCAGGAGACGTGAGTACAGCGTTTGAAATGTCTCAGTGAGGGGGAGCGGGGAGATAGTAAGTGTGCCTTAAAA
Source organism: Triturus cristatus (assembly GCF_964204655.1). Taxonomy (NCBI): domain Eukaryota; kingdom Metazoa; phylum Chordata; class Amphibia; order Caudata; family Salamandridae; genus Triturus; species Triturus cristatus. Next base: position 958,494,677 of record NC_140585.1, on the reverse strand, counting down.
GTGAGCTCTTTTAAGATATTTAAAAACACAGTAAATACAGTAAATGCCCACACTAAAAACGATAGTAAAAACGATAGTAAAAACAACCACACAGCGAGAAAGAACCTCCAGTACCCCTCGCACCGCGCAGCAGCCTCGATCTCCCGGCTCAAGCCTCAGGAGATGTCGACTACTGCAAAGGAGGGCTGGGGGAGTTCTGAGCATTTAACAACACGCTTTTTTCATCATATGCTGGCATGTTCCCATGTCCTTTTTACTTAATTTGTCCTTCCGTCTGCCCCTCATCCTTGCTCTTAATCTCTTTCCCACTTTCTCTGTGACATCTCAATGACTCCTTCTCATCCATCCTTTCTTTTGCTTCCTTCTCATTAATGTCACTCGGTCCTACCCCCTCCCTATTCTTCTGTCTTTATCCTTTTTCCATTCCTCTATCTCTCGTCTTCCCTTCTCCTTTCCTCACCCCCGCTTCTCATTCTTCTTTATTATCTTTTTCTCACTACTTTGCCTTCTGTCTTCTTCCTCCCATCTCTGTCCTTCTAGCCCCCTTTGCTCACATTATCTTCCCCTTTTCTTTCTCTCCTTCCTACATCTGCTTTCTTTCAATCTTATTTTGTTATTTCCATTCTCTTTATTTTCAAAGACACCCAAATACACAAACGCATGGAAATAAAGGCCATAAACACAGACAAACAATTAATTGATCCTATTACCTTTTATTGGATTGCTTCTTGTGTATTTTTCCTCTTATTCTTATTGCGTGTTGAAAAGCTAGGTCAATCTTAAGTAATATCCTTTTATGTCACATACAAGTTGCTAAGTCAGCCATAATAGGATAAGTAAACTACGTCATAAGCAAACAAGATGATTTGCCCAAGAGCACACAGTTTAGTCAGAAGTAGAAAGTGAGATTCCATCGAAAGCCTAGCCAGTAGAGCACTTCTCTACTCATTCTCCTGTCTGATGTTTGTACAGTGGAGTGAAAGAGGCCGCATCTCTGGGCATTCTTCTTCTGGACTTCTCCTGTAGCACTGCTTTCAAATGTGTTCCTTGGTGATTCTTACCACTGTGCTCTCTTATGCTTGCATTGTCGCCATTTCCTCTGAGCTGCTGCTTTACTAGCGGTAGGCTCCTGCTGTACTCTGTCCATCAAGGCTTCTTAAGAACTGCATAAAATCAGGCTCCTGCAGCACTTCCTCTCTCAGGGGCCCTGTGATTCGCTCCCTTTCCCAGGTCTCTTGCAGCTATTTCTCTCCTCCCTCCTGCACGTCTGTGTGCCCATGCAGTGCTCTCTCCCACCAAGGCAAGGGTCCTACAGGGCTATCTCTTTCTTGGAAGGCAGGCGACCTTCCTTTATGCTGCTGCAGTACCTCTTCCCTCCATTCTTCTATAGCGCTCCTTTCAGCCCTGTTAAGTTTCTTAGGTCCATGGGCGACTAGTTGGTCCATTCTAGGCTTTTCGTTTGCTTTCTTGGACTTTTAGTCATACTGATTGACTACAAGTCCTATGAAGCAAGTAAAAAAACGGGGGGGGGGGGGGGGAGAAGAATATTAACGAGAATGTCACACAGCGCAGCAAGTAACCTTGCTGTGATGCACTGCGTGACAGGGAATGGGCAGGCATGAGCCGTATTCAATGCAATAAGGCGCATTCCTGCTTTTTCCTCTGCCCTAGAGCTCTTTTGACAGCCTAGTGCCAATGCAGGCACCATAGCACCATGGTGCAAGGGTGCCTGCAGGATTGTTTTATTGCAGGACGGGAAACAAACCTACGTGCACAAAAACAATCCGGAGTGGCATATTCCTTTTTCTATGTGTGCTGAGGAAGTAACAAGGAGAAAGGAAAATATTTTTCCTCGTTATGCCGCACCTGAGAAGGCGTATATTTTTGTCACCTTCCCAGGTCTACCAGTTCTGGTAAATCTAGGAATGCGTCAAAAACCATGGAAGTTGCATGTGCACACACATGTAATGCCCATGGAACGCCTTCCCATGGCAGAGTAAGGTAACGCAGTGATTTGTGCTGCGTTGCCTTACTCCACATTTATGCAATCACTCAGACCACACAAAGTGGCCTTGCATGGCTTCATAAATCACATGTAATGTGTGTGTCGCCCTTGCACCTTGTTGCGTGGTACAAGAGCGACCCAATACGGTTGCTAATAGGCCCCCTGGTCTGAAGCACATCGTGACAGAAATGGGAAACTTGGAAGCTATAACCATCTCCTACCATGCTCCCTCCTTCACAACCCATCCCTCACATCATCAGTGAAGGCGGAAGCATGAGATGCAGCTCCATAAACTCCAGAAGCGTAGTGAGAAAAGTAGCTTACTGGCTCCTTCAGCAGAGCAAATGTCTGGGCATGACCAGAAGTCCTGGCGATTTATCTTACCCAAGGGTACTTTGCATGCAGAGATCTGTATGCCGACAGCTGGTAGGAAAAATAAAACTACATGTCCCAACATGCAAAGTGTTTTTGGATTAAAAATTCAGGCCTCATGGGGATTGTTACAAATGACATGAATCTAAGAGGAAGCTGTGGATCGTCCACACTACAATGCTCCCACCATCTCACATTCAAAGCCATCTTCTACCCCAGATCACCCCTAGACCTGCACCCCACCAGAATAATAACAGGCTGCTTGGCTTACTTACCTGACCTGCGCCCAGTCTCAGGGTGTGGATTGTCTGCTATGCTCACCCTCCAACTCTGGTCACGCGTCTTTTTCTGACCAAGTCTGCGACGGGTATCAAATCCACTCCTGCCTTCAACGAGACCAAGGCGCGAGCCTATAACCAGGGGTGTGGGAGCCATGGGTGTTTGTGTTGTACTAAGCATCCCTAAGTAAGTAATCACTCTCAGTTTGTGACTTCCACTTCCAGTGTCAGAATGTACAATGAAATGCAGCAGTGGCTGCTTCACTAGGAAGCCCTAAGATCTTGTGTTAGCATTAGGCAGATTAAAGGAAAGCACCTAAGTCCAAAAGCCGGTGCAGAGGCGCGTGGCAGTATCTGTGATAGACACACACATGCAGTGGTCAGCAGATGAGGTCAAAGGGCTGTTGTCGTTGCATCTGAGCAGCCATGTCTCACAACACATGCCGAATATAGCCAATTTACAGTTTCCTGGAGTCATTTATTCAGGCCCAGAATGGCGCTACTGGGCGCTTTCCTGGTGCCCTGCAGCGTGCGGTGTGGCTTGACTGCTGGTGAGGGTTTGTTTTGTTTGCTGGGGCCTGTGTGGCTGTGTTCACTGCCTGCAATGCTTTTAAATAAACAATGTAAAAAAATGTTTTTTATGGTGCTTCAAATCCTTTAATTTTTTTAACTTGGGTGGTTCTTGTCTCTTGTAGGGTCTCCACGAGCAGCACTGACCTCAGGGATTTGGAGGGAGCATACGGGTGAGTGGTGTGCAGGCGCGCAACATCCATTGGACTCACAGGGCTTCAGCCCCATCCCTAACCCCCCCCCCCCCCGCCCCCCCGTCGTGTGTGGCAGCCCGGGATGAGACAGCTTCCCGGCGCACACACAGCCGCACCCGAGCACTTCACAGGTCTTTAAAAGACCATTTGCATGTTAATGAGGCCTCGCTGTTGTTTCACCCCTTCTAAGGGCCCCTGCAGCTCCACTCTGCCTATGGCTTAAAAGATTCAGACCCCCCGAAATTTTTTCTTAGCCCCCCCCCGAAATGTGGCTCTAGTTGCGCCTCTGGTGGTGTGCTCTTACTTGGCTCAGAGAGTCCACTACATTCATGATCAAGACCATTCAAAATTCAAAACGTGATGTCTTTATGAAGAGATCTTTGCATTTCACCCTTGCATTGAGTTGCAATTGTTATTGCAATTGATAGCAGTGAAAGGTTTTAATCATGAATTTAGAAACATTCATGTCCCCACCATCACCCTGATTACGCTGCTATTGGTGAACCGAAAAGAAAGCTGTCTCTTCTCCCCTCTGTGTGATCTTTGATTTTAGTATATATGAAGTAACATTAAAGTAATTTGCTTTTGTGCAGCACAGACCTCAAGCTGATATATTTTAGGAAGATGCTTTGATGAGAAGATGAAGGAAAAAGAAGCACTGTGAAAAAAATTGCCTACGATCACGCAATGTGGTCAAGTGGAAGCAGGGATTGAGGCAAAGTTTTTGTGCAATTCAGCCACTATATGGCAATCTCATGCTCTCTCCTGTGTTAGATCAAAGCTTACTGCTTTGTGCTTAATTCTTTCAGGCGCTAAATCAGCGCACTCTGTTAAATACATCCAGGCTGTAAATGTTGCATGAGATATTGGCGGTAGCAGAGTTTGGGGAGGGCGATGTTTTAATGCAGATGCCTAAATGCAAACCAGAGCACTCACCTTTGATCAGTGCATTGCGACCATTTGCTCAATGTAGCTAAACGTCTTTATTCACTGTCATCTACTCTTGAATAAATTTACCCACTCCCCACCATTCAATATTCATTCATTGAGCCATGCAGCCCCGTCTCCAATTTACATCCATCTATTTTATGATTGGTGAAGGCTTGAACGTGAAAAATGTGTTGTAAAACATACCATATTTGCCTTTTTATCCCAAATATTTCTTAAGGGGAGAACCCTCCAACTCCCTCTTGCAGTGGTCAGCCTCCCTTGCAGTGCTGGCTGCTACATGCAGTATGGGGGATGGTCTGACAACATTTACCAGGGCTACTTTTGGTTCCCAATCTACCCTTGATTTTTTTCCATTTCCAGCACTAGTCCTTATACACGATGTCATGGATTTGAGACTCATTTGAATGTTGTCTTGATAAATTTGCACTTCAGAGTGGCAGTGATAAACATATTCTTCATACCAGCAGCAGCTGGCATGCAGGCAGAGTGGGAGCCGGGCATATGTGGTGTCAGTGCGTACATGCGGGGTGAATGGTGTAAGTAAATAAAAAGAAAAAAACAAACACCTTGCTTGCTGCATGACTTCCGAAGTCCTCCTCGTTCCGGTCTCCTCGGGCTCCAGTAAATTTCCTTAAGCAATCCTGGCATTGCTCTCATGCTGGTAATAAACATGAGAGAAGCAACAGCATTGGAGGGAGCAGCCTCTCTCAGCGCTCTCAAGAGTGCTGGAGGCCTGTGCTTTCTCTAACCCAGCTGTCTTAAGAAAGCTAAATTAGAGAAGTTTAGAATACGCATATCTGCCTGGCCAGCCAAAAAGATATGCACACTTTGAACTGAAGTGCACAGCTTCCTACTGCCACTCAGCAGCAATGAACCCGCCCCGTCCTGACACTCCATTCATGGCAGGGGATGGAAAATAAAATGTTAATAAATCAACTTTATTACCATTGCATTTTTCATCCCTGGGCGGCAGTTTGGGCAGAGGGGCGACGCTCCTCCATCCTAATGGAGGAGCTGCTCCTGCTTCATACAGCCCTTGCACAGAAGTCAACTGGTCCATGGTCACAAGGTTGATTATTAGCCAGTTTTATTTTTGCAGCCAAAACTGCCACTTTTAAGCCCACACTGTTAGACCTGGCATCCTTGACATGGTTTCCCCTGACTTTTTGCCTTCTGACCTCCTGTTTCACTGACTTCATTTTAATGAATTTAGGACTCAGTGCACGTTGTCACTGCTAACAAGTTTTAAAGTGCACGTGCTCTGTACTTAAAACATGATAACACTGACTTATCCACAATTGGCATACTCACTTTACTTATAAGTCCCAAGTAAAGTGCACTACATGTGCCCAGAGCCTGTAAATTAAATGCTACTTGTGGGCCTGTAGCACTCACTGTGCAACCCACTTTAGTAGCCCTTTAAACATGGTTCAGGTCTGCCACTGCAGAGCATGTACTTGCAGTTTTAAACAGCTGTGTAGACCTGGCAAGTTAACCCACTTACCAGGCCCAAACCTTCCTTTTTTATACATATAAGCCACCCCAAATGTAGGCCCTGGACAGCCCCAAGAGTAGAGTGCAGTGCATTTAAAATGTTGGACATGTACTTTTAAGTCTAACATGTCCAGGTAGTGAAAAACACTTACATTTGTTTTTCACTACTGCAAGGCCGATCTGTCCCATAAGTTAACATGGAGATTACCTTATTACATTTTATATGTTCAATTTCTAATTGTGAAGATATGGGACCCCCATGTTTGGATTCTCTGGAATCACAATTGAAAATCCTAACTTATGGTGCAGTTAGAATTGAAATTGTAATTTTGAAAATACTACTTTTATCTCTGGACACATATCTGGGGTGGGTGACAGCTGGGCTTTGTGCATACACTCCAGACAGCCACACACAAAGGGAGCTTAGGTGTGACTGATGGGCCAGCCATATCCTGACGGGCCATTCTAAGCAAAATGAGAGGAAGGAGCTGGCACTTACACCTGAAATGGTTGTGTCCTGTTCCCACACAAAGGAGTGCTTAACCCCCTGTAGGAGTCTGAAGCCAGGGCAGCAAGTGTCAGGCCCCTCTTTGAAGTCTCTCCCACTTCAAAGGCACACCTGGGTATAAGTACTGGACCCCTTACACCATCAACTCAGTACACTTCTGGATCTGTGGATACTCTCCCAGGAAGTAGGACTGCTGTGCTTCTGAACGGACTGTCACTCTGCTGGACTCTGCTGAACTTCTGTTCTGCAAACCTGCTACCTACTGGACTCTTGCATGGGAGTGAGAAGGACTGAACCTGCAACACTCCACCACTTGTACCCAGGGATGCTCAAAGAGCTTGTCTGCTTGCCTCCTGTTGGAAGTCTCAGGGACATTAAAGGCTTCACTCCACTTTTCAGCAGCACCTGAACTCTGCCATCTGAGAGTCTTGCCCTGCCAGGTGGTGCCAATCCAGTCCTGGGCCCGTGGAAAAGGACCTAAAGTGCTGCAACCTGCAAAACCCACACATTGCCATCGTTGCGCGGCTTGAACTGGTGCATCACCCACAACGCGACGCCACTGCTGCAAGGACCAAAGAGCTTGCATCGCCAACTGAGTGGCACCTCACCTCCAGTTCCTGAACCGTCCTCGACCTGTGTGGCTCGACGACGATGCCTCACCTACATCTTGGAGTTGGACGAAGATGCATCTCTGATTTGCACGACTCAGAACTTACACATCGCCTACATCCTGAGGATTTATGCTGACGCATTGCCTCCTCTGCTCCTCTCATCTCGTCCTCGATGTTGACGTAACCCCCGAACCAAGGTACTGTTTCAGTAGCCCAAGGCTGGTTCCTGTAACCGACCCACGCTCCATCGCTGTCAGCCTGAACCTTTGGATTTGACCTGGTCTAGCGCAACCAGATAGCCCCAGTTGGTGCTTTATGATTTTAAACACTATATTTCAAGATAGTTTCTAAAAATTCAGAACTCTGGTTCTACTTATTGGATTTTTATTGTTTTGGTCTTGTTTTGTTCAATAAATTAAGCTCTAGTGTTCTAACCAAGCTTGGTATCATTTTTGTGGAGATTTCACTCTTTTACTGCATTAAGTGTTGCACAAATACTTTACACATTGCTTCTTACGTAAAGCTTGCCTGCTTAGTGCCAAGCTACCAGAGGGTGAGCACAGGTTGATTTAAGGTATCCGACCTACCATAACTAGGATTGTGGTTCCTTCTTGGACACGGTGAATACCTCTGCCAACCAGAAACCCAATTTCTAACACATACTTAAAATAAAAGTGAAACTACAAGTGATGGCATGTTTGTTGCTGTTGGTTGAAACAGGAGGACCGATTAAGGATTGACCACCTGACATGTGGCCTGTTAAAAGCTATCCAACATCATGTTTCATAAGCAACAGTTATTTTGGCAAACCTTTATCCTAAACGGAAATCGTGAACTTCCATGCAAAAGAATGTAAATATTACAGAACTCTAAAAAGGCAGCAAGATATATTATGTGCCTGCTCATGGTGCACCCAACGCACACTATATTCCACAATACATAGCATTACTCCACCGGCCTCGCCCTCGCCACAGTCCCCCGCATCCGAAGAACGACCGCCGGCGGCAAATCTTTCTCCCACCTCGCCGCCAAGACCTGGAACACCCTCCCCACCAACCTACGGCAGACCCAAGACTTACTGGCCTTCAGAAGATTCCTCAAGACATGGCTCTTCGATCAGTAGCAGCGCCGCCCCCCCCCCCCCCCCCCCCAGCGCCTTGAGACCCTCATGGGTTAATTGGTGCGCTTTACAAGTGTCTTGATTGATTGATTGCGCACATTTTTTAAGTGTTCAGGCATTCCTACAGTGGTGAAAAATAACAGAGCCAAGACAACAAGATGCTAAAAAATGTTTTCTGTTCAGGAAAAAAATGTTACGACTGAAAGAGACCAGCAAATGTTATTAGTTGGAAGCATGTCTGCGTGTGTTTATTGTGCTGTAGAGCCATCTTCCCTGCTGACTGAGGAGGCCAGAGTCTGTGATAAGAATAGACACCGCGTAGGCCTGCCAACACAAGCCCGAATGCGCACAGACACCGCAAAGCAGGAAGACAGTGGAGAACGAGCGGGGCGGCAGAGATGTTTAAACCGGACTGTAATTGTAAAATATGTTCTTGGCGTGACATAATTAGAAAATGAGAAATAACAATCTCAAAGGAACGGGTTTAAACGCAAAAGAATGGAGTATCGCGTATTTAATAATGTTTCTGTTCTGGAGTACCGATGCTTATAGGAATCTCTTTCTGATCTGTGGAGTTGAATTCTTCTGGCCTTTTCCTTTTAAATCATGTTGGACTTCATCACCCTAACTCTGAAAGTAACTACACTGGCTCCCTCCTCGAAGCCTGCATCATCTCGAAGACCAGCTGCATCAGGGCCAAGAAGCTAACCATGCCACCCAGGAAGCTGGGACACCCCCAGAATAGAAATAAAAAAACGGCAAAAAATAAAGTCAAATCCGGAACACACGCCTTCTCTAACTTCTCTCCAAGGATTTGTGAGAAGATTACCCATCAACATCAGAACCCTGCAATTCAGAAGTGATCTGGAGGCCCACCTCTTCAGAACACTGCATCTCCAGATGATGGGAATCTTCACCGAAACCATGCGTCACTGTAAATGATGCTGAATCCCAACAGGGCACTCACTTTTATTAATTGCTCAGTTGCAGATAAGGGTTGCACTACATCAACATGCATCCTGCAAGATAGGGTAAACTCCAATGACCTTCACAAGTTGGCACACGGCAGAGCAACATTTAATGTGAATTACAATTGCGAACTGAAATGACTAGCAAAGGGAACAAATGCTGTGTGTACAAATCTTAGTTCATTCAGCCTCCCTGGACTAGGGGTAATCACATGGAAGCCTCTCTTTTGCAGACAGATGACGTGTCCTTCTGGCCACACTGTGCATAGCGTTAGCCCCTACCACGCTTTCATAAGATGCATTATAGACTCACTGACGGGAACCGACGCTGGTGGACTCATTAAACTGGGCTACCTTCTCCCACTTTGATTTATCTTCTTGGGTCTCTTGATTGACTTTCAGCTTCCTATGTAACCCTGCCACCTCGTCACAGTTTGGCTCCATCCTTGTCCTCAATTCTTTTTAAATCTACGTTTCTCTTCATAAAAGCACTGATGGCCGCTACCTTTACCATCAATCAGTCACAGATAACTTTCAACAACTGCTCAACCAAAATATAATTCACCAAAAGTGAGGAAACAGCGGCTAATATAAAAATGTAAATTTAACTCCTCCATCCTCCCTAAGCACTTAAAAAAAGCGAATCCTACCCCTACACACGCAGAAGTTAAGTAGGATATCTGTCCGAGGTATGATGACAGGCAGATCCACCGAGGCAACAATGATGCTGTTGTGAGGAATGACCTAAAAAAGGTGCAGTTGGACAACCATTGCAGCAGAAAGATCCTGGGGCTCTCCTGTGGCTTTTCCTTGAAAGAGAGCGAGCGAGAGACAGAGAGGTGTTACAGTATGAAGTATATAGCGGAGGTGTGAAGTATTATTTGTAATGCTCTCATTCCTGACACATTATGGGTCATCTTTTCCCGCATTTGGTGTGGCCCCAAACACGAGCTAGCACGGCCCTAAACCCATCCACACCTGCTTCCTCAGTTGCCTCGTCATAGCCCCATTCTAGATGTTGCCCACACATTACCGAACGTTCCATCTGTCACTATCTAAAATTGTTTCCACCTGAAGTTTATTAACTTTATCATTTCCCCTGGACAAGATAAAAACCTTTGGAATTCCTTCCCGCTCCTTCTGTAATATGTGCAGTGCCTGAGAAATGACACGTTTCACACGGATTACCCAGGGGCATTCGCCTGCGCACAGACGTCAGGACTGGAGAAGGCCTCGAGGGCACGCACTACTCACATGCATGTGCACAATGCTCTAACTTCAAAGAGAAGACAAGACCGGTTCAATGATTCTAGACTGTGGCCTAATAAATAGGTCCTTGATAGGGCACAAAACACAACTGGAACAAGGGTGGACACAACAAAGATAAAAAGTATTCACAAGATAGTAGGTATTAAAATAAACCTAGCATATTTATATTGCTTTTTTTTGTTGATAGAAAATTTCATTTTTCATTTTGTATACATAAATCTCATCATAGGACAAATGCATAAACATATAATATCAAAAATTACAATACAATAAATATACAAAAATCAAATACAACGACAGAGGGAGTGCCCCACTAAAGAACTAGGCCATGCATACATTCAGTCAATAACACATTCATAACAACTAAACAAATAATTAGTGAACATAGGTTATCCTTGGGATTTCGAATGGATGAATCGATTGTATCACATCCAGAGGAGGCCAGATGGTATTTCGAAAAGAAGGGAGGTCATCGAATCAAGCGCCAACGCGCGTTTCGGTATAGGGCCCACGGAGGAGCCCCACCTTCATCAGGGCGAAGACCAAGGATAATGGGGGGCACACACTCGATTAAAATGGATGTTCAAGAAGGAACATGGATAATTCGCCTCCAGGCAACAGCAGTAAAACCAAGGTCCTATGGAACCGTAAGATAAGGCTCACTATAGGCAAATAGTTCGTTTCCAAATGCTCAACATAGGCGGTAGTGGTGCCTAAATCTTGTACATCAATGATGATGCGAGAGAATTCAATCGGAGCGCACGCTCGAGAATTGAAGAGCAAGAAATGCAAAAAAAGCGGCAGGAGACTAGCGGTCCATAATCACCGTAGTGTGGATATACATGGATACAGATTTTCTTCCAGGATCGCGGAATTCCCCAGAGGTTCCGAATAGCAGGATCGGCGTCTATGTCTCCCTGTCTATCAACAAAAAAAAGCAAAATAAATATGCTAGGTTTATTTTAATACCTACTATCTTGTGAATACTTTTTATCTTTGTTGTGTCCACCCTTGTTCCAGTTGTGTTTTGTGCCCTATCAAGGACCTATTTATTAGGCCACAGTCTAGAATCATTGAACCGGTCTTGTCTTCTCTTTGAAGTTTTGTACCTTTACCCCCTTTTTACCGGTTCTTTATCAAGTCACCGGGGGTCCCCCTTCGTTTATTGGTTTTCACAATGCTCTAACATCATCAGTATTTCTAGCACGTGTGGCTGAATTTACCACCCGGAAGCAGCTCTTAGTAAACCAGCCACTGAGCAATTTTCACCAAGTCATGCAATGTAGTACTGGGTCATTTCGTACAGGACGCACTGGACACATTTTTAGTAATTAACACATGTTGATCACTTAGGAAAAGGCAAATATAAGCCTGTAAATGTCCTTAGATAAGAAATGAGAATAAAGTTGTGTAAATTAGCCATGAGTTTGCAGCTCTTACCACGGTTTTTAAAATGTTATCTGAATTAACTAATATACTGTTATCGGTTGTCAAAAGAATTATATTGATTGATGACAATCAAGTTGCAATAGACTATGGGCACGTGGCCACTAAATAAGCAAAGGATTTGGGTATGTTAGAGCTGACTCTGTCAGAAAGTTTTTCAAGATAACATTTTAAAATAAAGACAATGATGTAAACTGAGGTATAGTCTAAGATTGGCACTGAGTGTTTTTTTACAAAGAAACCTTAGGCTTGGGATTCTGGTGTGATGAGCCTATATGTCAGTTCTATTATTATGAGATAGAAACAATTTGTCATATTACGTTTTAGTGTGGGGGGCTAATGGATGCATGAAACAGAATGCCAATTCTTTAATTTTTATCAGGACCCGACTATGAATCAAAACCAGATCTGGCAAAAATGTTCAAACCAGCCATGCTACTCTTCGCATCTCTCTGTCACTCTCTCGCTCTCTCTCTCTCTCTCTCTCTCTCTTTCTCTCTCTCTTTCTCTCTTTCTCTCTCCCTCCCTCCCTCCCCACAAAAAGTTTAAATGTGTTCTCTAGAGATATACGGCATCAAGTTCCCTCTACTGTACACTACAAGGATTTTTCAATCAAAGATGATGACCATATAGAGGTACACGGCCGAAGTCCAAGTTCCTTTATAAAGTCATGAAACTCTGAGGTGACTTGCAATATCATTTTAACTCACAGCAGAGGGTACTGTATTCCTTATACTGCATGGCCATACCATATCTCTTCCTACAAACCATGTACTTCTCGGTGTCTTGTTTTTTCATATTCCTAGCAGACAAGAATAAAAGCAGAATGTGTCCTGCAAAATTACTCCCACTGAAACCCAGTTAGTATTTTGTTTCAAAAAGGTTTTAGAATTTAATGAACAGAGTTTAATGTAGGTCAGGATTAAAAATGCTGAGGCTCAGATTGTGTAAAACATGCAGAGATTCTGTCTTTCCTACCTACAGCGTGGAAAAAACAAATATGTTGTATTCTCCCACAAGGGATCGTGGGGAAGTGTACGCTACTAAATAATAAGTTAAGTCCTAGACTGCTTCCAAGAATTATTATGCTTACACAGAGTATAGAGTAGCAGCGAAAGAAATGTGAACAAAAGGTGGGGGCACTACAGGTGTTTGGACGAGAACCCTCACTCACCCGAGGGTGCTTCATCATAGGGTCCCTCCACACGCTGGGACCACAAGGTACCAGCAGGAAAGGAGCAGGAGTATTTTTTAGTGGCACGTCTATGTGTAAGTACCTCTAGGGTAGAGTAGGGGTGAAGGGCAGAGTTCAACAAAAAAGTGTCTTAAAACTATCCCAATGAAGTTGGGATGGTACTCTGTCAGCCACGTTTAGAGATGACCACCAGCCCAGCGGTCATCTCAGTTCAGTTGAAAGAAACCACCATCATAGCAGTTCTTTTCAGTATGCTAAACGTTTGATGGATGATCCCCATCAGTTTTAACACCTGTTCACCAAACGTTTTTCTTTTCAGATACAAGCTCCGGCAACAAACTCCTGGAGTGTTGGACTTGGCCCTTTTTTTGGCTAAAGTTCCTTAAACTTTTTGCTTTCCCCTAGACCTTTTTTCTGACATGGTGTTGCCAACTTAGATGCTTTGGACACTTTGCCACTTCTGATCAGTGTCAAAGTGCAAGTGTTCTCTGTATAAAGTGTAATGATAATTGGTTGTCCATGATTGGTATGCTTGCCTTACTTGTAAAGTCCCTAGTAAAGTGCACAATGTGTGCCAGGGCTGGTTATGCAAATGCTACTAGTGGGCCTGCAGCACTAATTGTGCCACCAACACAAGTAGCCTTAAAGAGAGAACTCAGGCCTGCCACTGCATGGCCTGCGCGCAGTTTGGGAAACTGCCACGTTGTCCTGACAAGTGCACCCACTTGCCAGGCCTTACACTTTCTATGCACATCAGACACCCCTATGGTAGGTCTAGGGTACCCCCCTGGGCAGGGTGCAGTGTATGTAAAAGGAAGGACAGGTACTAAGGTGTGTACCATGTCCTGACAGTGAAATACTCTCCATTTCGTTTTTCACTGTTGAAAGGCCATCTTGCCCATAGGACAGAATAGGGAAGGCTGTGTAATATGTTTCCAACCTATCTTCCCAAAGGCTTAGGATGGAGAGGTGAAGTTTAGTGTGCCTGAACTCACAATTTAATAACACATCTTTTTGTGAAGGTGGTTTTTGAATTGCGTGTTTAGAAACCACTCTATTAGAAGTGGATGGGTTTTTGTGTTTTAACATTTCTGTGTGTCTCTGCCAGGTTGTGGATTGACTGTCTGGATTTGAGTGTGATAGGCTCTGGGGAATGTCTTGACCCAGGAGAGGAGGTGAGGGAGGAGTAGCCCTGGAGGTGAAGAGGCCTGGGTTGCTGCCATAAAACAATGGCTCCATCTCCTACTGAGTGATTAAAGACCCAGACCCCCATTTTCAAAAGCAGAAGGTGTCACTGGGAGGAGGCACCCAGAACTGGTTTGGACAGGGGTCAGTGCCCCCTTCAACACAAAGAGTTCAAAGACATTTAGGGGTACAACTATGAGAGCTGAAACCCCTGGATTTTGGAATAGAACTGTTCAAGACTGTAAAGGCTTGAACTCACTTCGTGGTCAAGAGGAACCTCTGCCAAGGAAGAATCAGCTGAATAGGCTGAAGGAAAGGACTGACCCACGCTGTGTGTTCTTGGGCTGGCCTGCAGGTTGCTGATTTAACCAAGGAGAGGCTAAAGGGACTTTGCTGTGTGCTGGGTCCCCCTGCTTGAAAGGGCTTCGCTGTGCTGTGTCCTGGAGTAACTTAACCCCAAGGGCCCAAGGTGAGCTGGCTCCCTGTTGTGGAAGCTCAGGAACACAAAAGTTTCCAGAAGTGTCTGAGCGACGCTGTGTGCGTGTGCTTTGTACAGCCTGAGACCTTCATAAGAAGTGCCCTGTGATCGTGGGCACCTGGAGTCCAAGTGAGTCTCAGCGACGCCGTGTGTGTGTGCTTTGTGCAGCCTGAGACCTTCGTGAGGGCTGCCCTGTGATCGTGCACACCCGAAGTTCGAGTGTGTCTCGGCGACGCTGTGTGTGTATGATTTTTGCAGCCTGAGACCCTCATAAGATTGCCCTGTGATCGTGGGCACCAGTAGTCCAAGTGAGTTTCAGCGACGCTGTATGCGTGTGCTTTGTGCAGCCTGAGACCTTCATGAGCATTGCCCTGAGATCGTGCACACGCGGAGCCCAAGTGAGTCTCAGTGACGCAGTGTGTGTGTGCTTTGTGCAGCCTGAGACCTTCATGAGGATTACCCTGTGATCGTGTGCACCCGGAACTCAAGTGAGTCTCCGTGAAGCTGTATGCGTGTGCTTCGTACACCTTGAAACCTTCGTGAGGATTGCCCTGTGACCGTGCACACCCGAAGTTCAAGGGAGTCTCAGCGATACTGTGTGCTTGTGCCCTGTTGCAGCCTGAGATCTTCGTTATCGCCATTGGACCGGCACCTCCAGGGGAGCTGTGCCGCCGGCCCTAGCCTGCCATTGCCAGAAGCAGGACCTCGAACCAACCTCGTTGGGGAGGACCCGAGTCCCAATGCCCAGAGTCAAGAAAGTCGCAGTGGAAGCCCAAGTCAAGAGAGGAGGAGAGGAGAGTGAGATCGCACCCCCCAGGTAACGTGTGTTGCCGCCTGGGACGCTCTCAGCCTCTCCCGGTCTTGCAGCACGAGCCTCTGCTTAAGCTCGTATCGCGACCTGTACTTGCCAAGGAGTGGCAGTACCAGTGCCGGAGTGTAGAACTGCACGTTGGTTTTCACCATACCCGTGTTGGGGGCATATGTTGGCGGAAGCTGACCGCGGGTCAGTACGAGAAGCAGAGAGACCATCTAAAGCACCGTGATCGGTGCCGAAGTGCCTTGCGCATTGCATTGTTTCTGCATTATGAACTGCCTGATTGTAGCCTTGCGCATTGCATTGTGTTTGCATAACGAACTGCCTGATTGTTGCATTACGCAATTGCATTATTGTTGCATAACGAACTACCTGATTGTTGCATTACACATTGCATTATTTTGGCATTGCGAACTGCTGGATTGTTGCATAACGAACTGCATTATTTTTACATTGCAAAGTGCCTGATTCTTGCATTACGAACTGCATAGCATTGCATTAGGACTGCATTGGATCATCTAGAATTGATCATTAATACCGCTAGAACCTACAATGACTGGCTGGCCTAATAACCAGTCAGGAGGAATATTACAAATACGCATATGTTGGATTTATATTGTGTGGTTGCATCGTATATCTTTTTACATAAACATATACTTGTTTTTCTATGAAACTCGTGTGGAGTCCTTTTGTGGTGTCATCATTGGGTCACCGTGAGTGTGGTTGCAAATACTTTACATATTTGCCTTGAAGATAAGCCTGGCTGCTCGTGCCAAGCTACCAAGGTGGTGAGCGGGGGCTCTCTGAGAAGGTGTCCGTCCTTTCCCTGATGTGGAAGCGAGGGTCCCTACTTGGCCTAAGGTACCTACCTCAGCCAACTAGGGAATCCCGGTTCTAACACAGAGCAACAGTTTGTCATTGTTGTATTTTTCCTGATCCTCGTCGCCAGGTTTTTTATGACAGTGAAGGGCAAGAGATAAAAGGCATTACATTATCCACTCTATATATGGCAGGCGGTCCTTCCTCTGACAGCTCCTACTCCGTTGGGCTATCTCATGATGTATTACGTCCACGGAGTCAACGGGGGCTCTGTCAATGCAATGCTTACCATCTGTCCATCTCTAAATGAGGTGGGTGGACTGAGGCTTAGGGGGGAAAGGTACTTCGTCGCGTTTGCAATGTAGTACCCTGCCCGGCAAACTCTAAGGTCAAAAATCAAGTTTACCATTAGGAGGGGAAAAGAATGTTTCATACCCACATAATAAGGTGTGGCAATTGTTTATACAGTGTACGGAGCACCCTATGATTTGCAATTGAATCTTTTCCCATCTTGAAAAGAAATGAAACATGGGTTACATTAGTTGTGTACCAAAGTAGGCAAAGTGAAGGCCCTATAATTTAAAGTTGGAACTTTTTCACCTTAGTAAGAAATCACATTTCAACACACACTTCTGTTACCAATTTTCAAAGAGTTTAAGTCGACTTAGCCACACGGCTGGGGAGGGAGACCTCATCTTCTGCTAATCACCCTACAGTGCCAAAGGGTAAAACGGGACTGGTGCGATTCACTGGCATTACATTCAGTCCACTGCCATAGTGCCCAGTCTGCTGTAATTCAGAAACACAAAGAAAGCTGCCCGCTACAAAAGCACCACATGCCCCTTTCATAAAAGTGATTATTACATGAAGGTTAGAATATGGTACTAACGTGTCTTCAAGAACTGCTGGTATGAGTGGAATCCAATTGGAAGTCAATAGTTATATTGCATGACGTCCAGTCTCTGAAAATATATATTTTATCATGGTTTAATGAAATTACTAGGGCATATCACAGCAGACTGGCTTTTTGTGTTTCTTCTAATGAGTTGGGTTATTCTTATTAACTATTATAATTTTAATACCAAGTATACAGGAACTGAGTTGATTTTCTCATTAACAAGGCTATGTTAGTAAACTATCAGCACCATTATATGTGTTATTTGTATAGGAGAAACTTATCCAAAAGGAAGCATTTTGTGGCCTAGTTGAGCAGGACAATAAATTACAAAGCTTCATAATGTCAATATCTTGGTCATTGGTCTCCAGACCACTTTTTATTTGCGTTTTATAGGCCGATATAAACGGTGGTGTTCCGATGACTGCTCCAGTTCCTACATTATAGAGCATATGCCACTTCACTTTATTTTGAGTTTACTGCTTTCATTGTTTGTTAGGTGTTGGTAACTGATATACGGATGAGCTCCCTAGATTGACATGCAACCCTTTCCATAATGTACTACCACACCAATACAACCTATAACATCTCAGCCAACATTAGACAATGAACCGTGGGAATAAGCCAGGCTATCGCTCCTTTTTCCTCACTGATATAAAGTGCGAGCAGCTATCCAGTGAGCATCCTGGCGGTGGGAGACCGGGCTGGAAAGCTAGGCCAGACACAATGGAACTCACCACTGAGTATGAAGTCGCGTCTTTAGCTTCATAGGAAAGGATGGAAATTGCACTTCCAACCTTAAGTTATGAGCCAGGGAATTCCATAATTCAAGGCCTATTAGTGAAAATGCTCTGCCACTCTACTTCGAGCACTTTAACCTGTTCTTGCAGCTCATATTACAACTGCCCAAAGACAATGTGCATATTCACAGAGACGTTTTAAAGCATGGGCACAGTGAGCTCTGGCCCAGGGCCCCAGCATTTCAGGGGGCCCCTGATAGAGCCAGCTCGGGTCTGCCTTAATGACCTTGAATCATTCTTGAACAGGTTGTTTTAAATACCGCTTTCCTTTTATTTGTTTTTAATGTGGTTGATGCGTGAGAATCTATTATGGATATGTTTTGCTGAGAAATGTTGTGTTAATATTTCATTCAACATCCTTAAAAAAAGTTTATTTTAGATCAAAACAGGACCTCACATATGAGAAATGAGTGTCTCAGAGATTATTTGCAGTAATCTTGGCGAGCTGCTGCCCTGTTACAATATTGAAAACATAACACTTTCGCTGAATATTAGATGTAAACAAATGTGAAATGTGGGACGAGTGTGTCTGTGCTCTGTCAGTGTCCTGGCCTTAGAGGGCATGAAAGAGCTCAAATTGGATCATAATTCAAAGTTGTTTCAAACAGGGGCCCCCAAAAATACATTTAGCACAGGGCCTCTAAAATCCTTAAGATGTCCCTGCATATTCAACGCAAGCACTGGACTACAAGACCTGGTGATCACAGGCACCCGCACTGCTGTGGGGGTGCTACAGGTGAGAGGATATCTAGGGCCAAATGGAGAAAAATGAGGAGGCTTCGCTTGATTATTTGCCAAACAAACAGTTTCCAACATTGATCCTCTGCGTGTGGTTGTGAGTAGTTTTGGAATTAATTTAATGTGAATTGAGGACAAAGGCTTGCCTGAACTTGCTTTGGAATGCTTGTTTCCAAGCAACCAATGAGGTTACTCAGAGCACTGTTGAGATCCATCCGTACTCACCAATTAAATTGTGTGTTCACGGTTTCCTCTTACTAACTCCCACCCACTCCCCGCAGTTCTTTCCATCCCAACACTCTCACCACTGCCTCCATCTGAAAATCCGTCCCTAATTCCACCCCTTCACTCCCTCCATGCTCGACCCCTCTCACCTACTTCCTCCCCCATACTGGATATGAATCAACATCATGCAATGAATCCCATACTTCATCGTTTTGAGGGGAAAATGCAGAGGGAGGGAGAGAGAGATAGATGGAGAGGGTGAGAAAAAGAGAAATCGTCATAGAGAGAGAGAGAGAAAGAGGAAAATAGGAAAGAGAGAAAGTGAGTAAATTGGCCGAAAGATGGGGAGGGATGGGAAGGGGAACTGGAAGAAAAAGAAGGGTTGAGACTTTAAGTCCCATCATGCATTTGTCACTGAAAAACTGCTCATTAACTATATTGATTTCAAACTTCTTTCAAGGTCATCACCTTTAGCGTACGTCTTTAATCAGATCTGAGAGATTGTATTTAACCCTTGGCTGAGTCCATTTTCTATGACGTTGAATTTGGCGCTTGCAAAGCGAGTTTTGAATGACAGCAGCGAAGGACAAGGATCTTATGGCTCAGCCTTTAGTTTCTTCTACTCAGTGGTCGAAGTGGGGTAAAAAAAGTTGGGGAACTGTGGGTGGAGAATCAGAGGGCGGGAATAACCAGAGAACTGGATCAGTGGGTGGAGACAGAGGTGTGGCCAGAATGCGCAAAACATCCCAATTTTTAGTATTTGTGTGACATTTCACTGACCAGTTACAGCTTATTATGTAATTTAATTCAATGAATGGATACACATAATTATTTAAGGTTTAATATGAGTTACTGACAATAAAATACAATCACAAAGTGGGATATGTTTCCAATCACAGAATGTCCCAAATACGCTTAAAAGTGGAAGCACAAACCATTTGTCTCTGGTCCATGGAGTTTCTGTCATCACCACTTCTCCCTTTTTCCACAAGAGCAGTTCAAACATAAATGGGAAAAATATCCTAGTTTGCAAAAGTTTTCTAAATAATTATGGCTCTGCATATTTGCAACATAATACAACATCTGCTACATAATCTGACAATTTTAACTAATAAATTGTTTGTAGCTCAAACGGATCAAAAGTTACTAAAATAAATGTGACTTGTGTTGCTGTGAAGAGGACAGCCCTTTGCAAAGGTTGACTGATCACCTTTCTCACTGCTGCATTTGTATGTTACACTGGTACTAATAAGGCAAAATCTTTCCAGAGACTGGTAGCATCTGTAAAAATGTCAAAATAATAAAGTGTCAGAAAATATACTGCATTATGTTGCAGCCTTTTTTTGCTGCATAATCTAGTCAACAATGCGACATAATTTACCAATGGGTGAGGCGGACTGGCCTCAAGGGCAGGACCGGCTTTAGCTCTGGTGTCACCCTGTGCAACAATGTTTGTTGGTGTCCCCCAATGACCACCTCCGCCACGGATTCCCTCAATTCCACCCTTTAACAGTGCCCCGAATGTCTCCATAGCTACACTCTCTCAGATGCATTTAATTTGATTCACATCGCCACTCATACCAGTATAGAGTTTCAGAGCACTTTACATCACACACACTACACAGAGACAATCAATAATACGTGTGTGAATCACTGTATAGGAAATGTTACAGAAGACAAAGGGCCAGCTAAAGTCAGCACCCGGTGGGAACACACCGGTCGCACTGCCCTAGAGCTGGCACTTCTCAAGGGTCCTGTGACCTCACTCCAGGGTGTGCTGCTTCATAAGCCTGCCCACAGCACTAGAGGTGAACTTCAGTATGTATTGGAGGGGACAGGCCTCCAAGGTTAACCCACACTTGCCCCCACTAGGGCAAACCTGCTGGTGCTAAGACTCCAGGGCTTCTATGGTCTTGCGGGGCCTTCTTAGGCCTAGCATGGGAATGTGCTCCCTCAGGAGAGTGGTCTGGTGGACTGGTCATGAAGGCTGAACCTGGTTCCCCAATTCCAATTCGGCAGCTCTGACCATAGTGCCACATCTCTCCCCCACTGAACACCATACTGCGCCACTGAGAGAAACTTGCATGGCCTTCAACTACAACCCAGTTGTGCCCTGCTATAAATACCTGGATGTGACTCAGTGCAAATTACGCACTAGACAAGAGCAATATGCTGCCTAAAAAACGTAACAACATCCTAAAAAAAGTAAACACTCATAGGGAATGGAAGATTAAGTTAAGCATGTGAAATGTAAGCAGGAACAACATGGTTAACTTAATGATTTACACTTACTATTCAGAAATCAGTGAGTGATTGTGCCTGAAAAGTTAAGGACATGACTACAGGGCCCGGAAGGGACCCGCTTCAATGTCCATTGCTTATGTCCTTACAAAACGCAAGCAGTATGGTAAAAAGGCCACATCCATGAACACCTAGCCGCGGTACGCATTTTGTTTTCCCATCCACCCATCAATCCGGCATTGCAGTATCTCCAGGAATGGTGCACATCCTCATTCAGGGAAAACAATGCTTTTTCAAAGAAAAAATAAAACAAAAGTAGCGCTTCACTGAGAAACTCAATCTGGCCGCTTTGTGAACACTGCCATGCTTTATTTAGTTTTTTCTTTATTTTTCATATTTTGAACCTTTTATTTCTCTACGTCCCGAAGCTGTACTCTGGAATAGAATGTCAGAAAAAGACAACACTTGCAGCAAAAGTATTTTTCCTTTTTGAATCCATTTCACAGGGCAAGAAATACACGAAAGGAGGAAAGAGAGGATAAGAATCCTTTCTTGAAGTCACGGTTTTCAAGAGGAAGAAAGGGGGGGGGGGAATCAGCTTCCAGCGACGGATAAGAAGTGGACACTGTCCTTGCCTTCTCTGGCTAGAAAGAAAAGACAGAGTCCTTTTCCTTCATTGCACATCGCCCGTCCCCGAACGGCGGCAACGATGAACCTTCTCTGCAGGCCTTGGCGATTTCTGCCATCCTGGAACGCATTATTAAAACGAGAAAAGTAGGGGCACAGGGATCTAATGAATTATAGAAGTAGGGGCACGCCGTGCCCTGCTGATCCCACCCACTTCAACCACTGCTTCTACTGCACCTCCGAGGGCTGGAAGTGAAATGAACAATCCCACAAATGAATCTTGAAGATGTTAAACAATGCAAACGATCCTATCACTCGATCTATCTGACATCGGCAATTCGTCCTTAATGCCTTCTCAGTAAGTGTTCCATCTGGCGCAGGGCAATTAAAGACACATCACAGAATGAAGATGACGACAGAGGGCGAGACACAAGGTAAAATGAACAAAGGGCTAGAGGGACCGGGAAGCAGCAAGGATGAGAACATTAGGAGGCAGAAAATTGAGTTTTCGCAGTGTTTTTCTGTTTTCAAAATCAAAGTACCGAATTGACAGTTACTAAGAGCTGAGATAGACTACACGTTAGGAGGCCGTTTAGTTCTGTTTTCTATGCTCAAAATATTTGAACCAAGCATTTCTGCCCAAGACAAAAAAGCAAACATAAGGAGATGATGGACGGAGCGCTGAAACTTTTCAGACACTCACCCCCAGTCACAGATCTGGGTTGAATCCATCATCGTTCTTTAGCTCACTTCACCACCTCAGTTCAGACCCAGCCATATGCAAATCAGTCTTGACCCTGTGCCTAATGGGAACAGTCCAGCCCAAACTGCCAAGCCAGGTCTTCCCTGAACCGGAAACAAGCACCATGGGACCGGTTTCGGGGTAACACCATTCATTAGCCAGGGTAGCTTGAATCCAGTGGCAAAGTGAGCAACGGATGCTCAAAATATTTGAACCAAGCATTTCTGTCCAAGACAAAAAAGCACCTGAAGTCATGATCAGAGAATATATGGTAGAAGAACCGTAAACAATTTGTTTACTTACAGTGGTCTTCCAGCCCACCCTTAAGTTGCAAATTTGTTAGCTTCAGTGTCGCCCTAATTTCCTTAGTTCTAGTTTGTCTTGGCATGCCTGTGTCATGTCCTCTTCTTCTGTTTGGCCCTCCCCTGGAGCATGGACCAAGTACTTGTGTCCTTCCATTGCTCCTGTTTTTTGGAGTTACTTTTTTTGGGGTACAAGCACTCCATATGAGTGCTTGTGTTTTCAGTCCATCTCTCATATCTATGTCCATGTAGCTTCTAGTCCTCCCACCTGCCCCATTCCATGTTGCGTCTTATCTCTCCCCCACCCAACAATATAAGCAAATCAGCTCATCTATGACAGGAAAAAGGTCCATCATTGTGACACAGAATATGCATACTACTACACTACTCAACCTCACTCCACTCTATGCCACTCCACATCACTCCACTGTACCCCTCTACACTCTATGCCACTCTACTCTATACCACTCCACTCCTTGACACTCCACTGTATGCCACTCCACTCTTCGCTACTGCACTCTACTCCACTTCACTCCACATCACTCTATGCCATGCCATTCGCTCTACTGTACCGTACAACATGGCTAAAAGACATTGGAATAGCCAATAGCTCTTGCATAGGTGAAAACTATTGGCTTTGCCAATCCTTGTTTGATTAGTGTCTCTGTTTATTTACAGACAGGAGCACTGTGTATGTGGAGTCCACCTACATGCACCACTAATCAAGATATGTTTGTTGATGCTGAATTTCTATTGGAGATTTAGGCAGAAGCAATGACACCAACAGAACAGCTGCAATAAAAAAATCAATACCACATGCTCAGTGGAGCGATACCAAGTATCTGTCCATGTTTAAAATATGCAACTCAAGCTACTCTGAGCAGCCCAGAGTAGCAGCAGACCAAATGTTGGAGCACACATAGCAGAACAAACTTGTTACTACATGCTCGCAGGTGAAATACTGATCACCAGTGCAGGCTCATAGAAGGCATTAAGCAATGGACATAAGCAGCCCGTGAGTATTTACAGATAACTTCAGTTTCTATTACTGCCATGGTCTTTCATAAGGCATGCTTTTCGTGTTGAGTTCATGCCTTCTGTTCATGGTCATTCACCCCTGTCCTAAAGAAGAATGAAAATTCTTCATCATCTGACTCAAATAGCTTGAGACAGTAATCACCTCATCTTCACTAAAGACACATTTCTATTGCCATTTTCCCCTATTCAGCCATGCTAAAGATAGACGTAAGTAGACCCATACAGAGTATAGAGTAAAACATTTCATTACCACTGTGAGAAGTTGGAGAGATACAGTGAACCTATATCTCAGTAAGGGGTGCATGCACCACCTTACACAGGCTGTTGTAGCAGTCCTGTTGTGTCATTTTGGAAGGCTTCCCAGGGGTGGCATAATACATGCTGCATCCCCTGGTAGGCCTCTGGGGTACCTATGCCCTGGGTACATAGTATACCATATACTAGAGACTTATAAGGGTACCCCAGAACCCAATCAGGAGTGTACCTAAAGTACTTGTAATCAATATAAGGGAGAAAGCAGATAGGCTGGGGTCCTGACTAGCAGGATCCCAGCCAGACTATGTCGAAAACCAGCAAAACAACAGGAACAAAGTGGGGGCAGCCATGCAGTCAGATTCCACCTTCCTACAACCACATGCTCAGAGAGACACTAATCATCAGCCTATGCTCAAAATATTTGACCAGGCAACCCTGAACAGGTCAAAAGAGCAGCAGACCACATGATCAGAGGATGGATAGTAGAAGAAACCTGTTACTATATAGTCAGATGAGAAACCCTCATCACAAGTGCGTGTGCAGAGAATACTGTAAGCGAAGGACAAGAAAAGACCCTAAGCATTTCCAGGAAATGTTACTATGCCTCATGGGCATGCTCTTTTTTAGGCATCCTTTTTGTGATCAGTGCCTAAGGCCTGTTCATGCACATTCACTCCTGGCGTGAATCAGCAGCAAAGAATGCACTTTCAAGGTAATTCATGCAACTTAAGACTCTGAAAAATTAATTATGATGAATTCCAGTCCCAGCGCTAAAGAAGAAGAAACTCCATCAATAAGGCAATGGCAAAAGGACAGCTACACAAACACCAACACATTAACACATGGTCATTGGATAGATATTAATCATCAGCCTATGCTTAAAATATGCAACTCGGGCAACTCTGATCAAGCCAAAATAGCAACAAGCCACATGCTCAGAAGAGAAACTCAGCAGTGCATGCACAAAGCAATCCTTAGGCAATGCAAAGAGCAGTCCATAAGCATTTCCAGATAGTTTCAATCTGCCATGTGGGCCTGCTCGTTCGGAGTTCTATTTTTGGGCTCAAGGTCTGTCTCCTGTTCATGGCCCTTTGCTCCAGGCAGGAATCATTAGCCATGAAAAAGGCATGCAGCTTGAGACACTGATGATTTCATGTTTACTATGATCTGTTTCTCTCCCCTTGTTAGTGATTGTTATGCAGGGCCGGTTTAGCGTTGGTGGTTCCCCGTGCGACAATCATTGTTGGTGCCTGCCCCATGACCGTCTCCTCTGATTCTCTCACTGCCACCGGGTGAATGTGCCCCTCATTTCTCCAATCATAAGATATTACTAAACACAGTGCCCCACCTGATGTCAGCTCCCCCCTCCACAGGCCAGCGCTCAGTGCGGCCGCACCGGTCGCACTGCCCTAAAGCCGGCCCTGTCATTACGTTCTGGCTTCAGTCACTGACAAAGAAAGCACTCCATAGGCAGGTTCATACAACCTATCCACCAATTAGATCCCTGGAGGCTGGTGAAGAAGAAATACACACTCAGAAGGCAACAGTAGGCACTAGTGCTTGCTCAGATAAGACCGTAAGTCTTGGGAATGAACATTTTAATCTGACCTGTAGGCATTCTTTTTGGTCAATTATTCGTTTGTGATCCTTCTCTGTCTCCTGTTCATGTTCATTTTTGGTAGCATGAATCACTGGCAATGAAAGCATTCAATAGGCTGGGAAATACACCTTGAAAAACCAATCATTGGCGTAGTCACTGGAGCTAACATTATATCACTTTTGTCCGCACTCACAGGGTAAACAAACCAACAGAGCAGAGCATATGAAATTGAACAGCCGTAAGCAAACCAACTCATTACCACATGCTCAGTGGATAGATACCAATCAGCAGCCTCAGCTCAAACTATGGTTCCAGGCAACTCTGACCAGACCCAAATAGCAGCAGAGCACATGATCAGTGCAGGGGCATCAGACGGACCAGTTACTTCATGCTAAAAGGAGACACACTGACCACCAGGGGATGCTCAGAGAAGACCTTAGCACATCAGCAGCCCGTGAGCATTTTCAGATCATCTCAGTGAATATTGTGGATATATCACTTTTGCAATTATGTTTTTGTGATCAGTGTCTATCTCCTGTTCATAGTCATTCATTCCTGGCACGAATCAGTGACAATGAAAACACTACATGTAACTTATCCTTTAATAAAATGCCCGGAGAGGTAACACATTAGAGGAAAAAGACTGGTGCAAACCCAAAGAATACATTAGGACATGAGCAGCCCCTGAACATTTATTTATTTATTTATTTATTGCTATTTTTAAAGCGCGCAAATACCTATACAGGTGTCTCGGCGCTGGCGATCAAAGAACTCCTTACTCTTTATGGGGAATTAAACAGATGAGAAAAGCCATGTTTTGAGGCTCTTTCGGAACTTAATGAGGGTGGGGGCAGTTTTTATATGCAATGGGAGGGTGTTCCATAATTTAGCAGTGGCTATAGTGAAGCACCTATCTCCCCAAGTGGCTTTTTTTGTCCGTGGGACAGACAGCATGAAGGTTGTCGAGGATCGAAGTGTTCTGCGATGCTCCAGTGGATGAAGAGCTATTTTTAGGAACTGTGGCCCTGGAGAGTTCAGGGTCTTGTAAGCTATGCAAAGAGCCTTGAATTTTATTCGGCTCCTGATTGGGAGCCAGTGGAGCTCTTTGATGTGATGAAATACTGATGTAAATTTGGGGATGGAGAGTAAGATTCTTGCAGCCGCGTTTTGAACGGTTTGGAATTTGTTGAGGACTCCTTCTTGCGCGTTAAGAAGCAGAGAGTTACAGTAGTCCGTTTTTGAAAATACTAAAGTACTGATAAGTGTTTTACCGGCTGACTGTGGTAGGTATGGAAGAAGTTTCTTGATTTTTTTGAGTGTGTAGAATGCAGATGATACGACGGCATTGGCGTGATGGTGGAAGGTAAGTTTGTTGTCGAATATGACTCCCAGGTGACGAACCTTCTCCTACTAATTTCAACCAAATACCTAAGCGGCGAAAAACAGTATCAAAAATGATTTCATTTTCAATAGAATGAACGTATGACATACAGAAGGGAATGTGTAATGAGCCAGTGCACTTTTTAGATGTACAGTAGTCTTTCAGGCATTGCAATAAAACACTCCCTAGGAGGCAGAAGGATAAATCAAACAGCCACTAGCAAGAGGTGAGAGGGAAATACCTCTGGGGTGGAGACCAAGCACACACTCGGTATACTTGAAATGAATGGCAACAAAAGGTGCAGCTGAAGCTGTTTACAGTCATACCGAAAGACTGCCTGGAGTGTTGTTAGATTTCGTCCTGTGCTATTTTGCACCCATATAATATATAGTTCAATGTCACACTTTAAGTGTTTTTCATTTCCTATTGTGCTTTCTTTTATTATGCAGTTTCAACGATATTTCATGGCTTCAAAAATCAATCTCCACTTCCCTCCAGGTTGGAGTTAATTGAATCAATAAATGGAATCGGTTTTGTCTTTTTATGATTTATAGTTATCACAAACAAAAGGACAACGACAAAGAACGTTTTCCAGATATATATTGTGAAGTTATTTTATATGACATACAAACATTCGAATGATTTCAGAGATGCCCAGATAGGCCATCACGGCTGATTTAATTTTGTTTGTGCATGAGCTCATTTTTAATATAAGGAATAATTACAATTTCGTAAATGTATCCGAAATGGAAATATGAGACAGTCATTAGCCTCAGATTCTGTGCTTTTACGGGGTTCCGCGCTCATGCTGAACATTTCTTATATATTTTAAAGCAAGCCTGCCCAATTTATGGAGGAGGCCTCTTACATGGCTCACTCCAGTACATAGCGCCCAATACTGCGAGTTTGCTGTTAAAGCACTGACATGCCTGTTCCATGCATGAGCCAATTTGCCATTAAGGGCGAGATTACCAAATAGAAACTCAATATTAAGAGCCGAAAATGTACACAATATTTCTGTATTGGGACACTGCATAATTACTGCCTTCAAGAAAAGGACTGCACACAAAATGGATATCACTGGTGACAATTATTTGCCACATTATTTTTAAATCCTTGAGGGCTCTTATCTGACTTTCCATTCTTTGACCATGGGTCTCTGAAGGCACTTTATTTTTCTAGTAAGGCATGGGGTATCTCTTCGCACATTACCTCAGTCTTCACAATATGCTTTTTCTTCCACTTTTTCTTGGTGATATGGTTTTTCTCTGCAACCCTCTTAGGGCCAAACAATATGATGACTAATCCCTGCTATACAACAACTTTGTACATTAAGAGTCTTGAAAAAGCCATCGCCTCTGACGAAACACGTGCCAGCTGTTGTCTTGATGTCACTGTATTTGGACTTCTCTAAGAGTGCTTCATTATTTTTCTGTACCTCTTCTTGTGAGATAGACCTTTGGGTTTATTTGTTGGCTTTACTTGTGGGTGGTAGGGTATCTGATACCAAATGAGCACCAACTCGTACATTTGTGTATTTCACAGTACTTATCCCTACAAACTATTTGTTTAATTGGGTGCGATCATTATACCACTAATACCTAGCCGTTCTCCAAATATTAATTAAAAATGCCAATAAGGTGTATGCCAATTAAACTATGTTTAGGGGAGTGAGCTCAAGCACTTTAGCACTAGTCAGCAAGAAGTTCCAGAAGTTTGTAGCAATTTTGGAAAAAACTCCATCAATGGACTGACTCAACCACCAGAGCTAAGCGATCCACCTTCCACTGCGATTTGGCCTTGCCTGCTGGTTCGTCGTGCTGAAAAGCTCCCAAAGTCCGACTTCCCGAGTTTGACCGATAGTTCCCTGGAAAGCAAGCCGGTGAACCATCACTGAATCCAGCCTGGTGACGAGCATCAAATGACCCTGGCAGAAAAATCTCCAGAAAAGTTTCTAAGTCCGAAGGTAAAATTTCGACGGTAAAATTTCGACGAGGCCTACTGCGAGGGATATCCGAGCAGGGCTCCATCGCAGTTGGCCTGAAACTTTGACTTTGTCCCAGTCAAGTGCAAGCAGGTGTCCCAGAATGGTGCTATAGGTTTCTAAGTGATATATAGGGGTCTATAATGATGTAGGGCGGATCGCCACCACCCGCACGGCAGTGGGGATCCGCCCTACATCATACCCTGCCCGCCACCCATTTCCCCCGCCCTATTAGTATGGCGGACGGGACCCCGGCGAACGATCTTACCGTCCGCCGGTTTTCTGCCAGTCGACCAGTCGACTGGGCGGGAAAAGAGGCTGGATATGGTGGCGGTGTTTGCTAGACACCGCCATCCATATTAGCATGGGCAGCGGTGCAGGGCTTTCCATGGTGGAGACCCCGCCATGGAAAGCCATGCAGATTCTGCTTACAGGGGCCCGTTGCGGGTCCCCAGGGTATTGGGGGGATGGGAGGTGCACATGGGGATACCTATGGTACCCCCCTACATTGTCACGGACAAGGTGGCAGGCACCACACGTTGCCTGTCACCTTGTGCATGACAATGCACAACGTGCATTCCCAGCCTTGTGGCGGGCGGTGCTGTGAGCACCGCCCACCACAATGCTGGAAATGGAGGATGCCACCGCCACAGTGGCGGTAGCATCCTAATTGCCGGTGCGGGACCGCCGCTAGGGTTCGCCCACCATCCTAATAGGCCCCATAGTGTTAAATCCTTAAAAATTAGCATCTTGTGTTCCCTACATTAGATTTGTGTTGTTCTGGTGTCATTTTAAAGATAAAAATATTTCCTATTTTTATAAATTGGTGTTCGGTTTTTATTGTGTCTTAATTATTCACTGACTTGATGTTTTTAAATGCTTAACATGCCTGTCTCCTAAGTTAAGCCTGCCTGCTCGTGTCCAAGCTACCCAGGGTTTAGCAGGGGAATAATTTACTGAGACCTATACTGAACCCTACACTGTGTCAGTGGCCTTATTGCGAGTTACAGATGCATATTTACCACTGCTAATTACCCACTTTCCAACAGTTTGCATCTGTGCCTTTTTGTTTTCCATAGCATCCTATTTGGTATATCTTCACAGCAGGAGGACTGAAAGGAGGAAGATGGGCAAGGAGGCACTGACACAATTCCTTACTGGTACTGAGCATTCTCTTCCTACTCACAATCCTGGGTAGTTGGTTTGCTGACAGGGCTGCTGAGGTGGGTGGTATATCACTAGGTCTGCTGAGGCATCCCTCTTCATGGCTCCCAGGGAGGGGGTGGAGCCGGGCTTAGGGACTGGATACGAGCATTTGATGTGAATCTTAATTAGGGCGAAGATAGGCAAACCCTGGCAATGTGACGAAGCAAAACACATGATGTAAGGAACAGGAGGACGAGCAGGACTCTTGAGTAATTACGTCAGCGTCCTAGTTTAGAAGGAACGATAGGAGAGGAGTCTCCACCCTAAGAAGCAGGTCCACCACACAGAGGGTAGCGCCGCGCAGAGGAGCCCCTGACTCTGCGCGCAGCTGGGGCGGAGCCACCCACGCGGTGGCTCGGCTCCTTGCAGAATATAATAAATCAATGAAGGAAAATACCTTGACCCCAGGCTACATGAAATTTAAAGAAGAACCGAGTCAGACAATGTATTGAATCTGGCAGTGAATCGCCGCTGAAATAATCCACAGAGCATTGCCTAGTACAGCCTTTTGTGCTCCATGCATCTCGGTACTCACGCTTCAATTCAAAATGTTTGAGCGAATGAAAGAGCACGTGCCAAGGTGCCACAGCCGAGAGGCTGAGCGGCTGTGCCCATAAAGAGAGGCCTCAAAGGAATGAATATAGATGGCGCGCAGGAGAGACAAAGGGAAAGAAAATCTAATTTGCTACAGTGTGGAGCCGTCTATAAACCACCATCACAAGCGGAGCATCTGGATAAGATGTATTATGATTTACACTTAAAAGGCCAACAAAATGAGAAATACTGATAGGCTCATTGGCTTTCCGGATTCTGAACGAAGCATCCCTTGAGCACGTGAGTTGGACGTGAAATGCTGCAGTTTGCTCACGGGGCGCAAGGATGCACCTGCTTCCTACACAACATCGTAACCCAGTTATAAATGGCATTTGTTGCCACGCTCATGTGCTGCCAAAGATATGTAAATAACACGTGTGTCCACTACTCTCTTCAGTGGCACTC
Source organism: Triturus cristatus (assembly GCF_964204655.1). Taxonomy (NCBI): domain Eukaryota; kingdom Metazoa; phylum Chordata; class Amphibia; order Caudata; family Salamandridae; genus Triturus; species Triturus cristatus. The sequence continues at coordinate 958,463,367 of NC_140585.1, read as the reverse complement.
ATGGTATGAAGGTTTCAGTGAATGCACCACCAGATGTTTCACTGCTGGACCGTGTACAAGAAAACTCTGTGGCTCAAAGCCATGCCGCTTGCATGGCAGCCCATTTGAATGTTATTTTCCTATTAAAAATGGGACATTCTTTTTTCACTAAATCATAACAACATGAGAAGTTCGTTCAATAGCATAAAAATGGTGAAATATGTAATAACCTGTGAGATGTTGTCACTTTTGGTGTTATCAGATAACGAAGACCCTCTAGCCTGCAGCTCTGCAGCAGCAGAAACTCGAAAGTGAAAAAACAGACATAGTTGCAGGTTTCACCACACAGATCCTCTGTGCACAGATCCACCACTGACTCTTACTACACAAACTTCATTGTTTAAAAGGCAAAATTCACTCAAGTAAGGTAATGCTGATGATTTATGGCATGTCCCCTTTCTAAACTTTAAGGTGCAGTAGTATTTCCTGTATTTATGGGGCGGTTATCCTGCCCTGCTCCTCCACCATTTCAGGACAATTGCACCCCCTTAGTACCCTGTCACAGAGCAAATGTCGATATAGAATGGGGAAAGTTGGTATAGGTGAACAGCAGTGACGTTCAATCGTGCATAGTGGAGCTGACCTCAAAGCCATCACCATGGCCAGCTAAAGTGACCTTCCCACCGCTGTGGCGGAGGAGCCTCGCCCCACTGCTTTTAAGCACCGTAACTAAAAGAAAAAGAAAATGATAATAACTGAACGTTATTATCATTTTATTTGTTCCTGCGGCCGGCTATTTGAGCAGGGGAGGAGTGGTTTGCCGGCCAACGAGACATGCGCACTTTCCCTGTTCTTCACACAGGCTGCATTACAGCCTGCATGGAGAACATGCCTAGGCTCCCTGTTCCTGGCTGACCGCCGAACCATAATGCTCAAACCAATCACAATGCTGCATTGTGATTGGTAAGGGGAGCCAGGGTGCTTACCAATCACAACGCTGTATTGCAGCATTGTGATTGGTCAGAAGAGCCTGGCTGCTTCATAGTTCCTGAGAACTGACGCTGAGGAGCAACACAGCGGCGATAAGGTGAGTATTTTTTACATTCCCCCTCCTACCCCTCTCCCCAACCCTGTCCACCCCCCGCCCACCGCCCCCGATTCGTGCCGACTGCCACTGCTTCCCACTCTCAAATGGGTCTTACCCCAGACCAAAACAATAAATCTAGATATTCTTAAAGAGTCCTACTTCAGGGAAGGGATATTGGAGAGCAAATTTCAATATATCGAGACTCTTAAAATAATAGACAAATTAAGGGGGTTTCAGAAGTGAGAGCGAAAAGGAGGCTGATACCAAGAAGGGATATACGGCTTCTGGAGGTGATTAAAGGTTAGCTGCCCTTTCTGCAGATGACTATTTCCATAAATACAGGGCCCCAAATCGTAGAGCCTGGACCATAAAGAGGCTGAGAGTGGGAGGCTCCACAATGGGTAAGAGGTAAATTAAGTAGTATAGCTGCTGCAGTCACCAAAGTGAGATTTCCAGATAATGGATGTCTCACAAGCAAAAGGCGGGCTTTAATTACATCGACCGAGATGCTCCTCAAACATGTTAAAGGGAAATGTCGGTGGGCCGCAGCAATCCTCTAAGGACTTGGAAGTCAATGTTTAATTATAAATCACACAAAAAATTCCACTCAAGATACATTGGACATACTGTCCACTTTTCTTGCAGGTCACAAATTAAACACTGAAAATAATGAGAATAAAGGTTTCTTAAACCAACCTCTTTCCCAGAAGAAATAGGACTAGGCTCTCGTCAGTCGTGCTACAGAGACAACTCGAATTCACTCAATGAAAATTCCCTCCAAGGATCCAACAATACCTACTTCACCCTTGAAGGGTCCCTCCATCAACCTTCCTAATCGATAAGTGGAGGCAGTTATAAAAAAAAAAGCATTTCCGGTTCTATACCCATGTTAATCAGCAACCAGGGGCGTAACACAGGCCCTGAAGCAGGGGGGACCAAACTGTCCAGGGGCCCCCAAACTTTTGAAGGGGCCCCACTCAGCCCAAACTCAATGACTGTCATCACAGCCTGCATGGAGCCCTATTATTCATTAGGACACTGTCAGTAACTGCTTATTTAAAGCTTGTATTCTGATATTCAGTTCAAGCACCATGATACCATTGGGTGACTGTTTTGTGCACTACAAGTATTTTATTAATTCATTCAACCTTTTATGGAGAAATGATTATTATCAAGCATCAAGCATTTCATGCAAGAGCCTTCCAGATTTACCACTTCTAAAGTGCAGGTGGTGTAAAAAGTTTGAAGCTTGGAAACGGTACACCATGAGCAAAAATGAGAGGCTCAGACCTCTAGCAAAATATGACCAAAATATGATTTTCACCAATGCCTCTAAATTAGATTTAAAATAACACAGAGGGCCAAAGAAATGAGACTGGGTAAGATGGAAATTGAGTTCAGGAGTGATGCAGGGATCATCCAAATTTCAGATTTAAGTATAAGAAGGTCCTACACAGAGGGACAGAGTGCAACAAGTGAGGACATCATCATGCAAATACTTATAAAGTAGAACCGAATTAGCTGTATTGTCCATTTCATAATCAAACCAAAGCATATGCATACTCGACACACTGCACAGTGTCATTCGAAACCTGGTTGTTTTATGTCATATTTTTTAATGTTTACCCTTCCTCTTTGTTTCCTTTGGTTTAGAATGACGCAACCGTAGCCTGAATGGGAGCGGTCTAATCTAGTGGCAGCTTACCAAAGTAATCACAGGTGCAATTGTTTCCGCCAAGACTCATCTTTATTTATATTAATCGTTGTGGCAGTTCTATCACGGGCTGTGTTTCTTTTTCCAAAAAGTAATGTTATGTTGGGCATTATTCTTGGGAAGCAAAGGGTGGTATGCTACTTAGAAAGTAAAACTTGAAAGACTTTGATTCACAAAAATCAACAATGTTTTATAGTCATTTAATTATACGCTCCATTAACGAATAATACAACCTCCTGCTTTCAATAATCAGCATTATTATTTCAAAGTGTCATACAAGGTATATAGCCTTAAGAACCTAGTGCATCCACCTAATCCTGTAAAATGAATAGCTCCTCGTTTGTGTTGTGTTTTCTTGGAAAATAGGTATTTCAAGCTTGTTTATATTTCAGGTTTCCAGCTGTCTAAGCTGTTTGATATTACCACTACAATGAAGGAGGAATTTTGGCTTGATCTATAATAAAGAACTGCACTTAATTCACCCCACTGGTATAAGTCGATCATATAAGTCAAGTAATTTTCGCTTGATGAATGGTGTGTTCCAACACTATACTTTCCGCTGGCAGGTGGTGCGCCCTTCATACTTTTTGTCACATGTGTATGTAAGAACAGCGTTTCCAAACCAATCTCATAAGTGGCGTTTGATCTTAACTTACATGCTTTCACCGCATCAGTTCCCAAGCCACCATTGGTTTTAGCATACTAGGGCTATATTTACTTGCTACGCTTGAGCCTTCCATTTTTGTATCCTCCTGTAATGATCTTTGTGGATTTTCTTTGTCAATGCAAGGAGGTGGTTACAAACAGTTCTTAATTGTTCAAGTTTTCTGAAGGTCTCAATCTAATTTCAGGGCCTCCCAATTCCATGTTTTGGGAAACTTGTTATTGTTAGTCTGGGTGCTAAACCTTTACTAAATGAGAACTGGTCTGGCTTTTTTGTGTGAACGAATGAGGAGCTTTTAAGGATATTATGGGGCTATTACATGTACATTCAAGAAGAATCCTTCTCATGTAGCACCTAAGAGTTAATATAAAGGAGGTCCCATAAAAATGACATATGACTGTGAACATTTTGAAAGCAAGACAAAGAATTAAATTATCCTTTTGAATTACAGGACCACCGATTTACAACCCTGAGTTTGCCCATTTATTTAAGTTCAGAGTATATCTCAACATGACCCTGGTCAAAGGTTGGCAGAGCACTTTAGTGAAGATGGCATTGAAATCACAGTAAAGAAGCAAACATATGGCATGAATCAGTCTAAGGCTTACAATCTTTGCTGAAGTGGCTCTCTAATGTACACCACAAATCATGGCTGTGGTACAATAGTGTTGCTTGCAACACTGGAATATGTACTCAAATACAGAACATACGTTCAAGAACCAGATCTTCATGCTCTAAAACTGTAACAGTGTGGACCTAACAGCTGGTGTACACAAATTCATTAGAATATTTCATGATACATAATTGGTGAAAAGGCCAAATCGGTATATTCAAAAGCGAAAACATCATGTTGTAGAAGAAAGAACATGTATGAGAGAGCCCATAACACAGTGTTCTGAAACTCCAGAAGGTTCATGCAGTTTTCAAATGTCCGAACAAATGTCTACATACACATAACACGCATTCAGCTTAGTAATATGGAGGAGCACCGTCTATATTACTTTATTGCATGTTGTGTGTTTTTCCCTTGTTTTATATGTATTCCACATCAGCTGTATGTCATAATATCATTGCCATAAAGATAGTAAATTTTCCAACATTGAATCCAATAGGACAACATTTTTGTAAATGATATTTAGGACACAATATTTTTATCAGCCTATATTCTAACAACGATATCTACTGGTACCATAACTCTCACAGCATGCAACGCTTAGTCGCATTTTTTTCAACAAATACGTCAGTGTTTCTATGAACAACGCCCATTCTGTTGCCAGAAGAGATGGAGGGATTTTATAATTTTTCCACCCCTGCTTGACTCCTCATTGAGATTTTCCTTCAACAGTCGCCTAGAATCCAGAGCCGGCGCAACCGTGGAGTGGGCTGGATCACAGCGCCATCCTCTGTCGCCGATAACATGCACCTGGGACACCACAAAAAATCAAATGCACATAAACAGCGCCACACACCTACTCTCTTCACAACGCACGCACCTCCCTTCTGTACGCATGCCACCCTGTACAACGCCGCCGGACCCCCGGGTTGTCGGCTGAATGGCTGTGTTCTAACATCTGGAAGCGTACGCTTTGCTTAACTGCTTCGCCGCCTGGACGGTGACTGTGCGTTGTATGATGATGCGAATGTGCACAATAAAGGTTTTTCAAAAAAAAAAAAAACAGTCGCCTAGAATCCAGTAGCCGACCTCATCAAACCCGGACCTGGTGAATAGCGCACACTTGCCCGTTTCCTAATCCCTCCTATTTAGGAGGCAGCCAGCCTTCTGAAAGGCATGCTAATTTTGATAAATATGCTGTCACAGCTTCATTAGATCATTTGAATTGACTGTGAAATTGCAAAAGGCTGTACAAGCGCTGATAATTTCAGTTTTGGACTCTTGCGTGGAATCACCCAGCTCCACCATTGCTGCTGCCTCCAGAACAGATAAACGCCTGGTCCGTAGAGCAGCTGCTTCCTGGTTTTTGGCAATCATAATCTCATTTATTATAAGGGATTCCGTCAGTCTTTGCAAAATTTTCAAATGTGATACTTAAGTATTTGCATGTACCAGAAAGTCAAATTAAATGAAAGAAGATTTCACTTCAAATGTACCCGATAGAGAACCCTACTTATGTTTTTTTTTTTTAAAGTAGATGTGCTACAACAAATTGTTTGCTTTTATATCTTTCTTTCAAACATTTCCAGTAGTCTGTCTGGGAAGCTGTGCCAAGTGCAAGGTTCCAGGCACACTATTGGAAATGTAACACAACATATTTCATAGACTCCTATTCCTCCAGGGATAATTCTACGTAGTATAGATTTCAGGAACTTGGCAATGCAGCCCGCTGTGCAAATGTATTTCATTTTGAATGGGGGAAGTGGGGGGGGGGGGGTTCTCCTTGCAAAAAACCTTTTTTCCCAATCAAGAACAACCATCCCTGCACTGGCACACAGGTGAGGAACCGCATCCAGATATCACAATCAGCCTAAACGTATTATTTCTCCAACACAACGACGGCGTGGCGTCAGAGAATTCATATTCTCAGGCCGTATTTGTTATTCATCATAAACACGACATGGAATATATCAACATAGCATAAAAAGTGCAATGAAGGGAAAATATTTACATTATTTACACTGTCACAGCATTGCAAGGAACAAACACATAGAAGCTTACATTACATTTGTAGAATCATGCTTGATTACCACTCAGGTCCCATTACCTGGGCATCACCTGTATTCCATTCTCCGGAATTATGGGGAAATATCCCTTTGGGTTCCATTCATTGTACTTACAAGGCAGATCATCCTGTCCCCTCAGTATTGAGGAACCTGGGCCAGCAACAAACTAGTCCCCAGCAGCATAATTCACCATGGAAGGCTCACCCATTAAGGTATCCCCCTAGCCACCATGCGAGGATGGGCTGGTCCATACCTGGAACTCCCAAACCCTCAAATACCCATCGGGGCAGCGTAAGGTAAGGCTATGGAGACTTGCATTGCAGATGCCACTAGACCTTCTCTAAAGATTGTGTATCCGTTCCCCGAGGTTGGGACATCAGCTTAAGACAGACTCCCTATGGATCCGACTGCACTCATAACTGATGCCAAGGTTGTCCACCTGTTATGTAGCCAAACACGAATCTTTTTATGTCCTCACCCCCGCTTGCGGTGAACTGGGGGGTGCTGGGTGGAAAAAAAGCAGGGCGACCTGGCTGCTGCTGGGAAGGCGGGTGATGATACTGACAATTCAAACTTCAGTAAGCCAAAGTCTCTTCTGACATTTCAGAATCCAACCGATATGTGCAATTTTCTAAAAATAAAGAAATTTGTGAACCTCATACCGTTGTGAGTGAACTTCCGAAAGAATGACAAATAAATAATGTTCATTGAGCAGGCCTGTCTGCGGCAATGAACTGTTTGACAGTAATTGAACCACATTTCCCTCATAATATATAACTTAAAGTATGATGCAAGTATATGAGGTCGGGAAAACTGCTATTCAGGTCAAAAGTTTAAAATAAACACTTTTTGTTACACGGCAAAGAAGCGGCATGTTTCTACAAGTTCCATATTTTTTAGTGGCTTGATTTCTGGCCATTAATTATTTTTTTTATTAAAATGTACAGGTATAATTCAGTTGTTTTCAAACATTGCTTTGTGATTGGAAAAAAAAAGTTTATGGCAATTAACTAATTAAGACTAGATTGTTTTTTCACTAAGTGATCATTGCTTTAGAACGAATTAAGTTTTTGTCACGGTAATTTTTTTTTTTTTTAAATAGATGTGATGCTCAGTTGACTACAAACCAGACATGAGTCAAAAATGCAAATTTTTCTTTTTTTGGTAGCTTAATTATCCTACCCATTGATCGATATAAGTTTGTATTTTCTAGGAAGTTGTTTTATCATCTTCAGAGTGTGTGTTAGCAATAGACTCTACACTTTGATAACGTTATGCATCTGAGTATGTATTTCTCATCATTACACTAAGGGGCTGATAATGATGATGGTCGGACGAGTGTCCGACCACCATCATTGCTGGAACGGGACAAGCCGACAGGTAGTTGGCGGTCCCGAAAAATTACGATCCGACCGCTGTGGAGGCGGTCAGAAACATTCCTCTCAGCATTGAGGCATGTGCTGCAGCTTGGAAAAGGGCCGCAGCACAAGTGTCAATGCTAAGAGGCATGTTTGTGAACACCCCTGCATCCTGTGGCAGGCACCACATGGTGGATGCCACAGGGTGCAGGGATGTTGCCCATAGCGGAGGGCCACAGGAAACAGGGGCCCTGCTAGTGGCCCCAAAAAAGCCCTTCTGCCAGTCTTATCGCGTCGCCACAACTGACGTGAAATGGCTTGCGAAAAGGTGGATCTTAATTCCCCATGGCTGTGCCTTCTCCGGCATTGTGGGGAATGCAATCCAACCGACTGCCTGTCGGAAGTTGTCGGTCGGTCCCTGGGGCAATGCATTCTGACCGACCGCATCCTAATGTAGCAATCTGACCGCAGTTGTAAATGTCAGTTGGACCAACACTGACAGCACGTCGGTGTGAGTCCCACCAACATTGAAATCGGCCCCAAAGATTCTATACTGCGATGGCAATTTTAGAATCACTATCTTAGAATCACTTGGGAATTCTCTATGGTCTAAAAATTGTTGAAGGTTTCCATCCTCGTTACAATTGGCCCTTATTTACTTGCAGTATTTGCTATACAATTTATTTATTGCTATGCCAATGTATGGGTTATTAGTTACCAGTTTGACTTCTCACATCTCAATTGCTTGGAAATAATTGATTGGTTGGACTTTTGTTCAATTTAAATGGTAGATTTTTTCTATTTTTCACTAACATACAACTATCAATATGTACCATGAACAAATTCAATATTTGAATTTCAGCGCATTGATGTCAATGTGCTAATGTGGCAATATTGGTTACACAATAGTGGTTACATTGGTACAAGAAAGACTACCAAAGCCTTCTGAGCCCTTAAGATTAAATTTACACTTAAGGTATATTTCTCATTTATACATCTGCATAGTCTGAAAGTAATTGCTTAAAATCTAGTATATGGAAAAGTAAATATAATTGGAAGAGTTCTGCTCATGATTTTACAAGTGCTTTTTAAATTTAAACATACATTTATGTGTATGTGGAACCCAGGGATTTTGTAATTCAAGCCTGTATAAATTATATACTTTGAGCATCCAACCCGCGGAGTGTGTCAGCAGCAGAAGTAGCCAATCAACGGATTGATGAGAAAACAAAAATAACCATTCCTGCATTGCAGCCATACGTTGGTGTATCCCAGGTAAGAATAAATTAAACATAAATTACACCCGTACTTATCCTATTTGTGCACCTGCACACGTGCACATGCATTCTGGTTTACGCACGCGTTACCACTATTGTAGACCATTTTCTAGTGGCACTATAAGAATGTATAATAACTCTGGTAGTTTTCTGAAAATTACTCCTAAATATCTGCTTAAAACTTTGTCGGTGTTGTTCACAAAATTTTGAAGTCACTAAACCAATAAAGTATTTTAATAGGGTGAGTTGCGCAATACCTCCTATCAACTGCTTACCTCTAATAAATATGCTGGACTTAAGTGGATGCCCACTTCTTGAACGTATTTTTGCTGCCAGAATTCGGACTTGCCACACTTTAATGGAGTAGAATGCTACTTGAAATTAGAAGTCTCTACTCCTTTGAAAGAAGGGACTGTTTCTGTTTTTTGTCTAGCCTCATTGCGCAACTTGAAATGTGTCAAAGTTTCATCCCATGTTTATGATTCAGTGGGTGAACATCAACACAAATATCAATTTTAAAACGCATTAGCAAAGCCAGTAAGTCTGGGCTTAATGTGCAAACACATGTAAACACAGACATGCAGAAGTGTGTAATTGTGCATGTGTGTGCATGAAAGGTAGCACATTAAAACAGAGAAGATGTAATGTAAGAAACAAAAGTAGAATTGTGTTGAAGGTTCTCTTGCTTTCATTAAAGTTTTGCTGTAGTTTCGAAATGACGGATGGACGCAAAGGGAACCTTCATTATAGACCTTCTTTTGGTTCTATGACAATGAAAGAAAAAAACACTAGAGTGTAGGGTCCTTTTCCAGCCTATCTTCATTTCACTTAAAAACAAAACCAGGGCTGTAATAGAGCAAAGGAACATTCAATATCGTCCTAATATTGTTTTTATGAGAAACAAAGATTGGATGACAAGGAATGTTTCATTATAGTCTTGTCTTCTTTCAATTACATAGAAAGAAACACAGAAATATACCAAAGATCCCCTTGCCTTACAATTAAGAAAAGAAAAAGTACCCCCAGCACAACTGATGTGAAGCTTCTTGGAACTACAAAAGGGAAAAAGGAGGGATAGGAGGAAGCAATGACAGAGAGGGGCCAGCGGGATGAATGTGGAGTCAACACAAAGGTGGATATGTTAGGAGTGGTAGGACTGTCCTTACTTGCATGCTGCGCGTTTTGCTGTGCTCTGATGCATCTGGTGAGTCAAAACTAGTCATGAAAAATACCCTAAGAAGAGTGTTACATGCGTTGGACATGAATATACCTATGTAGATAATGTCATGCATGGTAAAGGGTTTAGCATGCATGTAAATTATGCAAGTGAATACCATGTGTGGACACAAATATGCGCAAAACAGTGAGTGGTCACAAGTATGCACAAAATAATCGGCCATCAATAATGCTTTTACTGAGCTGAAAAAGTTGGCGAGTAAGACGCTTACAGACTATCGCAATGAGTACGGGAAAATAGTAGCGTCTATGTTAGCTTAAACGAAGATTAAGTGAGTGAGACACATTAGGTCATGTGGCTGTGAGCACGAAAGTATTATGGCGCTTATGCCTGAAAGAATGCGCTAGGCTCATTGTCCTAATGCCATTTATATACAGATGTACTTCCTTCTACATGTTTTTACATACAGAGCACAGCAAAACGCGCAGCATGCAAGTAAGGACAGTTACATATTCCATGCATATGTTTCAATGTTTTGTATGTCCTTTATGTTGTGTGTTTTCTCTTTCAGATTTCAACCATTAAGTGGGTCCGTAAGTACGGTGCTTCCGCTACAGACGAAGCACACCTTAGCGTGTGTGCTGATATCTCACATATGTGGCTACCTCCACTTTTGTAGCCACCTCACCGATTTTTAACACTGTGGTCCTGAAGAAAGCCATACAATGACCGTATTAGGCTGAAACATGTTGACCTACACCTAAGGGGTATTGAAGTACCATTTTTATCTTCACGATATCCCGGCTTAGTTTTAACTATGTCTTAAGACCCTTTAATACAATTTTTTTTGTTTGGGCATTCTTAGAGACTTTTTTAACCTCACTCACCTCTTAGCACCTACCTCACTGAATCACAAAAAAAACCAAATAGTTGTAAGCGGTTCCCGAAGAGGCCCAGGCCAGAAATGAGAAAAACATTAAAATATAGGCTTTTCATCGTTTTCTAATGTAAACAGGCATTACAAATTAAACCGCAACCCATCAAAAGCATGAATAACATACATTTAAAGTGTAGGCACATAAATACAAAAAATTAATGTGAAAATATTGGACCACAAGGCCAAAAGAGGTGGGTTGTAAAAGATTTATAAATTCTTAAAAAATCCTTTGTTAACAGTAACTGGAAATTAATTATCTGAAGCAATTCATATGTGCTGAAAGGATGAAATAAACTATTGTGGAAATGTATGCAGCTGAGGCAAGAAATGTGTTTTGTGAACTTGCGGAAATTGCAACATTTTATGAGGTTCATATTGGGGAAGAGGATGCATGCCTCTATTTTATTCCTCGCTCTCCTTTTGTTTTCCATATATGTTAGGAGTGGGACAGAGAGAAAGGAGCAGATGAAATGAACAAAGCCATGTTATGTTACATTATAGGCATTTTATATGGCGCTGAATGAATCACACCCGGAGGTGTATCTCGGCGGCAAGTGCAAAAAACAACTTACAAATAACCATGTTTTTAGACGTTTTTTGAAAGAAGAATGATCCTGAATCCTACGAATTTGTGAAGGAAGCTTGTTTCAGTGGAATGGGGTAAGGTGGGAGAAAGATCTGTCAACAGATTTCAAAGTGAAAATGCGGTGAGTTTTTAAAAGAGCTTGTTTTGTGGATCTGAGCAAACACGTTGGCTGGTATAAGCTGAGTCTGTTAAAAAGGTAAGAGGGAAGCCAGGTAGTTAATGTTGTTTGAGTTAGACAGCACAATATGAATATAGCCTGTTTCCTGATGGAGAGCCAATAAACGGTCCTCGAAATGGGAGCAGAGGCAGAAGGGGAAGGGAGGTTCCAGATTAGGTAGGCTGCGGTGTTCTGCACCACCTGGAGTTTGGTCAGCAATGACTCGTTTGCTGCTACTAGCCGAACATTCCCATAGTCTAGGTGACTGGGGATCGGTGCATGGACAGGTTTTTTCTTAATGACACAGGGAGCCATGCAAAGGTTTTCATGAGCAGCCGCAGAGTGGAGAAACAGGTGCTACATGTGGTGCTAATTTGGTCCTTCATAGACAGTGTCTTCTCTAATTGGCACCGAGATTTCCTACTACCAATTTGGGGCGAGGGTCAGGACCAAATGCGACGGGCCATAAGTCCACTGACCAAGACTCCTGAGCCTTGCCAAGCAGCATTATCTCTGGGGATTTTTGCCATTTAATTGGAGACAGTTGAGAGATTTTCCTCATGCAGTCTACAAACCTTATTTTCAACTTATCCAGAGCATGTGCGAAAGAGATGACTAGCTGGGTGTCATCAGCAAAGCCGTGTGCCACAAAAAGAAACAGAAAAAAACGGCATGACGGTACTGATGAGAAGGCACAGACAAGCGACTGGGAGCTTCAATTAAAAACAAGCAAAGGAGTGAGAGGCAGGAGGAAAAGACGAGTGGAGGGGCAGCCAGAAGTAATAAGGACCAAACACACAGGGGAAAGAGAGAAACAAGAGGGAAGGGCAGGTGAGGGGAACAAGTAGTCAATACACAACAAAACAGGTAGGGGCGGGAGAGAGCATCAATGAACTGAAACACAGTAGAATGGAGGGAGCAAGGAGAAGGGAACACAGTAAGGGCGAGAACAAAGAGAAGCAGCAAGTAACAAGGTACCAACCAAGAAAGTGGCTAGTAGATGTAAAATAGTCTTTCATGCTTTGCAATGCAAGGGCCCAATTGGAGGCAAAATGATAAGCCTAAACAGCCAATAGCTTTAGATGAGATCGAAATACTCTTCTGGACTGAGCTATGACATGATGGACAAAGTCTCCAGCCAATGGTTGAAAGAACCTGCTACAAAAAGACCATAGTTGGGGTGGGGGATTTAAAGACCACTGTCCGTGTATTGTAAGCAGCCGCGCTGCCAACCCAAACCTGAAAAGCATCTGCGATGGATGTTAGAAGACCTTTGAAAGAGCTCATAAAGAACTCTCTAGATCATGTAGTCCATAAAGAACCAGAGGGGTATGGTTGCGCTTAGATTATTTATTGAAACCCTAACTGAATGCAAAACAATGCATGCTCTCAGGCAGGATGTGTGAGAACCAATTTGGTCACACAAGGAAGAATGTTTAAAGGTGAGCCCAGAAAAAAAGGAAAAAGACACTTTATAAGTCTGCGACACAGAAACAGGGAACAGTGCGTGAATCATGGTGGCCTGCAGTGAATGATTGGTTTGTGCTGTGTCAAGTAAGGCTGCGATTACTGCCAAGAGGAAGACCCAGAATGAAGTATAACATTTACTCTCTTCTGCCATTAAACTTAATTTTACATTAAATCAATAGTGTGATTAATTGGGATTATTACAGTAAAATACAGGCGAATACTGAATACAGTTCCGCTTGAATGTCATTTTCCTCAACATGGGCCCCTGTGGGATGACGGCTTCATAAACTCGGGTATTCTTTTCAAAAGTTAGGTTTTTTCAGGCAGGCGGTGCTGTTTATATTCCCAAGTGGCTGTTTCCATTGTTCTGCTCCTGGTTCTCCAGATAATTGAACCATGAAAGATGAATAAGGAAAAGGCATGATTGTTACTTATTATTTCTAATTATGCTCTCTGAATTGATCCTACACTACTCTGACAGCTATGGAGCGCGCGACTAGAGGAGACACGAATATCTCAAGCAGCTACAAGAAAACAACAGTAACAAATCATGGAATGACAATGACTACATAGTTTTGTGCTAAGCTTTTTTCTCCACAAGAGTTTGTCAATAAAAAGTTTCTTTTCTTTCAGAAATCGTTCAAGGTCATACTTGGAAAAAAATGGAAATCAACGTTTGCACAATTCTCAGTTTGCTTTCCAAGTCCTAATTGGAGGGTCCAGTCCATGATGTGCTTATGTGCACCAAGCCATGCTATCACCCTTATCGCAGTCAGTAGTATGAAACAGATACTACTGACAGTCCTCATCCACAGGAGTAAGCAGCACTGAACCTTCCCCAAGTAGTGCCTGTGGCTGAGGGGCAGAAGAATCCAACAGGCTTGCTGCATAACAAAGGTGGGACACGATTCATAAAGTCTCAGGGTTTACAATGGCTTTTTGTTACGTACTAAATCCATTTTGTGATTCTATAAATGGTTATTGAATTGCAAAATCTATTTTGAAATGCAGAACAAATCGCTGTTTGGAAAGGGCGTGTTTAGGGCAGCATTTACAAACAGCAATTTTCCACGCAATGTATCAGTATTTTGAGCAGTGGCGGCTCCTCCGCTAAGGCGGAGGAGCGTCGCCCCACAGCCAGGAAGCAACAAAAGAAAGGACAAAATAAAATGATAATAACTTAATGTTATTATAATTTTACTTTGTCCTCCTGCTGCGGCAGTGCGTGAGGGGGCGGGGCGGAGCTGCAGGAGAGGAGTGGTAGAACTCTTGGGCTGCCCAAAACAGTCATGCACACTTCCCCCTTCTCCATGCAGTCTACATTACAGCCGGCTTGGAGAACATGCCCACCCCTATAGCCCCTGGCTGAGCGCAGTGTCATGGCAATTTTCAATGTATGTACATCTGATTACATTTTTATAATGTGATTCGTATAGATGTCTGCAATGTCTACATTTATGGCAAATCTTTCAAATTAATCTTATTTTTTTTTTTTTTTTACATTTCTACAATGTGATGGTTATGTGAGTCTGGCATGTCTAAAATTATTTGACCATTTTCCATTTTCAGCTATTGTTCTTTATGAGCGTAGTCTTCTCTGTCTCCATTGATTTCTATGTAACTCCGTTGCAATACCTGGGAGTGATCATTGGTGGTGTGTGACTTACTACAGGACTCAGCTGGAGTAGATACGATCCTCTTTGGGTTGCTGCACTACTGGAGTAGCTGAAGACATAACTTAGTGAATGGCAAACTTCTAACCCCTTTTAGGTGTGTTTTTGTATTTTCATGGCACTCTGTGTGTCCCTCCCTAACCTCTCCTTTCCTCCACCCATTTTCTAGCAGATATTCGAAATTGTCCAGGTACTCCTCCTTGCCACTTCCATATTGTTGGAAATGGCCCTTATTGCAGGGTAATACCCAAACGTTTTGCTTCTTCCTCCTTTGTTTTTCCTGACCTGTGGTTGTTGGCTATAGGACTCTGGGCACTTTACCACTGCTGATCAGTGCTAAAGTGCATATGCTCTCTGTATAAATTGTTACTATGATTGGTTATTCATGATTGGCAGATTTGGTTCATCAGTAGGTCTCTAGTAAAGTGCACTGAGTGTGCCAGGGCTGGTGATTCAAATGCTACTAGTGGGCCTGCAGCACTGATTGTGCCACCCACATGAGTAGCCCTAAAATGGTATCTCAGGCCTGCCACCGCAGTGCCTGTGTGTAGTTGCTAACTGCCATGCTGACTGGGCAAGTGCACCCACTTGCCAGTCCCTAAACCTTCCCTTTTCTGCATATTAGTCACCCCTATGGTAGGCCCAAGGGCAGGGTGCATTGTAAGTATAAGGTAGGACAAGCCCTGATGTGTGTGGCATGTCCTAATAGTGAATTACAGCCATTTTTGTTTTTCACTATTGCAAGGCTACCTGTTCTCCAAAGGCCAGAATGGGCAGTTTGATTATTACATTTTATAATCCTAAACTGACTCAGGGAACATGGTAGAAATTCGGGTTTAGTATGCCTGAACTCAGAATGATAAAACACATCTTTTATTGAAGTTGGTTTTAACATTCTGTGTTTGAAAATACCACTTTAAGAAGGTAGATATTTTCTTGTCTAACCTTCCAAACCTGCCTTCGCTAGGCTGTGTATTCCTTGTCTGGAGTTTTGAGTGACAGGGGCTGTGGAATTCCAGGGGGCTGGGGAATTCCCGGAGACAGGGTGAGTCAGCACAGGGCTCAATAGAGAGATCTGCATCTAGATGGGAGGGAGGAGTTGGACCTGGGACCTGAATAGGACAGTGCCTGCCCCCCACAGTGCTGGCTCCACCCCCTGTGGTGCGTCTGATGTCTCTGCCCTGCACTGTGAAAGGAGAGAGGAATCATGTCAACAAAGTGCTCCAGGGCTGTGCTTTCCCTCCACAATGCTGGCTCCACCTCCTGTGGGGCGTCTGATGTTTCTGCCCTGCACTGTGAAAGGAAAGAAGGAGTCATGTAAACAGAGTACTCCAGAACTGGTTTGGACTGGGCAAAGGCCCCTCTGCCCTCAGAGGACAAAGGATTTTGGGGTATAAATATTGGGACTCTGATCCCAAGAAATTAGATCATCCTGGAATCAAGAAGGAACCTCTGCCAAGGAGAAAGCTGGAAGACTGAAGAAGAAGGACTGACCTGCTGTAAGGCTGACCTGCAGTTGCTTTGCTGCCAAGGAGAGGAGAAGGACTTTGCTGTGTGCTGTGTCCCCTTGCTTGAAGGAATCTCTAAGGGCCTGAGTAGAGCTGGCCTCCTGTTAAGAAGTCCCAGGAACAAAAGGACTTCACCCCCAGCTTCCCCCTGAACTCTGCTGTGTGAGTTCTGCCCTTACTAGAGTGCTTGATCCAATTGTGGTACCTCTGGAAGTTGTGCCTGCTGTTGGGAAGCTGACCAAGAGAAAAGAAGTAAAAGATCTGCAACTTTTTCACGCACCGCCGGCTTAGCGAGAAAATCTCCGTCGCCGCGAAGATCGTTGCAGCGTCTGTCGCCGCTGCAACTTCAACACCGCGTTCGTCTTCGGAGTGAATCGCCCCCAGAGTGGGAAGATTCCTGTCGCGAGTATCATCGCAGAACCTGCCGTTGCTGGTGAGATCGTCGCTCCGCTCGTTAGCGGATCAAATTTTATCGCTGCAAACATCGTCACAGAGCCAGCCAAAATCATCCACCGCTCATTAGCGGGCAGAAGTTTATCGCTGCGAATATCGTCGCAGAGCCAACCCAGATCATCGCTGGTGAAATCGTCGCTCCGCTCGTTAGCGAGCCGAATTTCGTCGCATCGTGCCTTTGCGAGTAAATTTCTACTGGAAAAGCTACGCCTTGGAATCCATACAAGTATCGCCTCACTCCCCATACAGACCGGATTCGTCGCACACACCCGCTGCGTGCAGTGGGGTTGTCGCATCGCCTCCCCAGGGTCTCAGGAATGACGCTGTTGCTTGTTTTTCGACGCCTGAGCGCCGCTAAGAACTTTTATTGCATCACCAGGTACTGTTGGCTAAAATTGACGCTAAGGTGAATGATTTTGTCGCTAAACTAAGAACTCTTTTTGAAACCATATTCTTGAACTGTGTATGTTGGATTTTTGTCGTTTTGGTCTTGTGTAGCTTATATAAAAGTATTTTATTTATCTACACTGGTGGGGAGTCCATTTGTGGTGTTTTCACTGTGTTACTGTGAGTGTTGGTACAAATACTTTACACATTGCCTTTGATTAGCCTGTCTGCTCGTGCCAAGCTACCAAGGGGGTGAGCAGGGGTTATCTAAAGAGTGTATACCCCTTACCCTGACTAGAAGCAAGGGTCCCTATTTGGACAGTGGCACCTACCTCTGCCAACTAGAGACCCCCAGATCTAACACATATTCACACTTAAAACATAGGACTATGTGAGCAGAGTTTGCAGCACTCCTGATGGAGAACTCTACACATAAGAGATAGCACAGATGAACCTTAGATTTATGAACATACCTCTGTGAATTTCTTTTTAGTAAATGTGAAGGACTCAGGGAGTGACATGCCACATCCTCATAAATGCCTACTATGAACTGGGCCTGGTGGAACACATTCAACAGACTCTGAATTATTTCAACTATTTCTTCATAATTAAGGGAGTTACTTGGGATTTGGAAATCCAGCCGTCGTCAAGGGGCATAAGTGATGCACTAATCACAAGCCCAGCCACAACTTTTGTCCCCCCCATCCAAAGGTTCCTGCAGCATATTTTTCCTCCAGGCACTTTCCACTTCCCCGGTGGAAGCTGCTTCAGGGAAAATCAGGAAGCCCACCAGGTCATGGTTGTATAGAAATCCTTTGGCCACTTTTTCCACTTTTTTCCTCATAGTCGATCCTTTGAAGTGGGTGTCTTTCGTTTGGAAAAAAAAAAACTAATGTCCCTGATACAGAGGGAATTTTTCTCCCTTTGTCTGGAGGATGATGGTGCATTTCTCCTGTTCGGGTATGTCATAGGTGGCCTGGACAAGAACAAAATACTTGAGAAAGGCATGGGGGGGATTCCCAAAATAAAGCAGTCCATGTCATTTCCACTTGAGACTGTCCCACCCAAATGTTTTTGCCAAAAAAAACCTCCAAAAGAATATATTTTTAATCTTTGAATTGTTATGACATATATCACACCACATCAAGTTATAGAAAAACCTCCTTCATTTTTTCATGCTAATCATTAAAGCCAACATTTACAGTCTCATCATATCGGCTTCAAAATCTACGCATTTCCTGCCAATGAGATCCATGATGACTACTTTCTTGATTCCTTAATATTCTTCTTACAATTTCATATAGCAAATCATTTTGTAAACCTTTTCTTTTATATTCAATTATCATTGTATTTGTAATTGGATTAATAAACTTCAATATAGACATTAAATTACTTTCTATTTACCAGTAACCTGACACGTTCATGTAATTTTCCATTTACTACCCATTTGTGGGCATATATTTTGCATAGATGGCAATATTATTAGTTTGATTGCATTGTTACTTCCGATATTGGAATAAAGGTGAATCTGGTTATTAAATTCTATTTGTTTGTTTGTTCTGTGTATTGTTACTATGACCCCTTAGTGGGCCCTCATCGTTATACAGGTAAAACACATTAGAATCTGTGACAGGTCAGTACACTTCTCTATTAGGATTTCCATCAAGGGCATTTGGTCCACAATATCTGTGACACCTAATTCTCTCTTAGAAACATTTGTAATCTTGATACTTGACTTTGTCCTCAGGGCTCCATGGAGTCCAGTTTGAGAATGCACTAGGTCTCCTGCTGCCCACATATACTTGAGTCATGCTGCCTGCTATTCTGATAGTTTGCAGCATGCCTACTCTATACTATTTTTTTAATAAATCTTTTTATTACTAAATCAAAATTAACAATACGACAAAAAAACAACAACAAAAAGAAAGCAATCATCAGGAAGGGTGCATCACTGAAAATAAATGTCTCATACATGCAATCAATAAGAATTAAAATAAACAATAGCAATGACTTACAGGCAAATCATAATCATCGAACTCTAAAGGGATTCCACATCTACATTATGAGGAGCATCATCTGCAAAGGGGGTACACAAAAGTCCTCTGTATTCGTTCCATGGGCCCCATATTCTAGTCCATTTGCCCGGGCAGCCTCTACCCACTCGATACTATTTTGATAGCTTGGCATCTTTGGTATGATCCTTCATTAAATGTTCTGCCATTACATTTGATGAATCTTCTATTTTGATTGCTCAGGCGTGTTCTGATATACTTTCTTTCTCTTCAGGGACACATGAAAATGTAGGTATCTAATTACATGTTACAATTCATTAATTATTTTCTTTTTCACCCAGTGTTGTATTTTATGCTTTTGCTGATATTTGTTTGTAGCCTGCAGGAAGGCAGTTAATTGTCCTAATCGATTAAAGCATTGCAGTTTACCTGGTAAGACGAGAGCCATGGTTTCAGAATTAGCAGAACACCAGGAGATTCTTATATTCAGAAGTACCTAGTATGCAATGTGTGAACTGCTGGATTTCTTACAATTAACAAACTTCATCGAATAATGCACACAAGGAAAACAGGTCACCTTCCCCTGTTTAGGTGGTACAGGATAGCTATGATTGGGGGGCAGCTAGTATCTCACTCGTCTGTGTGTCTTTTATCCCAATCACAATGCACCTGCTTCAGCAATGAAAGTTACTCCCCTGGGCATCAACAAGAGTAAAACCAGTTTCGCCAAATCATCAAGGCAAACCACCAGAAAAACTACAAGCTAGGTAGGTTCTGCATAAAGTCAAAAAAATTACAATAAAGCTAAAGAAGTGCAAATATTAAAGATGCAATTCTGGCTCACGTAAAAGTATAATAAACATGCCACACAAATGAAAAGTACTGATGAAGGGGTTCAGCTGATAAAAAAGATAAAAAACATACTGCAATAAGTAACAATAGAAAATTATGGAATTAAAGAATGCTGACCCACATCCCATGCTGTATATACAGTTTTCAAATATAATCTTCGTAGCTATGACAACCACATAAATCTTATCTGATTAGCCACGGATACATTAAGTCACTTACAAATCAAGTCTTATTAAGACAATTGTCTTTTAAACAATGTGAAATATATATAGGCTATAAAAAATATCAATGGGCCATCTATCAACTGCACATCTATTAAAATTACATTCGCCTAAAAATGCATACATTTGTTACTGAACACACTTTAACATTTCTTAAAAGCACATAAAAACTGACCTTATAGCAACATTTAACAAGCATTGACAAAGCCAATTGGCTTTGAGAATATTGCCTCTGCCATTGTCTTTTGCTCATTCTGTACAGCATGCGCATTGGTGAATTTAGCAATGATTTGCAGTCATGCAGTACAACAGCGTGGCTGCTGTGCAGCATGGCTAAAATTATCATTTAAATAAAGGACTATGATGCATCCAGCGTTAACGCACTTTAAAAAAAAAGTGCATTAGCCCAAGCTGAGTCATAGCGCTTTATTTTAAATGATTTTTAGCCACACTGCACAGTTTAATTGCTGCTGTACAGCATGGCTACAAAACATTGCCAACGCCAATAGACCTCTTTGGCAAAATCTATTAAAGTAGCCAAGGCTTGTTCTGACATGCTTGGATTTCTCCCTTCATGCTTACAGTACTCTGGTATTCTCCACCAAAATATCACCAAACAATAGAAGTATTTAAACATAGATTGCTTAAGAAAATGGCATTCTGATTGAAGCAGTGTGCCTACCTTGGAATCTGCGAGGAATTGTTGACAACTGCTCGTTGAATTAGCATTTAATCTGCAGCCTCAGAATAGACTAGAAGCTAAATTAGGGCGCCTAAATGCTAAATTTAGAGCAGCAACCAGCATACTATAGGCTTGCTACAACAATAACTTTGGCACAGTGTCCCACAGCCTTGGCTCGATACATTAAGCAGGAAGAGATATTTTTGAATTTGTCCTAAAAATATTATACCCAAGCCACAGTGTTAATCATGGAGAACTTGGACTAAATAAATTGAATTGCCAGGGAGACAATTAAAAATGGCTTCTCCTAGAATCAAAAATCCACCTTCATAATAAAAAAAAAATTGAGCAAAGCCTAATTGGGTGACATTTTCCTACAGATAGATCCCTAAATCAGGAAAGGAGAGAAAAACTGATGGATGGTCTGTGTAAACTTATCTCTGGTAGTTTCTCTGGGCAGTATTCCAGTCTATCAGTTTTAGCTAGCCTGCGCAATATTCAGTCATGTCAACTCCTCAAAAGGGGCACTCCAGCTTAAACTTATAGGCCACATTCCCTCTGCAAAAAAACACAAGTGGCTAGACAATTTTCGACAAAGCAGAAACTAGTCTGCGTAACGGATGGATCTGACCGTAGTCGCACAGAGACCACAAAATGATGTACTTCAACGTAGTTCAGAGTAAATACCAGACATCCAATCCGTAGCTTCTTCCTGTTAAGAATATATGAGTGTGTATTCCATGACTTATTCCTCAAATACTTAACTTTTGTATATCCTTGTAACTTCCAATATTCTACCATTAGAACACTTAGCTGAACATTTCTTTTGTTAATTACCCCAATTAGCTCATGACGTATTGAACTACTATGTGTATTGTTAGTCCGTCCTCTTCTGTGCCATGTCAAGTTATTTTAAAATCAATTAATAACATTTGAACAATAAACATGTGACGTGCGTCAACAGGATCTAGACAAATTTTGAACATGGCATATGCATATTGCACCAATCATGCACACCTGCTACATAAACACTGTGCTCACATCAAAAGCATAACGCTCTATAATGCTTCTCTTATTCATTATGTTACAAACTTTTTGCGCAGCGATTTGAAATTGTTTGCACGCATGTTTCTTCCACTACCGTTACTACAACATCGAATATAGTGCTCTGAACCTAGGCAAATGGAGTCCACAATATTGAAAAAAATACATAATTAAAATAGATATATTAAATAAAAGGAAAGCAGAACTAGCGCATAAGGGCGCTGTACGCCGAGGTAAAAGTAGCTGAATGGCACCTAAAACTACTTTGCTTCTTTCTAAGAATTTATGAAGTTTTACAAAAAAGAAACTGTAGGTTTTGTCCAAATTTGTGCACAAAATGTAAGGCTCTTTATGTGGAGGCCTGTTTTTCTGGAACAATCGGTTAGATAAGCGTGGTTGCTACAAGGGCCGACTGTTGCTTTGCTTCACCAGACACTCCACAGCTACCTACCGACACAGAATGCAATTCATTCGGTTTTCACTAACCAGCGGATAGGTCAAAGCCAAAACATACATTTCTGTAAACTGCTCCCCCCACATAGAAGCCTGTGAGGCAAAGTATTATCAGCTGTTATCTGGCTGGAGTGCAAGGGCTGCGGTGAAAGAAGGAGAAGGCGAGAAAATAGCAGTCACCCGCCCACCGTGGCGAGCCCTGCAATTACCCACTCGGGAATCGATGACACTGAAAACAAGCAACGATGAGGAGGAACCCAACTGATGATGGTGGAAGAAGAAATAAGAGAAAAAAATGCTATGGAGGGCACAGCAGGCAGAGGGAGTTAGAGGAGAACGAAATAGTACCTCAATCACGTCGGGAGCAGCGGACGTGCATGGATTAACTTTATATCTGTGCTTGGTCCCTGCTCCACAGTAACATCTGGCCCGCACTGGCCAGTTAAGGAGGCTGCAAAGAAGGGTGACACTGTAGCCAGCGAATGGTAAGAAAGCCCTTTTTGTAAACAATAGTTGCAAGGGAGAGAATGCTCTAGTGTATGTTCTCGCAGGCTCAACCCTAAAAAGCACATCTGTCTAACAAACGTCATAGCTGTATTACAAGTAACATTGTGATATTTTAGCAAACGGAGCACAGATACCTTCACTTGACTGAGCAAATACAAATAATGTACAATGAGTAAATTATACTTTAAGATTTACATTATTCCGAAAAATACGCTTGTCATCATTCACACATTCATGGATCAGCAAGACTAAAATTGTCCCTCCTGGATTGATCCATTTCCAGAATGCAATGATCTTATAGTGTGATCTCCTACAGAATAGGCCCTTCAAACAGAAATACACGCCATCATCTCCAAGCAATTCCTTGTTAGCAGGAGGGATGTTTTATTCATTAAGTACTTTTTATTCTGGGATTGACAAAGATGACTGACGGTTTTGTACAACAATTTTTTTTTGTACAATTATTTCACTGTAATTATATTGCACTTGCACATGGAGCCCCCAGGTGAGCTACTTGCAAAGCTAAAGCTCGTGAACACCCACTTTGATGTTAAGTTTACTTTTCCAACACAAAGAGGAAGGAGATCATTTGCTCATTCAGTTTCTGAGAGAATGCAAGAACTGTATAGGTCAGATTAGAGCAAGAGTCAGCTACACGGTGAGACCGAGTCTACCATGAAACATTCTTGCATCAAGTTACCTGGGAGATGAGCAAATACTTCAAGCTTTTCGCATCTCGGAGGTTTCAATCAACCTTCCATCCATAGCAAGTAACTGAGCTAAGTTCAGGGCTGGTGGTAGAACTTAGCCCTTAAATGCCTTTTGCATTTCAGACTTCAAAGCAGCAATGAAATCATCTCAGCTCACATGCGGATTATATCATCCAGGCACTTGTGTCGTACAGGGCTCTGACCAACTCAAACAGCTTGTAAATGTCAGACACTAATCTCTGTAAGCATCAACTTTTTCAAGATTATTGCCAGAGGTCTTTTATCTCTGAACAGGATAATTTTGGTTTTATCAGTGCTCACTGTCAGTTGGTTCCAGTTGCAATACCGTTGTAGAATTAAGATTTTGGAGAAAAAGAGTGTGTCAGAGAAAAGCATTGCGGCAAATCAGACAGAAACAAACAAATCAAAGCAGAATCAAGTTTGCATCCCCATTTGAAGCCATTATCAACAGCGATCCCATTAAATAGTCATTCACAAAGCTCCAGGTATAAAGTGGAAAGCATGAATATTGACAGGAGATCCAGACGAATACACAATTACTGGAGTCCTTTCCCCATCATTGCCCATCTGAACAGACGAACAGCTGCCAGAAAGCCAACAAAGCAACTGTACAACTGTCATGTAAGCTCCATCGACTCCCGGGCAATTTACCAAAAGGAGAAGAAGTGGTCTTATGTGAGTGTCCTTTCCCAAGCCTTTCTAACACATAGGGGCCGATTCCGATGTCGGAACTTTGTACCTCCTACGTGATGGTGAAAAACGGCTAAAACTTTGAAAATAAATGGATAAACTATGTTAAGAATATGGATTACGTTTTGAACTTTGTTCACACATGTGCATAAAGCTGTGCAACTCGAAAGTGGCACGTACATGGCGTGCCACAATTTGATTCACTGTAGATAACAAAACCATATACCGTGAAAATCAGATTCCAGGTTTCCTTTTATTGCACCCCATGACATTTTGACACAGATTGCATATATATACACTATTAAATAAGGATAATTCAAAGTGATTATATGAACTATACATTTCATACAAAAATATAAGTACTCTTTTGCTCTTTACCCTTAAATATGTCACTGGCATTGCATAGATGTTAAAAAAACTTATGAAAGGAAACCACCAGAAAGGCAGTTATCATTAGTGGGAGAAAAAGGTTGATCTAAGACCATACACCCTTGCACTCTGGGTCCTTACTGCAACCATGTCTCCAGGAGTGAACGGATTGGCAAGTCTCAAATGGAATTTGAAAACTTTACATCATTAACTACATATGTAAAACTGTCAACATTCCACACCACCAGAAAACACTGCATGGAATTCCCAGACGCTTTGAAAAATTACTAAATTCTTTATGCACTGAGAGATTGAACAATAGAATTAGGTCACTTGCACACACTAAATGAATGCATAAGGTTCACTTGTGCAGGATTCATCGGAAAGATTTGTATTATGCACCGGTACCCAAAGGTTGTGATTGAGCCCTTGGGGGCAACCAAAAGGAGTTGATTTCAAACTCCCTTTGCCAACTCCTGCGTTTTACCAGTAGGCAGCTCTACCAATGTTCAGCTGCTCAGTAACTCGGCCAAATGGCAACTGAGGATAGAAGGAGAGCTCACACAGCCCACATCAATCTTATAACCTAGATTTATCTGAGGGCCTTTACAAAGGCTCCCAAGATTGCCTCTTTAATAGACCTCAATACAGAGAGGGATTTGTCACCTCTCTCCCAAGTGAACAGACAAAGCCGGCCTATACCATTAGTGGTCAAAGAATGTAGAGAGGGAATACAATTAAAGAATACCATTAAAGATTGTCAACAGAATGATTAACTGGTTTAAGTTTACAGGTTTCCTTCCCCTTGCCTTCATAGCAAAGTAAAGACTAACGTCCCCTTGACGAGCACGTGAGGGGGAGATGGAAGAGGAGCCTGAAGACAGAAAAGAGAACCCCCTTATGGAAGACGATAATGTATGATCATTTCTGACAGGAGGAGCATTTTAATGTAAGGAAAATAACACATTATTTGATAAACTACTTTTAAGAATACAGACCCCTCTGCTTACTTCAGTTCTCTTTGCTATTGATTTAGCAGTTGGAACTGGGATCTATTTACATATCACCCACATTGTTCTTTTTTTAGGATAGCCTAACCAGCATAAAATAACTTTCCCCCTCCAGTACCATGAACAATTTTGACTTGAAGATCCCTGAAAAGCCTTTTAGGATTTAGGGCTTTCTTGGCAAAGCCACCTATGAAAAATGTGCGAAGAGAATAATATGTACCTGCACCCAGTCCTCTAAGATCTCCTCACCATCAGCACAGGTCTGTGGGAAATGTAAACCAGTGCAGGGAAGGAGAATCCCACTTCCACTGTTGGGGGCCTATTTTGTGATATAAACTAAGGATAAATAGGGACTAGACACTCAGATTAAAAACTAGTTTAGAGCATATATTAGCTGAACTGAATCCCTCAATGGGCCTGAGGTGCTTAATTTTTATTTAATGCAAGTATGGCTGCACGCCTTCCATGCCTACATCAACCCGAGTATCTTAAGCATAGAGGCAGAGGACATAGGGATAGCAAATAAACTAATATTTTGGGAAATTAAATCAGATTACATTGAGCCTTTAGTCCTAGCTACAGAGTGAATAGCAACCTTTAACATAGGCAAAGCAGGGACAGGGTCTTGCCCCTAAAGGTCAGGGCATAAAGTCATACCATTAAAATTGAAGAATCTAGTTGCTTGAGAAAATTATGTAAGAGAGGAGAGGCCAGATACAGCAGAGTGGAACTCGTGCAGGGCGTTCACCTCAAAATATTGATGTACTGAGGGGTCAGCATCAGAGAAATAGAAAGAATACTGCCTTCTTCACACTGTTCTAAACTCCTTTTATTGATCTGGGATCTTTGACATGTTTTTAACCAAATTTCCTATCGAAATGGCCAACTAATAAGGACCGACAACACCAGTACATTATCTACATTTGCTTTTAACACATCAGAGGAGGGCTTTCTGATATAAACATTCCTTCTCTGTCCCCCTTATCTCAACGCGAATTAGTCAGGAGAGGTACAACTGAGACAGCAAGAAATATATAACCCGCAAAATGCATCAAAATGCTAACGTTTGCAAAGCATATTATAGACCAGTGTCTCCAACACTGCTTATGGCCAATCTACATTAAGCTTTGCAGTCCTCAGGCCCTGATATGTAGAGGATGCTCTTTATCAGGTTTCAGACCTTGGGGGCTGGTCTAGGGCAAGACTATGCCGATACGAAACCCATGTGAGTGGAGGCAGGTCAGCCTGTTCAACTCTACCATTGATGTCCAAGCCCCACAGAAAGTCTTCACCCAGCACTCTCCAACCTTTCAAAGGTTGAGTGTGCAGCAGTGATAGTGTTCACCAAAGGTCAAAGGTACATATATACATTTGTAGAGGCTAGAGCTGGAAGGACCAGTTAGGACAGATCCTTGTGTGATACAATGATCATCTGAAACTTGTTTGAATGGATGAAATCCTTCTCCACAACCACTTGTATGAATGTGAGCAGAGAGAAGTGGTCTGATGCAATACAGTAATCATGTGATGTATTGGTTCTGAGTATTTGATTCAAGCCCGGTTCCTGCAGGGGGAGTGGGTGGGCCAGGCCCTCCTAGTCACGTCAGAAGAGGTTATGGTGGTTATGGTTAAGTGCTTCCTCCATCTCAATGTCGGAACATTGTAATGTTTTTTCACGGACTTTAAAACTGAAATTGTGTGTTTTTTGGGGGTAGAGGTGGGCGAGCCAACAAATTAACAGGGAGAGCCCCAGAGCTGAGTTATGGCTCTGGCTTGGCTCTTAGAGCCCATGCACGAGCTGAGCCCTGAAAATAGTTGCAATGTAAAACATACAACAAACATCACATAAAATATGATACACTCTCTTCAAAATTCAAAAAAGTGTATTTCTTTACTCACATGGGAGCTTTGACATTAATATGTCACAATATAGCGCTGCACTGAGGAGTACTTATTAAAAATTATAGTTTTTAAACATGAGCTTAGAGTCATTCCTGTCCCCGACCGCACACTGGTGACAGTGATATTAGTGAACAAACAGGCAAGACAGTTGTTTTGTGTACCCTATATGTGGCCCAGAAATCATAGAGCAACATTAGTCTATCAAATCAAACACAATAGGTTTTTGTATAGTTGTTTTTCTGATTCATGTATTTGAACATGCTTGTGTGCATGAATATGAAGAAAAACAAGTTTTGGTGAAATAAAATATTTGCCCAAGATCACAGAATATTAGTGGGGAAGCTGCAACTTATCCAGGTTTTATGTTTTCACCTTGTACAAATCAGCCACTAAATAGATATTTGTCTCTGCTTTGTTTCTATCTTTGTGAAGTTTTGTGAAGTTTTCTTTCAGTGCGAACTCAACCTAGAGGTATTGAAACGCTTTACATGAACACCAGTTGCATTACACAAGGTCACATTAATATTTTTAGGCTCTGGTGATTTACCCAGAATCACATAATGTTGAGACAAAGCCTAGACTTGAACCTAGCCTGTTCAGTGTGAAAGTTGGAAGCACTCCCCATAATGCCACATCCTGTGTAGATTGAGAGGGGCAGACAGAAGGTCGGGAATGCTCAGCTTGTTATGGGCTCGAAGTTCCAGAAGCAGCTCAAACAGAGCCAGAGTCAAGCTTCAGACATCAATCAATCAATCAATCAATCAATCAAGACATTTATAGAGCGCACTACCTACCCGTAGGGTCTCAAGGCGCTGGGGGGGGGGGGGGGGGTGCCGCTACTGCTCGAACAGCCAGGTCTTGAGCTTCTTCCTGAAGGAGGGGTGGTCTTGGGTCAGGCGCAGGTCGGCCGGGAGGGAGTTCCAGGTCTTGGCGGCCAGGTAGGAGAAGGACCTTCCTCCTGTAGTGGCTCTGCGGATGCGTGGGACGGCGGCGAGGGCGTGGCTGGCAGATCGGAGGTGGCGTTTGGGAGCGTAGAAGTTGATGCGGTTGTTGAGGTAGCTCGGGCCTTGATCGTGGAGAGCTTTGTGTGCGTGGGTAAGGAGGCGGAAGGTGATTCTCTTGTTGATCGGGAGCCAGTGCAGGTCTCTTAGGTGTCCGGAGATGTGGCTGTGTCGTGGGATGTCGAGGATGAGTCTGGCTGAGGCGTTCTGGATGCGCTGGAGTCTCTTCTGGATCTTGGCGGTGGTTCCGGCGTAGAGTGCGCTGCCGTAGTCCAGTCGGCTGGTGACGAGGGCCTGGGTGACGGTCTTCCTGGTCTCTGTGTGGATCCACCAGAAGATCTTCCGAAGCATGCGCAGGATGTTGAAGCACGACGAGGAGACGGCGTTGACTTGCCTGGTCATGGAGAGGGAGGAGTTCAGGATGAAACCCAGGTTGCGTGCGTGGTCCGTCGGCTTGGGTGCGGTGCCCAGGGCGGGGGGCCACCAGGAGTCGTCCCAGGCGGAGGGCGAGGAGCCCAGGATGAGGACCTCCGTCTTATCTGAGTTCAGTTTCAGGCGGCTCGTCGTCATCCACTCGGCTACCTCTTTCATCCCTTCGTGCAGGTTGGCTCCGGCGGCGGCGGGGTCGTTGGTCAGGGAGAGGATCAGCTGGGTGTCGTCGGCGTAGGAGATTATGTTGAGGTTGTGTTGGCGTGCGATGGCCGCGAGGGGGCTCATGTAGACGTTGAAGAGAGTAGGGCTCAGCGAGGATCCTTGAGGGACGCCGCAGATGACTTCGGTGGCCTCTGACTTGTACGGTGGTAGGCGGACTCTCTGTGTTCTTCCGTCGAGGAAGGAGACGATCCATTCCAGTGCCTTCTCCTGGATTCTGACGTTGCTGAGGCGCTGCACTAGGGTGCGGTGGCAGACCGTGTCGAAGGCCGCGGAGAGGTCTAGGAGGATGAGGGCCGCTGTTTCTCCGTTGTCCATCAGGGCTCGGATGTCGTCAGTGGCGGCGATGAGGGCGGTCTCGGTGCTGTGGTTGGCACGGAATCCGGACTGCGATGGGTCGAGGGATCCGTTCGTCTCGAGGAAGGCGGCCAGCTGTTTGTTGACGGTCTTTTCGATGACTTTGGCTGGAAACGGGAGTAGAGAGATGGGGCGGTAATTCTTGAGTTCGGTGGGGTCTGCTGTAGGTTTCTTGAGTAGAGCGCTGAGTTCGGCGTGCTTCCAGCTCTCGGGGAAGGTGGCGGTGTCGAATGAGGTGTTGATGATGTCCCGCAGGTGGGGTGCGATGACAGCGTCGGCTTTGTTGAAGACGTGGTGAGGGCAGGGGTCAGTCGGAGATCCGGAGTGGACGGAGTTCATCATGTGGACGGTGTCTTCGGTGTTGACCGGGGTCCAGGCGCGGAGGGTGGTGGTGGGCGGCGTTGCTGCGGTCGTGGCGTGCGTCAGTTGAGTGCTGAAGCTGTTGTGTATGTCCGTGATCTTGTTGTGGAAGTAGGAGGCGAGGGAGTTGCAGAGGTCTTGCGATGGGGTGATGTCGTTGTTTCCGGCGTTGGGGTTGGAGAGCTCTTTCACGATGTTGAAGAGTTCCTTGCAGTTGTGTGCGTTGTTGTCCAGTCGGTTCTTGAATGCAGTTTTCTTGGCGGTGCGGATCAATTGGTGGTGTTTCCGGGTGGCGAGCTTGAGGGTGGTCCTGTTGTCCGGCGTGGGTTCCTTTCTCCAGGCTTTCTCGAGGGCTCGGCAGTTCTTCTTGGAGCTCTTGAGTTCGTCGGTGAACCATGGGGCTCTCTTATTGCCGGGTCTGCTGGGCGGGATCCTCAGAGGGGCGAGTTCGTCTGCGCATTTGCTGATCCACTTCGAGAGGTTGTCGGCGGCCTGGCTGGGGTTCGCTGAGCTGGCCGGAGGGTGCTGGCTCAGGGAAGCGGCGAGCTGGTCGGCTGTGATCTTGTTCCAGCTTCTTCGGGCAACCTGTTGCTGGTGGTGGTGGATCGTCGTTCTTCTGAAGGTGAAGTGGATGCATCTGTGGTCCGTCCAGTGGAGTTCTGTGGCGTGGCTGAAGGCGATGTCTTTGCTGGATGAGAAGATGGCGTCGAGTGAGTGTCCGGCGAGGTGGGTGGGGGTGGACACCAGCTGCTTGAGTCCAAGGTTGGCGAGGTTGTCGAGCAGGGTGCTGGTATTGCAGTCGTTGTTGTTCTCCAGGTGGAAGTTGAAGTCCCCCAGGAGGATGTAGTCAGCGGAGGGGAGGGCGTGCGGGCTGACGAAGTCGGCGATGTCCACGCTGAATTGAGTGCGTGGTCCCGGAGGTCGGTAGATCAAGGTGCCTCTGAGGGTGGTCTTCGGGTCGGTGTGAATCTGGAAATGCAGGTGTTCGGCGGAGGGTGGGGTGTTGTCGGTGCTGGTCGTGATGCGGATGGTGTTCTTGTGGATGATGGCGATGCCTCCTCCCACCTGGTTGGCGTTGCGGTCCCTCCGGGTGATCTTGTAGTCTTCTGGGATGGCGATGGCGATGTCGGGCGCTGAGGAGGCGTTCATCCAGGTCTCCGTGATGAAGGCAACGTCAGGGGCTGTGGCGTCTAGGAGGTTCCAGAGTTCGATGGCGTGTCTGTGGACGGAGCGGGTGTTGAGCAGGATGCACTTGAGGTGGTTGCTGCTGGTGTTCGGCTGGGCAGGTGCTGGTGTCGGGCGGGTCCGGATGCAGGTGAACTTGCAGGTGTTGCAGCTGAAGGGTCCGTGGACGCGTCGTGGGGTGGCTCTGTAGCATCCCGGGACTCGGCCGGTGTTGAGTGCGATGAGGGTGGCGGCGGTGTACGTCAGGTGGGTCGGTCGGGGTCCTCGAGGGCCAGGGGTCCTGGCACTGGGCGCGGTCCAGGCGCGGACGGGCGTAGACGGGCTTGCCTTCGGCGCACAATCGGCGCGCCCGCTGCGCGTGACCGCTGCACGTTCGCACGGTCGCCATATATGGCGAAGTGCGCGGGTGGGCGGAGCAGCTGGGAGGCGGGAGCGGGGAGGGAACAGAAGGAAAAAGGGGCGGGGTCGGCGGTGGTGGCGGGAAGCGGGGAGCGGGGAGGGAAGACGGAGGGCGGCGACAGGCAGGGAGAGACAGGCAATACAGCGGGGGAAACAGCAATGAAAACAAATACCAGTACAAATGAATAAGCACAGATCATGCTTTTAGTGTGTCCCCTTTCTCTAGTTGGGAGAATGGGGAGACAGGTTTACCTGCCAATGATGCAACAGGTACAGTGACACCAGGGCCAAGGCCTGTAAATGGACTTCTGCACCTCAGTTATGGTTTGTGTGGGGGTTCTGATGGTGTTTATGTATTTTAGCATTTGTGAGATGAACGCAGTAATATACTGTATAAAGGGGCACGCATTATACTATTCACATATTAGTAGTGCATGCCTCATTGGATGAGCAGCTACCACGTGAGGAAATCATAAATGTCCCCCAAAAATGAATGTGGAATTACAATGCCTAATAGAGTAAGGGCCTGATTCACAAAGCTAAACGTACACTTTTATGTAAGTTTACTATTTTTTTGTATTCACGAACTACAAGTTTATTTTTACTAACAGTAATTTTTCGACTCCAGAGATGCTTCAGTCAAGGTGGAAAGTTTTGCACATAAAAAGACAGGACAGGCCTAACATTTTGTGCATGTAGTATCTTCCATGAGTGCAGAGTCTCCACAGTCGTCAAATTTCTATTTGTAAAATTAAACTTGTAATTTATGAATACCAAAAAATAGTAAACTTACACAAAGTTTAAATTACATTTTGAAGCAGACGCTAAGCGTGTCTGTCTGCTTTCTGCCAGATGCTGAAGTGTAGTAAATAACTGTGTTATCTCAAGTAAGATATGGTGTTGGGCTGAATTTGTTCTTGTTGGTATGGCAGAGTTACAAATGTGAACATTTTATATTCTGATATCTTGTTACAGTACATTGCACATTCTCAAGCTATAGTCAACGCCATTGGAATTATGCAATTTTATGGCTGGGTTTTTTTCCGCTAAATTATGGATTTGCTACATTTGCCACATAATCTATAATCTGCTGCATAATCCGCAGATTTTAAAAAAAAATCCAATCTCAAAGGGATCAAAAGATGATGCAATGCATGCTGCAGCGCAGTTGAAGATCCTTTGCAAAGGTTGACTGTTAAACTTTCAGTTGTTTATTGCTATATTTGCGTGTTAAACTTGTATTAATGAGGTGCAACCTAGGCCCAAAAAATGTTAACAAGTGTAAAAAAAATAACAAAATAGGGAAGTATTACTATCACAAAATGTTGCTGTATTAAACCACATAATTTGCCTTTCTTGCTGAATAATTTAGTCATCTCTGCTGCATAATTTGGTTCAATCACCCGTAAGGGTCTCTAGGGTCTCTAGGCACTGGGGGCCGTCGGGAAGATTAAGCAAGCTATTGCCTAGAGTCACATGGTGCTGGGCTAATCTGCCGCCAGCGATCGAACCGTGATCCCCAGATTCCGGAGTCAGTCGCCCTGGCCGTGATGCCACACCTCTTCATATGAAGTGAAGGGAACCAAATGTAAGCATAGCATTGTGGGTGACACCTTGTCAGCAGAAGTAGAGGTCGAAGTGATTAGAATCCAGGATGGTCTAGGTAGATTGCGAGACACATTGATCTGATGGCAATACCTTACAAAACATCTTATGTACCTCATCTTAAGGTCAAGAACCAACCTCAAACATGGGTAGTGGTGAGCGAAATTCTACTAATATGTCAGAAGTATTTAGTTATAAATCAGATTTTTTGGTTCATTTTCATTTTACGGGGTACTTGGATATATCAGTTAGTGCACTTTGTTTTTAGCACACAAATATTTTTCTCTCTTTCTGTTTCATGTTAGTTACCTGCCTGCTCCATCATCTGCTTTGTGAAGCCTGTTTTTAAATGTAACTGCCACCTCAATTCCCTATTGTTCATATTCCTCATGTTATGTCGTGTTTCACCTGGGTCTAAGAAGCCTTCAAATTGCACACTCCGTTTTGTGACCCTGGGGCATGCCTTTGTTGCAAACCTTATGTTAGATTTTGAAACATCCGTGTTTCTGTACAGCTCTATCAACAACTTTTGTTAAATCTAAGAGTTTTTCCCCTTTCAATGTGCGTACTCCGTTACCTTTACCTTAACCTCTTCCATGCTCATGACGTCTCCCGGCCGTCATGAGTCACGATGGGCGTGTGCTGGCGACGGCCGGGAGACGTCATGACCATGCCCACGAATGGAATGTCCAGCACTGCGGCAGCGCTGCGGCTGAATTTGCGCCGCAGCGAAGAGGTTAAGGCTATTCCTGTTGAACTTTTACCATCTAAGCCTTGTAGCCTTCTGGATATAACAAATAAGAAAGTGATCATGAAATCTCGTCTATGTCACTCTTTTCTTTGTACAGCCCCATTCATATTGTATCTCCAATTCTATTTACCCCACCGTCTCATGAGCACACTTGCATGAAGGTGGGTAAAAGCACTCCCCATCATGGTTCAAGGGGTTTGTTTGTGAAGGGACTTGACAAACAAAAAAACATTATGATAAAGGCAGAATTTCCATCATCTCAAGAACCTTTTTTGTGCAGGCTCATAAACCCAGTGATTTCACGGGCCGAAAATCTTAGTAGTTCCTAATTGATGTGCTTATTTTAATACAAGTGCACTGTGAGGTCATGTCCATCATAGTAAATATGTGACTAGATATAAATAAATGCAGGTGAATTACCTATACAAAACTTTTGGCGGGAAGGTAGGGTGCCTTCATAGACTAATGGCTCCCATGTCTGCCATTGGATCAGAATGTTTACAATTCAAGTTCGTCCCGGGCACCCAAAAAAAAAATTAAGCTAGCGAGCGTGTGTGTAGTTGAAAGAAAAAAAGCCTGTTTATTTATGCTTTTTATTATTGAGTGGTGCACTATCCTCCAAATGTATTGACAAATATTGTCAAATCTTTACAGGGAACTACTGGCTTCTGCACAGTTCTACTAACCTTTCAGATGACGGACGAAGGCTGATGAAAAATAACTTCTACAAAGACGTTGTATAGAACACCAAATGTTGTCCATTCATACAAAACAGCTTGATTTTCATATTTAGAAACTGTGTTTTTCCTGTCTAATTGTTACATACTTTTTAGCATGAAGAAAAGCATATTTGTTGGCATTAAAAGGACACAATGCACTATAGAGTCATCGATGCGTAGACTTAATGGGATTTCTCATTGAAACATCACCCAGGCGTGAGCTGTTAAATGAATGACATCATAAAGAAGATCATTTTATACAGGCTCTAGAAGGGTCCATGACTCCTGAAGTATAACCAATGTATTGGATTAAACGCTGTGTGTGTTTCTACCAATAAATTGATAGTAGTTGTATCAGTACAGCTGCGCAGTGCCTCAGAGATCCTCCCTGAGCACCACTCTCTTCAACATCCACATGGCCCTGCTTGCTGCCATCGTCAGAAGCCAGAGACTCAAAATTGTCTTCTACACCGAAGACACCCAGCTAATTCTTTCCCTCACAGACGGACCCACAGCCACCAAGAGCAACTTCCACAACTGGATAAAGGCAGTCGCCTGCTGGATGAAGGACAGCTACCTCAAGCTTAACTCTGCAAGACCGAAGCCTTCATCCTGGGTTCCAACCCCTCCGCCTGGGATGACTCCTGGAGGCCCGCAGCGCTCGGAGACCCCCCACAGACCCTGCACAAAACCTCAACATCATCCTGGACTCCTTGCTCTCAATGAACCCCCAAATCAACGCAGTTTCATCCTCCTGCTGCCACACATTCTGCCTGCTTCATAAGATCTTCAAGCAGATCCTCATGAGTGCAGTAAAATGGTCACCCATGTGCTCATCAGCAGTAGACTCAACCACAGCAATGTACTCTACGCCTGCACCACCCAGAAACTCCACAAGAAACTGCAGAACACTCAGAACGCCTCCGCCAGACTAAGCCTGAACATCCCATGCTGCATCCACATCACCAGCCACCTGAGAGACCTTCATTGGCTACCTATCGACAAAATAATTACCTTCAAGCTCCTCACGCACCCCTACAAAGTACACCACAACGCCGGATCTTCATACCTCAACCACTGCTTCGCCTTCTACACTCCCTCTTGACATCTCCACTCTGCCCAACTGGCCCTGACCACTATCCCACGGATCCGCAAGACCATTGCTGGAGAAAGATCCTTCTCCTACCTTGCTGCAAAGACATGGGACTCCCTGCCTTTGCACCTCAGGCAATCACCATCGCTGCCACAATTCAGGAAGGACCTGAAGACCTTGCTCTTCAACTGAACAGCAGATCCACCTCTCCCACCACTCACTGCCTTGAGACTCTCACGGGTAAGTAGTTGCGCTTTATAAGAAACCTGTTTTTATTTTTTTATTTTGGTTACCACCTAATTACCATAGTAGGAGAAAATGCATGGTCATCTACAGCATTGTCCTTTTTTGGGACAACCTGCAATAAACTGATTTTACCCCACGAAATGCCTACAGTGATGCATCATCGATAGCTAGCATTCAGACCAATGTATGAATGTGCCCCAATTGGTAAATCTTGTATATATGATATAAGCAGAACTATCACCACTAAAGACAAAATCATAAGATATCCACCTGTGAGACTGGGTGGTGTAGAGGGGTAAAAAAAATTAATTATATATATATATATATATATATATATATATATATATATATATATATATATATATATATATATATATATATATATATATATATATATATATATATATATACACACATATTCATACAATGACGAAGCGGGCATGGACTCCAGGATTAGCGGTGCCAAACTGTGAGTTTATTTACAGGTTAATGAAATCTGCCCATGATTCGTTTCAGCCACAATATATATATATTTCCATGCGGCCCAAGGGGGAATTAGGGATATTATTTTAGTGTTTGCCTTTGTGAGGTTTACCTGACCAGGGAGATCTGGGAGTTCTTCAACAGCACATATGAAAGTCTTAAGCTGTTCACCCTACGACCTCAGCCTGCCCGGAGAATTTCTTGCGCAAACGGTGCTGGCAATCCTCAGCAAAACAAAACTAAGGTCATTGGAGCAAAACCCTTAAAAATCACTAAGAAAGCGTATTATAAAAGATTTAAATATTTCTAAACGGTTGAAACATTCACAAAATAAAGCACTGAATTGCTCCCTTAAATCTGTTTCACAAGTGTACCTCATCCATCAAAGTGGGCTCACGTTTTAGAGAAATTAAGCAATATGCAGAAAAGCTAACTGGCAATTTGTTAATTTTCAGCCATTGTAACTTTCACGACCAACTGAGTCATTTTTTTCATATATCTAAAGAGAGACAGATAGACAGGCCACATCTGAACCCTTGAGAAAAAAATACTGACTTTCTACAGGATGAGTGTCAGCCTTATACTACATGTACAAAACAATATCTAAATAAAATATATGACTGCATAGATTAAAATTCAATATACGAAACGTTGGTGTCAGACTTCATGACAACGACACAGTCTGTGAGAAGTTATCTTCGCTTTTGCAATTTAATTTGTACCTAATGATTCTTTTACCAAGAACTCGAAATTCAAATAATATGTAAGTTGTTTTATCTGCACACGCGGAATACACTTTCATTTGCATCACCATGAAGATTGTAAATTTAATTGGATTTGTTCGTGTGGTTAAACGAATACTGAAGTGTTCGGGGTGGAAAGGCGTCAAGATGTGTTAGCTTCTTGTCACGGTCATGGCAACAGTGTTTTTTTCGGATAAATAAACGACTGGGAGAGGCTGTTTGAACTGCAGGCAGGAATCGGCAACTTCTCTATTGCCACGGTAACGGATGCAGCAGCCACAACAGCTGATGAACAGTGACACAAATTAAGCAGACTAAAATGTCTTGTTTGAATTGATAGGCAAAGCAATCCAACGTGCATTGCCCAAATGTTGTGGCAATGTATGCGGTGTGCGACTCAAAGGAAACTATGTGAGAACAAATCCTCAACACGCAACGTAGAGTTCTTAAGGTAGAGACTTTTAGACATTCCCGGAATTATGCAGTGAACAGACGCAATGTGAATAAATTCGCAAGCCATACATGGTTAACAGTCGTGTGAAGAGCGAAGCCATCAGTAACTCATGCCCAGATGTACCGAAGGTTAGCACCGGAGCTCGTGCGACAAACCGCAGTGTTGATCAACTTTCACATGCAAAGGACTTTTTTCTACCCAAACGTGATGCGAGTGCAGTGCTGACGCACTAACGTGCAGCGTGACACCTCAAATGAACAAAGCAAAGTGGGTGTAGCAGGTAAACACCCAGGATTCCACACAGAGCCAGATAAACCACAGTAGCGGGGTTTGCTTTCGCGTGGAATTCTTCCGCCAAATGAAACCTGGAATCAGGAGGCCTCAGACTCTGTGATATTTGAACCCATTAAGGTGCACATGCATCAAGCAAACCAAAAGCGATTCCTTAATAGCGAGAAATAAGGAATCGTTATTAAGGAATCGCTTTTGGGCATGCATCAACAGATTCGGTAATTATTAGCGATTCCTTAAAAATCGCTATTTTTACCGAATATACAATAGCGGGGCATGCAAACTCCGATTAGCTAATAGCGAGTTCGGTAATACCGAATTAGCAAATAGCGAATTCGGTATTAGCGAAATCGCAAATGACCGCGTCGCAACGGGAACGTGCAGATGACATCACCAACCAGGAAATACAGCAGCCCCACCCTCATTGCATCGACAGAGGAGCAAACAGGAGCACTGACTGCAGACTGCCTGTGCAGACTGAAGCCACACAGACTGTTCCATCTGCTAAAATACACCATCCATGGAGAAGGAAGCCCCATCCAGCGCTGAGGCTGCGTGCAAGCGCAAGTTCTCCGACAGGGAGCTGGAGCACCTAATTGAGGGAGTCTCGAGCAAGCACGATCGCCTCTTCGGCAAGCTGTCCCTCAAGGTGCCTGAGGCGGAGAAGCGCCGCATATGGCTGCGCATCCGCGAGAGGGTGAATGCAGTAGGTGTGACGCCCCGCAGCATCGACGACCTAAAAAAAAGGTGGTACGACCTGCGGAAGCGTGCAAAGGAGAGGATAGCAGAGAGGCTCCGGGACGCAAGCAGAACGGGAGGCGGCCCTTCCACGGTCCAGGCTAACACTGCCCTGGAGGAGCTGGTGGAAGGAACAATTGAGCGGGAAGCCGTCGTGGGAGTGACCCAGATGGACACGTCCGGCGCAGCCACAAGTGCCCAAGGTAAGATGCATGCCTGTTGCCATACCCAGCATAGCGTAAATCCTATTCCAGGCCCCCAGCAGGATCTGAGTGTGCATGCAGCTTTGCAACACACAGCTTTACTCCTAACACTAGTGCATCATGGGAGTTGTAGTCTACTCAGCCCAGTGTGCATGTACAGGGGTAAATGCAATTACCATTCACCAGATCAGTAGAAGCTGGGTATAGACAGTATATTTAGTGGATCACAGAGGGACATGTATGTGTACAACACTACGTAGGTCTAACTATCCCACTAACCATGCACTGTTTCACACACAGATGCATCACCTGGGGATTCCGATGACAGCGGCCAGCTGATAATCTCCGAAACACCGGTTGATTCAGACCTGGAGACAGCGCAGGATGCCCTCACATCACCTACACCTGCCACCCCACCAGCACCACCAGCACCAGCAACACCAGCACCAGCACCACCAGCACCAGCACCAGCCACACCAGCTGCTGCCACGACAGCCACCAAAGCGCCGCGGCGCAGGTCCCAGGTTGCGCCCTTGCCGGTGATGGAAACACCCACCACACAAACGGGACACGGTCAGCGCGCCATCACACCACCTGATGCACCCCCTGTCCGCGCCAGGCTAACACAGCGGCGCAGGTCTCGCCAACGTTCGGTCTCCTCAGGCAACCTGGATCTCCAACACACTCCTGGCATTGAGGAGAGGATGCTGTCTGTACAGCGCGTGCAGAGCCGCCACATGGCAACCATCAGCACCAACATCGTGCACCTTGTTCGTGAAATGCGAGCCATGGCTGCCGCAGTAACGGCCATGGGCACGGCGGTCAGGGACATGAGCACTGTGGTGGCAGAGGGCAATGCTCACCTCAGGGAAGATATACAAGAGCTCACCAGTGCCATGAGGGAGGGCCATGAGTGCCAGAAGAGGAGGCACCGACAGCAATTGTTGCGTTCCGCTGCCGCTACTAAGGCTATCACGCGCCACAGCAACAGTACCGCAGTGTTGGCACGCCGCACTGTGTCCTTGCAGGTCGACCTTGGGCACTTCTGCGGGGATGTGGCAAAGGCACTGGGGCAGTTGACCACTGCTGTGGAACACTTCCAGAGCAGCACATGCAGTGCTGCAGCTTTGGGGGGGGGATGACGCTAGTGAGGCTGCCTCCAGTGTCAGCAGCGTGTCACTGGCAGAGGCCAGCACCAGGCGCCGCAGTTCGCGGGCATCCACGGGGACAGGCCGTGGTGAGGCATTGGAGACACCTGAGCGGAGGCTTGGGGTACGTGGCAAGCGCCACTAGACAGCTGAACATGCATACAGGACCATGGTGGGGCAACCATGGACATCCACTTTCTGAGTATGCACAGGCGTGACTTTAAGGCACATTTGATTTTCCTTTATGCAATTGGAGCATGATTTACATAGCTAGTTTTGTTGCACAAACCTCAGTGCTACTGTGCATTAAACAGTTGCACCCCAAACAAACTTGTAATGTTTCATTCTCACCTGTTTCAAAAATGATGTTGCATGATGTATGTCCGCCTCCTATGGCCCTCTGCTGTGTTAGGGTCGTGTGCCTGTCGGTGTTGGGCGGGTGGTTGGTCATCCCGGTGGTCGTCATTCCTGTCCACCTCTATGGGTATCCCCCTTCTGGTCGCAATGTTGTGCAGCATTGCACATACAGCAATTATCCGGCAGCATGTTTCAGGTTTGTATAGCAAGGCGCCGCCAGTCTTATGTAGGATTCTGAAGCGACTCTTCAGAATCCCAAAAGTCCTCTCTATCACATTCCTCGTGCTGATGTGTGCAGCGTTGTAGCGATGTTCCTGCGGGGTTGCTGGATTGATGTATGGGGTGAGTATGTATTCACGCAGGGCGTAAGCACTGTCACCTAGAAGATAGAAGCGAAGACTTAGCATTGGTGATATACATACATGTGTGGTGTTGGTGTGGGGAAGCGTAATTTTTACGTACCAAGCAGGAGTCCCTCTCCAAATTCTCTGTTGATTAGACGCCTGTGGATTCCACTGTGGCGGAAGATGTAGGAGTCGTGTGTGCTCCCCGGGAATTGTGCCACTAGGTCCGTTATGATGTGATTGGCATCGCACACAACCTGCACGTTGATTGAGTGGTATGACTTGCGGTTCCGGAATATGTACTCATTTGCTGCGGGTGGACATATGGGGATATGCGTACAGTCGATGCATCCAATTACATGTGGGAATTGTGCCACCTGGTAGAATGCCTGTTTGGTGCGGTCCAACTGCTGTGGGGTTGTGGGGAAGCTGATGTGGGTGTGTAGCATTGTCAGCATGGCATCTAGGAATTTCTTGAAGAAGCGTGACAGTGCGCTTTGCGATACGCCTCCGGCCACCGCAATTACCCTCTGGAAACTCCCTGAGGCCAGTAGGTGCAGGCTGCATAGGACCTGAACGTGCGCAGGGATTGCATTGGTCCGGTGTGTCTGGTGCTGCAGTAATGGTTCCAGGTCTGCAATCAGGCGCATGATCATTGCACGATTGAGGCGATACTTCTCGTACACCTCGTCCTCATTCTGCCCGAGCAAGGTTATGCGCAGTCTGAAAAGTCGCTCCTGGACCCTTCTCCTGCGCTGTCCTGCTGCATTGATACGCATCCTCCTTGCAAGCACGTAGAGGGCAGCCATTTTGTGGGAGCCAACATGGTCTCCTGGGCCACATTTAAGGGTTTTGTGATTGCCTCAATCAGTTGCACATGTTGAATTTTTTTTTTGGGATTCGCATTTTTTTTTTAACTTTACCTCCAGGTTTTGATTCCCCTTATTTAGCTCTGGCAAAATAGCGATTTTTGGGATTTTCGTTATTAGCGACTGTTGTTGCATTGGGGTGCGATTCGTTATTTGCTATTGGCACTTTCCGGGAGCTAATAGTGATTTCGGTATCTGCTAATTCTGTATTTAGCGATTCGGTAATTTTCCATTTTGGTTATTAGCGATTCGGTATTTTGGCGGATTTATTTTTTGCGATTCGTTATTTGCTCACATTTTGGGTTCATGCATTTGAAGTAGGTATTTTTTAATCGCTAACGGGTGATTTTTGCGATTCGGTATTTTACCGACTGGATTTTGGCTTGATGCATGAGGCTGTATATGTGTTATTTCTGAGAAAGGACACATTTTATTTGACTTACCAAGGAGTGGTAGTCTGTTGATAGAAATGATTGATGAGTGTACCTTGAATACAAATCTCACGCGAGACACCACTCGCTCACCCCTAAGAAACTCAAAGTACCCCCTTAAATAAATCCATATGAGCAATGGATGTTAAGCTACAAAAATAACAGTCGCTTGCATTGGTCAGTGCTTTGAGGACCTATGGAACAGCAAGCCCTGGGCATTCCACTGGGCATTCCAGTGCCACTCAGGATGAGCATTTCTCTCTAGAATAATATTGTGGTGGCTTGTTAGAGATGTGCCCTGCTACCTGTGGCCACCGTACAAATGCAATGGCATCTGCCCACATTTGCTATGTATTTCATTTACCGGTGCACCTGAAAACAAGCTGTTGATTGAACAGTGGCCGTGCGCTTGTCGGATCTCTCTGCCCTTCGGGCTTTGCTTCTAATGCCAGGAGTCGAAGTGAGCAAGAAGGGGCTAAGCCACGATCCATGTGCAGAGCACCACTTCAGCCATGCACCCTCTAACGGGCACAATACATATTATTTGGAAGACATGCTGTCTCTGTCTCAGGCACAGCGGCAGATCTGCTAAAATAGGGCTGTCAAGGCGCTAATCAATTCATCTCTGTGTTCAACTAGAATGCACACAAAGCAGCTGGGGCCGTATCCTGGCTTTTGACAGTACTGGAATAGCCATCAAATCAGAAGCTGGAAGAGAGCTCGAGGCGGGACTTCCTCTCATTCACCCTATCCCTGCTGCCCTGTCTGGCCCCTATTCTGCAGAGGAAGAGTCCTATTTTGCTGGGCCATATTTTCAGATTCCAGCACCAAAATCCTTCCCTGCTACTGCCATCAAGGGACGGAGACCAACCCCAGCACCCTAATCAGAAGACAGAACCAGTGGAGGAACAAATGTAAGTAATAAAAATGCTTCCGATGTTGCTGTGTGTGAGGGGGTGTGAGAGTAAATGAATGTGAGTGCAGGTGTGATTGTGTGAGCATGTGTGTGTAAGAGTGTGTGTATTTCAGTGTGCGTGTTATACTTGCACGTATACAGCTGGC
The DNA here is from genome assembly GCF_964204655.1 of Triturus cristatus. Taxonomy (NCBI): domain Eukaryota; kingdom Metazoa; phylum Chordata; class Amphibia; order Caudata; family Salamandridae; genus Triturus; species Triturus cristatus. Next base: position 958,420,298 of record NC_140585.1, on the reverse strand, counting down.
CATAGCATACTGGAGTAAATATTTCGGTTAAAGAAGGGTATCTGCGTCATATGGTGGGTTGGGCACACATGGCAAAATGCAGGTGCTGGCACAATGAAAAAAATGATTGGCATATGGAAAGGCACCCAAAAATCTTGACATGTGGGACACGTGATATCAAAACACAAAAGGTAAACTCCCTCCGCCCCACATGTAACTGCCACTCCTGCTGGCCGAATAAGACGCAGAGAGGTAAGCAGAAACCAACAATGAGACCACGCCCACTCCTCTTATAAGGTGGCACCAGGTGGGCATCCAGACCCCAAGCCTTTTCCCAGCCTTGCAAGATGAGCGCTGCACCAACAGCAGAGGCCCTAGGCCACCTGCTCACTGCTGTGAACACCACCACCTCAAGCCACCAATTAAGGACAAGCTACCCTGGAGAAATTTAATGGGTTTCTCATGTATCTCCTACCCCAGCACTACTCATGGTGAAAGGCTGTACTAAGATACACAAGATAACACTGTAGAAGAGTAATAGTGAAATGAAGGGCATGTTTTTCACCTTGTTCAGAGCGACATCACAGACTACTCAGCCTTAAGTTCTGTAGTATATATGATCTCACCCAGAACTCCTCAGAGATGGTGGTAAATGGGAGTGAGGGAGTGGTGTGGAACAGGGAGAAGAGTGGGGGAGGATGGCAGAGGAAAGTTGAGGATGAATCCTGGTGGGTTAAATGCTCCTTTATTCCATACATAGTGGTCAGGTGGATGGGTGTGGACCAGGCTGGGATGGGGTCCTTGGTTCCCGCACATGAAAATCCAAAGGCAGGAATTCTGGGCCACTTATAATTGGATGGAGCAGCATCCCAGAGAGGAAATAATTCACTCCAAGTTATCGGCCCCCTCAAATGTACAATTAGGGTGCATTATACCACGGGCAATAAGTGTGAGACAATAATTCCTAAACAAACTCCTGGCCTTAACAGTTTTGGATATATTTTCCTATATATTATTGGGGCTCCTGGTTTTATGGTATTTATGGGCCATATGTATCATTTTTGGAAATAGCAATTACCTAATTGCGATTCTCTGCCAATCCCAATTAGGTAATCTCTGCAAATCGCAATTAGGTAATCACTATTCCTAGACCACCATGTCCGTGATTGCTTTTAAATAAAGCAATCATTTTTTTATTCAGCCTGTTTTCCTTAAAGGAAAATGGGTTGTGTTTAAAAAAGAAAATTGAAAAGTTTTCTTTTAATTTTTTTAAGAGCAGGCATTGGTCCTTGGGACCCCTTCCCATTTGCGAATGGGTTATCACCTACTTGAAGTAGGTGGTAAAATGTGAATGTATTGCGACTGCATTTGGTCACAAAATATTCTTACATACCGTTTATATTCAGTATTAGGAAGGGACGCCCTCAACACGCCCGTCCTAATACTAAATTGGTATGTATTAGGAATACCAAATTACGATTCAGTAACATGTTATTAAATCACATATTTGAATACATACATACCAAAATACATTTTACCTGTCGCAAACAGTCAGATTCTGCTAATCGGGCTGTTTGCGACCAGTAAAATGCATATTGCATATGGCCCTATGTTTTTTAACATTTCCGTCTTTATCCATATTTACTTTTTTGGCCATCCTATTTGTATTTATCCACATTTATTTTCTGCTTTGAGAAAAATTAGAGTCGTACAATGGTATATTGTCATATTTCTTTAACTGATACACATGCGCTAATACTTTGTCTTTCGCGTTTTAGCAAATTCAGGAGCAACCAACTTTAGCAAAACACTACACCCTTAGGTAAATATCAGCATATACTACAAATATATGTTAACATATGGCTGTATTTAGGGAAACGTCAACCTGTATTTTTTAAGTCCCCATTCTGTCTGTCTGCTCAGCTGTTGTCCTGGAATTCACGAAACACAGCATGGTGAGTCACTCACAAGTAGCATAATTTTCAGTATTTTTCTGCTTTTAAAAAATAAATACAGATGGAAACATTTTGTTTTCTGTCTGTATTTATATGTAAAAATCCGGAAAAATTGAAAACTGGGAGACTTATACATAATTTACCAAAACATTTATCGCAATATGTTGGCTCAGAAATATATATATATATCAAGTTCCACATTAATCACAAACCGTTTGTCTGCTTTTACGATGGCAGCGTGTGTTCCGGTGAGAGGCCCGAGATACAAAGTAAAAGCAAATCCCGCTTGTGTAGCAAAAAACCATACACACTCCGACTGCTAATTAATCCGATTTAATCATAGCAAGCAAAAGCGCCTCTTTCACTAGTCATTTGCTGTATATATATATATATAAAGTTCAAGAATTACGGCTCTTTGAGTCCAGGTTGATTATTAAATATGACACTATGCACCCTATGGGTTTGAATAAAGATGAAGAATTGGCAGTCCACTTGGGTTGAGTCTCAGGATAGAATTAGCTGTGTTTAGCAAGAAAACAATTTTATATTGTTGATTAAAAAATCTCTGTTAATTTGCTGTTTTTAATAGGGAATATGAAGATCGCAACTGAGTGTACACTGTTTTTATCTTGTAGGTAACATGGGAATCATTTGATGAAGACGAGAAATGCAAAGAGACGGTTTATATTTGGGTCATTTCAGGATAGCTGGGTGACCTTTTGATAATGTTGATAATTTCTGTGATATTTGGTTATAGGAGCCTAAATATTGTTTAAAATAGTAAACAATGATAGCCCACTGAGACAGAATTGGAGATTTGAAGGTCGACTTGTGGCAGGGGATTGAAAAATGGGGCCGAATTGTTGGATAAATCACAAATAGTGATGAATACAGAGTAAAGAAAGAGTCATAACAAGTAGGCACTAGAGGATCATCATTATATATAATTGGTATGATTTATAGTGGAGAAGTGTGGCTCACTGGTTAGAGGAGGCAGACCTGGAAGCAGAGGTCAGCCCGGGACCAGGGTTCATTTCCCGGCTGGGCTGGGTCTTGAGTCCATAAATGTCCATGGACTCGATAATTCTCGCTCCAGTGCATACTCGACTCATGGGTTCACACTCTGCGACTCTGGGCAATAGCTTGCTTAATCTCCACATGGGCCCCTCGCGGCGGGATGCCTGGCTTTCACCTTGCGGATGCCCTGCTGGGTTATCTCACAGGGGAATACCAGGACGGGTTCCCTAAGCAAGCGCTTAGAGACCGCTTGGTGATTTGCGCTATATAAATTCCTGCACATTTACATTTACATTTACATTTATAAATATCTTAAATTGTTGTCATGCATTCCAAAGTTTGATTGACTTGTTAAGTTGAACTGAAATAAGTTTGGAACATCTGGGGCCCCTTAAAAACGTACACGGCGGCACTTCACTCACAATCTACCTCACAGCTAGAACAAGGGTTGGTCCAGAAGGGTGTTGGTTAAATGGTTATCTAATTTAAAACTAATTGCCACAGATACTACTGCGAATTGTTGATAGAAGTACGCACCACTTGTTCCTATTGTTGACTGTTTATGCACGTTCCACAGGTCGGTTGGTCCATCAAGACCCTGCCCTGCTGTATCCAATGTACGCATGATGTATAATTCACACAGAATTGGTGACTTGCTTCTTGATACCGCTTATCAAGTATTGTATCTGTGTGATGGTGTTGATATCGATGGAACAACTGTAACCAATCAAAAACTGGTAAATAAAGTTAAAAAAAAAGAATAAGTTTTGAAATGTATTTATACAAACTACGATGTTCTGGTGTTACTGTGAAGAACAATACTATAAAATGGCCGCCATGAGTATTTACATAGACTCAGATAATGCCATGTGGTCCTACTTTTATGATGTTGGAGTCAGCACCGGTATTTGTGTAAAGAGAGCAAACGTAACTGACCCGTGAACAAGGAGTGGCTTCTCCGAAACGCGTCGGGCGTTTTTGCTGTCAAGAATAAACTAATCACACTGGAGGAATTGAGCTGCAGCTTGTCTTTTTTTCTGTGCGAAAAGGACTGATGTACTGAAAGGTGATAGTTGTGTATATCTCTACATATATATATATATATATATATATATATATATATATATATATATATATATATATATATATATATATATATTATCTACTGGCGGTCGCCAGTAGATAGTTATAATTAGGACCGTGTTTCCATAGGAAATCTCAAAATTCTATTTTGAATAACTTTGGCGCCGGTTGACGAATCCTCGCGAAACTTTCAAAACTAATGGGGCGCTCCGTTCAGCTCCTACCCTGAAAGTCTCGGGGTGATTTGTCAAGCGGGGGCCGAGAAAAAAGGGGGGTCCCAAAACGCATTTTCCCCATGCATTTCTCCATAGGACCTTTAGACACAGCTAAAGCCCGAACGGCTGAACAGAATTACTTGAAATTTGGCAGAGAGGTAGCCATAAGGTCAAGGAAGTGCCTTTTGCAGGTCTGGTGTAAATCTGTTCAGTATTTCCTGAGAAAATAGCATTTAAAAGCATATCAATATCTATACGCGCGCACCGTGCGAGCACCCTAACGTGCACTAGCGTAATTCTGATTGGTGGTTACATGTTAGTCAACGTTCGAATCGGTCGAAATCAGGAAGTGTCGGCCGCCATTTTGTTTGTTTTCAGTGCGAGAGTGAAAAAGGAAGGTGGCGAACGTGAAAAGGGGGCAGGGTAGAGAGTTCCTGACCCCCTAGCCTTTGTCAGGGGGTCCCTGAAGGACCCCGAAGGCAGAAAAAAAAATGTTTTCTTTTTTTTTTAAATCGCGGGGGTGCGCGCACCGTGCGCGCACGGTGAAAAAAAAAAATAATTTTTAATACGTAGTTTATTGTAAAATAAATATATAAAAAAAATAATAATACATAAATAAATTAGCATTTAAAAAACCGTACAAATTCACTGAAAAAACCATAGGTTTCACACACGTTATAGTTAGGAATTAGCATTTAAAAAACCTTGCAAATTCACTTAAAAAACCATAGGTTTCACACATGTGGATATTTCACTCGTCAAAAACCAATCAAATTCCCCCGTTATAGTTAGTTCAGATAACTATAACTCGCGCGACCGCCGCTCTATCACAAGGATGATGTCATCAGTGATGTCATGAGTGATGCCACTGACCATGTCATGAGTGATGTAATATGTGACGTAATGAGCAGTGGATTGCGGCCGCGCAAGTTATAGTTATCTGAACTTACTATAACGGGGGAATTTCATTGGTTTTTTACGAGTGAAATATCCACCTAACTATAACATGTGTGAAACCTATGGTTTTTTAAGTGATATATATATATATATATAGATAGATAGATATAGATATAGATATTCACTGAAAAAACCATAGGTTTCAGGCACGTTATAGTTAGAAATTAGCATTTAAAAAACCTTGGAAATTCACTGAAAAAACCGAAGGTTTCAGGGAAGTTGTAGTTAGTTGGACTTTTCACTCATACAAAACCATAGAAATTCTGCCGTTATAGTTAGTTCAGCTAACTATAACTTGCGCCCATGCAATGCACTGCTGTTGACGTCACATAGTGATGTCACTGACCATGTCATGAATGATGTAATATGTGACGTCATCAGCAGTGCATTGCGGGGGCGCGAGTTATAGTTAGCTGAACTAACTATAATGGCGGAATTTCTATGGCTTTGTACGAGTGAAATGTCCAACTAACTATAACGTCCCTGAAACCTGTTTTTTTCAGTGAACTTCTAAGGTTTTTTAAATGCTAATTTCTAACTATAACGTGACTGAAAGCTATGTTTTTTTGCAGGGAATTTCAATGGTTTTTTTAAATGCTAATTTTCTAACTATAACGTCCCTGAAACCTATGTTTTTTTCTGTGAATTTCAATGGTTTTTTAAACGAAAATTTCTAATTATAATGTGCCTCAATCCTATGTTTTTTAGTTAATTTGTATGGTTTTATAAATGCTAATTTCTAACTATAACATCCCTATTAAGTCCCCTTGTACCCTGAAGGTCCCTGGTGGCCAAGTAGCCCACCAGGTACCTCCAGTAAGCGCCACAGAGCTGCGTTGCAGGGAGGTGTTCCTAGGCCACGCAGCTTTTTACACCACACTGCAAACGTGGCTTCTAGCGCACTGCTGCTCGGACGATGAAGTCCACTTGTGTCCTGAGGTCCTCAGGACACAAGAGGACCTCATTGCCCCACCAGCAGTGCACCAGAAGCCGCGTTTGCAGAGTGGTGTAAAAAGGGGTGTGGCCTCAGCCACCTCTCTGCAACGCAGCTCTGTGGCACTTACTGTAGGTACCTGGTGGGCTAGTTGGCCCCCAGGGACTCTCAGGATTTAAGGGGACTTAATCCCCCAATTTACAATGCACCGGGGGTGTGTTTGCATGCTTGTAATATCAGGCCCCTCGTCCTCCCTGCACCACTGTGCAAACGCGCCCCCTGGCGTGTTGTAAATTTGGGGATTAATCCCCTTGAGTCCTGAGGGTCTCAGGGGGCCAACTAGCCCACCATGTACCTCCAGTAAGCGCCATAGAGCTGCGTTGCAGAGTGGTGTAAAAAAGGGGCATGGCCTTGGACCACCTCTCTGCAACGCAGCTCCATGGCGCATACTGGAGGTTTTTGGTGGGCTAGTTGGCTCCCAGGGACCCTCAGTATTCAAGGGGAATAATTCCCCAATTTACAACATGCCAGGGGGCGTTTTGCAGAGTGCTGCAGGGGGGGGGGTGGGGCCTCCAGTGTGATGCCAGCTTTTTTTTTACTCAGAAGGGAGGCTGTGTGGCCCCCCCTTCTTTTCTCATTTTCTGTTCCCTGGGGACCCCATCCCCCAGGACCTGATCCCTATTTTAAAAATAAATAAATAAACAGGAAGGGGGCCGCATGGCCCCCTCTCGAGGCTAATTTCGGACCCGGGGACCCCATCCCCCGGGGCATGGCCAGACTTTTTAACAAAAATTATTTTTTTGGAGGGTGGCGGCGTGGCCACCCTCCTCAGTCCAATTATGGCCCTGTGGACCTCATCCCCTGGGGCCGGCCTTTCCTTTTTTTTTTTTCTTTTTGGTTTTCACAGGGGAGGGGGGCCGCGTAGCCCCCCTCCCGGGCCACTTCTGGCCCCGGGGACTCCATCCCCCGGGGCCTGGCCACTCCGTTGGGGACCATGGGGGGAGCCCCAATGCCCCTATGGTTCCTGCCGGCTCCCCGCCTCCTGCGGGACCCGGCATCGCTTTTCCACAAGGGAAGCTGCTGACATACAGCTCCGCTTGTGAAAAAGCAATTCTGCTTTGCTGCATTGAGGCGAGAGCAGGTTTCCCTGCTCTCGCTTCATTGAAGCAAAGCAGAGTTTGTTATGGCAGGGTGGGAGCCGCACAGCTCCCGCTATGCCATAGCAAACAGCAGTGTCCCGAGGTGGGCACCCCAGGACACTGCAGGAGTCGGCCCTGGGGGTGGCGGTCCCCAGGACCATCAAGGGCTCCTGGAGGGGGGCCACGCAACCCCCCTCCCTTTGTCAAAATAACCCCTGGGAGGTGGTTATATGTGCCCCTCACACATCTATTTGTTTTTTATAAAACAAGAGCCCCGGGGAGGTGGCGGTCCCCAGGGCTGTGGGAGGGCCGTGTGCCCCCCGCATCCAATTAACAATGCCCTGGGGAGTTGGCGGTCCCCGGGGCAGCGTGGGGGGGTGGGACCCCCCACACATTATTTCTTTAATAAGCGTGGTGGTCCCCGGGCTGTGGGAGGCTGCGTGCCCCCCCCCCGCACATAAGTTGCATAGCCCTGGGGAGCTGGCGGACCCCGGGGCTGCGGGGGTTCCCGCGGGCCCCTACTATTATTTTTAGACAATGCCCCCGGGACCTGACCCACCCGGGAGACTCATTAAAATGAAGCGCAGGAGCCCGCGCTTCATTTTTTTTTGTAATTTTGGCGGGATTTGCGATCACAACGCGAATTCCGCAGAAATTACAAAAAAAAATGTTTTTTTTGTTTTGGCCCTGGGGGTCCTTGTGGGACCCCCTGAGCAGGCCTAGGGGGTCAGGGTGTTACTACCATGCCCCATTTTCTTGTTTTTTAACCTTTATTTTACTGTTTTCTTATGATTCGGTTCTACCGAGTCACAAGGTGGCTACCAACACTTCCTGGTTTGGAGTGTTGGCAGCCAATCAGAGTGAAGCTCATGCCCAGCAGGGTTCCCGTTTATTTATTTATTTCTTTTTAAAATATGGATCAGGCCCTGGGGGATGGGGTCCCCAGGGCCCAAAAAATAAGAAAAGAAGGGGGCCACACAGCCCCCCTTCTGAAAAAAAAAAAAGCCGGCATCGCACCGGAGGCCCCGCCCCCTCCCTGCAGCACTCTGCAAATGGGGCAGGGCTGTGGGGGGGCCGTGTGCCCTCCCGCATCCAATTAACAATGCCCCAGGGAGGTGACAGGCCCCGGGGCTGCAGTGCGCCGCGTGCCCCCCACACAATCTGCATAGCCCCGGGGAGCTGGTGGACCCCGGGGCTGCGGGGGCCCCTGCGGGCCCCTGCTATTATTTTTAGACAATGCCCCCGGGACCTGGCCCACCCGGGGGCCTCATTAAAATGAAGCACGGGAGCCCGCGCTTCATGGTTTTTTTTTACTTTCAGTGGGATTCGCAACCAAAACGCGAATTCCGCCAAAATAAAAAAAAAAAAGCCTTTTTTGGCCTTGGCAGGCCTGGGGGTCAGGGTGTTTCTACCCTGCCCCCTTTTCTTGTTTTTTAACCTTTATTTTACTGTTTACTTATGACTCGATTATACTGAGTCACAAGATGGCTGCCAACACTTCCTGGTTTGGAGTGTTGGCAGCCAATCAGAGTGAAGCTCATGCCCAGGAGGGTTCCCGAACCCACCGCGGCCACAGGTATAGAAACGCTTTTTTTTCTAATTTCTCAGGAACTACTGAACGGATTTACACCATTTAACAAAAAGGGCTCTTTCTGAACGAAGGGCTACCTTTTTGCCAAATTTGGTGTAATTCCGTTCAGCTGTTCGGGCTGCAGCTTTGTCTAAAGTTTCCTATGGAAAATAACATGGGGAAAATGCGTTTTGGGACCCCCCTTTTTGTCGGCCCCCTCTTGACGATTCACCCCAAATCTTTCAAGACAGGAGTTGACCGGAGCGTCCCACTAGTTTTGAAAATTTCGCGAAGATTCGGCAACCGGCGGCAAAGTTATTGGGAGAAGAAAAAACGCTTTTTGAATAGAAACAAGGTCCCACTATAACGAGCTACTGGCTTATTAACAAAGAAAAACAAATTCAAGTTGTATGCGTATTCTTATTATATCAGCAGGGCTCATTACAAATGGGCTGGTAGTTGACCTGACATTACTCCTCCCAGTAGTAATGATACAATGGGCATTGGTAATTCCAGGGGGAGTGGAAATGACCTCTGATTACAAGATAATGGCAAATAACATATGGGTACTGGTGTTTCCTGCATGTTTTTTTTTTTTTACAAGTTTTGCTGTATTTTCACCCGACATTAAAACTCTTAACCAGTGGTGTTGAAGCACAATTTGTGATTCCCGATGGGGCTAGTTACTTCCATTACCAGACCATTGGAAATGACGGGCCACTTGCAATGGGCCCTCAACAGTTAAGTTGGAGCTCTTAAGTGAAACACTCATCTGCAGAGGAGAATAATCCGTCAGTCACCGAGTATATCCCTCATGCGTTCACTCATCTCGTGCAGGAGTGGAGGTCTAAAGAGTCGCATTGCAGCCCTTGAACCACAACCTCTTATCCAGCAATTTCAATTGCCTATTTCAAGCTCCGCGGCCCCGCACTGGAGACTGGGAGGATTTGATTTAATGAACCTATTAGTGGACATTCAGATAAAGACTACAGTATCAGTTTATTAATTCAAATATGTGGCATTGTAAAGACTGTTGAATAAAGGCTATCATGACAGCAAGAAATGAATGACATATTTAGGATTTTAAAAAAAAAGTGGGCCATTAATTTTTCCATATGCAGAACGCATCTAGTCCAATTTTGTGATAGGCAACACACTTGTTGATATACTCAGGGCCACTGAAACTATGCGGTAGAGGAGGACCTAATTATGGGACAGGGTTGGCTAAACTATGAGGCAGGAAAAGGCCAATTATACGGTGTAATGCTGCAAATTTGGCGGATATATTGCTTCATTGTTTTGTGCACATGGTAACACTGTCTGAGCAAAGATTTACTTCATTGGTACCAGTTTAACAACCAAATACATTAATAAATAACTGAAAGATGACCTATCAACCTTTATGGAGGGACATCCACTGTGCGGTGACACGTCATTATGTTTTAATAGCTTTTGATCCAACTGAGCTAGACACGGTTTTTTGTTCAAATCTGCAGATCGTGTATCTGAACTGTGGATTAATTTGGAAAGTACCTTAAATCCATAGTTATGTAATATAAGCGTCACAATCTTTATTCACCGTGCATACCATAAATTTATCCAGCAAATTGCTGGCCCGGTAACAATCTCGAGGAAGTGCACAGGTGACTCGTGTTCTCTGCCTCTGTAATACTATGGAATGTGATCCCGATTACTTGATACTGACTACAGACGACTGATTGCTGCTTCACTGAACTATTCTTATCCTTTGGGTCTCTCTGCAACTCAGTGCTCTACTTGTAGTTTTAGCGGCAATGCTCACTTTCTTTTTATATTATTAATTGTTTTTAATGGTATCCAGCTGCTATGTGGTTTAAAAATACGTAGTTTTACCATATTCTGGTCTTTTTAATCTCTCAGTTTTGTATACGTATGGTATGTATGTTCTGCTTTTATGATTATACTTTTAATCAAATAAAGTACTCCCCAACTATTGAGAGTTCATAGTTATGGGGAAAAACACCGCAGCATTGCATAATTCCAGTGGCCCTGGAAATACTTCACCATAAACCGTTGCATTCAGCAAGTCATGTGCAGCATGGGATGATCACAGCCATACAGACCATCATTCTGGGTGACCTACAGACTTTCTAGGATTATGTGAACTTTGTCATGAAAAAAATCTAGAGCTCAATACATATATTAAAAATAAATTCTGTGTTTTTGCAAAGTTTTAATATTGGGAGAAGTGAAATTCGATGTGGATCTCGAATTGAAAGAATGACGTTGATCGTTTCAGAAAATTTCACTTTCAACACAGTTGAGTCAAGCTGTGTTGTAAGAATCGTTTTTTAACAAAGCAAGCATTCACAATGATCCCACTGATTTCAATCAGTGAAGGACTGGACAACGTGTCTGAAACAAATTGTCACCACCTTCCCGATATGGTTGCGAGAAGGAATAGTGCACAAGCTGAGCTGGATGGATTGGCAAGGACATTACAAATAGGGCGGGTGCTTGCATGAGAGGCCCAAAGACCCATGAAATTTTGGAGGCCTCCATTTTGTCTAGCTCATGAAAAGCAGAACTTTCCATTAAAGTATCCAAACGTCTCCTCGTTATGCACTGTCTGGAGGCCAATGCAGAGTTTGTCCAAGTATCACAGTTTACCACAACGCTACTCTAGTGTTAATCATAAAGTGCAATGAAATGACACCAGCATCTAATGACAAACCATGAACATATGAACATCTTTGCTAGATAAATACTTCACCCAATGCATGCACAGGAAGTACTTATGCAATAGAAAGTAGTTCTGAACATAGATGGCAGATAAGGACCAATAGCATCAATCGCAATTCTATGCATCCTAAAATCATGCATAAGAATGGATGGGTCGTTTGCAACGTCATGGCTTATACTACATGATCGTCATGGCTTTTATGTCGGCACGGCATATTTGCTATTCAAAAGTATCTACTCTGGGCTAATTCGGCCCTAGAGTCATGTAGATATGGTATGTTGACGTCATAGCCATGTTGATGATAGGGTTTTGTTGGTGTCGTGGTTGATATACAGATTCAATCGACGTAGTCTGGCTGCACCTTTGGAGTTCATATACCTTTATGCATCAAGTATAGTGAAATTAGCTAGGCTTGTGAGCAGCGGTTTACAAGTACTTTTCCAAACTTTCCCAGCAGCTGGGGATATGTACTTTTGTTTCCCTGATATTTGCACTGGTGTTAGAGGTGCACATGTGGGGGAAGTGTTCCATGGTGTGTGTACACTCTATAATTGTTCCTGAAGCAATTATGGGCCAGGCACCCGGCCTGCACTGAGACCAGGTACCCTGCACTTAGACCAGGCAACCTGCACTGAGACCAGGCCCTTGCACGGAGACCAGGCGCTCTTCACTGAGACCAGGCACACTCCACTGAGAACAGGCACACTCCACTGAGACCAGGCACACTCCACTGAGACCAGGCACACTGCACTGAGACCAGGCACCCTGCACTGAGACCAGGCGCCCTTCACTGAGACCAGGCACACTGCACTGAGACCAGGCACCCTGCACTGAGACCATGTACCCTGCACTGAGACCAGGCGCCCTGCACTGAGACCAGGCACCCTGCACTGAGACCAGGCACCCTACACTGAGACCATGTACCCTGCACTGAGACCAGGTGCCCTGCACTGAGACCAGGTGCCCTGCACTGAGACCAGGCGCCCTGCACTGAGACCAGGCACACACTGCAAGTGGCACATTGAAGCTGCTGCACTTTTCTTTGTGGACTGCGTGTGAATCGCCGGATGCTGATGAGGGTGGCAGAGAAAGACAGCTCCCTTTTCATGGAAACACTCAGCTGCCAAAAGGTTTATAGCCGCCCTTTGGCAACTCATGCAGCTACTCGAAATGAAAGGACCAGGTTGGCCCCACCAAGAAAGTGTATTCTATGCCAGGACCCCCTGGGGGAGGCCACATAAAAATGAAAACCTCTGTACTCTCCGCACATTAGATCAAAATTCTTAGACCAACTCCAGTTGCCCAAGCCTTGCTCTGTTGTGGGTGCCTGGAGTGTGATCATACTGTTTGGCACTGTTGACTTGTGTAATACCAAGAAGCATCAAGCACAACAAACATCAGCACGAATCCGATGAAACAACCCTACCCTGCACAACAGAAGCTTTCAGAATGGAGATCTATGTCTTGCTCACTGTAACTGATCTAAGCTCTGATTGACCTGTGGACACCAGAAATGGGGACCAAATCTTCAATCAACTACATTCCAAGATCCATTTCTCCACTTTCAACCCAAATATAATAAATGTGATGGCTTTATTAACAATATCAACAACAAAGAGCTATTGCAGTGCACAATTATCACACTAGTCTGTATGCAATGCATTAAAGTGGCATGCAGTTGTGATAAAACACAGGGGTGTTGGCATTTCAAAGTGAGCTGTGCTTCTCTCACTGTAACACAATTAGTATCTCTATCATTATACATACACATTAGCAAGACAGAGAGTCCCAGAATATGCTCCCCAATATTAAAAATTAACATCCTTGGATCCAATTCAGAAATCCTGGCTTGGGGCATAAGACATAAAAGATGTTGTTATTATAAAGAGACAGTTGTGGATAGAGGAGAGGGCCTTGTGGTTTGCAGTGACATAGGTCACAGACGTATGGGGTTCTTGATGAAGGCCATTTCATTTTTTTCGTCTATTATAGAAGATGGAAGGGGTAAAAACTTCTAATATTGGTAATAGGAAAGGATAGATGTATTGTATGGAAACCACGCAAAATAATGTGATTCATCAGAAAAGCAGGGCTGGCATACTAAATCACGCAGCAAGCTGTAACTGAGTATAGGCATGGCAATGACAAGACAGGAAGGCACCTGGCAAAAAGGAGAGAGAAGCATCAGCAAAGTCAATAGGTTTAGCTTTTTCTTCAGAGACATTTTTGATAATAGTTAGACCACTTTGTGTGTTATTGCCCCAAGTTGTCAAAGAAGGAAAATCCCATAATCTTGGTTTACAACAATAAGGAAGCTGGGAGTATGACACCCGTGCTGAACTGACTACATTATCAAATTAGCAGAACATAACATAGATGGAATGAAAAAGCAGCAGCAGAGCAAAATTAAATAAATTAGGGCAGACAGTAATAAACACCATTTACAGAAAATCATTAAAAAAAAGCATAGAAATTTCAATGCAACAAGAAATAATATACTATAAGGAACAGCAGGTGAACCTAAAATAAGAGCCCCCATACTGCATCTAGTTTTGGCAGAGAGCGAGTATTCCTTGCCTGGGTGAGGGCTTTTTCCATCTCATACGTTTCCTTAACCAATAACCACCACTCATTTATGGAAGGCCGTTTTGGAGCAATCCAAACCCGAGCAATTGCCAATCTAGCTGCAACCAACAATATTGAGACGAGACGAGCAACTCGGTGATTCGCTAGTTTAAAACCCATCATAATTTCTCTGGTCGTCAATGGTGTCCCTATCCCCAATCTCTGAGAAAGCACTTGGCCGATCATCTGCCAATATGTATGTAATTTTGGACAGGTTACAAACATATGCGAAATATTAGCCGCATATAGATCACATCTAGGACATTTTGTCCGATCCTCATCCAGACCAGCCCTAGACCATTTAGAAATTTTGTCAGGTGTATAATAAAGCAAGCAAATAGTACAAAATTGCTGCAAGCGCAGATTAACAGAATGCACTGACTCATCTATAATATTTAGTGATTGTTTGATGACACTAGATGTTACCTCTGTCCCCAGAGTCTCCTGCCAGCATGCCGCCAGTCTTTCCAAATCATTTTGCTTAGGATTTTGAATACATTTATACATATGACTAATCATAGATTTTGTCTTCCCGCTGTACAGGCAGTCCCAAATTTCTGAGCTAGATGGTGTTGCCAACTTCAAATGCCTCACCAAGTAGTCCTTAATCTGTAAATATTTTAAAAACATACCATCAGGCAACTTATACTGCCTCTGTAGATTCTTAAACGGAGCAAAGCCATTGTAATCATAAAGTTCTCCTAAGAAAGTAACCCCAAACCGAGCCCATCATTTACTGGCAGCATCCTGAAACATTTCCGGGAATATCGGATTGCCCCATAAGGGTAGTTTATCATGGTAAAATGATAAATTACATCTGTTAGATGTAGCACGCCATATAATTATGCTATCCCTGATGGTCTTAAATTTAACTCTTTTAAAATAATTGGGGTCATTGGTCTTATATAGGTACATATTGCTATCCTCTCCCAATAAAAAATGATGGAAAAAACGCTCAGTGAAAGCAGCCCATTAATATTTTTTAAAGTCCAGGCCCCCCTGATCATATGGAAGTTTCAATAGATCAATAGCTCTCCGGGCACTCCTATAGCCCCAAACAAAACTACCCAATACCCCCTCTAGTTTAAAAAAAAAAAAAATTGGAACCCGCAATGGAATAGATCTGAAAAAATACAAACATTTGGGCAAAATTTTCATCTTTATGATATTAGAGCACCCAATAATACCTATAGGGAGTGTGTGCCATTGCTTAAGCAATTTCACTGTGTCTTGCAGTGAAAAATCATAATTTAAAGAGAATATCCTATCTAGCTGCACAAATAATCTAACACCCAAATAAGTAACCTCAGAAGAAACACCATAGATTGGTTGTCCCGGTTTAAAATTAAGTACTATTTTTGTCTTCTTGGCGTTTCATTTATACCCTGGAATAGAGCCAAACTTAACTGCTTCATCTTCAATAATCTAAGTAGCTTTAGCAGGTTCAATTGTGAAAACCACAATGTCGTCTGCGTAAGCAATGGTCTTAAGTGAGGTATCATTCGACACTAATGGAATAATTTGAGGGTCAGATTGTAAAGCATATATAAATGGCTCAATATACAAAGCAAATAATAGAGGGGAAAGGGGACACCCCTGCCTAGTACCACAAAGAATCGGGAAAGTTGTTGACTGTGAGCCAGAATATAATAATTTGGCTTGGGGTTTATTATACAAAGCTTGTATCCAGGACCTAAATTGACCTTTAACCCCAAAAATATCTAATACAGCCCACAAAAAGTCCCATCCCACTCTATCAAAAACCTTCTCTGCGTCTAAAAGGATCATGCCTAAGGGAGTTGCCAACTTTTCAGTCAAATCGAAATCCCCCACTGCCATGTTCACATGAGCTGTTGTATCCCTACCTTGGATAAAGCCGTGTTGATGAGGAGATACCAACCCAGACATAACTGGTGATAAACAATTTGCTAGAATCTTTGCGAAATTGTTTGCATCCACATTAATAAGCGAGATTGGCCGATAGGAGCTGCAGTCATCGAGGGGTTTGCCTTTTAAAAAAAAAAAAAAAAAGACAATATGTGTCATATTCCAGGATTCTGGTATCTTTCCAGGAGTGCCTATACTTTGTATGACCAATCTAAATAATGGAGTCAAGATATCCTTAAATAATTTATAGAATTTAATGGGTATATAATCTTCCCCAGTCGCTTTGCCAGATGGTAGAGAAGATATTGTCAAATCTATTTCTTCCCTTGCAATATAATTCTCTAACAGAGCAGATTCTTCTTCACTCACTGTGGGGAAAGTTCTACCCTGAAGATACCGTCGAATATCCTCCTCTTCAGGATCTATAGTTGGAGTGTATAACGTCTTATTAAACATGAAAAATGATTCCAGAATTTTCTGTGAATGCGAATACATAATACCATTAGCTCCCTTTATGTTTCTTATTTGACTTTTAGCTCTATCCTCTGCAACCTTGTAAGGCAAAACCTTGCCTATTTGTTCTCCATATTCATATGGCATTGAGTGATATTTATGGTATCTAGCCGCAATTCTTTCCCTAAATGTCTTCCTTAGTGCTACTCTAGCATCTATTAAATAGAGGAGCAGCTGTTCTTGATTACCAGTACCAAGAAGAACCGCCTGGAGCTCGTCTGCTTCACGTACTGTTTGAATAGCATCCTTCCCCAATATATCACGGTTTTACGGTATCAATGTTAACCTGTACCCAGCATACAGCAGAATACTTTTGACAAAGGGCCAGTATTTTCATTGCATATTTACAAATCCTATGTGCACACATATTTTCTTTGTGGGAAAAAACTGTAAATCAACAACACGTTATCAGGACTGTAAAGTAAAACAAGTGAATGTGCAATGGTGGTTAATCAAAGGCAATATGTCTTTATGACATGCTGAGACATCCAAACAGCAAGCAATTCCTAAACAAAAACTTTAAATCAGCAATTAAATGCAGTTCTATCAGCACAATAAATAAGTGAAAAAACACACAAGGTCTTCATTACAAGCTACACATCATGTCTCATATCCAGTCTAACAAAAAACTATTTGATAGTCCTTCACCAAAACCTAACAGCAAAAAAGGAGACAGAGCAACCATTTACAAAACGCCATGGGCATTATAGGCAACTAAGGGAAAAAACATGAAAGCCAGTGGCGGAAGGGGGCTAACCTCACTCTCGCCCTATATTCTTACTGTATTTTTCGAAGAATTAAAGACATGATGTCTTCCAGACAGCTAAACCTTCCTGTAGCCAGACCAAATGAAATAAAAAGCCAATGGGGAATGGATTTTTGAGGGTGCTGTCTTCTGGCCTTTGCAGCCCACAACACCACGGTGTTCAGTATCAAGTGGGAGAGTACCAAATCTGCTATGTTAAAACAGGAAATAAAAGTGCTGCTGTGGAACAATTCTTCATAGTAAATTAAAATCTTGGAAGTACTTGTCACATGACTAAACAATATCGATTAGCAACCCTTTAGTTAAGATAGATAGATAGATAGATAGATAGATAGATAGATAGATAGATAGATAGATAGATAGATAGATAGATAGATAGATAGATAGATAGATAGATAGATAGATAGATAGATAGATAGATAGATAGATAGATAGATAGATAGATAGATAGATAGATAGATAGATAGATAGATAGAGTATTATGGTAATTACTACCATTGTTAAGTGTGCATGTCTGTGTGTAAAATAGATATATCCAAACAATTTCTTTTCCTGCATAGATTGCTGGGTAGTTATAGTTAGGATCATGTTTCCATAGGAAATGCTTTTTTTGTTGCTAATAATTTTGGTGATGTTTGGCGAATCTCCACAAAACCTAGTTTGCATATGGGAAGTTTCAGTGTGATGTGTCAAGCAGGAGCTGAGAAAAAAGTGGTCCTAAAATACCTTTTTCACCAATTCATTTTTCTATAGAAACTTTAGACATAGCTACAACCCAAACCACTGAACAGATTTACCAATTTTGGCAGAAAGCTATATTTTGGTCCAGAAAGAGTGCTTTTTGTAATTTGCTGTAAATAAGTTCATGACTGCAACTACATGACTGCAAAATCTGAAATTACATAATTGATGGCAAGAGTGAGCATGGAGAGGGCACAAGTTACAGATACTATATAACATGGGCTCCCACCCAGCAGGAGCAGCAAAAATTATTATATAATTGTGTCTGTTGGTTGACTGTTGAGTCTCAGTTCTACCCCCCCCCCCCACACACACACTACTGCCTTGAGAATCTTTAGCTATCGCTCTCTCTTTATGTTTGTGGTGGGGATTTCAAAATGAGCATTAATTACCTGCTTTAATACCTTCTCTAGGCTTCACTTTTTAGTCGGATTCATGTCGACATGGTAACAATTTTGCCTTTACAGCCAGTGTGACCTGCTGATAGCGTCTCACACTTTGCTTTCCTCTGCCCTTCCACTACTGCCTTTGTTGCTGCTTTGCCTGAGCTTGTTGGCTCTGAGAGAAAGATAGAGCTAATACAGAGGGTGCACGAGGGCTAGAATAATTGATTTCCACAAATAACCCCCAGTTCTGCTTCTAATCTACTTGAGGGCTTATGAAAACCTGTGTGTTCATTCTTATTTAAGTAGGAAAATGTTTAAATCAGCCAGCTTAAAAGAGGGGTTGTAAAAGAACCAATTGTGAGTAGCCAAGAGGTGATTACAAAGACTGCATGACTACCTAATTCCATTTCACCTTACGTTTCCCAAGAAAGCTTTGGGGAGGGCACCCTTGTCCCAATTTTGTTGAACCACCAGAGGGTAGCTGCACACTTCTGACCAGTTTGCCAGGTCTATGTTCTCAGGAGCCACTAAAAAAACCCTGCTGCCATCTTCTAAAAGCCAGGGTTCAACAAAAACCCCTTCATAGAAGGAACTTGCTTGCCTGTATCGCTGGCAGGCTCTGAGTCCCCATGGGGCGTATTAACATGTGTATGTGCCATCCTCCCCTAAACAGCTGGATCAAGGATAACCTTGTTAGAAGTAGCAGGAAACAAAGAAAACTGGAAGGCAAGAGAGTGAAGGATCCGAGATCCAGAGTTGAGGAAGGCCTCTCTGGAATTCAGTGGGCTTGGTGGCACAAGCATCTGGGGCATGCCACTATCTATTCTCCCACTCAGTGGCCCTTCATACCACCGCTCAGACTGCGTTTTTTCTACAATGAAATTTCGTGCTGCCAGAGGGAAAAAGGAGAACTGAATTATCAACCAACTTAGTTGGGACCCTAGAACAGGTCAGCTTGTGGCAGGATTGCAGACTCACTGGAAAAGGCAAGTAACATTACTCCCTCGGGGAGTCATCAGGGCCCATGTCCATAAATGAGCAAGAAAACCACGTCCCCCGTCTAAAAGACCAAACTGTACACTAATAGCAGAACTTCAGTCCCCCCACTGCAACTTATTGTTGTTAGAAGAGTAACAAAAACACAAGATATCTAGCCTTTTAGAGACGAGCAAGACACGTAGTGAAAAGATTCAAATCATGAGCCATCAGAAGACTGTGAAGCCCCCACTGAAGACGTAGACAAAACAGACAAAGTTCATGAGTCATCATCAACAGTGGACATCCAACAGCAATATATTCCAAACCCCCAGGGTCTCTCTTGGTCATTTTATCAGGGTACGCAGTAGAAAGTTAAACAGCTCTGCTCCCTTAGAACTCTTTTGCAGCCCCTACTTTCATCTCTGCAGCTACAGTCAAGATATTAATAAAGAATCAGGCAGGGCAGCAAGATTGAGGGAAGATGGTTACTAATGTGATCAAATGCACCACAGAGGTGTTGCCTGCAAAGCCAAGAGCGGAGCCTGATTTTGCTTTCTCGGGGTGGATAATATTCCAGAGGTCAGAAAATAAAGTCATCTATGCTGCAGATTATAAAAAGGCAAATTTATTTCCTGGTGTAAGGCACAAGACATTTTGTGATCACCGATGAGCCCAGACCAATGATAAGGGATCTTCCTGGTGTTCGTTCAACACTATGCTCTTCTGGCTTAAAATGATGTTGGCAAAAAAAATATTTTGGGCACAAGGCTTGAAATATATAACTGGTGCAACAACCAAACTGTCAAACCAATCTGAATGTATTGTAAGAAGATGTGGCAGTAAACACCTGTTCTGTTTTCTAGGAGGCACCCACAGACTCCTACATTTCACTTCAGCCATGAAACTTCTCTTTTAAGCATGGAAACTAGGATAGTTATTCAGGAACACCACAGACGTTCCACCCACACTACTCTGATGCAATCCATGCTAATATGGCGGGTGGGGATACACCCTCTCCACTGTGACTGACTGCTTCCAGCTTTCATTGGCTCTCCGTAGGATTTGTAGTTTATTTAATATGCTGTCATTTTTAGAGTTTCTCTTTGATTTTTAGGAGGTTGAGTCCAATGGAGTCCAATGGATCCTGGGGGTGAATCTCAACCTGCGATCCAGTTGGTGATCTTTTCTTCTTCCTAAAGTCCTATGTAACAAGCACAAGTGTTTCTGTTCCCTTAGATTCCTATTTTGTGTCGTGATGTTTTCATGCTGTACCTTTATGCACTGGATGAATGCAGAACGAAAACTAAACCAAAACTAGGGCCCACCCATAAATACATTTTCAGAAAGTGCAAAGGTGGAATTGACCTTGCTTTGGCCTTGGGGTTATGTTATTTGAATGGGAATTTAATGTGCTAGATATATCGGATTTATTTCCAGAGAGTGCAGAACTTTTAAAATATTCCAAAAGTAGAACCAGGCTATTAGGTGTAAATATATAAAGACCATTTTGGTATTCTTCAATCCACTATCTCGTCATTTATCCACCAACTCACAGGTGTGAAGCTCAACCTAAAAAGCAATAAACATTTACTTAATTGAATCAGACGGATAAACTGACACTTATTAGTCACAAAGACCTGACCGACACTTTTAAAGCCTCAATGTACCAGACAAGCTGTTGCAGAGCATGTCACTCCTTTGATGCTGCCAATCTGTTGTTTATTTTAATTATCTTGTCTTTCTAGGTCTCACATTAAGCTGTCTGTGAACGCTCATGTTGTCACACACTATACATCACACGTGCTGAAACAAACCCACACTAAACACACAGATACCAGAAAGGGGCTTTTGCACAGCCCCTGTTAGTCACTGGCTACCGTGGTTCAGCTGGCTCTAGGTATTGGCTTCAGGGCTTGATTATCAGCGCTGGTATCAGCCCACATCATTTAACGAATATATGACGTTTCTTAGCAAACCATTACTTCGCATGATTTTACTACGATGTTTTTACTTAGCAACTACCATTACTTCGCACGTTTTTACTTCGCATGCTTTTAAAACGCAACTGCATAGTAATGATCTACAAATGCTTTAACTCCGCATTGATTTACTACTCATAGCACTACATCATATAATCTTAATAGTAACCTATCCCCTGTGACACAACACTACCCAAAACCCACAAACACTACAGTAACCTTCACTACTTAAACAACACTACACTACCCTAAACCCTGATACATTACCCCCTACACGACCATCCCCCTTCCATCAGTCCTGTCCCTACACTCTAACACTACTCTGCATGACTTCCCCGACACTACCCTAAACCCTAAAACACTACCCTACACTACACAAACACCACACCACTACCCTAAACCCTAAAGGACTACCCCCTGCACGGCCTTTCACCTTCCCCCACTCCTTTTCTTGCACTCAAACACTATCCTACATGACTTTCCCAACACTACCCTAAACCAGTAAACACTACCCTACACTACACAAACACCACAGCACTACCCTAAACCCTAAATCACTACCCCTGCATATCTGTCCCCCTTCCCCCAGTCCGCTCCCTACACTTAAACACTACCCTGCACGCCCCTCCTACACTACTGTTAACCCTAAAACACTACCCTACACTACATAAACACTGCAACACTACCCTGAACCCTAATACACTATCCCCTGCACATCCCTCCCCCGACCCCTAGTCCTGTCCCTATTTCCCAACACTACCCTTCACGACCCCCGACACTACCCTTAACTCAAATACACTACTCTACACTGTTCAAACACAACCCTTCAACCTAAAAGACTACCCCCTGCACGACCCATAAAACTACACTTACCTCTCTCTCCTCCCTGGTTCCTCTCTTCTCCTGCTTCCAGCGACGTCAGATCTGAACGTCGTCATTTTGAAACGGAAGCGCCTTCCCAACACAACGATGTGGATAGCGCATATCATTACAACGCATGCGTTTTAATAACGCTTGCGATGCACCAACTTGCGTACTAATTATATGTGTTGTAACATCGCAAGCGTAGTAACGCTTGCCAAGTAATGATATGCACAATAGCAGCCGCGAAGAAAGGGTTTATTACCCATTTAACGAATGTGAGCTACTTGAAGAATAAGTTACTTACCTTCAGTAATGCCCTATCTGGTGGAAACAGGATCTAGCTGCACATTCCTTATCTTAGAATTCTCAACCAGGCGACAGACTGGATCTGGAAATTGTTTACAACTGCAGCTCTGCCCATTAGCAGAGGGCATCAAGCAACTTTGTAGTGCTGTCGTCCTCTGGATGTGACATTGACGGAGTCTATTTAAGCCCTCCCCAGACACGCTGACGTCTGTTTCTTCTGTGACTATTTTTCACGCCAACACTGCAGAGCCACTTATAGAAACTGCCTATGGTAACAGTGTGCCAAAAAAGAGGCACCTTTGTGTCAAACAAATACGAAGTCCTAAAGAAAGACATCAGAATGCCAAGAAAGGGATCTTTTAGGTAACAAGATCTGCAATTCACAGAGCAGGGACGATGGGTGGGTCCTTAAGGAATCTGCGGCTAGATCCTGTCTCCACCAGATAAGGCATTACCCAAGGTAACATTCATTCTATAGAGACATCAAGTCACAGATTCCTTATCTGAGAATTAGATACTCAAGCAATACTATCCCTGGAGGAAGGTCTGCGAACTGAACTCACAAAAGATCGCCAAATAGGACTAGCTGATGCATAAAGTGACCAGGCCATCTTAAAAACTATAGGTACAGCAAAGATGATGCTCCACCAGATGGACTGTAGACATCTTGTAGGGAGCTGATGTCTGCAAGACCTTGAGAAACATGTGGACAACATTACCCACAGCAGAGGTATAAGAAAGTGTTGGAAAAAACACTTCATAGAAACAAATATACTATAGCTCTGACGAAGGTATTCAACCCACGACTGGAATAGGCTAAAGGACCAAGGAGAACAGCCCATACAACTGCATTAGAGCTCCAGCTCCTTATTGTGGAAACTAGTATGTGAGCTAACCCTACCCTGTGAGACACAGAGAAAAGGGAATCTCAGAGCACATCCATGATGGAAAGAGAGAGATCCCATCAATGCTGAACAAAAGCATTGCAAGAAAAACAACATCAAAAACATTTGGTAGAGACCACTTTCAGTAGGAGAAAAAACCCTCCTAGAGAAAAAGGTAACCCTCCTGGGCTATTCAAAGTAGAAGCCCAGAGGAGAAAAGAAAATAAATGCATAACAAATGACCAAGTTAAGATCAAAGTAGAACACCTAGAAAGGCAAAGCTATCAAGCAGATATATATACCCTTTGGTATATATGAATATAGATATATAAGCATACACACAAACGTATCAGAATACATCAAAAGTAGTATCCTCCCCATCAGGTAAGTAAACAAGAGACTCCTGCGGCAAGCAGGGGAGCCTGACCAGTGTAGGAACGAGGAACACCCATAGAATAGAGGTATCTATTGAAAGATAGCTATAAACACAACCTACAATGGTAATTGTATAAAAGGAGAGAGGGAGTAGAAACACCACCCCCCAGAAAAATATTGTCAACCGCCCATTAACCAACGCTAATGACTGACAAGGCGGTTAACAGAAAACAGCTGGTGTAAAAACGTTGCTTTGAAGGGAATGAAGCCCACCACGGGGTCCATCAAAAGGTATAGTTGAATTTAAGGTCAACACACGGAAGGCCTTGACAAACCACCAATTTCCATCCAATAGACAGAGAAATCAGGCAGCAAGATCTGACTGAAGTTTCTAATAAAAGATGGAGTACATAGTCATGAAGTTAATTAAGCCCCACGAAGTGCGGAAAACCCCCCCAAAATATTGGATTGCAGTGCATACAAGCACTGCAAGGATCGAGGCAAGTAAGAAATATCTCAAAAGGGGGCAGGGTATATACAAAGCAAAACCTCTAAATACAAACACTAAAAAGAGGGAAAGACCCACATCTCCCAAAGGAAAAGAGGTAGATAAAGAGAAACAATTCCTTCAAGGAGAAATAAAGTGGAAGTGGTATAACAGACTTCTGAGGGATAGAATCCTCATCACCTCCTATGAGGAAGAAGAAGAACCTTCAGGAAAAGGATGCTAACGGAGACCCCAGCTTCCTTGGAAACCAATCCTCACACAGATGGATCCATAATGTCTAAGGGACACATGTTCCCAAAGAAAAACTGAACATGAAAATTAGCAACAACACAAACAAAAGTTGACAGCTGAAGAACAACCAATTCTGTAAGCAAATGCTGTGGCTGTGATTTGAATTGCTCTATTAACACAATTTTAAAGAGGGTCCGCAGGGTTTATATTTATAGACCTACTATCAACTAAAACCCCCAATGAACTAATCAAAAAACAACTTAAGTTGAGCAGGTCTAATCTGACACTCACTCAGAGATAACTAGTGGACAAATAGAATTGTGACTATGAAAAATGCTTCTTTTTACTGCAGTAGTTCAACAGGCTTGTGAAAGCATCCCATCAACGACCACATTGGCCAGACTCATCATTTGAGATGGTAACAACTTATATCGTCCCCACAGGTTTATGAGGAAGATTCCTCTACCGTGATGTTGACAAAGCTGTATGTATTCACAGTCAGAGTATACAAAAATGGAAGATGGAATGAGAAAAGAGTGATTTGAATTGGTCAATAATAGTAACAATAGGTAAAAAGGGTACAAGGCATTCCAGAATGCGACAAGTAACAACATTGTCTCCAGGGATGAAGTAGAAAAAGGGGAACAAGGTTGATGGCACAGGACCACCGTAACCTTGCGGCAGTGGCAGGATTTAAGCCATTGTATTAGAGGGGCTTTGATACCCAATGCACCACTGACCTATAGCCTAAAAAGGAACTTGGAAGATCAGTGGCAGGAAACCTTCTTGACAATGCATAGCGAAAACAGAACAACAAAAGGCGTCAATGCACTAATGAAATTCTTAGGCCAGAGCTAAAAATCTACTGAGGCCAAAGATCCTGCCACTCATTCTATTACCTCCTATATGGAAAGAAGGATACCATTAAAGGAAAGAAATGCCCCATTGATATGAGAGATAACCCTTATGATAGTTGCGGGGAAGGTTATATCACGCTGATGAACTGTGGAACTCACAAGCACCTGGTGTTCATAGACAGATAAACTAAAGTCTCTATATGGGATACTAAGCTCTAGAAGTAGATCCTAAAATGCCTACAGCGCATACAGAGGATGGTCCCTGTAGAACAGGGAACAAGGCAACAGTGCATCCGCTGAAGAAAGTAAAATACTCTCCATGGAATAAGTACTCCAGTAGAAAAATTCGCTTCAGAAAGAAGCCTGTAACAACAGGAGCACATATGGCCACAAAATAACATACCTCCCAGATAACAGGAAATGTAACCTGTCACCAACAGTATAAGATGAATAAAAGTACCTGCAGCAAGCAGGAACACCTCACCGGGTGACACCCTGGAAAAAGGGGAGGGGTTCGAAAAGAAAAGCCAATGGTCTCCGCCCTGTGAATGGCTCATATGAGAAAGGGAACTTCTACCACACAAACCTAGTACAAGAGTACTAGGAAAGCAGATGACAGAGTTAAGAATCTTCTCCACCCCAACTATCGTGAAATCACCACAAAGCAGAGTCTGCAGGTGTGCTGAACAGATGAGCACCATCAAAAACCATATCAAACAAGGTGGCTTGAACAGCCTCTGAAAACCCAGAGGTGCACAACCAGGCATGCCAACTCAGTGCCACTGAAGAGGCCTTATAGCCCGACCTACAGAATCAGTGAGATCCATACCACAGAAAATGATTAGCTTAGTTGCTTGTTGCCCATCCTGTACTAAAGGAACAAGATTGTTCCTGGTCTCTTCTGGAAGGGAGGGCAGCAGGCTCTCCATGAGTCCCACAATGTATGGGAGAAGTGTCTGAGGACACAAGAAGTATCAAGGGATTGCAATGCAGAACTGGTGGAGGAGAAAATATGCCTGCCTCAAGTGTCTAGTCTTCTGGCCTCTCTTTCAAGAGGGACAGCAGGGTAAAGAAAATATTGGGGGCCAAAGCAGCCTGTACCACAAACCTAAGATGAGTTGGATGTCTGAGAACACATGTCAGATCTCCAGGGGCCGGACGGTGTCTATGAGAAATAGAGCGATCCACAGGGGTCCCTGTTTCGGGTTTAGCTCAAGCCCGCAACACAATATCAAAAAGAGCCCCACTATAAGGAAGCACTGGCTCTAACCCCGATTGGCCTTGATGCAGGACGCCCAATAAGGGATCTGTCATAATTTCCAAAATAGGCAGTGTCACATCCAAAACGACAGAAATTTGTCTGAGCATATCCGCCAAAGAGGAGTTCATCTCCATAGCCTAAGAAGCGGGGGACAGGAGGTCAGAGGCTGGGGAAGACTCCAAGCCACTAGATTCACCCATCTCAATCAACCAGCTAGACGCCATAGGAGGTTGAGCCGTGCAAGAGATGGGATGGTGAAACTGCAAACCCTCTCCATCACTTCCATAATTGGATTCCTCAGAACGAAAAACAGAAGTGAGGGCTACAGAGTGCCAGGGAAGAGTCTGAGATGGGCAGCTCCACTGGCCCCTCATCCGACGCCATCTGGCATCGAAGAGGTGGCATCTCGGTGTCAGAGAGAGGAAGTGCCATCATTAGAGTCAGTAGGCCAGACCCTGGCGTCTGAGTCAGTTGACCAGACCTAGGAGCCGAAGGTGGTGACCGCAAAGGACTGTGCACTGGCTTCGAGACAGATTTGGAATCTGGAGGCCGAACTGAAGCCAAGGGTGAACCTGCCGGCGTGGACACTGTAACGGCCTTGTGCACCTCCTTGGGGCCTGAGGGCACTCCAGGGGAAGGTGAAGACCCAAAGATACTATGCAGCGAATTGTAATATTCTCTCATCTGTTTCAGAGTCTCCTCAGCTCCATGGTAGATTGGAAGGTGCCAACTCTTCATCCGAAGATCAGGAATAGGTTTTATGTGGCAAAGTCGGGTGGCACCGTGACTGCGACCACCTGCGTTGTGACTTACCTTGTGACGTCGATAGAGAGGGACGCTCACGGTAACAGCATGCAGCATGAAGGGGACTGAGGTAGATGGAAAGTCTAATTCGATGTTTCCTCAGCACCTTCGGTCGAAGTTGATGACAGGAGTCACACTCCTCAGAGTCATGGCGCTCCCCCAGGCACCACATACAAATAGAGTGAGGGTCAGATGCAAACATTTTTCGTCCACAGGACCCACAAAGCTTGAACTTCGAGCTCAAAAGAAGGTGTTTAAAGGAACACTGTTTCGTTTGACAATACCACTGTGGTAGGCAAAAAAACGACCTGAACCGTTGATCGTATCCACGTTGTAAGCAGAGAAAATAATAAACTGACGTCAGCACGTCAGGGGAGGGCTTATATGGACTCCGTTGACATCACATCTGGATGACAACATCGCTATGGAGAAACCTCGACGCCCTCTACTGATGTGCAGAGATACTGCTGTAAAAGATTTGTGGATCCAGTCTGGTGCCTCGGGAGAATACTAAGATAAGGAATCGGAAGCTAGATGTTTCTATCAGATAAGGTAGTTCAAACACATTAGTATATTTTTAATGTCTGATTTTAATGCGGAGGGTCCATCATACATGTGCTCTATCGCCCATGTCACTACTTTACTTCCCCCACTTCATTCCTTCTTCCTGGTATCACTGGCTCACACTCCCATCATTCTTCTCTCTGCACTCACTCCCATCATTACAGCTACTCCACTCGCCTTTTTCTCCAATGTTTATTCGCATTATTGTATCTGCTCTTCTGCCCTCTCCCTTTGATTCCCCATCAGTAACCCTGTCTCCAGCAGTGTCACCCATCACAGATGAGGCAAATTCCATCAATCCTCACAGGAGGACACTCTCTCCATCACAATACTGAGAGTCATGAGTTAGATGCTGTCTTGGGATTTTGCATATTAAATGCATAGAACAAAGACCTCTGTCCCACTCATTTAATGTGAAATATTGTAGCAGTCCCTAATCTTCAGCAGGGCTAGGCAGTTTACCGATATGTGCCCAGTGCCCCTTCCTACATAATGTAGTGCCATTACAACAGAGAGCACAGAGTGTCTTTCACCACCTGCTGGTCAGGTGCATTGAGAGGACAGGCCTTACCGTTGCAGTAGCCTTGCTCTCAACTGTGCACTGGTCTTTCATGTGGCATCCATATCGTTTAAAACTCAGTATAATATCCAGAGCAGAACATGGTGGCCATTTTGGAAACGGTTTTACTGTTCAAAACTAGCCACTTTCTGTGCAATGTTTCTCTTCAGAATGCCTCCACTGCAGCTCTTCTCGTTGTATATTCCTTTAAAAGCTGCTATACAAATGCACACCTTGTCCTGGCACAGCCTGAAACTGACTGGGAGGATTTGTGTCATATCCTTGCACATGCTCAGTGTATAGGGATGGGGCTGAGCCGTAAGTGACCAGTGTCAGCTGGTGAACTTTAAAGGTGGCAGAGCTTAATCTTTGGCTCAAATTCCAGAGAGCGAGCCTGACTTCTCAGAGGGTTTGTGCGGGGAGGAGCTCACTCAGTCTCACTCATTAAGTCTTGTTTTCACTCACTCAGTCTCACTCATTCTAAGTCAGTCAAACTCAGTCTCGTGCAATCTCTTTCATTCTCACTCAGACCCACTCATTCTCATTCAATCAATCGGCTCTGACTTATCTATCACTCAATCTCACTCTGACTTGCTGTCTCACTCATTCTCTGACTCGCTCAGTCTCTGTCATTCTCTGACTCATGCCCGCTCAGTCTCTGTCATTCTCTGACTCATGCCCACTCAGTCTTGCTCATTCTCAGTCAATCTCACTCAGTACTACTCCTTTTCACTCATTCTCAGTCAATCAGTTTTACTCTGATTCATTCAATCTCACTGGCTTGTCTAGCCTCAATCATTCTCATGCATTCCTACTCAGTCCCACTCATTCAGACTCAGTCTGACAAAATCAGTCTCACTGATCCCCACTCTGTCACACTCATTCAGTCTTACACACAGTAATATTTATTGTAATTTCCCCTCATAGTTACACTCGCTGTCATTCTCTTGCACAATAACACTCACTGTCATTCTTCCTCACAGTAACACTCACTGTCATTCTCCTTCAGTTACACTCAGTCCTTCTCCCTCACAGTAACTCAGTGTCACTCCCACATTCAATATCATTCACTCTTGCTCATACTCGATCTTCCTATCAATAATTCTCCCTCACTGACTCCATGCACTGATTCTCTCATTTTCACTCACACACTCCACATGTTCTCTCTCACATACACACTCTTACCCACATGCACAGCACACAATATTTAAAAGCTTTAAATCTTTATGTTTTTTACTTACCTTTCAGCCAGGCGCCTAACACAGGCCCCCGCACCCCCCGTGATGCAGTAGGGCGCCCAGCTGCAGGGTGCCCCCTCAGCACAGTACTCAGGTCAGAGCGCTCCAGAGCGGGGGCCCCTCCGAGTATATTGCAGGGGGGCCCCTTAAACTTTCATTACACCACTGCCTTCAGCAGGTCCCATTTGGACTCTTGCTTGCATGAAACTGAAACCTTGAACCTGCGCGGTTGCAGGAACCAGGTTTCAGTGCCTGCTTTTTCCCCTTACTCTTTCCCAACTCTGTGATGAGTCGGGAATGGGTGGGGTGACAGGCTGATTGGCATGTAGCCACGGGCACTCCAGGGTTTAAGCCCGCAGCGCCCATGTCTACCTCTAGCTGTGACGCTTAGCACATCACAAAAGGGGGAGGCACAGAGGCGTGCCAGTCCTTCAAGGCCTGGGGTGAGATCTCTCCCGCCCTGGTAATCTCTCTCTGAAGGCTGGTGTAGGCACTTTTGTGTGCCTGCGCCAGCCATCAAACAGAGACTATTGACGCACCCGAAGGAGGTCGGCATTTTTATTATACCAAGAGTGAATAATGGTATTCTGACCTAATAAAAGTTGATGAAACTGGCTTTCTATTTACCTGGTGTTACTACACTGGCAGGTGGCCCATGTGAAATGAAGAAATGTTGGGGATTGTTATAGTTAAATTGACTTTTGGTTTAAAGTATTGTGTTAACAACCATGTCCTAATAAATGGCCTTTTACACTCAAAGTAACAGCGTGTAGTGTAATTATTGCGCGATGGCCCTCGCTCATCTCAGGGCCCACAGGTGTATAATAAAGAATTAGAGTGCTGACTATGTGAACGAGCGGCGGCTAAAAGTCAAGGACGCCATTGGGCGCTATGCTGCTGTGACAGCGGAAGAATTAACACCGTTCATTTTGGAGCAGATAGATAGTGCAAATTAGCAAGAATCAAGCAGCATACGAGGGAAGGATTCTTAAATGTGTGTAACAGGCGGCATGGTACCCACTCTGGCACAGTGTGCTAGTCTAGGTGCCACTATAGTTATATAGAAAAGAAACCGTTTTAATTTTACAATTTACGGCGCCGCTGTGTTTCCATGGTGACTGGGGACGCGCTGAAACTTTTAGACCGAAGATATGTATGCCGGTGAAAATGTAAAAGCCAACACGGCGTGAGCAATACAAACGAGGAGACGGGGGGTTTGAGACAAACACACCAGGCTGCTGGCGGCCCTGCCTAGAAAGTACGAGCCGTTGGTACTTTTTAATTCAGCGTCCCAGCATGCACCTCCTCGGGATGTCTGTTCCTGGTTCTGAAACGTGTCTCCCGATCAATGACACGCAAAGATGGCTCGCATAGGAAGGAAGTTCTGGAAACAGCTGAGCGGCCAGAGGGCGTCTGGGTAGATGCATGTGTTGAACTTGAGACAATGTCTGCTTCTCAATGAAACTACAAATCGTGCTTATTGATAATGTATGTGTAGGAAACTGACGTTTAGCGGTTACAACTAGAAGACAGTGCATGATGGTGATCATCTAAAGAGTGCGTCTCGAATAAAAGCGTTACTTTTATATATGACGTAAGGTAAGCAGAATGCATGTATAAGAGAAAATTCCAAAATCACTACACATGCATACCAAGATAATGCAGACTCTTTATTGCTTGTTGGAAATTAAAGGGTAAAGTACTTTTTTTAGAGACAATAACATTTTGATCTTACAGCATTTGTGTATTTAAATTGTCACGAATGCCAGCACTGAAGCCAAGGTGCATTACCTCAAAGCACATTCTTCTTTACGTATAATTTTTACAATAAGGGATGTTTCAAGGTATTTTAGGGCCGCAGGCGAGTACACTTTTTGCGCCTTCCTTTTCATTGTACATGTGATGCGCCTGCTGCTCTCTTCTATATTTGTGCTAACTTTTCCAGTCGGAGCAAGTTCGATGCAGGACATGGCTGAATGAATGAACTGCTCTGAAGATGGGCAAGGCACTGAAGCTACAAAAAACAGCTATTAGCGAAAGCCACAGCGACGATTTAACACGCGGCACGCCATGCCTTTAGGGCATCAAATCTATAGACGACTCAAAAGGAACAGAAACAATTTTTCATATCCCTGCTTCCTTGCTGAAAATAATATATATCCGAGAAATCCAATGCCCAAAAAATTGACAAAAGAGTAAAAAGTATAGGAACAAATATATATGTGAGCACCTCCCTGTAGCAAGACCAAGGGGTCTCCATCATTAACATTGACTGCCTTCTGTTTAACCCCGCACTGATGTTCAAGTAAGTGAAAAAATCAAAATAGGCATGCTGTTTTCTGTTGATGCCAGGTTGACGGGGTGGGGGGCTATGCAGAATATTTTCGCTCGAATTCAGTTGGGTACTAAAGGTATTTTGCGGAGACAAATCCTTACTGAAGACTTCTGTCCTGACAGGACTCACTGCAGTGTCTCTTTCAAGGTGAATGCGCTGAGTATCATTTAACTAGCTGCTGGTAACAACTATTATTTAACGGAATGCGAAATGACGAAATAGTGACATTAATACTACGGAAAATACGCATTATTTTTTTCTCTTGTCAATATCCATGCAGAGCATTCACAAGTTGTCTCCTAATGATTCATTTTGCAAGTATAATGTCAAACAGTGCCTTGGTAAACACGAGGGCAGTAACGTTGGTCACATTTGATACACTTTGAAGGCCACTTGTTCTTCCCACAGGAAATTGGTGGACATTTAGAGGAAATGGTGCATGTTTATAAGTCACTGGTCCAGTAAAATTGAAGTATTAAAAACCTACTTTACAAGGGACAATATCACCAAAGGATTTTAGCGACATGACATATATTTTAAGTGCAATAGGCACGTCATATTTATAAGGGGGCTAGAGTAGAATATTATTTCCATCAACAGTACGCAATTATTGCAGACAGCCCACATTATTTACATTGCAGAGCTCCAATTGACAGACCCTTGTAGGGTTTGATGTTCTGTTCCTCTCTTTCTCACACACCCTTACCATGTGGACTCAACGCATTGATTTATGTTACTAGTACTGAACCAGCAATATACCTGTATACTTTAACAGCTCGTAACTTCAGCCTCCAGAGTTCTCTTACTGCTACTGAAAGCTTCATCGGGGGATTGAAGGTTACCTCCCCTTTTACTGGCCTGCAAAATCTATCAGGTACCTGATGATTCAATTAACCAAATCTACAGATTTTGTTAGGGCCTGGGTATTTACTAGAGTCACTGCTACACACACACTTGATTGAGAAAATACCAGCTCTGAAAAGGAATGTCCCTCATTAAGCTTTGCTTCACTGACAGGTCATGCTTTTGTAATGAATGGACAAGAAGGTGTTTTCAAACAGACTAGGTGGTAGATGGAGTGATTGTTCAAGAAAGGCTGCCCATCTCTAAGCATAAAAGGTTATTCCTACATTAACTGTCATAAATAGGCTGGTGATAAACATAGAATTCCTTGGCAATAAAAATAGATCTGACTTCTTTTACCTCACCATTGGCCTTGATTTGTTATAATATATGCTTCCAGTAGAGCTTATAGCGAATAATAATGGTTCATCAGCATCTTCACTACTAAGCAGTTTCACAAGTGGATATTGTGAGCTACATCTAAGTAACCTCTTACAGTTTTTGGAACCATGTTAGAGGCCTGGTGTTGGACGATAGATTATTAGTAGGGGTAAGTATGCACCTACCACTAGCAATAAGGCCACCAGTGCAATACAAGGTTAAGACAAGGTCTTAATACTTTAGCCCCTGGCTCAACCCTTTGTAGTTGGCTATGAGCAGGCAGGCTTAACTCAGGAGACAGGTATGTAAAGCATTGAAAAACACCAATACATTAAAAAGTAAGACACAACACACAATAAAAACCCGACACCAATTTATAAAGATAGGAAATATTTGTTACTATAAAATGACATCACAGTTACAAAATCCAATATAGGGAACTGGAGATATGAATTATTTATAATGAATCACTTTATAGTGCTTAAAAACATATAGCTCCAACTATGGACATCTGGTTGCACTTTACCGGGACAAAGTCAAAGTTTGAGGCCAACCACAATGCAGCTCTGGTCGAATACACTAAGCAGATTTAGAAACCTTGCTGGAGGATTCTGTCTCGAGATCCTGTGGTCCCCTCCGGCAGGCCGATTTCAATGCAACGTCATTGGATTGATTCTTGGCAAGGCCCCGGTCAAATCCTGGAAGTCTGTAGCTTTTTGTGGGACAAATCTGAAATCCGGGTCGCAGTTGAAGGTAGTTGGCTTGACTCTTGACGTCTTCTTGGGCCACTCATGAAGCATTTTCTAAAAGTTTTTTCAAACTTCTTCCTGAAGCTCCTCTTGAGGGTTCAAAGTGACCAAAACACAAATACAATGGTCTAGAAGCTCTGAGATGGTCATTGGAAGTTTGGGACTACAATTCCCACAATGCACATGGCCAAATCCGTACAAGTCCACTGGACGCACTCCACGCTGGGGACTTCTTGAGGGAGATGGTGCAAGGAAGCTCTTTTAACCTGTTGCTTTCAGAGAGTCCACTCCTTAATCCTTTTTGAAGCAAGGCAAAGTTCTCAGGGCTGTAGTTCCAGGTGTGCAACAGGAGCAGTCATTCAGATTGCAATCCTTTGGGGTTCAGACCAGGGTTCTAGGAAGGCAGCCATTCTTCTTGTAGTTTCAGAAAGCAAATCTGAGTTGCTATGCAACTCTCACTTATGTATCCAATCATCCGGGGTTACAAGCAGGGGGCACCCACCCCGTCCAATGAGGTGCCGGGTGCCACCCAAAAGCATGACAGCTTACTCCAAAGTGTGTCATATTCTTGTGCCACAAAGCACTTTACTTTAAAATTCAGGATGGAGATGTTCTCTCCTTTGGGCTAAGAGCTGGCTAAACCATCATACTGGTGTTCCTCATTTCCATTAACACTCCCCCTCCAGACCTTCTACAAATTCCAATCCCGGACCTGCCATCTGTCTGGGGGTACAGGAAGAGCGGGTAGACTTGGCTGGCATTCCTTACTGCCCTGCTCTCTTTAAAGCCCAGTTTGCTTTACCAGCCCTCAACCTGGCCTGACCCCTGCAACTGCATAGCTCCCCCATCAGATAACCTCTGCTCAATGCAGGCCACTTTTCACCTCATCAAAGCAGCCTGGTTAAGCCTGTTAAGGCTGACCAATCAGGAAAGGCTGCTAGAAGGCTAGATTTTGGCTAGAAGGCTAGATTTTGGCTCACAGAAAAGAAAGTCCTATAACTTATTTTCAGTAACAGTTATGATAAATTCAACAGTGGCAAGTTGTTAGATTTATCATTGCCAATCCTTTAAGTCACTGAATGACATTTTGAGCCCCTTCCTAGCAATATTTATACTTAAGTAACATATTCAAGTGTTAGTCTACGCAGCTAATAATCTATAATGGGGGAAAGCAAAATTGGCGTTTTTTCCCTCACAGGGCATTAAAAACGTCTTTTATAATGTCCCTACGTGGCACCCCATATCAGTACAAATACACATTAATATCCCAGTTAATATTTCATAATCAATATGCATTTCTGAGTCACATTTAAAAACAGAATTAATGTTTATCTCACCATTTGTAATATACAGCAGATGGATTATGTTGTAGCTTTTACATCCATAATAAATTGATGCAGTAATTCCGTAGTATGGGCTAGTGGTAAACTTTGTTGGCTCATTCAGAATGTCTTGACTGACTATTTGTCTCTGCTAAAAGTTCATATGACTTTCATACATAGAAAGGGGAAAATGGGAAGGAGTTTTTTGGGCTGTGCCCAACTTCACAGAGTGTTGTCAATGGGCTAATCTCACTTAGTCTGTTCAATTGATGGGTTCCTGCCACACCCACTGACTCCTCTCTGTGTGAAGCTGTGCATGTGGTTTCAAATGAATGCTTCTGTAGGAAAAAGAGATGACCGTGTCACTTAGTTTTGCAGTTAGAAGGCAGGAGAGATTTCTACCTGGTTAAAAAAAACACCGCTTATAATAGTTTTTTTTTATCATCTCTGGGGGATTCCATTGCCTTAAAGCACTCCCTCAAAGCAGGAACCATATCACACCATTGGGTAAGTGGAATAGAGGAGGAGGGAGCTTAACTTGGAATCAGGTTAGATTCCTATGGCTTTCAAGTTTTACCCTTTAAGACTCCCCTGCTCAGCCTACTGGTGCTTCTGAACAAGACTGGTAAAGGAGAAAAGGAGTACTTCCTACAGCTGTCTGAGAAATCATACTTTATCTACTGGAGGAAACCAGGAATAGCTATCACTGCCTCTGGCCATTATCACTGCTTCATAGACTTACTTCATTCAGGGTTGTGCAAGACAACTTCCTATACTACGTCTTTCTGCGCTCAGTGAAACCTCACTTTAAGACTCTCACCTCTCGGCCATAGCATGCCCATCAAAGGTCCTAGTTATGTACTAACCAAGTAATCTTTTAGACAACTGTACTCAAGCAACATGATTTAAAAACAATCAATGCTCTGCGTATGTTTTCCAATTCTTTTACGGCATCTCTTTTTCTAAAAAAACAGTGAAAATTCAGTTTACTCTATTCCTTGTGACACAAACAGCAAAAGCAGAGTACGGTGGTCGTGGAATGGTAATTCCCAGGTGCGAACGGTGCATTGCATGGCAACAGATGCCTTGTCTTTGTGCAGACAGAATTAAGAGAGTTGTCTGCTCTAATGATGACTCAGAGGAAAGAGGCGGGTAGATTCACTGAATGACTCCTCATGTGACCCATCCCCTGCCGCTGAGAGATTTCTGTAGACGCCAATCAATCGGAATGAGTCATTTCCGGTGGGATCTCTCTTTGCTGCAGCAAAACTGCGCGCAGGCCTTGAATCAAAATGTTTTCATTGCTTTAGTATTCTATAAGTGAAATGGCATTGTCAATAATAATTCCCACCACCAGAGAGGCGAGTAGAACAAAACAACACGAAGGCTGCTCTCCAAGGTGGGGTTCTGAATAAGAAAGACAATGTTAGACTTGTTTATTACATATCCTATAGATGCTGCAGCTGCTGTCCCCAAAGGAGGATGGTACTCTCAATTTGCAATTGTGAAATTGAAGTAAGGAAGGTTAAGTCATTTGCACGAAGGACACTTCCAATATAGCCACTGCCTTTTTAAAAACTGCTTTTAAAAATTGATTTGCACTCGCTCTTACCTCTGAATTGCACTCGTGTAAAACTGAATTTGACCTGTTCTCGCCGATAGCGCCTCCCAGTTTCTCAGCAGTTCCACTCTGCTAGCGCGGTCTAGTGCTTAGGGGGAGAACAGCTGCTGCTACGCAGAGCTGATTGGTTGGTGGGCAGAAGGGAGTAGCTAAATAGCCACGCTGGAGCGGACGCGCAGCGCAAGAGAGAGACATGCCAAAGCTCACTAGGCGGTCCTCATGGCATGCTGACAGTTGGTCTCTGAAACACTATTTTAGCACTTTTCATTTGTTTTAGAGTTACCCTGCTGCTAGAAACATGTATTGAATTTGGAAATTGCCTTTTTAAAAACTGCTTTTAAAATTGATTTGCACTCGTTCTTACCTCTGTATTGCACTCATTTAAAACTGAATTTGACCTGTTCTCGCTGATAGCGCCTCCCAATTTCTCAGCACTTCTGCTCTGCTAATGCAGCCTAGTGCTCAGGGGGAGAACAGCTGCTGCTATGCAGAGCTGATTGGTTGGTGGGTGGAAGGGAATAGCTAAATAGCCACGCTGGAGCGGGCGCACCACTGGCGCGCCAAAGGCGCGCCTAAGGCAAGCCCGTCTGCAGCCATCCGCGTTCGACCGGGGCCAGAACTCCTGGTCAATCTCGGATTTACACAGTGGCAGAACTACAGACCCTAGCCACAGGTTGTCACGTTCTAGGCGGAACTGTAATAGATAAGCTGAGAACTGAAAAAATTCAGAGAAACAATGAAGCGGGCAGACTTATGACCCCGCGTCCCACAACCCCAAAAAAAACCACCATACACAGCATTCCACCAGTACTGAAGGTGGCTGTCCTCAACACGCGCTCTCTACAGAAGCACCGCCTGGAAGTCTTTTCACTCCTCCAAGACAGGGACATAGACATCTTGGCGCTCACAGAGACCTGGCTAGGTGACACCTCAGTTCCAGACATCATTGCAGCCCTCCCGGGGGACTTTGATGCCCTCTGGCACAATAGACAAGAAAAACGAGAGGAGGGGGTGTGGCCAGTTTTCTTTAATAGGCGGATAATGGTTGCAAAGATGGTGGCAGAGAGCATCGAAAATGCAGACATACTTGGGGTCAAAATCTCATTTAAATCCTCCTGCCTCCTACTCCTGGTAGCATACCGTCCCCCACGGTCAACCCCTAAATTCAATGATCTCTTTTTGGAGACCATTACTGACCTCTGCTCACGGTACCAACGACTCCTAGTGGTTGGCGACTTTAACTACCACTGGGATAAAGTACAGAGAGAGCCGCTGGCCAGCCAATTTGAGACAGAGATGAGCTTGATGGGGCTCCATGAACTGGTTGAAGGCCCCACCCACATTAAAGGTCATATCCTAGACCTCATCTGGACCTCGCAACCACGGGCAAGTCTAATAGGCATTAGCCCCTGTGCCTGGTCTGACCACTTGCTAATCAGCTGCTGGGTCCTAATGGAAAACCTGCTGCCGCAACCACCCCCAGAGTGGAGAAAGGTGCAGAGCTGGAACAAAATTGAGGCTGACAACCTAGTGGACACCCTACTTAGTCTTCCCCCCTCAAAATTTAAGAAAGGAAATCTTGATCAGGAGAGTGAAGCCCTCACCGACACTCGCGCGGAGCCATAGACCAAGTGGCACCGGAACGAAGGGACAGAATTAGAGACAAGGGCAAGGAGGCCCCCTGGTTTAATGAGACTTTGAGGGAAAAGAAGCAATGCCTCAGCCAAGTAGAGACGTGGTGGCGCAAAGCATATGACCAGCCGAGCTGGCAACCTACAAAACCGTACTTACCTCATATAAAAAATCCATTACAACCAGGAAAGCCGAGTATTATGAGGCAAGAATTACTGACGCGGCAAACAAACAGAAAGAGACCTTCAGAATATTGAAAGAACTCAGCCAAAAGTCTGAACTGAAATCTGTAACCGCACCCGTAGACTGCAACGCATCTCAGACCTTTTTTTTCCATAAGGTCAGGGATATTCAGGGATATTCTGTCTGAAATTGACAACACCCCTATTATTCAGGGCTCCCTGGTCCAGGTCCAGGTCCCTCCCCTGCCCTGCAAGCATCTCACCAACTTCCCTAATTTAGATTCAGCCTCCCTGACATTATTGATGAATCGGACCAAATCTGGTTCTCCTGCAGACCCTTGCCCCCGAGGTTTTTTCGAATGGCCCTTCCCGGGATGAAGGGCAGATCCTCGTGCTGCTGAACAATTCCCTGGAGACTGGTTACTTACCGTCCAACTTGAAGGAGGCCAGGGTCACCCCCTGCTAAAGAAACCAGGATCAGATGCTGCTACTCTCAAGAACTATAGGTCCATCTCCCAGCTGCCATTCTTAGTGAAAGTTGCAGAACAACATGTTCTTAAGACACTTTTGGCCTTCTTGTAGGAACACCAGCTACTCCAAGCTCGACAGGCGGGCTTTAGAGCCGATCATAGCACTGAGCTGGGGATTCTGTCTGTACTTGATGAGCTCAGAATCATGGCTGACAATAAAAAAAAAGAGTGCCCTGATTTTATTAGATCTATCAGCGGCATTCGATACGGTCAGCCATAAACAACTGCCGGCCGAATCACTGACTTGGGCATCTGCGGGTTGGCACACCAGTGGCTGGAATCATTCCTGTCAGGTCGGTCCCAGAGGATTCAGTTGGGGGAGCAGGTATCGGACAAGGGCACCCTCACATGCAGCGTCCCCCAAGGCTCCGCACTGTCCCCGCTCCTTTTCAACATGTACCTACAGGCTCTGGTGGCAGTCCTAGTCCACATGGTTTGCCGAGTTTTCAATTATGCGGATGATACTCAACTCATCCTCCAGACCGACAACTCTGCCCATGCTCAGGAGTTGGCGCAAAACATCCTTAGATTCACAGTGAACTGGATGACAACCAATTCACTGAAAATCAACCCAGACAAAACAGAAGTCCTTGTCATCCCCACGAAAAACAATCCCTGGAGTGATCTCTTCGGACCCCAAGAGCTGGGTGACGCCCCCACACCAGTACCCGTCGTGAAAAGCCTGGGCATAAAGATCGACTCCAAGCTTTCCATGGCCGACCAAGTCACCGCAGTGGTTGGAACTTGTATAGGGCTCATGAAACAGCTGCGGAAACTTGTCCCCCTGCTCTCAACTGCCTCACTACAGATGATTGTGTCAGCCACATTTGTCTCCAGACTAGAGCTGATTCATAGGCTCTCTAAAAGTACCCACGCCACCCCTTTGCTGTTCAAGCTGCACTGGCTCCCCATCAAGCAGAGAGCAAAATTTGAGGGTCTCTGCATTGCCCATAAAGCAATTTATGGCTAAGCCCCAGCCTATATTAAAGATCGCCTCGAGAACTATGTTCCGGGCCGTACTCTGCGATCATCCGAGGCCTGCCACCAGGCCCCCCCACGGTGCAATACCGTATCTAAAGGGGGCAGAGCGTTCTCTGCCCTACTCCCGCAACTCTGGAACCAGCTGCCTGATTACCTTCGCAAGGAACCTGCACTCCTTGCCTTCCCCTTCAGGAAACAGCTCAAACCGGTCCTGTTCAGGGAGGCTTTGGACACTGCTTAATCCCCCTCCCTGCGACGCTGCTATGTTACCACCAATGGCCTTTTGTCCACTCTCTCTTAAGCGCTAAGAGACCTGTCGGTGATTATGCGCTACACAAAAATCAATTAAAATAACATAACATGCAATGAATGTTTGAATGAATGGCTCCTAAATCTAGAAGACCACATCTCGACCAGGCGCTAACAGTTGATATTACACCTCTAGATGCTTAACAGTAACACCAGTGGGCTTTCTACATTTATTGGTATGGTTTAGACAAGCCCAGTGTCACAGCAAGGGTGACATGGGCCCTAAAGAAGCACTGAAAATAATTAACTCCCTTCGGTTTTGGTAGTAAAGGCAGCAATAACTGCAGTGCGGTGGCCCTTCCCATCCCCTGGACCAGGCCCGGGTGCCACTGCACCTGCTGCACTAATGATAGCCTTTCCCGGTCCCGTTTTGCAGGCTAGATTACATGAAATGCTCAGAGTGGTGCCATGGTTTTGATAGGTTTAAATGGTGAGCTAATCTGCTGCATGTATTTCAGCGGTCGTCACTGTAGTCTTCAAGATGCTACACAGTGTTGTTTAGCTGCTGGCGGCAAACAGGACTGGCTTAAAAAAGATTTAGAGAAAAATAGCCCGCCCCTTCCAAAAAGAAACATGGCGCTAAATAGCATCTCGCCACAAATTAGTGCAGACCAGTAAACACAGCATCTCCCTGGGCAGTTCATGGGATGCCGCCATGGCTGGGTGAGCTCTTCGTAGAGATCGGCTCATTATCAAGGTCAGCTCGTTAGCTTTCCTTGCCATTCAGAACACACGTTAGAATAGTAAATGCAGAGTTTAAATAAAGCACGCGCATATCTTCACCTGCAGTGTAAACAGTGTCAGTGATGGGGAAGGGAAGCGCCTTTTAGGCATTATGCTTCTTTTTGTGAGTTCTCAAGGTTGAAAAACCGTCTCGTCTATCACTCCCATGTGGCCCTCCCTATTGTCTCTATGGTTCCTGTTCTATCCACGTTTCTCTACGCCCGTCTCTAACTCTTTCCACCCGTCTCACTCTCTTCCCGACGCTCTTTTACTCCTTTTCCTCTATCGTTCGTACTGTGAACGTTTTTTTTCCCACCTATGTCTTTCCAATGTTATGTCTTCCATAGGAGCTCTTTCGAGCCATGAATGAATCCAGAGCCCACTTCCCCCCTCCGTAGCCTTTTTATTTTCTCTCCATCATTCTCCCGCGTCCTTTCCGTCCGCCGACTCCTCTGCCCCCTACCTCTCTCTCCCTCCAAGTCCCTGTCTCACTACCTCCCTCCCTCATCTTCCTCCCTGTCCTCCTCTCTTCCTCTCTCCACAACAGGTTACCATGACAACTTATATTTCAATTTCTGTACATTTCTATTTTTAGAGGCGCGGTTTAGGGAAGGAAAAAGTCACAAATCATAAATACTAAATGCCTCCCTGATCATCGGAATCAAACCACGTATGTCTCTTGCATGTGTACTTTCACTGCAGAACGTGTAAAGGATGGTTTCCGTCAAGGTTGCAGGGCACACGATGACACATGGGGAAGGCACGTGGTTCTGCCTGAAGAGAGGAAAGAGAAGAGCTACTTCGGATGCCACATGGAACTCTGTGGGCAATAGGTCCCGATCTGTGGCAGATTAGCCACGTAAAAAATACATTTTCATACAATGAATTAATGAAATCATTTTCGAAGTCAGTGGCTATGCTGGCAATCTGTTTTGGACCTGGCTTGCTTGAACCTATGATGCACACACCAGAGTTAGATGCAAAAACAACAAGGTGATGGATGGAATGCTTGAATTAATCTCAGCCAATGGCAATGGCTCGGGCCGCATCCTAATCCATTGTTTCTTACCCACCGTGCCACCTTAGTTTGGACCAAGCCATATGGAAATCAGTCTTGACCCAGCTCCTCATGGGAATAGTCCAGCCGGAACTGCCAGGTCCTCCCTGAATTGGAGCACAAGCAACTACGTCCAGTTTCACCCCAGTCACAGTTTTGTATACTTACTGTGTCGCCCTAAATGGGATGGGTATGCCCAGACGTGGCTCTTGTGCTCACTGTGTCACTGGAACTGAGCTGATATGCCGATAACTAGGGTGACACCCGTCCTGGGTTGCTTGTGTTCCTGTTCAGAGAGGGCCCGACTTTGCAGATCGAGCAGGACTGTTCCTACTGGAGCAGGGTCAAGATTGCTTTGCATATAGCTGGGTCCAAACTTAGATGGCATAGTGAGCAAAATAACGATGGTCTGGGATGCAGCCCGAGTGATTACCAGTGGCTGAGATTAATTCAAGCATTCCATCCATCACCTTTTGTATACTTATTGTGTCACTCCAGAGTTAAGTGATACTGTACAGAAGCCGCCATGTTGCAAAAAGTCAGCATGTTCATCCTTAGGTAGGAATGCTGCTTGTCTACATAGCAATTACCTGCTCAGGTATTAACAAACACCTCACCAATCAATCAGCCGCGGCCAGTGGAGGGAGTTCCGTGGGGCGGTAAGGCGGGGCGGGGGAGGGGCAGGGTGGGGTTTTCTAAAAACCGGAATATGGATAATTGCAGGTAAGTAAACAATTAAATAATTAAACGAATTTCGTAGCGCGCGCTGCATCGCATTTTGCGATG
Source organism: Triturus cristatus (assembly GCF_964204655.1). Lineage (NCBI taxonomy): Eukaryota > Metazoa > Chordata > Amphibia > Caudata > Salamandridae > Triturus > Triturus cristatus. The sequence continues at coordinate 958,376,950 of NC_140585.1, read as the reverse complement.
CAGCGCACGCTACGAAATTCGTTTTATTTATTTAATTGTTTACTTACCTGCAATTATCCATATTCCGGTTTTTAGAGCCCCCCACCCTGCCCCTCCCCCGCTCCGCCTTACCGCCCCACGGAACTCCCTCCACGGGCCGCGGCTGCAATCAATGTGTATTGAATGTATGGAATTTAAAAAGCAAAAGCTTCGGGGCAGAAACTGACGCTTTCATTAAGCAATAATTGTTCTGTTCTGACAATTTCAGAAGCAGAACCTTTAACGTGATACGCCTGTGGGTGCTTTCCATTGAAACAATGTCTATTAGCGATACGTTTGCACATCCCCCAATGTAGAACCGTACCTATATTTAGTTAACGTAGCAAACATAAGTTCTGTACTCCTGCGACGTCTATACATTGTCGAGTTAGCATAGCTTTCTGATGTAAGGACCAGGCTTGCCATCTTCCCCAAACAAGATGGTGCCCCCGACATGAAGTAGTCTGACCTACTGTATAGGTAGGTTGATGCGGAATGTCGAACTCAACAAATACGATGTTAATCTGAAAGCCTTTTTCATTTCACTACGTGGCATGTAGGAAATGAAAAATAAAAGACACCCATGTGAAGACTAGTTTGAGAGATGAAACACTGGGGGTCGTGGTAAGCAGCAACTGATCGGGTCTTAGTTTGAACTGGACGCCCAACAGTACTTTCTTTGGGGTGTAGTTTAAGAGCACTGAGGTAACATGAGTGTTGTGGTGTGCTCTCTGAGCACTGTGGTGTGCAGTGTAAGTGAGAAGGACTGTATGTGGAAAATGGTGTTTGTGTGTGTGTGTGTGGGAATCAGACTTTACAACGCGGTCATTACATTGCGTTCCCTTTATAACGCGGTCGTTACAATGACCACATTCTTAGAATGCGATGCCTTTACATCGCAAGTCATTAGATCGACTTGCTGTAGGGGGCTCTCCAACCTAAGGAATAGTATAATTTACTATTCCAACACCTTCCCTACTGTTGCGCAGGCTGGAGATGGATTAGTAAATTATACTATTCTTAGGTCCAGCGCGCCCCCTACAGCAAGTCAATCTAATGACTTGCGTTGTAAAGGTATCGTGTTCTGACAACGCGGTCATTGTAACGACCGCGTTGTAAAGGAACGTGATGTAATAGCATGTGTTGTAACATGCTATATTCGTGTGTGGTGGTAACCAGAATGAATGCAGTAGCATGAGGTGTTAGTACAATGGTGTGAGGTGAATGCTCTTGGTGTGGTTGCTCAGTGGGCAGCATGAGTGCTGGCATGTCTGTTCTTGCTTTAGACTGCAGTGTTAGTACAGTGACATACAGGCTGAGTATAGGTAAATGTAATTTGAGTGCAGCTTAGTGTAAAGTGAAGTCGTATTTGTTCTGTGGTGCAGTAAGAGTGTTATCATGTGCAGTGTGAGTGCTGTGGTGTGCAGAAGGAGTGTAGTCAGTGTAGCGTGTTTCCTATTTAATACAGCTGGAGTGCGCTGGAGTGTTGTTTTAATACAATGGTATAGTGTGGATCCAGCGAGTGGAGTATCAGAACTATGGGTGCAGTGAATGGAGTGGTGTGCCATTGGGTGCAGTGAGTGGAGTGGTGTGCCATTGGGTGCAGTGAGTGGAGCGGTATGCCATTGGGTGCAGTGAGGGGAGCGGTGTGACGTTGGGTGCAGTGAGTGGAGTGGTGTGCCATTGGGTGCAGTGAGTATAGCGGTATGCCGTTGGGTGCAGTGAGTGGAGCGGTGTGCCGTTGGGTGCAGTGAGTGGAGCGGTGTGCCATTGGGTGCAGTGAGTGGAGCGGTGTGCCATTGAGTGCAGTGAGTGGAGCGGTGTGCCATTGGGTGCAGTGAGTGGAGCGGTGTGCTATTGGGTGCAGTGAGTGGAGCGGTGTGCCATTGGGTGCTGTGAGGGGAGCGGTGTGTCATTGGGTGCAGTAAGTGGAGTGGTGTGCCATTGGGTGCAGTGAGTGGAGCGGTGTGCCATTGGGTGCAGTGAGTGGAGCGGTATGCCATTGGGTGCAGTGAGTGGAGCGGTGTGCCATTGGGTGTAGTGAGTGGTGCAGTGAGTGGAGCGGTGTGCCATTGGGTGCAGTGAGTGGAGCGGTATGCCATTGGGTGCAGTGAGTGGAGCGGTGTGCCATTGGGTGCAGTGAGTAGAGCGGTGTGCCATTGGGTGCAGTGAGTGGAGCGGTATGCCATTGGGTGCAGTGAGTGGAGCGGTGTGCCATTGGGTGCAGTGAGTGGAGCGGTGTGCCATTGGGTGCAGTGAGTGGAGCGGTATGCCATTGGGTGCAGTGAGTGGAGCGGTGTGCCATTGGGTGGAGTGAGTGGAGCGGTGTGCCATTGGGTGCAGTGAGTGGAGCGGTGTGCCATTGGGTGCAGTGAGTGGAGTGGTGTGCCATTGGGTGCAGTGAGTGGAGCGGTGTGCCATTGGGTGCAGTGAGTGGAGCGGTATGCCATTGGGTGCAGTGAGTGGAGCGATGTGCCATTGGGTGTAGTGAGTGGTGCAGTGAGTGGAGCGGTGTGCCATTGGGTGCAGTGAGTGGAGCGGTGTGCCATTGGGTGCAGTGAGTGGAGCGGTGTGCCATTGGGTGCAGTGAGTGGAGTGGTGTGCCATTGGGTGCAGTAAGTGGAGTGGTGTGCCATTGGGTGCAGTGAGTGGAGCGGTGTGCCACTGGGTGCAGTGAGTGGAGCGGTATGCCATTGGGTGCAGTGAGTGGAGCGGTGTGCCATTGGGTGTAGTGAGTGGTGCAGTGAGTGGAGCGGTGTGCCATTGGGTGCAGTGAGTGGAGCGGTATGCCATTGGGTGCAGTGAGTGGAGCGGTGTGCCATTGGGTGCAGTGAGTAGAGCGGTGTGCCATTGGGTGCAGTGAGTGGAGCGGTATGCCATTGGGTGCAGTGAGTGGAGCGGTGTGCCATAGGGTGTAGTGAGTGGAGCGGTGTGCCATTGGGTGCAGTGAGTGGAGCGGTATGCCATTGGGTGCAGTGAGTGGAGCGGTGTGCCATTGGGTGCAGTGAGTGGAGCGGTGTGCCATTGGGTGCAGTGAGTGGAGCGGTGTGCCATTGAGTGCAGTGAATGGAGTGGTGTGCCATTGGGTGCAGTGAGTGGAGCGGTGTGCCATTGGGTGCAGTGAGTGGAGCGGTGTGCCATTGAGTGCAGTGAATGGAGCGGTGTGCCATTGGGTGCAGTGAGTGGAGCGGTGTGCCATTGGGTGCAGTGAGTGGAGTGGTGTGCCATTGGGTGCAGTGAGTGGAGCGGTGTGCCATTGAGTGCAGTGAATGGAGCGGTGTGCCATTGGGTGCAGTGAGTGGAGCTGTGTGCCATTGGGTGCAGTGAGTGGATTGGTGTGCCATTGGGTGCAGTGAGTGGAGCGGTGTGCCATTGGGTGCAGTGAGTGGAGCGGTGTGACGTTGGGTGCAGTGAATGGAGCGGTGTGCCATTGGGTGCAGTGAGTGGAGCGGTGTGCCATTGGGTGCAGTGAGTGGAGCGGTGTGCCATTGGGTGCAGTGAGTGGAGCGGTGTGACGTTGGGTGCAGTGAGTGGAGCGGTGTGCCGTTGAGTGCAGTGAATGGAGCGGTGTGCCATTGGGTGCAGTGAGTGGAGCGGTGTGCCATTGGGTGCAGTGAGTGGAGCAGTGTGCCATTGAGTGCAGTGAATGGAGCGGTGTGCCATTGGGTGCAGTGAGTGGAGCGGTGTGCCATTGGGTGCAGTGAGTGGAGCGGTGTGCCATTGAGTGCATGGTTATACTTGTAGGGTAAAGTGTTGAGTGCAATTCGCTGTGTGTTAGTTCTATGGTGCAGTGTAAGTGATATGGGGTTCAGGGTGCCATTAAGTGCAGCCAACAGTGAGTGAAGATCCGCTGTAGTTATTAGGCCGAGCATAGAGAGTGATAGTGTCCAATGTCTACCCCTTGATCGACAATCCAGTATGGTCCGCCCATTCTGGATCAGTTCTTGATCATGGAATCCATTAACCTGCGATCTAATCCCACCTTCACTATTACGAAAGGCCAGTGATCCTATCCAAGGACTTCCTCTGTCACTTCCCTTCACTGCAAAAACTGGTATTATCGAATCAACGCATGTGGAAGCACCAGAATAAAATAATACAGAAAACATTGTTTTTGTTTTCAACGTGTTTGCCAGGAGTGGAGAAAAAACGATTAATTGTCTTCAATTTAAAGGAGCAATTTCCATTTGAGATAACTGTGGGTTTGCGTCTTGAAATTCACGTTCATTCATATTTTGCCTCTTCTGACAGGAGGCACACGAAATCTCTTAATTTGAAACATGTGAAAAACGCCATCAGCAACCAGATACCAACAGCACTTGGCAAAATGACAAATACGTAACACAGTGATTACATCAGCAAAGTAAATATTGGCAGCCAACAAGAGATGCATATATTTAAGTGTTCCAAATGTGGCAATCCCCCAAGACGTATCAGTTTGTAATTGAAAGGCCCTATCACCTGTTGAATTTGTATAAGCTACTGACAAAGGGAGATGCACTGTGCTAACATTCAGGGAGTACAAGTAACGACACCTAAGGTGGCTTCAGCACGTCACCTTTGTCGCCTCATGCGTGAGATTAACCTATGGAAATAATGCAAGTGTAAAACAAAAGCAAAGAGAAGCATCGTTTCCAGTTTGAACAATTCGCTTTCACTCCTCGTTCCACTGGCCTACTTTTTGCAGTCTACCTGAGTTTGGCCTTGTTTTTATTTCTTCTCTATGTTTCCTATGCACTTGAACTAAGAGACATCATTATACAAATGCAGGTCAACTACTCATGTCTGCCAACAACCAGCAATGGAATGCCAACCAAACACCACACCAGATCCACTTCCAAGCCACGGTCATTCTGACCTGAATGACCCCTGCTGACCTTCTGGGAAGTTAGGAGGAATTCGTAAAGTTAATGTTTAGCTGCCATGTCACAATCATTTACAGAGTGATAGAGCTAAACCTCTGAATGCAGTTTCATGTCCCAGAAAAAAAAACACCCACAAAGACAGTAAAATTAAATCAGAATCCGGAAAATCGCCTTTTCACTGCTAGGATGACATGATCATGCTCATGGTTAGAGCTCATGTATGTCCAGGTGTAGCTCATCACACATAGTGAAATTACCCCCATAAACTCCAAGAAAGTGAAATATTGCTATTACAAGTAATCAGTCACCAGAAAATCCAACTTAACATTCTAATGCTCAATGGACAGAAAACAGTGTGCACTAAATCATAAATTACATAAATGCATAATACACAACCAAACACGGCTTTTTGGGGTACAGGTTTACATTATTTACTTAGTGACTGCAGCATCCCCCAGTAGCAGGAAGAGCGGCCATTTGAGCTGTATTACTCACCATAACCCCGGGACAATTTGTTGCCAATCGAAAGTTATGTTAGGGTACATCCGTGTGCTCTTGGTGAACCCAGTACCTATTCCTAGGCATAGAGAGAATGCAGAGGCGTCCCTAAACAGTGGCTTGGGGTACAGTTATGACAGGCCTCATATATTGTGGCTTTCGTGTGCACCTTCAAATGCTACTACTACGAATGGCTTAATTTTGGTGTACCTCTGCTTACTGCACAATGCATATGTTATGGCTTGTAGTATATGCAACAGGGGCCTGGGCAATATCTGCATCTTACAACAGTGTCCCAAGGGGCATCATTTTGAAAAAACAATTTTGTCATTCATACAATACTTGTGACCAATATATTGCATTTGTAAATGAATTACAAAACAGGAGATATGATTATTCAAAAGAAAATCATTTAATCTTCTTATTCAATTAATTATTACCGGCATTAATTAAAATGTTAAAAGGAGAAAGTGCTCAATATGCAAAGTGAACACACTGTGCTTGTGAAGTTCGTGTTAATGGCGCAAAGTGATACACATAAAGAAAAGTAAATTAACTGTGAAAAATAATGATACTACAATATTGTGCATGAGTAAAAGTGAAGGTCAAAAGTTCATACATGCATTATTGCACAATAAATATCCTTTTTCAGTCCTAAAACTGTTGATGGTGTTTTGATCGTCCTCAGTTTGTCGGTACAGACGCTCTACTACGTCCTTCTGTAAATTGTTTGGGCACTCTTGAACTCATCCTATCCTTTGAAACTTATACAAGCAGTAATCAAATCATTTGTGCTCCTTTTTGTCCTGATGATGACTTGATAAACTAAGAAAGGCTGAAACACTGCCAACAGTTTTCTGGTTGAACAAGGATATGTATTGTGAAATGACGCATATATGAACTTTTGACCTTTACTTTTACTCATGCACAATATTGAATTATCATAACTTTTCGCCTTTACCTTACTTTCTTTATGTGTTTCACTTTGTGTCATTCACATGAACTTTGTGTGGACTGTGTATTCACTTTGAGCACTGAGAACGTTCTACTTTTAAAATGATAACTGCTGCTGCTAATAATTAATTCATTGAATAAGAAGATGACATACTTGTGTTTTGGGTTACTGGCTGCTGGCCATAGCTCCTGTTTTGTAATTCATTTACAAACGTAATACATTGGACTCAAATATTGTATGAATAACGATACTGTGTTTTTTTTCAAAATGATGACTTTTGGGACATAGTTGTAAGATACCTTCTGGCTTGTGAACAAAATGCAGGTGGTGATTGAGGGCTGGAGTAAAGATAAGTGGATTCAGTGTCTGGTTAGGGCCTCGTCCTCCTTTCTAGGGTATTGAACCAGAAGCCAAACCTCCAGTTCCCAAAACGTTGGCCACTTCCTGCCCCTCAAGACGACCTGGGAATGAGCTAGGAATGTCCTAGTGCATGGATATTAAGAAGTGACTGGCCTTACCCTGGCGGCCCTGGAAGAATAGGGATCCTCAAAGAGCGCCCAAATTCGGGGCTGCAACCGCCGCCAGCGTCCAGGCTTGCCCTCGGGGCCCCCAAGTACGTCCTCAATACCCAGCCTCTTGTCCAGTTCGTCTTCGTCGGGGTCGGCTCCAAGCCCTCCTGGGTCACCTCCAATGAGGTCAGGGGTCTCAAAGATGTCCAGGGCCTCCTCGGCATCGCGGTGCTGGCGGTAGGTCATCCAGCAGCAGGGCTCCACGTCCGTCTCGTCGATGCCCCAGAAGGCCAGCTCCTCCTCGAAGAGGGGCCCGCACACATCTGCCGGGCAGTGCAGCTTGCCCGTGCGGTAGTAGTTAAGCACATAGGCGAAGACCCCCGGGTGGCGATCAAAGAAGAACTCATTGGATCTGGGCGATGGGGGGCTCGGAGGGTCAAAGCAGGCCGGGACCAGCTGCTGCTCGGGGTCCCCCGACGCACTCTGGGCCTCTGAGGCGAGCAGGGCTAGTCGAGTCCCTGGGAGGGTCTTCAGCGTGTTTCGGTAGGTCTCGTGCCGGGTGCCCCCGACGTTGAGGATTATCCTCTCGTTCTCGTCGATCTTGCCCATCTCTCTGGATCAGACATGACTCGGGCGACAGATCAAGAAACCCAGGATGGAATAATAGGAACCCAGATCCTAAAAAACGCAAACAAGAAAATGTTAGGGGTAGCATCCATTAGAGACATGAACACTCTAGTGTGCGACTTCGATTGAAAGGGCTTAATGTCAGCCTGAGAGTTGAGCTCTCTCTAGAGCGCACATCGCTTGCCCTTGGTGATTCTGGTCTATTTGCTTCAGGATTGGCCCTCACCCCGGCCTGATTTATACTCAGAGGATTCTCTTTTATCTGGGAGTTGGTTCATCATAATTCACAGTGCGCACGTGTGATTTATAGCACATACATTACAACCCAAGTCCCCGCCAGGTGTAAACTACACCGGCATACTCCCACGGTACATACACATAGTTCATGTTCTTTATTTTCGGTTCATGTCATTTCTGTTTACCTATCTCCGCTAAATCTTTCGGTTCCCTCCTCCACATACTCTTCTTCTCCTCCGTTATTCTCCTTCTCTCGTTCACCCCCCCCCCCCCCCACACAACACACACACGATCCCTGCAGACATGAAATAGCTAAAATCAAAGGCAGTGACAAGCCTGCCGTGATCGCCCTCTTCCCTCGCTGTCTCCTTGGGGTGCTCTCAGACTGTCTGACTCAGAGCGGGCAGCTTCGGCTGCCGAAGCCTGCCTAGAATCTTTTAATGGCACTGACAGCTGTTGCTTTCTTGGCAGTTAAAGAAATAAAATCGCAGGCACATCCAGGCGGAAAGGAGGCGACTATTCAGAAATTACAAATTGTATGTTAGAAAATAATCAACAGGCGCTGCGTGTGGAGACACGAGGGAAGGGGGCACTCACCGTACCTTAATAGGCAGAGATGAAGTGCCCTTTCTCTCAGCAGGATGCTTTCCATGCAGGTGCTCGCGGAGACACGGCGCTGTGTGTAGCGTGTTCAGGGCAGAGCTACTTGTTGGGCGAGTCCAAGTGGCCCTGTGCCCGGCTCCAGGGTCAGACCAAGCTCCTGGAGGCAGCCCTCCCCCAGCTCATTCCGCAATGTTTGGCAGAGAGCGTCTCGCCTTAGAAGCGGTGCTTCCCGCCAGGGGAGGGAGAGCTAGCACGGTGATGGGTCATCCTCGCTGACACTTCTCTGCCGGGAGGGGCTGTCACTTCCGAAGCTCTGTTACGCTCGTTTGCTTTGGCGAGGGAGGGCAAGAGCCTCGGCAGCCCTGAGCCCTGCCACTCGCCAGCCGAAGAGCGGTCCCTTCAGCACCGCGCCCTCAGCGCTGCCAGCTTCTCGTGGAACGCCTGTCCCCTCGGGACCCGCCAGGGAACAGCCCATTCAGCCTCCTTTCCCTTGTGGAGCCTCTCCGAGCAGTCCCTTCAGCACCGCGCCTATCCCCCTCAGAGCCGGCCGAGGAGCTGTCCCTTCAGCACTGTGTGACACGCTGCTTTGCCCACGTCGTGCGCCTGTTCCTTCCCGAGTATGGCACTACAAGAGGAGCTGTCCCTTCAGCACCATCAGCAGTGATTCCCGCCCATTACGCAGCACCGAGCAGCAGACAGGGGAGCTGTCTCTACAGCACCACACACGTCGCACGTATGCTCGGGAGCACCTACCACCCAGGGCTCGCATGCCACAATCGCTTCCTCCTCCTCAAGAGGGTAGGGGCACTGATGCTCACGTCGTCCAGCTCCTGAGTGATGGGTACCCTCCGCCATCAGCCCGCCGCAGTCTATCCATGCAAAGAAGCGGGGGTGCCCTGAGCTACAGGTGGTACGTTTGCTCATTTGCTCTTCACCAACTCTACCGAATGCCTCTTTGTTTAGGATCGGACTTTCCCACCACAGTGGCAGCTTTGCGAAGACTAAATTAACACACCAGCTAAAACAAAATGGATTTAAAAAGGCGCATCCTCCCAACTCCTCAGCCAGCAGTTATAGGCACGCTATAGAGACAAGATTCATTCTTTATGGGAATATGCGTAACACATACAACCCCTTGTACCAAAAGAGGTAATTCCACATTGTGAGAAACCTGCATCCCTCGCAGAGTTCATGCAAGCACCAAGAAACACCCCACTCTACTTCAAAAGGACACATCACCCATTATAATCTACAAGCCACATTGCCCCCACGGCAGTGAAAACAGGCTAATGGACACATCACCCTTTCCAGCAGCGAAAAGACACATTTTTCTAGAGACTCCGTGCACCACACATGCCCCCTGCAGCCGTAGAGGGATGTGTGATGCATAGGCTATCATTAAGAATATGTGTTTTCTACTCATGTATACAAATTACATGAGCTACTTTGCATTGCAAATGTGTGTCTGGGCGTGCATGCATCGCGTAATGTGAACATGTTATTTGTGTACAGAAAATACATTCAGAAGTGAAGGTCAAAGCAGCCACTGGCTTTTTGGTAACATGCATAACGAAGAGCAGGTCTAACCTGGCCGTGGAGGGCCACACAAGAAAAACACTGGTAGGCTAGGCTGGCGAACGTGTGGCTGCTTTCAGGGTTGGATTGTCTGAGAGAAGCCTCGATAGATCCGCACATATCAGAGTTGCTATTGAAGCGAGATTGCTTTGGAGTACAGCGCCAGGCACAGAAGTATTGAAATATTTCATTAGTACCTCTTTAGAACTGACTTTAAAAGCTATAGCTATTGAGTCAGTGTATCTGGAAAACATTGCTGCAACATGACTCATTCTGCATAAATGTGGCTCGTACTGAAACGTCTGCCAAGGATGTGTTTTGGGACCACCCTTTTTCTTGGCCCGATGCTTGCCAGATCCTCCCAAAACTGTCCATGCTCGAACGAGACAAAATAGAGCACGTTTTTGGATGGTTTCATGAAGATTCATCAAACCGTGCCAAAGTTATAAGCAAAACAAAAACGGCATTACCAATGGAAATGCTGCTATAACTATGACTATCCAGTGGTGGTTGCCACTGGGAAGGATATGTAAAAAAAAAGAAATATATATATATTCACTTGAAAAAACAAATGTTAAATAAACATTATAGTTAGGTGAAATGTTCAGTAACAATGTGACATTTTAAATTATAAAAACAACAGAAATTCACCAGTTATTCAAGTAACTGTAACTTGTGCCCTAGTAACTATAAATCGCATCCCTGACATGCACAGTATTCTCATCAATAATTTTATTGGAAATGTTGCAGTGATATTATCAATGATGTCATAGAAGATGTCATGGGTGATGTAATACGTGAGGTAATTAGCAGTGCATGGCGAGGTTGCTGGTTATAGTTTCCTTAGTGTATGAGTTACAGTTGCTTGCGTAACTATAACGAGTGCATTTCTGTGGCTTTTAGAGCTTGAAACATTATATTGTTACTGAACATTACACCTAAATATAACTTTACTTTAACCTTTGTTTTTTTCAGTCAATTTTTACTTCAAAAAAACGTAAAGTCATATTTTATTACCATACTTAAATCAAAAACCCTGCCGCACACAACATTTACCCTGAGGCCAACCCCTTGTAAGCAGCCAACCACGGATTGTGCACTTCCTTAAGCCATGCATGGTGGGGGGCTGGCCGCAAAGTCTGGTCTACCCCCCCCCAAAGGGAGCCAACCCTACGCTGCACAGGGCCTTCAATGTGCGCAGTCAGGGTTGGCAACAGTGGCTAGGCCCTGTGGCCAATCTCCCCATAGGCAGCCAGCGCCATGCTGCACAGGGCCATCGGCCACCACCATTAACCCCCCCCCCTCAGGCAGACAAACCCATGCCACGCACAGCCTCTGGCCATCCACAGCAGGGATTGAGCCTTTGCAGCGCATCATAGGATTGGCCTTTGGGCCCTTGGAACCCCATCCCCAGGGCCAAATTCAATTAAACAGGGAAGGGGGCATGTGGCCCCATCCCTGAGCCTTTTTTGGCACTGGCGCCAAATATAATAGAAAAAGGGAAGGGGGCCATGCACAGCTGTCCCCAAGCATTATTAGCCCCCAGGGACCACATCCCCATGCGCCATACCTTATTTTAAATGGGAGGGGGGCTGTGTGGCCCACTTCTACTGAGCCTTATTAGGCCCGGGCACCCCATCTCCTAGGGCTGAGTAATTAATAAAGGCCCCTTTCCCCAAGCTTAATTGGGACCCAGGGACAGATCCCCCAGGGTCGTATATTTTTTTTAAAGTGGAGGAGAGGCTGCATTGCCCCCTTCCCAAGTTTCATCAGGCCCTGGGGAGCACATCCTCCAGGGCAATTTTAATTTTCAAGGGGAGTGGACCACATGGCCTCCCTCTGCAAGCCCATTTTGGCCCCAAGGACCCCATCCCTTGATGACTGGATTATTTAAAGGTGGGTGCCCTGGTGCCCACCCAGAGCACCCACCATTCACACGTTTGGAGCAGTGTGTAGGGAGCCCCAAGGGCCCGCAGCCCCAGTCCGCTCCCTGCATGGTGCAGGAGTCAGCATTGCTCCCGCCTGGAGAGAGCAGCTATTTATGCTGCTCCCATTGAGCTGGAGCAATGTCTTGATCTGTGTTGGACTTGGCCCTTTTTGCAGGGTTATCCCCAAACTTTTTGCTTCTTCCTCCTACTTTTTCTTGACCTGTTGTTGTTGGCTTTAGGACTCAGGGCACTTTACCACTGCTAACAGTGCTAAAGTGCATATGCTCTCTGTGTAAATTTGTTATCATGATTCGTCATTCATAATTGGTATACTTGTTTTACTGGTAAGCCCCTAGTAAAGGTCACTGATAGTGCCAGGGCCTGTACATCAAATGCTACTAGTGGGCCCGCAGCACTGATTGTGCCACCCACATGAGTAGCCCTGAAAAGGAATCTCAGACCTGCCACTGCAGTGTCTGTGCACAGTTGTTAACTGTCATGTCGACTTATCAAGTGCAACCACTTGCCAGGCCCTAACCTTCCCTTTTCTTACATGTAAGGCACCCCTCTGGTAGGGCCAAGGTACCGCCATGTGCAGGGTGCAGTGTATCTGAAAGGTAGGACATGTTCTGGTGTGTGTGACATGTCCTGATAGTGAAATACTACCAATTTCGTTTTTCACTTTTGAAAGGCTATCTTGCCCCATAGGATAGAATGGGAAATGCTTTGTAACATCTTACAAGTATAACTTCTCATTGGGACAAGATAGAGAAATAAAGTTTAGACTCTCTGAACTCAGAATTTAATGCCGCTGTTTTTCCGATGCAACATTGATGTACAAGAAGAATCTCCAAGATTCGCCGCGCCACTGCCGAAACCAATGCAGCGCCTGTTGCCGCTGCAAGAACCGATGCATCGAGGGATTGCGACCGAAGAAACAGACGCAGTGCCGCTCGACACTGCCGCTTCGATCGCTGATGCATTCCAGATTTCCACGCATCGTACCTGTGCAGCAAGTTTTCCCAACGCATCACCCATGGACCAGAACCGTCTCAGAATCGACGCCTCACTTCCTCCTATAAAACAGATTCAAAGCATCACTTCTCATCGCCTCCCCATGGTCCCAGGAACTGACGCATCTCTTTTCTTTCAATGCTTACCATCTCTGCGGCTGTTTGGCCTTGTGAATTTTGATGCAACTACAGGTAATTTGAGAGAATAGTTTTTGTTGGAAGTGGGGGTCCTCATCGCTCATCGTCCCCTCCAAATGCTGGAGGCCGAAGTCCCCGACCCCTCACTTCAACGTTAGGCTAAGTAAGGACACCGTCCGAGATAGCCATGCTCACCCCCTTAGTAGCTTGGCACGAGCAGCCAGGCTTATCTCCAAGGCACGAGTGTACAGTATGTGCAACCTCGCTCACAGCAACCGAATGATGTCATCACAAATAGACTCCACACGAGTTTTGATAAAATTAGTATAATCTTTATATAAGAAATTATACGATACGACCAAACAATACAAAATCAACATATAAGAATGGGTAGTATTCTTTCCGGTGGGTTGGTAGGTTCTAATCCCAACCACCGCTTCTAACCAACAGTTAAGGTCACTTCTAACCGTTTCCCAAAAGGTTAGGCAAGTCGTATTGCTAGAATCACACATGTTTCAAGAGGAAACAAATACTGCAATGCGTAACGATATTCTCTTGTACTGTGCAACAGAGAAACAATTCTATACATAGCGCCACAGTCATGTACTTTGCAGATGAAGGTATAATGCTATGCGAATCCCCACCAGCATGCCCTGTACCAGGAAGAAACAAAGCAATGCATCACGCTACAATCCTGAACGGTGCAATGAAGAAATAATACACTGCGCCACATTATAATCAGATACTGTGCACTGAAGTAATAATGTAATGCACCATGTTACAATCAGGTAATCTGCTGGGGAAAAATAACGCAGTGAGTAGCGCACCAAGGATATAGTTCATCAGGCACAAATGAGGTCAGGCGTCATACGACAGTTCGATAGTTCGTTAGCAGCAATAATGCAAATTGTAATACGACAGTTTTAGGTGCTCCGTTAACAGTGCCCCCGTTATGGATCAAATGATGACACAAAAGTACTGCTTCCCACTCTGGCCGCAGTACTGCCCCTCCTTGGGTCAGCACAGGCTGAGATCCGAGTCAAAGCTCCAGCTCGCGCAGCTGACAGACGCGAGAAATCGAGAGAGTGTCCCTCCTGGCCCGCACCCCACCCCAGGTGATGATCCATGTTACCTGGGGGGCACGACCCCACTCTCCTCTCCAACGTCAGTGACTTGGGCCTTGATCTAGAACTCCGTCACGGGTTGCGGCGGACTCCGGCCCACGGCTCAGCTCCTCCGGGTCTGCTGGTCTGGGCCGCTGCTGGCCCTCCTTCCGGCGGTCTCAATCAACACAGAGATCCGCCCTCAGCACTGTGGAGACTTTACTACAAATTCGGTGCACACCCTACCCAGGCACTCCTCACCAGCACCTCAGGTTGCACTTCGACACGCACACCACGCATCTGAGACTCGCCTCTTCTCTGGTTCTCACGACGACCCGGCGCTCTTTCACCAATGCCTCGCTTGCACCTCGACATGCACCCTGCACGTCCGAGCAGGGCCAGACTGGGAACAGAAACCGGCCCTGGCAAACTGCTCAGCCGCCGTGAGGGGGAGTGCAGCCGAGCAGTTTGCGAGGGCCGGTTTCGGCCGATTTTGATACCGATATTGCTGACCCCTGGCAACAAAAACAGCTCCCCAGGGGCCCAAAACCGGCCCCCACACTAACGGCCTACCGGGGAAAAGCCCGGTGCCCGTTATGGCCAGTCCGGCCCTGCGTCCGAGTCTCTCCTTTTCTCCCGGTGCACACGATGTCCAGGCACTCTTCACCAATGCCCTGGCTGCACCACGACACGCACTCTGCGCGTCCGATTCTCACCTCTTCTCCCGGTGCACACGATGTCCATGGGCTTTTCACCAACGCCCTGGCTGCACCACAACATGCACTCTGCGCGTCCGAGACTCACTTCTTCTTTTGGTGCACATGATGTCCAGGCGCTCTTCACTAATGCCCTGGCTGCACCATGACACGCACGCTGCATGTCTGAGACTCACTTCTTCTTTTGGTGCGCACAATGACCAGGCGCTCCTCACCAATGCCCTGGCCTGCACCACGACACGCACCCAGCGCGTCCGAGACTCAGCTTACTCCTGCGTGCCTACGATCACAAGGCACAACTTCTGAGGGTCTCAAGCTGCAAAAGCACACGCTCACCGCGTTGCTTGGGACTTCTACGGAAACTTTTATGATCCTGTATTTCCAAACAGGGAGCCAGCTCACCTCGGGCCCTTGGGGTTACAAGACACAGCACAAAGTACAGTCTTCTTCAAGCAAGGGGACCCAGCGCCTCCAAGCACAGTCCCAACAGCCTCTCCCTTATTCAGAACAGCAAACTGCAGACCAGCCCCAGATCACGAAGCAAGGATTGGTCTTTCCACAGCAGTCTCTTCAGTTGCTCCTTCCTTAGCAGAGGTTCCTCTTGACCACAGAACAGGTTCAAGCCTTTTCAGTCTCAATTCTTATCTGTTTCATTCCAACGTTTAGAGGTTTCAGCTCCTGACCCCTCCCTAAATCAGTTCTGGTTGTCTCCATCCCAATGTCACCTCTTTCCTTTTGGTACTGGGGGTCTGGATCCTTAATCACTCAGCAGGAGATGGGTCAATTGGTTTATAGCACCAGCCCAGGTCTTCTCACCTCCCAGGTTTTTCCTCCCCCTACTCTCCAGATGCAGGGCTGCCTGGTGCCATCTCAACCCCTCCCTGGGTCAAGACCTCTCCCAGCTCCTCTCACCTTCCAGTTCCAGACAGATAATCCACATTTCAGCAGAGACACACAGAAATGCCTAGAGCACAAAACTCAGCCACTTTCTAAAAGAGTGGTTTCTGAACGCACAGTGACAAAACCACCTTCACAGAAAGATGTGTTAGGACACTGTGAGTTCACACATACTAAACTTCACCTCTCCATTATAAACTGACAGGAAAAAAGGCTAACAACCACAGCACCCAGCCTCCCCATTCTGTCCTATGGGCAGGATGGCATTTTAGTAGTGAAAAACGAAATGGAGTGGTTTTTCACTGTCAGAGCATAGCACACACCTCAGTATATGTTCTGCCTTTTACCTACGCTGCACCCTGCCCAGGGGCTACCTGGGACCTACCACAGGGGTGCCCAATGTGTATGTAAAAGGGAAAGTCAGGCCTGACAAGTGGTTGCACTTGTCAGGACAACATGCTAACTTAGCACTCTGCGCGCAGGCCCTACACTGCAGGCCTGAGTTCCCTTCTCCGCGCGCCTTTTCAATACTAGCCCTGGCACACACAGTGCACATCACTAGGGACTTTACTAGTAAGGCAAACATACCAATCATGGCCAAACAATCACCATTACATTTTACATAGAGTACACTTGTACTTTGACACTGATCAGCAGTAGCAAAGTACCCAAAGGATCTAAATTGGCATCTCTATGTCAGGAAAACGGTCAAGGGGGAAAGCAAAAAGTTTAGGAAACTTTAGCCAAAAAGGCCAAGTCCTACAGTTTTCTATGAGGCAAGTTTAAAGTCATATTCTTATTACATGTATGTTGGAATTTTGTTGTTTTAGTCTTGTTGAGTTTAGATAAAGATACTTTATTTTTCTAAACTAGTGTGGTGTCCATTTGTGGTGTTATCACTGTATTACTTTGTCTTGAGTACAAATACTTTACACAGTGCCTTTGGGATAAGACTGTCTGCTCGTGCCAAGCTTCCCAGGGGGTTTGCAGGGGTTATCTAAAGTGTGTATCCCTCTTACCCTGACTGGAAGCAAGGGTCCCTATTTGGACAAAGGTAACTACCTCTGCCAACTGGAGACCACCATTTCTAACAATCTGTTTCCCTGCCCGCATCAGTGCGGGTAGGGTAACAGATCTCAACTCTGCTACCAGCTTTCTGGAGCATTTTTAAAGCTCCTGTCAGCTGGGATCAGACTTAATTTGTACTCCTGTTTGATGGGAGTTAAAAAAAAAATACACCAGACAAGAACCTAATAAGGCTCGGATAGGGGAGCCACGCCTTAGGGTATTTGTTCACGCTATATAAATTGTTTATTCAATCATTCAACCTCCCTGCATGCATGGCCAAAGGTCGTACACAGCATGTGTTTGGATGCATGCGGGGTTTGGCCACATGGCCTGTCCCCAGGTCAGGCCCTACAGAAAACCCCCCACAGCACACAGCAAAAGTGGATTCATGTACGTAATAAACGATTAATTTAGGTTAAAAAAAAATCGAAGTTTACTGGAAAAAAACAAAGGTTAAAGTAACGTTCTAGTTAGGTGAAATGTTCAGTGACAATGTAATTTGAAACCTCTAAAAACCACTGAAATTTACCAGTTACAGTTATTTTAAGTATCTATGACTCCTGCCCCAAGGTAACTATAAATTGCCCACTCGCCATGCCCTGTTAATTCTCCCATGTTGCATCCATCATGACATCTTCTATGACATAATTAATATCACTGCAACATTTGCAATTCAATTATTGATGAGAAAACTGTGCATGGCGGGGGTGCAAGCACTGTATTAATTACTTTACAACTGCGGATACGCTTGAACATAGCATAGAACATAGCACTTACTTCTCTGAGGACTACCTGCTGCTTGTGTGCTAGGCACATGAGGAGTAGCAGAGACTTTGTTATAAATGTGTATTTACCAAACCAGATCATGCTCATTAAGTTTAAAGGGGTCACCTTCTGTCAAATTAATAACCCAATTTCAGGTAGTGCTGTTGGACTCAGACGTAACCAGTGCTATTCCAAGATACCTATGCTTGCCTTAGTATTACTGCATTGAGTTAGACAATACTACATTCTAAACAATGCAGATAGCCCCCCATGATCCATGTTAATGCCACTAATTCCAGTCATGAATTTTAAGACCTCAAAAATAATCACCCACCAACAAGCACTTGGCCCCAGAATACCTTGGTAGAATGTGTCTCCCTCCATCCCATTACACCCCAAGTACAACTAAGAAAATAATTGCCTATGTGTAGATCACATATAGGACCTGATTACGATAAGGTTCGGACCACAACCGATAGCTTGTCGGTTGCGGTCTGAACGGCATCTACTGCTGCAGTCCGACCGATGCATTACAATGCATGCGGACGGAGGCAGCTGTTGGAAGAATCAACCGACACTATCCGACAGGCTCTGAAAAGCCCTTTTAATCCTTCAAGGACGGCGATTCCACCGCCGGTATTATGATGTCGGTTTCCGACAGACTTTCCATGTCAGTCATTTGGAAATGGAAAGGCTGGTGGGTCTCCCCCTAGCCCTCTGCATCTGGGCTTGGGGGACACCTATGGTGCCTGCCTGCACATCCCTGCACTGTGTGGCAGGCACTATAATTTGGTGTACGGAACCGTCGATCTATGCTCAGGCAGTTCCTCCACCGAAACAGCGTTGGTCGGAGGCAACTCCGACCGACATTGTAATCAGAACCATAATGTCAAATCTAACATCTCAGTATCTGGCCCAAATATCCAGGATAAGACAAATATAAATACACTGATCACCAGCAAGGATGGCTAAGCCTAGGAAGACATATTCATCGGCTAGGCATTTAAATCTGTTATCTCCAAAAGACACATTTTGGTCAGAAGCATTCATTGGGTGTCCTTGGTCATAGTACAGCAAGAGCGAGAGAACGCTGCTAAAAATACAAGTACTAACTCTGATGGAAGAATCTGGTAGCATAAGAGATGTTGATCAAAAAAGAGCCAGGAGACAGCAAAAGGTAAATAATGAGGGAAGAAAAATAAACTCTTCGGGAACCTAAATGTTTTCACATATATCTTTGTAAAAACATACAGAGCGTTCAGTCGCTGTTTAACAAAATAAAAATTAAATTCAAAGCTAGGGGCTCCTCCCTGGTGGCAACCTGCTACTCACTAACCCTTCTCACTGTGGCTCAGCTTTACCAAAGGGACAATAGCTACAACTTCAGCCCCCATGAAACTGAGCTAAGGGGCAATGACCCTCCCCTCAAGCTGCTCTATAAGACTGGCAGCCAGATCAACCAACGATCATGAGAAATATGGCTTAGCTACCTCCACTATTTCTACCTAGGTTGTGACAACCCAATGAGAAAGAGACAGATCTTTCACATGCCCTCTGATATGTCCTGCAACACCGACAACTAGTTGCCCTAACAGCCAAAAGGTTTACTTCACATTTAGCTCCACCAACGAAAATCCATGTTGGGACAGCAGAGGAGGAAATTGGAAAGTTCAATTCTGAAAAATAAAATAAAAATAATACATGACTTGTTTATGTCCATGTGTTTGATGTAACGAGCGAAAACGTACCTACAGAGCAACAAAGCATTGTGTAAAAACGGAGCTGCAATATATGTGGCTGTAATAGGAAGAGGTACAGGGACGAATGAGGATCGAGAAGATGTGGAATTTGAAGGGGTGGTCACTGACGTGATAAAGATGTGGAATTTGAAGGGGTGGTCACTGACTAGATAAAGATGTGGAATTTGAAGGGGTGGTCACTGACGAGATAAAGATGTGGAATTTGAAGGGGTGGTCACTGACTAGATAAAGATGTGGAATTTGAAGGGGTGGTCACTGACTAGATAAAGATGTGGAATTTGAAAGGGTGGTCACTGACGTGATAAAGATGTGAAATTTGAAGGGGGTGGTCACTGACGAGATAAAGATGTGGAATTTGAAGGGGTGGTCACTGACTAGATAAAGATGTGGAATTTGAAGGGGTGGTCACTGACGAGATAAAGATGTGGAATTTGAAGGGGGTGGCCACTGACGAGATAAAGATGTGGAATTTGAAGGGGTGGTCACTGACGAGTTAAAGATGTGGAATTTGAAGGGGTGGTCACTGACTAGATAAAGATGTGGAATTTGAAGGGGTGGTCACGGACGAGATAAAGATGTGGAATTTGAAGGGGTGGCCACTGACGAGATAAAGATGTGGAATTTGAAGGGGTGGCCACTGACGAGATAAAGATGTGGAATTTGAAGGGGTGGTCACTGACTAGATAAAGATGTGGAATTTGAAGGGGTGGTCACGGACGAGATAAAGATGTGGAATTTGAAGGGGTGGCCACTGACGAGATAAAGATGTGGAATTTGAAGGGGTGGTCACTGACGAGATAAAGTTGTGGTATTTGAAGGGGTGGTCACTGACGAGATAAAGATGTGGAATTTGAAGGGGTGGTCACTGACGAGATAAAGATGTGGTATTTGAAGGGGTGGTCACTGACGAGATAAAGATGTGGTATTTGAAGGGGTGGTCACTGACAAGATAAAGATTTGGAATTTGAGGGGGGTGGCCACTGACGAGATAAAGATGTGGAATTTGAAGGGGTGGTCACGGACGAGATAAAGATGTGGAATTTGAAGGGCTGGCCACTGACGAGATAAAGATGTGGAATTTGAAGGGGTGGCCACTGACGAGATAAAGATGTGGAATTTGAAGGGGTGGTCACTGACTAGATAAAGATGTGGAATTTGAAGGGGTGGTCACGGACGAGATAAAGATGTGGAATTTGAAGGGGTGGCCACTGACGAGATAAAGATGTGGTATTTGAAGGGGTGGTCACTGACAAGATAAAGGTTTGGAATTTGAGGGGGGTGGCCACTGACGAGATAAAGATGTGGAATTTGAAGGGGTGGTCACGGACGAGATAAAGATGTGGAATTTGAAGGGGTGGTCACTGACGAGATAAAGATGTGGTATTTGAAGGGGTGGTCACTGACGAGATAAAGATGTGGTATTTGAAGGGGTGGTCACTGACAAGATAAAGATTTGGAATTTGAGGGGGGTGGCCACTGACGAGATAAAGATGTGGAATTTGAAGGGGTGGTCACGGACGAGATAAAGATGTGGAATTTGAAGGGGTGGCCACTGACGAGATAAATATGTGGAATTTGAAGGGGTGGCCACTGACGAGATAAAGATGTGGAATTTGAAGGGGTGGTCACTGACTAGATAAAGATGTGGAATTTGAAGGGGTGGTCACGGACGAGATAAAGATGTGGAATTTGAAGGGATGGCCACTGACGAGATAAAGATGTGGAATTTGAAGGGGTGGTCACTGACGAGATAAAGTTGTGGTATTTGAAGGGGTGGTCACTGACGAGATAAAGATGTGGAATTTGAAGGGGTGGTCACTGACGAGATAAAGATGTGGTATTTGAAGGGGTGGTCACTGACGAGATAAAGATGTGGTATTTGAAGGGGTGGTCACTGACGAGATAAAGATGTGGTATTTGAAGGGGTGGTCACTGACAAGATAAAGATTTGGAATTTGAGGGGGGTGGTCACTGACGAGATTTTGCAGTGCAACAGAACGGAACGACCTTGTGTATGTGGAACTGATGGACCGGCAGTAGGAGATCACCTGTTTAAAAAGTGATCTTTGAAGTGTATGTAGTGTGGGAAGTGCATAGGCAAGTCGATCTCTATTGGGGACAATGTTAACAAGTGACACATGAAAAACAATACTGGCACAGCATGCAGCCCAAAAAGGAATAACCCCACCCAGGCCTCGTCAGATATACCCCGTCCTAATGTCAACGCTAAGAAATGTTGACCATCAGCTCACAGCTAGCACTAGGAGAACACATTTGTTATTAGCTGTACAAGCAGTCTTGACTTCCAGCCTTGCAAAAGCCTACACGAATGAACAAATCTCTCAATGCTGGAATCCTCAAACTTGTATGAAATGCAACCGTGAATCCAGCAAACAACGTGCAGTTAAATACAAGATGGACAAAACAATATTGTGAGCATACTTAGAATCCCCAGTTCTTACCCATGAAATGTATAGCATAATATACTTTTAGCATGATTTGAAGGTTTGACTTGAGTTCATTGGAAAAGATTCGCATCATCAAACGAAACCACCAAATTGGAAGTCATCAAAAGCTGTGAATAGAGCAGTCTGATAGGGCATATCCATTTTTAAATTATTCAGAACCACTGGTAGTCATCATGGAAACATTGTATGGCATCGTTTTTAGCTTGTTGATGCTGTTTCAAACAGAGAACAGCCATATGCCATTCAGTTTTGCTCTGCCCTCACACAAAAGGGGAAATCCATCCGAGCTGCCAGGTCATGTATTCAAATATTGACATACTTGAAGGCTTGCATTCATGAGTATTAGGTTGATTTCCAATATATTACTGGAGGTTGCAGGCAGCCTGTCTGTCTCATTTATCTTCACTTTCACAGATAAGTCACGAGGAGGAGGATGAAATGTGCTCTGATGTGTATGTGGGTAGAGAAAAATCTGCTGAACGTTGTGGTACTTTTTACAAAAGTGTGTTACGAGTATTGAAAGAAAAATGCATGTCTTCGCAAAAACATAAATGTGTATTTAAACAAATCTAAGCTGAAAATCTTGCCCATGTTGTTGATTGCATTTCACTAAAACCTTGTAAACGTGCTATTGAGCAGGATGTGCAGTTGAATGGAGTCACGAAGCATGGGGGAAAGGTTGGCTTTAAATGGCGTACATTCCTTAAAATACACGCAGGTTTAGGAAAGTTAATGAATACATTTACATTAAAAATGTACTATTGTTTCAAGGCAACAAGTTGATTCCGGCATACAGTCAATTTAGCTCCACAGGCACACTAAGAGCATTTACATCAAACTATTACTAAAATAAGAATAACAAGTTCTTTCTATTTGGCATCAAGACATAAAGAGGATGACCCTCGAAGTCAAACATGTGTTGTGTGTGATTTACTGATAAAATATCTACTCAGCATACTCCATTATGTCCACTCAATCTGCCAAGTGGCCATTGGCAAAACCTTGACATGGATTTTGTGTGACCATTCACATGAGAAAAGATGGAGGAAAAAAAACTTGCAAACCCACGCAACCTTCAAAACCACCATCAACACACACCACCTCCTCCTCAAAACCACAAATAAAACAGCCCTCCAAGACAGAATCAACGCCAATGCACAAAACAGCAAAGAACTCTTGGCCATCGTCAAGGAGTTTGTCGGGCCCAACAGCGAGACCACAGACGCCCCACCCTCCCAAAACCTCTGCAACAAACTTGCACCTTCTTACACCACAATATTAGGCAGGTCTATGATAGCTTTGACACCCAAGACCCTCCCACCACGTCCGGGACCATGGTACACAACCACGCCGTACCCCAACAGACCATGAAGAGCATCCACTCCGGTGCCCCCCTCGGATCCTTGCCCGTATCACATTTTCCATAGAGCAGCCACCTACATCGCCCTCAAGCTGCAACGCACCATCAACTGCTCCATCGAGACCACCACCTTCCCCAACAACTGGAAACATGCCAAGATCAACCCCCTGCTAAGAAAGCCATTCGCCAACCTGACATACCTCAAGTACTTCAGAGCCAT
Source organism: Triturus cristatus (assembly GCF_964204655.1). Taxonomy (NCBI): domain Eukaryota; kingdom Metazoa; phylum Chordata; class Amphibia; order Caudata; family Salamandridae; genus Triturus; species Triturus cristatus. The sequence goes on along the minus strand of NC_140585.1, from coordinate 958,353,627 downwards.
CTCCCTGCTCTTCTTCCCTGCCTAGGTCATCAAAAAGGTCATCAATGCCCAAATCTCCAAGGTCATTGAAAGGAACCACATCCTGGACATCTCCCAATCCAACTTCCAAAGCAACTGCAGCACAGAGACCACACTTCTCGCTGCCACTGATGACATCCACTCGCTCCTCAACCTAGGCGAAACCCAGCCCTCATCCCACTGGACCTCTTGGGTGCCTTGGATACCGTCTCCCACCGCACCCTAATAATGAGACTCCATGACGCCGGCTTCCATGACAAGGCCCTAGACTGGATCCACTCCTCTTTACAAGCCGAACACAGCGAGTCGGATTACTTCTGTTCCTCTCTAACCCTACAGAGATCAGCTGCGGAGTATCCCAGGGCTCCTCCCTGAGCTCCACCCTCTTCAACATCTACATGCCCCCCTCACTACCATCGTCAGAAACCATGAGTACAACCTCGTCTCCTATGACGACGACACCCAGCTGATCCTCTCCCTCACTAACGAACCCACAGCCACCAGAATCAACTTCCACAGCGGGATGAAGGCCGCTGCCACCTGGATGAAAGATAACTGCCTCAAGCTCAACTCAGACAAGACCAAAGTATTCATCCTGGGACCCACCCCTTCAGCCTGGGATGACTCCTGGTGGCGACCAAACTGGGAACCCACCCCACCCCCATGGACCATTCACGTTACCTCTGCATCATACTGGACTGCTCGCTCACAATGAACCGCCATATCAACACCGCATCCACATCTTGCTTCCACATGCTCCACTTGCTTTGAAAGACATTCAGATGGATCCCCACAGAATCCAGAAAGGCGGTCACCAACAGACTCGACTACGGCAACGCACTCTATGCCGGCGCCACCAAGAAAACTCTGCAGGAAACTACAGAACATTCAGAACGCAGCAGCAGATGTGCCCTCAACATCCCCCTCTGCAGTCACATCACCGAACACCTTCAAGAATTCCACTGGCTCCCAGTCAACAAAAGAATCACCTTCAAGCTCCTCACACATGCCTACAAAGCTCTCCACAACGCAGGACCAGTATATCTGAACCACCGCCTCTTATTCCCCGTACCCACCAGACACCTTCGCTCCTCCCACAGGCCCTGGCCATTGTCCCACGGATCCACAAGACCAAAACTGGAGGACGATCCTTCTCCCACCTCTCTGCCAAGACCTGGAACACCCTCCCTCTCCAGCTCAGGCAATCCCCATCGCTGACCCAATTCAGGATGGATCTCAAGACCTGACTCTTCGACTGAATCTCGGCACCCAGATGAATCAGCAGCCCCCCCCCCCTAGTGCTTTGAGACCCTTGTGGGTGAGCAGCTATGCTATATAAACCCCTGATGGATTGATTGACTATTCTGGCTGTTGCTCAACAGTATTTCATTTTAGCCTACTATTTTCCAACATGGTTGAAGTGATTTTTTATAATTACTTATTACTGAAAGTGTCATTACATTTGTAAGAGATAGTTAGCAGGTAGCAGGGTGGTGCTCCATATAATGCAAGGAAATAAAAAGAGAACCATTTACTTTCTATACAATTTTAAAAATCTGGCAACAATCTACAATTACTCATGACATACTGCTCTGTACCACTAATGGCTTGGCTAAATATTTAATCCTTTACAGGGCTATTCACAAAGGTCATTACCAAAATTGGAGCAACAGAGGGATAATAGCCAGGTTGCCCTCCACTCACTGATCCATACACAAATGACCTGGTTACATAGAACACTACAACCTTTCAATGTTACATCAACAACAGAAAGGAGGGGGCGGGTTTTCTGAATGGATATACTCCTACGTTAGGCTACGCTTGTTTATCAGTCGTGCCTGCAGGAGGCCTTTGAAGGTCAGAGCATCGGTAGAGCAGCTTACAACTGGTGGCTGCGTTCTACCTGATGGGAAAAACGTATTGAAATTCGTTTGTATTCCCCTTCTGAGTGAGTTGCTGGTAGGAGTCCACCGGACAACCACTTGATCGTTTTGAAAGCATCAGTGAGATGGAGATGCATGTGCCTTGATGAAATTGCCAAAAACTTGCATGGCAATAAATCATGTCGGCCGTTCCAATTAAGATGGTCTAAACATGCCGTTCTTTTTAATCTGAGTGTGGACACTGTGGAAATTAAAGTATGTATAACAATAAGTGAGCCACAACTCATTTTAATTTAGAAAAGTGTTTTCTTTTGCACTTTACGGGGTCCAAATGGCTGATTTGACACCTTATTTTTCATCACCTTTTCTCACAAGATTTCAAGATTTGTGTAAAAATTTTCACTTTCCCCTTTTCTTTTCTTGTCATGAAAGTTACCGATGATGAAAAGTGAAGAAACTGGTGAGTACCAACCAGCAGCTCTATATGTGGTGCTTACGTGAGGTACTTTCTGACTTCTCACACCTTTTTTCTGCTCTGTAATTGATGTGAGCATGTGTGTGGTGGGTTGACAAACTGTAAACCTTTAAAATAAAGAACACTTGGAGTTGGGCATGACTGATTAACAAGTGTAGCCTGACGTAGGAGTATATACATTCAAAGAAAACCCGCCCCGCCTTTCTGCTGTTGATGTAACATTAAAAGGTTGTAGTGTTCTATGTAACCAGGTCATTTTTGTATGGCTATTCACAAAGGTACCTTACACTTGTGAGTCATTTACACATGTAATTTACTCTTACCCTTTTAAGGGGTCGATTCCGATCCTGTATTTTTTTTTTTCCGTACGACTCGTATCCGTATTTTTTTCCGTACGAATCGTATCGGTAAAAGTTGTACGAGACGGACCCGGACACTTTTCCGTACGAATCGTAAAAATACCGTCCAAGCGTACAAGTACGATCCGGACCGGCTTTCCGATTTACGATTCTTATGGAAAACGTCCCGTACACAGGGAATTACTTTACCCGCTACAAAGCGAAGTTTGTACGACTCGTATCCCGGGAAAAGTTGTTCCCGGGGTGCGAGTCGTACAGGCTCCCCATGCATATGTACGCACCTTACTACAACATCACGTATGTACGGTGCGTACCCCCAGCGCGTATGTACGCACCGTATCCCCAGCGCGTATGTACGGTGCATACCTCCAGCGCGTATGTACGGTGCGTACCCCCAGCACGTATGAACGCACCGTACCCCCAGCGCGTATTTACGCACCGTACATACGCGCTGGGGGTACGGTGCATACATACGCGCTGGGGGTACGCACCGTACATACGCTCTGGGGGTATGCAACATACATACGCACTGGGAGTACGCACCGTACATACACAACGCACAGGGGTGTATGCCTGTATGACTCGTACCCCTGGGGACTCAGCTTTTACGTCTGTTATTGCCTCCCATAAAAAAAAGAGCCGTACGGAGTGACGTAGGGATGAATCATACTTGCTGGGCCGTAAAACGCTGCTTAAATACGTACGGATGTCGTGTACAGGCTGTTCCGGATCAGAATCGTAGGTTTTTTTGACCCGTACGGTCTTTTGTACGAAACGTACGGAAATAGGCTTTCTGTACGAATCGTACTTCCTAGGTTGTACGGACAGTTTACCGGGTACGAGTCGTATGGAGAAAACGCTCCGTACGATGATTCGTACAGCCTTTTTCCAGGATAGGAATCGGCCCCTAAGTGTAGAGTCACACGCCTCCACAATGTTTATTGAAATGTTTTCTGCTTAATTTTGATTATTTTTACTTTCCACATGCATTAATTGAGGAAAATCTTTGTATGACTCTGCCACTGTCAGATTCAAATGTTGGTAAACCTTTCATAGTTTCCGATATTAATTTTCAGGTTGTGAAGCCAAATTTATGAGTGTAAGTTACTACTGTTTGTTTGTGTCAGTAGTAAGCCCGGCACCACACATGGCCCCATCACTGATACTGCAACACCCTCCCATAGAAAATTATGGCGGTAGGGTCTTAAAATAAAAACAACATATGAAATAATGGTAAATTAAATTAATGTATTTAAAATAGATAAAACTATAAATAAATATAATTTCATGTTATAAAATGCTAAGAAAATACAATTATAAAATATAACAATCTTTTTGGAATTTATGAATTAATGCAACATTATTTTTATTAACAGCAATTAAATTACTTGTAATTAATTTTATACATCACTTTTAATATTTATTCAGGCATAATAAAGAAAAAAATAATATTTTTAATTTAGGTTGAAATATATTGTTTACTTTAAACTTCAGAAAGATATGGTTTAATTTAATATATTTAAATTAATAAAAATGTAACTCAAGTCAAGGTAATAGTGATGTCGCTTTTTTTATTTTGTTCTACATTTAAAATAAATATATAACATTAATTTACGATATTATTTAACATAGAAATTATTTCTACTAATTTATTTTAAAGTTGAATAAACTTTATAAATTGTCCCTATACTTTATATGGAGAGCTCCACCCCGACTGTGGAATCTCATTGTGGTAAAGTATAAGGCAAAGTAAAAAGTTTATTTAATTTAAAAAAAAGTAGTAAAAACATTTTTATGTTAAATATTGTTGCACATTTATTTTACATATTTATTGTAAATGTAGAAAAAAAGTTACAGTGCTATGACCTTAATTTTCAATTAAATATTTAATTAATTAAATATATTAAATTAGATGAAGAATAGTTGTCTGAGTTTTAAATGAAAAAAATAAATTCCCATATACAGGCAGTAGTAGTGGTTGGTATTGTGTGGTGCTAAACTCACTATCTCTGAGCTTGAATAATCTACTACTATTTTAGGTCCCTTTTTGGTTTTAGTATTTTTAAAAGTGCCGTTTGTGAATAGTAATGATCCCACTCTTTTGTGGGTGGTGGCATGTCCCTCCCTAGCCCCAAATTTCTCCCCACTCCCCCTAACCCCCACCCATTTAGTTCTAAGTATGCCCCTTATTGCAGTCACTTCCCCATGTCCCTTCTACGTTTGCTACTAAGGGGTCGATTATGATGCCGTCCGGAAAGGTTCCAAACAGGATTCGGATTTGGTGAATCCGATTCGGAACCTATGTTTCCAACCGAATCGGACACCTTTTTGCATGACCATTTACAATGCAAGGAAACTGTTTAGGCTGTCCGAATCGGTTCCGAACTGCATTTAGACAGACCGAGTCGTTCGGAGCCGATTCGTACAGTTCTATGGACACGGTTTCCGAACGGCTGTCGGAATCTGACTTCAGGGGCTCGTAGCAGTCCCCCCTTCACCCTGAGGTCTCCGGTGGGACCTCCCTTTTAAACAATGCACAGTGTGGCAGGCACCATGGGGTGCCCGTCAAAGGGTGCATGGTTTTCCCCAACAACCCCTTTTTTCAATGAGAGCCTGTGTTCTCATTCAGAACACATGCTCCCATTGAAGTCAATGGGAATCTGACCAAACGATATACGGAAGCACCGTAATCGGTCGGTTGGACTCGTAGAACCCGATTCGTTCAGAAACTATTCCGAAACTGATTCGGTCAGAAGAGTTTCCTAATGAGATTGTAATCGGCCTTAAAGTAGTAAACTTACATGTGTGAGGATCTCCCATAGAAAAGAAAGGGAAGGTGGAGATTTACATTTGTAGGTTTGTGAATACCACTTTGTAGTACGTTAGTAGTGCTATTGTAGTACTATAGTACTACTAAACAAGATACAAAATGCAGTTTGTGAATAGGCTCTTTAACCAAGGATCACACACAGGAGTCAGTGGAACGTGGTATCAATCTAGAAGATACACTGGAAGTACTGGACTATTGCACATTCTATGATGAAAAAGTATTGTTTTCTCTGTTAAGGTAAGAGAAGGCTATTTCGACCGTGTTTAAAGACTTGGAAAAGTGGTATTCATAAATGTCTTCAGGTGGTACAAGAAATTGGGCTATGGTGCACACGGGTGTACGTTTGAACATTTTTAAGACATGGTTTTATTGTTCCTACAGAGCCTTCTGATCCATCACACAGATCAACATTGGGTTTGATGGTCAAGAGATTGAGACCGAAGTATCACAATATGATTTACGCACTTTATTAGCAGAGCGACTATCTTATGATCCTGATGAATGCCTTGAACCATTTCGTCACCTGGGCAGAAACATGTTGATCACTAGATAGGGTATTTATTTTTAACCCTAAATTCACTTGCATTTTAACTGACTACTACTTAGGCAGGAAGAATAAAGTTGTTGCCCCTATGTAGATAGCTTTTTAACCACACCATTTCTTTTTCTTTGCACTCTGCCCCTCCTTACCATATTGAGTTGGTAGAACCAACACGTGCTTTGCACTCCTGCTCCTTCCCCCTTGGGTAAAGTCGCAGCCCACACGGGGTACCTTGCGGTCCCCGTGTGTTGGAGGAACCCAATGATGAAGCATGCCACCCTCGGGTGAGTGAGGGTTTTCGTCCATAACTTTGTTATGCCCGGCCGGAAGGGTGAGAAGGAGGAAGTATGGATGAACAAGTGGATGGATGAATGAGTGTGTGAAAGGATGATTGAATGATAGCTGGATGAATAAATGAAAGGATGGCCAAGTAATTGGAAGGGTGAGTAGATGAGTGAGTAAGTGAATGGGTAGGTGGATGTACAGGTAAAAGGAAGGCAGAGTAAAGGGATGGATGAGTGAATGGATAGATGGATGAACAGGTGAAAGGATGACAGAGTAAAAGTATGGATTGATAGATGGATGGACAGGTAAAACAATGGCAGAGTAAAGGGATGGACGGATAGTGAATGGAGAAGTGAAAGATGGGGGAGTAAAGGGATGGATGAATGGACAGGAAAATGGATGGCAGATTAAAGGATGGATGAATAGGTGGACAGACAGGTAAGATTGATGAGTGGGTGTAGAGATGAGTGAATGGATGGCAGAGTGGATGGATGGATGGCAGATTTGATGGATGATGGATGACAGAGTGGATCGATGGATGGCAGAGGTAATTGATTGATGGATGAATGGCAGAGGGGTGGATGGATGGATGGATGGCAGAGTTGATGGATGGACGGATAGATTGATGGATGAATGAATGGCAGAACAGATGGCTAAGTGCAGGGAGTGTCTAGATGGGTGGATGGCAGATTGATGGAGAGATGGCTGGCAAAGTGGATGGATAGATTTATGACAGAGTGGATGGATGGTTGAGTGGATGGATGACAGAGTGCATGGATGGGTGGATGAATGGGTGGAATGGGGAAAAACTGAATGACGCATCAAAGAATGATGGATGACAGAAAGTAAAAGTGAAAGAGGGGATATCAGCAGATGGATGGAAGGGTGAAAGAATGAATGGATAGATGGAAGAGACAAGAACAGTGTTCTAGGGGGTGTTTGGCTCACTTGCTTAGTTTTCTTGGTGGCATCAGCTCTAATTCAAAGTGGGGGATATTTCAATTTTCTGGCTACACACTTGGGAATAAGTATAGGGTGGTAAGTGCATTTTAATGGTTTAGGGTTAGGTAGAGGTATATGGTTGTAAGGGTAATTATAGGGTTATGGGGTGGGTAGGGGTATAGGGTAGTAAGGGCATTTTAGGGATTCGGGTGGGTAGGGTTATTGGGTGGTAAGAGTGTTTTTAGAGTTTAGTGGTGGGTAGAGGTATTGGGTGGTAAGGGCTTTCTTTAGGGTTTAGAGGTGGGTAAGAATATACAATGGTAAGATTAGAGAAAGGCGGAATAAAGAACTTAAAAAAAAAAGGGAGTTACAATTAAACACACACAAAGGTTTTACTTACCTTACCATATACTTACCTTGCATTGTAAAGGTATGCGTGGTAAGGGTATATGCATGGTAAAGGCATGCATGGTAAAGGCAGTGTTTTGTAAACACATTTTGTTTGGAACGGCATGCTTTGTTTGGTCATACATCCATCTTACCGTGGCTGAATCAAATAGAGTTTTGCCTTGGGTAATGCACGTGGAAGGTAAAAATAGTCAAAACAAACCAAAAAGCATTTAAATAAACCTAGGTCATTGAATGACCCAGGCAGGAACAACACGAACAAAGGTATTGTCACCAGTGATTACTTTATTTAAGAATGGCATTAAGTTTTTAATTTCACACTTCGCATCAACCTTAATGTATCTTAACAATGCAAATAAACCCCACTTCGAGAATTAGAATGCTCCAATGTCATTAACATTCTTACCCATGAACATTCCAACTCTTTTAAATCCTGCTCCCCGACAGCTAAGTACCTAAGTTCCTGCTGATGGGATTAATTGAATGAGAAAAATGATTGGTAGAAAATGTGAATAAATGTAGGGCCTGAATAATGCTGTTTGAAGGGATGAAGTTTTGTTTTGGTCTGGTAAGCTATTGGTCAGAACTATATCATTAAGTTGGGAAATAATTCAACAGTTGGGAGACATGCGCTGAAAGGGAAATGCACATTCAAACGTTCACAAAACATTTATATGGGGGATGATCAATTTTGAAATGGGATTCAGTGTTCGCACACAAACATACATTGTCATTTCTTAAAAGCTCGTAAGGGAATGCGAAGAGTTTAGCTGTTGTGATTTGACCGTGCACAAGGAAGAGCAGGAGAGCAGATGTCAATTGGCTCTTACTGGTATCAGAAGAACAAACTGCCATGTTGGATAGGGTTAACGCCAATGAAGATTAGTTCAAGGAACAGTGACATGAGTACCAGTGACGGAGCAAGCTGCCAGAAAAAGCTTTTGGAGGTCTAACTCATTGGAAAGTGAGCACGGAGAGGCTTGAGTGCTTCAAGCACTAAAGACAGTGAAATAGTCCCAAATACAGGATCAAGATGGAGGTTTTATTAGTTTTTTACAAAGTATTAGGTTTGAAATGGTAGTTTGAAACAGGGCCGTACTAGCCGTAACAGGCACCGTGCATGTTACCGGTGGGCCAGAAGGGTGGGTGCCGGTTTTGGACTGGTGGGGGCTGGTTTTGGTACGGGTGGTTGGTCTGATTTAATTGCCAGGGCTGCGTTTCCAGTCCTGGTTTGAAATATCATAAATGGGAGGATTGAGTGGTGCAATGTCGACTGAAACAGTTGTTTATAACCCTACTTAAATTTCCAGGTTGATACACGGGATCTGGGGCATAATTTCACTCCTTCAGCTACAGATTTAAACTGTCCAGTGGATACTTTCTTGCTAGTATGGGGTATTTAATCATTAAAGGAGAATCTGTTGGATTGCCCTATCAAGGGTGATCTGCCTGACACAAGTTGGTGATGTCTACTGGTACATTTAGCTGTATCAAGCAAAATGTCAGAATCACTGTTGTCATTGCATGTTCCGGAAAGATGGGGTACAGAATAATTTTTATATTTGGTTGCACGTTCAATACTACAGTCCAGTTCAGTTCAATAACTGTATTCGGGTAAATTAATACCCATAAAAGTACAGCATATTAATAAAAAACATAAACAAAAAATTGACAATACACAATACACTAATATTTGCAAAGATATCACTAAAACAGTTCATAGCAAGTTAAAAGGAACTTCATTGGTGATAAAATAATTTGTTATAAATAGAACAGTATGCCAACTAACAATAGTGCAAGGTGATCCATCGGATAGGGACTCAGAGGTCGGGCATGGTATTACGTGCTCTAATTGCAGATCTTAAAAACGTGCTAGTGCGAAAAATCAGTTCCTCATCTGCCAGAGAGACTAAACAAATGTAAGCATTATCCAAACTAATTGGTCTTCTTTTTTAAAAAAAATGGGTTTAATAACCACTTTGTATAATTAATATAATATTTACAAAAAAATAAAAAGTGTAGGATTGATTGGCCACTCACCCCGTCACAAGGGCATGGTACAAGGTCAAGATTATGTTGATAGCCAAGAGGGAACCATAGTGCATATTTAATAGTTCCTGCTCTTAGGCGAAATAGTAGGCTCCTTTCCCAATGGCTCATGTGTAGGGTGAGATATAAGGGTAAGGAATGAAAGTCCTGTGCGATGGACATATATCTGAGAACAGAAGGTTTCTTAGATTCCAGGCCAGTCCTTTCTTCGTTGTATAAAGAATACAACGCATCTCTGAGCACCTTTTTTGGCACAGTGTCAGCTATAGTTGGTTTTAGAAAAATGTTTCCTTTATTGATACTACATAGGCTTTGATATACTCCACTTAACCAGGGAATTTACATCCCTTTATCACACAAGAGACAGTCATTAATGATCTCTCTTGAGAGGGAGGCAGCCTGATTCTTCCATATCGACAGCCAAAAGAGGGCAGGCACGAACGAAATCCGAAATAAAATTAAGATTCAGTTCTCTATGACAGATGTATTGTGGTGTAGAGATTGGGGTGCCCAATAATTTCCTGCAAAACCTGTTTTCTTCCTGTTGGATACCTGGACAGTTTGCGGTACCCCAGATCTCGGCCCCATAGGTCGCAACAGGAACACACTGTAATTCAAAAAAATTTATTATGGCAGATAAAGCGCCATGTGTCTTTGGACGGGGGAGGCTAAGAATTGAATTGGTGGCCTTTGAGAACTTGCTCCTGGAGTGAGCAAAATGCTCAGTCCAGGAGCCGTTCGCAGCAAAGACCAAACCAAGATATGGAAAGGTACATGTACTTGTCAATTTCTGATTGCCCACTGCAATAGAGCTTAGCTGGCACTTCCCAGGGCCACAAGAGATTAAAAATGATTTATTAAAATTAACACGTAAATCCAAACTACCCATATACTCAACAAAGGAGCGTACTAGTCTCCGTAGAGAGTTCGGAGTGCGGGCTAAGAGAACCGCATCATCTGCGTAGAATAGCACGGGGAGGCTTTTGCCATTGATCAAGGGGACATCATGGGTCGAGGTTTTGAGCGAGTTGTTCAGCCCATTAATATAGATAATAAAAAGGAGGGGGGCCAAGACACAACCCTGCCTGACCCCTCTTTCAACCTTAATCAACCCCGAGACCGCGCCATTCGTACCAATCCGCACCTGCGCCTGGAGATCTTTATGAAGGTGGGCTAAAAAGTATAACAGGGGTTCATCTAAACCATAGGCCAATAAAATTGCCCAGAGTTTGGACCTGTTGACAAGGTCGAACGCTGAGGACAGGTCCATAAAGGCCATATAGACCGGGGATTTCCGTGCAATGGTATATTTCCCGATGACCAGGTTGAGATTGAGACATTGCTCAATAGTACCCACCTTGCTACGGAAACCCAACTGACAATGCTCTAAAATATTGTTTTCCTCTGCCCATAGTGAAATGTTATTGTACAGCACTCTTCCTAGTATTTTTAAGGTATTATCAATTAATGAGATCGGCCTGTAATTACAGGGTTGAGACCGATCTCTCTTTTTAAAAATTGGAACAATAATACTATTGGCCCATGTGTCCGGTATGTTAGCGTGTGTTATACTGTTAAAAACATTTAGGAGTAATGGGGCCCAAAAATCTGGTATCCATTTTATTAAATCAATTGGTAGCCCGTCAGGGCCAGGTGCTTTATTCCCAATGCTCTGTTGAATAGCCTCTTCTATGTCCGAGATAGTCAACTTAATGGCAGTAAAGAGGCCATAGTCCTGTTGATCAGGCGCTGTTTCTGGGGCTGCATAAATTTGTGAGAAATGATTTACCCAGGTCTCACTTGATATATTGCAACTGATAGGAATTAGTAGCTGGTCCATTGATCGTAGCTCCCTAACTGCGGACCAAAAAATATTGTCCCTTTTTAAACTTGCGGTCTGGGATAAGGTTTCCCATCGTTCATTCAGAAGGGTTCCCTTCCTTTCACGGGTTGCAATATTATATACCCTCCTGGCCAGTTGCACGTCTGCGGCACACCTTGGGTTAGAGGACAGTGCCCTACGGAGACTTCTATTGGCCCGTGCGCACTCATGATCAAACCATTTGGGATTAGTTACTGCCAATGGGGTGGGTTTCAACAAGAGTGTTTTTGTGGCTAGGCACAATTTTGAGAAATCTTGGACTATCTCAGAGTGTGCAGCATGCGGTGATATACAGGAGGTAATAAGATGCATATTACTTCTGACTAACATTTTGAAAAGTTCCCCGCTATCAACACCCTTCCAGACTAATCTCAGATTATCAGTCGAGGGTATAAGATTTTTTGCTCCGCATTCGACAGAAAACACGGGCCGAGATGCAAAACTCAGCATTAATCTGATGGGGTTATGATCCCCATAATCCGTTTCAATTACTTCGGCGGCCATTAGTTGGTCTTCAAGGCAGGGGGAGATAAATATAAAATCAATGGTTGACGAACAGCCCCTTCCCCTAAATGTTGGCAATTTTCTGTTAGTTGTGTTCACGCTGCTCACAAGGTCCATTTCATTGGTCAGGTTATTTGATTTTAGCAGCAAAGCCAACTCCGCTCCCCTGCGGTACGAGGGCCCATGATTACTTGTGCCTTTAACATACGCTGCACCATTAATTGCAGTGTTAAAATCACCTCCCAAGAGAATCCCGGTAGATCTCCCCATATTTTGTTGAGTCTCTAAGTTAGTAATAAAATCAAAAAGTCCAATGAGGTTCCTATTAGGGATTGAATAAAAGTCGTTATTATAGAAATTTACCAAGTATATACTAATTTTCCTTTTAAAAAGGATAACTTGACAATTTCTACTGTTGGTTGGAAGGACCTTGAAACTGCCACCTGCAGCCACATTGATCCCAATAAATAGACCCCCAGATGGTCTTCCTAGTTTAGGGGTGGGGGCTACAATACTGAAACAGTGAAACCCTTCAATGTGGATGTCTTCGGTGGCCCATGTCTCCTGAAACATGACTATGTCTAGATCCCTTACTAGACGTAGCCAGTTTTGTTCCCCGAGCCTGGATCGAAGCCCTGCCAAGTTCCAATTAAGAATGCTTAAATTAGCTCCCATGTTTGCCATAGATAATACCAGATCAGCATTAGAAGATGTCTAAATGATCCCCCTCATGAGCCTGCAGATTGGTTGGCAGCAATTGTTGTCAGTCCTGGGCATCCAAGTTGGAAAGTGCATGGAACCTATCAGCTGCCAGGGGTATTGCATGGGTGTCTCTTAGCGGAAAGGTTGGTGGTTTATAAAAATAGCCTAAAGGAAGTGCGCAGATATCGGTATGGGGTAAAAAGGATTGCTCCTGTATTCTAAGTAGGTGACGAACCATATATGGTTTGCGGAAATTAAGAACAATACAATCTCCGCTGATATTCTTCACCGAGGGACCAACCCATCCTACTCTCCTTGCCATGATGATTTCATCCATTGAGGAGGGGTGGAAATTTTTATGTTTGCATAGCCAGTCTACAGATTTGTTACGGAGATCTGACCAAGATTCCCTCTGTCCCTTGGCAAGGTTGGGAACACCAGCCAGTACTAACACATAGGGGCTGGAGGCTGGTGGCAGGCTCAACACATCTGTGTTAGGGCTCAGATGTGGGTCTCTAGGGTGAGCCATAGCCACATTATTTTGGTCGGTCCCACTAATTCCCTGCTGGGGCAAATTACAATGCACACTGCCTGATGTTGTATTGACGTCATTAATGTTACGCATATGAGGTATGCCCAAACCTCCCCTCTGGGTAGTGAATGCATTTGACCCAAGTGAATTGTTTTGATTGCAAGAGGGAACATTAGGGTTTGTAACGGGAGATTTAGCTATGGGGGCAGGAGTAACATCCATACATTGCATGGCAAGCCCATCTTTATTAACCGCTAAAGGGACATTATTTCCTCGTCCTGTTTCGTCATAACCTTTATTCAGCCTCCCGCCTCTTCGCCTATCCACAGTGCAATCTAACTGGTTGAGTTTCCCCCACAACAGTTCAAAGTTTTTATCAAACACGTCTTTTAGAGAAGCCAACGCGGACTCTATGGCTGCCATATCAATCCCTATTTGTGTGGCTTCCCCCACAACACTTATATTAGTCCCATAATACATGGGTTCAAAGCTGTCTGAGTTGCAACTGAGTTCGTGATGGTGGCCCCCGCAAGAAGTGTGTTCCCGGTTGTTTGAGAGCTTTTGGCATTTTTAAGGTTGGGCTTTGGAAAAGCAGCATGTTTTTTCTTATGGGGCTGAACTTTTGGTTTGGTGGTCCTTTGTGCCTTAGCTGCGTTGCCTCTGGTGTTAATACGGGGCACGTCTAGAACAGGCGTTACGGGCATATTGGGAGAGTCTTCAGATAATAAAGATGTGTTAGGGGGGGCAAGGGCCGGTCTTGCCATAGATGTATTAGGTGAGGTATTTAATGTTTGCGAACATGTTGTGTGAACATCAGCAAGGCCGGCCAAAGACAATCGTGATTGTAGCGTGGCAGGGTCCAAAGACAGCCTTCTTTCAGTCAGATGAATTTCGTGGGACAAAAGTGACTCAGCTCTTACGATGAAAGCATCCAGGGTACCAGCTACGCCTTTCAATTTACTCATTGTGCAACACAAGTTATGGGTACCCAATTGCACGGGTATGTGGCCACCAATAGACAACTAAATGCAATCAACAGCAAAAGTCCTCACATTACCTTAGCAGCAGGTAGCCGTTGATACTCGGACGATGCACAAATAGCAACCCCCGGGACCAAATAACAGGGCCCAGCCCGGCCTCCTTCGGCCTCGGACGGCCGCAGACGGCCCCGCCCTTGTCCCGGGCTTCGCACCAGAGGCGGCTTTATGCTCCCCCGGCGCTGCCTGCTGTCATCGAAGGCACGCGCCTGGGGTGAGCGTTGGGCTGCTGTGAGGTGTAGTCTATGCTGGCCGTTCCCCTCACGGCGGGCTGCGGTTGATGGAAGGATGACGACTGGACCCCCTTGCTGGCCGTTCCCCTCACGGCAACGGTATGGTAGGTAGGCTTGCACAAAACTCGATTATCGGCGCGTTCAATACTACAACATTTTGCCATCCCAAGTAACGACACTACCTTTATTGACTTTCACTACTTTTAGAGTTTTGGAAAAACGACTTTTCCCTTCTCAACTCTTCAGGGTATACAAACCCTCACCACTACATCACCAACTTGAACACCTAGTTCCACTACTTTATGCAGAGTATCATAACATAATCTTTGTTGAATACCTGATTAGCAAAGGGTTACCACTTTTGGCGTGGGAAGGCTGTAATCAGGATTTAAACCACGTGGCCAAATGGCAGATGCAGGCTCTCTTCCCCTCAATACCAGGAATGGTGACATAACTGGAACAGAATGGGGAGTGATTCTGTAGGACCATATATGGTCCGTGATGGTAAGTACAGCCCACTCACTTTAGCTACATCTACACTGTCTGTTATTAAATCTTTCAACTTTATCATTACACTGGGTTTCGTATAGTGCAGCTCTTATGAGTTATATTTTATAGGCCTTTAAAAATGTGGTCATTTCTCCTGAAATTAACTGCCCACCATTGTCAGTAACAGTATACTCTGTGAGACCTTCACAGCTAAACTCTTCAATGAGACACTCCAACACTTTTCTAGTGGTAATCCCTTCAGTTAACATCACTTCTGGCCATTTTTAATGCAAAGGATGGCCATGGTATACTGTGAGTAAGAGTGTGTCTTGTTCTGCATGAATTGTCAGCTTCATTAGAGGCATTTTAATTTACTATCCATCCCTTTATTTCAGAATCCATGGATAGCCACAAAAAGTACTGTTTCAACAAGTTCTTTTCAGAAGACATAGCCATGTGGCCAAGGTTTCCCTGCTCAATAAGTACCTCTTGCATGCCTTTAGTTGGAATATATCTGTCATTGTGAAAAAAACAAATTATCTACAGTGTGCAAATTCAATGAAACTTGGTTGAAGGACTGGAGCACCTTGACCCCGGCCACACATTACACATGTTTTTTAGTTTTTTTGTAACTAATTCAGGCTTATTATCTTTCAGGCTTTCAGACAACCTCCTCTCTTCATTCACTTTAATCCTCTTTACCGCACATACATATTTTACACAAGTAATCTGGACAGTCAGAACGTTGATTATGAGGTACCACTATGTACACAATGTTGAAAGTATATACCTGCAATCGGAACACAGTCTTGCTATGTGAGCAGTAGCTGCTGAAACCCCACCTGATGACAGTATATGAATCAATGGTTTGTGATCAGTTTGAAGAGTTGATCTAGTGCCCCATATAGAATGACAGAAATGCTCTACAGCCTACACACAGGCTACCTCTCAATGAATGAATAATATCTTTGTTGGACTTGGCCCTTTTTGCGGGGTCATCCCTGAACTTTTTGCCTTCCTCCTGTATTTTTTCTGACCCGTTTTTGTTGGTTTTACGACTCTGGGCACTTTACACCTGCCGATCAGTGCTAAAGTGCATATACTCTCTTTTGTGAATTGTGTTATGGATTAGGGATTCCATGATTGGCTTATTTTATTTACTTGTCAGACCCATGTGTGCCCATGGCCTGTAAATCAAATGCTGCTGGTGGGCTTGCAGCACTGATTGTGCCACCCACAGAAGCAGCTTGTAAAATGTGGCTCAGGCCTGCCATTGCAGAGCCTGTGTGCAGTCTGGGACTACCATGTCGACTTGGCAAGTGCATCCACTTGCCAGTCCCTAAATGTTCCCTTTTCTACATGTTAGTCACCCCTACGGTAGGCCCAAAGGCAGGGTGCATTGTATGTGAAAGTTAGGACATGACCTGATGTGTGTGGCATTTCCTGATAGTGAATTACAGCCAATTTAGTTTTTCACTATTTCAAGGCTATCTGTTCCCATGGGCCAGAATGGGCGGTTTGATTATAACATCTCATAATCCTAACTGACCCTAGGAACAAGATAGGAAAATAAAGTTTAGTATGCCTGAACTCAGAATGTTAAAATACATCTTTTAGTGTAGGTGATTTTTGCATTCTTTGTTTGAAAATACCACTTTTAGAAAGTAGGTATTTTCTTGCCTAACCATCCAGCATGCCTCTGCTAGGTTTGTGTGTTCCATGCCTGGTTTGTGAGTGACAGGGGGGCTATAGAGGGCTTAGGCTCCAGCAGTTTGATGGGTCAGGGCTGGGCTGAATAGGACCTGCATTCAATAGAGAGTAGAGGGAGGAGATTTCCTTTCACTTGCCTGAGCCTTCATAGAATAGAGAGTAGGGAGAGGAGATTTCCTTTCAGCTACCTGGGCCAGGTCTGCTTTCAACAATGCTGTCCCCACCTCCTGCCAGGAAGCTGCACCAGGGAGGACAGAACTGGTTTTGGTTGGGCACAGACACTCTTTGCCTTCAGGGAACAAAGGATTTTGCAGTATAAATATTGGGGCCCAGACCCCAGAACTTTAGATCACTTCTGGGAATCAAGACAAACCCTTTGGCAAGGAGAAAAACCAGAGAAGCTGAAGGAAGATTACTGCCCCTGTGCTGTTGCTGTTTGGGGTTGGCCTGCAGTGGTTACTTTATTGCCGAGGAAAGGAGAAAAGGAACTTTGTGTTAACTTTTACTATCTTGAGGAAGATCTCCAAGGGCTTGAATCTGAGCTTGCCTCCTGTTCTGAAGTCTCAGGGACACAAAGACTTCACCACCAGCTCCCCCTGAATTTCCTTGCTGGGAATTCTACCTGCAGTGAGGTGCCTGCTGTTGTTTTGGGCCCTCTGGAGACTGCGTGTCGCTGAGAGCGTGACGCAACAAGGAAGAAGCGTGCCGCCACCACAGCAGTTGCCGTCGCAGCACCGAAGAAGCGTGTCGCCGCTGTTCGCCGTCGCATCACCGACGAAGCGTGTAGCAGGGCCTGTCGCAGCTCAAGAGTCTACCAAGTCGCCGCACGGCCGTCGGGCGTGCATGCATCGCATCCACATTGTCGCATCGCATCAAAGATGCCATTTTATCACATTGCACTGCATCATCGCATCAAGGCGCCATCTTGTCGCATCGTAACCAGAATGCAGTAAGAAACCAACGCATCACCTCCTCTCTGGTAAGGAACCGACGCATCACCTCCCCTGCGCTGCAGTAAGGAACCAATGCATCACCTCCCCCGAAGCAAGGAACCGACGCATCACCTTCCCTGTGACCCTTTTGTTTGTATTGCGTGACGCATCCAAGGTACTTTGAGAGTAAAGTGTCGCTTTTACCATCTACATTGAACTAAGCTATTTCTACCATTTTAAAGTCTTATTTTTGATTACAGTATTGTTGATTTTTGTTGTTTGGTCTTGTGTTAAGTCTAGTAAGGATTACTTATTTTTCTAAACTGGTGTGGTGTCTATTTGTAGTGTTTTCACTGTATTACTGTATTTGTTCACAAATGCTTTACACACTGCCTCCGAGATAAGCCTACCTGCACGTCCCAAGCTACCAAGGGGGTGAGCAGGGGTTATTTTAGGAGTGTAGCCCCCTTACCCTGACTAGAAGCAAGGGCCCCTACTTGATCAAAGGTACCTACCACTACCAACTAGAGAACCCCATTTCTAACAGTCTTCAACATCACTCAAGGTTTTGGATGCAAAAGCAACTGTCCACTTTTGTTTGTTGCAACCCTGACTTAGGACAGCTCCAAGTATATATGCCCTGGCATCAATGGTAATAGTACAAGGTTTGCCACTGGTAAAATGTTGTAAAGTTGGGGCATGGATTGTGTGGTGTGTTATTACTTCAAATGCTTTCTGTTGTTCTTTAACCCATTCAAATTTAGTGTCTTTCCTCAACAATTTATGCAAAGGCTTAATTTGGCAAAGTCTTTAAAAAATGTACAATAATATTTACAAAAACCAGCAAAGGATGTTAGTTATTTTTGATCGTCTGGAAGATGAGCCCTACGGATAGCCTCTACACGTGATTCCTTTGGAGTGACAACTTCAGTTGACCTGGTGTGCCCAAGGTAGTACCTCTTTGATTGGAAAAGTTTGCACTAATCAGCACTTAGGGTCAATCTATTTTTGGACTTTCAGGAGCATACCTCACACAACACCTGGTTATGTTGTTCAATATCTTTGGAGAACACCAACACACCATCCTGAAAGCATCTCACATGTCTTTAAATAAATAAAACATTACTCTTTGAAAAACTGATGCCACCGAGGCACGACCAAAAGGCACAGATTGATATTGATATACACCAAAAGGTATCACAAAGGCTATTAGTGGCCTAGATGATTCCACCAGTTTCACTTGATGGTAGGTTCTACGTAATCAAGTGTGGAAAATAATGCAGCACCATCTAGCATTGACAGAAAATCAATAATCTTTGGAAGTGGATGATTGTTTATACTTATGTTGCCATTGAGGCCCATAAGATCCACACACAACCTCAAATGTATACTAATCTTCTTCAGATAGCACCATAGGAGATATTCATTTTGAAAGACTCTGTTTCCTCTATTAAGTCATTCCTTTGTAAATCTTCCAGCAAGGATTGCAATTGTTGGGGAACAATAAAAGGAACATTCCTGAGTTTCTGTTTAACTGACATAGCATTTTCTGTGAGTTTGATTTGGTGGGCAAAACCTTTCAATTTGGCTATTTCAGATCTCCTGAAGACCTCTAGAAAGGAACTGACAACATTTGCTCCAAATTTATCTTCAGCATTCATCACTATTGCCTCTTTAGGACAAGGATTAACCTTCATTTTTAGTAACTTCTGCTCTCGTCATTCCGAGATGCAAACTCCTTTCTATGCCACATACAATTTTGCTTTAGCTTTCCTTTTCTTGACTTTAACTTCTGATGCAAAGACTCCTGGCTCATGGTGTGATATTCCTTGAAGAGAATAATGCTTCAAAAGTTTGACTGGGAATGATTGAAACAGGTGAGCCTGAATCTGACATCATAGTGAGTTCTATATCCCCCACAGAAAGCGTGCAGATAGAAGAGGGAGGAAATTCATCGTCAACAGGATCCCTAGACTTATGTACAACCAACACCATACTTTCGGCATCTCCTGCTCCACCACTCCTTCTTCCGCTTCTGGAAACTCATTTTCTGTAATATGTGCTATTTTGTTCATTCTGCTCTTATTCCTTTAGCTGCACATTCCGGCAAAGTGTCCTAGACTTGTGCAAACTTAGCACTCCTTTCACTTGCAGGATATCCTTTGAAATGTTTGACATAAGCTGCTACCATACGTGCAACAAATGACCCATAATTCTGCTTTGCTGATCTTAGTGGGAAAAGTCTTGCAGTTGAAAGAGCTTGTATAGCACTCTTCTCTTCCGAGCTTTTCATGTCTGTGTGGACCTCATTCACCCCGGCCATAGGCAGTTTGATAGCTTTAGCACACATGGTGTGTAGAAGTGGGATCGCTCTAAAGCTGTGCTAATAGTAGGCTTAAAACGCAATTCAAATCTCAATAGTGTCTCTTCGAATGCGTCATACTCATCACTGCCCTTTGGAGCTTGCAGTTTAGGAAAAGACCAACAAAACTCTTGTCCTTCTGATCCTAATAAATGTAACAGTATGTTTGTTCTTCTAGCTTAAGGCATCCTTTCAGCTTTGATGGCTGTTAAATAGTTTAGAAATTATTATTTCGATTTCTTCCATTCTCAAGGGGGATCTCCCTTATTTTGTAGAATATTATTATTATTTTTATTTATGAATGCATTCAGTGTGAGGTAAAATGGTCAATTAACGAGACAGGGCTATACTAGTTAAAGGAAAGAACTGTGAAGCCTGAGATGAGGAGTACTAAACCCTTACAAAAGATAAGGTGGAAGATAAAAAGCAGATGGAAAAGAGGAAATAATTTACGTAGAAGAGAAACCATTTGAATAAAAATGTTTCTCGTTGTAAGTCCTGCACTATGAAAGGTGTCGTATTATGGCCGAGTAGAATTTAAACTGGCTTAGGTTCTTAGAATTGAATCTGAGACAGAATTTTGAAAACCGGGCAGTTGGAGAGTGTTGCCCTGACTGGATGTGCAACAAGAATTAAATAAAGAAGATCTTTTAATTAATTCCACATTCGGTCTGGGTAGTGTCTGGGACAAGGGCTTCAACAGTAGCATCGAATTATAACTCAAAACAGCCGCACCAGCGGTAATTGACCAGCCAATCAACTCTCAGGCAATATCGACCATCAGACATGAGATATGCTATAAAATTCACCAAATACTGTGGTGAGTTACAAGACTTAGAAATGAGGAAAAGTTACATTTGACATTTCCGTTCGAGAATTTGATGTTTTTGGGAAACAGCCGTTGATCACAACATGTGCGTGAGCAATATTCTGTGACTGACGCCTAGCCAAACTCGCATCCGGTGCCTTCACAAACAGGAATCATCCTGTACTCGCTCAGCTATTGTCAAGATGAAGGTCGGGTGAGGCCAAGACCGCGCTAGACATTTTCACTAGTAATTAATCATCACTGGCTCCATTAACAAAAGCGAAATCGGTACTGCGCTGTGTTAAGCAGTGCACTAATGAACAGAAAACTATTCATATTTAGAAGTTAATTCAAGTTGCACAGTGCACAGAACACATTGGTGAATAAAACAGACATGCATTCCTGAGTTGCAAGAATCACTTTCCTCACCAGCCCTGAAGTAACCGACCACTGCAACAGCCGTTAGTTGGTACTGAAAATCTATGTCTGCTGACACGTGCACGTAACGCGTAACCTCAATGGTCAGTCTCACTTTACACACAGAGACAAAAAGATGACTTGAGTTACTAACAGATAAAAACTGTTCACTTGCACTGGCAGTTCACTTGCACTTCTCATCAGTGGCTACCACAATTCAATCATTTACAGCCCCGCTAGCATTTCTGGACAGTCTAGGAGAACCACTCCTATTCTTGGAGGATTAGCACTCAGCCTACTAAACCTATTTGGAAGCTGTGGAAGCAAACTGACTAGTTCAGATAATGATAATGACTCCGACATGGAAAGGGGATCGGATGGGGAGTACAAAATGGTCATTAAAGCATTGCAAAAAAAAAAAGAAAGCATTCTAGTGGTACATACATGTTTTTCTACAGCACAGATGCCTGGTGAATAGATCAATATGTTGCAGTCATGCATATTTGCATCAACATGTAAGTTCAAGGACTTAAGCGAAGACATAATAAGAGACCAATTAATCAAAAGGAAATCCAGCTAAAGGAGTGAAGAGAAATTGCTTTCGATCAAGGAGCCGTCTTTGGAAAAGTCAATTACAGTGGCCAGACGCATTGAGAACACTTCTCGGTATGTCAAGGAACTGAAAGAAAAATAAGAGGTCTGCAAACTCAATCACAAGCCTGCAAAAGCAGAGTTGGAAGAAACACAAAGATAATTAAAAGTTAGAACATTTTCAAGGGTGTGCAAAAGTGAAGCAAGTGGGTGCAAAGTCAGCATGAATGTTTTATATCCCAACAACAGTAATAAGGGACAGAATGATAGTGAGTGTGAAGTTGATGACATAGTAGTGCTGGTAGTGTGAGAAACTGAACCATAAAAGAATACATGAATGTGGTTTCTGAGCCATATCTAAATGTTCAGTAGAAGTCTGTTGAAGAAAGGTGCCACTGTGGGCAGATTCCTGTTTTCCTTACACACTTTTTGACAAAAACACCTTGGATAGATTTGGAGAGTTAGACCTCTATAGGACAGACATAGAACTGAAGGTTGTTGGGGTGTGAAGTTACCTGTGATGGGTTACTTTACTATCTCATTATCGTACAAATTGACGTACAAAGGCAGGAGTATTGAGCAAAGGTGTATGTTGTTAAGAATGGGAAAACCTTACTGGGCTGGAGAGAACAACATGCACTGGGTATAGTATTAAACCCCAATAATCCAGAGCAGTACCAGTGGTGGTTTACAGTGAAGGAGAGAGGTGGAAATGAGACTTTCTAAAGTTGTTCAGCAAAAAGTTAGCTTGTTGCAAAAAGTTTACCCAACATATTGTGTTGAAAGAAACAGCGGTGCTAAGAGTTCATAAATTGAGGAATGTCCTTCTGACTTTAAGGGAACTGCTACATAAGGAATTGGACAGCTTATGAATGGAGAATGTCATAAAATCAAAAGAGGCATTGGATTGGCTAAGACCAGTAATATTAGCACAGAAGGTGGAGCGCAAAATATGTATGTGTGTGGTTTTAAGAAATTGTAATCAGATTAAATGGGTGGACTGGCATCCCTTGCCAAATATTAATGAAATACCGACTAGTGTGAAGGATGCAAAGTACATTTCAGCATCGCAGTTACCTAGTGCGATTCGCCAAGTCTTGTGGGATCCGGGATTCGCATCTTTCATAACTCCAGAAGAGATGTATCAGTTTATTTGAATGCCATTTGGGCTGGTTTTCGCACCAGCCATTTTCCAATGCTTAATGCAAATGTCACTGGGAAAGTTGGACAAAGTGAATTTTTTCCAAGACGATGTGTTGGTGTGGGGATATACTAAAGTGATCATGATGACATGTTGAGTATAGTGTTAAGAGCATTGGAAGATGCTTGCTTGACTGTTAGAATTGATAAGCGCAGATTTGAAGTAAATTAGGTGGAGTATTTGGGGAACATTTTATCATGTGAGAGAGGCACATCTAAGCTTAAACTGCTGTAGGCAACATAAAAGGATCCCAATCCAGGGGATAAGGATCAGTTACACTCCTTTCTTGAGTTGGCAGAATATTATGCCGATTTTGTTAGCCATTTTTTAGTCAAGGCAGCCTTGAAGGGCATTGTGGAAGAAAGGTAAAAAGTATGTGTGGTCTGAAGAGTGTCAAAGAGCATTCCTGAGCATCAAAAGGAGCATAATCAATGCAGTGTAATTTGAGCCTTTTGATATGCATGACTAAATGATTGTGGCCACACAAACAAGTGTGCATGGTCTGTGGGCTGTGCTTATGTAATCAAAAGGATGATAGAAAAGAGTGGTGGTGTTTGCCTCAAGAACCTTGAGAGGAGCTGGATAAACTTATTCAACTATAAAAAACGAAGTACTAGTCTGTTGGTGTGGTATCCAACACCTCAGGACCTTTGTGTTAGGAACCCCTTTCCTTCTGAGGACTGATCACAAACCCTTGATTGACCCATTTTCCACCAAGGATAGTTGTAAGGCCAATCCAAGTATTTCCAAATGGATGTACAGACTGCAAGAATACTCATTCAAAGTGGAATATGTGCTGGGCATTAAAAATATTAATGCTGATTGCCTATCTCGCTTGCCAGTGGGGACAGAAGAGGGTACAGATGATGAGGCGTGGCTGTTGGCGGAGATTACTCCAAGATGTCGGGGAGCGATAACGGAAGAAGAATGGAAGACAATAAAGGATGAGGTGTTACCAAAGGTTAAGAAATTTATAATGGATTGGGGCGTGGCTAGCAGCTGAGGAGCATGGCGGCTTGTTAGCGAGGCTCCCGTACCCTCGTCATTTATCCTTCAGTATCCTGACCTAATCAAAGACGCCGACCCGAAATACTGTAGGTCTGCTAGTCTTGCGGTCCACTGCCACCAATAATTCCGCCCCAAAGCTCTGTAGCAACAGGAGGAACGAAGAAGTTGGACGGCCGCGATTGATGCGGACAACATGGCGGCGCCGAGACATTCAAGGGAAGCTATGAGGTCAGTGTGAAGAGCGCCTGCTCCCTGCTTCATCGGGGTCGGTTCTCCGATCCACAACGAGCCGTCCAGTGATTCGATCGCAGAGCGAAACTGTGCTTCCTGCGCCGCGAGGACCACAGGAGTGCCTCGCTCGGGACGGAACACGGCAGTGGCAAAAATTGAGACCCCGGCTTCGGCGGTCTGCTGGATCTGATCTGGCAAAGCTTCCCAGGGCTTGTAAATCTGTTGGAAATCGCTATAGGTGGGAGCCCCATATAGCCCCGTCCTCCACTGCCGCTGAGGGTGATATTGCATGTATTTGCGGTGCCGGAGCAGATCATGAAGGCGGAGGATGCCCCCGGAGTGTGGCAAGAACAGCGTGGGGACATGGGGAAGGCCTTTCCTGGAGGACTAAGTATTGTATAGAGGGTGCTTACCCCTGGCTTCACCTGGACCTACAGAACCATTCATAGCCCAGCTGAGACACGAGATACCACACAACACGCCATGGGTGGTTAGGGGATGCGGCGCTGAGGGCCAGATACAACGACGGCCCGCACTTAAGGCCCCGGTACAGGGGCGGTTCACGCCTGCGACCACACCAGTGCAAACAACTGTTACAGACGCGGAATATTGGGGCAGATCCTGAAGGCAATTGAGGCCCCCGTAGGCCGACAATACTCCCTTCGCCCCAACAGACGCAAAGCAGCCTGACACGCAGTGGCATAAAGAAGATTACATACCCAGCGGGCCCAGACCCTGGATGAATGATGGAAACGTTTGGAAAGTGTGTGCTGCAAGAGGCCAGACCCAGGGAAACCTGACAGGCCGCTGGTGAGATTGCCATCCTTGTAAGGCAGGCCGCAGCGAATACCGGGACTGGTCTCGGGAAAAGTCATCAATCGCCACGTGCTGCGACGCAGACATGGCAATGGGCAAGGGGACCAAAGTGAATGCACACAATAGACTGGCCAAATGTGCCTGGAATAAATCGGGGGAAGAGTGTGAACCATCATAGATGGAGGCACTGAACGCACAGAATACTCCAAAGCCATAGAGTGACCCTATACTCCACGACATCATGGAAGCCATCGGTCGAGTGCACACTTCCCTGGACTCAGTCAATATTGAGGTGTCCCTCATATGAGCTGACTTTTGCAAAATGGATGAAAAAGTAAAAGACCTTAAAGAAGTAACAACCATACTACAAACGAATACGTCTCACCTCCAGAGACAGGTAGCCGAACTTCAAAACCAACAAGCTCAGATGGCAAAACAACTAGATGACTATGAAGGGAGAGCTTGAAGGAATAACATACGTATACTGGGTGTGCCGGAGCGAACAGAGGGTCCGGCAGCAGACTTATATGTGGAAGACTTGATCTTAAAACACCTCCAACCCAAGAGACTATCGAGCTATTTTTCCATTGAAAGAGCCCACCGTGTGCCAGGGGGTCGCCCAAAACTGGGAGATCCGCCGCAGCCACTTATTGCCCGCGTTTTGAACTATAGAGACAGGGTCACAATCCTCCAAACGGCACGATCCAACCCTCCACTTGAATTGGACAATAACGTGATCACGTTCTTCCCAGACTTCACGGCCAAGGTCCAAGCCCAACGGCGTAGCTTTCAGGCTGTTAAAAAGGAGCTGCGAGATCGTGAGGTGAAGTACGCCATGCTGTTTCCAGCAAAACTCAGAGTGGAGTCAGAGGGCAAAACGTGGTTCTTTACCTCACCAGAGGACACATGGGAATGGCTCGAGGTCTGGCGCAGAGTGGGAGGCCAACGCAGAGATCGAAATGGAGGGCAGAGATGACACAGAATGAACCATGAGACACAGCCGGGTGACGAATCCACCCTGGCGGAAGGGGGAGAGACAACGTGAAGCTGAGAAGATTCCATCTATGGTCTGGGATTGCCCTGTGATGTGCACAGATAAGGGATCCACAAGAATGGGTGAGATGGTTCCTAAGGGGTTACTTAAATGTAAGACTGATGCAGACTCAATTCAAGACTGAGATTACCACCACTAATTAGTAGTGGGTCAGGACATATGGACCTCTTAGATACTGGGCTAGAAGCCTACAAACCGGAAAAGTAAGAAAATAGATGTGAGCAAGGGTGGGAGGACTGCCAGCCGGCCCCTTTCAGTATTTTTGGGAGGGAAAGATGCACTCTGCCTAGTTGGGGAGTGGGTAGTTTTAAATCCACAGGCAGGGGGGCAGGGAGGGGGGCGGGGTGGGGTTGGGCGTAGGGAATTTATCACTTCAAAGCTTGTTGAGTATATGAGTCACTGATCACATGCTGTCATATACATGTTTCGTTGCTGATAACAGTTGCAGGGAGGAGCTAAACATGAATCGGGCTGATGTAAGAGATCATACCTGCAAAGTGCCACGACAAACTAGATATACAGATTAGGAATGCTGAGCCCAAGGGAATTTTAAGATGTCTCTACTTGATTGTCCTCACTCCAGATGATGGGGGTAAAATGGAAACGTCACTCTCTGTGCTTACTTGGAATGTGAATGGGATGGGGGACAAACTTAAACGAGGAATAGTCCAACAATATTTAAAATGTCAGGGTCCCGATGTGGTGTTACTACAGGAGACACATATGGTTGGTAATAAAAGTAAGGCCCTCACAAGGTGGGGTTACAAACTCCTAGTACATGCAGACTATACCTCGGGGTCTTGGCGGACTTGCATTCTAGTTAAAAAGAACCTGGCACTTATAGTGAAGCGAACGTGGGCGGACCCTGGGGGCAGGTTTGCGGTCCTAGAACCACAATGGGAGGGGCAGGCACTAATTGTTATTTCCTTGTACCTACCGCCAGCACTGGGCAAAGAGGCACTGACGGACCAAGGCAAGATAATAACAGACCTTCCAGTAGGCACTGTGATCCTGGGAGGAGACTATATCATGACCATGAACGACCAAATAGACAGACACCCACGAAGGCCAGGAGCAAGACCAAATGTGTTAATGGACAAATTCACCACAGCTATGGGTCTGACGGATGTGTGGCGTACATTACAGCCAGACGGAACCCAATACACTTACTTTTCAAATGCACACAAAAGCTCATTCCGCATTGACTATTTTCTAAAATACGCAGCTAGTATTGGCAACTTCTGCAACCCTCATGCCCTACCGAGAGGTATTTCTGATCACTCCCCAGTGAGAGTCGAAATTACACATTGGGAACAACAACCACGGGCCACGGTCGATCACCATAAATCCCTGGCTTTTAAAAATCCCTGATAATAAAGAGGAATTATACACGCAAACCATCAACTATTTTAAAGAAAACGTAGGTTCCGTGGATTCAGCACTAACCATATGGGAACCCTTTAAAGTGGTCTTGAAGGGGCAGGCCTTATCTCTCAAGACCGGATATATCAGGAATAAACACCAACAGCTAGTCCAGTTAGAAAACAAACTCCAACAATTGGAAGTTGATAGCATAAACACGCCATCAAATGATACACTACACCGCCTCACACTCAAACAGGAGGAATACAAGATTAGGACAAGGGAACAAACGATGGGCAAACTCCTCCACACCCAACAGAGTATACGAACTGGGAGACAGGGCTTGCAAAACTTTGGCCTGGCTAGAGAAACGCGATAAAGGTGAAAGATGGGTATCACAACTGACTTTACATGACGGTACACTCATCACACATCCCAGGGACATAGCGGAGGCCTTTGCAAATCATCTAGAGCAAATCTATTCCCCTTCCACTACCTATACGGCTGAAGACTCCCGCCAGTTCCTATCTGATAGTAACGTACCAGAGCTATCTGGCGCCGACAAAGACACCCTTGATGAGGACTTGACAGACTAGGAGATCCAAAAGGCCATAAGCCATATCCAATCAGGGAAGGCGATGGGACCCAATGGGACTCCCATCGAATTTTTAAAAATGGTCGCCACTCAGGTGGCACCGCACCTCCGAGCCATGTATAACGAAAGTTATGAGCAGGAGATTCTGCCAGAAGACCAACGCCTGGCATCCATAGTTGTGATTCGTAAGCCAGGGAAGCCCGCTGAGGATTGCGGTTCCTATAGACCGATTTAGCTAATTAATATAGAAACTAAGATTCTAGCGAAAGTACTTGCCTCATGGATGGTTACTGTCCTCTCCTCCTTGGTCCACCCAGACCAATCTGGCTTTATGCCAGGAAGAAACACAGCACTTAACATTCGGCGCCTCCACAACGTGCTTGCGGTGAGAATACATGGAGGAGGACGCAGTGGTGCTGTCCCTAGGTGCCTCTATGGCGGTTGCTTCTATCGAGTGGCCATACCTATTCGAAGTCCTGAAGAGGATGGCTTCGGCCCGAAGTTTCTGGGATGGGTGCAATTGCTCTATACAAATATACGGGGCCAAGTGCGAGTAAACAACTGCACGTCTCGAACATTTACATTAAAAAGGGGCACTCGAAAGGGTTGTCCTCTGTCTCCACTGATCTTTTCCCTTATGTTGGAACCATTGGCTGCCTGGGTACGGAGAGATGTTATGGTGAGGGGCTTGAAATGGGCGGAAGGTCATGACGACCGTATATCCCTCTATGCGGATGACATCCTACTTTACCTTGCCTCCCCATATAGATCTATACATGGGGTGTTAAATATCTTCACAAATTTTGGGAAATACTCCGGCTAAGCCATAAATTGGAGCAAGTCGGTGTTATTTGTGCTACGGGCCCGGTCCCGCGACTTCCAGAGGGGTGCAATGTAGAAGTAGCCACAGATGGCTTCTGCTATCTGGGAATATATATAACCTCAAATCCCACCCTTTTTTATGATCGTAATCTAGCACCACCACTGGCCAGGCTGCGAGCGGACGTGAAACATTGGAGATCTCTACCCCTTTCGTTGGCGGGCCGCGCTGCCCTTTTTAAGATGTTGGCTCTCCCACGCTTTCTTTACATCCTGCAAAATTGCCCACATTGGGTTCCGGATGCCTACTTCTCTGGAGTCGAAAGTGAAGTCCGGACGCTGCTCTGGGACGGGGGAGCTCCTCGAATTGCGATGAAAAAGTTAATGAAGGGGTGGTATGACGGGGGCATTGTCCTCCCAGATCTTAGGCTCTATTACTGGGCGTCGCAACTAGTGGTAGTAAACCACTGGATATGTCGCTCCCCTATTGACCCTGCTTATTTATTGGGTAGGTATCAGACTGGACGAATGGGATACTTGGGGGCACAATACTCAAAAATTAGCAAAAGGCGATATTTTGGGCCCACCTCTCACACGATAATGATATGGCATCAGGCAAATTCCGGTCTGGGATGGTCAAATAGAATTACAAAAGCCATGCCCCTCTGGTACACACAGAGCTTGGGACACCTGTGCCACCAACCTGGCTTTGATTGAGATACTATAGGAATTTCCACTGTTGGGGATTTAATTAAAAAAGGTTTGATCCTTAGGTTCGAGGAGCTAAGGGAGAAATACAACATAGCCCAAGGGGAAATATTCAGATATCTGCAAGTTCGACATGCCCTCACCACTGCCTTACCTGATCTCGCGGACATACTGGAGTCGTCACCACTAGAAGATCGGCTGCTCGATGGACCGTTACACTCAAAAGCTATATCACTAACCTATAAAAAGCTATTCAATAACCTACCTGACACATTCCACAAACTTAGAGATCAGTGGCAGAGGGACCTGGGGCCCATTGACGAGGAGGACTGGCAAACTGCAATAATGTCCCCCAGAGAAGCAGCTATCACCCTCCGCTTCAGACTGATACAGCTCAAGTCCTCTTAAATAGATCTTACATGACAGGGGTTACCTTGGCAAAAATAGGCGCTAGAATAAGACACACTCTGCCTTAGGGGCTACCACCAATCCCCTACCTTCTACCACACGATTTGGGAATGCCCCGAGTTGAGGCAAATATGGGAAGGGGCCACAACTCAAATCCGGAGTGCCCAAGGAAAAGAGATAAACCTTACACCGGGACTGGGTCTTCTTAATATTTGGGCACCGACTGACCTGACAGAGGTGGAACAACAACTGACCACACTAGGCTATACCCTCGTTAAGCGAGAAATTGCGAGAGGTTGGGGAGTGACAGACACACCGTCTCTCCGAATGTGGATGAAAGAGTTTGATGAGTGCATGATTGCAGAGACGGAAGTATTCAAGTCACGAGGGTGTCCGAAGAAATGGGATAGGAAATGGGGCAAATGGAATATATATCGTGGCAGTCTATGTATTTCCCCATCGACGGAACTAGAAATGCCACATGGGGGGGGGAGCAAGGTATTGGAATATTATGATTGTGATTCTTCTCTCCTAAGCAACTGTGATGACATATTAAGCAATTGTTCGGAATGTTCTATGGAACATGTATGTGATTCTATTGTTGAAACTAATAAAAAGATAATAAAAAATAAAAAAGAAATTTATAATGGTGGGGTGATCCGACGAATCTAGCTGCTTTAGTAGTTGACTCACAGTAGTATTGGGCACTTTGGTCAGAACTGTCAGATGCAGAAGGAATTGTGAGAAGAGGTTATAGATTGGTGGTTCCAGCTGGGTTGCAGAACAGGTTGTTAACTTTTTTGCATGAAGGTCACATAGCTATGTCCACCATGAAGAGGAAGGTAAGAGCTGAATTTTGGAGGCCATGTATCGAATGACAGGTGTAAAGGCATGTAAGGAATTCCTTGGCATGTACGTGTAGCGATAAATCGCACGTGAGAATAGAGACACCTATAAAACCAGTAATATTGCCTGATTGCGCAAGGAACAAAATATAGCTATGGATGTGTGTAGTCCATTTTCTGTGACGTCAAGAAGGAGAGGTATGCTATTGTGCTAAGCGACTATTACTCAAAATGGCCTGAGGTTGGTTTTGTGAGTGAAGTGAGAACCAGCAATATTGTGGTTTTTTGTGAGGAGATATTCCAGAGAGAGTTGTATACTGAGAAACTTATCACTGATAATGGATCACAGTTCATCTCCACAGAATTGGAAAATGACGTGCAACAGCAAGGGATGGAACATTATAAAACACCTATGTATCATCTATGTGAGAATGGTCTAGTGGAGTATTTCAATCGAGTTGGATTGGTGAGATAAGGTCAACTATGTTATGGAGCTGTATAATTTCTTGACGTTCTATAACAGACACATTGTTTTTGCAAAAGCAAAGGCTGCTATGTACAAATGTATCTCCTTGTTGGATGGGTACATCAGGTTTGCAAGAGGTGAAGGCTTTCAGAATGTGCAGAAAAGTGCTAGAGAAGGAGATCAAGTATGATGGGGAGAATTGTTTCAGTGAAGGAAGTGTTCAATCTTAAGGAAGGAGACCTTGTTTGTGTGAAGTATGGGTTAAACAGCAGGAAGGGATCCTCCAAGTGGTCTTTTCATAAACATATTATCTGTTTGAAAAATCAATTGGTAGTGTTGGAGGATGGTAAAAAGTGGAAAATAAGACGTGTGACAAGGTGTAATGAAGGTGAGTAGAAGGAGTGAATTAAGAAGACTGAACTAAGTTGTGATGTGGAGCCAAATCTTCCGGGACTCAGAAAAAGTAATGTTAAATTACCAAGAAGGAGGGAAGATCATATTTTGATATGACTGTACTGTTATATATAGGTGGCATCATTTATGAGGTTTTGATGTAGGGCAGCACTGCAAGGAATCTTGCTGCGCTGCCCTACATCGGAAGAAAAGGGCATGAATGCACCGTATATATAAGATACAGGTGCATTCCTGTCCTTTTCCCCGGCGCACAATGGGCTGCCATCCGCCAACGGAGGCACCCAGGATGCCTGTGTTGCGGGGCTGATTGATTTTGCGCAGGAAAGAACACCTTCCTGTACAAAATCAATCAATTGAGGCAATTTCCTCTTGCATGCTGCAGCACACATAGAAAAAGGAAAAAAGAGGAGAAATGAAAAAATGTCTCCTCGTTGCGCCTCCCTAACGCCAACCCTGGGGTGGTGTTAGAATGTGACGCATTCCAAGGTATACGATTTCTAGTAAATCTGGGAATGTGTCAGGTTCCATGGGTGTTGCATGGGAACACCCACAGCAGCACCCATGGAACGCCCCTTTTACGCAGTTTTCTGCGTGAAAGGGGCACATATTTACAAGGTCATGAAAAGCCACGTAAAGTGGCTTTACGTGACCTTGTAAATATGCCGGGGCACATTGCGCCACCGGAGCGTCAAAAAAAGTGACGTTCCGGTGCCGCAAGGGGCCTCAAAAATTAGGCCGAGGGTGTTCGGGTCTTCCAACAACATCTTTCGTAACAGGTACAGTTTATGTTTTATTAGTCATGTTTGAGATAATAGTGCTGGGTTCTCCAGAATTAGTATAGGTGTTTGTGTTATTTGAGGGCATTGTTTTATTTGTGGAAAATGGGATGTGTTATATTATGACTAGGTAGAATGTAAGCTGGACCAGGTTCTTAGAGTCTGAGCCAGAAGGGAAAGACGGATATATTCTAATGACAGTTGGAGGGGAGTGTTGCTCTGGCTGGATTTGAGACAGGAATGGAATAATGAAGTTATTTTATAAAACCACACCTTTGGTCTGAGTCATGTCCAGGGAGAAGGATTTTGACAAAAGGGAAAGGTGTTCTTTGCCGCAAGCACAGCTCAGGTGTCCATGGACATTAAATGCTTGATAACAATCACGATGAGTTTGAGCAAATGGAGAACCTATATAAAGAAGGTTTTAAGTCTGATAAGTATGTGTGGATTTAATCGACAAATGAGAACAAACAGATGACTTCTCGATGGAAGAGACGATGAAGCCTGCAAAAGGTATAATGAAAGCTCCATAAAGCAATGAAATGTTTAACTCAAATGCAACATCCTATTGACAAGGAATCTTAATAACTCAAAGGAAACTCTGTGTAGTGTTGAAAGGTATAATGTACTTGCATGTGCTGCACATCGAGGTTTGTGTAGTAGCGCTTGCTGCACATGGGTTTTGCTCCGATTCTAGAGGTGAAGGTAATTCACTTTGGGGACAGTCACAGAAGCGGATTTGTGAAGGGGTGAGGTTCTTAAGTTCTTGGCATGTACACTAGTCTCTAATGAGTTCAGTTGAAACTTACCAGAATAGTGTCATCTTTAAATTCAGTGGGGGAGGGGGGGGCTTGGCCAAGTCCTGTAAGATGGCGGACGTATAGAGCCTGAGTTCCTCTGCCTGGCTACCCTTTGGGCAGTCCACAGCCTTCCATAAGCTCCCACCGGCCCCACTGCGACACCCAAAGACCGGTAACTTGCTCCCACGCCCAGGGAAAGCACCATCGAGCGTGAAACGACAGCTCAACAAGTGTGCGGTGTCTTGGCCTGACAGACGCGGGGATGCACCGGAGGAGACCGCAATGGCCACCGTCTGTTGGGTCCAGCCAACTGCCCAAGAGGGTGCATCAACCAGTGTGGGGATCAGGGTACACTGGGTCCCCCGGCCATTCCTGATGTGGAGGCACATGGCATTACATCGTGCCTGGAGCCAGAGGAGACAGCTTCGCAGGTGGGTGCCTTGCTGGGGTCTCCAGAGGGGCCCAACAAGACCGCCTTGACCTCCTCAGCATTACAGTTCACCACTGGCCTGGCCCGAGGGAGGGGGCCTACGCCATGAGAACTGGCACACTCTGCACCCCCTGCTGCCTACAGCCTATTATTATGATTATATATGATTTGATAATGCGCACTTATCACCCCAATCAGGGATTCTCTGCTGACAGTCAACCCAAAGAAGCTGAACGCAAAATTTAAAACAGTACAGTTTTTAATGCTTTCCTAAATTTGCTGTAATCAGGGCAAGTTCGAACAGAAAGTGGCAGTTTTTTCCAGAGGGTAGGGACCAAGTAGAGGAAGGTTCTGCCACCACATCTAGAATGTCGAATGCGTGGGACCCACAGAAACTCCTTATCACTGGAGCGCAGGTTCCTAGTGGGATGGTAGCAGTTAAGCTACTGGCAAAGGTACTTAGGACCTTTGCCCTGCAGAACTTTGTAGGTTAAACAGCATATTTTAAATACTATTCTTTTTTTTACAGGTATCCAGTGTAAACATTTTAAAAGAGGAGTGGAGGGCATTCTGAGCGGCCAGTTATAAATCAGCTGTGTGGTAGTGATTTGCTCTACCTGTAATTTAGACAGTAGTGACTCATTGGTGGAAGCCAATAATGCATTTCCATAATGTAGCCAACTCACAACAAGATCCTGCACCAGGGTCTTTATGTCTGTAAGAGGGAAGAACTGGAGGGATTTCTTCAGTAAACATAGTATGTAGAAACAGGTACCTGTTATGGATAGAACTTGTTTTTTTCACATTAAGTGCCTGAGCTACCTTAACTCCAAGTTTTTTTACTACCTTACTTGGGGTAGGGGCCTTGCCTAGCTCCGGTGGCCACTAATCCAGAGTCCACAGTTCTTGGGCTTTCCCAAACAAAATGATCTCTGTTTTCCCTGGATTCAGCTGGAGAAAGTTATCCAGCCTCTACCCTGCAATAGCGTTCATTCCAGCCAAGAAGAAGTTCTTCACTTTGTCCATAGCCTCATCAAAGGAAATGACCAACTGTGTGTCAACTTTATATGACACAATATCAAACCCATATGCTCTGATGACTTTGGCGAGAGGTGCCACATAAATGTTAAATAATGTAGGGCTCAAGCATGAACCTTGGGGTGCCCCTTTGTTGCCCAACCTGGGCCTGGATTTGAAAGCTCCCTTCAAGATGCTCTGCATTCTGTCTTTCACAAACTCCTGGAACCAGACCAGGCAGACCACACAATCCCAATTCCTGTAGGCCTAGAAGTAGATTAGCCTGGGATAAAGTATCGAATGCTGTGGATAGGTCTAAGAACATGAGCATGGCTGGGATGTCAACGTCCAGCGAGCACCTGATAATATCAGTCACGGCCACCAAGGTGCTTGGCTCTAAAGCCTTATTGTGAAGTGTCCAAAATCTTATTCATTTTAAGATAGTCAGTTATTTATTGATTAGACCTTCCAGCAGCTTGTGGAAGAGAGGAAGCAGTGATATAGGTCTATAGTTCGAAAGGATTGACTGATTCATGTTGCTCTTCTTTTGGATAGGCGTAATCTGCAACCGAATTCCAGGCAGAGGGAGTTTTTCTTGCCTCTATAGATGAATTGAATAGCAATCTTACTGCCAGGGCGGTCTAGCTAGCGCATAGGGCTACGATCCTGGGTGGACAGGAGTTCGTTGGGGAACCTGATTTCTCTCTTTCAAGCACATGCTGAGTTTGTTACAGAGAGAGAGTTTTTAAATAATCCAGCCTGTAGCACCTGGAATTAGAAGAGGGGCTGTTGCTTAACTCGGCAGTAGATTGGTCTGACCTACTTGTGAAGTTTTGATAGATTAACTTGATCTTATCTTCAAAGTAATCAGCAAGGGAATCGCATAATTCCTGCATAGCACGAAATGGCTCTTTACAGGCAGGAGGATGGATCTCATTCAATGGTTCCCAGCTCCTAATTTTTCAGGACCTTTCATCAGCCACGCTGGCCAGGGGAAGTGCCCTCAAACCCCCCATTCTTAGTGCCCATAATACCAAACACCACTGTGCCCATCCATTAAGCATCCTCTTCAGCTGGAAGGGCAGGGCCCATACACTCACAACCCTGGCAGAGGTGGCTCATATGCTGGTGATGCCGATGGAGGTAAGAGTGGCTGGGGAGCATCCCCAGGCATCTACTTTAGGGGGGCAGGCATTCGCCAGCCTGGGTGGAAGACTTGAACCTAGCCCCACCATTTAGCAGATCTCAGCTCCCGGAACAACTCCGCTGCTTCTATGATGATGCAGCCCTTTCTGGTGACTAAAACTTGGCCCCTTTGGTTCTAGGTAGCTAGGTAGGCTCCTTCCAGATATATCCACTTGCTAACACTGGCACCAGGTGGGAGGGCTGGGGACCCGGCACTTGTTCGACACAGCCACTGATTCCCTCCTCCCTGTCTCACTCTTGATAGTGACACGGTCTACTGGACCTTCCCAGAACTTGACTTCATTCATTTGTTGCTTTGTTTCTCTTTGCTCTGTTGTTTATGGACATGATTGTAGTTATTGATTTGGGTTTGGGAGGGAAGGGAGGGTGGGATACACCGAAGTCTCTGGCTGCCCCATTCACTCTTTAGTCTACAGTAGGATCCCACAGCACACAACCCTTGCAAACTAATATTAACCCCCTCACTCTATGGGTCATCATGTACCACGTAGGGGTCTTAACAAACTCTCTAAACATGGCGCCATTCTGGGAGAGCTCCAGGCAACTGAAGCATCCATTTGCCTACTCCAAGAAACCCATCTTCTATACACTGATACACTCATACACGTAGACTCTCCTCTCGCAAGTTCTCGCTCCAGTACCATGTCTCCTCCAAGGCCAAAAAGGCAGGAGTGGTGATTCTCCTTTCCCAATCCCTACACTTCATGAAGCATGACCACAAATCTGACAAAGAGGGTAGATGGGTAGCACTCAACTGTACATAGGCCGGCCCAATGTATAACTTATGTAGATTCCACGAATACCAGCCGAGAGGCCTTCCTCTGATCCATGCTGCAAACTATCACAGCTTTCATGCAGGGCTCCCCGATTCTAAGGGAGGACTTTAACTTGGTTCCCAATACACAAGGCAAATCACAACACTGCCACGGAGGGACCCCTGTCCTGTCCCCATAGGGCCACACGTGGCTCACAGATATTGGCCTTCTTGTTGCCTGGTGCAGCTCCCTAACGATTGACTAATCTGGTGCCCATCGCACCTAAGCCAGGATAGATCTCATGATCATAGACATGTGGCTTGAGGTTGCCCTCCTCGAGGCTGACCACCTTCCTTTGACTCTCTCCGACCATGACTCTGTGGTGTCAATCTCCTCACCCGCGCTCCGGGGTGTCCTGGCGTCTGTAGACTCCCTTCCCCACTACCCCGTTGAGATGGATGCAATCAGATCCTCTCACATGGAATATGTGTCCCTCAATGATACCAGGGGCGTGGACAGGAGGATTGTCTGAGATGCCCTGAAAGCTGTGGCACAGGGGGCCTTCATCCGAGAGGCCATCCAACTCAAATTGGTGCGAGACCACACAAGGGCCAGGTTGGCTGCATAGTTGACTGACCTCGAACAACATCATAAATGCACACCCACGAAAAAACTCTGGTGGCAGGCCTTGATGGTCAGGGGCCAACTCCACACCCTGCAGTTGGATAAGGCTAATTACCTCCTCACAAGGCTGGGGGTTCGGTATACTAAGGGGGACAAGCTCCAGGCTTTTTGCTGCTCCTACCAATCACTGTACGCGGCATCCCTGGCACCCCGGGACCTCAGCCATGCCTACCTTAATTCGGTCTCCCTCCCTCATCTTTCAGCACCTGCTGTGGCATTTCTTAACCACTCTATAACCCCCAAGGAGATCCTGGATGGCGTCGGCTAATTTAAGCCCTAGAAGGCCCCAGGTTGCGTGGCTTTACAGCGTACGTTTTTTAAACAGTTCACCCTTCAACTTCTCCCCATCCTGCTGCCCTTTTCAATAAACTAACTGATATCTCTGTGACATCCCGTAGCATGTCTGAAGTCTCCATTATCTTAATCTCCAAACCAGGCAAAGATCCATTGCTATGCTCTTCCTACCACCCCATCTCCCTGTTTAACCTGGACCTAAGGTCTTAGCCAACCATCTGGATAAACTCCTTCCAAACCTGATCCACCCTGACAAGGGCAGCTTTGTTCTACACTGCACCACTGGCGATAAGGCCAAGCAGGTCTTGCAGCTCATTGACAATGCCAGGAAAAAGGGCAGAGTGGCAGTTCTCCTTTCCCTGGATGCCGAAAAGGGTCTTGACATGGTGGACTGGGGAATACTCTTTGAGGTGTTACAGAAATATGGCATGGGACTTCTATTCCAAAGCTGGACATCTGTGCTCTATGCATCACCCACAGCCAGGGTCCGAGCTAGCAGACAAGCTTCAACACCCTTGCCTATCTCCCGCAGCACCCAATTGGGGGGACCGATCTCTCCCCCTCATCTTTGAACTTTTCCTGGATCTCCTCCTGAGAGACCACCCACAGATACATGGTATCTCCTTCTGTCGTGACACATTCAAGGTAATAGCCTTCGCAGATGACCTCCTTCTGATCCTTACAGCTCCCCGTCAGCGATTGTCCCCCTTCTCAAGAAATTCCGAATGGTGGCTGGCCTCCAGATCATCATGACCGAGTCTGAGGGTCTGGTCCTTGTGGGCAGGTGAATGGAAAGTGGCGGTCTCCCTCAACACCACCACACACTTATGCTGGAATATGTACCATGTCCGATACCTGAGCATTAAACGCACACCCAACCTTCAGGTGTGTGGATGTCTCAACTTTGATTGCCTCCTCCGCAAGGCTAAAGCCACCATAGCTGCATGGAGAAACCATTCCTTCTTTTGGGTGGATGGATAGCTGCATTCAAGATGCCCCTACTCCAGCGGATTCTTTATTGTAATAATATTGTACTTTACATTACAAAAACCTTAGAAATTCACTAATTCAGCGCGAATTAGGGGAAAGACTCACCCAGTGACCTGTCCAGTGTGCTGCTGACATCGCCGTTCTCCCTCCCGCTGCCGCAACCGGACATCCAGCGGCCGTCGCGTGGAGGGAGACTACATTACCCAGCCTGCCCTGGTATTCAGTGACGCTTTTCCCGCGCCCGGAGGAGAGATTTAAGCCTGCACAGAACGGAGGAGCGGGTGGAGCGCGAATTAGGGGAAAGACTCACCCAGTGACCTGTCCAGTGTGCTGCTGACATCGCCGTTCTCCCTCCCGCTGCCGCAACCGGACATCCAGCGGCCGTCGCGTGGAGGGAGACTACATTACCCAGCCTGCCCTGGTATTCAGTGACGCTTTTCCCGCGCCAGGAGGAGAGATTTAAGCCTGCACAGAACGGAGGAGCGGGTGGAGCGCGAATTAGGGGAAAGACTCACCCAGTGACCTGTCCAGTGTGCTGCTGACATCGCCGTTCTCCCTCCCGCTGCCGCAACCGGACATCCAGCGGCCGTCGCGTGGAGGGAGACTACATTACCCAGCCTGCCCTGGTATTCAGTGACGCTTTTCCCGCGCCCGGAGGAGAGATTTAAGCCTGCACAGAACGGAGGAGCGGGTGGAGCGCGAATTAGGGGAAAGACTCACCCAGTGACCTGTCCAGTGTGCTGCTGACATCGCCGTTCTCCCTCCCGCTGCCGCAACCGGACATCCAGCGGCCGTCGCGTGGAGGGAGACTACATTACCCAGCCTGCCCTGGTATTCAGTGACGCTTTTCCCGCGCCCGGAGGAGCGATTTAAGCCTGCACAGCACCGCGTCGCGGGATCGCGCGCGGGTCGCGCCGGGCGAAGCCCGGGCAAAGGGCGGGCCCTCTGTGGCCCTCCGAGGCCCGAAGAGACTGGACTGGGCCAGGTACTTTGCAGCTGTGTTCCGTACAACAATTATAACTCATAGCTGTTTATTATTACATGTTCTGGTAGTCTATTTGAGGGGGTTATTTATCCCACTATATTTGTGGGCTTAGCGGGCTTGCCTTGGGTGCAGTTCCTCTCTTCTCTTGCCTGATTGTAATGACTGACGTCGGCAAATTACCTGCCCTGATGACTAAGGGCAAAGACGAGAGGCATTTGCACACCACAGGCCCTATGGATAGCTATCTTATTAAAAAAGTAAGTCAGATTAACATTGATAGGAGGGCCTCCTTGGGCAAGGTGAGTCCCATTAGACTTCTTGAAGACATAACCCCTCCCTTACTGGCTCCGACTATCATGACTAGTAATATCTCTTGTGGAGCAAATAAGAGTACCACGATTACCGCTCAGGTGCATAACGCTAGGCATTCTAGTGCTACTTCACAGCTCC
Source organism: Triturus cristatus (assembly GCF_964204655.1). Classification (NCBI taxonomy): domain Eukaryota; kingdom Metazoa; phylum Chordata; class Amphibia; order Caudata; family Salamandridae; genus Triturus; species Triturus cristatus. The sequence continues at coordinate 958,313,324 of NC_140585.1, read as the reverse complement.
CATTGCCACCTGCCAAAACGGCTAGAAAATATACAAAGGTAAAACGCAGACATAGGGGGAAGCATGCACAACAAAGTTCAGCAACCCTCAAACAAAAAGTTTGCTCCCTAATACAGTCTCCCTTGGATAAAAACCCTGCTTCAGGGCATTTGGATGCAGTGCCATTCTTAACGCTCCAATCAAATAATTCTCCTTTATTTCCTACTTCACCTCGTAAATCTGCTGTTGAAGATCTTACAGGGTCAGGCGTGGTTAATTGTTCTGTAACTGATTCCCCCTTAAACACGCCCATCAATGCCTCTGCATCTCTGCTGAGCTTTTGCTCTAGCAGTGTTGATGAAGGCTCTCCAAATTTGCTCAGCTTTTCTCCTGCCTCACCCCCTATATTAACTAATGGGGAATCTAAAGGGACTAATTGTGACAATGGCTCTGAAGATTCAACTTTAAAATGGCTATCCGAGAACCTGAAGAAAATTATCACCCCAATTTTGATGGATACGATGGCCCAAGTGTCTGTTCTTAATCTGCCTCTAAAGACCAATTATGGTTGCACGACTGCGACCGACACTTTGGCCAAAATCGACCAAGTGATGAAACCCCTAATACAGCCCCTTCTGGATAATATTTCATTATTAAACACTCGCTTGGATTCTATAGAGAAAAAGCTGGCAGATAATACTCTTGCTATTTCGGGCTGCGTGTCAGGTTTAAAAAACATCACTTCTTTTTATACACCCGCTAAAGCCTTGACAAACACTAGCTCTGGACCTCCAAGCCATCCTACTATTTTACCATCTACTCAGAAGGGTTACTTGCCATCTCATCCTCTTTCCCCTATAATACCCACACTAACGAATAACATTGCACACAGTAAGACATCTGATAATTCAAAAGTCAATCCAAGTCTAGACTCAAAATCAGTCCCACCACAAAGTCTTGATAATCCAGCCACTAAAAACTTTGGGATTGGAAGTGACCTTAATAAAGACTGGCAAAATAGCGCAATAGTGGACCTTCCTCCTGAAGCTGCCCCGTACGTAATCATTTTAGCCGGCGTTCCCGAGCTCCCTATTGGGACTAGGGAAGATTATCAAGGTCTTCGGAACAAAGTTGTTTACCGGTTGCGTAAAAACAGATCCTTGCCTGCTTATATTAATGGGGAAATATTGCACGTGAGGCGTTGTGAATGGGTGGGGGTGCGTCCCAAAGACAAAAAAGGGGACGTAATTATTGTGAATTTTAAAGATCATAGGGCAGTTAGGCACATTGGGGACTGGTATGTCCACAGTAGTAGTGATGCTATTTCTACACATTACTTGAATTATTTTTATCCATATGTGCCAACTCCATCCCCTATGAACCAGGCGGATAGATGGCAGACAGTCACTAGGTCTGCTCGTATTCATCATGGTCATAGCCGGACTCCCTTTGTACAACCTCGTGGTCCATATAATCACCATCAGTACTTCAGACACCCTTACTCCTTGCATAGAGGCCCGAATAATTATACATGGGACGGGAATGACATTGCCCCGTCCATTTATAATTTGCCTACTCAAAACCATTTTGATGTTTTTTCAGGTTTGGAATTTGTGGATTGACATAGGAAAACTGTATGTGACAATTTTTCCATTAGGCTAGGGCCTAAACTCGATAATGTCCCGTTGATCCCCAAAGTTCAGGCCCCCTTACCTCTCACTGAGGACGCTACCCCGGTACAAATTACCCAGACTTTGATTAATGACAACATAAGTGAGGTTAGCTGTAGTAACACTCACAAGGCTCTCTTCTTACTCAAATCAAACGTTGAGGGACCTATTGGTCCCTCTACTTGTACTCAACCTGAGGAAACAAAGGTATCTTCCTCCCAAAGTAATCAAGGTACTAAAGTAATCAGGAAAGCCTGTACATTCTTATTCTGGAATGTGGCCGGTTTAAGGGAGAAAATCAACAATCCATCATGGGGCTCCATTATTGAGGGCCATGATATGAAGTACTGGGTAATTTAGACCCAGCGGTGCAGGGACACACACCCTATGACTTCTGGGTTCACCCTGTTCCGGACCTACAGAAACACAGAGTCTTCTGGGTGAAGTCAAAGAATCGTTTATTGGCTGCAGACCAATTACAGGTATCCTAGAAGTACACCAGCGTGTATGTTCTCAGGAGACTGCTGAAAATCATAGGAATGGACTTCATCTTAAATACCCTTTTTCCTGCCTCAAGCATACATTCCTAGGTTTTATGATACGGCAATATGCAAGTGTACATTACAAAGAAAAGGCAGAGTCATGATGACCATCCCACATTCCAGTTCGGCCAGCCCACAATGATTTACACAACAAGGTTCAGATCCCACATTACATGTAAACAGATCCCCCCAATAAACATGAGCATCTCCTGTTTTGGGAACCAAGCCATAAAGCAGGAACAGCCAGGTGCGAAAGAGATTAGCCAGGGGCTTGTGTAGAATGAAAGGGTTTTATGACGGGTCAAGCCCTGATGCTAATCACAGGTGGAGAGAGGAAGGGGAGCTCGTGAGACCAGTTTGACCCGGGGCAGCAGAGCCAGCTGCCCAGGTCACAGAGAAGTCAGAGAAGAAGCCCATGTACTGTGAGGCCCGTATTTGCTCCATTATAGCCTATGTGAGGGCAATGACAAGATGGCCACTGCTTCAAAAATGGAACCCGCGTAGTGCAGCAGAATAACGTGTACACAGTGCATTCATAGCTAGAACGATAAGTAAAGCACTCGTACATGCCGCATTTACCATTTGCGGTTCGCTAATACCAAGATAGACAGGGGTAGGGCCCTGTTCCCTACGTGGTCCCGAATATTAAAGTACGACAGACCCTCCTTTTGCCCTTACATAGGCAATCACTATACTCATCTTAATCCGAGTCTAGGTCAATGTTCACGAAGTCATGGAGATGTTGCTGTAGCATCATCCTATTACTTAGCTTGTCCCTCGATACAGGTTTCCTTACACATAAGGTAGCACAGAGGCCACATATCGCAGGAGCACACTGTATACACAGACAGAACAGGAAAAGAGTGGCTAAGATCATTCCAATGACCATCAGAACTTTCCAACCCCAGGCAGATATCAGTTCCCAGAACCACCCCACCAGTGACCAATCTCCCTTATCCACGTGTATGGATTCAGATATTTTATGGAGTTTGGAGATGGCTTGATACACTGTTGGAGCATTATCTGGTATGAAAATGCAGCAACTGGATTGGATAACCCTGCATACCCCACCGCGGTCTGCAAGAATAACGTCTAGAACCATGCGGTTCTGCAAAGTCATAAGGCGATCCGCTTGGAGCTCAGCTGTCAAATTACCAAGGGCACCAGCCGTTACATTAACGGTGGATTCAACCACACGAGTCAGCTGTCTCAGGTTCCTACTATTGACCATAGGTCCCCAAAACGGCAGGAAACCCAAGAAGAAGTCTCCCGCTTCCTGACCGGCAGTGTCCTCCTTACTAATCACACCTCTCACAACTCTGGTCTTGTGATAGTCGGAGGCGGCAGTAAATGTAGGCGGTAGCAGATTCGCAATATAACATGTGCCCGAGAAATCAGAGGGCAACCATGTATATGCTCGGTCATTACAGATGAAATATGTACCCTTGGCAGTTAAAAACGCAGGGGAAAACTGTGACGGGAACGTGTACGTTTCAGTGCAGTCACTTCTTCCCAGTTGAGCTCTAGGGTTCTGACCATTACCCTGTAAGCAGAACCGACCCATGTGGGGTACGACCCAGATTGGAGATGAGATTTTTCGCTGTCTTTCACCCAGACTAATACTATACCCCGTCGCGTTCCATCCTACATAAGGTCTCAACTCTTCTTTGGGAATGGATGAGTATGCATCAATATCCCTACTCATATCGGCAATTCCTCTCACTAAGGCTTTATTATTTGTACCAGGTCTGATGGAACGCGGTTGGCGAGGGGAGTATGTCTCTAGGGCGTAGAGAAACATGGTCTGGAATGCCCATGACGATCCATTATAACTATATGGCAGCACCAAATAAGGAATACCCTTGTTAATGGTATGTGGCATTAACCCACACACCCAGCAATTGGTCGTATTCACTACTAGTTGGTGCTGGTGCAAGAGCTGGATAAACGAGTTATTTACAAACTCCGATCGTCTGGTCTGTTCGTGTTCAGGCAAAGGGTGAAAAGAGTGAGAGGAGGCAGTAGAAAGAGGTATAGGCTGTTCAGTGGGTGCAATGGGCTTTTGAGTGGAGAAAAACACAAATCCTACAATAAACATCATAATACTACACAGTGTAAAAAGGCACAAAAAGACAAAACATTTACTTTTTACAATTCTACACATTCTGGTTTTAAAGTTCATTTCCTCAATCGGTCTCTCCATCTTAAAAAACTCCATCCTCTACTCGGGCCGCTCGCGGCGGATGAGTTTCTTCTGCTAAGGAGTACGCCTGTCAGTCCAGGGAAACGCCCTAGACCAACCAGAACCGTTGACCTAACGTCTTCGGCCTGTACCCCAAAGTCTTGGCACCGCGACCCTGCGGCAGAACCCGGATGGTGGTTCGAAAAACAAAAATCAAGAAAGTCCTTCAGATGGGAGAGCAAAAAGTGTCCAAAAAGGAAATAGTAAGGAAATCTTTATTTGTCCATGGGCCTGGGTCTCAAATTATAGCGGAGACGGCCAGGTGCCGTTTGGTCTTGGAACAAAAGTTCAGGCTCAGTGGTGTCCAGTCGATTTGATGGTGGCACAGCTTCCTGCAGAATATTGTCACTCTCTTGGACTGAAGCTGTGTCTTTTAGGCGTGCGTCACTGAATGGTACAAAACGAGGTACAGTGTCTGTCTCAGTGTCGGCGATACCCTCCTTGACCCACTGGTCATATGGCAGAGGCAAGGGGACTATTTTGCAGTGGGTACCATGTATCCAATGCTTCCTTCCTTTTACTCGCACCGCTGATCTCGTCGACAGGAGCACAAGATGAGGGCCGATCCAGCGAGGCTCGTCGTTGCCCTTACGCTGGAAATTCCGGACCAGGACCCACGAACCAGGGTTGATAGGGTGTCCAGGAGGTTCAGAAGCTTGGGGAAGAGTATCATGTACCTGTTGGTGCAAAACACGCAGTTTAACAGTCAAATCATACAGGTAATCGAGCAGTACTGGATGCTCAATCTCACTGAACTTCGTAGGCCTTGGCACACCCCATACGTTGGCCGGACGGCCAAAGACTACTTCATAGGGACTAAGTCCCACTCGTGAGTGTATGGTCATTCTGGTGGACAGGAGTGCTAAAGGCAGGGCGTCAGGCCATTTAAGACCGGTGCTCGCCTGGATTTTGGCCAGCTTGAGCTTTAAGGCTCCATTGTAGCGCTCTACTAGTCCAGCTGATTGGGGGTGATTTGCAGCGTGGAACTTCTGCTTTATCCCTAGCCCTTCACATACATTCTTCATCACTTTACCCACAAACTCACTTCCGTTATCACACCACACCATTCTTGGCATTCCAAACCTGGGGAAAAACTCCTTCACAAGGGCTTTGGCTGTGGATAGGGCAGTGTTATCTTTCAGAGGATAAGCCTCTATCCATTTTGAGAAAGCACAAACAACCACCAGTACATATTTCAGGTTGTTGCATCTTTCCATGTGAATAAAGTCCAGCTGCAAAACTTCAAATGGACATGATGGGGGTGCAAAGTGACCGGCTGGAGTTGGGGTTCCCCTACCAGGGTTGTATTTCAAGCATACCATGCAATTCTTGACCACATTCTCTGCACACTTGGGAATCCCAGCATTCTGCCATACTGGAGCCAACAACTTACAGATACCTTTCGTACTGATATGTGCCATTCCATGTGCCATAGTAACCACTGGAAGCACATATGCATCAGGCAACAACCATCGCTTATGTTCTGTCAGATCAATCCAACAACCATTCTCATCCAACTTACCCATACTCTCTCTCCACTTGCTTAACTCTTCCTCTGTGGCTTCAGCCTGAAGCGACTTCACACTCTCTATTGTGTTCTCACACATTCCAACATCATTAACCCATCTTGCGGGGCCTGCAACATACATTCTAGTCTTCACATTCTGTGCTGTTTCTTTCGCGGTCTCATCAGCAAACGCATTCCCACGTCCAACATCATCTGTAACTTTCCTGTGCGCACTGCATTTCATGATCGCAACTTGCAACGGTAGGGTCAGTGACTCAAGGAGATCATTCACCAACTTGCCATTCTGAATTTTAGCTCCATGCGACGTCAGGAACCCACGCTCTTTCCACAGTCGTCCAAAATTATGAGCCACGCCAAAGGCGTACTGGCTATCTGTGTATATATTAACTCTCATTCCTTCAGACAACACACATGCTCTCGTGAGGGCAATTAATTCTGCTGCTTGGGCCGAATTATGTGGCACTCGTGCAGTTTCCACGACCGTGTGTAAAGTCGTGATAGCATATGCAGCAGTCGTGTCACCATTAGGGAGTTTGAAACAGGACCCATCTACCCATAAAGTGCCATCACACTCAGTCAGGGGAGTATCTTTGAGATCTACTCTCCCTTTCGTCTCTTCTTCTGTTCTGAACAGACAATCATGTTGCTCAATCTCATCTGAGTCTGCTGGAATTGGCAATAACGTAGCTGGATTCAGCGTATTACATCTTTTTATGTGTATATGATTCGCTAACAGTGTGAGTTCATACCCTGATAATCGCGCACTAGTCAAGTGTTGTGTCTTGGTCCTATTTAATAATGTGTCTACAGCGTGTGGGACCATAACGATCAATGTGTTGTCCATTACCAGACCAGCAGATTGTCGGATAGACATTGCTGCAGCAGCTGTCGCTCTCAGACAGCTTGGCAATGCCCTCGCTACAGGGTCCAAGGTGGATGAAAAATACGCGCATGGGCGCGGTCTGTCGCCAAAAGGCTGTGTTAACACTGACAACGCACATCCATCTTTCTCGTGAACATACAATGTAAAAGGCTTGCTATAGTCAGGAGTGCCCAACACAGGTGCTGAACACAATGCATTGCGCAATTCCACAAAACTTTTCTGGCACTCTTCAGACCATGGGATAGGATTCGGTGTGTCTTTGCATGTTAATGCTAATAAAGGTTTTGCCAACAAAGAAAAACTAGGAATCCAATGCCTACAGTATGAAGTAATGCCCAAGAAAGCACGCACTTCTCTCTGTGTTTTTGGCACACTCAACTGTGCAATGGCTTGAATTCTTTCTGGGGTCAGTTTCCTTCCCTCCTTCGATAAGAGATGACCTAAGTAGGTCACTTCTTGTCGACAATATTGCAGCTTAGAGAGAGACACTTTGTGATGAAAAGCGGATAAATGGCGCAACAATGACAATGTGGCTTCTTTACAGATCTTCTCAGTATCCGCGGCGATTAGTAGATCGTCCACGTACTGAATCAGGATAGCGCCACTAGGTAAGACAAGTGCATCAAGCTGCGCTTTCAAAGCTTGACTGTATATGGATGGACTCTCGCAGTAGCCCTGGGGAGCGCGTTTGAAGCGGAAGCTTCGGCCTCCCAGACTAAAACCAAAAATGTCTCTGCTCTCTTCTGCAATTGGGATACTAAAGAAAGCATTTTTTAAATCAATCACTGAAAACCATGCAGCAGAGGCTGGAATCATCGTTAACAAGGCAGTTATATCAGGGACAACCGGAAACTGTGGCACAACAATCTTATTAACCTCTCTAAGATCAATCACAAATCTGTAAACAGGTGGCTGTGAAGGGTCCGTTCGTTTTAAGACAGGTAAAATCGGACTATTGCAAACGTTGCCTCTTGTCTCTTCAATCACACCCTTATTAATCAAGTCGCCGACAATGTCTAACAATGCTTTCTGGCCTTCATTAGAGATTTTGTACTGGGGAATACGTGGCAGTCTGACATTAGTCTTTAAAGTCACCACGTATGGCGGTATCTCCAAGAGGCCCACGTCATTGGGACCAGTAGCCCAAAGGGCATCCGGAAGGGATGACAATTCAGGTGGCATTGTGTTTTTAGACAAGTACATTGGGGAAATCACTTTCTTGCCTAATGTAAGTTGTACTCCTGAAGGAGAACAGTACAGTGTAGCATGCAATCTTTTCAACAAATCTAATCCCAGCAAATTCTCACCACAACCTGTTGTCAGAATCAGGGGTGCTTTCAGCTCGCAAGGCCCAACAGAAAGTGACATGGGACTAGAAATCGGGTTCCTAACCGGGGCGCCAGAAAAACCTACCGAAACATTTATATCGCCAGACAAAGGTGCGCCAGGGAGTTTTGAATGCATGATTGAACTCTTTGCAGCACCAGTGTCTAGCAGAAAAGGCTCCGTTACATTTGCTGTAGTCACATCAACATACGGTCCACTCTGATCCACTGGCACTGAAACAACTCCCTCTCTCTGTCTATGGCTGTCCTAGTAATCACTACTTTCTGCATCACCGTCCTCCACATAATAATCATTATTGTAATACTGGGCCGTATTACTAGTCGCGTTAGCTTGCTGATCAAAGCTATTAATGGCGCTTTGGGGCGGAAGAGGACGCGCGTTCTGGGGAACACTTCCACGCCCTCTGCCTCTAGGAGCTTGCTGACCACCCCTACCTCTAGCGCCATACACATTACCGTTCCGTTGCATTAATTTAGGGCAACTATATTTATAATGACCTTCCTCTTTGCAGTATGAACATTGGTTGGGACCCACAGGGACACGTGGTTGATAATACCCATTCATTTGCTGATTGTTCTGAAATTGTTGGGGTTGGTGATAAACACCTTGGGGTTGCCTATAATTATTCTGACCTCCACGTGGTGGATAGGCCTGCTGTAAAAGGACCTTTGTCTTTAATTCCTTTGTTTTCTTCTCTGTCCTATCTTTCTCGTCTTTATCTCTATTTTCATAATACTGTGCAGTAGCCAGTATTTGCGCTGAGGAAGAAACAGCCCAAGAACTCTCTGAATCTTTCAACTTTTTACACAGGTCAGGAAGTAAATTCTGCACAAACTTATCCACAAATAACCGTTGGCCACCCTCAGTACTCATATCCTGCCCACTATGGTCAATAAACGTTTCCTCAAACCTAGTAAAGAAGTCTGACACTGTCTCATCCTTCTTCTGTTTACACGCAGATAACTTGTCCCAATTTACGCGCATTGCAGGCATTAGTGTCTTCATATATGTGATGATTCTACCAGGCAGTTCAGCTACTAAAGGCTCAGGTTTCGCGCCACCAGTTTGTCTAGTATCAGCAGCAATAATGTTAGCCCATGTATCCCCTAGTTCTGCATCGTGATCTGCATTACGTATTGACCCCCATAGAGGCTGTGGAACAACATCACCAAACAACATGTCTATGTCTGCCAAATTCATAATGCATGATCCTGCTGTTTGTGACAACTCTTTATAATAACCTGCTGGGTTTTTACGGGGATCGGGTAATGTCTGCTTAAGCGCTAACACCTCAGAGCGCTTCCATGGAACATGCACCCAAACACGTTGGAAATGCGCTGGCACAGCGGGGTTACCACCGGCAGCTGCGACTGCTTCCTTCCATACCGGGGGAACTTCTCTCATGGGGTATTGTCGCGCTTTTACCTTTTTCCCCACAAGGACATCTTGTTCAAACAATGACTGTTGACAATCATCATTCCTGAAGGACAATACAACTGCAACTGCTTTATCTATATCGCGGTCCACGATTATACCAGTTCCAAAATCAAACCTCACTCTACACAATTCCTGCGGGCTCGGATTTTTACCACTATCCTCCAATTCTTCAGAGAGAAATTCGCACATTTTCTCAAACACATATCTCTGTTTTGGGGCATCCCATTGATGGAAAACGCTGACAACTGATTCCACATCATACAATGAAGGGAAAACAATCCATCTACGCGCCATGCTGTCTATTACCTTTTTCTCATCAGGGTTAGGCAATTGACTACGCAATTGCTTACGCCGTAAACCAGGAGTCGCACCAGACGACTCAAAGAGAGGCGACATTAATGTAGTAACCACATTAGCTAAACGCTGTCGCGCTGAAGGAGAAGTTGAAGCGGAAACAGGGGGAAAAACAGAGGGAAGAAAAGAGGATGTAGAAACGGGTACTGGAGTGGTGCAAGGAAGAGTGTTAGGGGAGGCAGCTGCTGAATTAGGCAAAGTCGCAGGAAGTGCGGGGGCAGTTGGAAACACAACTGGCAACCCTTGAGAGGGTTGCGCTACAGGGATAAGAGCCGGCTGCAAAGCAGCTGGCGGTTGCGGCAAAGCTTGCGGCATATTGACTGGAGGAGGCATATTCACAAGCTGGGGAGGCGCCGTGGCATTTTGCGCATACGGGGGTGGCGAACTCAACAAATGCGACATCAAGGGATCTTTCTCCTTTTCTTCTAACTCATTCTGCTTAGAATGTGGTAAAGCTGGGTAACATTTGTCAATCCCTAACTTGCGCTGCCTGTGTAATTGCTCGCTCATCTGCTCCTCCTCATTGTCTTTAAATTGTACAGCTGCTTGCATTACTGTCATACCTTTTTCTCTCTTATTCTTTTTCGCTAGCTTAATTTCCTTTTGTTTGGCTTCCTTTCGCCATAAGCGGAAAGAGTCAAACATCGCCGGCCGGGCTTTCTTCTTAAACAATTTAATTTCCAAATTATCTAAAATATCGGTATCAAAACTACCATTTTGGGGCCATTTTAAAACACCGTCTTTTCTGGTGTAGTGGATCCATACTTCGTTATATGCAACGGGGCCTACGCCATGTTTTACATAGAGCTCATAAGTTGGAGTTCCAACCGGAGGAACCGGGCATGATTCTTCCAGCTGGAAATCTCTTCCACAACCCAAACAAAATATTCTACCAAATATTCTAGAACCAGGCATCTTCGCTCACTAGTCTAGATCCAAACGTCAAAGGATTATCGATTACGATATTCTCGTGAATACACGAGTCCTCTGGCTTTGGGGTTTGCAAACACCAAATCACCTATTACCAAATCAAACCAAACGATCCCGAAGGATACCAAAACAAATGGGAGACGCTCCACGTATACTTAACTGAATATTGCTAATCGATGGCGTCACCAGAAGACTCTCTCGATTGTTTCGCTCTCTCAAACTCGTCAAGGGTCCAAAACAGGTCGATTAATCAGGGCAGCAGTCCTTCGTAGCCGTCGGGACGCGAAGAACCTCGCAGAAAAGACTTTCGGACCACGTCGACATGCAGGGGTCGATGAAGTGGCGGCCTTCCTCCGGAATTTCCACACAAAGCTCCTCACGAACCTCTGGCTTGGACTGGTACCGCTGAAATCGTCCCGAGTTGGGCGCCAAACTGAAGTACTGGGTAATTTAGACCCAGCGGTGCAGGGACACACACCCTATGACTTCTGGGTTCACCCTGTTCCGGACCTACAGAAACACAGAGTCTTCTGGGTGAAGTCAAAGAATCGTTTATTGGCTGCAGACCAATTACAGGTATCCTAGAAGTACACCAGCGTGTATGTTCTCAGGAGACTGCTGAAAATCATAGGAATGGACTTCATCTTAAATACCCTTTTTCCTGCCTCAAGCATACATTCCTAGGTTTTATGATACGGCAATATGCAAGTGTACATTACAAAGAAAAGGCAGAGTCATGATGACCATCCCACATTCCAGTTCGGCCAGCCCACAATGATTTACACAACAAGGTTCAGATCCCACATTACATGTAAACAGATCCCCCCAATAAACATGAGCATCTCCTGTTTTGGGAACCAAGCCATAAAGCAGGAACAGCCAGGTGCGAAAGAGATTAGCCAGGGGCTTGTGTAGAATGAAAGGGTTTTATGACGGGTCAAGCCCTGATGCTAATCACAGGTGGAGAGAGGAAGGGGAGCTCGTGAGACCAGTTTGACCCGGGGCAGCAGAGCCAGCTGCCCAGGTCACAGAGAAGTCAGAGAAGAAGCCCATGTACTGTGAGGCCCGTATTTGCTCCATTATAGCCTATGTGAGGGCAATGACAAGATGGCCACTGCTTCAAAAATGGAACCCGCGTAGTGCAGCAGAATAACGTGTACACAGTGCATTCATAGCTAGAACGATAAGTAAAGCACTCGTACATGCCGCATTTACCATTTGCGGTTCGCTAATACCAAGATAGACAGGGGTAGGGCCCTGTTCCCTACGTGGTCCCGAATATTAAAGTACGACAGATATCCTGGCTTTCCAGGAAACCTGGTCCTTGGATCCGGTAAATATTAATGGATACAGAAGTTTTTTCACCCCGGCTGTGGGGAGCACCCATGGAAGAGCTAAGGGGGGTCTACTAACCTTAGTTTCCAATCAGCTTAAATACGAGGTTATCCGGTTTTCTCCTAAATCTAGTTTTTATCATTTAATAATTTTAAGGAATAGCAAGGGACTAAATGTCGCTGTAATTAATTTCTATAATAATATACCAAGGAAAGAAATCCCCAGCGTTCTATCCACGCTGAGGGATGATATACATTATGAAATAGACAAAACCGATAGAGAAGTTATGTTTGTTTGGGGGGGGGATTTTAACTGTAAACTCTGCACTAAAGGTAAACAGGGTTTATGCGGTTTAACTATCGAACAGGAAACAAATTCAACTCATTTTGAACATTCTCTGATTGGGGATTTACTAAATGACATATTGTTTATGTATGATTTAGGTTTTGTAAATGAAATTGCTCAAATGCCCTCTATCTTTGTGCCAACTTTTGTCGGTAGAGGAGCACTGTCTATTATTGATTTTATTATTGCCTCTAATAGCTGTCGCCACAATATTATTAAGTTCAATATTATAGACCAGCCAGTGAGTGACCATCTGCCTCAGATTATGGAAATTGAAAATCTTTTTTTGGACCAACAAACGGACGCGCCTTCGCTTCATGTAGTTTCGGACGTGGTCCTTGGTAGACAAAACGGGTATAGCTTAAAATGGAATAAGGTGGTCCCGGAAAGGTTTTTAGATAAATTACTGGGTATCTGCTCTACCAGTTTCGCCACATGCTTGGACGATAATTCTAGTCCTGATTCTATAATTGAACATTTTAACTTAATAGCTCTCACTATTAAGGAAGATTTATGGGTTGTGGCAAATGATAGGGCAAAGGGTAAAAGGAGCTAGTTTGACAACGCTTGCACCAGCTCCTTAACCTCCCTGAAAAGAGCTATCCACCAAGTACCACGTAATACTACTGAAATAAGAATCTGCAGGAAAGCATATAATGAAGCCCTAACAAATAGGAAAATGGTTATAAAAAAGGAGGCCCTGGAAGCGCTATGCGAAGCGTCACAACAGAAGGATGCGTCTGCCTTCTGGAAGGCTGTTAATACCCCTCTTCTTTATGATAACACCAAGGCGCGTATAGAAAATGCCATCACTGAGGAGGATTGGGTTATGCATTTTTCTTGTCTTTATACGCCGCATGACAATCTTCATATTACTGATATTTCTCCCGGGGTCCATATAGCGGACAAGGTAGTTAAACTGGTTGTAAATTTGGAGGAAGTCAACTTGGCTTTGAATGCAACGAAGGGTGGCAAGGCTGCAGGGCCTGATGGTATCCCTGCTGACCTGTTTAAAGATAATGTTGAGCTCTGGGGCCCCATGCTTGTGCAATTATTTAATGCATCTCTGGCTAGGGGCCTAAATCCGTCCTGGTTCACCTCCGTGATTGTACCTATCTATAAGAAGGGCGACAGGCAATCCTGCGCCTGCTACAGACCAATTTCTCTATTAGATTCGTCAGTCAAGATTCTTGGGAGAATCATTTTGGTCAGACTGCAAACCTGGGCAGAAGAAAATAAAATAATGAGCGATTTACAATATGGTTTCCAAAAGGGTATTGGAACTCAAGAACAGTGCCTAAACTTAATGATTATACAATCAAAATACCTGAGGATCAAGGGGGAGCGCCTCTATCTCACATTCGTCGACCTTTCATCGGCGTTTGACTGCGTCTCCCATGCTAAATTATGGACCATTTTAAGAGAGATAGGCGTGGAAGATTCCATTGTTTGTTTTTTGAAGGATCTTTATTCAGGTGCCTCAGCTTCGGTCCGCCTCGGCCGTGAGGGTCAATGTACAAGGTCATCCCAGGTTGGCCGGGGCGTTCGCCAGGGCTGCGTCCTGGCACCCTTTTTATTTTTGTTGTATATTAATGGCCTTGAGCGTCATCTTCTGCGTGATCGCGGGGACATACCTAGGGTTGGGGGGAGGTTTATCCCCGCACTTCTGTATGCGGATGACGCGGTTTTAATGGCCCGCACTCCCGTGGCTTTACAAAATTTGATAAAATCTTTTGAGTGCTTTATGTCTAGTCTAGACTTAAAAGTTAATTGCACTAAAACTTTTTCAATGAACTGTGGCACTAAATCTGGTAATCATGCAAAAAGAATGTTTTTAAATAACGTTCCATTGGAATCTACCTCTATCTTCCCATACCCTTGGCGTACTGTTCCATGAAACTGGGGCATGGTCTCACGCGGTAAAGGCAAGAACTCTCCTGTTTCAAAAAACTACAATGGCCCTAATGAATTTTATTAAAAAACTGGGAAAGAAACCAATTAAGGAAATTTTAACTATTTATAAAGCTACATGTACCTCGGTTGCTATGTATGGCTCGGGCCTCTGGGGCCACACTAACATTGATCTACTTCAGAAAGCTGAGAATAGGTTTCTGAGACATGTTTTGAGAGTCCCCCAAAGTGTCGCGACCTATATTTGTCATTCTGAACTTGGCCTAAACTATATATCTGATTTGATCAGAATTCAACCTATTCTTCTGTGGCACAGGGTTTGGACAACTGATGAGTGCTCCCTGAATCGAGCCATCCTTCAGGATGTTATAAAACTGGAAAACGTGGACCGTTTAGATTGGCTAAACTACATCAAATCATTTTTTGCCAAAATTGGTCGCCAACACCATTTTGCAGATCCATCCTCAATGGAAGGTTTATCCAGGAATCTTCTGTCCAAACTATCCCTGGATTACCTTATAGAAAATAGAAGCCAAGAGGAATTGAAGAAAAAAACTGTGTCTCTGCATTTTTCCCTTCTAACGAGCAGTAGCCTGCAGCCTTACTTAACCTTGCCGATGTCTAATTATGAACGTTTTATCCTGACTCGTTTTAGATTGTCTATTGTTTTTAGATTATTGTCTTTTCCAGTTATGAATTCTTGGCCATCGAGCCTACCATTATGTCCGTGTGATGACTTTTCATCCCAGTCAGATATTCATATTCTGTTTTTCTGCACCTTTTATACCTTACCTCGTAAGACATATATTATTCCACTCCTCAAAGAATGGAAAATTAACAAATGTCGCTTGGCTTTCTTAGAGCTTCAGAGAATGGACACTGTTCTTACTGTTACCGCAGTTTTAACTTATTTAAAAAACGTTTTTAAACTTAGGAAATCACTGAGTCTAGATGTATTTTAAGTTTACCTTTCTCCCTTTTATATCTTCTTGTGTCTGTATCTAAATTGTAATTTAATGCTGTAACTTTCATGGTTTTTTGTCTTTAAAACCGAATAAAGTATTCTTGACTTGACTTGACACTAACAAATACAAAGGTTAAAGTGAATTATAGTTAAATGAATATGTCAGTTAAAAACTTTCATTTTAAACTCAAAATACCGAAATTCACTGGATATATTTCCCTCAAGTAACTATAATTCATGGCTTCCAGGCATGCCCTTCCACATTCCGAAAGATGACGTATCTTGCTAACAGATACTTTGCATACAATACATTTGGGCAGGCGGAGGCTCCCAGTTGGCACAAAGATATGTATGAAACACTTTAGGGCTGGTGAGCTGGGCCATACCCCAACCTCATTTTATACTACCAAGCCTTTCAACCTAGGAAAGTAATTGAAGGGTTTAGGGTGGAATCCGACAAACAATGCTGCCACATTGATCAGATCCTGGCAGCTCGGACCTTGGGTGAGGTCCTGTGGTTTCCTTGGGTTATGAGAGGCAGGCCAATGTATATTTCCCATGTCACGTGCTCCACAGTATCTGTGTGGGACTTGATTGCGATCCGTAAAGGCCTCACCTCCTTCCCATCCCCATTACACCCATAGTTGATAACACAGACTTCACACCTGGCACATTTACAAAATAATAAGAGATATGGAGATCTAGGGGCTGCTTCCACCTCCAAGACTTTTACGATAGCGACACCCTGAAGTTCTTTGAGGTCCTCTGGTATGACCAGGATATAACAGAATTTGAATGTTTTCCCTACTTGCAAATTTCCCATTGGATCACACATTCCTTGATTTGGTCAGGCACCACCAGGTCCTTGACTCAGGGGCAGCTCCTCCACTAAGTGAAGGAGCGTCGCCCCACTGCTTCTCGCAGTTTGAGAAGCAGAAGCATAAAATGGTAAAAACTTTCCGTTATTAAAGTTTTATGTTTGGTTGCGGTCTGGTGGGTGGGTGGGGCTGCTCTGAGAGTAAGGGAACGAGGAGTGGTGTGCCTGCCCACTCCTGAGTGCGCAAAGACTGTTTGGTTGGCCAAACCAGTCATGCATACTCTGCCTTTTTTCCATGTAAGCTGCATGCAGCCTTCATGGAGAAAATGGCCTCTCCATTATTCCCTGGTTGGTTGACGTCCTGACTAATCACAACGCTGCTTGAGCAGCGTTGTGATTGGATAAGGGGAGGGAGGAAGCCTGGCTGCCTGCTTCTGCTTCCTGTTCCTGGAGAGCAGGAGAGCAGAGAATACGCAGGACCCGGTCGTCAGAAATGTAAGTTTAATTATCTTTATTTTTTTATTTTTAGTTAAATTAACCTCCATCCCCGCGCAACCTCCCCTCCCCACCCTCGAGTCGTGCCGGCCGCAACTGCCTTGACTCCATTCAAACATTTCCTACAACGCCTCTCCACTACACGACACTTGGTCTCATAGATATACTCTATGTCCAACACATCACTTCCCACACATAGACAGTCCTTCCAAGAGCAATGGGAAAAAGACCTGAATATTTCCCTTGACCCTAAACAGTGGCACAAAATCGATATATACAATGCGAGCGTTCCCCTCCATGCCCAGGGCAGAGGGATCTTATACAAATTACTATTTCACAGGTACCTGACGCGAGCCAAACTCCATGCTACAGATTCTACACTCCCGGATACATGTTGGTGTGGTTATGGAGAACAAGGTACCCTTCTGCACATCATGTGGTCGTGCCCCTGCCTGTATGACTTCTGGGACAAAATGTTGCTCGCCATCTCCCAAATACAGTGCTAACCCCTTGACAATCTCCCTGAGATAGCCCTACTCAGCTCTATTTCGGGCAAGCGCATCTCCCTCCTCCTGCTAGCAGCCAAGCATATTATCATTTCCCTGTTGGGCAAGGTCACCTCTCCAACCTATGAGCAATGGCTCCACAAACTCTGGTATCTCCTGGGACATGTGAAGTTAGCCTACGACTTGCCGTTCACTCCCCTCTCTATCTCAAGCTGTGGAGCCCTGTCCTTTCCTATCTTAACAAACACTACAGAGGCCTGATGTGCCCTCAAACCCTGTGAGCCATAGGCCTGGAGGACCTTTCTGTCGTTCCACGCTTTGATAACCATGACCGCCAGAGGATTGAAGCCACCCAACCCTTTATTGTGACCACAGCTGGCTCGGGTGGGGGACTGGAAAAGGGGTTGAAGGGATTTTGGGGGAGGTTATAGGTGGCTGCCACCTTGTTTTGCCAGTTCTCCTTTTTTCACACAACCTGCAATAAACATATATTGAAACTAAAGTCAGTTAAAGGGGGTTCTGGAAGCTGTGCCTTTATTAAGAGGTTGGAACCGGAAGACAATTTGTTAACTGGGAATTGCAAAGATATTTCTGATGATTTCAGAAGGAAGAAAGCAGTGCTCTTGCATATGAATCCTAACTTAGGGTATATTGCTAATAAAATGGTTAGAGGACAAAGGACTTCAGTGTAGACAAGGAATAGGAAAGTCAACAGGAAAATGTGAAAAAGTCTCCCTTTATGAGTGGTCATCATCAATTTTTTCTGAACTGTATTGCTGTTTCTTAGACCCTAGAACAATGGAGTCCAGTGCCAGTAAGTGTGTGTGTGCCGTGACCCCCCTGGCACATGTAAAAACTAGCTGATCCCTTATTGGCATATTTAACTCTACTTCAGGGCCATAATATATGGTGTAAAACTGCACCATTGTCATAGAAAGTTAATGTCACCTGTTCACGTCAGAACTTATTGTATAAACATTGGTTCAGACCTGCTATTATAACCTGACTGCCGCAGTTTAAACCTGCAACTCCGACCTGTCAAAATAACCTTTTGACGGGTGAAAAAATCTTCCTTTTAAATATTAATAAGTCACCCCCTATTTAGGTCTTGTAGCCCACAAGTTAGGGTGCATGGTATTTAAAAGTGGAACACCTATAAATTGTTGTTGCTCCTAAACATTGAGGCCAGGATATTGCGGGACACTACTATTGTGGACAAAATATGAAGGGCCAAAATATCGAACAGTAATTATGTATAGAATTTCTATACCCAACTCCACACATATGTACCATGGCAACATATCTATCTTTAACACACAAAACTACTTGAGGTTACTTAACGTCACAGCTATCCATTAGTAGTTAGGACTTCTTTCGGAGAAGGTCATCAAAAGATTTTTGAGAGGACGTCTCACCCTTAACTTATCAAGGCATGCTTCATTATTTGATGACCTCTCACACTAGAGTAGGAAAAATGTCACCCCAGCGCACTCAACCGAGGGCAGCTACTCTGGAGCCTGAGAGTTCTTAGAAATCTGTTTCTAGGACAATGTCTTGGTGGTCACTGTTGTTCTTCAAGATTCTGCTCCATATAGAAGGACCCATTTTACATTGGTGTTAAAAAGCCTGATCTTGGTTTGCAGCGTTAGGTCCTCGGAGCTCCAGATCTTCTTAAGCTTAATAAAGGCAGACTTTGCTTCGCTGATTCTTGCCTTGACATCGGCATATGTGTCAAACTGCTTGTTTACGACACTTCCCAGGTAGGTGAATGACTCAACCTCTTCCAGTACATTGCCTGACACAGTGACTGCAGTTCTACAGGCCCTTCAGGATCTTCTTTTTTTCCCCCTGTGAATGTTGAGGCCAAGTTGTACTGATGTGGCTGCCACCCTGCCCCATTCCCAAGAGTCGATAAACATAATTGGGGAGGAGACCCCCCATCTCCTGGCAATTATTAATTTATTAAGGGTAGGGGGCATGAAGCCCCCCTCCCCGAGTATCATTAAGGCCCCAGTGATACCATCCCACAGGGTTATGCATTAAATTAAGGAGAGGGGGTGTGCAGCCTGCCTCTCTTGGCCATTTCCAGGCCCTTGGGTCCACATGCCAGGGCCGTTCATTAAGTTAGGGAGAGGAGGGCATGCAGCCCCTGTGCCTCTAAGAGGCCTCCAAGCCCTGGGGCATATAAACATAAGGGGGTAAGAAGCCCCCCTCCAATAGCCTTTGGCAAGGCCCAGGGACCCCATCCCTCGGGGCAGGCTCAGTCATTGCAGCCCAGGGACCCCATTCCCGAGGGACACAGACATCCCTGCTCACCAGAGCACAGGCAGGGAAGTGTTATGCGCTCCCACCTGGTGGAGCAGAAAGGTGCTCACACTGGGTGGGGCTACAAAATTTTCTCTCTGCCCGCCCTCTTGTGGATGGCGAAACACAGAATTGCTCCCGGCTGGTGGTAGCAAAAGAACAGCTACTCCATCAGGTGGGAGCAATACCGGCTCCTGCCGCACCTGAGATGGGTGTTGGCAGGGGAACCGGGCAGGGCTGTGGGGGTATAGGGGCGCCCCCACAATCCTCACCATAAAAAAAGCTATGTGGGGCCCCAGATGGGCACTGAGGCCCCCTAGTTTTAATTTTTTTTTTCTAAACAAGGTTCCAGCTCCTGCGCCGCCAATGGGGCTGCATGCAAGGAGTCAGAAGGGCCACATAGAGCCTGGCGCTCCCCCTGTGGAAATATTAATAAATGAGCGTCAGAAGCTGCTCATTTATTGTTCATTGCTATGGCGTGGGGCACTCAATAATGCCCTGCAAGGGCTTTTCCCTGATATTTTTTATATCCATGTGGTGCAAAAAGAAGGGGCAGAGGCACCATCAAGAATTTTCTTAATGTTGTGGGGAGCTACAGGGAATGCAGGGGTCCCTCAGCAACATAAAAAAGAATAATAGTAAGTCTCCTGGGTCATTAAATCCATGACCTCAAGAGAGCTTACCATATGTTTTTGAAGCACTCCTAGTTGGTGCCCTATTCTCTGCAGCTAGAGTGCTGAGCCCTCTTGTGGTTGTTTTTATGACCGCATTTTGTGGGCAGAAAAATTTTAAGACTTAAAGACTTTTTGAAATAAAACGTTATCAACGTTTTGAATGCTAATCACTTTTAATAAACATTGCATTGTATGAATTAATAAAATATTAATTTCCTTATAATAATAATATTACATATTTGTAAAGCGTGAATATATCACTCCTTAAGGTTTCAAGGCACTGGGAGGCATCGGGGAGATTAAGTGAGCTATTGCCCAGAGTCACATGGTGCTGAGCTGAGCTACCATTGGTGCCCCGCTGCACTACACCTCTCCCACTATAAATATTGGTGATTTTTTGACAAAGACAATAGGTCTGCTTTATATGTGTTGATATTCTGACCCCCTGATAAACCCAATTTTCCTACTATTTATGTTTTGGAGATCTGACTCTTGCATAGGATGAAAAGAGCCCAAGGATTGACAGTAACATTTTCAAAGTTCTTTATTAGTCAAATTTGTAAGTAAATTCAAAACAGAAAGTTCAGCCAACGCATTTCGTTCTCATAGAGAACTTCGTCAGGGCTTCTGAGGGCAATAACCCTTCCGAAGGGGGAATAGGATGGTTTGCCAAGCGTTAAGTGTGGACGCAAAAAACCTGGAATTTGTAGGGGTCAGAATGCCGCTTGATGTTCTCCTAAGGGCAATAACCCTTCCGAAGGGAAAATGGGATAGCTTGTCCAGCGTTATGTAAAAACACATAAAACCTGGACTGTGTGAGGGCCTAATAACCACTTAGTGTTCTCTATACGGCATGATTCATTTGGAGGTCACGGTCCCACTCTCAAAATGAATGCCATTCAGTAAGGCTCATCGAAGATGTAGATGTATCGGAGTCTGAATAAATAACGACGCAGATATACAATAAAGTAAACGCTCCAGTCAATAACTCTGGAGTTATGAGGGAATTAACCCGCAGCCAAGTAGGACCCGAAAGTCTGAGGACCAACGTCTGAAGTATGTGGGCAGCACTGCCGATGCCAATAACAACATTGCTCCAATGGGGTTCAGGGAAGATCGCGGTCTCGCGATCTGAGCCATTCTGGATCCAAAGCTATATCCAAGGGGCTCAACTGGTGCCCAGGACAGACCCAGCGGCAGGAGTTCAGTGGGGGCAATCCTGAACCCATCGGCCCAAAGACGCTGCAGTAGGGCCAGACCACCCAAAGATGAGATGGGGGTTGTTCCAGCTCCAGGAAAATCAGGAAGGCACAGACCGGACCCAGAGGCAGGTTCCACTTGGGAGTAGGGCATAGAGTAATGCCATTCACGTGCTTCATCCGAAGATCAGCACGATGAAGAAGAAGAGTACTTAGATTTCTTGTGAGACTTACACTACGACGTTGAGCATGAAGACAAGCACCTAGAATAACTAAATAAACAGGCCCTGGATCTTCCTTGCAAAAGAGACCTGGTGAACAGTGAAAGTAACCGGAGTCGGGTGACATGACAATGAGCTTGAAGGAGCACTCCTTCAGGGCCTTGGGATTCATAGCGCAGCAGTCCTCACAAGACTTGGAGTCATGGTACAGCTCTAAGCACAAAAGGCAGATGAAAGGGGGGTCAGTCACAGATATCTGTCTAACAGGAGACTTGGGGCTTGAACCCCACAGGTTTCTTGGGTGACATCCTAAGCACACTAGGAGACAATGTCTCTAAAAAAGACTTGACACAATGTCAATAAAGGGTTGGTCAAAAAATGACTGAAGGTAGCGGTCTCCGGATCTGCGCTGACTGGCGTGGAATGAAAAGAAATTATGGTAGTGCACTGAAGTGATGCCTATATAGGCACCACACACGTCACTTCCAGTGTGGACAACGCCGCCACCAATGCGGAGCCGAACGATGTCACCTACTGGTGGGCAAAGGTACTGCTTGAAAAATGTCCAGATTCGGTCTGACGCCTGAGGATTATTCTAAGCCTAAGGTAAAGAAAATGCAGCTAGAACTCATTATTAGATACATTCATCAGAACATAAAGTACCTGAGAGTAACACTAGATAAACAACAGCAGTGGTACTGGGGTACTGGATGTAGTGGTGCTGCAGCTGGTGAAGAAGTTAATTGGTAAGATAGACAATAAAAAGGCCTCTGATGTGTGGTCAGCTAGGAGCATTTGCTGATTTTTCAAAGACCGACTGCATAACGTGAGACAATTTTTTAAGTTGACCTTCTATTATATATTTTTTAACACAGAAATTCCTCAGGTTTTTTCCAGACAGTTTTGTTTAGCTAAACTAGGGAAACTCATACCCTAAAGCAGGAGAGTGTCAAAAAGGCAACTACAGTATGTTAAAACATTGGCATGATTCCAAAATAAAGATTACATGTATTTCAAATATTGCAAATGCATGGAAAGTACAAAGGATGAATATTTCTCTTAATTATGAAGTGTGAGGAGAGTAAATATGCTAGGCGGGTCTAAGCCAACTAGGACATTTTAAAGGTTTTATTACGTAAGCATAAAAGATTAAAACCGATTTCATGTTTCATGTCTTCTTTAATTTAAAATGGATAGAACTGCAAATGTAACTTAGCAGACAAGCCCAAAGTATTATTTGCAATTGCTACCATTTATCTTCCTTGTCCCATTTTGGTACGTATTCAGAGAAATGTGCAAGCTTTAAATATGCAGGAAAAACTGATTTTGCGAAATATGACGTTAGCAATGACACATGAAAGCCATGTCCCAAAACCCGCTGCACAACAATTGTGGTAAAAGCACATGGAAAAAGTGCAAAGCACACAATAATGGTGCGAGTTTAATACCCAATTTTTATTGCTAGTTATTCGCCCAGATCACCAGCATGGGATCTAAATTCAGTGGAAAAAGCTGTGTTTCCACCATATTTACAGAGCCAGTTCGCATTTGGCATCTTACTTAGGCTTAGTCTATGCTAGTGTTATGTTAGTGCAAAAGAAACAATTGATGGACGGAAAGCTGGACAATGCAAGCATTCACCCCTAGTCACAGGGATCTGGGTTTAACCCATCATTCTTTTGTTCACCACACCACCCCAGTTTGGACCCAGCCATATGCAAATCAGTCTTGACCCTGTTCCTTATGGGAACACTCCTGCCGGAACTGCCAAGCCAGGTCCTCCCTGGACCGGAAACAAGCGTCATGGGCACCGGTTTCAGGGACTCACCCATCAGCCAGACTAGCTTGAATACAGTGGTGAAGTGAACACGGGACTCACGTCTGGGCATACCCTTCCCACTTAGGGCGACAAATGCAAATGAATCAATTGATGGACAGAATGCAAGCATTCACCCCCAGTCACAAGGATCTGGGTTCAATCCATCATTGTTTTGTTCACCAAGCCACCCCAGTTTGGACCCAGCCATATGCTAATCAGTCTTGACCCTGTTCCTTATGGGATTTCCAAGCCAGGTCCTCTCTGGACCGTAAACAAGCATCCTGGGACTGGTTTCGGGGACTCGCCCCTCATCAGCCAGACTAGCTTGAATTCAGTGGTGCAGTAAGCTGGAGTAAAACGATCCTGACTGATGAGGGGTGAGACCCTGAAACCGGTTCTAGGATGCTTGTTTCCAGTCCAGGGAGGACCTGGCCTGGCAGTTCCGGCTGGACTGTTCCTATTGGGTGCAGGGTCAAGACTGCTTTGCATATGGCTGGGTTCAAACTGGAATGGCATGGGGAGCAAAAAAACGATGGATTTAGGCTAAGATCTCTATACTGGGTGAATGTATGACATTGTTCAGCATTCTGTCAATCAATTGTTCTTTTTGCATTTCTCACCCCGAGTGGGACGGGTATACCCAGACGTGGGTCCGGTGCTCTTCATGCCATTGGAGTCAAGCTGTCCTGGTTGATGAGGGGTGAAACCCTGACATTGTTCTGCATTCTGTCCATCAATTGTTGTTTTTGCATTTGTTATATTAAGTGTCACTTTTATAGCGCCTAATTACCAACGGTCTCTTAGCACTTGTGTGAAAGTTACAGCCTAACACCAGTTATTACTTGGCATAATGTCCATTCGATCAAAGCTTATCTTGCCCAAACTTGAACAAAAACCTTTTCAGTTTATTCCTGAATGGAAGGAGAGTAACTTGCCCTTGCAAACTTTCCGGCAGTCTATTCCACAAATGAGGTATCAGTTCTGAGAAAGCCCGTCCACCCATGGTCGATTTGTCAAACCGTGAGCAGGTCAACAAGTCTGCCTCGGATGACCGAAGGCATAGTCCCAGAACATATCTCCTTAGACGGTCCTTAATGTAGACTGGTACTGTCCCATACAGGGTCTTATGTGCCAACATAAGCCCCTGAACTTAATCCTCTGCTTAATTGGAAGCCAATGCAATTGTTGCAGCAATGGTGTAGCATGTGACCGCCTTGGAAGCTTGAAAATTAATCATGCTGCATCATTCATTACTATTTGGAGCTTCTCACACAACTTGTCCGGGGCCCAATATATATATTGTGGTTCTTTTACTTGTGTGATCTTGAACAGTCCACGTTCTTTCAGCACATTGCATGTCATGTTATTTCCTGATGCTTACTTGTCTTTTCCCGCTTTCAGATAGTGGGAAGTCAATGAGCTCTATGTACAGTGGTGGCTGGCATGTACTGAGGGTAGTGGGGTGGGTGACAAAAATAAATAACATAAATGAATAAAATTGACTTACCTTCCACCGCGACATCCTCCTCCTTTGGTCTTTGATGGATGGCTCCAAAGCGGGCCAACTCCCCAAACCAATCCTGGCGGTGCTCTAACCAGCATGAGAGCAGCACCAAGATTGGAGGGAGCGACCTCACTCAGCACTCTCAAGAGCACTGGAGGCCTGCACTTTCTCTGACCCAGCTGTCTAAGACAACTAGGTCGGAGAAGTTTAAAATGCGCATGTCTGGCTGGCCATTGCAAGAAGGTCGGCCAAAGGGAAATGCGCATTTTAAACTTAAGCCCACAGCTCCCTGCTGCCAATTGGCAGCACTGGTCTGCCCCGCCCTGGCACTTAGTTCGGGAAGGGTCATTGCTAAACAATAAAATGGTAATAAATATACTTTATTACCATTTTATTTTTCAGCTCTAGCCAGGGGCTTTTCTTAGTGAGGCCACTTCAAACGGAGGAGCCTCCCCTGGAAGCAATAGAGTTCCTGTCAGCATAGTTGTCATTATCTGAATCTGTACTGAAAGGAAAGCCCAAGGTCTGGGCCATATCATGTGGCAAGAGAAAAGTAAAAGAGGCAGAGGGATTGCCAAGCAGCTGCTTGACACTTGACGCCAGGTGTGACGTTGGTAGACATCATGGTGGATTCAGCTTAGAGACAGATGGCACTATGAGCTATACATCAGCATCTGGCATTGGCCCCAATGCCAGCGAAACTGATGTAGGGTATGGTTCCAGAACAGAAACAGACACCAGAGTCAGTACCAAACCCAATAATGGGTGCAAGGAGAATAGACAACGCAGAGGGTAAACCCATCAGCGGAAGTCCAACTGGAGGCCGCTACAGATCCTTTAGGACCAAAGGTGAGCCAGAGGGATCGGATTAGCTGCCAAATATATGCAGCATAGCTTTCCTGAATGCTTCAACTTGCTGCAATGTCACTGATGGACCTGGGAACTCAGGATGGATCGAGACCATGCTCGGAATCAGGTCAGATGGATGTTGGGAATGAAACTGGGAGGCACACTAGGGAGTTCAAGGGTGGTGTTCAGGAGCCGTTTCCCACTTGGATTTCTTGTGTTTTTCTTCAACTCAACTTACCTGAAGACCAAGTTACTTACCTTTGGTAACGTCTTATCTGGTAGAGATATATCTAGCTGCAGATTTCCTTACTTTAGGACTATCACCAGGCGTTAGAACGGATCGGGAAATATTTTCATAAGCAGGACACCTTTGTGCCTGTAGGTGGCGTTGTTCAGCTCCACATTGCATCGTCGGCATCGTCTGCGCTGGAACTGATGTGTAAGGTGCCTATATAGTCAGCACCCCAGCATGCTGACCTCAGATTTCTTTTGTGACTTTTTACGGTAGGAGCGCGGAGCTGCAAAGAACACTGACCACTGGTGTGGAAAACTAGGGGATAGCCCTGTCCGTAGAAATTCATTTACAGAGTGAGGAAGATGGGTGGATAGGTAAGGAATCTGCATCTAGATTGAGTCACTGCCAGATAAGGCGTTATTGAAGGTAAGTAACTTGTTCATCTTCTAGCTGCAGACTCCTTATCTTAGAATAGATGCCCAAGCTCACCTCCCTAGAGGTGGGTCTGCGAAACTAATTCACACTAGAAAGTGCTCATTTCGAGGGACCTAGATGTCCAGGCTGTAATGTTTTGTTAATGTGTGTAGAGAATCCCACGTTGCTGCCTGGCAGATATCCAGGACCGGAGCTTAGCTCTGGTGGAATGAGCACTCAAACCATCAGGGGGTTGCTTCTTGGCCAATGCGTAGCTGATCTTAATGCAGAGCACAATCCATCAAGAGGTGGTCCATTTCTGCTCAGCCTTTCCCATCTTTGCTCTGACATACTCCACAAAGAGTTAGTCGTCCACCCAGAACTCTCTCATGTGGTCAAGGTAGAACAACAATGTTCTTTTTGGGTCCAGTCAGTGAAGCCGCTCCTCTTCCTTAGAGTGATGTGGCAGAGAGTAAATAATAGGTAGGGTGATGGACTGGCCTACATGGAAAGAAGTGACAACTTTCAGCAGAAAGGAAGCTCTAGTGCGAAGAACCAGCTTATCTGGGTAGATGTTCAGGTAAGGAGGCTTGGATGACAAAGCTTGAAGCTCACTGACCCTCCGGGCAGATGTTATCACCACGACGTAGACCATCTTGATATAAGAGGCTGAAAAGACAATTGTGCAATGGCTCAAATGGAGCACACATCAGAAAAATCAAGACCAGATTAAGGTACCACTAAGACATGATGAAGGGTGAAGGTGGAAACATATGTTGCAAACATTTCAAGAAGCTATGAAGTACACCAGGGAAGTTGAAGTGGGATGGCTCATCAGGCAACCACAGAAAGTTTGAGATGGCAGAAAGATTGCCCTTCAGAGTACCCAGAGTAGGGACCTGCTGGGCAAGAGAAAGGATAAAGAAAAGGACCTGAGAGAAAGGAGCAGAAGAGGGTCAGCCTGTTTCTCTGCACACCATGCCAAAAATATTATCCAATGGCATGAGTATACAGTCTTGGTGGAGGGACATCTGGCTGCCACGATAACAGTGCAGACTTCAAATGGCACGTCAAAAGCTGTCAAGGCAGAGCGTTGACAGGTGCAGGTGGGAAACCTCTCCTGCTGCTGTGACAGAAGATCCTCCTGAGGAGGAAGCCTGATCGGAGGACTGATGGCCATACTCAACAGCTGGGGATACCAAAGTGCCCACGGTCAATCCGGAGCCACAAGAATGACTTGGGCTGAGTTGTTCCTGATCTTTTTGAGAAGTCTGGGCAGGAGTAGTATGGGAGTAAAGGTGTATGGGAAACCTGACCTCCACTCAAGACTAGAAGCGTCTCCGAGCGAGAGCCGCCATTGGAAACTCCAGCGCGCAGAACTGCTGACATTGCACGTTCTCAGAGGCAGCGAATAGATCTAACCAAGGCTCTCCCCACTGTTGAAAGATATCTTGCATGACCTATGGATGGAGATGTCATTCAGGATCCACTTGGCATTTTCGGCTGAGTTTGTCCCCCCTAGAGTTCAGAAAGCCCGCCAGGTGTTGAACCACCAGGGAAATGCCCTGACTTTCCAGCTATGTCCAGAGACGTAGGGCCTCAGGACAGAGGGTCCAAGACCCCACACCACCCTGTGTTTTGCAGTACTGCATGGCAATGGTTTGTCCTTGAACACCGGCACTAGCCTTCCCTAGGAAAGGAAACCCTTTTAATGTCAGCCAAATCGTCCGAAGCTCCTATAGGTTGATGTGGGGTCCGGATTCTGCTGGAAACCAGAGACCTCTGACCAGCACCTCTCCCAGATGACTTCCCCATCCCAGGAGTGATGCATCTGTTATGTTATGTTAAGGTAACTTATAAAGTTCACGTACACCTGAGGGTGTCTTGACGCTGGCTGAACTTAAGCACGCAGAAGTTGGAACACCTAGTTGTTAAAAAGCCAAGTTTAGAGCTCCTTCCTAAAGGCAAGGAAGGATGAAGTGGCTCTGATGTGGGCAGGGAGGCTGTTCCATAGCTTAGCTATACTAGCAACAAAGCTTCTTCCTCCCCAGTTACCTTCCC
Organism: Triturus cristatus; assembly: GCF_964204655.1. Classification (NCBI taxonomy): domain Eukaryota; kingdom Metazoa; phylum Chordata; class Amphibia; order Caudata; family Salamandridae; genus Triturus; species Triturus cristatus. Next base: position 958,284,759 of record NC_140585.1, on the reverse strand, counting down.
TGGCAGTGGGGATCGTGAGTGTTCTGGACCCCACGGAACGCAGGGGTCTGTTGGGTGTGTGCCACTGGCATGAGTGCCTTAGGAATTCAGGTTGTGAGTGGTGCAGGGCTTTGTGAACCATGCAGAGGGCCTTACATTTGACCCAATTGCAGACCAGGAGCCAGTGCAACTTCTGAATTCCATTAGAAATCTAGAGGAATTTTGTGAGGTCATGAATCATTATGGCTGCAGCATTCTGAACTAGCTGAAGCCTTTTGACAAGTTTTTCTTGCAGATTCATGTAGAGGCTGTTACAGTAGTACAATTTCGAGAGGACTAAGGTAGTGATCACATTTTTCCTGGCCTTCTCAGGAATGTATGTGCGAATTTTCCTGAACATTCTTAGAGCGTGAGAAAAAGAGGAGACAACAGCTGAGACTTGGCATCCAAAATTAAGCTTGTCAATAAGGAAACCCAGGTTCTTTGCTGTGGTCACTGGTATTGGGGAGGGGGTGAGCTCATCAGGCCACTAGATGGGGGAACCATGAGGGAAAAAGACTCCCAAATAATCCTACTTCAGTTTTTCCAGCTCTGAGTTTCAGACAGTGTTTATTCATCCAGAGACTGATCGCTCTCTTGCAGTCTTGAAATCGCAAAGGTCCAGTGGAGTCATTGTTAAATGCCGAGACTACCAATTGGGCGTCATCGGTATGGGAAGTAAGACCTAGGTTAAAACGTTTGATAAGAGGGACCAGTTCAGAGACAGATAGTGGAAAGGGTGGAGCTCAATGAGGACCCCTGTGGGCCCTTGCAAGGCAGGTTAAAAGCTGAGTATTCAAATTGGCCTATGGCCAACGTTGGAGTCCTGTTTGAGAGGAAGAAGGTCAGTAGGGACAGGGCCTAGTCTTTGTCCCCTATAGGTGCTAGGCGTTTGATCAAAGTATTATGATCCATCGTATCAAAGGTGGCAGATAGGCTGAGGAGAATGAGGGTGGCAGATCCCCCTTTGTCTAAGGCAGTCATTATATCCGCCATGGCTGCAATAAGGGCTGTTTCTGTGCTGTGCCCTGGTCTAAAACCAAACAGGCTTTGGTCCAGCAGGTGGTGGTCTTGAATAAATTTGGAGAGTTCCCCGTTCATAAATATTTCCACAATTGTGGTCGTGAGGGGGAAGACGTGAGATGGGGTGGTAAATATTCGGGTCAGTTGAGCTGAGATTGTTTATTTTTAAGGGGGGCGGATGGGAGCTTGTTTCCATCTGGAAGGGAACACTCCAGTGGAGAACATTGTATTAAAAATGGCTGAGAGGTTGGTGGTAATCAATTTTCAGGAGCAAGCTTGAGTATCCTAGGAGGGCAAGTGTCGTGTGGGGACCCTGATTTTGCTCCAATCAGAAGGAATGCCACGTGATTAGTAGAGAATTCGGAAAGAGGAGGGTAATCCTAATTTGTCTGAGGTATCTGGTTATTGATGCCGAAAGGATGGGAGTTGTCAAATTTATTGAAGATTTGGTTTATCTTGTCTTTAAAAGTGAAGACTAGGGTGTCACAGAATGGTTTAGGTATGAATGGCCACATTGTTATTTGGGGCGGCAGTGAGCTTAGTGACCACCTGAAAGAATTCCTTAGTGGCGTTGAATGTGGCTTCAATCCTATGAGTATAGTGATTACTTTTTGCTTTCATATGGAGATTTTTCTACGTTTGGCTAGAGCTGATTTATATGAGTGTTTTTCCTGGGCATGGTAATGTTTATGTGAGCACCTTTCCTGCTTTCGGCAGGCTTGTTTCTCTAGCCTAAGAGCTTCAGAAAACCATGGAACAGAAGGTTCCTTCCTGTTGTGGTGATAGTAGTTGGGAGGAACGAGTTTAAGAATGGTGGCGTTAAGCCAGTCCGTATAGAAAGTGGATGCTAACTCGCCATCTGGATGGAGGATAGTTTGAATATGTGGCAAGAGTTGAGGTAGAATTTTTTGTATACATTATTTCAGGCTCTGCGTGTCATGGATTCAACTGGTTTGGAGTGGTCATAAAGTTTGCAAGGGGAATTACGCTAAAAAATAATGGCTTGTCCATCACCACTGTCAGATCTGGTTGGGGAAGTGAGAGGGGTCACCAGCAGACCCAATTACGGTTCATTAACCACCACTGAAGATCGTTTGTAGCACCCTCTGAGATCTTGACCATTTCGGAGAGATTCCCCTGATGCTGTGTCAACTCGAACTTCAGGTCCCACTGCAGAGCCTGCATATGCCAGAGGGTATGTGTCACAAGCAGGAGGCCACGAGGCCCAGCAGTCTCAGAGTCAGTCTCACTGAAATCCAGGATAGAAGCTGAAATATCAGTATCATAACCTGAATATCATGGGCTGAATGCCAGTCAGAAGGACTTGCCCGAAACTCCAGAATAGCTTGTATGAAAGTGAGCATCTGAGAGTTAGACAGGTGTGACTTTGGAACATTGATAGTGAACCCCAGGAAGTGCAGGAGGTCCGTCTTAGTCTGGAGGTGGGAAAAAACAGCTTTGGACGAGGCTGCCTTTGACAGCCAGTCATGGAGCTAGGGGAAGCCTGGCACCCCTGAGCTCCACAGATGAGCTGCAACCACTTCCATCACCTTGGTTAACACCCAATGGGCACTGGTAAGGCCAAACTGAAAGTGTTTGTGGTTCACCATGAACTGCAGGTAGCGCCTCTGGGCAGATATGAGAGGAATGTATAAGTATGAGACGCGCAAGTCCAAAGCTACCATCCAGTCTTCTGTGTCCTGGGCAGACAGGACTTAAGCAAGCGTGAGCATTGAGAGGACGCACGTTTAGGATAGGACAAAGGCCTCCATCCTTCTTGTGCACCAGAAAGCAGCGGGAATACCAATCACAACCTATTTCTGGAGCCGAGAACCTCTATATGGTTCCTTTAGCCAAGGGAGCTGTCACTTCCTGGGGGAGCAAGAAGATCTGGTCCTCCGTTAAGTATGTCGCAAGTAGATGGCATGGGTAGAGGCGTAGTCACAAAGGGGAGGGTGGCTCTTCAGACAATCTGAAGAACCCAGCAGTCTGATGTTATAGACCTCCAGTGGGGCAGGTGATGGTGTATCCTGCCTCCCAATGCGTGCCCATGATGGTAAGAGGGCAAACTAAAAAGGTGTGGAGGCTGCAGCTTTAGGGTGAGTAGTGTACTGGCCTGACTCTTGCAGCCTGATCCACGGGTCTGTGGGTAGCGTGTCTTAGACCACACATAGGCTGGGAAGCTTTGGTGCTGTGGTGGGTGGGTTGGTAAAGAGTGACGCATCTGGAAGCCCCATCCGTGGTTACGAAAGGAGCGAAAAGTGGACTGGGGTTGGCAAGGGGCCAAGGAAAGGCCCAAGGACCTGGCCGTAGGCCTGCTGCCCTTGAAGCGCACTAGCACAGAGTCTGCCTTGTCTCCAAAGAGACAGGAGCCATCAAAGAGCATGTCCAAAAGCGATGATTGGACATCCCATAAAAAGCCAGTTGTTCTCAGCCAGGCATGGCGCCGTAAGGCCACTGTTGATGAATCCATTATGCCTAGCGATTCAGTGGTATCCAGTACACATCTGATAATGAACTTGGCTGCATCTTCCCCATTAGCAACACCTTGGGAAAGTATGGTCCGGGCCTCCTTCGGAACTATGGGCAGCACCTGCTCAAACCGGATTCCATAGCACATGCCAAATAGGCATGCGGTATTCAGAGACCACAGTGCCAGGCTGGTGAAAGATTTTTTTTTTTGCCTAAGGTGTGCAGCCTCTTGGATTCCTGAACGGTGGGGTGGTAAGGAAAGCACCAGGATTTAAACTTAAGTAGAGGCTTGGACGACCAAGCTCTCAGGGGTAGGGTGTTGCATGAGGAACTGAGGGTCCCCTAGGGAGGGTAGATGCAGAGGGCAACAGTCCTGTTCACAGGAGCCCTGTGCTGGACTTGGACCAAGTTTCAAACAGGACATCAGTGAGGGGTTCACTGAATAATAGAAGTGGTTCTGAGAAGTTTACTCCCTGCTGAAGCACCTCTGTCAAGACGTTAGTCTTAACTGCCACTAAGGGTAGGCTGAGGCCAAGGACCTTAGCCACCCTTCTCACCTCCATCGCAAATAACCCTCCCTCCTCCAAAACCACAGTAGGGGTAGGAAGCATGGCAGTATCTGGGAAAGTGTCCAATCCACTCACCTCTGCCAAGTCCTCCCACCAGTCCATGGTGGGATCTAGGGGTTGGTATTCCTCAGGGTTCAGTGACCTCAGCCAATCCTCTACAAGTGCTAGCCCACGAGAATAGGGCTCAGGCTCTGGCCTGGAAGGCAAGTCTCCTGTGGCGCGGAGTTGGCATCGTGTGACTCCCCTCTGGCTAAGTGTCACAGTCGGGGATAAAAATAGCACTGCCGGATCATCATCATCTTTACATGGTGTGAGCATCCTGGGACTGATATGAATATCAGCAACCTCATGGATATTACTTTAGCGCTTCGAGGACGAAGCGTACTCCAGGATAGCTCCCCCCAATGGAATATCCTACGATAAACTTAAACTAAAACGGTGTGCGGGACATATATCTATTTTCAATTGGCCCGGGAGTGTTGGCATCAGGACCAGGGAAGGTCGAGATGGTACAACCAGCAGCAGTTCAGATCTATCTGCATGGTGCAGTAATGGGCACAGGTCTTCGCATTGTGGTTGTGCTCCAGGCACCAGAGGCATGCAAGGTGCGGGTCTGCCACCGACATCTGTTGATGACAAGCGCCGCAGAACTTGAAGTCGAACCAGGAGATCGCTCCAAAATAAATTTCAACAAAAGGTGAAAGAAGGTCAGTCAAAAATTGATTGTGGGTAACTGTCTCCGGATATGCGCTGACTGGTCCGGATGTCAGCACGCTAGGGTGGGGCCTATATAGTTACTGTGCACATCACGTCTGGCACTTACAATGCCACACAGAGCCAAATGACGCCACCTACCGGCATGCAGGGGTATTCCTCACGAAAAAGTTTCCAGATCCAGCCTGAAGCCTGGAGATAATTCTAAGGTAAGAAATCTGCAGCTGGAAGTCTCTATCAGATGACTTTGATCACAATGACGATCTGCCACGAAAACAACTTTGGAAACAGGAATGGGACCTTCCTTTTTTTCTTTGACTGGTTGCGGTGTAGTCTTCTTGAGTTTGGCAATATAGAATTTGGCCTCACAGACTGTATTGCCTTTGGGCTCATCTGGGTGAAGCCGCCACAGGCCTTAAATGCTTGTGGTATAACCCCAGGCACCATAAACAGACTTTGTGAAGGTCCATCTCAAACATCTGTTCGCTCCAGTTCCTGGACAGCTGAAATCCTGTAGTTTTATGGGGATGACATTTACCTTGAACACTGGAAAAATTGTTTAGAAAAAGTCTGGTGACAGACCAGGAGAAGCTCCGGACCCAAATCTAAAAGCACAAAAAGACTTCAGCGCACATGGGTGGGCCTTATATGTAGCTTCGCTCATCACTTCCAAAGAAGAACGACGATGGCGTGAAGCTGGGAGATGCCACATATTGACGCACAGGAGAACTACTCTAAAGGTTTCCTGATCCAGTCTGATGCCTGGGGAATATTCACAAAGTGACAAATCCATAATAGAACTACATTTCTATCCAATTCCGACTTTCAAATGTAAGTCAGTGTGCAAGAAAGAACATGCTTGGCACAATGCTCACTGAATCATGTGATAGTTTGGATAACCTCAAATTCAGAGCTGCAGAAATAATTGCTATTCCTAACCTCAGTATCCCTGGCACATTGAAAAAATTCTTAGGTTTCTGTCATACCCATTTTTCATTTATTGAATTTTACCATATGAATTGATGCATAGTTGGTACACAATGAAAAAAATCATTAGTTGCTGCTCAGTTGTTGGCTGTAGCTATCGCCTGTTTTTGGGAAACCAGCACACACTATATATCCCTGCAAGCAAAAGCATCAGATGGACAAACACGTCACTTACCTCCAGTGACAATCTTTTTGGTGAATACGCTATCTAGCTGCACATTCCTCACTTTTAGAATATCGCCTTCCGCCAGACTGGATTTGGAGTACTCCAGCAGCAGTGCACCTGCACACCGACAGGTGGCGTAGTGCAGGCTCTGTGTAGTTTTCGTACCACTCTGGATGTTACAAAGGGACCTACATATAAGTTTCACAGTTGCATGCTGTCCGTTTCTTCACTATTACCTTTTGAGCTTCCTCTGACGAGTAGCATAGTGCAATCACTCAACGCCAAGCAAATCGCCCTCAACTGAAATAGATTGAGATGGAGTTGAGTCTTTGCCTCTGATCTTCAGTGTGCTATCTTCCAATGTGGGGCATTTTACGATGTTAAAGATGCCACTCCACAGAACGGAGAAGTGGGAGGGCAGTGAGGAATCAGTGGTTAGATAAGAGTATCCATCTGAAATAGAGTCACTAAAGGTTTATAACTTGTTCTACGGATGGACGCTTCTAACTAGAAGACAAATGCTCAGAATCTCTGGGTACCAGACACTCTTGGCCCAGTCGAGGGAAATAATGGTGACTTGGGCATGGTCTTTCTTGAGCTTATTTAGAATCCAAGTCAGGAAAGGCATCGCTGCAAAGGCATAGATGGTTTCTACATTCCACTCCAGCCAGAATATGTCTCTTAAAAATTGCCTTGGAGAAAACTCTGGTACATAACATTGCCCAGACTGTGTGTTCCCCACAATGGTGAATAGCTAGTACTCCCCTCAGTTTTCTAAGATGCCTTGCCCCACCCCTGGTGGTTGGTGGCCAGAAAGATATTCCGTTGTTCCAGCCACCTCCATAGGCACAGAGTATCTTGGCCAAGGGTGAAACTTCAACCTGCTTGCTGCAGTACCACATATTGTCTATGAGAACATGCATCATCCGTCCTTTGATGGAGGGCAGAAAGGGCTTGGGGGTCAAACAAATCGCCCAAAGCTCCAGAATGTTGATGTGGAGCAGGCTCACGATTCATTTCTGATCTCCAACCCCCCTAAGTGACCCACCAAATACAGCAACAATGTGTCTGTCACAACTGTGAGCTCTGAGTGAGAAAATGAGATCGGCCTGCTGTGGGTCAGACTGGCATCTGACAGTCACAATGGCAGATTCTAAGCACTCTCCCTCGAGACCCGAATGGAGTCAGATAGGCTGCTGATGCGGAGGCCACTGGAATTTGAAGTTCCATTGCAGTGCGTGCATGTGGCACCCTGCATTGTATACCAGGATGTACAAGGTCAAAAAGCCATTCACAATGAGACTCAGGACTGATCTCGAAACATCGGGATTGTACCCTGAATGCACTGGTCTCACTGCAATGGAAGTAAGGCCAAGAAACAACAGAAACCTCAGACCTATTCTGGACCTTTGTGTTAGCCCAGATAGGTTCCAGCAGTGTAGTGGGATGGGTAGAGGGTCCCATGTCCCTTCTCAGGTGCGGCGGAGGGTTGTGGGTGGGCGGAGTCTCAGGTTGCCCAAAGCCCAGTCCCAGAGCTGGTTGGTTCCAAGAGTGAATGCCAGGAGTGGGGCCTAGTCTGTACTGTAAGGCCATCCATTGAGGGGGATCCCATAGTGTCAGGAGAACTTGGGGGAGGGGGGTCAGCTGTCATCAGCGTCCCACCAGTTCTGGTGTCTGGCAGCACTGCTCCTGAGATGACGTTGCGGAAGCCCAGATGGAGGGTTGCGAGGGGGAGGCAATTCCCAGTGGGAGAACCAGTGGGTCAGGGGCCAGCTCTGAGGTCAGAGCCCCCAAGAATGACGCTGGTGAAACCACTTCTGGTCTGAGGGGTCTTCGTGCACTGTCAAATGGACAGTGGTCAGGATATCAGTGCCAGGCAGACTTTCACGCAACACTTGCCAGGCACAGGCTCAGCCACTGGGTGTAGTCCCTCTGTTGGGAGGCCAGGTTCAGGACGTAACTCCTGACCTGGAGGGGGGTACTACTGCTAGCAGTGTCCTTACCGTGTTGTCTACTGAGGATACCACTCCAGGTGGGAGGATGCAGAACTCTGGAAGGGGGTGAAGGGGAAGGGAGGACTCGCTCCTGAGCTAAGTTCAACCTGTGGGTGTCGTTCTTGGGAGACCAGTTGCAAGGTGGAACCCCTGAACTGGTGGCAGAATTGTGTGGGATGGCTGATACCAGCACCCTGACAGGTCTAGTTCTGGGGGTACATCTCCTAAGAGAAGGGTGAGGAACTCCAGAAGGAGGGGTAGAGGGAGGAGAACCTTGCCCATGACCCCTGGCTAGCCTGAGGGTGCAGACCCTAGGCTGAGGAACCAGAGTCAGAGTAGAACTCCTGCACTGGTGGGAGGTAGAGTTGAGTAAGGAACCTGGAACTATTGCCCCCCACTGTGTAAGATGGCAGGGACCAGAAACCCTTGGATGGCCCGGGGGCCTGGTTCTGGCTGTGGACAGCTAAGGAGTCCCCATGGGTTAGCTTAGTTGGGCTTGGGAGCATAGACAGAGGAAACCACATGGGTTCAGATTGGCGAAGAACAGGAACGCGCCCCAGCAGTTGCGGGAAGGGTCCATGTTCTATCGCCCCAAGCACGGCAGCCCATCAAGGTATTGATTAGTCTACCCTGGCTTTAAGCTGTAAGGGGGTTGTGTTGGAACTGGCTGTTTTTGCAGGGTTATCCCCAAACATTTTGCCTTTCTCCTGTATTTTTCGGACCTGTTTTTGTTGGTTTTATGACTCGAACCCTTTACCAATGCTGATCAGTGCATGTGCTCTCTCCTGTAAACTTTGTAAGATTGGTCTACACCGGTTTGGCCTATTTAATTTACCTGTACATTTCTTGTACAGTGGCATCCCATATACCCAGGGCCTGTAAATTAAATACTACTAGTGGGCCTACAGCTTAGCTTGCGCCACCCACTGAAGTAGCCTTTCAAATCTAAGGACCCTACTAATACAGGGCCTGCATACGCAGTGTACTGCCACAGTGACGTGGCATTTAAAGTGTTTGCCATATCTGAAACTCCCTTTTTACTACATATTAGTCGTCCCAAGGTAGGCTCTAGGTAGCCCTATGGGCAGGGTGCTGTGTAGGTGTGTTGTGTGGCATGTCCTGGTAGTGAGCCTTTTAGGTTTCTCACTCCGGTGAGGCTGCTCCTCTCATAGGTTTGCATTGGGAATTCCCTGATATGCGATTCAGTGGTAATTTCTCATATGAAAGAGGTAGCTTGCCCATGTTTGCTATGTTTGGAATAGTAGTAATAAATCCTGCTCATTAGTGAAAGTAGATGTATTATTACTATGTTAGAAATGCCACTTTTAGAAGTGTGAGAAAGAGAAACAGCTGGCGTGCACTCAGGTTTAAACGGTAAAATCAAATAGATAACGTGTTCTAAAAATTGTATAAAGCTTGGTGTGCTGGCCCTGAGGTGGTTCCACCCTGCCACCTTGAGGACGCTCTAGACAGGGACTGCACTACCACTAAACACTCAGTGATGAGTATGTAACAAGTTAGACGAAATTTGTCATCTGTTTAACATATCAGAAAATTGTAATCATCATCAAAACCAATATTGATGTCTAAACCATCGGAAGACATTCCTGAATATGAGAAACGAATCAAAGCTTCTTCTTGTTGAAGTGTTCTTTAATCACACTCCAATCGTGCTGAAAAAGTTCATGTTACAGAGTACTATAACAAAATGAGGCGTAGCTTGATTTTCCCAATGCATTTCGGGCGTGGTGTTCGCCCTTCTTCAGGGGATATCTATGAGTAAAACATCAAACAATTACATTCAAAGGTTTTCAGCTGATAACTACATAGAAAATTGGAAGGCTTTACGGCGTCACACAGAAATTTCAGGCAAGATCAAAGATTAAAGCCACTGGAATTGAGCAAATGAATTGAAACGTGAAAGCACGTCACCAAAGAGTCTGAGAAAAATCTGTTAGACAGCTGAAAGGGAGAAGGGTGGTCCAGAGCATGAGAGCGGAAAAAAGAAAGGAAGGAAAAATCACCGTGTGCTAAAAATCAAAGAAGTGGGCATTTCTGTGTGCTTTGTGCCCTGTCTGGTTGTGTATTTAACGTGTGGTTTAGACTGACAGGAGCAGGGGTGTGCATTCACTATAGACAGTCACAAGGGGTATTGAGCTGTGTCCTACCTTTCCTGGGTTACTCATAGTTGGGCTGAATGGGCCTGGTCAGCATTTAGAGTGGTGGGAGGAGTTGTCACCTGCACCTGAATAGGGCTGTGCCTGCTTTTGACAATGTTGTACCCGCCCACCTGTAGTGTGTCTGGAGCCAGGGGTGGGGATTGAATGGTGGTGTTGTGCTATTCTAAAGGTTGTTTAAGTGCCCCCAGATCAAATACTTTATGGGGTTTAAGTACAGGGGCTGTGGCCCCATGATTTTAGATACTGCGAGGGATTTGTAACCAGACACTGATGGCTCTAGATGCTGCACACTGCCAGGGACTATTGTGTTCTCCTCTACAATGCCCCCAGGGCACCATCAGGGACCTACTGGAGTGCTTCCACCCTGGCGTGCACTCAGTAGTTTGCCCGGGGTAGAGGTGGGCATCCACTCCGGGGATCCTTCGTTGTTAGGAATTTCCTGTGTGCCCCAGAGACCGGTGCGTCTCTCTACAGACTTACGGGGGTCCCAAATGTGGTTTGACCACTCTCCCTGCACTAGGGAAAGTGAGGGCGCCCATAGATGGTGGTGGCCCTCCAAGACGGGGGGAGTCTTTCACTAGATCTCGCACACATTGATCAGTGCGGGTGCTTTGGTAGGGAACATTTACGCCCTGAGTGCTCACCAGTCCCGGGGCGGGGGGCAGGGTGAGACGGAGTGCTGAGCTTCGCACCGGACAAAGCCCCAGAGCTGGAGGGCTTGTCCAGAGTACCGTAATTCCTGCAAGAGGTGCCAGAGGCTTCTGCACCCTACATAGTATATCAAATGTAACAGGCCTAATAGATGCCAAGGGCGCTGCGGTCTGTGTTTTCATGGTGAAAGGCTTTATGATTCACATGAACTTGCCTTCATTACCACAATACCTATAATGGGAGCGCCGGTGCTGCTGTGCCCGTTAGTCTTGTGTTCATTACCGTATTATGGGCATTAGAAGCTCAGAAGAACTGTGCTTTATGAACATTTGGTGACCGATGTGCAGTGATGTGTCTTGGTGATTAAGTATTTTACTTATCACACGCTTCATGTGTTTATGATATATGATCATACTGGGAGATGATGTGTTTATTACAACAGGCTGCAAAAGTGTGATGTTACCTGGTGATGTATGTGGACTTGCTCTAACCTAACATGCATTTTATGCCCTGATGTTATGAATAATGTCGATTTAGGCCCTGTAATGACAGGATAACAAGTATTATTTCAGTATCTGCTTATTATGTACAGGGATGGTATTTTTATGACGCGTGCAACCTATAAATATTTACTTTATGCACTAACTGTGATCTTATGGCCATTGCCTAGTGGCAAAGTGATTTATGATCTATGTGAGGTTATGACAATCGCCTCGTTGGCGAAGGGATTTATGTGATTGTGGTCTAATGTGTTGCATGTATAATACAAAAGCTATTTTATATAACCTTGTGTGGAGTATTTTTTTGTGGTGTGCCTAGTGTGTCACTCGTGTGTGTGTGTTACACAAACGCTTTAGACATTGCCGCAGGGATAAGCCGGACTGCTCTGCCAAGCTACCAAGGGGGTGAACAGGGGTTATCTTGGGTGTGTAACTCTGTTGACCTGACTAAAGTAGTGGGTTCTGCATGGCATAAGGGCATTCCCTAGCCAACATGAAACCCAATTTCTAACAATATCCATTAGGGATGCTTGAGTATCAACTGAAAAACCCGCCAACCTCATCCACGCTTCCCTCCTGAGCATGACACAGGTAAACCACTTTGCCAAGGCAATCAGTAGGATCCAGGTCTGCACAACATCAGTTCTGGTTGGAAAATTTCTGTTAGAACATTGCTTTTTAATCTCAATAGAGGACAACTGCTGAACTAGCAACTCACTGCTCCCAAAACCACTACTGCAAGCAAGGCACTTTCTTACATTGGTGGGCCATGTAATGAGTCAAGCTGCATTTTAGAGGAGCTGTCTAGCCCACTGTCATTTAGTGAATCCAAGCTCAGTGCATCATAAAATACCATCCTCATCTTCATCAGTGCCGTTAGGGCCCTATTTGTCTCTTGCAAAGGGTCAGAGTCAGTGCCAAAAAAGAATGGAGCCTCTGCTGTTAGTTATATCAAATCAAAGGCACCAGGTCAGAGTCAGGTTGCATAATGATCATTTGCACTTTTCAAAAATCTCACAGCACAACATCGGTCAAGCTTGGGCTGAAGTCAGATTGGAGTCCTACATGGACTTCGGCACCTAGAAATCCACAGGCGCCAATGTGAGTCGATATTAGTGTTGATCTTAGAGTCACTATGGAACCCATTTGTGACGGGACGGGTCTGCCGGCTCAGGGGACTCCAGAGGGCACGGACTGGTGGGCACCGAGATCAGGGGTCCCTAACAATCTCCCCTCTCCACAGACCGACTGGGCAGCGGACGAAGACGAACTGCCGCTGGTGGCCGGAGCCGGGCCCTTTAACTGGGAAGCACCTGGAACGCAAGCCCCGCCCAGGGAGGACGTCACTCAAGCAGGAAGTACAAATGGAGGCGGACCTAGGAGGTGGACGGACGGCGATCCCTGGAAGAAGGACGGAGACGGAGGAGACGGAGGTGGAGAAGACGGCGCGACTGAGAGGAACGATCCAGAGCAGGCGGACACCGGAGGCTGGAGGAACGAGAGACCCAGCGGCTACGGACTCCGCAAAGCGCCCGGCCACGTTCCCAGGGGAGGAGCGTGGCTTGGACAGGTACGGGACCGGGTAGCGGGCTGGATGGGAAGGCGGGAGAACCCGCGTTAACCGGTCGCCTCCTCAAGTACCTTTACCTTCTTGTTTAGTTTTGTTTGAATCCCTCACCGTTTGGGGCACTCCGTTTTCCGTTGTACACCAGTAGGGTGCTTCCTCACTCCCGGTCCCTGGTGTTAGGAATACGAGTATACCTACTCCCAGTCTAATACAGTCCCTTATCTCTCTCTTCCTTGGGGCACAACGGAGAGTCAAGGCCGTGGCCGCCGAAAGGACGAGGAAGGAGGGGAGCAAACCATCCCGGAAGAGCGTTGGAGACCTAATTCACCACGGATCCCGCTACCTTCGCGAGAGAAAGGCTAACTAGCCGGACTAAAAGAAGATTGGTATCAATAACACCACGTATACCCAGAACTCGTGTAGTGTCTCTCATTGACGCCCCATCACACCATTTCAATAAGGGTCCCGTAGTAGGTCGCAAGGGGAAAGATGGTGTCTGGAGAGAACCCACCAGCTGCAATCTGTACAGAAGGCACATGCAGCACTGTGGGCCCTGAAAGTGACATACAGGAGGCCGTGAAGGCCTCTATATGTTGTAGGATCAACACATTGGGAAACTCAAGAGCATCTGGACCAGCTAAAGAATCAGTTCCAAAACCATGGACCTAAAAGGGGTTCAGTATTTATCTTGACTCGAGCTTCGTACGTGACCTCTTCTCATGTTTAATGATTAAAATATTCACCTCCCAGTCCGAGATCACCCTTGGGTGCATAAAGGCGTACATGTAGCACAACTATGAGTTGTGACCGGAGCCAAGACACTAAAGACACATCTAGTGGAGGTCCATCAACGCCATCTTCCTGCAATCTTGGCACATTTTAAAGGCTGTCATTTTCGGAGGGCACAGTATTCCATATTACTCTGTCTCAAGTTGTGGAGTTGTAAGAATGACCAAAATTGTAACTGGAGCTCCATATCTGCATTGGAAGGCAGTGAAAGTAAAGAACTGGCACTTATATGGGGTTCCATTCCGTCATGCCTGCGGAGGTACAAAGCCTATGCAGAGCCATATGACACCTCCTGCCAGTGTGCAGGAGCACTGCTGTTGAAACTCATCAGATTCAGTCTGGCGCCTGTGGCTATTCGAAAGGTGTGGAATTTGCAGTTAGAAGTATCCAGCAGAAGTAACGGTATATTAGTTTTGTAAATAGGGGCAAAAAATTAGAGGAGACTGTTGTCCTATTTGTATTTTTTCCCTAGTTATTTTCATTTTTTTAAATTGATACAATCAATTACTTATGGAAAACAATGAGCAATCTACACAAATGACCCCTTGTCGAATTCCGAAATGTGTTTATTTTTCAGAAATGTATAACTATCCCGGTTGACTCATGGGTTTCACACGTTTCCACTACAAACTCCAGAGAAATACAAACAGCAAAAAGCCTTGGTGTGTTGGGATCCTATCTGTGCCCCAGTGGGTGAGTAGATTCTGAAGTGCCGCTCCCAGGGACAGTTCCATGTGTCTGCCTCTATGGGATTTAAGGGGGAAGGTGAGCTTGTTGGGTAGGCCTAGTACAATGTATGCTGGGAAGCGTGGGATTTGCATGTTGGAGTGGTTATTAATATCCGTTAAAACGTGTTCCCAGTATGCGGAGAGTCGTGTACAATCCCAGAGTAAGTGAGTCAGAGTGCCCTCTGCTCCACATTGTCACCAGCAGTGTAAGGGGTGGCTGGCTTGTATTTGTGGATTCTGGGTGTGGTAAGGTACCAGTATGCAACTATTTTGGTTGCGGTCTCTATGCTCGAGACGTTCCGTGCTGTATGGCGTGCACATTAAAAAATGTCCCCCCATTCTTTCTGCGACAATGTTCGGCCCAGTTCAGGCTCCCACCTCCGTTAAGCAGGTTTTTTTTTTTTAAACATCATTTTATTAATTTTCAAAGCATAAAATTATACAAATATACGTGTCAATATCAGTAGAGCACCATGAAGCATCAGTTCAGACAGTAGATTAGTATTGCTATTATAGCATAAAAAAAGGATTGATACAGAAGATAAAGGAATTAGTCACGGGGATCACATAGAAGTAACAATATATAGTGGCCATATTGTAACGCCCATCTGTAGGTTCGTAAACATACGGCAATTGAATAGCAATAAAGAAATGTCTCAGCGTTCTACTTGTTGACATGACTAACCCAATATGAAATACAAAGAAAATTAAAATAACAAACTCCCTCTCCCCCCCCACCCCCGTTTCATAGCATACCTCGTAACAATCCAAGGTCTTATGAGGTCACAGATGAAATATATCATTTCTAATATATACAGTATGACATTTAAATATATGTAGACAACTTACTGCGTAATAAAGGGAGGGTGCATATAGCTATATATAGGTTATAAAGACGCCGAACAATCAAATAGCTATAGTCACATTATTCACGGAAGATGTAGAAGTGGTGGACTGATCGTGTTCAATTGGTGACACAGGGGGTGTTAATGAATCCATAATTTTGAAGGTTTCTAACATTTGGTGCCACTCTAAAGAGATGGGTATTCGACACAACCCCTGAAATTCCTCTTGCCTAATGATGGCACTTTCAGTCGTATCCCATCTCGTCAACTCTGTGTGCCAGAGAAGCGGTGTAGGTGGGGAAACAGACTTCCACCACATTGCAATTGCACACTTAGCTATGATCATTGCTAAATCTGCAAATCTAAATAGAACCTTTTGTTTCTTAGGACGACTGCGAAGACCCAAGAGGCAAGCTTCTGGCGTCAGCCATCCAGTGGTGTTAGTAATCTTTTGGATGAGATAAATGACTGTATGCCAGAAAAAGTGTAGGCGAGGGCATGCCCATAGCATATGAATGAGGTCTGCATCCTCTTTGTGACATCTAGGACATGAGAGCGGAGCATCTGGGTAAATGGAATTGAGGTGGTGTGGAGTGAGATAGGCTCTATGTAAAATCATGTACTGGATATATTTGAATTTGGCGTTACGGGACACTCTCTTCGGAAATTCTAATATCGACATCCAGTCCTTGTCATTAAGTTCTTTATGTAAGTCCAGTGACCATCTAGACTTAAGTGAAGATAAGGATATGTCGGAATGAGTCTGGATGCCTTTATACAACCAACGTATTAGATGTCGTCCCTCCCCCATAAGATAAACAGCCTGTACAAGTGCATGGGTATCTGGTTCAGATTCATCAAGGTGCCCAGTGGAGTTTGATATAGTGAACAAGTGTGGCATGTAGGAGAAATAACGTTGAGGGGACCTCTAGAGCATGAAGAAAATTATCGTGATCTGTCAGCGTGCCCTCTATAAACCGCACTCCAACCGTCGAAACCCCCCTCCTGCATCCATGGGCTATCGTTCGTTTAGCAATTAAGCCAGTTGCGGTGGGGATCCCGAGTAATGGAATATTGGGTGAGTATGGAATCACCTTCTTAGTGTACTTCAGTGTTTGTTTCCAGTATGAAAGTGCTGTTTTAAGCAATGGGGGGGGGGGGGGGAGTGCATGTACAATCCTTCCAGTTGGTAGCAGCATGTTATGCAGAGTGCCTTGTTGTAAAGTTCAGGGAGTATAGTCCAGTTCATGTATGTGACGTCCTGTCAACCAGTATGATAGCCATTGTAGTTGGCAAGCCATGCAATAGGCTCTAAAATCCGGAACTCCCAGCCCTCCCTCCTCAGGACGTAGCTGTAGTTTTGCCAGATTATCCTCCTACGGCCATTACCCCAGATGAGTTTGGTCAACAGTGTATTGAGTGTTTTAAAAATGGAGGCCGGTATCAGAACAGGTATATTAACAAAAAAGTGTATAAGGCGAGGGAGCATTACCATCTTAGAGATGGCAATTCTACCCATAACCGATAATGGCAAAGAAGTCCAAAAACTGACCTGTTTTCGTAGTGAACTTATTGCTTTCAATATATTGCCATCAATGAGGTCCTGCGGGTTACTATATTTTTATGCCTAAGTATTTACATGTATCAGGCGCCGTCCATAGGGTCAAATCACCAAATAGGACAGAGTCCGGGGTGTCATTGTGTCTCATGAAAAAAAAGGCATATGATTTAGTGGCATTGATTGTCAGGCCTGATATCAGTTTGCATCGTTTAAAAAGAGACGGGATAGGCTCCAGAGAAAGATTGAGATTTTTAACATAAAGAATGAGATGAGCCGATACTATGTGTATTGTGTTATTAATCATGATCCCGAGGTCTATTGCTTCTGTACGGAGTTTAAGAAGCAGGGGTTCCATTGCCAGCACAAACAGTAAAGGTGAGAGGGGGCAGCCCTGACGGGTACCCCTAGCTATGGAATAAATTGCGGAAATATGGGAACCAGTTCGAGTTCGCGCCGTTGGAGCACTGTGTAATAATTGGACCCACTTTAAGTAACTCCTAGGGATTCCAAACTTCTCTAGGGTCGCCCACATGTAACGCCAGAAAGGGTATGAAATGCCTGTTGCATGTCAAGAGAAATGCACCCAGCCATATGGGAGGAAGCTGCCACTGTCGCCAAGATATAATGAAGTCGCCTTATGTTAAGTGACATACTGCGGCCCGGTACGAAACCGCATTGATCTATATGAATTAAGCGTTGAAGATAGGGCAAAAGTCGCTTAGCCAGCAGTTCACCTCCTGACGGGCTCCCAATGGCGGTACCACGAATTACAGTCTTAAATGCATCCCATTCTATCAAACAGGAAGATGCTGTGTTAGTATTTTCTAGAAAATAATTAGTAATAGTAGTACCCAATGCATCCCGAAAGACTGCGTCTTCCTTCATTTGCGGCCAAAGCAGCCATGTTGGGACCGGAGTGGGAAGTCTGCCCCACTCCAGGACCACTTCCAGTGGGTTATGGTCCGACAGTGTCTTCCCAAGGTATGTGGATTCGATCATTTGGGGCATCAGAAATGTAGAACAAAATATTCTATCAATCCTAGTATGTAATTGATGCGGTGGAGAATAGAAGGAGTACTCTTGATTAGTAGGGTAATGTACACACCACACATCCTGTAGTGTCAAACCCATAGCCCAGGCTTGTAAGAAGTCTGCATGTTTAGTAGGGACTGCTCCCCGCAACGGGGGATGTGAACGATCCAATTGTATATCGAGGACTGAATTAAAATCACCTCCAATAAACCAAGGATACAGTGCCCAATCAGTTAAAACCAGGTTAAGTGTGGTGAGGTAAGTGTTCTGTTCAGAGTTTGGAGCATAGACATTGCCAAGAATTACTGGGGCTCCGTCCAGCGCACCATGTAGAAGTACAAAGCGTCCTTCAGGGTCTATTCGTTGCTCTATCAATCTAAAGGGTACCCCAGTTCTAACCCAAATCAGTGAACCCCTGGCAAATGCAGAATAAGACGTGTTAAAAAACTGTCCCTTCCATTTCTTGTGCATTTTAGAAATTTCAGAGTCGGTAAGGTGGGTTTCCTGAATGAGACTATGTGGACTTTACGCCTGTTCAACTGAGCATATATACGATGACGTTTATGCACTGACCCCATGCCTCGGACATTCCGCGTCAATATTTTATATTTACCTAAAATAGTCATAGTTTAGTTGATTGTATATAATATCATATGAAGAAATATGGACCGCAACCTTAGAAATAGTATTATCTTGACCAGGCACCAAAACTCCATTTGTAAACAAACTCCCCCAATACTTGGGCCAGCAATCAAACTATGTTGGTCCAAACTTATCTTAAAACATATTACGTTCACACGGTTATATACTACAGAAACTGCAGGGGGGGTGGGCTCCAAAAAGAGCATTACAGGGCATGTGGCGATGAAGCTGCACCCCAGGCCAAACCCTGTAATAAAACAAGTAAAACATGAACCTAGGGAAAAAAGGGGGAAATATTACAACCATATTTCCATTGTGTCTGACTCCCTGTAAACAGTAAAACACATATTAAGCAAAATGTCCTGAAACGTGTAAATGAGAATCATGGGACCCAAGAAAAAGAATCAGCCATATAGATCCTTCACAATTTGTGGGGTTATTGAAGGAAACAAGACATCGTTACTTTCACAGTCTGACGGCAGTGGATTGTCGTCAGATTGTTCTGGAGACGTGACCTGCGTGGAGTCACGCAGGGAGGCAGCAAGCAATATCGCCGACTCCTGTCCCGTGATAGCCTGAGCTGGAGTAGGTTTTTTAACTGAGATTGTTCAGGCCACTCTGGTTCGACGGGACCTCAACCCTTATGGATGTAGTAGCATACGACGCAGCTGTTGATCAATATTATCCAAAGTCTGGGGAGGCAGTGTGGATTTTAGCCAAGCATTGGCTGCCTCAGGAGATTAAAAACAATAAGATTTCTGATTGTAAATAATTTTTAGGCGTGATGGAAACAGAAGAGTATATTTCAAGTTAAGGGCCTGGAGCTTTTTCTTGAGTGGCTGGTAGGAGGCTCTCTGTCGTTGCACATGGGTGCTGTAGTCTGGGTAGAGTGAGATACGGTTATTGGCATATTGGATGGGGGCGTTTTCTCGGGGCTTTTGTAGTAGGTGGTCTCGGTCCCTATAATTAAGATTACGGGCAATAAGTGGTCTAAGCGGTAGACCTGCAGTTGGTTTGCCCGTAGGTTTACGATGTGCCCGTTCTACGCAGAAGAGGGTGGAGAGACCTTCTGGGGCTACATGATCTTGTAGCCATTTTGAGACTAATCGGGTCGTATCTGGCCCCTCCAATCGTTCTGGCATACCAATAATACGGATGTTATTATGTCTGGCCCTTCCTTCCGCATCTTCTGCTCTATCTAGTAGGGTAGTGTTGGACCCGGCCTCGTGGCATGGTCCTTACCCCCGTGGATTGTGCCCGTTCCCCGCCCCGGCCTTCACGGGCCACCCTTCTGAACTGCACCGAGGCCCTTCCTCCTGAGCGGCACGAGGTCGCATACCCCTCGTGGCTCCGCCATCTTGTTGGCACCCACGTGACTCTGTGCACCAGCCAGCGCGACCCCGCTCAACCCGGCCTCGACCCCAGCGAAGCCCTGACATCGAGGCACCACGAACTGGCCAGGGGGTGCCGCAGGAACCATTCATCGCCCCCGGCGGAGGACAGTATCGATGGGACCCCCAACTGTCCTCCCCTCTCGAGGTGTGATCGCCCTGCAACTCCCTTGGGCCTGGCGCCTCTCCTGCTGGGCGTCTGGCCACCTCCACCCGGCCTCTCCGCCCCCACCGGGCGCCTGGGTCCGGACATCAAAGGGCTCCAGACCTATATCTGGGGCGACCCCGCCACAGATCGGCAGTTGTATCCCAGAGTCGAGAGCCCTGCTGATTGAATCGCGGCTGACCCTACGGAGAAGAACTCTTGTCGGAACCATCACGAGCCCTGCTGACTGCGTCGCGGCTCCTTCTTGTGAACACTTTGAAGCCACCTGGAACATCGGAGCCCTGCTGACGCTGTCGCGGCCCAACCTCGCTGAAACCTCCCTCGGAGCCCTGCTGACGACGTCGCGGCTCGAGCTGAGCAGAAACCATCTTGAGAGCCCTGCTGATTGGATCGCGGCTCTCCACGAACTGTCCGCCAGAGCCCTGCTGACGCCGTCGCGGCTCGACTCCTCCGAGATCCGGAGGTCCTCCAGCTTGAGGATAAGAACTGGGCCCCAGGTACCCTCGTACCGCACTCCTGCCGAGGACTGTCCCGCTACCCCTACCCTTCTAAAGAGACACTGAGACTTTTGGTGGATCCCTCGATCCCTTCGTGTAAATATTGACCTCGTAACCTTTTAATTGCTGATAAAGAATTGCTTGTCCTGAGACAACCTCCTTGAGTCCTGTGTGGTGGTGTTACTGTGCTAGTACGTGATAGGAGAAGGATCTCTCAGGAGACTTCTCGGCAGCGCTCGGCTACTTCGTACAGTGTGAGGGCCCCCCTTGGTGGTCTCGCCGACTCCTCGGGGTCCGCCTTCCAACATTTGGTGGCCAGCGACGGGATCCGAGCCGAACGCAGTACGTACCAGCCAGTACCCACTAGCTACCCATCCAAACGTACAGTAATCATGAGCAGCCAGGAAAACAACGCGACAATGGAGTTCCAGCCCGAACGGCTGGAAGAATATACGCACAAAGAGTTAAAACAGTTCTGCAAAGACAAAGGCATTGCAACCACCGGCCTAAGTACCAAAGAGGACATGCAGAAAGCTCTGAGGACATGGCTGGAGGCCGGGGCAGACCCCCCCCAGGAAGAAGGTCCCCTACCCCTGACTGAGACCTCATCAACCGCACGGACTCCGGCAACCGGAGAAAGAAAGAGCCTAGAAACCGGCCTCTCCGAAGAAGAAATACGAGAGCGGGAGAAGGTCCGGAACCACGAGCTAGAGCTCGCACGACTGCGGCTGGACGGCGAACTCCAGCTGGCGGAAAAGAAACTGGCCCTAGAACAGCTACGGCTTCAAGAGGAGATAGAGGAGAAGAGGCGACACCGGGAGTTGGAGGAAAAGAAACTGACCCTTGAGCACGAGCGCAGTCTCAAGGAGCTCGAAATCAAGGCCAAGAACGGAGGGACCAACGCCCCCAGTACTAGAGACACTCTACCGCCTGCCGAGACCAAGGTACATATCCCGAAAGAGGTCGTCAAGGAGTACTACAAGAATGACGACATCCAACAATGGTTCAAGGCCTACGAGGTGGCCATGACCTCTCATCGGGTGCCCCGAAAAGACTGGGGCGCGGGCCTGTGGGGGCGGTTCCTGAGTGAGGGTCGAGACACACTGCTCCAGCTGCCGGAGGAGGTGATGACCTCCTACGATCACATGAAGGAGGCTCTGCTCACCCGCTACGGGCTAACCGCAGAAATGTACCGCCAGCGGTTCAGAGACTGCAAGAAAATCCCGGGCACCACCTGGGTGGAATATGTGGACTTTTTCAGTCGGGCCCTAGAAGGGTGGATCAGAGGTAGCAAAGTAACCACCTACGGGCAGCTGGTCGACCTCATCGTGTGGGAACATCTCTCCAACAATTGCTTCGTGGAACTGAGACAGCACCTCCTCGACAGCAAAATGACCGACCCGCGAAAACTCGCCGTCGAGGCCGATCGATGGGTCAACTCCCGGGTCCCCCGGAACTCAATGGGGGAGTACCAGAGGAACCCCACCGGACCCCCCCGCCAACGCGGTGGAGGGGGAGGGCCGAACAGGAACCGAGACCCTCCCGCCGGGGCCCCCAGGAGTCCCCCTCGAGGGCCACCGCAGCAACAACTCTCCCCGAGCCTAGCCCGAAGGGGGGCGCCCCCGGTCAGATCCGGACCACGGCCACCAGTAACGTGCTACGGCTGCCAACAAACCGGACACTATGCCAGCGATCCGGTCTGCCCCCTGAACCGAAGAAACGGGGTCGGCGGGCCCCCGCCCCGACAGCTGGCGGCTGCCGCCCTGGGAGAAGGAGAAGAGGAAGAGGAGACCCTCGACCGAGGGACCACTGAATGGGAGCCGGCAGCCATGTCCCTGGTCTGCCTGGGTAGCCGAGAAATGGTACCCTGCACCCCCATCCCAAGCAACACCCAGAAGTACCGGCAGCAGGTCACGGTCAATGGACAACGGGCCGAAGCCCTTCGTGACACCGGCGCCAGTGTCACCGCTGTCCGCTGCCACCTGGTGACCCCCGAACAGATCCTACCGAATGTGCTGTGTCCCATCCGGACGGCCGACAACAGCGAAAGCCTGTGCCAGATGGCCCTGGTCCCCTTCATTTGGGGAGGGGTGACGGGCCTGCTGAAGGTGACGGTACGCGACGACGCCCCCGTCGACTGCCTCCTGGGGAACGACTTGGAGAGTTCCCCCTGGGCTCAAGTAGAGCGACGAGAGCACCTCCGAATGCTGGGACTATCTGACTGGGCCTGTGCCATCACCCGGTCCATGACCGCCCGGGCCCCCCGCTCATCCTCGGCCTCCGGGGCCGCCCAGCCCGAGGGGCTCGCACCACCTCCCGCCAGCAGCGAGGGGGAGGCGGACACCGACCCTGGACCTAGTGAATCCTCCCCCGAAGAGATGGCTTCCCCGTGCGCCCTACCAGAGCTGACACAATGGCGACACGAAGGGGGCCCCACCCGGGAGCAGTTCCAACAAGAGCAGCAGTCCTGCCCCACTCTCGAAGGGGTCCGCCAACAAGCGTCCGCCCAAACCAACGGGGACCAGACCGGCACCCACTGGGTCTACTGGGCCGAGGGCCTGCTATACAGTGAGCAGAAAGTGGCAATACTCGGGGCCAGCCGAGTGTTGGTGGTCCCCCTCCGCTTCCGGGAGTTCCTGCTCAACCTGGCACATGATGTGCCCCTCGCCGGACACTTGGGGCAAGACAAAACGTACAGCCATTTGGTGACCCACTTCTACTGGCCTCGGATGCGGAGAGACGTGGACAACCACTGCCGGTCCTGCCAGACCTGCCAAGCCAGCGGGAAGACGGGGGGTCGGGTCAAGGCCCCCCTCCAACCCTTTCCAGCCGTCAGCACCCCGTTCGAACGGGTCGGGATCGATATTGTGGGGCCCCTGGACCCCCAGATCGCCCTGGGCCACCGCTTCATCCTGGTCCTCGTGGACCACGCCACCAGGTACCCGGAGGCGGTCCCACTAAGAACTGTAACGGCCCCCGTGGTAGGCCGGGCCCTAATGGGGATCTTCTCCCGAGTGGGATTTCCCCGCGAAGTGGTGAGCGACAGAGGCACAAACTTTATTTCCAGATACATGCGGTCCCTGTGGCAGCAGTGCGGGGTCACATACAAGTTCACGACCCCCTATCACCCTCAGGGGAACGGACTGGTTGCGCGGTTCAACAGAACATTAAAGGGAATGATCCAGGGCCTAGAAGAGCCCCTCAGGCGGAGATGGGATGTCCTGCTGCCGTGCCTCCTGTTTGCCTATCGGGAGGTCCCGCAGAAGTCCCTGGGGTTCAGCCCGTTTGAACTATTGTACGAACACCCGGTCCGCGGACCGCTCAGCCTGGTCAAAGAGAGCTGGGAGACGAAGCCCCAAGGCACCCCTCCTGACGTCTACCGATACCTCCTGACCCTCCGAAACCAGACCCGCAAGTTCCGAGCCCTGGCCGAAGCCAACCTCGAGGCCAGCCAGGAGGACATGAAGCGGTGGTACGATCGGAACTCCTCTACCATAGAATTCGAGCCAGGTCAGAAGGTATGGGTCATGGCCCCGGTTGAACCCGGCGCCCTCCAGGACAAGTGGACCGGGCCCTTCAAGGTAGTGGAGAAGAAAAGTCCCGTCACCTACCTGGTCGACCTGGAGTCCCCCCGGAACCCCCTCCGGGTCCTACATGCTAACAGGCTAAAACCCCACTTTGCCCGGACCGAACTGAGCCTGCTACTGGCGACCGACGAGGGGGGCGAGGACGACTCCGAGCCCCTGCCCGACCTCTTGCAGTCCAACGTCCATGATGGAACAATCGAGGGTGTCCAACTCGCCTCTTCCCTGACTCCGGAACAGCGCAACGACTGCCAGCAACTGCTGCAGGACTACGCAGCCCTCTTCTCCCTCACCCCGGGGGTGACCCACTGGTGCGTCCACGACGTCGACACCGTGGAGAGCCCCCCCGTGCGACACAGGGCCTACCGGGTACCCGACCGAGTGCGGGCATGCATCCAGGCCGAAGTAACGAAGATGCTGGCCCTGGGGGTCATCGAACCCTCCGACAGCCCGTGGGCCAGTCCTGTCGTCCTGGTGCCAAAAGCCGCAGCTCCCGGCCACCCCCCGGAGTTGCGATTCTGCGTGGACTACCGAGCCCTGAATGCAGTGACCAAGACGGACGCCCACCCTATACCCAGGGCCGACGAACTCATTGACCGCTTAGGGGCCGCTCGCTACTTGAGCACGCTGTACCTCACCGCCGGGTACTGGCAGATCATGCTCACCCCCGGCGCCCAAGAAAGATCCGCCTTTTCGACCCCGGATGGGCATTACCACTTTCGGGTGATGCCCTTCGGAATGAAGAACGCCCCGGCCACTTTTCAAAGACTGGTGAACAAGGTTTTGG
Source organism: Triturus cristatus (assembly GCF_964204655.1). Taxonomy (NCBI): domain Eukaryota; kingdom Metazoa; phylum Chordata; class Amphibia; order Caudata; family Salamandridae; genus Triturus; species Triturus cristatus. Next base: position 958,259,896 of record NC_140585.1, on the reverse strand, counting down.
CCGGGCTTGAGGCCTTCAGCGCGGCCTACCTAGATGACATTGCCGTGTACAGCAACCACTGGGCAGAGCACCTCCTTCACATTAAAGCCGTCCTGGCCGCCCTCCAGCGGGCCGGGCTCACAATCAAGGCCAGCAAATGCCAGATCGGCCACGGATCCGTGACCTATCTGGGCCATCAAGTGGGGAGCGGGCAGGTGGCCCCTCTCCAACCGAAAATAGATGCCATCCAGGGCTGGGAACCCCCCACTACCCAGACCGCTGTCCGGGCCTTCCTGGGTCTCACCGGATACTACCGGCGGTTTATCCGGGACTATGGGAGCATTGTTGGCCCCCTCACAGAGCTAACGTCCAAAAAGCAGCCCAAGAAGGTGCACTGGACACCCCGCTGCCAAGCAGCCTTCGACACCCTAAAGACCGCAATGTGTACTGCCCCGGTGCTACAGGCCCCTGACTACAATAAGGAGTTTGTGGTGCAGACGGACGCCTCCGAGTATGGGATCGGGGCCGTCCTGTCCCAGGCCGATGAAAAGGGGCTCGACCGACCAGTGGCCTTCATCAGCCGACGGCTACTGCCCCGGGAGCAACGATGGAGCACCATCGAGCGCGAGGCCTTCGCTGTGGTGTGGGCCCTTAAGAAACTCTGGCCCTACCTCTTCGGTACCCACTTCCGGGTCCAGACCGACCACCGGCCCCTGCGGTGGTTAATGCAAATGCGGGGCGAGAACCCCAAGCTGCTGCGGTGGTCCATCTCGCTACAAGGCATGGACTTTGACGTTGAACACCGGCCCGGCAATGACCACGCCAACGCCGACGGCCTGTCCCGCTTCTTCCGCCTTGACGAGGAGAATCCCCAAGGAGATGGGTGACTCTCCATGCCTTCGGCTGGGGGGGGGACGCCTGTTGGACCCGGCCTCGTGGCATGGTCCTTACCCCCGTGGATTGTGCCCGTTCCCCGCCCCGGCCTTCACGGGCCACCCTTCTGAACTGCACCGAGGCCCTTCCTCCTGAGCGGCACGAGGTCGCATACCCCTCGTGGCTCCGCCATCTTGTTGGCACCCACGTGACTCTGTGCACCAGCCAGCGCGACCCCGCTCAACCCGGCCTCGACCCCAGCGAAGCCCCGACATCGAGGCACCACGAACTGGCCAGGGGGTGCCGCAGGAACCATTCATCGCCCCCGGCGGAGGACAGTATCGATGGGACCCCCAACTGTCCTCCCCTCTCGAGGTGTGATCGCCCTGCAACTCCCTTGGGCCTGGTGCCTCTCCTGCTGGGCGTCTGGCCACCTCCACCCGGCCTCTCCGCCCCCACCGGGCGCCTGGGTCCGGACATCAAAGGGCTCCAGAGCTATATCTGGGGCGACCCCGCCACAGATCGGCAGTTGTATCCCGGAGTCGAGAGCCCTGCTGATTGAATCGCGGCTGACCCTACGGAGAAGAACTCTTGTCGGAACCATCACGAGCCCTGCTGACTGCGTCGCGGCTCCTTCTTGTGAACACTTTGAAGCCACCTGGAACATCGGAGCCCTGCTGACGCTGTCGCGGCCCAACCTCGCTGAAACCTCCCTCGGAGCCCTGCTGACGACGTCGCGGCTCGAGCTGAGCAGAAACCATCTTGAGAGCCCTGCTGATTGGATCGCGGCTCTCCACGAACTGTCCGCCAGAGCCCTGCTGACGCCGTCGCGGCTCGACTCCTCCGAGATCCGGAGGTCCTCCAGCTTGAGGATAAGAACTGGGCCCCAGGTACCCTCGTACCGCACTCCTGCCAAGGACTGTCCCGCTACCCCTACCCTTCCAAAGAGACACTGAGACTTTTGGTGGATCCCTCGATCCCTTCGTGTAAATATTGACCTCGTAACCTTTTTATTGCTGATAAAGAATTGCTTGTCCTGAGACAACCTCCTTGAGTCCTGTGTGGTGGTGTTACTGTGCTAGTACGTGATAGGAGAAGGATCTCTCAGGAGACTTCTCGGCAGCGCTCGGCTACTTCGTACAGTGTGAGGGCCCCCCTTGGTGGTCTCGCCGACTCCTCGGGGTCCGCCTTCCAACAGGTAGCAAGTTATTTTTGCATTTGGATAAATTGGTCGGAGTGTTCTTTTTGCTGTGGGACAGACCCCACAAGAGTTTGTGCATGTTCCTTGACTGTGTCTGAGAGTTTGGTGTGGTCTGCTCTCGGGAGGCGAAGATTAGTAGTAAGGGTGCCCATCTGTTGCTCCATAGCTTGACGGGACGCCCTGATCTCATGAAGTATTTGATCCAGTTTGTCAGGGGAAGGCGTCAAAGCTGTTGGTGGAACACAGCTAATCGAAGATGATTGAGAGGCCGAGTCAGAGTCCCACTGTAGCGGCACATCCATCATTGCCATATCGGATTGTTTCCCCTTTGGACGTCCCATGACAGCGAAAGAGATGAGCAACTTATAAGGAAGGACCTACAGGCATTACGTGTCTTGTCCCAGGCAGGCTCAATATGTGCAACTAAAGTCAGCAGCACGCACCTTTAACATACGTTGTAGGAATGATGTACCAGCCCAGTACCCAGGATGGGTCTTCAGTAGTTCCAGATTGCACATCAAATCACTAGGGAGCCCAGACTACGTGGAACAGCAGGGCCTGTGCTCACCTCCACTATACTAGATCTCTTTTCAGAATCCTGTGTGGTGTCCATCTGACACAGTTGTGTTCCAGACAATAGTCGGAGTTATGAGAACTGTCTACTTATATGCCTGTAAGTACACACCATGGGGCGTCAGGCCGTGTGAACACAGGTACCTGTTGACTGATGATGGGACTGTATACAGGCTGATAGCATGCGTGTATTGGTAACTGTTGTGGAGCTCTCTCAGTACAGCGGTATGTCACCACATCTACCTCAGCCTCGTGTCGATACCGATAGTTGGCTCAAGGTTTGCCTGTAGGCCTTGGGGGGCGCCATACCATTTCTTTACAGTGTGGAATGTATTACACATGCGTCGTAAAGTAGCTTCTAAACCAACAATCATTTGGGGCACTCAATCATGCTATCTCCATTTCTCTGATGAATAACTAATTTCAGAGGTTCACGCCGCCGGCACAATCAGGGATGGACAGGTGACGCTGGTGTATTATGGCTGTCACTAAGGATGAACTGCCCCCAGCTCCTCACCTTGGGGCCAAAAGGACGTTTGCAATTTCCTCGTACTTAGAGCAGCACAGGTCGGTGCTCCATTAGCACCAAATCGGGTCAGCAGGCCCAGAGGGGGGGGGGGTCATTAAAGTTCCGCTATATTTCAGCAGCGCTGGCTTGCACACATTGGCATATGTTGAGGAGTCGGGGTCGTGGCTTTCTGCTCGGGCCCAATGACGTACATTAAATCAGGCGGGTCAATGAAGTGTTGACAGTTCAGTAGTCCGTCAATAAATGTTGCTAGACACTGTAATATGGTGAAAAACAATGTATAATATCCCCAGCAGTGTTTATACAGATGTAGGGCTCAAAAGAGGGATCGCACACTGAACCGGATAAAGTGCGTCATTGGGCGTTCAATCAGTTTAGTCCGGTGCACTGGACCCGGATCTTACCGGATCTCGCCTCTAGTTGCAGACAATTAAAGCACGCACCTCAAGGCTGGGCACAAAGTTCGACAGTGTTCACTGTTGGCCCAGTCGCATTCCACACACGGGAGTGAGCCGCAATACACCACAGACTCCGCTCCAGAAGTAGTCCCGGTCTCCACCACCACAGGCAGCCCGTCCGGAGTCAGACCCTCGCAACAGTTCTCAATAACCGCAGGGTCTAGGTAGGTCACCGTCGGGCTCCGATGATCTCCGCCGCCTCCTCTACACCCCAGGGGAGAATTTAGTGATTGAGCTCCCCAGGTTCCAGTATAAACAGCAGGGTATGTCGGGTCCCGGCCGGGAGCTCCACTAGGATGCGGCCGCCATGCTCGGCAGCTAGCCACGCCCCTCGTTGTGCAGGCTTAGAGGCCTCCTGTTCCAGTGGCCACAGCATGTGGTACCGTTCAGTGATAAGGTGTGTATTTGTGGTCTTTGTGTGAAGCCATTTTTCATATGGTGTGAGCAGTCTCTGAGCCCCAGGTCGCACCCGAGGGTGCAGCACCAGTGCCGCACTTGATTAAAACGATATCGTTCTGGCTCGGTCAAGGCAAACACAGATCGGAGGTCTTCAAATGTCAGGGGGCCCTCTGCATCGAACATATGTCCAATGGAACGACAACCCTGAGTCTCCCAGAGGCAGAACTGCTTCTGGTCTCAAACGGGGGAGAATTCCTCGTTTTGGACTATGGGAGTGACGGGGGACTGGAAGGAAGTTAGCTCATACTTGACCACTGTGGAATCCCATGCCCGCAGGGTTGTGCACATGATTGGAGGGTTATATATGCCTTCTGGACGTTGAGCTTTATATAGAAAGGTGATTGCCCACAAGGCCCGTCCCGCGAGTGCACTCTCCATGAAGAGCCAATGTTTCTCCGACTGACTGCGCGACCATTCCAACAACACACGCAGCTGAGTGGCCAGGAAGTAACGTGTCCGGTTTGGGACTCCCAGTCCCCCCTCCCTAGGTGGCCTATAGCTCAGTTCTCTACTCATTTGGGGCTTCTTATTGGGCCACACAAACAGGCAGATCTCTTTCTGCAGCTGTTGAAGAACTCCGTGGGGAGGCTCTACAGGGAGAGTTTGGAAAATATATAGTATTTTTGGCAATATGCTCATTTTAATCGCCGCCACTCTCCCAAACCAGGAGAAGCCAAAGGACCCCACCTGCTCAACTCTCCACGCACCTGAGACAGGAGCTTTTTATAATTCAGGACTGCTGTGTTGAGTAGAATTTGTGAGTTGAATCCCAAGGTATGGGATGGACCCTGCGTCCCATTGGAGCAGGGTTGAGCTGGCCAGGGTCTACATGGTTGACGGTCGGAGCGAGAACCCCATAGTCTGTGACTTTGCCACATTCATTTTGAAGCCAGAGGCCCTTGAAAATCTCTCCAGCTCGGCAAAGAAAGTGGGGGCAGAGACCTGGGGATCTTCCAAAGTAGCGACCACATTATTGGTATACAAGCGTATGGCGTGATAATCGCCCCCAAACTGCACACCCAGGATCCGTGGGTCCTCACTCACTCTTTGAGCTATCGGCGCCATATATAGCGCAAAGAGCAACGGGGAGAGAGGACACCCCTGTCTAGTACCCCGTGAGATATGAAAGGGTTCAGAAGAGCAACCGTTGACTTGCACTGTGGCAATTGGCCGATTGTAGCCACTGAACACCCATCTAGAGAAGCGGTCACCTATCCCGAACCTCACCAGTATAATTTTCGGGTATCTCCAGTCCACCCGATTGAAGGCCTTATCAGCATCAATTGATATCATGACCCTTTCTATATTTTGGCATTGTGCTTTATCTAAGTGGTGAAGCAGCTGTCTTGTGTTATCGCTGCACAAGTTACTTATCTTCGGTACCGATATATCTGTAAGAAACATTAGTTAGTTAGATTCCTTACCTTAGAATATCCCCAGGCGTCAGGCTGGATCCGGAAAGATTTTTCGTCAGCAGTACCCCTGCATGTCAGTAGGCGTCGTCTGCAGCTCCGCGTCCGTCATCGGCGTCGTGAACGCCGGGATGACGTCGGAGTACTTAGACGCCGCCCTCGCGCACTGACGTCAGTTCTATACATAGCTTTCCGCGCCAGGAACGCAGAGCCATGCAAGAAACCGACACTGGTGCCATGAAACTAGGGCCCTGAAAGGGATGACCTTAACCCTAGATATCGGTTAGCCGAACGGGGAGGATGGGTGGGGCGGTAAGGAATCTAACTAACTAATGTTTCTTACAGATATATCATTACCGAAGGTAAGTAACTTGTGCATCTGAAAGAAACACGTTAGTTAGATTCCTTACCTTAGAATAGATACCCCAGCAATACCAACCCCGGTGGTGGGTCTGCGAACCAAGATCACACCAGGAAGTCCTGGAGAATGGAACGGCCAAAGAAGCAGTCTCTCCGGACTTGGCTGTCCAGGCAGTAATGCTTGACAAACGTGTGCAGCGAGGCCCACGTTGCTGCCTGACAAATGTCCTGCAGAGGGACTCCCCGTCCCAAGGCATTAGTAGCCGCTGTGGCCCGAGTGGAATGGACCCTCAGCCCCGCAGGAGGATCCTTCTTAATGCACAAAACGACCCACCAAGAGATGGTTTGCTTGTGCACTGCCCGCCCCTTCTTAGCGCCCACGTAGCCAAAGAAGAGTTGGTTGTCCACCCGGAATGGTTTTGTGCGATCCAGATAAAAGGAGAGCGCACGTTTTGGGTCCAGACGGTGGAGCCTCTCTTCCTCTTTTGAGGGATGCGGAGGCGGAAAGAAGGTGGGTAAGGTAATGGACTGCCCGATGTGAAAGGCAGTAACCACCTTAGGAAGAAAAGAAAAGAAGGGCGAGTCCTCAGAACAACCTTGTCCGGATGGACAGAGAGGAAAGGAGGTTTAGAAGAAAAAGCCTGGAGCTCACTCAATCTTCTGTCAGAGGTGATGGCAACCAGGAAAGCAGTCTTGAGAGTCAGAAGACGAAGAGGACAGTTATGAAGTGGCTCAAAGGGAGCGCACATCAGATAAGTTAACACCAGATTCAAGTCCCACTGAGGCATTACAAAGGGAACAGGAGGGAACATGTGAGTAATGCCTTTCAAGAATCTATTGACAACAGGGGACTTGAAAAGAGAAGGCTGATCAGGAAGCCTTAAGAAGGCTGAAACAGCTGAAAGATATCCCTTGATGGTGCCCAGAGCAGAGCCCTGCTGGGCCAGGGAAAGAAGAAAGAGGAGAACCTCAGAAAGAGGGGCGGAAAGGGGATCCACAGCCTTTGCTGTGCACCATGCCACAAATTTGTTCCACCTGCAGGTGTATACCGTTTTAGTGGAGGGACGCCTGGCTGCCAGAATGACATCACAGACTTCAGGAGACAAGTCAAATGGCATCAACTGCCGCCACTCAATCTCCACGCATGGAGGTGGAGGCTGCACAGGTTCGGGTGGAGGACCGTCCCCTGCTGCTGCGACAGAAGGTCCTCCTGAAGAGGCAGTCGAATTGGGGGATCTATTGACAGAGTAGCTCGGGATACCAGTATCTTCGTGCCCAATCCGGAGCCACAAGGATGACTTGGGCCCGGTCGCGCCTGATCTTCTTCAGCACTCTGGGCAGAAGTGATATAGGCGGAAAGGCGTATAACAGACCGCAACTCCACTCACGACGAAAAGCGTCTCCGAGCGAGTGCCGCCTTGGAAACTCCAACGCGCAGAACTGCTGACATTGCGCGCTCTCTTCGGTGGCGAATAGATCTAACCAAGGCTCTCCCCACTGCCGAAAGAGGCCTTGCGCCACGTCCGAGTTCAGACGCCACTCGTGATCCATCATGCACCGGCGGCTGAGTTCGTCTGCCCTGGCGTTCAGAGACCCCGCCGGGTGTTGAACCACCAGGGTGATGCCCTGATGTTACAGCCATGTCCAGAGGCGCAGAGCCTCCTGACAAAGGGTCCACGACCCCACCCCGCCCTGTTTGTTGCAATACCACATGGCAGTGGTGTTGTCCGTGAACACCTGCACTACACTTCCCCGGACAGAGGGAAGGAATGCCTTCAGTGCAAACCGGATCGCCCGCAGCTCCAATAGGTTGATATGGAGCCGGGACTCCGCCGGAGACCAGAGGCCTCTGATCTCCGCCTCTACCATGTGGCCCCCCCATCCCAGGAGGGACGCATCAGTCACCACTACGTGCTCCGGTTGGGGTAGGGAGAGGGATCTGCCACTGACCCAATCACGATCCGTGAGCCACTACTGCAACTGTCTTGCAGTGCCCTCCGAGATCAGGACGTGGTCGGACAGGTTGCCCTGATGTTGACCCCATTGGAACTTCAGGTCCCACTGCAGAGCCCGCATCTGCCACCTGGCGTGATGTACCAGCAGGATGCAGGAGGCCATCAGACCCAGCAGCCGTAGGGCCATCCTGACCGAAACTGGGGATAAAGGCTGAAAGATCGAAATCAGAGCCTGAATATCCCGAACCCGCTGTTCGGGAGGATAGACCCGAAACTGCGCCGAGTCCAGAACCGCTCCGATGAAGAGGAGCTTCTGGGAGGGACTCAGATGTGACTTCGGCACGTTGATAGAGAACCCCAGTGAATGCAGGAGGTCGGCTGTAGTCTGGAGGTGGGAGACAACTGTTCGGGGCGAGCCCGCCTTCAACAACCAGTCGTCGAGATAGGGGAAGACTGGAACCCCTAATCTGCGCAGATGAGCTGCGACCACCGCCATCACTTTCGTAAACACCCGAGGGGCACTGGTGAGGCCGAAGTGGAGCACGGTAAACTGAAAATGCTCGTGGGCTACCGTGAACCGCAGGTAACGCCGGTGGGCCGGCAGGACGGGGATGTGGAAATAAGCGTCCTGCAAGTCCAATGCTACCATCCAGTCTCCAGGGTCTAGGGCAGCCAAAACCTGAGCTAAAGTCAGCATCTTGAACTTCTCCTTACGGAGGAAGGCGTTGACGCTCCTGAGGTCCAAGATAGGGCGTAGGCCCCCTTTGACCTTCTTGGGAACCAGAAAGTAGTGGGAGTAACAACCCCGTCCTACTTCTGGGCCAGTAACGCGCTCGATGGTCCCCTTGGCCAAGAGGGCCGTAACTTCATCCTGCAGAAGTTGCAAGTGATCCCCAACATGCAGTGGTACTGCGGTGGCATGGCTGGAGGGGTTGCCTCGAAGGGGAGGGAGTAGCCCCTTCGGACGATTTGCAGCACCCACCTGTCCGAAGTGATGGTACGCCAGTGGAGCAGGTGATGGCGAACCCTGCCTCCCACTGGTATGGAATGGGCCTGAAAGCTCGGACTAGAAAGGCTTTGAGGCAGATGCTGCGGGAGCGGATGTGGACTGACCGGCTCTCTGTCCCCCTGCTCCGCCACGGCGGAATCCACGTCTGCGACCGCGTTGACTGGTTCTGCGGCCTGTGGCTGGACGAACGTGCGGCGGCGCCCCTTCCTTGGCCACAAAAGGGGCGAAAAGCAGAAGTTTGCTGGCGCTGGGCCGACAGGCCCAAGGACTTGGCCGTAGCCCTGGAGTCCTTAAAGCGCTCCAGCGCACTATCTGCTTTGTCACCAAAAAGGCGATGGCCATAAAAGGGCATGTCCATTCATAGTGCTCTGGACATCCCCTGAAAAGTTTGTGGACCTCAGCCAGGCGTGACAACAAATCACCACCGTCGTTGCAATCGCTCTACCCAGCGAGTCCGTGGTGTCAAGTCCCCATCTGATGGAATACCGTGCTGCATCACACCCCTCAGCAAGAGGCTGGGCGAGTCATGTCCTGGCCTCCTCTGGACACTGGGGCAGCACGTCCGCCACCGTATCCCACAAAGAGTGGGTGTAACGGTCCAAAAGGCATGCAGTATTAATGGACCGCAATCCCAGACTGAGGGAGGAAAACAGCTTCTTGCCAAACTGTTCCATCCTTTTGGATTCCCGATCCGGAGGTGCGGACGGGAAGGCGGCTTGGGACGTGGAGGCCTGGATAACCAGACTCTCAGGGGTGGGGTGTACGGACAGAAAGCTGGGGTCGCCCGGAGCTGGGCGGTGGCGCCGGGCCACGTTCCGATCCACAGGAGAGACTGTGAAGTGCTTAGACCAGGTGCCCATCAGAATGTCGGTGAGGGCCTCATTAAACTGCAGCAGAAGCTCCGAAGAGCTTACTGGCGGTTGAAGCACCTCAGTGAGAAGGTTAGTTCTCATCGCCGCTGTAGGGAGCTCCAGGCGCAAGGCCTGGCCCGCCCTGCGTAGCACCACAGCATAAGTAGCACCCTCCTCCATAGCCACGGGAGGAGAGATGAAACCAGTGACCACTGGCGTTCCCCAGCTCATCTGCCCAGTCCTGACTTAACTGGCACTGCTGTGCCAGAGGGTCCTCAGACCCCTCCCCGTCCTTCCCTTCATCCGTGTCCTGGTAAACAGGCAGAAATGACAGAGCCAGGTCATAGGTGAAAGGCTCACCCATCGACGCCGGACCAGGGCTGAAACTAGGGACGGCGTTGTCCGAGGGCGCCGCAGGGAGTGACACTATGGGGGTCGGCGCCAGCGTAGGAGTCGTGAGGTCAACTGGTGTCGACCGGGATCCAGGCCTGGATCCCACAGGGACCTGCGGCATCGGGACCAAAGTCGATGGCGGCGCCGGGGCCGAAGCCGCCGGCACGCTAGGATCCCCAGTCGGACCTGCGGGCCCGGAGGCGCGCCGGCAGGCTTCGACGGCGGAAAGAGACTCCTCATGGCCACTAGGAAGTCTCGAATCTCGCCCGGAGTCGCATGAAGCCCAGGGTATGGGGCCAGATGCGACTCCTGCGACTCCGGCGGAGCCGTGCGGGTGGTTGCCACCAAAACCCTCGGCCGAGTCGCACAACCGGCGAGGGGAGTCAGAAGAGCGATGTCGCTTCTTCGACTTCTTTTTGCCATGCCTCGACCTACCTGATTATGTGGACTTTGATCCCGACAAGCAGTAATACTGCGGCTCCGCGACCGGTCCCTCGACTTCCTCCTCAACCAGGACCTCGAGCGGAGCCGACTGCTGGATCTCGAGGAGCTTGCGGGACTGCTCCCGCGTAGCTTTCGAAGTCAAGGCCCGGCAGTCGGGGCACGACTTGTCATCGTGGCCAGCCCCAAGACAGTAGAGACACCGATGGTGGGGGTCGGTAACTGACATCAGTCGGTGACAGACGTCACACGGCTTGAACCCGGGCATCCCTACCGGCACCAGGAGTCGAAGTCGACTCGAAAAAGAAAGACAAAAATGTCCAAAAAGTTAGTCAAAAAATGACTAAGGCGGAGGAGCCTAGCGCCCAACCATGATGGACGCGTAGGCACATGGCTCCCGAGATCCACGCAGCCTCCCACGATTATCCTGGATTTCATCCTGATATTTTGAAGGAATACTACGGGCGAACCTACGCTGAGGCTACTCCTGTTCTCAGAACTCAAATCGGACTTTGGGAACTTTACTTCTTCGGTCTTTGGGAAAGAGGCCTGCTCTGCGGCGCTGCCCCGGACTCGGGTTGGCATCTTCCCCGTGTCCCAATTGAACAACAACGGATCCGGAGCTTCGGGCTGACCCGTGCCCCCCGGGTTTCACTTTCGCTTTCGACTCTCCTCAGTGACGTGGAGGGCGGGCGCCTGCGGAGGCTCCACATCTGAGCAGCTCGGGGGCCGGCGGGTGATATCGGTAGCGGGAGCTGTCTACCACTGATTGCGGTGTGCCCCCCCCAGGGAACCACTACAACACACGGGCATCCAAGAGTTGGGTTCCCCTGCCGTGTAATGGCGGCCCGACTAGACGGGGACAAGCTAAGGCCCAAGGCTACCCGGAGAGGTGGCTATGTGCAGATGAATAATATGGATCGGTATGCCCATCAGAAGGGTCTCCTGGTCCGAGTGGGCTCGTAGAGGTGGCTCGAGAGGGACCGTCATCCTCGGCGGAACTGACACTCAACGATGTCATGGGTGCCATCGACGCCATGAAGGAGTCGGTTGGCCAGCGGTTTGACTCTCTGGCCCACAAGCTGGACACTGTGTCAATTGATGTTAACCTACTCAGAATGGACCTTTCGAAAACCAGCGACAGGGTCAATTCACTTGCTCTCACGACTTCGGGCCTTACGAAAGATGTTACGGACCTGCAGACGGAGCTTCACAGTCTGAGGGCCCTCGCCGACCTTTCGGTCAAGCGGCTGGAGGATTTTGAAGGCCGGGCACGGCGAAATAACGTGCGCATTGTAGGTGTGCCGGAGAGGTCGGAGGATGGGTCAGTGGATCTTTTTGTGGAGGAATTGATCCTGAACCACCTCGTGCCAAAGGGCCTCAGTAAATACTTCATGGTGGAGCGGGCCCACAGAGTTCCGGGGGGTCGGCCGAAGCCGGGGGCCCCACCGCGACCCGTCATCGCCAGGATCTTTAACTTTAGGGACCGCGACTCCATCCTGCAGACCTCCCGTGTAAATGGCCCGCTGAAGTATGAGAACGTGGACGTTAGCTTTTATCCTGACTTTACTCAGGCGGTCCAAAAACAGCGCATGGGGTTTCTGACTGTGAAACGGCGATTAAGAGACATGGGACTGAAGTACGCCATGCTTTTCCCGGCTAAGCTTCGTGTTGAACTGGAGGACCGGACCCACTTTTTCGACCGGCCTGATGCGGTGGAGGAATGGCTTGATACATTGCATCGTCGACGCGGGGGAGAGGAGCGGACCGAGGACGACGGAGGTGGCTCGGCGGAGCACCCGTGAACTTCTGAACTATGGTTCCTGGCTAATTGTGTGTTGAACTCAGACTTTGGTCAGGGGTGACCTAGTACATGGGACTGCATTGCCCTTCCTTTTGTGTCGGGGGGCTGCGGGGTATCTGGTGAGACTCTTCCTCCTCTAGGGGGGTTTTCTTTCTTTTCGTAGACTAGGTTTATGTCGGGGCGACAGGCACACTGCGAGTTGGGGTGGCTAGATGTTCTAGTGCAGGGGTGCAGGGTGGGGGGGTGTGTCACGGGAGTTGGGGGGGTGGTGGTGGGGGGAGTTGTTGTTGTTTCAGGTTTGTTTTTTACCAGGTGATCGATGTTCTGTTTTTTGCTCTCGTAGCGGGTGGGAGGATCGTTGTGGCTGGGATGGGGGGTAGGGGGTTGCATATTTTAACATGGAATGTCAATGGTCTGGGGGACCGTGTGAAGCGAGGGGTGGTGCTACAATATCTGAAGCGTCTCTCTCCTGATGTCGTCTTCCTACAAGAGACGCATTTGGTGGGCAACTCCTGTCAGGCATTGAATAGACGGGGCTACCGTTTGGTGGCCCATTCCGGCTTTACCACTGGATCCAGAGGGGTAGGCATTCTGGTCCGAGCCTCTCTCCCACTGGAAATTGATGAGGTGAAGCACGATGACCGGGGGCGTTACGTAGTGCTGGTTGGCCGGTGGGAGGGTAAGACTTTGTATTTGGTTTCAGTTTACGTCCCCCCTGGGTTGCAGACTACCACCTTTGCGGATCTGGGAGGTCTATTGCTCGGGCTCCCTGAGGGCCTGTTGCTGGTTGGTGGGGATTTCAACTCTGTTGTGTCTGTTAGAGAAGATCGACACCCGCCCAGAGACCTCCCTGGGTCGCATTCTTGGTTAGGTGGTTTTATTGACACTATGGGACTGGTTGACTGTTGGAGAGCGATGCACCCGGGGCTGGCTCAGTTTACGTTTCACTCTGGGGCCCACGGCTCCCTATCTAGATTGGATTATGTGCTGATGCCGGCCGCCCAAGCCCCAATGATTGGGGAAGTTAAACATCTTGCTCGTGGAATCTCGAATCATTCCCCGGTGCTGCTCCACTTGGATATTGCCTTGGGGGCTGGGGGGAGGGTGGCACCGATTAACCCCTGGTATCTCCGTGACCCCACAGTTCGTGCCCAATTGGTGAAGTCTCTGGACCGGTTTTTCGCGGAAAACCAGGGTTCCGTCTCGTCAGTTTTGACATTGTGGGAGGCCTTTAAGGTGGTGATCCGTGGGCAGGCCCTATCCCTGATCTCCCTTGCTAAAAAGCGTAAAAACGAAGAGGTGGTGCACCGGGAGTCTGACATAACTAGTATGGAAGGGGATCTTGGGCGGGGAGTCACGAGGGAGAAACTTCACGCCCTTAGCCTTAAGCAGTCGGACTATAGGGCACTGGTTACGAATGCTGCCAAGCTCACTAGTCGGGAACAGCAGGGGCGCTTGTATGATGTGGGTGACAAGGCTGGAAAATTGATTGCGTGGCTGGAAAAGAGCGAAAGAGTGAATCGTGTGGTTCCGGTGATTGTGCGTGCTGACGGTGTGAGTGTCACAGATCCCGGAGAGATAGTGAATTGTTTTGCAGATCATCTGCGCGACGTCTATACGTCGGTCTCGTATAGGCCGGAGGATGACTCTCGTCAATTGTTACGAGATATTACATTGCCATGCCTCTCTGTCTCCGACAGAGACTTGATGGATGCGGCATTGACGAATGATGAGATAGCACTGGCAATTTGCGCGGTCCGCTCCGGAAAGGCCTTGGGCCCGAATGGTCTGCCGATCGAGCTGTACAAGCTTCGTCCGGAGAAGCTGGCGCCTCATCTCCGTGAGATGTTTAATGCGTCGCTTGAGGTTGGCTCCCTTTCGCTGGACCAACGGCTTGCAACTATTGTGGTTCTCCATAAAGAGGGTAAGCCGCGAGACAGTTGTGCATCTTATAGGCCTATTTCACTCCTAAATGCCGAACCAAAGATTCTTGCGAAGGTCCTGGCAAATCGACTGATTACTGTAATTGGCGACCTGGTTCATCCGGATCAATCTGGTTTTATTCCGCATCGCAACACCGCGTTGAACCTGCGGCGCCTACATGGAGTTCTCGCAAGAGTCGATTGTATCCAGGAGCCCACCATTTTGGCGTCCTTGGACGCCACGATGGCGTTCGATACGCTGGAATGGTCGTATCTTTGGGCGGCACTGGCCAAGTTTGGTTTTGGACCCGGATTCATTAAATGGGTGAAACTGTTGTATGTGGAGCCGCTGGCGCAGGTGGTGGTGAATGGTAGGGTGTCTGCCCCCTTTGTGCTCGGGAGGGGTACCCGCCAGGGTTGCCCCCTGTCCCTGCTTCTTTTTGCTCTTGCGTTGGAACCCCTGACGGCGTGGCTGCGGTGGGAGCCCTCTATGGCGGGTATCCGGTGGACTCCGACGTTTGAGGACCGTGTGTCACTATACGCGGATGACATTTTGCTCTACCTCACCTCGCCGCGGAAATCATTGATAGTGTTGTTCGATGTTTTGACCTCTTTCGGCCGCAATTCTGGGCTTGTTATTAACTGGGCCAAGTCCTGTGTATATGTGTTGGTTGGCGACCCCCCTCCTCTCCCTCGCGGCTGTCCGATTCAAATCTCTCAGTCTGGATTTAAATATTTAGGCATACACGTCTCCTTGAGTTCAGCGGTTCGTTACTCTCTGAACCTGCTGCCACCGCTTCAGCGGCTTCGGGCTGACGTAGTTCGTTGGCGGAGGCTTCCGTTATCGCCGCTGGGCAGGGTGGCCTTATTTAAAATGATGTCTCTGCCACGTTTTTTGTACGCCCTACAGAATACGCTGGACGTGGTGCCTACACGGTATTTTCGGGAGGTGGAAAGCCTGCAGCGACAGCTGGTGTGGGATGGGAGACCACGTATCGCTCTTGCTAAGCTGACTCTTCCATGGTACGATGGTGGCATAGCTCTTCCTGATATCAGAAGGTATTATTGGGTGTCCCAGCTGGTGGCAGTGAACCATGGGACGTATGGCCCAGCTTTGAACCCCGCGTATGAGATGGATAAGCTACTGTTGCCGGGTGGGGATTTCAATCGAATGCTTTACTCCAAGAAGGGGCGCACTAAACTTACGGGCCCCACGAACAATGCTGTACGCGCGTGGCACGGCGCCACGGGCTGGAAGGGCCGCCTGACTCGTGCGACTCCGCTGTATGCTTCTGAAGAGTTGGGCGGGCTGTGGCACACTAAGGGATTTGAGAAGTGGGACACTATCGGTATTAGCCGAGTGGGGTATCTGTGGGCGAAGGGCGCTTTTAAAACGTTCGATGTCCTTCGGACCGAATATAGCCTGAGCGATAGGGAATTCTTTCGTTACGCGCAGGTCCGCCACGCCCTGCTTTCTGCCTTTCCGACCCCGGCTGATATTCCTGAGGCCTCCCCCTTGGAAGATCGTATACTTGATGGTTACTTGCCAGACAGCACCATTTCCCTGATCTATAAAAAATTGATTAATACCCGCGCGGACCTCCTCACCCGCCTGCGAGAGGTATGGGTCGCTGATGGCCTAGAATTGGACGACGAGGACTGGGTTGCGGCTATAGCCTCGCCGAGGGAAGTGGCCATACCCGCTCGCCTTAGATTTGTGCAGTTAAAGATACTACACAGGGTCTATGTTACCGGTCCCCGTTTGCTTCGCTTGGGCTACTCGAGTGATGGTTTATGTAGGCGTGGCTGTGGCCTGCTTGGTACCTTTCTGCATATTTTGTGGGAGTGTCCAGTGGTTGTCCGGTTCTGGACTAAGGTGCATGCAGTGATGGAGGAGGTCACTGGTGTGGCTTTACTCCCGGAGGCGCGGCGCTGTGTGTTGAATGTGTGGGAACCGACTGACTGTAACGCGGCCCAGGAGCGCTGGGTGACTCTGGGCAATATGATAGCCAAAAGGGACATCGCGCAGCTGTGGGGCTCGGGTAGGTCTCCTACGGTGTCAAAATGGAGAGAAAACATGGATTGGTGCATGTTCCGGGAGAAAACCGTGTATGTTGCTAGAGGCAAACCTCAAAAATGGAATAAGATGTGGGGGCCGTGGAATTCCTACCGTGGAGATATATGCACGCCCCCCCTGGTGATCGCCTCCGATGTAGCTATGTCCCCTTAGCTCGGATATTCCTGTTCCTTCCTGGAATTGGTACTTGGGTTTTTCCCTGCCCCCCCTCCTGCCTCGCCTAATACTAGCTCTTGCCTATAGTGCCGCTGAGTGGCGGCTGCCCCCCCCCCATGTGAGAGCAAGTTCCTGCTTATGTAGTTTTCATGCCTGGTATTAGTTTTGTTTTGTTGTTTCTTTTTCATAAAACGTTAATTCAAAACCTTCTTGTTGGATGGAGTCTAGTTTTGGGCCTGTTGGCCACCCTCCCGTGTAGGTTGCTCATTTGTTGGCTGTACTGTGTTTCCTTTTTGCATACTAGCGGCCGGCCTCGGAGGTTGTAGGCCCGTGACTGTACATAACTGCTGTGTCAATAAAGGTTTAAAAAAAAAAAAAAATGACTAAGGGCACGCTCTTCCCGGATCTGCGCTTGCTGGCGCGGAAAAAGAAGAACTGACATCAGCGCGCGAGGGCGGTGTCTAAGTACTCCGACGAAATCATCCCGGCAATCGCGACGCAGACGACGGACACTGAGCCGCAGACGACGCCTACCGACGCGCAGGGGTACTGCTGATGAAAAATCTTTCCGGATCCAGGCTGCCGCCTGGGGATATTCTAAGGTAAGGAATCTAACTAACGTGTTTCTTTCAGATACACTGCCTAGTGGCTACAAAACCAGACTGATCGGGGTCTATCAACCCTGGCGTCATTGGGCCCAGGCGTGCAGCCAATATGCCTGTGAAGAGCTTCAGATCAACGTTCAGGAGGGATATTGGTCGATAGGATGGGCAATATCTGGCATCTTTGCCCAGTTTTGGGATTACTATAACGGAGGCTTCGGGCATTGTGGGAGGTTCCTCCCCGGTGTCCCCAATCGAATGGAACAACCTAGTGAGAATGGGGGCCAGTGATGTGCAGAAAGTCTTGCAGAAGATGTTAGAGAAGCAGTCTGGGCCAGGAGATTTGTGTAGTTTGAGGTGAGCTATGGCCGAGAACTTCTATACGGATGGGGTCATCCAGGCTAGCGGCTTGATCCAGAGATTAGCCCCCCTGCACATAAGAGTGAATCATGCTCTATTCATTGTTGTGCGGATTGTAGTGTAGCGTAAAAATCCCTAAATGCCCGTGTTATAGCTATATCATCTATGCAGTCATGACCCGCCTCATCACATACTGCCTGGACTGCAGTCAACTGGCGCTGCAGTAAACAACAAGAGGGTCCCTGATATACGAATATGAGAAGAGGGTAGCAGGGAAGGGAAACACAATATGAACAAAAACCTCTTCTCAAAAAATAGTTAAGCTATGGGGAATATCTCCACATCTCTTTCATATTGTCAACTGGCGCTGCGCCTGGAGTTTGCTGGCTAAGAGGCGCCCGCATTGATTGCCCCCCACGTAGTAGGAGTGTTGCAACCTCCGTGCCGCATATTCAGCTCTGTCTAGGTCAATGCCCACGAGTTGTCGGCGGACTGCCTTTAGTTGTCGCCACACACGTGGAGCCCCGGCCCGCTTATGGATGCATTTGAGTTCTTGTACTTGAATGGTGAGGTCCCCCCATTTTTCCCTCCTGGTTTTATCAGCTGCAGAGATAGCTATAAAGAAACCCTAGCGTATACTTTAAGTGTTTCCTATAATGTGGTAATTGAGGTGTCAGGGGTGTCATTAAAATCGAGGAAGTCCTTTATGGCCCTATCTACGCAGTTTATCACCTCTGGACAATGCCGCAGGGTGTCACGCAGCCGCCATGTAAATGATGGTCTTTCTTGGAGGGGGATATTGAGCGTCAGGGTCAGCGCTGTGTGATCTGAATGTGCTCGCGGCTCGATATCTGAGGCTCTTGGATGTGAAAGTAAAGAGCGCGAGCCGAGAAATTAATCAATCCTAGCGTACGTTTTATGTGCATGGGAATAGGTGTAGTCTTGGTCGTTTGGATGTAGGGAACGCCACATGTCTACCACACCCAAGTCTTGCAACCACTCCCGCCCCGCCTGTGTAAGGGCCCCGGTCACGCCGTGCCGCTGCGCAGGACGATCGAGCGGATTGTCGAACACTATATTAATGTCGCCACCCAGCAGGAGTATCCGTTCGGGGGAAACAGCGAGGTCCATCATTGCCCTCTTCATGAATGCCTCCTGACCTTCATTTGGTGAATATATGGAGACAAGGGTATAGTCCTGTGCGTTAAAAGTGATCGTGAGAGCTAATAGCCGCTCTTTGATCTCGGTCTGCTTTGTCCCCACTTTACCCCTAAAATTGCGTGCGAAAAGGATAGCCCCCCCTGCCGTCTTGGTAGTGAGCGAGGAGAAATATTGCTGAGGTAAAGCCTTCGATCTAATTCGATACGCGTCCTTAGCGAGGAGGTGGGTTTCTTGCAATAGGCAAATGTGTGCTGTTGAGTGCTCCAAATACACATTTAGGGTAAGGATTTTGAGCTCATCTAACACGCCGGTGAGGTCTTTGAAGGTACTGCAAGACTTAGTGTTGGTCCCCCACATGTTCCCATCTGAACTTCCCTAAGCAGTTCAGTATGTTTACCCCGCAGGCGATCGCTGCCACAAATAGGACAAGAGAGGTCTCCGACCAAGGAGTGAAAGCAAAATCAACAAGGGGAAATTGAGAACCCAAACAAGAAAACTCTCGTAACAGTGTCAGGTGACTGAAATCCAACATTCTGGAATGGATGCGGTCCTAGGTCAGTGCCCCGGCATGTGGTGGGGAAGGTGAACTGGAAGGCGTAGTCATGGCTAGCGTCCTCCCTCTCCCGGAACCACCCAGCCACCTCTGTAGGAGTTAAAAAGAGGTGGCTGCGTAGCATCTGTTGGTGGCCCCTAGTTACTCCAAATGGCCATCGCCTGGTGGCTCTCCTGAGAGGGACGCCAGGACCGCTTGACATTCCTTGGACATGATGGCTGAGTCGGGCTTCAGTGATGCTGTTGGATGTTTGATCTTGGTTCATCCGTGGCCACTTTTTCTATTCCTGCTCGGCTTACTCAGCGGTGTCTCCTCTTCTGTGGGGTCTGCAATACCCAGGAGCCTGCTAGCTTTAGAAACTGATCGTATTTGACAAAGTTTGCTGTTGAAAGAGAAAATCAATCTGAATGGATCACCGCATGAGTACGACACCCTAATGGATCGCAAGTGTGCAGTGACAGGTTGAAACGCCTTCCTTTTCAGTAGGGTCAAAGCGGCTAAGTCCTGAAACAAAGTCGGTCTCCAATCTTTATATTTGAAGGTAGGGGCGTCTCTGGCTCCTCGTAGGATCAGCTCTTTCAATTGATAGTCATGGATGCAAGTTAAAATGTCGGCTGGAGGGCCCGAGTTGCCTCTCTGAGGACCAACTCTATGCGTTTGGTCTAGCTTGATAAAGAACTCTTCCGGCTCGCCTAGCAGCAATCGAAACATGTCCGCCAACATGGCCTCGATGTTGGTGTCCTCCAGTCCCGTTGCAGTGCCGTGGATATGGATGTTATTGCGGCGGGACCTGTTCTCAAGGTCTTCTGTGTGTGCTTGGAGATCCATATTTTATTCCCGTAAGCGGATGACCTCCTTCTGTAGACTTTCGAACTCTTCAGTCATGTCCGACTCGCGTTCCTCCAGGGAGTTAACCCCGTCTCCCAGAGAGTACATGTTGTGCCTCACTTCTCTCAAATCAGTGGACAGTTGTTGCTTCATGGTGGTGAGGTCCTCCCTCAAGGAGGAGAACAGGGACTCCAAAAAGGAGTGGCAAACTACTCCTTCCGGGTCCTCGCAACTCTCCGCCTCCGTGGATGGCGCTTGGGTAGGTAGATTATCAGATTGAGGCGTTTTAAATAGCATGTCCTTGGCTGACCTGTCTTTCTTTGGTCTGCCTGTAGCCATGGCTAGGGGCACCTCTGGAGCCGCACCCTGGCTCCCCTTGTCCAATACGCACAGGTTGTGTAGCTCTCCCTTCGAGCTGTAGGCTTGGCCCCTATATCCCACACCCGTACGTGTGTAGCCCCAGGGGGGGAGCCCCAGTGTCCTCCAGGGGAGTCCTTTAACTGCACAGGACCTCTGTTGGCTAGGCCTCCTTCCCTCCTCCGCTTCTCTCCACTGGCCCCAGATACTGCAGCCAGGGCCCCGCCACGCAGAACGCCCCTTCACAGCCAAGCCGATCAGCCCCCCCCTTGCACTGCTGCAAGGGCGTATCCAGTCATGACCCGTTACGATCAGGCACACTCTCCACTCTATCTAGCCTTGTGCCACCCAGAAATCAGTACGGTGAAAACGACCGCCTGCGTCTATCCTCTATGTGTACACAGTGCGACCATAGGTCTGCCCCTTGCTCAGCTTCTGTTGGAGGGGCCGCAGTCTTCTACTTTTGTTGCAGGGTTGGTGGCAAAGCAGAAGCCTGAATCCGGACGCCTTTGGCCCCCCAAAGACACTGCCAGGCCTGCTACTGGTGGGCACACAGGGGAAAAGGGGTGGGCAGATTGAGTTTGAGAGGGCAAGTGGGGGCGCGCCTGGGAACCCACAAAGCACAGCCGGTCTGACCGGGCCGTCTCAGCAGCACCCGGGCCCACGTTCTGCGGCAGCCCGCTGCGGCTGCCGCACTTGCCGCCCTCACCGCACCCCCTACACACACCGGAGGTGGGGGAGAGCAGCAGGCAGCAGGTGGTATGCAGGGAACGGCCTCAGGCCGCAGCGCCACATGGCATCAACTTCTCTCGCCAAGGGCCCCAGCTCCCAGCACATCCCCCGCTCCAGATTTTGTGAGCTGCTTCACTGGGGACTCACCGGGCGGTGCCCGCTTGCTCCAGTGGTCGCCGGGCCCAGCTCACGGCTCCGTCCTAGTTAGGCCGCAGTAACCAGCGCACCACGCCTCTGCCCGGTTGTCTCTGCCACCCGCCATGGAGCCTTCAGCTTGGGGGTCCTCGGTGTCTCGCTCCAGCCATCTCCGTCACCTCGCAGCCTTCTTGGAGGGAATCGTCCCGATGCGGCCCTGCACTCCACCTCTCAGCATACACCAGGCTCCGTCCTGGCTTCAGGAATGCCTGTCTGGGGGGGGAGCACCGCTACGCCGTTTAGCCTCTCCTGGGGGGTATAACTGCCAAGCCTCCTCTGAATTCTGCAGAAGTTCAGCCCGGCGGGAGCGGAGAGACTGGAGAAATCAGCCTACCGCTCCGCCATCTTGGCCACGCCCCAATGCAATTTTTTGAAGAAAAAAAGCATACACTTTCTTGCACAGCACTTTATTCCCATTTTTTTTCACACTAAATTTTCTAGATTTTTGCTATTTTCTTGGTTCCCGAAGGGGGGAATCTTCAAACTTGGAGTCCCCAATATATACCTTTTGTGGAAAAAAGGGTTATAACGGCTTAAGTGTGCTTGGCAGCAAATACCAAAAAAGGGCTCAGGGTTTTTTTTATGTGTATTAAAAGTTTTTAGAAAGTAAAGCACTGACATGGGAGCAATTCATTTATGAGGAGAAGCTACACAACCTCCATTAGTAAATCTCACACTACTCTGGTTGACTACCCTGGGAGAATCATGTGCTACAGAGAGGTACTTGTTTATCCAGATTGGGACCCAACAGCACTGTTGCCCTGGACACCAGGGGTGACTGACTGCAATTACAACAGTTATAGCCCAGGAACATGGGAGTGTCGGTGACTCTCGCATCAGGTTCGCAAGGGAGCCTAGACAGACACGGGTGAAGTTTTACTGCCAGTTGAGCGCTTTTTTATATACCACTCAGCTGAGGAGAATAGTCTTTATTGACCACTAGCATGCCACAACAGTTAAAGTAATAAGGGCACTGGTATCACCGTAAACCATGAGATTTAAAGTTAAGGTATCATTTGGGCCATTATCACACTGAGCGTTTGTCTAATACCTGGTTTTCTCTCACTTGTATTTTTAGGTCTCGCCTACGCAGCGCGCATGCGCTGCATAAGCAAAAAGACCTTTTGAAATGGCTTCGGCTTTTCAGCCAAAAACGTGCACGCGTTCCATTGCCTTCAATGGCAACGCGTGCACGTCTGGAGATTCACTTGCGGGAGCGAGCGGCTGGCGCCACATGTTATCAATTATCACGGCGCCAGCTGCTCGCTCCCGCAAGTGAATCACGCAGGTCCCCTCCTCTCTCCCCCTGCTGCCGCGCGAGGCACGCGCGCACTTGTGCTTGCTATTAGTTGACATTAAATTTGTGTATGTAAATCCACAGCTGCTCCTGGCGTCTGGGTTAGTGATCGTATCTCTCGAAAGAATATGCTGTTGGCAAACAATACCATCTTCCTATCGTGATAGTTACAGAAATGTACAAACCTCCGTCGTTTTAAAATACACTGCCAAGTCATTTTAAGGAATTTTGTGAATTTGAACCTGTAATGTTTGATCCTTTTAAATGACCTTGTGAGTTAGCCACTTTCTGTTCTGTGTGTAACCTCTTGCTCACATTTTAGAATCTCAGCAGTGGTGACTCATCCCTCCTTGCATTATTTGTAAGGGGAAGGTGAGGACCATTAAAGTCAGTTATTTATAGTACTAGAAATTGGCAGAAACTGTGCTCGCTAATGCTATGTGTTAGAATCCGGGTTCTCTGGTTGGCACAGGTAGGTACTTGTGACAAGCAGGGAACCTTTCCTCTAGTCAGGGTAAGGGGTTACACTCCTAAAATAACCCCTGCTCACCCTCTAGGTAGCTTTGCGCGAGCAGACAAGGCTTATCTCAGAGCGTTATAGGTTAAGCATTTGTGAACACATACAGTAACCAAGTGACAACACTACAAATGGACACCACACAGGTTTTTATATCAAAAATAAGGATTCTTTATATAGAGTTATCACAAGACCATTAAACGACACAAATACACAATACTGTTACTTTGGATGGTAGAAGTTTGCTTAGTTCTCTTAAGTTCTTAAATGCGACACTTTAAGTTAATGTACCTTAGATGCGACACGCAGGGCAACGAAAGTGTTGCAACGATGCTGATGCGTTGAAGTTCTTGGTGCAAAAGAAGTAAAGACGTGAAGATCTTCCAGATGCGTTACGCTTCTCTGACGTTGCGAGAAGGCTCGACTCGATGCGTCAGCTACAGCGGCGTCACCCCTTTTCGCGATGCGACGACAGCGGCCTTGGCAGCGGCACTCTTCTCCGACGTTTGCGAGACGCTTCCACTCGATGCAATGCTGCAGCGGCGTCACCCCTTTACACGATGCGACAACAGTAGCTCCGACGGCGTCACGCTTCTCCGTGGATGCGAGGCGCTTTTCTGGATGCGGTGCAATGCGACAACTATGATGGCTGCGATGGCGACACGCTTCCTCCTCGATGCGAGACTCTTCTCTTGATGCGGTGCAATGCGTCAGCTACGATGGCGACACGCTTCTTCGGCGTTGCGAGACACTTCTGAAATGATGCGAGACGCTTCCGCTCGATGCGATGCTGCAGCGGCGACACCCTTTTGCGAGATGCGACGGCAACAGCTCCGACGGCGGCACGCTTCTCCTCCTTGAGTCGCGCTTCCAGCTCCTTGCGACACGCAGTCCCTCAGAAGGCCCAACAACAGCAGCAGGCACTTCCAAAAGACTCTGGGGAGCTGGGGATGAAGTCCACTGGTCCTGGGACTTCGTTCAGGGGGCAAGCTCAGTTCAAGCCCTTGGGGATCTTTTAAGCACAAGTTGAAATAAAGTGTTTGTAGTCTTTTCTCCTCTCCTTTCAGCAGCAAGGCAACCACTGCAGGCCACTCCCCCAGGCCAGGGACAGCATTCCTCTTTACAGCTTTCCCAGTTCCTTCTCCTCAGGCAGAGGTTCTTCTTGTCAAGCAGGATCTAATTTCTTGGGAGCAGGGTCCCAATACTTATACTCCTAATTCCTTTGTTCCTCTGGGGTAGAGGGGCCTTTGCCCAGTCCAAACCAGTTCTTGAGCACTTTGTTGACATGACTCTGCCTTTCTATTCAGGGTGCAGGGCAGAGACATCAGCCGCTCCACAGGAGGTGGAGCCAGCATTGTGGTGGCAGAGCACAGCCCTATTCAGAGTCCAGGTGCACTCCTCCCACCCATCTGGATGTTAATCTCTCTATTCACCACCAGGCTACCTAGCCCGCCCCTCTGGGGTTCCCCAGCCCTGTCACTCACACAAACCAGACAGGCAGATAAACATCATAGCAGAGGCGGGCTGAAATGGTTAGGCAAGCAAATACCAACTTTCTAAAAGTGGTATTTGCAAACACAGAATATTAAAATAAACTTTACTAAAAGATGTATTTCATCATTCTGAGTTTAGGCATACTAAACTCGATTTTCTACCATTTTCCCTGGGTCTGTTAGGATCATAGGATGTAACAATTCTAACAGCCCATTCTGGCCTATGGGAACAGGTAGCCTTACAATAGTGGAAAACGAAAATGGCTGTGATTCACTATTAGGACATGCCACACACATCAGGGCTTGTCCTACCTTATGCTTACAATGCACCCTGCCCTTGGGCCTACCATAGGGGTGACTAATATGAAGTTAAGGGAAGGTTTAGGGACTGGGAAGTGGGTGCACTTGCCCAGTCAGCATGACAGTACCAGACTGCACGCAGGTTCTGCAATGGCAGACCTTAGACATATTTTACTAGGCCGCTTCTGTGGGTGGCACAACCAGTGCTGCAAGCCCACTAGCAGCATTTGTATTTACCAGCCCTGGGCACTCCTGGTGCACTTTACTGGGGTCTGACAGTAAACCAAATAAGCCAATCATGGAATCCAACCAACATATACATTTTACATAGGGAGCACTTGCACTGTGGCACTGGTTGGCAGTGACACAGTGCTCTGAGCGGCCAACACCATAAAAACACATGAGGCACAGCAACAAAAAGTGGAAGGGAGACTCACGCCAAGATGCCAGGTCTAACACTATGTAAAACAATATCTTACTAAGAACGGTAGCGTAAGATTGCATGCATTGTCTGCAAATTATTATTATTTAAGTAGGTACTATAGTTGCACTTCATTATTCATTATTTGTAATCAGACTATTTACAATAGCCCTTCAGAGCTTCAGTCCTTGAGAAAACCCAGACTGGGTCCGGGACTTATTGTCTGGACAGCTCACAGTGTTGCAAACAAAACAGATGTGAGCAATGCACTGTTCAGATTCTGATAGCATAATGTGAGCAGCTGCAACAGCTCAGTTGCTTAGTCCGCAGGCCATACGTTTTCATAGCTTTGGTTCTAGTTAGCTCTGCTTTCTTGTGAGGTGGATAAGTCACACCTTTTATTAACAGCAATGTTATATGGAAAGATACTATGTCTAGTGTAATTTTAATTGCTAGTTTTTTTCTTCGAGATTTTAGGCTATGTGTTCAGTTTGTGATGATATGAGCTAATGACCCTCCCTCCCATCATTGATGCCAGCTTGTTGCTGATGGTCATTGTTATCAATAGTGTATGTCGGTGGCTCAACTCAAAATAGATAACTATTGGGGGGGAAGGGTGTGCAACTTTCCAAACGCTAAATAATAATTTGCAGTAAAAGCTACTCTTTCGTTCTGTGGTTTTCTTTCCAGTTGAAAATGTAGTGACGTTTCGGGGTTTTTGATTTTTGTAGTATCAAAAAACATTTTGGTTCTCCGCTTTCTGATTCCGTTCAAGATACTGAAGCAATATAAATAGGCCTAGAGTGCTAATGTGTTCAGACGAGTGCTATTCTCAGAAGTCTGATTATCCGAAAAAGACGTTAGCAGTGGCGGCTCCTCCATAGGGGCGTTTGGGCGCCGCCCCCCTGCTTTCTCGCAGTGCGAGAAGGCAGAAACATAAATGGTAATAACTACCATTTACTGCGAGAAAGCAGAAGTGCCTGATCGGGGGTGGGCGGTCCTGCTTGAGGGCAGGGGGGAGTGGCTTGCCCCCTGTTGTGCATAGGGACTGTTTGGTCCCCCCTGGGGCCATTCAAACAGTCCGTATGTACAACAGTGGGCAAGCCACTCCCCCCATGCCCTCGAGCAGCACCGCCCACGGCGCCCACTCTACATAGTGAAAATGGTCCCGGCTGGGGCACTCTCCACTGCGCCTCAGCGTTGTGATTGGCAGAGCGGAGGCAGGGAGGCTGCCTTTCATTGATGACGACATGACGACGAGAGCTTCAGGACGGCAGGAGCGGCAGTTTGGACGCATCCAGAAGCTGCGGTGTTGCAGGACGGAGCGGGAGTTGAAACGCATCCAGAAGATGTTGCAGGACGAGGATGGTAAGTTTTATAATATTCTTTAATTTACCCACCCGCCTCCACCCCCCGTGACGACCCCCACCCCCATCATGCCGGCCGTTACTGTGAAGTTATGAATGTACAAACCTATTTTAGGCCCTCCTTAGGCCTAAAATAGTTATGCACATTCATTACTATTTTAGACCCTCCGGTGCTGTATCAATGCCAGTCAGGGCCGGCTTTAGGGCGGTGCGATCGGTGCCACCGCACCGGCTGCTGGAATCCTGGGGGCGCCGTGTTTGAAAGTTTATTATGCCTTTGAAGCACCTGCTGCAGCGTTTCTTTCACCCCGCAATTACCAGGGCTCACATGAATGTCAAGATAACTCGTGTGATTAATTATCTTCCTGGAGAGAGAGATCAGCATTTTGTATAGTTGTGGTTTTGACTTAGGTGAACTTAGTGCAGAGGGTTAATATGCCTGCTGCAGAGAACGTGTACCATGTAGATTACAGATGTAAACAGATCAGCAGGTTACTTGCAATGTATAATTTAAAGTCCTAATATAGAATAGTAAGGTATTAACTTTCATCCTAGAACTGCATACACTCTGCAAAGTACAGAACATTGATCAATGTTGCAAAAAGGGTTAATTTGGCTAGAAATCGATTCTTATTATTAAAGAAAACTCCCAACTATGCTGTTTCTTTTTCGACTCCGAGTTTGTGCTTCTCCACACCAAGCACTCTTAAACTATGCTGCCTACCAGTATGGATGACATGTGACTCCTACACTTTTAGTCCTTTGGCTTACGTAACATTTCCTACACAGTGATTTACACATGTATGATTGAATGTCTGTGTGTAATATGCCTTATTCAAAAACCTACCTGACACCTCGCCTCTTCCCGGTGGTGTGGACCTGCGGATCTCGTTGTCTGCTCCTGTTCCCCTGCTGCCTGAAGCTGTCCCGGTGTCTCGGTCTCCCGCCGCCGCATTGACATCTATCGCGGCCACAGCGGGGAGACGGGACCACACGCCCCAGCAGCCCTAGCGGTCAAAACCAGCTGACCCTTTGTTGCGCGCCAGGAGGCGCTTAAATCATCGACGCTGCTCCGGCAGAGCGGGTTCCTTATTCAAACCCTACCTGACACCTCGCCTCTTCCCGGTGGTGTGGACCTGCGGATCTCGTTGCCTGCTCCTGTTCCCCTGCTGCCTGAAGCTGTCCCGGTGTCTCGGTCTCCCGCCGCCGCATTGACATGTATCGCGGCCGCAGCGGGGAGACGGGACCACACGCCCCAGCAGCCCTAGCGGTCAAAACCAGCTGACCCTTTGTTGCGCGCCAGGAGGTGCTTAAATCATCGACGCTGCTCCGGCAGAGCGGGTTCATTATTCAAAAACATACCTGACACCTCGCCTCTTCCCGGTGGTGTGGACCTGCGGATCTCGTCGCCTGCTCCTGTTCCCCTGCTGCCTGAAGCTGTCCCGGTGTCTCGGTCTCCCGCCGCCGCATTGACATCTATCGCGGCCGCAGCGGGGAGACGGGACCACACGCCCCAGCAGCCCTAGCGGTCAAAACCAGCTGACCCTTTGTTGCGCGCCAGGAGGCGCTTAAATCATCGATGCTGCTCCCGCATCGCGGGACCGCGCGCGGGAAGCGCCGGGAGAAGCCCGGGACAAGGGCGGGACCGTCTGTGGCCGTCCGGGGCCGACAGAGGCTGGGCTGGGCCTAACCATTTGGTCCCTGAGGCAAGACTGTCAACATTTTCCAAGGACATCCGAGATAAGTTGAGGGGGGTCCTGTGGGTCATTTATTGTGGGATTATTGCCAGACTCCCAATGAGGGGCTCATTTGGGTGATTTTCTATATGTGTCGGATGTGTATCTGGGTGTTATCCGTGGTTGGTTAACAGCAGGCATTATTCACTATAGCTTGTTATTTAACATATTGTGATTTTTTCTTTTTCTTTCATATTTGGTCAGTTAGAAGTGGTAGTTTGAGAATACGTAGCCTACGGACTTTGATTCCCAACACCATACGTCTCTGAGCCCAAGTTGTGATATGGGGAAAACTAAAAAAAAACAAATTAGAGCGGGGGCGGGAGTAAGAGGAACTTTGGATGCGTTCATCACAAGAGCCGAATCCCTCCTGACGCACGAGATACAGCTAGCAGAGCGCAGGTTGTCCCTGGATTCCCTTTTGGCTCATAAACGTTCCTCACTGGGGAATATAGCTGAGTGTGTTACACCAGGGGTAAGCATTCCTGTAGATCAGGGACCTCCTGTCCACAGTGAAATTCAGCATGTAATTACAGCACAAGTCCACATAAACAAGCGAGTAGGTGGGGAACAAGAGCCATTGTTATTGGAGGGGCCTGCAAACAATACTAGTCAACATGATACCTCCCCCACGAGAGTGCTTGAACATTCGACTACTAATGTGGAGGCAGACATAGCATCCAGTGGGGCTAAGGGAGTCCACGAGCAGGAAGAAATCACTCCCGGGGGGAAGAGGGACTCCAATTCATTATCAGGAAGGGAAAGGGAAGTCGTCACCCGTTCAAAAAAAGCGCTATTGGAGCCAGCCCCCTCTATAGAAAATATCTCCACAGAGTCCACAAGGACTACAGCTAGTTCACAAAGCAAAGGGACAAGTATAACTAAGAAAGACGGTAAGGTGAAAAAGGGAGGCCACAGAAAAGACCCAAAAGTTGTAGAGGAGGATAGAAATAGGCCATCCTGCCAACAGGGTGAAATCTGTTCTCCTGCAAAAAGAATGGAATGGTCGCAGGAGACACTGAAAACACTTGAGGCCAATTTGGAAGCCCTCTTTCTTAAACATCTGGCCCCCTTAGTGGAACACATAAAGAAAATCGAGGAGAAAGTTAGCAGGTTGCTAGAACCGAAAAATGGTGAACACCCAGAGTCCCAGACAACCATGAATCATGAAGGGATAGAGATTGTACCCCGCCCGGGCAGAACTTGCACGAATAGTAGTAGGATGCTAGGGAATGAGCAGAGAGCTGTCCCCATTGCGAGCAAGGATAAAGGCATACCTTCTATTATAGTGCCCCAGAGTTCACAACAAGAGGTTAACAAAAAAGGGGCGGCAGTAGCTCACAGCCCCCCGAAGGATCAGGTGCAGAGCACACCGGGCTTGCAGACGTTGGATCTTCCCCCAGCCTCTTGCTCTTACACATTAGTTTTAGCTGGGGTCCCAACCTATAACCAGGATAGAGAAGAATCCACAAGCTCCCTGATAAACAAGGTTAACCATTGGCTCCACAACAATGTGAAGGGAGTCAACCTACAGAGTAGGCATACTCTCATGGCAAGGAGGGTAGCTTGGATTGGACCCTCGGAGAAAAATTTTGCAGGGGACTGCGTTATTGTAAATTTTAGTCACCCAGAGTTGGTCAAAGATTTGCTTATCCACAGTTCCGGGGTTTTTGAGAGAGGGACGACTATAAAAAAGCTTCCCCTGAACTTTTTTTATAGGGACCCTGCAAAAGAGTTATACCAAGGGACATGTTGCAAAAAGGGTTAATTTGGCTAGAAATCGATTCTTATTATTAAAGAAAACTCCCAACTATGCTGTTTCTTTTTCGACTCTGAGTTTGTGCTTCTCCACACCAAGCATTCTTAAACTATGCTGCCTACCAGTATGGATGACATGTGACTCCAACACTTTTAGTCCTTTGGCTTACGTAACATTTCCTACACAGTGATTTACACATGTATGATTGAATGTCTGTGTGTTATATGCGTGTGATGCAAAGTGCTCAGACACCCTGCACTGGTATGAGTGGCGCTATATAACTAATTCAATGCATCTGAGAGAGTGTGGTTATGGAGACTTGGTCACTGTTTTCGCCACCCAATCTGTGGCCCTAATGGAGACCTGAGGTGACATATAGTTCATCTTTCTTTGGCAATAAGGTCAGGCGGCTAACGCCAATGTTCCCTATTCTTTTAAAATAATGCAGTCAGGCTAAATGGATGGCACGGGTGCAAGCAGGAATGAAGCACAATATGGGACAGTTTTAAATGTGTTTAATTATTTCAAGTCTACATATCCTACCTACTTTTATAAATATTCTTGCTTTCTGAAATGTGGTTTAACCTGCATCCTTTGGGCCTTTTTTTTTTGTTCTTCAAAATTTCCTTGGCGTGAGGGTCCTGCAGTTCCCCTTTAGTCAATCAGGCTCGCTATGACACAAAACACATTTAGACCCTTTTTTTACGCCCACCACTTTCAAATGTCACCAGCCACCACTGGATGTTAGATTAAAATGGGCTAATCAGTTGTGTGCATTAGATATCTGGCAGTGAACAGTGGCTTTTTTGTGTGAAAGTTCTGACTTCTTTTGTTTTGCTTACTGAATCTACCTGTGCTGCGACTCATATTTATTCTTTCCTTTGCCCTTGTATATTTGAGCAATGGTGATATCAGTGCATTGCAAGGTTAGTTGTATTTGAATGACCTTTCGTAATGTATGATGCAGATGTATTTGATATGGCTGAATGTAGTTAGAGAATCTTCTCACAAGTGACCCGAATCCCACTTAGTTACAAACACAATATGATGATGATGTACAGAACCTAGAGTTGAATGAACTCTTCCTGGCTGGGAATGTACTAAAATCCGGCAGATCTGTTGATGGAGGAGACCGAGTTTGCGATAGTTAATTTCAGGATGAACAGGATGCACTGCATGGTCTGTATGAAAGTGTGAATCCTGGATTTGGATATTCTGGACAGGGAAAGGCATTACAAATGTAGACCTTTTTGGGGTGAATATTTGAAGGATTCCGTCTTCACCTTGTCCAGGGGAATGTATCGCCTTTCCCGAAAAAGGTGTTACCAGTTTTTGCAGTGCATGTTCATTTATGATAGGAAGACACATTTACAACTTTTGCTATAATAGATTTCATAGAGTGGTCACCACCCTCCATCGCATTACACTTTTTACAGGCCTAGAAGTTTGTGTGACAGCCTGATGTATTTTCGGTGTTGTATTGTTTTGCACCCATTGAACTAATTAGACTAATACGCCTGAAATTAGTACTATGTAGGAGAAAAGTTCAGGACTGGAGGCTGTTTGTAATGAGTAAGGTAGTCATCATAAATGTACTCATTATATAGAATGTGGAATAGTGTGTTTGAACACCTGGTTAGCCAGAAAATGCTTGCAGTTTGGAGTTATAAGTAGATTTTCTTAATTTCAGTAGTATTCGATTTGATGAAATTAAATTAACTGTGTAAATTAAACTCAAGTGAATAAATTGCTTACTTCTGTGGTCAAGGGAGGTTTTATGGACAACAGTAATTTAAAACACGGTTTGAGAATGTTATTAGTTATTTTTATAAACAAATGCAGATATAGTTCTGAAGTGTGACATGTATGCGCATGCAAAAGTCACATACACAAAGTCAGTGTAGTGGAAATGCTTGAAACAATTTAAATTATTGTTAATTTCCGTGGCCACATTCTATCTATTTCCATCCAGTTTGTTCAATTACATTTGGGGATCTGTCTTATATAAATTTGTCTTGGGCCTTTCTCCCAGAGCACAGTATAGCGTCAACTGCTAGGCCATATCCCCTCTGAACTAGAGCACACACAACTCCAGGTGTGTTTGATCATTAATGTGTCTCCTTGGTGTGGCACAGCTTGTTTCCCTACAGCACAGCAAGCATTTTGTACATGTTTTTACACCCTTGGTTTTTATGGTTCCATCTTCTAGTCTACTGCATTATTTTGGCTCTCACGCTGGGTACATATAGTTCGTGGGGCTAGATATCTGGATATTTTTGTAGCTCCTCGATTTATTTGCTCTTTTGAAGGCGTATACTTGATTATGTGTTATTTCGTCTTTATCCCAAATGGTAATGCTCAGCATCTCTGTCTTGTATTGCCTTTATAATAGGTGTCTAACATAGACCCTGGACCACCTGGCTATTACTATGTAAATGAATTTGATTTAGTTACATTGTTTCCAAGTTTATGTAACAAGTATATTCTGAAAGTCTGACATGCACCCGTCCTACCAGCTTCTACATTGGAAACCAATAGTTGAAAGCCTCTGACCCACATCCCCATTACATGTGTCTCTTGCACATGGATTTGAAGCAAGTGATATCATGACATTGTCAACAAGCATCAAGACAACCTAGTTGTAGACCCTTTTGTGTAATCTTCTAGAAGATGTTCTAATAAGTTGTCCACTCGGTTATCCTGTTGTTCTCTGGTTCGATCGACGGAGTTCCGATGCAGGCCACAATAGGTTTGAACAGTGGGTTGCAGACTTTGACAAATGTGTGACTAAAGGTCGGGCTCCCTCCCGGAAGTCATGGGGCTTTTCTCTGTAATTACCAGAGAAGCAAGCCCCTAGAGGAAACCATCCTCTTCCACATACCGCACCTTAGCGAGTGCGCCACATAGCTGGTCTTTACACTCCTCTAGACCACCACTTTAGCTTTCACTCACATATGGTCCTGATGAAAGCCAGTTTAACACGATGCCTGGCTGAAACATGTTGACCGCACAGGACATGGGAGCCCTTAATTTCCTCCACTCATATCCGCTGCCTTGTTTTTAAATACTGCCAAGGGCCCACTATTAAAATAGTCTTGTAGATATCTGGGACCCTTATGACAGATTTTAAACCTACACTTTTTTCACCATCACAGCACACTTGCGAAAAAATACCCACTCTGCTGTAGTCAGGCGTCGAAGCACACCCAAGGAGCACTCAGTGCCTTAGGTGGGACCCGATGATGAAGCATGCGACCAACTAGGTTGGTGGGTGAGGGTCTTCATAAAAAACAAATATTTTTCTTACTCATGAACAAACACTAGGTGCTTCTACCTACTAGCTAGTTCCCATTGATTCTTACGTCATATGGTTTCCCACTGTTTACCATTTATGCCCTGGGCGCAGTCAGATTCCTACGTGCGCAGATATAAATGGCTACGTACAAGTTGAAACTGTTGTAGTACTGCATAGGTCTTGAACACCAACTCGTGGGTACCCTCGAAGTTGCGGACAGGAGATTCAAAGGGAGTGGGGGGCGTGTAGCAGCTAAAGCATTTTGGAGGGCCCAATGATGTAAATATTGGTGTCTGGTGGTGTCTGGGATGTGGAACTCTGTCCTGCAATGCTCAAAAGATTTGATGGATTTGCCTTGGAAAAGATCTAGCCGTATTCTGCATTCACCCTTGATCCATGCTGGGAAGGAATCTTAAGAGAGTGCAGGTATAAAATCCAGGTTGCGTGTTATGGGGGTATTTGGAGAGGGAAAAGTGGTGAGGTTTCTTTGAAGTGTGAGTCTATCCCACACCTCCAAGACCATTGGCATTGGAGTAGCGATATATGCACTCAGTGGGCGCAAGTGCTTTTGGATCCAAGCCAGGTCCCAAAGTGGTCTACACGCCACCGATCTGTCAATGTGCACCTAATGCTTTTAACTTCCTCACCACCCATTCTGAAATAAAACAAAGGTGGCCGGCACAATAATAATCTTGGTGGTTGGGTCACGCCAAGCCGTCCTGGTGTTTGGGTAGCATAAGAAGAGCATTAGAGATGCAAGGTCGTTTCTCTCTCTAAATGAAGGTGTGCACGTCCTCTTGTAATGCCTTAATATCATCCGCAGGAACGAGAGTGGGCAGGGATTGAAAAAAATATAAAAGTCAGGGAAATCCTGTTTTTAGGTCGAGCTTAGCGCAGCCCGCAAGCGTTGCTCTAGGAGATGACCTTTTGGAATCGGTCTGCACTTTTGAAACACTCGTGCTTGTGGCGGCATCCACCATGCGGGAGCGCGCAGCGGCACGCAGGGGCCATCTGTTTACAATTAGCGTGGCCGCGCGCGCTTGTTTACATTTGCCTGCTCGCTGTCGCTTTCACTTTCTTGCCAGCTGTTATTCCTTTCTTCTTATACGATCAATATAATGCAAACCATTTTCCATTTGACAAACTCCTACTGCCTGGCAAGTACTTTTAACCTCATAAAAAACAACGAAAGACCACAATTGAGCTCCGTGTACATTTATGTTATGGTTCAAACGTGGTTCTTCGTGGCTGTGACTGCCCATGGCTAACGTATGGCCACCAATGTCACCTACAGTGCATGCTTTGATTTAGTGGCACATTTTGTTTGTTAATCCGGTTAGTGTACTCCATGACATAGCAAAGCTAGTTATTCACTGTTGGCTGTGGAAACAGCATTGCCATGGTAACAGTGACACCTCTCCATTCGGGAGCTCTGTATCGTCCTGCCTCACTAAACCGTCCCCACGTGTCCTGGATCTGAGCCCAGTGCTCGGTTGCGCCTATTATTGGCTTCTTGCGAGATGTACAAATAGACACATTTGTTGGTCTGAACACAGCTCCCCAGGTCATTCTGAGGCACTCAGAGCTGGCTCAGCCTGTGTTCCATTCCCGGTCTGTGCTGCTCTGCTGATCTTTACACACTGCACCCGTCTCGTGCACAGTCAAGTGACCTGCAGTGTGAAACAGCAGGTGACTTATTCTGCCAACCGGAAGTGAACTACCGGGATCTGCAGCGGCATTAGTACTTCAATATTTGGCATCAGGGGGGCAAATATATGTGTGAAGTTGGCACTCACCTGTGCCCTGGTGGCCTCACATCCCAAGTCAATGAGTGTTTCCTCACAACAGTCACAAACCATGACCCTATAACAAATGATTCACATTCTCACATTTTTGTGTGAGGCTTCCCCACATCAATCACAAACTGTGACAATACAACGCACATGTATCACAGCTTCACTGTTGCGTGTGCTTCCTCATATCAATCACAAACCGTGACCTTCAAACATATGAATCACATCATCACCTTGTGCGTGTGCTTACTTACTTCAATCACAAACCGTGAACATAAAACACATATATGAATCACATCGTCACCTTGTGCATTTGCTTACAACGCAAAGAGGGGAGCCTTGTTATGTGGCCTCAAAAAAAAAGATGATTTATTAGGCAAGAACTTGGTAACTATAGCACAAACATTCTGGTGCAAAATAAAACAAGCATTGGCATAGCCGATAGGTCTCACTTTTGGGACCTTATAAGTATTTAGTTATGCAGCACAATATCCTTAGTGCAACAACATCAACTGTTGCATAGCTAAACACTTATAAGGTCCCAAAGGCGAGACCTATTGGCTATGCCAATGCTTGTTCTATTTTATTCTATCCAGCAAAATGGTTATGCTTAACATCAGTTTCTTAGATCGTTATCACCTATAACAATTTTAGTTTATATACATTTTTCATCCTGCCCATCCGCTCATAAATTATTTATAATCTACGCCTTTCAACACTGGCCTTGACATGAACTCTCATATGCAAGACAAACAGGCAGATATTTAGCGCCTTACTTTCAAAATTTGTATTCCAAACATTCCTTTATTGATGCCTACCCAACATATCCCTCTGTTTGCACCAATCACACCTAATTTGATTCAATTCCTATGAAAAATAAATTATGTAAACAGCTAAATTCTAGATATTGGAGCCAGATTTATTTGGCCCTCATGACATCCAGTAGGCCGAGGGTCCAGGAGGGGGAATGGAGCAGCTAAGCTCCCGGCCGTAGCCCTTCACTCTTTGGAGTCCTTTGCTGAAGAAGATGGAAAAGTAGGAGGCAAAAGCAGGAGTACTTAAATCGGGATTGTGTTGCTTTGAACTTGGTCTGACGCTTTGCCGGAAAACAGGGAAAAAGAATTATAAATACAGGAAGTAATTAGGCTCCGTTAACATCCGGCATGCACAGAGTAAAGCGTGGATGCCGCATCAGTCCTTGAATTTCATCTTCATTCACTCTTGGCATCCTGCTGCGAGATAGCAAAGCACGCAGAGAAACGAAGGCTAATCATACATCACAATTCAACACTTACAATACATAACGCTGCGTAGAGTGTCAAAGCGGTTTCCAAACACATTACTCATTTTATTGTAATGCGAACTATCAAACCATAGGCCTGCTGGGCTCGGTGCCAGTCAACACAGAAAGGATAACTGACACGGGCGACCAGGCAGCCAGTATAAGTACCACTTTCAAAACTCACAAATGCAGTTCTGTGGCTGGCATACAATTAGCGCGCCAGGGGCGGAAACTGTGACTGAGGTCTCCGTGTACAAACTGGTGTTTAAATTTACTCTAAAATATTATAGTAATAAATGCGTAAACACAATTAAATGGATCCTTAAAAAACACACAGGGCAACTTTGAAAAGGGGAATAAGGTTTATGATGCAGGTCCATTAGATCCGGCAAACACTGTACAGCAGATTTTAATGACGTGCTCTTATACTGCCGCTTCCTTCTATATTCCCCAGGAATTCCTTAAAATATTAACAAAATCTTCGTCCGCTAAGATGCCAATACTCAAACCCTCATAGTAATCTTCAAACTCGCAGTAGGACACTTCATGGGGGTCGTTGCACGCCTCCTTCAGGGTTTCCAGAAGGGCATTTCTGATCTCTTCTTCTATCGCTGCACCTACAAAAATATTTCATTTAAAAAATCATTTATCTCAGAATTTCTGTGGCTGGTTAATTGGAGTATGCAAGCAATTAAAAGCAGATGACAAAAATGAACATGAGATGGTTCAGAGACATTGCAATGAAACAGAAACAACCGATAGGTACATAGCTTTGCTCCAAAGCATATTAAAGGCAGCAACGAAATAAGTTACCACATTGTGGCACATCTTGGGAAACAATGGATGGTGAGTCAGTAACTATTCTTTCTCTAATGAGTAACTACAGTTCTCCAGCATTGGTATCTTCCATAGAGTCACATGCTTGAATTATTCCCCGACATGAGGCAGAAAACCTTCAATAAACATTCTTAATGCTATTGCTGGTGGATAATCTAACTGCCGATTCCTCACCTCTGAAATTCTCCCAGCTGTCCGGAAACTCTTCCAGCAACCGCTCACGTGCGCCATTAGGTGGTGCTATTAAACTCCAAGGTGACCATGCCTGCTTCCAGAAGTGACAGCAGGGTGCCATGTGTAGGTGCCACCACTTACCGCTTCATTCAGTTTACCATAAAGCATTCCACATCTTTAGAGGCGTGGCATCAATAACAGATTTTGGCCCATTACAGTGTACAGAATTTAACATGGGAGATTATCAAAACCTGAAGTCGGACCACCTGAAGTTAAAGATTAGGCAACTAAAATAAGTGAGAGGAATTAGTTTTGGGTCGATGAATTTTAAATATCACTAACCGAGGATGACATCTTAGTGTACCTGACAAACACAAAAGAATCTCTGCAAGCACTCCTAACAATATTACAGAATTTTAGCCAATCATAGGCTTTACGAGTATTCTTAACAAGTCAGAGACACTATCCATCAGTATCGCGCAGTGAACAGTAACTAGGCTAGAGCTGGACTCCTCTTTTAAAAGGAGGGCCAAAACTCTAAGATATTTGGCTGTATATATATATCGCGGCAACCTTGCAAAATACATATAGGGCCAACTTTCCCCAGTTTTGATAAATATTCATATGGATGTACAAAAAAAGCACAACTTGGCCTGGGTAGAACAGCTACAGTCAAAACGACCATCCTATAAAAAATTATTTTCTTATTTCAAACAGTATATTTGAGGATTCCCTGGGAATTCTCGTCCAGTAAGGGCAAATGTGCGCTAACTTTACTGGGGAGAGAAAGTTAAGGATTCCCAGGTAAAAGTGTTCTCTCCCAACAGCTCAAGGAGCACTTGGGATGCCAAAGATAGAATGGTACTACTAGACTACACAAATGATAAACAGATCATCAATAGTGTTTTATCTACCATACTTTAGCGCACATATCGCTCTGAGTGATCCCCTCACTTTACCCCAAAGATAGGTGCTCCAAACTAGGCAACATATTTCAGAAAGAGACTATTGAACCGTTAGAAAGAGTAATATTAATTACATGAAACCAAACGGTTTAGATGTATGCAGGCAAGTAACAAACAAGTTACTTACCTTCGGTAATGCTTTTTCTGGTGGATACAGTATCTGCTTGTAGATTCCTCACCCTGTGAATATCCCCTCCGCCAGCATTCCACGAAATGTTATCCCCAGCTCTCTACGCCGACGTGGACGTCATAATACTTCTGCTCCGCTTGCCACTCCGTATGACGTCACCGGAGCCATAAGAGAGCCACGTCGGCGTGATGACGTCAGTTCCACCCATTTTTTCCGTGCCTCCGAGGCGAACAGGTGGACCGATAACAGATTCAAAGTATACACAGTATACAACATTCGAACAAATATACATAGTACTTTTACAAAAGGAAAGCTAAAGAACATAAGCATTTCCTATAAGTGTACCAGAAAGAAAGAAGTTACAATGTATAACAACGTATCAAACAAGACATCCTTCAAGTTATACAAAGGTGGACAACGGGGAGGCGGGTGGGCCAGTGAAGAATCCACAGGCAGATACTGTATCCACCAGAAAAAGTGTTACCGAAGGTAAGTAACTTGTTCTTCTGATGGATACATCTGCCAGTGGATTCCTCACCTTGTGAATAGATTCCCACAGCAGTCCCACTCCTGGAGGAGGGCGTCCACCTTCCTATACCAAAAAGTCCTACAAGACAGAGCGCGCAAAGTGGCCCTCCCTCCTCATCTCAGAGTCTAAGCAATAATGCTTTGCGAAAGTATGGCGGGAGGCCCAAGTCGCGGCATTACAAATATCTGCCACCGGAACACTCCTGGCTAAAGCAGAGGTAGACGATTTGGCCCTAGTTGAATGAGCCCTAATACCCTCAGGAGGAACCTTACCAGCAAGGGCGTAGCAGATCTTGATGGCTAGGATGATCCATCTGGACAGAGTGCGCTTGTGCACAGCTTTGCCTTTAGATTGTCCAATATAGCCCACAAAGAGCTGATCATCCAAACAAAAGTCCTTCGTCCTGTCCAAATAAAAGCTCACAGCTCTTTTAGGGTCCAATCGGTGCAGTCTTTCCTCCTCCTTGGAAGGACGAGTAGGTGGATAAAACACAGGGAGAGTAATGGACTGCCCCAGATGAAAGGGAGTAACTACCTTAGGTAGGAAAGCAGCCCTGGTCCTAAGAACCATCCTTTCCGCATGCAAGGATAAAAACGGGGGTTTTGAACTAAGAGCTTGAAGCTCACTCACCCTCCTTGCCGAGGTTATGGCTACAAGAAAGACCGTTTTAAAAGACAACAGCCTCAAAGGACAGCTATGAAGGGGCTCAAAAGGGGACCCCATCAAAAAAGTTAAGACAAGATTAAGGTCCCACTGTGGCATTACAAAGGGAGTAGGTGGAAACCTGTTAGTAAGACCTTTGATAAATCTTAACACAAACGAAGACTTAAATAAAGATGGCTGATCTGGAAGACACCGAAAAGCCGATAAAGCTGATAAATAGCCCTGCTGAGCCAAGTAAAGAGCAAACTGAAGCACATTGGAAAGATAGGCTTTTAAAGGGTCAATGGATCTCTCTCCACACCATTTTACCAACTTAGACCATCTATAGTAGTATATGGACTTGGTGGAGTGTCGCCTGGCCGATAAAATAACATCGACCACATCAGGCGGGAGAGAGAAGGAACTCAGGTTGCCCCGTTCAATCTCCAGGCATGAAGGTGCAGGCTCTGGAGGTGGGGGTGTAGAACCTGCCCCTCCGACTGCGAGAAGAGGTCTGCCCTGAGAGGGAGACGGCGCGGAGGGTGCGACAAAAGGTGAAGTAGATCTGTGTACCACACCCTTCTTGGCCAATCCGGGGCGACAAATATAACTTGGGCCTGGTCTTGGCAAATCTTCCTCAGAACCCGAGGAATCAAGGGTATGGGAGGAAACGCGTAAAGGAGATGTGAGCTCCAACTCAACAGAAACCCGTCCCCCAACGCCCCCTGCAACGGAAACTGGAGTCTGCAGAATGAAGGGCAATGCGCGTTCTCACGAGTGGCAAACAGGTCTATCCGAGAAGTCCTCCACATCTGGAAGACGTGACGAACCACCTCCGGATGAAGCTTCCACTCGTGGTCGGCGGAGACTGTCGACTGAGACTGTCCGCACGTAAGTTCAACACCCCGGCCAGATGATTCACCATCAAGAAAAATCCGATGATCCTGAGCCCAGGACCAAAGCCGTAACGCCTCTCTGCAGAGACGGTACGACCCTACTCCTCCCTGTTTGTTAACATACCACATCGCGGTAGTGTTGTCCGTGAGGACTTGAACCGACTGACTGCGAAGGGAAGGGAGAAAGGCCTTGAGTGCCAAACGTATCGCCCGTAATTCCAGAAGATTGATATGAGACAATCTTTCCTCTGGAGACCAAAGACCCTTGATCTCCAGATCCCCCAGGTGAGCACCCCACCCTAGGGTGGAGGCATCCGTTATCACTGTGGCCACCGATGGAGGAAGATGAAAGGGCTTTCCTTGAGACAGATTGCCCTCCAAGCTCCACCAAGACAGATCCGCTACAGCTTCTCTGGAGATCCTGATCGACTCCCTGAGATCTCCGTTGTGCTGATACCACTGCCTGCGGAGGCACCACTGGAGTGCCCTCATGTGCCAGCGTGCATGGTTGACCAACAGAATGCAGGAGGCGAACAGACCGAGCAAGCGAAGGATCTTCAGAACTGGAACAACCGCTCCATTGTGGAATAAAGGAATCATCTCCTGAATGTTGAGAATTCTTTGTGGAGGAGGAAATGCTTGACACACAGTAGTGTCCAGTACGGCCCCTATGAACAGGTTGCGTTGAGAGGGCACCAGGTGAGATTTGGGCACATTGATTGAAAAACCCAAGTCGAATAACAGTTGAGATGTTACATGCAGATGATGTTGCACCATCTCTGGGGACTCTGCTTTCAGAAGCCAGTCATCCAGGTAGGGAAAGACCGGAATCCCCGACCTCCTGAGATGAGGAGCCACCACAGCCATCACCTTTGTGAAGACTCGAGGTGCAGTAGTAAGACCAAACGGGAGGACCGCAAACTGGTAGTGTTGCGTGCCAACCGTAAAACGGAGATACTTCCTGTGCGACTTCAGGATTGGCATGTGGAAATACGCATCCTGCAAGTCGATCGTCACCATCTAGTCTCCTTGCTGCAACGCCTGAAGAACCTGTGCAAGGGTCAGCATCTTGAATTTCTCCTGTTTCAGGTAAAAATTCAAGACTCTGAGGTCCAGGATAGGACGCAATCTGCCATCCTTTTTGGGAATCAGGAAATACTGGGAGTAGCATCCCTGACCCCTTTCCTGCTGCGGAACCACCTCTGTCGCACCTTTTTGAAGCAATGCAAGAATCTCCTTCTGCAGAAGAAGCAGATGGTCCTCTGAGCAAAAACCTTGGCAAGGAGGGTAAGGGGAGGGCGTACCCATTCTCTACGAGGTTTAAAACCCAAAAGGTCAGTCGTGACCGATTTCCAACCACGTAGAAAGTGGGACACCCGACCCCCCACAGGTCTCACATGATCTAGGATGGGGGATCTAGGGCTGCTTCCCTGGAGATTCATCGGCAGCAGAGGAGGCAGAAGATGAGGATGGATTGCGGCCAGAACCTCTCCGGCCCCTTTGTCTTCCTCTATATGACCTATAGAGAGGATTCTGCTGCTGCTGCCGTTGTTGTGGCTGACGGAAGGAACGAAATGAAGACCTCCCAAATCATCTATACTTTCTGAAGCCAAATCCCTTAGCCGGCGTTTGCAAACCCAAAGACTGCTATCTTTAAATCTCTGTAAGGCAGAATTGGCTTTTTCCCCAAACAGCTTTTCCCCATCAAAAGGCAAGTCAACTAACGTGGCCTGAGAATCAGCAGAGAAGCTGGCCGAACGAAGCCAAGCTTGCCTTCTAGTGGCTATCGAAGACTCCATAATTCTAGCCACAGAATCAGCCGTGTCTAGGCCCGACTGAATAACCTGCCTGGCGGCAGCTTGAGTGTCCGTAACAACCTCCATATAAGAGGCCTTCTCCTCTTCAGGCAGCTTAGGGGCTAACAGCTTCACGGAGTCCATCAGAGCATGAACGTAGCGCCCCAATTAACAAGTGGCATTAGTCGACTTAAGAGCTATGCTTCCAGATGAAAAGACCTTTTTGGCTGATTGTTCGATCTTTTTAGAATCCCTATCAGCTGGTGCTTGAGGGAAGGCGCCTGAAGATTGCTTCGCGGTACAAAAGGGGGTGGTGATGGACGGAGCATCAGAACCAATCAAACACTCACACCCAGTCAACAGATCTGGGTTTGATCCATCACCGTTCTTTAGCCCACTCTGCCACCCCAGTTCGGACATGGCCATATGCAAATCAGTCTGACCCTGTGCCTCATGGGAACAGTCCAGCCCGAACTGCCAAGCCATGCCTTCCCTGGACCGGAAACAAGCTTCCTAGGACCGGTTTCTGGCATTTCAGCCGTCTTCAGCCAGGCTTGCTTGAATCCAGTGGCAAAGTGAGCAAGGGACTCACGTCTGAGCATACCCTGCCAACTTATGGCGAACAAAGCGGTACAAAAGGGGGTGGTGATGGACGGAGCATCAGAACCAATCAAACACTCACACCCAGTCAACAGATCTGGGTTTGATCCATCACCGTTCTTTAGCCCACTTTGCCACCCCAGTTCAGACATGGCCATATGCAAATCAGTCTGACCCTGTGCCTCATGGGAACAGTCCAGCCCGAACTGCCAAGCCATGCCTTCCCTGGACCGGAAACAAGCTTCCTAGGACCGGTTTCTGGCATTTCAGCCGTCTTCAGCCAGGCTTGCTTGAATCCAGTGGCAAAGTGAGCAAGGGACTCACGTCTGAGCATACCCTGCCAACTTATGGCGAACAAAGCGGTACAAAAGGGGGTGGTGATGGACGGAGCATCAGAACCAATCAAACACTCACACCCAGTCAACAGATCTGGGTTTGATCCATCACGGAGTCCATCAGAGCATGAACGTAGCGCCCCAATTAACAAGTGGCATTAGTCGACTTAAGAGCCATGCTTCCAGATGAAAAGACCTTTTTGGCTGATTG
Source organism: Triturus cristatus (assembly GCF_964204655.1). Classification (NCBI taxonomy): domain Eukaryota; kingdom Metazoa; phylum Chordata; class Amphibia; order Caudata; family Salamandridae; genus Triturus; species Triturus cristatus. The sequence goes on along the minus strand of NC_140585.1, from coordinate 958,216,281 downwards.
TTCGATCTTTTTAGAATCCCTATCAGCTGGTGCTTGAGGGAAGGCGCCTGAAGATTGCTTCGAGCAGGAAGCTTGCACTACAAGGCTCTCTGGTGAAGGGTGAGAAGAAAGGAAGCTCGGGTCCCCTGGAGCCACCCTATACCTCCTTGCCACTTGTCTGGAGACTGCAGGCGAAGAAAATGGCTTGCGCCAAACGTCCATAACAGGCTCTAAAATAGCCTCATTAAAGGGCAACAAGGGCTGAACAATTGAAGATGGTGAATGAAGGACTTCAGTTAAAAGGTTTGGCTTGGCTTACACTCTGCAGAGGGCAACTGTAAGTCCAACAACTCTGAAGCCTTTCTGATAACTGAATGATAAGGAGCCAACTCTTGTGGAGGAGAAGATCTAGCAGAAGAATGCTCCCATTCTGTTGTAGTATCAAGTCCACTAGCATCCTGAATGCCTTCAAATTCATCAGTTGAATCACCAACCTCACTTTCCTCCACTTCCTCCCTATAACGTTCCTCCTCCATAATCCTCTGGGCCTCTCTCCGAGAACGAATCCGAGGACTCGGCGTCGTGGGAGACATACACGAGTCGGCGGCACCGAACGTGGAGTTTGCGGCGCCGGAGGAGTCGGCGGCGCCGGACGCGGTGCAGATGGAGTCGGCATCGGCGTCGAGGGAGGCTCTGAAGAAGGCAAACGATCCAGTCGAGGCCGGGAGGATGGATCTCCAGACGGCGCCGGGAACTGCCATGAAGGAGCCATCGGCAAGAAGGGCAAAAAAGGTGCTTGAGCATAATGCTGCGGCACTCCCAAAGTATACGCCATTGGACCCACGGGACCAGAAGGTGCGCCGGATGGGAAGGCAGCCCTTTGGAAAACCACATACATAGCATTGAGGAAATGCGTTGGATACGCACCCGAAGTCGGGAATTGTGGGTATGGGTTCGACCCTGGATCCGGTCGAGGAGTAGCAGAAGCCAGAGCCGGAGCCGAAGTATCCTCTACTGGATTCGCAGGTTCAGCTGGCACTAGAGAGAGATCTTCCACCTGATCCGGCTTGACGTCGGAAGCTGGAGACTCCACCGGAGTCAACCTTGGCGAAGGCGTCCTCTCTGGAGATACACGAGGAGAAGGGGAAGGAGAAGCAGAAATAACTTCCTTGTTTCGACGCCGAAGCCATGGTGACCTCGACGCCTTACTCTTCGACGATCGGCGCCGAGAGCTATGCTTCCTCTTCTTTCTATGTTTCTTCGACTTCGAAGAGTGTGAAGTCAACGACTCCGGCCTCGACTTCTCCTTCTTCTTCCCTCTCCTTCAGGGCCTTGGGGCTCATCTTTCTGCAGCAGGAGCAGTCATCCACATCATGGTCTGAACAAAGGCACCACAAACAATCTTCGTGGGGGTCAGTAATGGACATGTGGCCTCCACATTCCCTACAAGGTTTAAAACCTGACTTTCTCGTCGAAGATATGGTAAATCCAGAAACAGTAACCCACTGCAAGACAACAAAGTAGCAGGAGAGTGCTGGAAAACCGTTACGCGTCGACGTCGCGGAAAAAAGGGAACTGACGTCATCACGCCGACGTGGCTCTCTTATGACTTCGGTGACGTCATATGGAGTCACGAGCGGGCCGAAGTATTATGACGTCCACATCGGCGTAGAGAGCTGGGGAAAAAATTCAGTGGAATGCTGGTGCAGGGGATATTCACAAGGTGAGGAATCCACTGGCAGATGTATCCATCAGAATGGGTCTTAAATCGAGAGATCAAAGCCACTGACAAATAATCCTTAACTACAGAAGAAAAAATGCCACCAAAGGCAACTGAAGAAAACACCTAATTTCCAGAATATACTGTAATACTCAGGAAGCAGACACCTGTATAAAACAAATTCCATGTCATTTTTTCGATGCAGATGCGCCAAGGTAACATTGCAGCGCGAGCCAGCTTTTCACCGTTGAAATCTAATGCGCGCACATAATGCAGGCAGAGTCAGTACTGATAATAATTTCACTTACCATTCCTAGATCCTGGACTGTTTTAAAATCATTACCAGGAGCTTCCACACACCTATAAAATTTAAGGTAGGAACTCTGTTCCATGATCCTTTGATATACGATGTGTTTCTCATGTAGTACATCGTACATTTAATGCCCTGATGTCTATCTTTTTGTAGCCTCGATTAATACTATGAATTGAAGAACAGATAATGGACATCTGTCTGCAGCAAAATTGGGGTACCTATCTACATGTGCAGGCCATTAAGTTCTGGTCATACAAGGGGTCGTCAGATTTATAGCAACATTTTTTCTTTTTCTTTTTTTAGAACCCAAACAAAACCAAGTCCGAGTCCTGAAGAGAATACCGGAATTGTTGGGAATTCGAAACGCGTTGGCTGTTGAGTGTGGGGGACGGTAGAACAGGGTGTGCCATGAGGGGAATGAATAGAAATTATTTCCCCCTTTTTCTAGGTTGTCAACACCCTTAAGTAAGATATGCATCCCCACCCTCCCACATGCAGGACAGTAGACATGTGTCTTTGAATGAGCAATTGTCCGCCTTGTGTTTTCAGTGCAAATGCAGGACTGTTTTAATTTCAGGCTGGCACACACCATTTTTCGATGTTTGTCTTATGATCATTGGTTTGTTATATATATTTTTGTCACAAATAACGTTTGGTAATATGTATATGTTGTATATATTGTCTTACAAAAGAAATGGTTCTAAATCGCACATAAAAATGTGTTGCAATTGTGTGATTTACTTATGTGGTGTCGCCTTTTAAAAGACATGTCCAATTGATTTATTTATGTCTTTTTGAATTATCAAAACTAAGCAGAATAAATGCTCAAAAACCTCAGAATTAATGGCCTCAGGTTTATCGCGAATATTTGGGTGGTCCAGTCTGGGGAATACAGGACCCAAGCCTTCCTTGTTTTCACTATTTAAATACATTGCACCCTGCCCTCTGGGTTATCCAGGGCTTACCTTAGGGGTGATTTATAAGTATAAAAAGGGAAGGTTTAGGCCTGGCAAGAAGTTCATCTTACCAGGTCGAATGGTCTGCAATGGCAGGCCTGGGCCATGATTAGAGAGCTACTTAAGTGGGTGGGAAATGGATGCTGTATGCCCACTAGTAGCATTTAATTTACAGGCCCTAGGCACATGTAATGCATCTTACTAGGGGCTTATAAATAAAATAAATATCCAAATTGGTGGATGAGCCAATTTTAGCACTTTTAGGGGGGCTAGCACATGCACTTTAGCACTGGTCATAGTCATAGGATTTTGTTGAGCACACATCACCCGGGGGTCTCAAAGCGCTTGCCTACACCCTGAAGAACGTGAAGGGAAAGAGGCAAAAGAGTGCCAGTAAAGGAAGAGAACAAATTAGAACAGCCAGGTTTTTAGAGCTTTACGAAATAGTCTGTGATTAGTTTTCATGCATAACTGTAGTGGAAGAGAATTCCACAAAAAGGGGGCAAGATATGAAAAAGATCTGCCTTTCGGTCCTGGTGGTGGGGATCTTCAGATGGGTGAGAAGATATTTGCTTGAGGACCTTAGTGTTCTGGCCGGTTGGTACCATGAGTTTTTTAGCAATGTCCCCATGAATAGTCTTGTGGACCAGGCAAATTGATGCGTTTCCTGATGGGCAACCAATGGAGAGCTCTCAAACTTGGTGCAGAGGGGGTCCGGGAAGTAAGGTTTAGTACAAGCCTAGCGGCTGTATTTTGTAGCACCTGGAGTATGGTGAGCAGCTATGTATTGATAGAGGCCATCAGGCGTTTCCATAATCAAGCCTCCTAATGATGAGTCCCTGGACCAGCGGCATCCTGGTTTCAACTGAGATCCACTGGAAGATCTTACAAAGGCTACGCATCAGTTCAAAGCAGACACCCGTCACATGATTAACATGGTCTGCCATGGAGAGGTTATCAATCACCACCCCTAGGTTACGGACTACTGGTTTGGGAGATGGACAAGGGGTGAGATTGGGGGGCTACCAGTCATTGGACCACAGAGTTTGAGCTTTCCAAAAAAGATAATCTCCATTTTATTGGCATTAAATTGCAGGTGATTATTTTGCATCCAGATGTTGATGTCAGTCATGCAATTCATAAAGAGGAATTTGGGGTCTGTGATATCAGGGCCACGAGTGATCAGTAATTGTGTGCCGTCAGCATACGACAAGGTATCAAAGCCATACAAACTAATCACTCTGGCTAGGGGTGCCACATATAGATTAAAAAGCGTGAAACTCAAAATTGAACCCTGGGGAACTCCCTTGTCTATCACATGACTGCGAGTGACAAGGAACCCATAAGTATCCTAGAGGACTGATCAGCCAGATAATTGCTAAGCCAATTCAAGGCCATGCCCCTGACTCCCATCTCCCACAGACGATTCACAAGCGTTCCGTGGGAGATGGTATTAAAGACAGCAGATAGGTCGAGTAGGACCAGCATGGCTGACTGGCCAGAGTCCAAGGCAAGTCTAATGTTGTCAACTACCTCTATCTATGTTGTTAGCAGTGGTAAAGTGCACAGAGTGTTAACCCCTTCAGTGCCCATGACGAGATGGTCTCGTCATGGGCCGCGGTTGCGCTGTGCCCATGACGAGACCATCTTGTCATGAACTCCGCCCGCTAATAGAAAGCCCGGCACAGGGCGGGGAAAGGGCGGGGCACAGAAGGGGTTAAAGCCAGTATAAACAAGGTCAGAAAAATGGAGAGAGGCAAACAAAAAGTTGGGGGAAGACCACCCTAAAGCCGTCAGGTCTAACAGACACAAAGAGCCTGAGGCTCACGCACATGTTGTGCCGAGGTGATGGCAATGAGGAATACAGTCTTGATAAGGAGCTGTAAGGCAAAGCTGTGAAGTTGCTCAAACAGAGTGCACATTGAATAAGTTAGGATCAATGGGGCATGAAAAAAGGAGAAGAGGGAAACATGTTGCAGCCCTTTTAAAATTCGCATCACAAGTGGTAATTTAAACAAAGAAGGCTGATCTGGCAACCATAAGCAGGCCGCCAGGGCCGAAAGATAACTGTGAGGAAACAGGCTTTTGCAGGGTTCACCCCACCTTTTGCCCCCATTTTGACTAGTAGGCACTGGTGTAATGGTTATGAAATGCCCTGAGCCCTGTCTATCTGGACTCAGTGCATGTCCTCCTACCTTAAAAAGATACATGGTTGACTGGCTTATACCTAGTTGGCATAAGCAGACTTTCTTTTAAGTTCCTAATACATGGTACCCGGGGTACCCAGGGTCTGTACGTAGAGTGCCCCACACGGAACTGCAGCACTTGTTGTGCCAAACAGAGTAAGACAATGTAAAAAGTGACTCCAAGGCTGCCACTCCAGATTGGTAGAGAAGAGGTAAAAAACTGCTAACTTCACTTTACATTTAAGGAACTGGCAAAGCCCAAACTCTCTTTTTGATACGTGTAAGTCACCCCCACAGCAGGCCTATCGAGCCCTAAGGCAGGGTGCAGCATATCAGAAAAGTAGAATATGTGGTTAACATCTTCTAACAGTAAAGACCCACAATTATCATTTTTAATGATAGAGAAAATGGTAGCTCCATTGGCAAGTACAGAGTTACACTCTGACACCTAGGCTGTTCTAACTTCTGAATGGGACTCCAAAGTTGTCACTTCAAGGTATTAAACAATTTGTTACATTAAGCCTGACTTGATGCCCAGGATGAAATTAATGTAACTGGTTGACACATGCAACTTTTAGAAAGTTGCCACTCTGTTGCCCAGTTTTCTAATGACCATCTGCTCAGGCTGGCCATTAGACAGTCTTCTGCCCGCCTGAGGAGACATGTTCAATGTTCGCAGGACAGGTAAAAATAGACACCTGCCACTGGATTGGGGGGGGGGATGATTTCCTCCTGGAAGGAAGCCACATGGTGTTTTGGCCCAAAAGACATGCTTCAAAAGGGGAAGCCTACTTTGAAAGGCAAGTGGCCAAAATCACTTCACCAAGACCATAGATCAAGGAGTAGCCCCAGGGAAGCCCCTTTCAACTGCACAAAATCTTCAGCATCCTTGAGGATCTTCGGCATCCTAAATCCCTTGTATCAGGACCACTCCATAGACGTCAATGGCAAGGAGCCCCTGTGCTAAAGCTGGGCTAAAGACTACTTTTCTTGAGGAGCTAACTGTTTCTTTAGCCCTTGTTGGTAACCTTGACTAGGTACCTGCTGGAAATGGTCCACCAAATTAGCTTTAAGTAACCGCATTCCACCGTGACAACGTTTTTCTTGAAAAAGTTTCTGTAAAATGTATTGAATTTAAAAATGCTTGTTTGCAGTTGAGTGAAAAGTCCTGAGTTATTGTTTCTTTTAAATTTCATACCTCGGGTAGATCTTTTTCATTTTGGTGTCCGTAAATTCACAAAAATATACTCTATTTTTATAAATTGGTGTCAGATTTCTCGACTGCTGAGTTTCTTTCTTCTTCCACTGTTTCTGTTCAAATGCTTTACACTTGTTCCCTTGTATAAGCCAGACTGCTCAGAGCCACAGCTACCCAGAGTTGGGCTAAGGTTTAACAAACAAAACCTGATTGGCCCTAAAGGTGTTGGTAGTGTATAATACAGGGAGAACACACAACCACATCATATGATATACCCTATTCCCTCCCAATAACCCTTAACTAGGTACAAAGCAAAGCCTTGCTGGGCAAGAGACAGAACAAATAACAAAACGTCAGACAGTTTGGCCTGAAGGGGGTTGATCTGGCAAGTGTCACACCAAACCACAAATCTGTCCCAACAAAAGGTGTATACATTTTTTGCCAAGATGACATCAACGACCTCCGGAGGAAGGTGGAAGGAGTGTTACTGTCACTGCTCAATTTCCACGCATGAAGGTGGAGGTTGCGAGTCCCGAATGCAGGTTCCTGCCCTTTTGCTGCAACAGCAGGTCTTCCCACTGGAGCAGCCTGATAGGAGAACTTAAACTCAAACCCAGGAGTTCTGGATACCATACTCTGGGGCTTAATCTACAGCCACTAGGATGATTTGGGCCCTGGCCCTCCTGATCTTCTTGAGAACTTGGGACAGGAGTGGTATTCGCAGAAAGAAATGCAGGAGTCTCGAGTTCCACTTGAGGCAGAACAAGTCACTGAGCAAGCTATCAGCAGTGGTGAACAGATCGAGTCAAGGGTCTCCCTTCGTGCTGCATTAGTGATCCACTAGTAATTAACACCTGAGCTTGGCCGCCATGGCATTCAAAAATGCTGCCTGGTAATTTACCACCAGCAAAATTAGTTGACAGGACAGTCATTTTCAGAGACGCTAAGCCTCATGGCATAGAGTCTGTAAACCCATCCGCCCTGTTTGATAAAGTACCACATGGGGGTTATGTTGTCTGTGAGCACCTACACCAGCTTCCCCTTTATGAACGGAAAGAAGGCTGTCGATGCCACGAGAATGGCCCTCAAAAGGTTGAAACTGTGAAAACCTGTCCAGAGCTCAGAAGCCTAGGATCTCCACCTCACCCAGTTGGCCATCCCATGCCAGAAATGATGCATCAGTCACCACTGTGAGTGCTGGATGGAGTAAGGAAGAGGGGCCTGTCCCTGACCCAATGGTGGTACAGCAACCACCACTGCAAATCTTTTGCAGTTTCCTTCTAAAATCTGAACATGGTTGGAGAGGTCCCCTTGATGTTGGGCCCACTGGGACGCAGATCCCACTGCAGAGCCCACATATGCCACCTGGCGTGCGCGATCAGCAGGAGGCCATCAGTCCCAGCAATCGTAGGGTTGATACCTCTGAAATACAGGACAGAGGATGTCCACAGTACCATCCAGTCTCCAGGGTTGAGGACAGACAAGACCTAGGCCAGGGAGGAGGAAGGCATTGAGAAGGTGCAGGTCTAATTTAGGCCTCCATCCTCTTTGTTATTCCCGCTACTTTCTGATGCCCAATCACACGACAGCCCCTTTAGACAAAAGGGAGCGCACTTTCTGCTGCAAAAGGGAGAGGTGGTCCTCCATCAATCGTTGGGGGCGGGAGAAAGTGCAGAGGTGCAGAGGGGGAACAAATGAATGGGTGAGCATACCTCCTGTGAACTATCTGCAGGACCCACTGAAAAGAGTAGCCAAATTCTGCCTCTCACCAGGTAGCTATGCTTCGTCAAGAGCATGCTAATAAGGTAGGTCTGCGGGGAGGGAGCAAGTGTGGACTGGGTGGCATGCTAGCCATGGCCATATGGGCAGTGGTCAGCTTTGCCGTGACTGTAAAAGTGGTCCCCTGAAGGAGTTGGACAGGCTGGAAGTAAGGGGTGCCTCATCAAAAAACTGCAAAAGGAGCGTTGAACCTAACCCCAATGGGGCTGGTACTTCATTTTTTTTTTTTTAAGGGAAATCAAATATTTTTTTAAATCTTAAGCAGTGATTTTATCCTTGAGGTGCAACTTCCAATCAATTCCCATGTGACAGTGCCAACGTGTTTTGACCCCATAATGAAAAGGGGGATATGTAAATCATTTTGGAGGTCATCATCAGAGCAAGCGAAAAACTCGTTCAGTCTAGGTGTAAATGAAAATGTATGTATGAAAAAACAATTACTGTTTAAAAGAACATCAACTATAAAAACGAAATTCATGCCCAGACTGTTGTTCACTCACGGTGCTTCAGGAAGAAAAATGCTGCGTCAAATTTATTACATTTTGTCAGATACATAAGACATTGTTACAGCCCACAGCCACAGTGCAGTTGTGGCAAAAGAGACAGAATAGGGAAAAAAACAAAAACCACAGTAGTTATAGACGTGCATATCGCCAGTGTATAGAGTCAAGAAACATCCTCTAAAGAATTTGATTAAAAGGATGTGCGAGGAAACTAACCGTAACCAAACGGTAAAAGGTGCACACGTGGTGCATGTGACCGTGTTTGTGGTCATCTCAGTATAATGGGCGGCCCGAGAACAATTATCTGGAAATAGTAGGAGCAAGAATTCAGTCTAAAAGTCAAAGACAGAAGACAAATTTAGGAGATTTTTGGCAGCACCTACTTGATGAGAAGTGCAGTGATCTTATTGAGGGGTTTGCATGTAAAATGGGTGCCACTTTCCTGACCGTCTCGGGATATTAGCACGCTTGTATGTTTGTGGCTATAACATGGGGTGGGGAATTATTACGTGTCAAAAAAGAGAGCAGAGTCACAAATTAAGACGTATGTTTTTATGGCACTTACTAAGCGGGATCTGCATTCGTCCGCATCCGGAGGGAATCCGAGAAGACGAACTGGGGCGTTCGAATGCGACGTTTGAAGAACGTGCCTGCGGGAATTTACCGGTTTGAGCCAGAAGAACATGAGACACGTAGTCGAGTGGAGGCGGGTTGAAAGGTTTTCAATCCAATTTATTGCTACCTCAGTAAGTTGTTGGGAACAAGGAGGCAAAGACGTGTGATGTTTGTGGGCGCTTGGCCCGCATACGTCGATAATCAATGAACACAGACACACATGGTTATGGTGCAGAACTGGCCACAAGCACTTGCGCTCGACCCCTTTTATTGACAGGGTCACCTGACTGGTGACGCCTGTGAGGGGTGGGTGTAAAGCGTGGTTGCAGAACAAGGCTGAACACTATTCCAGTGATCAGACTATCACTACATCCCTCCCAAACTTTATTAAAAGTCAAAACAATAAAGTCCAAACCTGTGGGAGAGAATATAATAAAAAAATAAAACACAATAGCAACAACTTCCACTGAGCCTTTTTAGCTGCTTGCCAACCGCCAATTGTATCTTTGCAGCCGGGATCACTAGTTCTCTTTGGCACAATGTCAGGGTGCCCTGTGGATCTAGTCCTCCTTGGACTCGCAACTTGGAAGTGGACTCCCCAGTCTTTCTCTTCCTGTTCCACATGCAGTGAAGGTGTAGGTGGAATGATGGTGGATGTGTTATTTTCCACCACACAGTCCTGGTTAAAGTGTTCTCTCCACCTGGTGATTCTCTATCGGGATTTGCAGTTGCAGGACATCCCTCTCACGGATACCCATCTCTCACGGGTGACCCCTCTCACAGGACTACCCGGACGCCTTCTTCTATCCGGCTTCCACTGGACGGGGTGGACTTCTGCCGTGTCACTCCAAACACATTGGAGGAATCGCTACGAGCCACCTCTACATGTCCCAAGCTCCACCTGAAAGGGTGTTGTTGGCTCTGCTCTTTTGCATGCTACCTCCGTCCTTCCGGGATTTTCAGAGCGAACGCCAAGAGTCCATCTCTCGTGTCGGGTCCCGCTGCCACCGGCATCCCGAGGTCTTTGCCCCTTGGATATTCACGTTCTTGTGTCCGTTCCATCCCAAAGGTAGTTGTTACCAATGGACCAGCTTGCTCGCCTCTGCCATCACCAGGTGATCTGAGGATTCGTAGGTAGAGGTTTACTCCCAGTGCTACTGATGTTCTCCAGGCCCTGTGCTCCGATGTTCATGCACTTTTCACCTTTCCCTTCAGGGGTTTCCCTTCTGGTGCGTGAGTTGACCTGTCACACACACACCTCTTTATTCTTCTCCTCTGCTTTTCTTCTTCACCATGGCGTCTTGCCACTCACCTTCTGTCTTCTCCTTCCTTCCTTCGCGACATGGTCTGGTCTTCTCTCATGCTTGTCTGCTCTAACCAGGCCTCTCCGTGTAGCGTGCACTCCACACGTATCTCCCTGGTCTTGTCCTACCCCTAAGACAACTCCTTCTTTTCTTCCGCTGACTAGACCTGGCGTTGTGACCTTCTTCTCATCATTACTTCTGACTACAGGTCAATATTCTCTGACCTCACCTCGGTCCTGTTCTCAGACCACTCCTTGTTCATCTTCTCAGACCTATTCTTGTCAGATCACTTCTCTCGGACCTCTTCCTCAGTCACTGCTCTCGGACCTCTTCCTCGTTCACTGCTCTCTGACCTCTTCCTCGTTCACTACTCTCCGACCTCTTCCTGGGTCACTGCTCTCTGACTTCTTCCTGGGTCACTGCTCTCTGACCTCTTCCTGGGTCACTGCTCTCTGACCTCTTCCTGGGTCACTGCTCTCTGACCTCTTCCTGGGTCACTGCTCTCTGACCTCTTCCTGGGTCACTGCTCTCTGACCTCTTCCTGGGTCACTGCTCTCTGACCTCTTCCTGGGTCACTGCTCTCTGACCTCTTCCTGGGTCACTGCTCTCTGACCTCTTCCTGGGTCACTGCTCTCTGACCTCTTCTTCGGTCACTGATCTCTGACCTCTTCTTCGGTCACTGCTCTCTGACCTCTTCTTCGGTCACTTGCTTTGCCGACCTCTGCCCAGGTCGCTTCTCGCGCTCAAGCTTCATCCTGTACCGTCTGTGTCCATCTTTTGCGCCATGCCACTTCGCGCACTCATGGCTCACCCTCCACTTGTGGTGGTTTCCTCTCGTTACTTGGCGCGCACCCACAACTGACGTGGCTTGTTGGAGCTTCTCCTTCCAGGCAACATAGTTGAATCTCCACTTCCACTCTGCACACGGCAGTTTAGCCTCCCAGTGTCCTAGGGCTATCCTCACTGCTGCAGTGACCACCTATGGCCATTAGGTGTCACTGCCTTTCTTCTTGAGGTTCCCTTCTTGGGTCCCTTGATGCCCCTAGGACTCTCCTGTTTCACTTGCTGATTCAGGCTCTTTCTTTCTTCCTCCTCACTGGAACGACAACGTCTTCTGGATTTGCTTGTCCCTTCAGTCAGAGCCTGTGCACTGACCTCACCATCTGTTGTGGGTTTCAATAGCTGTCCCTGTGGTGCATTCACGTACTCCTGACGCTTTCCTGCGCACTCCTCACATAGTGCCCTTAGTGCATTCCTCGCTGCCACCTCGTGCTGCTCTTTCTCCTTGCACGTACTTATTTATTTTCTTGATGCACCTACTTGCCATCAGGGCAGCTCTCGATCAGTCATTCCTTCATGGTAGGTCACAGCCGCTTTCCTTTCCACTGTTGACTGTGCCCCTGTTCCTTGTATGCTGTGCGCGATCCCGCGTCTGGCCACTAGATGGCAGTGTCTCCTTATTTCAAACGTGATCCAGGCTGGTTTCTAAATTTCGAGGCCTCGCGCTGTCTTTGCTGTTCTCTGGTGCCAGCGTGAGGTCTTTGCCCGGCTGCAGCAACTCCTTGGGACTTCCCGAGCTACTAGTAGCGCTCCTGGTAAGTGGCTACACTTTTTTTTTTCTCTTTACCTTTTTTTTTTTTACCTGGCAGTTGCTTTTTCTGCCGCACTCTGCCTTAGTTGCTGCCGCATGGGGCCTCCCTGGGGTGCCACGTCGTCTGCCTCACCAGGATTGCCCTCCACAGCCTGGAACACGCTGTGAGCTTCACTGCACTGCCGCTTTCTCCGTACGGCCACTCCTTTGGCTGGTCCTCCCGGTGCTAATTTCACTCGCGGGAAGGGAAGATTTTTCGTTAGCGATACCCTTGCGTGTCGCTAGGCGTCGTCTGCGGCTCCGCGTCTGTCGTCGGCATCGTGTTCGACGGGATGACGTCGGAGTACTTAGACGCCGCCCTCGCGCACTGACGTCAGTTCTTGTACATAGCTTTCCGCGCCAGGAACGCAGAGCCATGCAAGAGACCGACACTGGTGCCAAAAAATTCTAGGGTCCTGAAAGGGATGACCTCAACCCTAGATATCGGTTCGCAGAACGGGGAGGATGGGTGGGTCGGTGAGGAATCTAACTAACTAATGTTTCTTACAGATATATCATTACCGAAGGTAAGTAACTTGTTCATCTGAAAGAAACACGTTAGTTAGATTCCTCACCTTAGAATAGATACTCCAGCAATGCCAACCCCGGTGTTGGGCCTGCGAACCAAGATCACACCAGAAAGTCCTGGAGTGACTCTGTTCTTTCCAACCTAACAGAGATCTTCCCTTTTCCACTACGTATAATTTGGCTGTTGTCTTCCTGTCTAAGAAACACATCTTACTTTCTATACATCCTAACACAGGAAGCTTTTCACCACAATACCCCTCTGTGACAACGTCAGTGGAATGCAATTCCTCTAATTTACCACCTAACCCTTCCCAAATAGATTTATCTATGATAGTAAATGGGGAACAAGAATCTGCCCATACATGTACATCTTTGTTCTTGATCTTAATAATACATTTGGGTGGGCGATAACTATCTTGTTTGTTCGCTTCACATATGAGAACTTGACTTGATTCGATGACCATAACCTCAACATCCTCATTCTCGCCATCGTCATCTTAGAACAACTCCTCCTTGTGAAGCAGATCATCTTGAGCCACCAGATTAACTGACTTGGATATGGTAGAAAGTCCCGAGCTCCTACACCATCTTGCAAAATGCCCTAACCTTTTGCATTTGTGACACCTCATTTTTATTGCAGGACAATAAGTGGCATCAGCTGTGTGTTTAGGGCTGCCACACCTATAACAAAATCTGGGTTTAGATCTAGTGTTTTCTTGTTTGTTAACAGATATGGTTTTGTCCCCTGTTCTTTTAGCGCTCCTTTTTATATTGTGTACAGTGTCATCCTCTTGTAGTGTTTTTGGAGATACAGTATTTAGTTCCTTTACATATCTGGAAGTGTTCTCCATCCTTTTGGCTACCGATAGTGTTTTGTCTAAGGAGGGATCCTTTAGACCAAGAAGTTCTTCTTGTATTTTTAAATTAGACATTCTATTGATTAGTTGGTCCCTAATTAGATCGTCCCTCATATCATTGAATTTACATGTAACAGCTAACATTCTCAAATTAGCTACATATTGTTCAATGGTTTCTCCTGCAGTCTGTACACGTGAAAAGAATTTGTGTCTCTTCACGACAACACTTTTTTTCCAAAATTCTCCTCTAACGCTTTTAACGCAACTTCATATACATCAACGTTGCTGTCTCCCGAAGAATCATTGTCAGTGCTGGCTTCAGTTATAATGGCTTCCATTAAAGGTAAGGTCTTTAAAACATTCCTTCCTTCCAAACCCAAAAATTGTTTTAAAATTGCCAATTTCCTTTTTGAAACGTAATCATCAACCCCAATGGCTTCTAAGTAAGTTTCAAAAGTTTCCTTCCAGTGTTCCCACAACATGCATGGTTCACCAGGACTTGGTAGGAAGAAAGGTGGTGCAGGAATCACCTGTGAAGACATTGTTCAATGAGACCAAAAAAAAACTTGTAGTGGTGCTGCGTGCTTAGCAAACTTGTGTCTTGCCACACCCAAGCAGATCAGAAATGATGAAAAGGGAAAAATAAAATCTTATTAAATGCTTCTTTGGCAATTAAAATTTGCAGAACCACGATTATTATTACCAACTGTTTGTAAATGAAAAATACACAAATGGTGGTGTGCATGTTGAAATCAACATGCAAATAATATCCTTAAAGCGATATATAAAAACAAACCAAGTTTCCTTTTTTAAAATGGCTGCACGTTTTCTATGTGGAGTTAGTCCTTTGTTGATGTTTATAATCCAGAACTATCCACTAGTCCTTTGTTGATGTTCTTAGCGAGAGCTCGCCACCCACCAAGAAGCTTTGCCGGCGTCAGCGTCGTTGCGTGTGCAAAATTCTTTGATGAGAGGAATGGAGTCGGTCTGAGGGAGCGCTCGTGTATAGAACGCAGCGGGAAGAAGGTCGGCCTGGACAAAAATCAACAAACTCCAGGTACGTGTGCGTTTGTTTCTTTTTTTTTTTTTTTTTTAAAACAAACACGGTACCGTCAGAAAGTTCAAAAGTATGAATGCTGAGCGAGACGTCGCCCGATGCTAGGCTCACCACAGCAGAGAACACAACGAAAACTCTCGGATGTAAATCTCAAAATCGATAGTCGTGTCCAAACTTCACCAATTATGCTGTATAACATATGTATCATTGCAGGGGAAACGTGCAGTAAGTCGCAAGGCAAAAGCAGTAATGCACACGACAGCAGTGGAAGGCAGTAATCCAACTTCCCCAACAACAAAGTGTGAAACTAAAGCAGAGATTTTTCGTTTCACACGTGGCACTGTTGTATTGCACATCAAGGATATGTGGCGAAAAGAGGAGAAAAATGAAATCAGGATGCTTGACCACCACAGTGCTTGAGCAAAAAAATTATATGGAGATGAGCAATTAATGTCACCAAAGAGAAAAAAAAACCGAATAATCCAAGGGTCACTTACAGTCCTTAATGAGTTCCACCACAGCCATCAAAAATATTCACTTTGTAGGGTAGCTTCCTCGCTCGTCGCCAGTTTTGTGAAGAAAGAGGTACACTCTTCTTGTAGAAACAGGATTTATTCAGTAGTAAGGAACAGACCCCTGGGACACAACTGCTCTCCAATCCAACATCAACTCCTCTGTATACAATCATACAGATGGTTGCCAAGGAACCCCAGTGTTCCAAGAACTAAAAAGAATACAACACGCTCTCTGCTGCTACAGTCGGGGCACTTTCCGGGGAACCGCCACACTGCAGGATACCCAGCCACGCACCATCACCTCATCCCGGTAAAGTATTTTTTTCCGTTTTAAGTCAGTGTGGGGAGGGAAGGTGAACCAACACAGGCCTCGGCAGAGTTGCAGGGCAATTACGCGGTTACACACCGCTTACTGGGTCTTCGACCGCATGCACTTATTTCTGACGGGCCGCATTGATGTTTAGCTATGCTGCGGGACTTGAAAGACCAACTACCCTTTAGCTGCGGGCTTTTGTGACAGCCCGGTCTGGTTTTCGTTGCAGTCTCGGCTCTACCCGCCCGCAGCAGCAGTCTCTCTCAGTTCACACTCGGTGTGGGGGTGGGAACATGCAGCTGCTACCAGAGACTCTGGGGCATGGTTCTGGGGCAGTGTTCTTCGCGGGGGTGGGGGACGTAGACAGCTGCTCCGCTCTCCATCCTTCCCTCCTTATGCTCTCTTCGCTGACCCTGATGTCTCGCATTCGAGCTCCCCTTGCGCCCAATGCTGATCAGGCCTACTCCTCATGGCAGTCTGTGGTGGCCGGCATCTCAGCAGTCCGGCCCTGCAAGCCTTTTCTTCTGCCCTCCCCGGACCGTACATCGCCGGATACACAGGCAGCAGGCTCTTCTGATGTGGGGTGGGCTCCCACTCTGCTTCTTTCACCCCTGGGGCTCTTCTCATGCCCGCGGACTGTCGGGCGCATTCAGCACTTCATCGCAGGGGGCAGTTGATGCAGGAAGACCAGGTGTGGGGTGGGCTCCCGATCACCTCACCTTCACCCCGGGCTCTTCACATGCCCCGCGGGTCTTCCACTAATTTCTTAGCCTGCTACAGGGGTTGTCCTCAACACGGCCAACGCACTTTCCCCCTTCACCACCTTCAAAAAGGCGGCTGCACACGCGGGATTAGCCCGCTTGTCATCAATGTGATGTTTGTGGGTGCTAGGCCCGCATACGTTGATAATAAATGAGGACACAGACACACATGGTTATGGTGCAGAACTGGCCATGAGCACGTGTGCTCGGCCCCTTTTATTGACCAGGGCACCTGACTGGTGACGCCTGTGAGGGGTGGGTGTTAAGTGTGGTTGCAGCACAAGGCTGAACACTAAACCAGTGATCTGACGATCACTACAAGACATGTAAACAACATAAGGCGGGTTGAAAAGTTATCAACCCACCTTGTTGCAATCTAACGAACAAGTTACTTACCTTCGGTAACGATATATCTGTAAGAAACATTAGTTAGTTAGATTCCTCACCTTAGAATATCCCCAGGCGTCAGGCTGGATCCGGAAAGATTTTTCATTAGCAATACCCTTGCGTGTCGCTAGGCGTCGTCTGTGGCTCCGCGTCTGTCGTCGGCGTCGTGATCGACGGGATGACGTCGGAGTACTTAGACACCGCCCTCGCACGCTGACGTCAGTTCTTGTACATAGCTTTCCGCGCCAGGAACGCAGAGCCATGCAAGAGACTGACACTGGTGCCAAAAAATTCTAGGGTCCTGAAAGGGATGACCTCAACCCTAGATATTGGTTCGCAGAACGGGGAGGATAAGTGGGTCGGTGAGGAATCTAACTAACTAATGTTTCTTACAGATATATCATTACCGAAGGTAAGTAACTTGTTCATCTGAAAGAAACACGTTAGTTAGATTCCTCACCTTAGAATAGATACTACAGCAATGCCAACCCCGGTGTTGGGCCTGCGAACCAAGATCACACCAGAAAGTCCTGGAGAACAGAACGGCCAAAGAAGCCGTCTCTCCGGACTTGGCTGTCCAGGCAATAGTGTTTGGCAAACGTGTGCAGCGAGGTCCACGTTGCTGCCTGACAAATGTCTTGCAAGGGGACTCCCCGGCCCAGAGCAGTGGTCGCCGCTGTGGCCTGAGTGGAATGGGCCCTCAGCCCTACAGGAGGCTCCTTTTTAGCTAAGGAATAACAGGCCTTGATACACAAAACGACTAACCGAGAGATGGTTCGCTTGTGCACCGCCCGCCCCTTCTTAGCGCCCACTTAGCCAACAAAGAGTTGGTCGTCCACCCGGAACTGTTTGGTGCGGTCCAGATAGAAGGACAGCGCCCGTTTTGGGTCCAGACGGTGGAGCCTCTCTTCCTCTTTCGAGGGATGCAGAGGCGGAAAGAAGGTGGGCAGTGTAACAGACTGTCTGATGCGAAAGGCAGCTACCACCTTAGGGAGAAAGGAAGGGCGAGTCCTGAGAACAACTTTATCCGGATGGACGGAAAGGAAAGGAGGCTTAGAAGAGAGAGCCTGGAGCTCACTCACCCTTCTAGCAGAGGTGATGGCAAACAGGAAAGCAGACTTAAGAGTCAGAAGACGAAGGGGACAATTATGAAGTGGCTCAAAGGGAGCGCACATCAGATAGGTCAATACTAGATTCAAATCCCACTGAGGCATTACGAAAGGGACAGGAGGAAACATGTGAGTAATGCCCTTAAAGAATCGAGAAACAGGGGATTTGAAAAGAGAAGGCTGATCAGGAAGCCGTAAGAAAGCAGAAATAGCTGAAAGATATCCCTTAAGGGTGCCCAGAGCAGAGCCCTGCTAGGTCAGGGAAAGAAGAAAGAGGAGAACCTCAGAAAGAGGGGCGGAAAGGGGATCCACAGCCTTTACTGTGCACCATGCCAAAAACTTGTTCCACCGGCAGGCGTATACCGATTTTGTGGAGGGACGTCTGGCTGCCAGAATAACATTACAGACTTCAGGAGGCAAGTCAAATGGCATCAACTGTCGCCGCTAAATCTCCACGCATGGAGGTGGAGGCTGTACAGGTTCAGGTGGAGGACAGGTTCGGGTGGAGGACCGTCCCCTGCTGCTGCGACAGAAGGTCCTCCTGAAGAGGCAGGCGTATCGGGGGATCGATCGATAGACTGAGTAGCTCGGGATACCAGTATCTTCGTGCCCAATCAGGAGCCCCCATGATGACTTGGGCCTGGTAGCGCCTGATCTTCTTTAGCACTCTGGGCAGAAGTGGTATTGGCGGAAAGGCGTACAACAGACCGCAACTCCACTCGCGACGAAAAGCGTCTCCGAGCGAGTGCCGCCTTGGAAACTCCAACGCGCAGAACTGCTGACATTGCGCATTCTCTTCGGTGGCGAATAGATCTAACCAAGGCTCTTCTCACTGCCGTAAGAGGCCTTGCGCCTCATCCGAGTTCAGACGCAATTCGTGATCCATCATGCACCGGCGGCTGAGTTCGTCTGCTCTGGCGTTCAGAGAGCCCGCCAGATGTTGAACCACCAGGGTGATGCCCTGATGTTCCAGCCATGTCCAGAGGCGCAGAGCCTCCTCACAAAGGGTCCACGACCCCACCCCGCCCTGTTTGTTACAGTACCACATGGCGGTGGTGTTGTCCGTGAACACCTGCACTACACTTCCTCGGACAGAGGGAAGGAATGCCTTCAGTGCAAGTCGGATCGCCCTCAGCTCCAGAAGGTTGATATGGAGCCGAGACTCCGCCGGAGACCGGAGGCCTCTGATCTCCGCCTCTCCCATGTGGCCCCCCCATCCCAGGAGGGACGCATCCGTCACTACTACGTGCTCCAGTTGGGGTAGGTAGAGGGATCTGCCACTGACCCAATCACGGTCCGTTAGCCACCACTGCAACTGTCTTGCAGTGCCCTCCGAGATCGGGACATGGTCGGACAGGTTGCCCCGATGCTGGGCCCACTGAAACTTCAGGTCCCACTGCAGAGCCCGCATTCGCCATCTGGCGTGATGCACCAACAGGATGCAGGAGGCCATCAGACCCAGAAGCCCCAGCACCAACCTGACCGAAACCCGGGATAGAGGCCGGAAGATGGGAATCAGAGCCTGAATATCCCGGACCCGCTGTTCTGGAGGATAGGCCCGGAACTGCGCCGAGTCCAGAACCCCTCCGATGAAGAGGAGCTTCTGGGAGGGACTCAGATGCGACTTCGGCACGTTGATGGAGAACCCCAGCAAATTCAGGAGGTCGGCCGTAGTCTGGAGGTGGGAGACGACTGTGTGGGGCGAGCCCGCCTTCAACAACCAGTCGTTGAGATAGGGGAAGACTGGAAACCCCAATATGCGCAGATGAGCTGCGACCACCGCCATCACTTTCGTGAACACCCGAGGGGCACTGGTGAGGCCGAAGGGGAGCACGGTAAACTTAAAATGCTCTTGGCCCACTGTGAACTGCAGGTAACGCCGGTGGGCCGGCAGGACAGGGATGTGGAAATAAGCGTCCTGCAAGTCCAACGCTACCATCCAGTCTCCAGGGTCTAGGGCAGCCAGAACCTGAGCATCTTGAATCTCTCCTTCCGGAGGAAGGTGTTGACGCTCCTGAGGTCCAAGATAGGGCGTAGGCCCCCTTTGCCCTTCTTGGGAACCAGAAAGTAGTGGGAATAACAACCACAACCTACTTCTGGACCAGGAACGCGCTCGATGGCCCCTTTGGCCAAGAAGGCCGTAACTTCCTCCTGCAGAAGATTCAAGTGATCCCCCGACATGCGGTGGTACTGCGGTAGCATGGCTGGAGGGGTTGCCTCGCAGGGGAGGGAGTAGCCCCTTCGGACGATTTGCAGCACCCACCTGTCCGACGTGATGGAACGCCATGTAGGAGAGTAGGGTCTGCTTCCTATGGTCACCCCCACTTTTTGCTTCACTGGTTTTCGACTTAGAAGTGGTTGTGGGCCTGCTAATCAGACCCACAGCCCAGCTGTTCTCTCTCTAAATTCATACTATGTACTTTAGGTACATAACCCAATTGGTAAGGATCACCCTATAGGGCCCTGTACAGTGTACCTTAGGTACCCAGGGCATGGGTGTACCCTAGGCCTACCAGGGGCTGCAGCATGTATTATGCCACCCCTGGCTGGCCTCCCAACATGACACAACTGGCTGATCACTCAGCTGGGGCAAGGTCGTGTAATCACCCTTTGCTTAGGTATAGTATTCCTATACCTACCTTATATATAGACACATGGGTAACCTTTCAGTCACTCCTATGGCAGGCCTTAACAATCCTGAAGGCAGAGTACTTGGTAACATGTGAGATGGTGCTCTAGCATGAGCTGATCTTGTCTGCAGCTTTCGGAACCATGTCCTTATAGCTGTTCTATGATATCGCCTACCATATACTCTTAAAGTGCCTTATAATCCTCGCGGTTATGGTAACTATGGTTTGGCTTTATCAAAACATGTTGTGTAAGGTGTCTAACACTTTGGAATACTACCCCCACACCATTTCTGGCGATGAGGATAGTATTCCTCCCTTCTAGAGGGAGAAGACATGTTGAAGACCTACTACCCGGTTAAAGTTAACCAGAGCCCCAGCATCACAAAATGGATGCTGCTGCCACAGATACAAGTCTGACCTCCTGCTGCTGGGAGTCCTTCCAGCGAGGGAGGCTTGGACAATAGGTTTCCTGCCTTGGGAGGTGCTAGCACCACTCTAGACAGGGCTTAGTGTATTGGGGCAGGAAGGGATGAAAGAAACGAGACACTGCCTGGGGCACACAAGGTGTCCCATGCATAGTCCGGTTCAAACCGGTGCTGGGGCACTCCAGCCCCAGTCCTGGCGCGAAACCGGACAAAGGGAAGGGGGTGTAACCACCCCCCTCTCTGGTCCCACCCATAGGAGGGACCTAGCAGGTAACCCAGCCCCCCCAGATTAGTATAAGAGTGGGAGCTGAGTCCCTAGGATTTTGGATTATCCTGAATTGAAACTAGACATGAAACTCTGGACCTTCGACATTCGACAAGAAGACTGAAGAATCTCCCTTGTGGCCAAGGAGTGGCCACCCCGTGCAAACAGGCACCAACAAGCGACCTGCTGGTTGCTTTGCCCAAGTTCTATGAGGAACCGACTGCAGAGCCCGACCAGAGTCTTGACCTCCAGACTTCTCTGATCCTGATCCACATCCACAGCCAAGCTGAGATCCGTGGAGGCGACGAGAGACGTGGGACCGGCTACCTGGGAAAATTGGCGAGTAGCTTCCAGCGCAGCTTCTGAGGCATCCTCGAAGTTGTGCTCTGGGGATTGAGAAGCCCCAACCCCGAGCACCATCTGCACCGAAGACCAGCCCTCCACACTCCACGAGTTCTGCTTGGGGCCCTTCTGCATTTTCCTGCTTGACGCGTCTGTCCGGTTGCTTGCCCGTTGGCTAGTAGCCTCAGTGACGACGAACCCTTGACTTTTCACCGCTGGTTTGGCTCCTCCAGACTGGCCCTTGCTTCCCTGTGAAAGAGAAGCACCTCAGACCTTCCTGGTCTGCACCTGAAGCGAATTTCCCATTCCGCGTGGGTTGCCTTTGCCAAGGCTTGTTTACTCCAATCGGGACGTCGACTCCGCCTTCAGCAAGATCCTTCGTGGGACAGCTCATACCCTGGTTCTGTTTGTCCTCGACGCCTCCTTGTCCACGCAGCTGCAGAGACAAGCTTCAAGCCATCACCTGTGTTCTGCACGACATCGCCTGGTTCCTTCCTGGTTCCACACGGTCACTGGCTAGTGACCCAGACTTTGTCCCCTCTGCTTGCAGGTGTTCTTCCTTCAAGATCCACCCTTGGATCCACAGGACATCTTCCTCCTGGCCGCCTGCCAGCATCTGTTCTTCAGGCATCCATAGGATCCAGCGACGACACCCGACACATCTTCACACCTATGCACCCGTCTCCTGTGGGTGAGGTAACGCGAGTACTCCGGTGCTCCAGTGGATATTGACTATCCAAGTGTCTAAGTCTCTAGTTGGTTCCTCCTAGTTACTTCGGAAGGGTCCTTATTCTTCCTATTTCTAATTACTTCATTCCCATTGACTTTAATGTAACCCGCGTGTGTGTTTCCACACTTCACACGCTTCCCGGGGGCCTCCCACTTCCTAACTATTGGTAGGGTAGTGTAGCCCCAGCGATTCCCTAGGCCCTAGGCCTACTCCCTGTTCGTGGCGTGGTACTTATACCACTTTCTTAGTATATGGTTTGCGTGGCCCCTGGGCCTAACTGTATTTTTCCTGTGTAACTTAACGTATGCTACTTAAGAAATTGTTGTGCTTAGATCTCTGAACTCATAAAGAGTGCTGAGGGTATATGTTAGAATAAATACATTCTAATTTTATATATATCTGGTGTGGTGTCCTTTCATTTGGTATTCAAGGGATTATAATGGTATAACAGCTGGCTTCACATGCCATACAGAGTTTAGCCTAAGACTGCTCTTGTCCATGCTACCACTAGGATAGCTGGTCTATAAGGTTGACTTTACAAACAATCACCATAAGGGCTGTTTGGACTGATACAAGGTGTACACTAGAACTAGTGACATCATATATCAGGCCAACTTCTCACATTGGTGAGCAACGGTTGAGATCTAAGCTTGCTGTTGTAATACCATTGTAATCTTGAGATATCAAATTGAAAGATCACATTAGGTACTGTAAGGTACATATAAAACAAAATCTTAGAATACTTAAGTTCTACTGAACTTAGTTGTTGTAGGTTGAAGGGCCTAGCACACCCTGACCACAAACACTAGAGACGTTTTAGTAGATAGAACTAGTGTAGGTAGGTGTACACACCACACCCTCACTATATCATGTTTCTGAGAGGAGATCAAGATGATTCTCTCTCAGGAGGGGGATATCCTAGAAAGATACCCTCTAGATATGATACCCTAACTTTTCAGGAGATGAGACAATTGTGTACCTCCAGAAAGTTAAAACAGGGTTCAAACCCTACCCTCATTTATCTAGTGGAGATCTTAGAAGAGTATGATGCTCAGAGAGCCTCCCAGGATGGTACCTTAGGTACCAATGAGAGTCTGCCCTCTACAGAAGACTCCCCTCACAACACTGATCTAGATGAGTCAGGAGGGACTTCAGGAGATGTGGTAGACAGCCAGGTCCAAGTTAGGAGACTTAGCCAGGCTAACTTAAGCCTACATGGGAGTCAGAATGGGGTCCCCCCATTCAGACCCTCAAGTGGACTTAACCAGAGAAGCAGGAGAGGAAGATCCCCTTCCTGGGAATCTATCCACTCCCAGGTCTCTAATAGCTCCAATGCCTCTTCTCACAGGGGAATGACTTCTCCACAGAGAAAAGAGCATCAGGCCAGAATGAGGGAAGTCAATCTGAGGATTGAAAGGGAAGAACTTGCCCTTGCCAAAGAGAGACTTGCTCTGGCCAGAGAGCAAAAGTTAAGTGGGTTAGGACCCACTGGTGGCAGCACTATCCCTAAGGATAGAGACAGGACCTATGACAATAGAAACCTGAGCAAGATTGTCCCTCCCTACAAGTGTGGGGATGACATCCACAAATGGATAACTGCTTTGGAGAGGGCTTGCAAAGTACAGCAGGTACCCCAAAGTCAGTGGGCAGCTATCTTGTGGCTCTCCTTCTCTGAGAAAGGTAGAGACAAGCTCCTCACAGTTAGTGATGAGGATGCCGACAATTACACTGTCCTGAAGAGTGCTCTGATTGATGGGTTTGGCCTAACCACTGAACAATACAGGTTGTTGTTCAGGGATACCCAGAAGACACAGACTCAGGACTGGACTGACTTTGTAGATTGTGCCACTAAGGCTTTGGAAGGCTGGTTATTGGGTAGTAAGGTTAAGGACTATACAGGATTGTATAATTTGATCATGAGAGAACAAATCCTTAACAACTGTCAAAACCAGCTGCTGCATCAACACTTGATTGACTCTGACCTAACTTCTCCCCAAGAATTGGGAAAGAAGGCAGATAGGTGGGTCAGGACTAGAGTTAAGCAGAAAAACCAGAACCAGGGTGGTGATCAGAAAAAGGCAGACCAGAAGTATAATGAGCAGAAAGCAAAAGACCAGAAGTCTTCACCAGGCCCCCAAAAGGCTCAGGGGGAGGGTGGTCCCAAAAAGGATAAAAAGAAAGATGGCCAAAAGAAACCTTTGTGTAACTATTGTAAGTCCAATTCCCATTGGTATAGTGAATGCACCAAAAAGGACAAGCCCCCAGCCACCATTGCCCCTAAGGCAACTGTACCCCCTAGTCCAGCTGTAAGTGGTGGTTCCCAGCAAAAGGGTGTAATAGGGTTGACCCTGGGAACTGAAGTGGGTTCTGGCCTAGTCAGAATACCCACTCAGGCTGTTCTGATCTGTGATGGGGACATAGCTTTGTCCTCTACTGTGAGCCCCAGTAACCTGGGCAAGTACAGACAGACTCCTTTAATCAACCAGAGAATGGCTCAGGCCTACAGGGACGCAGGTGCTAGTGTCACCATGGTGACTCCTGCCTTTGTGGACCCTGGACAGATCATGCTAGGTGAGAATTACCTAGTGACCAACGCTAGCAATGCCACTACCTCCCATAGTGTGGCAATTGTTAACTTCTCCTGGGGAGGGGTAACTGGCCTCAAGAAAGTTGTGGTGAGTTCAGACCTTCCTGTAGAGTGTCTGTTGGGAAATGACCTTGAAACTTCAGTGTGGGCTGAAGTGGAGTATAGGACCCGTGCAGAAATGCTGGGAATAGATGCACATGTCCTTGCTGTGACCAGGTCACAGGCAAAATAAATGCAACACTGAACAAGTGCTGGATCCTGGGACAATGGACCAGACACAACCCAAGAGAAAGAGCAGTAGGGTTAAGGCTGTGCCTTCCCCCCTGCCTCAGGTAGAGAATCAGCCCTCACAGGAGGATGATTCTGAGAGCCCTGAAGGAACTGTCCTAGAAGAACTGGAACCTGACCAGGTTGAGTTTCTTGGGACAGGGGGACCTTCAAGGGCAGACCTGAGGCAGGCACAATTAGACTGTCCTTCTCTTGAACCCCTCAGACAGCAGGCTGCTGCTGAGGCTGCAGGGAATGCTCAAGGTACCCATGAAGTGTATTGGGATGAAGGGCTGCTGTACTCAGAGGCTAGAGACCCCAAGCCTAGTGCGTCCAGGAGGTTGGTCATACCATTGAGTTTCAGAGGTTTCCTTCTTACCTTGGCCCATGATATTCCCCTCGCAGGACACTTAGGCCAGAATAAGACTTGGGACAGGCTTGTCCCTCACTTTCACTGGCCTCACATGTCAGAAGATACCAAGGAGTTTTGTCGCTCCTGTGTCACCTGCCAAGCCAGTGGCAAATTAGGTGGCACCACAAAGGCCCCCCTGATACCACTACCAGTGGTGGGGGTTCCCTTTGAGAGAGTGGGGATAGACATTGTTGGACCAATGGACCCCCAAACAGCATCTGGGCACAGATTCATACTGGTGATAGTGGACCATGCCACAAGGTACCCAGAAGCTATACCCCTGAGGACCACAACAGCCCCTGTTGTGGCAAGGGCCCTACTTGGAGTATTCTCCCGAGTGGGGTTTCCAAAGGAAGTTGTCTCTGACAGAGGTGCCAACTTCATGTCAGGATATTTGACTGCAATGTGGAAGGAGTGTGGTGTTAACTACAAATTCACTACCCCCTACCACCCACAATGCAATGGGCATGTGGAAAGGTTCAACAAGACCCTAAAAGGGATGATAAAAGGTTTACCAGACAAGCTTAGGCGAAGATGGGACATTCTTTTACCCTGCCTTCTGTTTCCTTACAGAGAGGTCCCACAAAAGGGGGTTGGCTACAGCTCTTTTGCACTTTTGTTTGGGAATCCTGTGAGGGGACCCCTATGTCTACTAAGGGAAGGATGGGAGAGACCTCTCAGACAACCCAAGCTTGATATAGTGGATTATGTGCTTGGCCTCCGCTCAAGGATGGCAGAGTACATGAAGAAGGCTTCTAAAAACCTTGAGGCAAGCCAAGAACTCCAAAAAGCTTGGCATGACCAAAAGGCTGTGCTGACTGTGTACCAGCCAGGACAGAAAGTGTGGGTGTTGGAGCCAGTGGCCCCAGCAGCACTCCAGGACAAATGATCTGGACCCCACACTATTGTTGCACAAAAGGGCGAAGTCACCTACTTGGTGGATCTTGGGACTCCCAGAAGCCCCCACAGGATGCTTCATGTCAACAGGTTAAAGGCATATGTTGACAGGGCAGACATGGGCTTACTCATGGCTACAGAGGAGGGGCAGGAGGAAGAGAGTGACCCTCTCCCAGACCTGCTGACTCAGAACCCTGATGATGGTTCAGTTGATGATGTGGTCTTTTCTGACAGCCTCACTAACCATCAGCAACAGGACTTCAGACAAGTTCTACAGGCCAGACATATGTTCTCTCTGACCCCAAGTCAGACACACTGGTGCACCCATGAGGTGGACACTGGTGACAGTCTGCCTGTGAAGAGTAAAATCTACAGGCAACCTGACCATGTCAGGGACTGCATAAAGATTCAGGTACAAAACATGTTGGAGCTGGGAGTCATTGAACCTTCAGAGAACCCTTGGGCTAGTCCTGTAGTCCTTGTGCAAAACCTCACACCCAAGATGGTAAGAGAGAGATGAGGTTTTGCGTGGATTACAGAGGTCTCAATGCTGTCACTAGGACAGATGCCCACCCAATACCTAGGGCAGATGAGCTCATTGACAGATTGGCAGCTGCCAAGTTTTTGAGTACATTTGACCTGACAGCAAGCTACTGGCAAATCAGACTAGCTGAGAGTGCAAAGGCCAGAACTGCTTTTTCAACCCCAGGAGGACATTATCAATTTGTGGTAATGCCCTTTGGCTTGAAGAATGCACCTGCCACTTTCCAAAGTTTGGTGAATCAAGTCCTTACAGGCCTGGATGACTACTGTGCAGCTTATCTTGATGATAATGCTGTCTTTAGCTCCACCTGGGAGGATTACCTGGTCCACCTGAGGAATGTTTTAGAGGCCCTGCAAAAGGCAGGCCTCACTATCAAGGCCACCAAGTGCCAGATAGGGCAGAGCAAGGTTGTGTACCTGGGCCACATAGTAGGTGGGGGTCAGGTTCAACCACTGGAGAGCAAGAGCCAGACCATAAAGGACTGGACTCCTCCAATTACCCAGACACAGGTCAGAGCTTTCTTGGGCCTGTCTGGGTACTACAGAAAGTTTGTTAAGAACTATGGGTCCATTGTGACACCACTTAATGACTTGACCTCCAAGAAAATGCCAAAGAAAGTTCAGTGGACAGTAAGCTGTCAGGAGGCATTAGATGACCTGAAGCAGGCCATGTGCACTGCACCTATTCTGAAAAGTCCAGATTACTCCAAAGAATTCATTTTCCAAACAGATGCTTCTGAGTTGGGTGTGGGAGCTGTTCTTTCACAACTGAATATAGATGGTCAAGACCAGCCCATTGCTTTTATTAGTAGAAGGCTGACCCCTAGAGAGAAACGTTGGTCAGCTATTGAGAGGGAGGCCTTTGCTGTGGTTTGGGCCCTGAAGAAGCTGAGGCCATACCTGTTTGGCACTCACTTCAAGATTCAAACAGACCATAAGCCCCTCTTGTGGCTAAATCAGATGAAGGGCGAAAATCCCAAACTTCTTAGGTGGTCCATTTCCCTACAGGGGATGGACTTCACAGTGGAACATAGACCTGGGACTGACCATGCCAATACAGATGGACTCTCCAGATATTTCCACTTAGAACATGAAGACTCAACTGGTCAAGGTTAGCTTAATGTCCCTACGTTTGGGGGGTGGGGGTTGTGTAGGAGAGTAGGGTCTGCTTCCTATGGTCACCCCCACTTTTTGCTTTTGCTTCACTGGTTTTCGACTTAGATGTGGCTGTGGGCCTGCTAATCAGACCCACAGCCCAGCTGTTCACTCTCTAAATTCATACTATGTACTTTAGGTACATAACCCAATTGGTAAGGCTCACCCTATAGGGCCCTGTACAGTGTACCTTAGGTACCCAGGGCATGGGTGTACCCTAGGCCTACCAGGGACTGCAGCATGTATTATGCCACCCCTGGCTGGCCTCCCATCATGACACAACTGGCTGATCACTCAGCTGGGGCAAGGTCGTGTAATCACCCCTTGCTTAGGTATAGTATTCCTATACCTACCTTATAAATAGACACATGGGTAACCTTTCAGTCACTCCTATGGCAGGCCTTAACAATCCTGAAGGCAGAGTGCTTGGTAATATGTGAGATGGTGCTCTAGCATGAGCTGAGCCTGTCTGCAGCTTTCGGAACCATGTCCTTATAGCTGTTCTATGATATCGCCTACCATATACTCTTAAAGTGCCTTATAATCCTCGCGGTTATGGTAACTATGGTTTGGCTTTATCAAAACATGTTGTGTAAGGTGTCTAACACTTTGGAATACTACCCCCACACCATTTCTGGCGATGAGGATAGTATTTCTCCCTTCTAGAGGGAGAAGACATGTTGAAGACCTACTACCCGGTTAAAGTTAACCAGAGCCCCAGCATCACAAAATGGATGCTGCTGCCACAGACACAAGTCTGACCTCCTGCTGCTGGGAGTCCTTCCAGCGAGGGAGGCTTGGACAATAGGTTTCCTGCCTTGGGAGGTGCTAGCACCACCCTAGACAGGGCTTAGTGTATTGGGGCAGGGAGGGATGAAAGAAACGAGACACTGCCTGGGGCACACAAGGTGTCCCATGCATAGTCCGGTTCAAACCGGTGCTGGGGCACTCCAGCCCCATTCCTGGCGCAAAACTGGACAAAGGGAAGGGGGTGTAACCACCCCCCTCCCTGGTCCCACCCATAGGAGGGACCTAGCAGGTAACCCAGCCCCCCAGATTAGTATAAGAGTGGGAGCTGAGTCCCTAGGACTTTGGATTATCCTGAATTTAAACTAGACACGAAACTCTGGACCTTCGACATTCGACAAGAAGACTGAAGAATCTCCCTTGTGGCCAAGGAGTGGCACCCCGTGCAAACAGGCACCAACAAGCGACCTGCCGTTTGCTTTGCCCAAGTTCTATGAGGAACCGACTGCAGAGCCCAACCAGCGCCTTGACCTCCAGACTTCTCTAACCCTGATTCACATCCACAGCCAAGCTGAGATCCGTGGAGGCGACGAGAGACGTGGGACCGGCTACCTGGGAAAATTGGCGAGTAGCTTCCAGCGCAGCTTCTGAGGCATCCTCGAAGTTGTGCTCTGGGGATTGAGAAGCCCCAACCCCGAGCACCATCTGCACTGAAGATCAGCCCTCCACACTCCACGAGTTCTGCATGGGGCCCTTCTGCATTTTCCTGCTCGACGCGTCTATCCGGTTGCTTGCCCGTTGGCTAGTAGCCTCAGTGACGACGAACCCTTGACTTTCCACTGCTGGTTTGGCTCCTCCAGACTGGCCCTTGCTTCCCTGTGAAAGAGAAGTACCTCAGACCTTCCTGGTCTGCACCTGAAGCGAATTTCCCATTCTGCGTGGGTTGCCTTTGCCAAGGCTTGTTGACTCCAATCGGGACGTCGACTCCGCCATCAGCAAGATCCTTCGTGGGACAGCTCGTACCCTGGTTCTGGTCGTCCTCGACGCCTCCTGGTCCGCACAGCTGCAGAGACAAGCTTCAAGCCATCACCTGTGTTCTGCACGACATCGCCTGGTTCCATCCTGGTTCCACACGGTCACTGGCTAGTGATCCAGACTTTGTCCCCTCTGCTTGCAGGTGTTCTTCCTTCAAGATCCACCCTTGGATCCACCGGACATCTTCCTCCTGGCCGCCTGCCAGCAGCTGTTCTTCAGGCATCCATAGGATCCAGCGACGACACCCGACACATCTTCACACCTATGCACCCGTCTCCTGTGGGTGAGGTAACGCGAGTACTCCAGTGCTCCAGTGGATATTGACTATCCAAGTGTCTAAGTCTCTAGTTGCTTCCTCCTAGTTACTTCGGAAGTGTCCTTATTCTTCCTATTTCTAATTACTACATTCCCATTGACTTTAATGTAACCCGCGTGTGTGTTTCCACACTGCACACGCTTCCCGGGGGCCTCCCACTTCCTAACTATTGGTAGGGTAGTGTAGCCCCAGTGATTCCCTATGCCCTAGGCCTACTCCCTGTTCGGGGCGTGGTACTTATACCACTTTCTTAGTATATGGTTTGCGTGGCCCCTGGGCCTAACTGTATTTTTCCTGTGTAACTTAACGTATGCTACTTAAGAAGTTGTTGTGCTTAGACCTCTGAACTCATAAAGAGTGCTGAGGGTATATGTTAGAATAAATACATTCTAATTTTATATATATCTGGTGTGGTGTCCTTTCATTTGGTATTCAAGGGATTATAATGGTATAACAGCTGGCTTCACATGCCATACAGAGTTTAGCCTAAGACTGCTCTTGTCCATGCTACCACTAGGATAGCTGGTCTATAAGGTTGACTTTACAACCAATCACCATAAGGGTTGTTTGGACTGATACAAGGTGTACACTAGAACTAGTGACATCATATATCAGGCCAACTTCCCACACGCCAGTGGAGCAGGCGATGGCGATCTCTGCCTCCCACCGGCGTGGAATGGGCCTGAAAGCACGGACTAGGAGGGCTTTGAGGCGGATGCTGCCGGGGTAGATGTGGACGGACCGGCACTTTGTCCCCCTGTACCGCCTCGGCGGAATCCACGTCCGCGACCGCGTGGAGGTTGGTTCTGCGGCCTCTGGCTAGGCGGGCGTGAGGGGGCGCCCCTTCCTTGGCCACGAAAGGGGCGGAAAGCGGAAGATTGCGGGCGCGGGCCGAGAGGCCCAAGGACTTGGCCCTGGAGTCCACTATCCGCTTTGTCGCCAAAAGGGCAACTGCCATCAAAGGGCATGTCCATGAGGGTGCTCTGGACATCCCCAGAAAAACTCGTGGACCGCAACCAGGCGTGGCGGCGAAGTGCCACCGTGGTCGTCATTGCCCGACCTAGCGAGTCCGTAGTGTCCAGTCCACATCGAATTGCATGCCGTGCTGCATTCCGCCCCTCGGCAAGAGCCTGGGCGAGCCACGTCCGGGCCTCCTCCGGGCACTGGGCAGCACGTCCTCCACCGTATCCCACAGGGAGTGGGAGTAACAGTCCAAGAGACAAGCGATGTTAATAGAACGCAATTCCAAACTAAGGGAGGAGAACAGCTTTTTACCAAATTGTTCCAGTCTCTAGGATTCCCGATCCGGGGGAGCGGACTGGAAGGAGGTCTGGGAAGTAGAGGCCTGGATGACCAGGCTCTCGGGTGTGGGGTGCATGGACAGAAAACTGGGGTCGCCCGAAGCAGAGCGGTGGCACCGGGCTACGTTCCGGTCCACAGGAGATACTGTGGAGGGCTTGGACCAGGTGCCCTTGAGAACGTCAACCAGTGCTTCATTAAACTGCAGCAGAGGCTCCGAGGAGCTTGCTGACGGTTGGAGCACTTCAGTGAGGAGGTTAGTCCTCATGGCCACAGCAGGTAGCTCCAGCCCAAGGGCTTCGGCCGCCTTGCGCAGCACCACAGAGAATGCAGCACCTTCCTCCGAAGCCACGGTCGGAGGAGAGATGAAGCCTGTGTCAGGGGAGGTATCCAGACCACTGGCATCCCCCAGCTCGTCTGCCCAGTCCTGAGATAACTGACCCTGCCGTGTCAGAGGGTCCTCAGACCCTCCCAGTCGTCACCGTCATCCGATCCTGGTAGACAGGAGGAATGATCGGAGCCGGGCGGAAAATGAAATTGCCACCCATTGGCGTTGGGTGCGGCGCCGGACAGCGCCGCTCAGACGCCGGGCCCGGACCGGGACTAAACTGGGGAATGGCGCCGTCCGCAGGTGGCGCCGGGGGTGGTACCGGAGTCGACTGAGATCCAGGCCTGGATCCCGCGGGGACCTGCGGCGTCGGGACCGGAGTCGGTGCCGGGGCCGGAGCCGCCGGCTCGCTAGGCCTCCCGGTCGAGCCTGCGGGGCCTGAAGGCGCGCCGGCAGGCGTCGACAGCGGAGCCAGGGTCCTCATGGCCGAGAGGAAGGCACTGACCTCCGCCGGAGTCGCGTCGGTCCCAGGGACCGACGGGTATGGGGACGGACGCGACTCCTGCGGCTCCGACAGAGCCGCGTGGGTGGTACCAGCCGAACCCTCAGCCGAGTCGCACGACCGGCGAGGGGAGCCCGAAGAGCGATGTCGCCTCTTGGACTTCTTACTATGCTTCGACTTACCCGAAGACTTGGACCCCGACGAATGGTGGTGATGGCTGCGGCTCCGCGACCGGTCCCTCGACCTCCTCCTCGACCGGGACCGTGAACGGCACGGAGCCGACTGCCGGAGCTCGAGTAGCTTGCGGGACCGCTCCCACCTAGCCTTCGAAGTCAAGGCCCGGCAGTCGGGGCACGACTCTGCATCGTGGTCGGGCCCCAGGCAGTAAAGGCACCGGCGGTGGTGGTCCGTTACCGACATCAGTGGGTGACAGGAGTCGCAAGCTTTAAAGCCAGGCATCCCTACCGGTACCAGAGTCGAGTCGAGAATGAACCAAAAGAGTTCAAAAAGTTTAGTCTAAAAATGACTAAAGGGTATGCTTCTTCCCCGATTGGCGCTTACTGGCGCGGAAAAAAGAAGAACTGACGTCAGCGCGCGAGGGCGGCGTCTAAGTACTCTGACGATGTCATCCTGGCGATCACGACCCTGACGGACGCGGAGCCGCAGACGACGCCTAGCGACGCGCAAGGGTGTTGCTAACGAAAAATCTTTCCGGATCCAGCCTGACATGTTTCTTTCAGATACAGTAGTCTAGTTGTATCTTGATCAAGGTGGCAGGCTCTCCAAGGGTACTTTAACATGTGATTGATAAACGAGAGCTGGCATAACAAGCCCTTTTACGGCATTAAATCGGCGCCTGAAAAAGGCTATTTTCACAGGGACCAGAACAGAGGTTTCGTCAATGTTTAAACTGTTTTTTTTCTTTAAATTGACTGGCCAGCACCAAAAAGAGAAGGATTCATGCAGGAGACCTCTATGCACCAAAGGGCATACTTCTGTTTGGTGCATAATAATAGAGGCTCCAATTATTTAGAAAGAAAAGTATCCTACAGTGGGCAATTAATGATGGCTTTGTAGTGTCGCCAATGCAGGCCATTGAGTTGACGAACTATAGCATACCTTAATAGAAAAAACGCAAAAACAAAAATAGTAAGCACCTTAAATTGAATATATGCAATTCATCAAAAGTATTTATACCAAACTCCTGTGTTCCGCATTAAAAGCACCTGAACTGTGCTCACAAGAAAAGGAACTGTTGGCAAACCAAAAATACAGTAAATGCACTATACCAAAGTATATACTGTCTACAATATGTTTTTTAAATTCAGATTTTAAAGGTAAAGTAGTACAAAATCATCCCTCACAGCGTGACATGTTGTACTTGCATTAGAGATAAAGTTTCACAGAAAAAAGTAAACCTGAATGGTGCTAAAAAAATAAAACATCTGATAATTTAGACAACTCATTGAGCCCTATTTCTGCCGAGCGTAACCTCATAATGAGTAGTGATTCTTGCCTATCTAGAAGTGCGCTGTCACCATCAACAGATTTTACTTGATGTAATAAGGTCCATTTGACATCTCCAACAGTGTGATTCCTTTCCAAAAAATGTTGAACCAAAGGTGCTGTCAGGTTACAGGATCTGGACGTATGTTGACTATATCTATGCCTAACCTCGTTGTTGGTTTTGCCCACATATTTTATCACAGAGGCACAAGATCCCATAAATTACATTTCTAGACTTGCACTTAGTAATTTTTTTCTGCTGAATTGAAACATTATTGTAAATGAACACTGCTCCCTCAATCGTCGAGGCACAAGCTACACATGCGCCACGCTTATGGTGCCCCACATCGCGTAGTAATCCCAACATGGATTTTAGATTCCTTTGGGGGCCTTAGATCTCAGTGTAGGAGTGGACCAAATGTTCGCTCAGATTCTTCCTTCTCTTCACGGCAAATAAAGGTCTTTCTCTAAGGGGACCCAAAAAAGATACACTGCGCCAATTGTTTCTTAATATCTTTTTTACCTCAGACGTGGCTCCGCTGAACAAAGTTGTGAACTAAGTGATCTAATGCTCGTTTCTCTTTAGGTTCAATGAGTGCCTCCCTTGGTGTATACCAGGCTCTTTTCATTGACCTGTTTAACAATCTAGGAGGGTATTGGCGATGTTTAAGTTTACACATCAACTTGTTGGCAATTTCAAAGTAATCAGTTTTTTTAATACAATTTCTGCGGGCCGACCATTATACTGAGACGACCACAAAAACGGTCATACGCACCATGTGTGCATCTTTTACCAGTTGGTTACGGTTAGTTTCTTCGCACATCCGTATAATGAAATTCTTTGAAGGATGTTTCTTGAGTCTATACACTGGGGATATGCACGTCTAGAACTACTGTGGTTTTTGTTTTTTGCCCTATCACGTCTCTCTTGCCACAACTGCACTGTGGCTGTGGGCTGTAACAATGTCTTCTGTATCTGACAAAATGTATTAAACTTGGCGCACAATTTTTCTTCCTGAAGCACCCTGGGTGAACAACAGTCTGGTCATGAATTTGGTTTTTATAGTTCATGTTCTTTTAAAAACAGTACTTGTTTTTTAATATATATATTTTCATTTACACCTAGACTGTTTTTTGCTTGCCTTGATGATGACCTTCACAAATGATTTACATATCTCCCGATTCATTATGAAGTCGAAACGAGTTGGCACTGTCACATGGGAATTGATTGGAAGTTCCACCTCAAGGATAAAATCACTGTTTAAGATTTCAAAAAATATTTCATCTCCCTTCAAAACCAGCAGTAGGTGTTGACAGAGCATAGGGCCAGACTGGTGGAGGAAGATACCCTCTCGTCAAATGTTTCAATGTGTTTAGCTTCCCTGTCAGGGGGGGTTGTAGGAAACGTGTTTGAGTTAGACCAATTCGAGGAGGCCTGACCATAAGGCTGTTAGGTGAAGGATGATAAGAGAATGTAAGAGAAAAGCATGGTTACCCAGAGCAGGACGAGGGGGGCTGTCAATTTGCAGCTTGACA
Organism: Triturus cristatus; assembly: GCF_964204655.1. Lineage (NCBI taxonomy): Eukaryota > Metazoa > Chordata > Amphibia > Caudata > Salamandridae > Triturus > Triturus cristatus. The sequence goes on along the minus strand of NC_140585.1, from coordinate 958,181,049 downwards.
GGGGTTTAGAGCAAGGTTTGACCTAGGCCTCTAATAAACTGGCCATCAGTGCCTCATTAAATGGGAGGAGAGGCTCAGCAGAAGTCTCTCCAGGTTGCAGGACTTCGGTAAACACATTAGTTTTTACCTCCATGGTGGGGAAATGGATGTCAAGAATTAAAGCCACTCTATGCATAACTATGGAATAGGAAGCAGATTCCTCTATAGCAGGTCTGGGACATGAAAAAAGGACCATCTCTAGCCACTAGCTTCCTAAAAATCCTTTGACCAATGTGTCATCAGTGTAGGGCTGAGCAAACTCATCACCCTGGCCACAGTCGCTAGTATTGGTGGGAAAGAGGGAGTGCAAGGTGGGCTGCCTCCCTTGAAAGGTTAGAATGTCCAGTAAGGGAAGAGGCACCTCGGATGGATTCAGGCGCTACTTTAGTCGAGGTCGCACTGGTATCGACTCAACGTCAGAGAGAACGATCAGTTTCTCCTCCTCCGGCGTTGACATGTGGTTGACAACAGAGTCGGAGGCAAGATGAGCTCAGAGGGTCCTATTTGCGCCAAGGAAAAACCCGCCAGTGGTACTCTCAAAGGAGGCGCTCGTGGATCTTTGACCCCAGAGGCATTCCAGAGTGACTCAGTAAGGATCCCAAGCACAGTAGCATAGCTGCACATAACTCTTCAACCTGAAGTGGTATCGCGTTCAGCCGTGGAAACTCAGGTTGTGCCAGCAATAGTTGCAGGATCGGCTCCAAAGCTGGCCGACTTCGGTGCGAGTTTGAGAAGAGTGGCTCTGCCCTCGCACCTGCTCAGGCTAATGCGAGGTGCACAAGGGAACGGAGCCTCGCTTCAACTTGTTTTTTCTTTTTAGGATTTACCTATGTTCCCAGATAGCGTTCAGGTTCATCAACACACCATCAGTGCAGGCCTTAGAGACATGGCTCGACCACAAGCATTCCTGGTGGGGATCCGTTGCAGATATTTGCTCGTGACAGTCACCAAAGGGTTTAAAAACATGTAGTCTTGGGAATTACATCCCTTGCATGCTGGAAAATATTTGAAGTACAATATTTCTGAGACACACGGAGCTACGGATCCACGTCTGGTGGCGTGGAAAGAAAAGAACTTACATCAGCATGCGGAATTTGCACCTATATAGACCCCTCACATACTTTCAGGAGCAGAACGGCATCGGTGCGGAGCCACAACGCACCATCTTGTGGTGCACAGTGGTATTATTGGAAAAATGTCTGGATCTAGATGGACACCTTTTCAAAAAGTGAGGAATCTGTGGCTAGAAATCTTTATAACAAAATTTATTTTTTCAAAAGAAACAAGGTGCCTTAATCAATCAAGACATGTAAAGCACAGCTAATCACCCATGAGGGTATCCAGGTGCTGAGGATCTTGTTTAGAGGCTCAGTCGAACAACCAGGTCTTGAGTCCTTTCCTGGATAACAGTAACGAGGGTGAGACCCAGAGGTGAAGAGGAAGGTCTTTCCAGGACTTGGCTGCAAGTTAGGAGAAGGAACGACCCCAGCTGCAGCTTTGCCGTATGAGAGGTGTGAGTGAGGTGAAGGGATCAGGAGCGAAGTTGTCTGGAGGGTTGGTGGAAGTTCAGGCAGTGGTTGATGTATGCTGGTCCTCCATAGTGAAGAGCTTTGTAGGTGTGGATCAGTATCTTGAAGTGGCATCTCTCCTGAATGGGTGCCACTGGAGCTTCCTCAGGTGGGGGTGATTTGGGTCCGCTTGGCGAGGTTGAGGGTGAGTCTAGCGGGCAACTTCTGTATGGTCTGTAGTCTCTTCAGGCGGTGCGAGTTGATTTCTGTGGAGAGTGCGTCCCTGAGTTCAGCCACCTGGTGATTAGGGCTAAGGTGATTGTTTGTCTGGTGTTGGCCGAGAGCCATTTGAAGATCTTGCAGAGCATGCAAAGAGTGAGGGCCAGGCGGAGGAGACTGCGTTGATCTGTTTTTTCATGGTGAGTTTGCTGTCCAGGATGATGCAGAGAGTGCAGGCACGGTCTGTTGGCTATGTGAGGGTCCTACTCCTGAAGGCCACCAGGAGCCATTCCACGGGGAAGTGTAGTTCCCAAAGATCAGAACTTCAGTTTTTTCTGTATTGAGTTTAGGTAGTTGTCTCTCATCCAATCATCAATGCTAGTCATACACCTGTGGAAGTTGGCCCTTGTGGCAGAGGGCTCTTCAGATAGTGAGAGGATAAGCTGGGTGTGCTTGTCGTAGGATATGTTTAGGCCATGGGTTCTGACGATGTTGACCAGGGGGTCATGTATGTGTTGAACAGGGTGGGGCTGTTGAACCTTGAGAGATGCTGCAAATGATGCTTTTGTGTTTGGAGGTGTAGGGCGGCAAGCAGATTCTCTGGGTTCTTCCGGTAAGGAAGGATGCAGTCCACCTGAGGGTGTCTTCTTGGAATAACGATGTGATGGAGTCTCTTGATAAGGATTTTGTGGGATACGGTGTTGAATATTGCTGAAAGGTCGAGGAGGATCAAAGCTGCTGTTTCTTCCCAGTGAAGGAGGATTGTGATATCATAGGTGGCAGCAGCGATGAGGGCAGTTTCGGTGCTGTGTTTAGCACGAAATCCAGACTCGGAGATGTCTCCAGGTGTTACGTGAGTTGACGGTTGGTGGCTATTTCGAAGACCTTGGCTGAAAAAGGAAGCTGAGAGATGGGGGCGGATATTTTTTAGTTTGCTGGGGTTGAGAGATGGTTTCTTGAGGAGGGGTTTGACTTCAGCATGTTTTCATTCATCGGGGAAAGTGGCCGTGGCAATGGATGGGTTGAAGATGGTGGTGAGTTTGTTGCTGATTATCTTGCTCCCAAGGTTGAAGATGTGGTGGGGGCGGGGACCGTCGGAGCTCCTGAGTGGATGGAGTTCATGATGGCGGAGGTATTCTGAGTGGTGAGCTGGTCTCATGTGGTTAGCAGGTGGTTTGGCTTGTCTCTGTGGGGGCGATGAGGCTGAGATGTCAACAGCGGTAGGTTGGTGTTTGATTTTTTGTAGATGTCAGAGATCTTGTCGTGGAAGAAGTCTGTGAGGGTGTTGCAGAGCTCCTGGGAGGTGATACTGTTTTTGGAGGCTGAGGGGTTGGAGAACTGTCCAACGATGTTGAATAACTCTTTGCTGTGGTTGGCGTTAGCCTAGATACAGTTGAAGGGGGTGCTCCTCCTAGTCTTTTTCATGACATGATGGTATTGGTTAAGCAATGTTTTGTAGGAAGTTTGGTCTGAGGTGTCCTTGCTAGTCCACCATCTACTTTCGAGTTGCTTTGTAGATCTTAGTTCCGTGGTGTACCAGCTGGCCTATTTGGAGGGTCTTTAGGTTTTGTTGGCTTGATGGGGGAGACTATGCTGCTTTAATCGGTGATCCAGGACTGAGAAGTACTTGACAGCCTGTTCTAGGTTGGTTGAGGTGTCCGGGTGGGAGGAGTTGACGGTGTTGGTCCATTGTCTCTTTGATACTTTTTTCCAGCTTCAATGAGATGTGCTGGTCGTAATGGTGATGGTGAAGTGGACGATGGTGTGGTCTGCGCAGGTGAGTTTGGTGACCTGGATGTACTTGACTATGTTGCTTGCCGTGAAAATGGAGTTGAATGTGTGTCCTGCGATGTGCATATGGCCAGTGACTAGTTGAGTGAAGCAGAGGTTTTAATGCTTTCATGGAGGTTGGCAGTGCTGGTGTCGTCAGGGTCATCGCAGCGGAAATTGAGGTCTCCGAGGAGGATGTAGTGCTTGAATACGATGGCGAGCGGTACGATAAAATTGGGGATGGCTTAGAAAACTGGGTCGAGACCCTGGAGGTCTGTAGGTGAGTATGCCTTGATGGTGGTTTTGCCGTCATTGTAGAGTTGGAACTTGAGATGCTCCATGTATGGGGTTGCATCGTCTGTAGTGGTGATGCAGTGTATGGTTTCCTTGTATGATGGCGATTCCATCTCCATGTTTGTTGACGCAGTTTTGGTATGTTATCTTGTACCTGTAAGGTGTTGCTGAATCAAAGTCTGGCACCAATACGGGGTTGAGCCACGTCCCGTCCAGGAAAAAGACATATGGAGTGAGGGAGAAGATGTTGTCCCAGATCTCAGTGGCTTGTTTGCAGGGGAGCTTGTGCGTTGAGCAGGAGGCACTGGAGATGTTCTGGGCTGGTTGTGGTTTGTGGGGTAGTGGTAGTCATACCAGCAGGTGCTCCAGTGTTGCAGGCGAAGAAGCAGTGTCAGCAGCCAAAAGGTCCTACCGTAGGTTGAGGCGAGATGCGGCAGCAATTGTTGCGGGGTTCAGGGTTCGGAGTTCATTGGTGATGTAGCTTTGGGTGCCAGGAGATCTAGTTTTCCTGTTGCTGGGCATGGTCCAGGCACAGATGGTTACATATGGGCTTGCCTTTGGTGTACCTTTGGCATGCAGGTGGGGCAGACGAACTGCAGCCTCCATTAAGTAGGTCCTGGGAGGAGGGGGGGGGCGCTAGGAAGCGAGAGGGAAGGGAGGGGCAAAAAACAACAGGAAAGTAAGAGGCGTCGGGGGAGCGATGGAAGTGTCAAAAAAGAAAGAATAGCAGGAAAAAACGGAGCAAATGGGGACTGATAATACAAAATTTAACAATTCTAACACAGAGTCTAATGAAGCTAATTAAATTACAGCATTAATGGCTATACAAATAGAAATATAGAGTGCACGGGAGGAATCCATCTGAAGGAAATTAGGAAACTGAAGGGTTTCAGGAAACTGAAGGGTTTCAGGACATGGGATACCCTTGGGTTTTCTAAACTGGGAGGCCTCATAGGAGACATAACATTGATTTCCTTTAACTCCCTCCAAAGAGACTACCAACTCAACACAACCCAACACTTGAAATATTCGCAACTCAAACATGCCTGGCAAGCAGAGGGTCTCGACATAGAGACTATCATTGAATATGCACCGTTAGAGGGGAGACTGCTTCTGGGGGAAAACAGAAGAGAAAGTGGTGTCATGCACCTATAAGTCAATTAATAATAACAGGCCCGACACACTGACAAACCTAAGGGCAAGATGGGAAAAGGAGGTAGGAAACCTGGACAACAGACTAGGAGAAAGCCTTGATGCACCAGAGGGAAGACTCAATCAAATCCAGACTCGGGCTGATTCAATTTAAGATCCTTCATATAATATGACCAGTCCTACCTGCACAAATTTGGCAGGGCGGGCTCCCCTAGTTGTCTGCGATGTGGTGCAGAGAGGGGGTCGTTCATACACACACTGTGGGAATGCCCCAACATTCATCTTTATTGGACTGCCATAGTGACAAAATTCAATAAAATAATGGGACAAACACTGCCACTTGACCCCAAGTATTTCCTGTTGGGTATCCCCATGGAGGTAGATGTCCAGGGAGCCAAACTCCTGCTTAGTAATTTGAATCTTGTAGTGACAAAGCAGGATGTGGCTAAACACTTGGGTGCCCCAGAACTCCCAACGTTCCGGGAATAGAGAACAAGAATGGAACTCAACATGTTAGCTGAGAGCGCCATCTACAAGGCCAGAGGGTGCCCGAAGATGTTTTTCAAGGTATGGGGTCGCCGGCTAAAACACTATGGTATAGATATGTGGGACAGCGAGGGACAGACCCACACCACACAGTCTCTGTGATGGGTGATAATCAATGGTGTAATGTTTTACCTGCACAGTGCTGTTGTACACTTTGAGTACGATGCTGTTGTACACTTTGAGCTACTGTGCATCTGATCCCTTAGAATTATGTTTTTTTGGTGTGTTGTTATGCATCAAGTGTTGTTTGCAGAAAACTCTAATATAAATATTTTTTTTTTTAAAAGAAATATAGAGTGCAGGCTGGATAGTGTTAATGGCAAATAGGATACAATGTAGCAGCTAAAGTATTTGTGTGCGATCAATTACGGGCAGCGGTAACACACTAAGAATGCAAAGCAAATTTGTAGCTGGAGGCAAATCGACTTTGCCACTGGATTCAAGCAAGCCTGGCTGAAGACGGCTGAAATGCCAGAAACCGGTCCTAGGAAGCTTGTTTCCGGTCCAGGGAAGGCATGGCTTGGCAGTTCGGGCTGGACTGTTCCCATGAGGCACAGGGTCAGACTGATTTGTATATGGCCATGTCTGAACTGGGGTGGCAGAGTGGGTTAAAGAATGGTGATGGATTAAACCCAGATCAGTTGACTGGGGGTGAGTGCTTGCAATGTTCAACACTCCGTCCATCATTTCCTTTGGTTTTGCTTTGTTCGCCATAAGTTGGCAGGGTATGCTCAGACGTGAGTCCCTTGCTCACTTTGCCACTGGATTCAAGCAAGCTTGGCTGAAGACGGCTGAAATGCCAGAAACCGGTCCTAGGATGCTTGATTCCGGTCCAGGGAAGACATGGCTTGGCAGTTCGGGCTGGACTGTTCCCATGAGGCACAGGGTCAGACTGATTTGCATATGGCCATGTCTGAACTGGGGTGGCAGAGTGGGCTAAAGAACGTTGATGGATCAAACCCAGATCTGTTGACTGGGTGTGAGTGTTTGATTGGTTCTGATGCTCCGTCCATCACCACCTCCTTTTGTACCGCTTTGTTCGCCATAAGTTGGCAGGGTATGCTCAGACGTGAGTCCCTTGCTCACTTTGCCACTGGATTCAAGCAAGCCTGGCTGAAGACGGCTGAAATGCCAGAAACCGGTCCTAGGAAGCTTGTTTCCGGTCCAGGGAAGGCATGTCTTGGTAGTTCGGGCTGGACTGTTCCCATGAGGCACGGGGTCAGACTGATTTGCATATGGCCATGTCTGAACTGGGGTGGCAGAGTGGGCTAAAGAACGGTGATGGATCAAACCCAGATCTGTTGACTGGGTGTGAGTGTTTGATTGGTTCTGATGCTCCGTCCATCACCACCCCCTTTTGTACCGCACAGGGAGAGCAGGCATGAGGACCTGTTCCCTGTATAAGCCTATACAAAGTGCACAGCAGGAAAAATATTACATCAGGTTGGATTATAGGCACGTCTATGAGGTTTGAAAGTATTATGCACACAACATAGGTGTACGGAAACTTGAACATAGTCCCAGTTAATTGCAAGCATTAGCCTTACAAGGTCGAGTAAATATAGGGCATGGAAGCCCATGGGTAACAGTGGTAGACTGAGCACACATGTCAGAACTTCTATATCAAATGAAGAATTAATAAAATAATCACTACTCGGATGTTCAATGGCATGAGTAGGAGGAGGAAGGACGCCGCACAAGTTCAGTGAATTGAAGAGGGACGTAAAACCTTCTATAGGGAGAACTATAGGGAGAACTCACCCCCTTCCCCACACCAGCAATTCGCCTGGCCAAATCTGACAAATGCTGGCAGAACAGTGATAATAAAGTGCCCATAACTCATTTACTATGGAGCTTCCAGAAGCGAAGTAATTTTGGGATGCGGTTTTAACAACCATCCATAAAGCCTTGGGAGTTCGGCTACCACAAGACCCCGAGACTGTGTTGCTAGTTTGGTTACCTGAGCCCAGGGAACAAAAGCATAGACAACAGAAGGATCTTGTAAATATCACGCTTCTAGCAGCAAAACAGACCATTTTCTCTCGAAATGAGGCTCACTCTATCCCACACATACATTGCTAGTATCAAAGGCTGTTGTCCGTGCTCAGTATTGAAAAAAAATATGGACGCAATTAAAGAGGCAAAAAGGGGGTGTTTTAAAGGAAGCGTTCACTACTGGCCTTCTTTAAAAAAACTGTACAGGTCTAACATGTCCAAGTATACTAAGAGCTCTGCAAATTACACAGATTATCCTGATAAAGATACTGAGAGTTACTGGTTTGTTCAGTGGGAAGAAGGGAAAATAAACCAAATGTCTGGTGCTTTAGAAGGGAGGAAGGGTAAGTTCTTCAGGAGAATCTCTGTTGCCGATGTAATTTACATGATTGCAACAATTCCACTGTTTTGGGGTGCTTTTTAGTTATTCATACTGTGTATTCAACATGACACAAAAAATATTGAGATGTAAAACCCAGAAATCCACTTCACAGAATGGGGAGAAGAGTGGTGAGGAATGTGCAGTTTAGATAGAGCATCAACTAGAAGAACAAGCTACTTACCTTCGGTAACGCTTTTTCTGGTGGATACAGTATCTGCCTGTGGATTCCTCACCTTTTGAATTGACCCTTGAGCAGCATTCCACAGAAACTTTTTTCATAGCTGTCCCACGTCGACGAGGACGTCACAATGGAACGGGCCCGCTCATGACTCCGTGCGACGTCATTGGAGCCAGAAGAAGACCTTTTCCACCCATGTTTTCCGTGCCTTCGAGGCAAACGTGTCAACCGACAATCTTTCACAAGTGTTCAGCGTATACAACATTTCCTCAAGTCCATATGAAGAAGTAAGAAAACTGGAAGTTCTAAAATATAATCATTTCCTAATGACCAGCATGACAACATTTCGAATAACCATGAAATACAAGAATTTCATACCAAAAATGTTTTCAGCATAAGTATGCGGGTAAAGGGGAGGAGGGTGGCTCAGTGAGGAATCCACAGGCAGATACTGTATCCACCAGAAACAGCGTTACCGAAGGGTAGAGGAGTAAGCCTAACGGCTAGGGCGGTCAACCTCAAATCTGGGTTCGAGTCTCGGCAATGACGCTGAACATCTTGTGATTCTGGGCAAATCACTTAATCTCTCCGTGCCTAACAAAAAAAAAAAATGTGTCCTCATGTAATGCAACTGGTGCTATGTAAAGCGCTCCGATACCCGATTCCGGTCAAGTTCGCGCTATGTAAAATAAAAATAAAAAATAAGCAACTTGTTCTGCTGATGGTTACATCTGCCTGTGGATTCCTCACCTTTTAATAGAATCCCCAAGCAGTCCCGTTACCGGAGGAGGGTGCCCGCCTACCTATACCAAACAATCCTGCAACACAGAATGTGCAAAGAGTCCCTCCCTCCTTACCTCTGAGTCTAAGCAGTAATGCTTCGCAAAGGTGTGGAGCCAGGCCCAAGTTGCCACCTTGCAGATGTCTACAACAGAGACACATCTAGCCAAAGCCAAAGAAGACGACTTAGCTCTGGTGGAATGGGCTCTTTCTTAGCCAAGACATAGCTGATCTTGATGCAGAGGATTATCCACGTGGACAGCGTTCACTTTTGGACAGCCTTGTCCTTCATTTTCCCCACATAACCAATGAAGAGTTGGTCATCCAGCCTGATGCCTTTAGACCTGTCCAGGTAGAAGCTGATTGCCCTATTAGGGTCCAGGCGATGAAGCCTCTCCTCCTCCTTAGAAGGGTCAGGGGGAGGATAGAAGGTAGGTAAAGTGATAGATTGTCCTAGATGGAAGAGAGTGACAGCTATAGGCAGGAAAGTAGCTCTGGTCCCAAGAACCATCTTATCCACATAAATAGGAAATTTAGAACTAAGAGCCTGTAGCTCACTAACCCTCCAGGCAGAAATAATTGCAATCAGAAAAATTGTCTTGAATGTTAGAAGTCTCAACGGACAATTATGCAGTGACTTAAAGTGGACCCCATCAGAAAAGTAAGAACTACATTTAAATCCCACTGAGGCATGTTAAATGGAGAGGGAGGAAACCTGTTAGTGAGACCCTTAATGAACCTCAAGATTATGGGAGACTTAAACAAAGAGGGTTGGTCTGGTAAGCAAAGGAAGGCCGACAAGGCAGATGAGTAGTCTTTAACAGGTGCTACTGCACAACCCTGTTGAGCCAACGAAAGAGCGAAACTCAGAATATCAGATAAATGGGCCTGCAAAGGATCAATTGATCTCTCTCCACACCATTTAACGAACCGGGCCCACCTACCAGAATAAACAGAATTAGTGGAGTGTCTCCTGGCCGATAATATAACATCCACCACATCTGGTGGGAGAGAGAAAGAACTGGTGCAGGCTCTGGAGGTGGGGGTGTAGAACCTGCCTCCGAGACTGTGAAAGGAGGTTTACCCTGACAGGTAGACCGAGCGGAGGGTGCGATGAGAGGTAAAGTAGGTCTGTGTACCACACCCATTTTTACCAATCCGGGGCGATCAATAGGACTTGGGCCTGGTCTTGGCAAACATTCCTCAGAACTCGACGAATCAAGGGTATTGGTGGAAACGCGTAAAGAAGCTGAGAGCTCCAATCTAACTTAAATGCATCCCCTAACGCTCCCTGCATCAGATAATGGAGACTGCAGAATGACGGGCAGTGAGCGTTTTCGGGAGTGGGAAATAGGTCCAACCAAGCAAAAAACCCACATTCTGAAAATGTGATGGACCACCTCTGGATGAAGACACGCACATTCAGCACCCCAGCCAGATGATTTGCTATTATACAAATCTGATGGTCCTGGGACCAGGACCAGAGTAGCAGAACCTCTCTGCAGAGACGATACAACCCTACTCCTCCTTGTTTGTTGATGTACCACGGTTGTCTGTCAGGACCTGAACTGACTGACTGTGAAGGAAGGAGAGGAAAGGCCCTGAGAGCCAAACGTATCGCCCACAATTCTAGAAGATTGATGTGAAACAATCTTTCCTATGGAAACCAAAGGCCCGTGACCTCCACATTCCCCAAATGAGCTACTCACCCCAGAGTGGAGGCATCCGTTATCACTGTGGCCACAGGAGAAGGAGGTTGAAATGGCTTCCTCTTGGTAGAGGTTGCCTGAACACACCACCATGACCGCTCCGCTGCAGTGTCTCTGGAGATTCTGACCACCTCCCTGAGATCTCCATTGTGTTGAAACCACTGCCTGCAGAGGCATCACTGGAGTGCCCTCATGTGCCAGTGTGCATGGTTGACCAATAGTATGCAGGAAGCAAACAGACCGAGCAGGCGCAGAACCTTCAGGACTGAAACAAGTGCTCCATCTTGAAACATTGAAATCATAGCCTGGATGTCTGGAATCCTCTGAGGAGGCAGGCAAGCACGACTCACAGCAGTGTCCAGTACTGCCCCTATGAACAGGTTGCGCTGAGAGGGCATTAGGTGAGATTTGGGTACATTTATCGAAAAACCCAAAACTAACAACAGATGTGTTGTTACTTGCAGATGATGCAGCACCATCTCTAGCGATTTGCTTTGAACAGCCAGTTGTCCCTTATAGGAGAAAACAGGAATCCCTGACCGTTTGAGATTTGCTGCCACCACCGTCATCACCTTTGTGAAGACCTGTGGTGCGGATGTAAGACCAAACGGAAGGACCGCAAACTGGTAGTGTTCAGATCCCACCGTAAAACAGAGATACTTCCGATGCGACTTCAGGATGGGAATGTGAAAATACGCATCCTGCCAATCAATCAACACCATCCAGTCTTCCTGCTGCAGCGCCAGAAGAACCCGAGCCAGGGTCAACATCTTGAACTTTTCCCACTTGAGGTAAGAATTCAAGAACCTGAGGTCCAAACGCCTGTCCTTTTTGGGGATCAGGAAAAACCAGGAATAGCATCCCTGACCCCTTTCCTGCTCCGGAACCACCTCTATCGCACTTTTCAGCAGCAAAGATAGAACCTCTTGTTGCAGGAGCAACAGGTGGTCATTCGAACACCAATGCTGGTGGTGGGGGGGGGGGGAGAAGGGAGAAACTCCTGGAAAGGAAGGGCATACCCATTTTCTACAAGATCCAACACCCAGCGATCTGATTTATCAGATCTCCAATTTGGTAGAAAATGGTACACCCGACCTCCCACGGGACAAACATGCTCCAAGATGAGGGACCGAGAGTTGCTTCCCTGCGGTACTAGTTGGGGGAACAAGAGAGGTGCTGGAGCTGAGCCTCCCCGGCAACCTCTACCTTTCTCTCTGTATGACCTATACAGTGGATTCGCCTGCAGTAGTTGTTGCTGCTGTCGGGCCCAAAATAATGTAGCCTTGCCTAAGCCCCAAAATCTATGGTAATCAAAGCCTCTAAGTTGGGACTGCAGGCCTAATGTTCTAGCAGTCGCTCTACTGTCTTTGAAGCGCTGTAGCGCTGAGTCCGCTTTGGTTCCAAAGGGTTGAGAGCCATCAAAGGGTAAATCCAAAAGGGTGGCCTGCACATCAGGTGAAAAACCAGGCCCTCTTATACAGGCGTGCCTCCTAGTTTCCACAGAGGAACCCATCACTCTAGCAACAGAGCTGACGAGCTGCAGCTTGAGTGTCCGACAGAATCTCCCCAAAGTGGCCCTGGACATCCACTGGAAGTTTAGGGATCACCTTCTTAGTCAAATCCATCAACACATGAATGTAGCGACCCAGTAGGCATGTTGCATTTGTCGATTTTAAAGCCATATTGGCTGATGAAAAAAACTTCTTCGCTGATTGTTCCATCTTTTATGAATTCCTATCTCCAGGTATGGACGGAAAAGAGCCAGAAGATTTTTTAGAAGAGCATGACGCCTGAACTACCAAGCCCTAAGGAGATGGATGTGCAGATAAAAAGGCCAGATCCCCAGGCGTAACTTTGTACCATCTTGCCACCAATCTGGACACAGCAGAGGGGGACATAGGTCTTTGCCATACTTCTAAAATGCACTCCGTCAAAGACTCATTAAATGGGAGCAGAGGCTCTGTCACAAATGAAGGAGAGTGAAGAACCGCTTTCAGGATGTTTTAATTAATATCCGCAGTGGGCAACTGCTAGTCCAGAGGATCAGCCGCCTTCCTGATAATTGGGTTGTAAGAAGAGACCTCCTGTGAAGGAAGGCCCTTAGGAGAAGAGGATGGTTGGAGGCACCGGAAAATATTCCACCCTTCCCTTCTATGATTGCATCTGCGTTGAGAACCTAAGCGTCGGGAGAGGCCAACTCGGGGTCATCAGCATAAAAGGTGCCTGGGCATAATGAGGTGGCAAGCCATATTAATAGACAGCAGTCCCATGGGGCCAACACGTGCACCAGAAGGGTAGGCCGCCCTTGCAAACATGCCATACATTGCATTTAAGAAATGTGAAGAGTCCGTACCTGGAGCCGGAAAGGGCGGGGAAGGATCGGGTACCCTCAGGAACAGCTTGAGGCTATAATACTGGTTCTGTCTGCAGCACCGGACCCAGAGGCAGAGTGGTCAGAGGCGAAGGCGTCGCTTTCCTGGGCGTCTGTGAGACCCTCGGAGTCAGAGTGAGCCGGAGTCACTGGAGGTAAAGGGGAAGGTGAAACTTCATCCTTCCTAGGATGCCGAAGAGCTGGGGACCCCGACTTTGGCAACTTGTCCTTAGAAGAACGACATCTGGAGCCATGACGCAGCTTCTTCTTGTGCTTCCTCGACGACTTCGAGGTGTGCTGAATCAGTGACTTGTACTTCAATCTTGTCCTCCTTCAGGCCCCTCTTCTGCTTCTTCGCTCTGGCCATGAACAATTGGGCTTCAGTCTCTTTGAGGGCCTTCGGATTCATACACCGACATGAACATCCTTCGACGTTGTGGTCAGACAACAGGCACCAAAGACAATCATCATGGGGGTCAGTGATGGACAGATGACCCATGCATTCCCAGCAAGGTTTAAAACCAGATCTCCTTTGAACAGCCATCACACTTCTACAACTACAGATGAGCTTGTAACAATGAAACACTAAGAAATGGAGAGAGCCCTTGAAATTCTGTTGAGCGACGATGGCACGGAAAAAGGGAAATGACGTCAGCACGCCGACGAGGTCTTCTTACGGCTTCGAGGACGTCGCGCTGGACAGCGAGCGAAGCTGTTCCATTGGGACATCCTCGTCAGTTTGGGAGAGCTATGGAGAAAAATGTACGTGGAATGCTGTGTAAGGGGTAATTCAAAAGGTGAGGAATTCACAGGCAGATGTATCCATCAGAAACATCGGTATCATAGCCTGAATATCCTTGACTTGCTGCTCAGGAGGATAAGTCCGAAACTGAACTGTGACCAGAACAGCTTAGATGAAAGGGAGCATCTGAGAAGAAGTCAGGTGCGACTTCAGCATGTTTATAGAGGACCCCAGCGAATGCCGGAGGTCCGCTGTAGTCTGGAGGTGGGAGACGACAGTCTGGGGCGAAGAAGCATTCAACAGACAGTCGTCAAGGTAGGGAAAGACTGACATTCCAACCTGCGCAAATGAGCTACGACGACCAACATCACCTGGGTGAACACCCACGAGGCGGTGGTAAGGCCAAAGGGGAGCACGGTGAACTGAAAGTGGTCGTGGAGACCTTGAATCTCAGGTAAAGCATTGTGGGCGGGCAGGATGGGGATGTGAAAATACGCATCCTGCAAGTCCAACACTACCAGCCAGTCTCCCTGGCCTAGGGCAGACAAGACCTGAGCCAACATGAGCATCCTGAATTTCTCCATTTTGAGGAAGAGATTGACGGTCCGGAGGTCCAGAATAGGACGTAGACTTTTGTTCTTTTCCGACATTAGAAAGTGGCGGGAGTAACAACCACTAACTACTTCTTGAATCAGACCCTTCTCTACAGCTCCCTTGGCCAAAAGAACAAGGACTTCTTCTCAGAGTAATAATAGATGATCGTCCGCCAGCTGTTCTTGAGTTGGCAGTAAAGAAGGAGGAAAAGAAAGAAAGATGTTCTGCAAGACCCATTTGTCCGATGTTATGGACCTCCAGCGGAAGAGATGATGTTGAATTCTCCCTCCAACTGGAGTGGCATTGTCTTGCAGAACCAAACTAGGAATGCTTGGAGGCTGCAGCTGCCAGGGGCTGTGTGGCATACGACTTCTGGCTACCATTCCCACGAGGCTGGAATGTACCACATCCACATCCTCACACACCTTGGGGAGTCCCCACAGAATGGTGGCTGGAGAATGGCTGATGGGGTTCAAAACCCCTTTCATTGCCACAAAAGGGGCGAAAGGTAGACTGGTCACGAGGTGCAACCAAGAGGCCCAAGGACCTGGCCATAGCTCTCGATTCCTTGAAGTGCTTCAATGCCGAGTCTGCCTTCTCTCCAAAGAGATGAGTCCTGTCAAAGGCAATGTCCATGAACTTAGCCTCATGTCCAGGAGAATCCATATGCTCTCAATCAGTTGACAAAACTGTGCTACCCAGTGAGTCAGTCGTATCTAAGCCACACCTAATGGTTAACTTAGCTGCAGTGCTCCCATCCTTCACTGCCTGGGAGAGAATGGCTCGGGTATTCTCCAGGACCTGTGGCAGCACTTGCACAACCGTGTCCCATAAGGAGTGGGAGAAACAGCCCAATAAGCATGCGATGTTCACTGACCGCAATACAAGGCTGGCGGAAGAAAACATCTTCTTCCCAAGTGCATCCAACCCATTTTGGTTCCCTATCCAGGGAAGCAGAAAGGAAAGCCCCATGGGAAACTGAAGTCTGAACCAGCAAAATCTAAGGGTTGGGCTGCTGGCTCAGGAAACTTGGATCACCCGTTGCAGGGTGATGGCAGCTTGCTATAATCCTGTTCACAGGAGCCCCTGTGCTAGGCTTGGACAAGTGCCTAGAAGGACATACATAAGTGCCTCATTAAAGGGCGAAAGGGGTTCAGATGAGGAAGCCCCAGGCTGAAGCACTTTGGTCAAAAGATTAGTCTTGAACTGCAAAGAGGGCAGCCCCAGGTCAAGGACCTCCGCTGCCCTCCTCACCATCATTGCATAAGAAGCCTCCTCCTCCTTAGTCATACAAGGTAGAGAGAGCTTACCAGTATCTGGAGAGGTATCCAGTCCACTGGCCTCCTCAAGTTCCTCATAACAGTCCAATTCCTCAACGGGAGCATCCAACTGGCTTTCTAAAGAGTCCAGTGACCCCTCCTATTCTTCTCCGAAGCCTGAAACCTCTTCAATATGAACAGGCGATGACGTAGAACCTCTGGGCCCCGTCAGGAAGGTCGCGGTTGCACGACCAGTGCCGACCCTGATCCAGCATCAGATCAATGAGACCCACCTGGTGTCAAGGCCAGAGCTGTCGGCGTGGAGCCATGTGGGGTTCTTCTGATGCCAGGGGGCCCAAAGACGCACTACAGGGGTCGGCCCACTCAAATAAGAGGCGCATGGCCTCGCAAAATTCTTTCACTTGAGCGGGGATCACTCCCGGAAACGGGGGAGGCGCGGTGTCAGACCCGGCAACATTTCTGTGGTACTGTGCCTGGAGCATCGATGATCCCCACCCATTTCATCGATAGAGGACAGACGAGATGAAGTCGAAGCCTGTTTGAACTACTACTTCTTATGCCTCTTTTCGGAGTGTCCCGAGGACCTCGAGTGTGACAAAGAGGATTTGGGGCACCTGGAGCAGTTCCGCAACCTTCTCTTCCTCGATCGGGCCTGGGACCACCAAGGAGTCGCGCTGGATGTCGACTGCCTGGCCACAAGGAGCTTCATGGATTGCTCCCGCAAGGCCTTCGGAGCCATGGTCCGGCAGTCTCGGCACAACGTTAAGTCTTGGTCAAGCTCAAGATGCCACAAACAGACAAGATGGGGGTCAGTTACCAATATCACGCGGTGACGGCTGCCACATGGCTTGAAAATCTACCTGTCTAAAGGTCATCCCTCGACACACAAGAAAAATTCTATCGAAAAAATTTCAAAAAAAGAGACAGATGGGTAGCTCTTTACCAGATCAGCGCTAACTGGCGCTGAAATGAAAGAAGGTGGCACCTATCTAGGTGACCCGATGTCACAACCAACGCCCGCAACATCTTGCGGAGCAGAACGCATGCGTACTCCTCACGCAAAATTTTCTGGATCAAGTCTGACGCCTGGGAAATGCAGAGGTAAGGAATTTGCAGCTAGAAGTCTCCGTCAGATTTTGTAATACACACAACATTAAGGCACTAGAAAAATGCATAACAACATTATGCCTAATAGCACCTTGAGTTTGCGCATTGCTGCTTGGGTTTCCACCTTCATGTCCTGATTAAAAGTCATCAGTCTCTTACACCTCATTCATAAAATGGTGCTATCTTTAGGTTGTCTGAGTAAATGTATGCTCCTCGAAACAAACTTTCTTTTGCACTGACTAGTTTGGACTTTGACTTGTTTAGAATGCAACTTAACTGATCTGAAAACTTGAGTCTATTCCGAACAGAGCTAATTATGTCCTTGCTTAGATCAGTCAGGCATCAATGACAGTTACAAGTAAGCCATCCAGGTTAAGGAAGACCCGCACCCGAAGATGATGCAAATGTGCTGCCACCGGTGCCAGGCACTGTGCAATGACTCATAAGCTCATTGGTAGAGCCCTGAATTAGTAGTATAGACTGCAGACTGTGAAACGTAAGATAAATACCCTTCATCGATGGAATGAAGCATATCCAGCAATGTATAGTTTAGAACATAGAATGAGAGGCAACAATAATCCTGAGTGTAAAAAGCAACAATTTAAGCACAGTAATCCAGGAAACACAACGAGTAAGTCATTGCTAGTGATCTTTTCTCTTCTATTTTATTTATTTTCAGCTTGCGCAGCCAACGCATTTCGCCTCAATAAAGGCTTCCTCAGGGCTAAATTGTGTGAATTATGGTCTATTTTCTTTAGATGTACCACAACATTGCAGTCTATCAGAACATTCCATCAGTCTAAAAAACCTATGTTGTTTCACAAGAATAGATCTCAATGGCGTTTCCATCCAGATACAGAGTAAGCAGTATGGCAAAATATCATATGGCGGGAAACATCCATTACAATGCAGGCATTACAATGCAATGCCCTTAAATTAAAGCGCGGTCAATACAATGCAGGATCCATTACAAAGCATGCCATTACAATGCATATCCCTCACTGACCAGCACCCTTCCTGAGGTAAGCACTGGCGGTGTTAGAATAGTAATTTTCGTTGTAATGGAATATGCGTTGTTACGGCATGTATTGTAATGGAAGCTGCATTGTATTGACTATCTTGTAAAGGTACGCATTGTAATGAACTAGTTACTTACCTTCGGTAACGATTTTTCTGGTGAATACAGTATCTGCCTGTGGATTCCTCACCTTGTGAATATCCCCTGCGCCAGCAACATTCGGAAAATTTTGTAGCAGTCCACGCCGATGAGGTCGAAGAAGACGTCACAGAGACACGGCTCCGCTCGCGACTCCGCTGATGTCACCGGCTCCATAAGAAGACCTTGTCGGCATGATGACGTCAGTTCCGCCCTTTTTTCCGTGCCCTTGAAGCACACGGATGGACTGACAGCAATATATACACAGTATACACAGTACATAATATACAATGTAACACACACAGTGTGAAGAATAAAAAGGAAGGCAAAAGAAATAACACAATGCCTTTGACAGTAACAAATACATTTTGAAATACCACCATTAGAATTGTAGGTATACAAGGGTGGACAATGGGGAGGCGGGTGGGTCAGTGAGGAATCCACAGGCAGATACTGTATCCACCAGAAAAAGCGTTACCGAAGGTAAGTAACTTGTTCTTCTGATTGATACATCTGCAAGTGGATTCCTCACCTTGTGAAAAGATTCCCACAGCAGTCCCACTCCCGGAGGAGGGTGTCCACCCTTCTATACCAGAAAGTCCTGAAGGACGGAACAAGCAAAATGTCCGTCCCTCCTCACCTCGGAATCCAAGCAGTAATGCTTTGCGAAAGTGTGGAGGGAGGCCCAAGTTGCCGCCCTACAAATGACTGTGAGAAAGTGCCATCTTTCTTGCATGGTATGCCCCCACTTTTTGCTAAATTGCTGAATGTACTTCGATTGAGTGTACCCTGGGTTCCTGCCAATCAGGTGCCCAGGGCCTATGTTCCTTCCTTAAACCACACAAACTCCAAATTGGCAAACCCTAGCCACATGTCAGCCCCTAGTAAATGGTACCCTAGGTACCCAGGGCCTTGTGGCCAGGGAAGGCCTCTAAGGGCTGCAGCACTCATTGTGCCACCCTCAGAGGCCCTGTACCCTTACACACACACTGCCCTAGCAGGTTGAGTGTCTGGGTGCAGGACAAAACAAATAGTCGACATGGCACACATCACTGTGTACCATGCCCATCACCTACACTGCCAAGGCATATGTCAGCCACCCCTCTAGCTGGGTGCATTACGCCTATGGTGTGGGCACAGGAGCAGGAGCCCTGTGCCCCTACAGTACCCGGGTCCATTCCTGGGCACTGTAAGTGCAGTGCTGTCATTTAAGAGTACATGGTGCTGAGAGCTTGTCAAACACGAGCTCCACAGCACCATATTGGCAACACTGAAGCCTGGGAAGTTTGGTATCAAACTTCTCAGCACATTGAACCCACACTGATGCCAGTGTAGGATTTAATGTACTAAGCACCCCAGAGGGCATCTTAGAGATGCCCCCTTACAGCTAACTTACAATCCACGTCTGCTCTGAGGCTGCCCAGGCTGCCACACAGCAGACACGTTGCTGGACCCCTGGGTGGGAGAGCCCCTGCTCTCCCGGGCCTGCAACAATGCACATCCTGGGTGAGGTGAGAAATCTCCTCCCCCAGGATGAGCAAAGGGAAGCTTCAAAGGCAGGCCGCCATTTGGAGTTTCCCCAGGCCACTGCAACCCCCCACTCTGGCGGGAAGCTTGGCCGGAAACCCCATACAAGGACAGGGGATGTGCCAGCCTGCCCACCCCACCCCTCAGGTGGGGGAGGCGAGGTGAAGCACATCTCCGGGCTCTCGCCATCTTGAAGATGGGAGGCCCTACCCTATCAGGATTAGGCTACTGCCCCCCTCCCACAGGAGAGAGGCAGGATAGGGGGTGTACCCACCCCAGGACAAGGACCCATTGGTCCCTGGCCTTCACCTACCTGTAGCGACCCTAAATCTAGTATTTAGGGGCACCCTGAACCTTCCTTCCTTAAGATTCCAGATAGAAAATTACAAGAAGAGCAAGAAGAACAAAGACCTGCCCTGCAGCTGCTAAAAAGAGAAGAAGACGCCAACTGCTTAGGCCCCAGCCCTACCGGCCTGTCGACTCTCGAACCTGCACCAGCGCGGCAACTCTCGTGGCCAGCAACCTCACCAACCCCGGAGGACCTGGCTACCTTTTGGCTCTAAGCCCCTGGGACTCCCATGAGTAGAGGCTCTACTCAAGAAACCTATTTTTAACCCCTGTCAGCAGCCCGGAACCGCGGACCCAACACACTCTGCACCAGCCAAGCCTGGCCAGTGCCAGAGTGGACAAAGACCCTGAGGACGACCCCACGGCGACTGTGACTCCGAGTCCGGCACCCAAGGACCCCCCTCGACATCCCGGAAGAAGCCTGCAGCCTCAGAACCAAGTGCCACCCCAACCGCGATCAACCAGAGGGTAAGATTCCCGACGTCAAAAGGCACCCCTGCACCCGGCGCCCTGCGGCCCCCTGTGCCCAATCCCGGGGTACCCACCTAACCTACAACTACCCAACTTACCTCTCGAAGTGGTGGTGGCACCTGAAACATCCTCGTCCCCGAGCCTGCAGCCTTTTTCCAAACCGGAACATTCCCATTGATTTCCATTGAGCGCCCGAAGGCTCACAAGCACCCTGCACCCAGCCGCCCGAGTGGCCCTGGCAGTGCCCTCTCTACACTAACCTACTTCCCCACTTGCCCTGAGTAAGTGACCAGGAGCCCAGCTCCCACAGCCGCGTGGCTTGCCAGACAGCAGCCACCAACCAAGGCCCCCCCTATCCCTCATAGGATAACATTGGGCCTAACTCTCTCTGCACCCGGCCGTCCTGAAACCGCTGAGGGTGAACCAACTGTACCTACCTGACACTGGGGGACCCCTGAGTCCATGCCCAGAATTTCAACTCTGCCAGTCGAGTACTTACCCTTAAACCGCTAACTTCATTTTCCTCATAGGGTAACATTGACTGGCTTTTTCTTCAAAAATCTTCTAAGTGTGAACTTTTCAAAACTGCAAAAATTCACCAAAAATCAGCCAAGTGACAAAAACGAATTTACTCACCTGCTCCTAGGTGAGCTCCCAGTGCTGGATCTTGGTGCCCAGCCCTAACCCTGAAAAGTGTTCACAACTATACTTACCTCTAACTCATTTTTCTCCCATAGGAAACCATTGTCTGCTTTTCTGTGAAATTTCTTCTAAGTGTCTATTTTTGCAAATTTGAAATATTCTTTTAAAATCGTACCATTTCTGCAAACGAAATTACTTTCCTGTTTTTGATAAGGACCCCAGTCCTGGGTCTAGGTACCCAGTCCTGGATTACTAAAGTAACGATAAAGTACTCTACCTGCAATTTGAATTTCTTGCCATAGAGATCCATTGAATGTTTTCTTTGAAATATTTTCTAAGTGCTAACTTTTGAAATAGCTAAATATTATTTAAAAATCATTACAGTTATTAAGTCGACTTTCATCACTTGATTCTGAATACTGACCCAAGGCTGGTTCTAG
The DNA here is from genome assembly GCF_964204655.1 of Triturus cristatus. Lineage (NCBI taxonomy): Eukaryota > Metazoa > Chordata > Amphibia > Caudata > Salamandridae > Triturus > Triturus cristatus. The sequence goes on along the minus strand of NC_140585.1, from coordinate 958,159,799 downwards.
GAGCCAGACCTGGAATTCCAAAAGTAATCTGAAAAGTAATTTATTACAAATAACCTGAATTTACCATTGAGCTCAATGCATTGTTATGTTTAGGAAATAGGATTGTTTATTGCAACCAACTGTGACTGTTTACACAAATTTATTGCTTAAGACAAAAGTATTTATATTCAACCTCTCATTCTGAGAAAGTATATTTTTACCCCCTTTGTGGTTCTAAAAATAAAACAAGCATATATTTTATATATATAAACCATTGGCCTAGAGTTCAGTTATTGAGTGTGTGAAACTATTTGCTGACTGAGTGTGTACAATAAATGCTTTACACTGTCCTCTGGTACTGCCTTACTGCTCGACCAAGCTACCACTTTTGAGAGTAAGGTCATACCTAACTTTGACCTCTATCAGCCTCTGGGGGACTGTGGACTCTGTACACCCTGTACCTATTAGGGAACAGTATATACAGAGCCACTTTCTCACAATGACCTCAACAGGAACACCTCTAGACAAAGCTGAAGTGGAAGACTTAGCTCTAGTAGAATGAGCCCTTAAACCCTCTGGAGGTTCCTTACCAGCCAAAGAGTAGCATATCTTGATGCACAAGACAATCCATCTGGAAAGGGTGCGCTTGTGCACCGCTCTGCCTTTCCTGCAGTCAACAAAGCCCACGAAGAGCTGGTCGTCAACTCGAAAGTCTTCTGTCCTGTCAAGGAAGAAGCTCACCGCCCTCTTAGGGTCCAGACGGTGAAGCCGCTCCTCCTCCTTGGAAGGGTGAGGGAGAGGATAGAAGGTAGGAAGGGTAATGGACTGCCCCAGATTGAAGGGAGTTACCACTTTAGGCAGAAAAGCAGCCCTGGTCCTGAGTACCATTCTTTCAGCATGAATGGTCAAGAACGGGGGTTTTGAACTCAGAGCTTGAAGCTCACTTACCCTCCTTGCCGAGGTGATCGCAATCAGAAAAACCGTCTTGAAAGACAACAGTCTCAAGGGACACTTGTGTAAGGGCTCGAAAGGAGAACCCATCAGGTAAGTTAAGACAAGATTTAAGTCCCATTGAGGCACAATAAAAGGAGTAGGAGGAAACTTGTTAGTAAGGCCTTTCAGAAATCGTAAAACAATAGGTGATTTGAACAAGGATGGCTGATCCGGCAAGCAAAGGAATGCAGACAAAGCCGATAAGTATCCCTTTACAGTGGCTAGAGCAAAACCTTGCTGAGCAAGAGAAAGGGCAAACTGCAGAATGTCAGATAAACGAGCCCTCAAAGGATCAATTGACTTTTCCCCACACCAGAGCACAAATTTAGACCACCTATAGGAATAGATAGTTTTGGTGGAATGACATCTGGCAGTCAAAATTACATCTACAACATCTGGTGGGAGAGAAAAAGAATTCAGGCTGCCCCGTTCAATCTTCAGGTATGAAGGTGTAAGCTCTGGAGGTGGGGTTGTAGAACCTGCCCCTTCGACTGCGAGAGGAGGTCTGCCCTCAGAGGGAGACGGAGCGGAGGGCACGAGGAGAGGTAGAGAAGACCTGTATACCACACCCTTCTTGGCCAATCCGGGGCGATCAATATGACTTGGGCCCGGTCTTGGCGAATCTTCCTCAGAACCCGAGGAATCAAGGGTATGCGAGGAAACGCGTAAAGGAGATGCGAGTCCCATCTCAACTGAAACGCGCCCCCCAAAGCTCCCTGCATTGGATACCGGAGACTGCAGAATGACGGGAAGTGAGCATTCTCGTGAGTGGCAAACAGGTCCACCAGAGGAGTTCCCCACATCCAAAAGACGTGACGAACCACCTCTGGATGAAGCCTCCACTCCTGGTCGGCAGAAAACTGCCGACTGAGACTGTCTGAACGTACGTTCAGAACCCCGGCCAGATCAATCAATCAATCAGTAAATTTGTAACGCGCTACTTACCCGTAAGGGTTTCAAGGCGCTGGGGGGGGGGGGGGGGGGGGGTGCTGTTGCTACTGGTCTGAAAGCCAGGTCTTGAGTTGTCTCCTGAAGGTCAGTAGGTCTTCGGTTTGTCGTAAGTAGACGGGGAGGGTGATTTGCCATCAGACAAATCCGATGATCCTGAGCCCAGGACCAGAGACGCAGAGCCTCTCTGCAGAGACAAAGAGACCCCACTCCTCCCTGCTTGTTGACATACCACATCGCGGTAGTGTTGTCCGTCAGGACTTGAACCGACTGACAGGGAAGGGAGGAAGGCCTTGAGCGCCAAACGTATCGCCCGCAATTCCTGAAGGTTGATGTGAAGCAACCTTTCCTCTGGAGACCAAAGACCCTTGATCTCCAGATTCCCCAGATGCGCACCCCACCCTAAAGTGGATGCATCCGTTATCACTGAGGCCACCGATGGAGGTAGATGGAAGGGCTTCCCTTGAGTCAGATTGCCCTCTACGCTCCACCAAGACAGGTCCGCCACAGCTTCTCTGGAGATCCTCACAGACTCCCTGAGATCTCCCTTGTGCTGATACCACTGCCTGCAAAGGCACCACTGGAGGGCCCTCATGTGCCAGCGTGCATGGTTGACCAACAGAATGCAGGAGGCTAACAGACCGAGCAGGCGAAGGACCTTCAGGACCGGAACGACTGCTCCATTGTAAAACAGGGGAATCCTGTATGTCGAGAATCCTTTGTGGAGGTGGGAATGCCCGACACACAGTAGTGTCCAGTACCGCCCTATGAACAGGTTGCGCTGTGAGGGCACCAGGTGAGACTTGGGTACGTTTATCGAAAATCCCAATTTGTACAACAGCTGAGTTGTAACCTGCAGATGATGAAGCACCTTCTCTGGCGACTCCACTTTGATCAGCCAGTCGTCCAGATAGGGGAAAACTGAAATCCCTGACCTTCTGAGATGGGCTGCCACCACTGCCATCACCTTCGTGAAGACTCGAGGTGCAGTAGTAAGACCAAACGGAAGGACCGCAAACTGATAATGTTGCGATCCTACCGTAAACCGGAGATACTTCCTGTGCAACTTCAGAATGGGGATGTGAAAATACGCATCCTGCAAATCGATCGACACCATCCAGTCCACCTGATTCAGCGCTTGAAGAACCTGTGCAAGGGTGAGCATCTTGAACTTCTCTTGCCTCAGAAAAAGATTCAAGATCCTGAGGTCCAATATCGGACGCAATCTGCCGTCCTTTTTCAGAATCAGGAAATACCGGGAGTAGCATCCCTGACCCCTCTCCTGCTCTGGAACCACCTCTATCGCACCTTTTCTTAGTAACGTCAGGACTTCCTCCTGCAGGAGAAGACGGTGGTCCTCCGAGCAAGCACCTTGACAAGGAGGGTAATTTGGAGGAAATTCCCGAAAGGGAAGGGCATACCCATTTTCTACAAGATCTAGAACCCAAAGGTCTGTAGTAACCGATTCCCAATCTTGTAGCAAATGGGTAAGTCGGCCCCCCACAGGACCAACATGATCCAGAATGGTGGATCTAGGGCTGCTTTGCAGTGGTGGGAGGGGCTGAGGAGGAGGAAGAGGAAGAGGAGGAGAGCTGTCGACCTCGAGAGCGACCCCTGAGTCTGCCTCTGAAGCTCTTATACAGAATGCTTTGTTGCTGTTGCTGCTGAGGCTGTCTGTAAGAACGAAAGGTTGACTTTCCGAAGCCCCTGTACCTCTTGAATGAACACCTTGACTGAGATTGAAGGCTCAAAGATTTAGCCGTGGCCTTACTCTCTTTAAATCTTTCAAGCGCAGCATCCGCTTTCTTGCCAAAGAGTCCGGAGCCATCAAAAGGCAAGTCCAATAGCGTTGACTGAACATCAGGGGAGAATTCTGAAGATTTAAGCCACGCACTCCTCCTGGTGGCAACAGAAGACCCCATGACTCTTGCAACCGAGTCAGCTGTATCCAAGCCACTTTGGATCACCTGACGTGCCGCCGCTTGGGTATCCGAAAGGACCTCATTGAAACTTATCCTATCCTCTTCTGACAGCTTCGGGGCTAGCTGCTTTGCTCAGTCCATAGGTGCATGGATATATCGGCCCAAAAGACAGGTGGCATTCGTTGACTTAAGGGCCATGCTGGCAGAAGAGAAGACTTTCTTGGCCGACTGATCCAATTTCTTCGCCTTCCTGTCACTCGGGACTTGGGGAAAAGAACCCGATGATTTTCTGGAACAGGCAGCCTTAACCACCAGATTCTCCGGAGATGGGTGAGAAGTCAAAAAGTCTGGGTCCCCCGGAGCTGCCCTATACCTCCTGGCAATAACTCTAGAGACTGCCGGAGCAGAAAAGGGCTTACGCCACACCTCCATTACTGGCTCTATAATGGCATCATTAAAAGGGAGTAAAGGCTCCAAAACAGCAGAAGGAGAGTGCAGAACTTCTGTTAAGATGTTAGGTTTGAACTCTGCAGAAGGCAATTGTAGATCTAAAAGTTCAGCTGCCTTCTTTATCACAGCATGGTATGGAGCCACAACCTTCGAAGGAAGGTCAGAAGGAGGAGTAATCTCCCATTCAGGTGATAAGTCCAGGCCACTAGCCTCCTTCAACTCATCAAATACATCGTCCGAATCCATGAGCTCCCCTTCCTCTACTTCCTCCATCAGGTACCTTTGTTCATCCAGCACCCTTTGGGCCTCCCTCCTAGACCCGATTCTCACAACCTGAGTCGGCGGCGCCGTGACCGAATCCGACGGCGTCGGAGCCGAGCGTAGATCCGATGGGCCAGCCGGCGTCGAACGATGTCGAGTCGGCGCCGGTGAAGAAGGGAGCGGCGTCGATGTCCTCGGCGACGGTAGATGTCAAGACGGCGTCACCGGAAAAAATGGCATGAAGGGAGCCTGAGGATAGGCTAGGGGAACTCCCAAACTAAAAGCCATAGGACCCGAAGGTGCACCAGAGGGGTACATGGCTTTGGAGAAGACTCCGTACACAGCATTAAGATAATGCGTAGGGTCCTGACCTGGTCCTGGAAACGCAGGATAATGTTCAGGCATCACCGAACTCGGGCCAACCGGCGCCGACGGTGGAATCAGTGGAGCCGAAGGCTCTGCCGGAGCTGGAAGCTCCTTGATCGGAACCGGGGACGAAGCCTGAGAAGGAGCCGGCGTCGGAGATGGAGTCGGCGTTGGAGATGGAGCCGGGGCCAGAGCCGGAGAATATTCCGGTGAAGCCACAGGTGACGACAGGCCAATAGGTGAATCCAGAACAGGCGAGGGAGACACAAAGTTCTTACGGTGTCAGGAGGGCGATGTCGATCTCGGAGCCACATCCCTATCCGAATGAGGTCGAGATGAATGCCTCCTCTTTTTCTTGTGCTTCCTAGATTTAGAAGCATGTCCCGAGGTCGACTTCGACGCCGACCTCGATCTCGACCTCGATTTCTTCCGGCCTCTTTTTTCTTTCTACATCTTGGCAATGAAGAGCTTTGCCTCCCTCTCCTTAAGAGCCTTGGAGCTCATCTTGCGGCAGCAGGAACATCCTTCCACATCATGGTCCGATGACAGGCACCACACGCAGTCGTCGTGCGGATCCCTTATCGACATGTGTTTCCCACATTCTCGACAAGGTTTAAATCCAGACTTCTTCGTCGACATTTCAACCGAAGAAGACAAAGAGAAACCAGCAGAAAACAAAGTAACAAGTATAGCTACAGAGAGAGATTCCTGAAATCCGTTGGCGTCGACGGCGCGGAAAAAAGGGAACTGACGTCATCACGCCAACGAGGTCTTCTTATGGAGCCGGTGACGTCAGCGGAGTCACGAGCGGAGCCGTGTCTCTGTGACGTCGTCTTCGACCTCATCGGTGTGGACTGCTACAAAATTTTCCGAATGTTGCTGGCGCAGGGGATATTCACAAGGTGAGGAATCCACTGGCAGTTGTATCCATCAGAAAGTTTGCGTTATAGTGTCATACATTTCAAATGGCAGAGGGTATCCACTTCATGCTCTGTTCAGCAAACAATATCATACAGACCGTAGCGTCTCGTATACTGCGAGTAGCCTATCAAGCAATGTCTCTGAATATAGCTTACTGATATATGTGTTGAGTTCCCTTAAGTTTAAAATAGGGCAACACTCTTCTGATTATTTTTTAATAAGAATGATTGCTGAATAACACGCTTGATTTTACTTGGCCTTCGGAGTTAGCGCTACGACATTCTTGAGGAAGAGTATGAAGATTTATTCCCAGAAGGCCTCAAGATAAAGATGATTCTCATTTCTGGGAGATTGGAGAGGTGGTTTTGAAATGAACTCTGTTGAATATCTACAACAGATTACATTCAGAACCCATTGGTTTGAAGGGCTATCATTACAGAGTGAAAGGAACTGTCTCCCCAAAGGTATAGAGGGGCTGGGCAAGCCAAAGACTAGTTTGGTGAGCGTGTTCTTGGCCTCTTTTTGATAAGGCTCCTTATCCTTTTCTGTTGTCTACTGGATTTGTGGCAGTGTTTTCCATATCTGGAGTAATTCTGTCCTTGTTAGCCATAGTGGCCTTGTTTACAAGGTAGAACATTGGACTGCTGGTAACTTCTCTGGTCATAATGAACAAGTTACTTACCTTCGGTAATGATGAACAAGTTACTTACCTTCGGTAACGATGTATCTGTAAGAAACATTAGTTAGTTAGATTCCTCACCTTAGAATATCCCCAGGCGTCAGACTGGATCCGGAAGATTTTTCGTCAGCAATACCCCTTGCGCGTCGCTAGGCGTCGTCTGCGGCTCCGCGTCCGTCGTCGGCGTCGTGCGCCGGAATGACGTCGTCGGAGTACTTAGACGCCGCCCTCGCGCGCTGACGTCAGTTCTTGTATATAGCTTTCCGCGCCAGGAACGCAGAGCCATGCAAAGACCGAGACTGGTGCCAAAAAGAAAATCTAGGGGCCTGAAAAGGATAACCTTAACCCTAGATGTCAGTTCGCAGAACGGGGAGGATGGGTGGGTCGGTGAGGAATCTAACTAACTAATGTTTCTTACAGATACATCGTTACCGAAGGTAAGTAACTTGTTCATCTGAAAGAAACACGTTAGTTAGATTCCTCACCTTAGAATAGATACCCAAGCAATACCATCCCCGGTGGTGGGTCTGCGAACCAAGATCACACCAGAAAGTCCTGGAGGACAGAACGGCCAAAGAAGCCATCCCTCCGGACTTGGCTGTCAAGGCAATAATGCCTGGCAAACGTGTGTAGCGAAGCCCACGTCGCCGCCTGACAGATGTCCTGCAAAGGGACACCCCGTCCCAAAGCAGTAGTAGCCACTGTGGCCTGAGTAGAATGGGCGCGCAGCCCAACAGGAGGGTCCTTTTTTGCCAAGGAATAACAAATTTTGATGCACAAAACGACCCACCGAGAGATGGTCCGTTTGTGCACAGCTTTCCCCTTCTTAGCACCCACGTATCCAACGAAAAGTTGGTCGTCCACCCGGAACTGCTTTGTGAGGTCCAGATAAAAGGAGAGCGCACGTTTTGGGTGCAGACGGTGGAGCCTCTCTTCCTCTTTGGAAGGATGCGGAGGCGGAAAGAAGGTGGGCAAGGTGACAGACTGCCCAAGATGAAAGGGGGTCACCACTTTTGGAAGAAAGGAGGGACGAGGCCGAAGGACAACCTTGTCCGGATGAACAGAGAGAAAAGGAGGCTTTGAGGATAAAGCCTGGAGCTCACTCACCCGTCTAGCCGAGGTGATGGCTACCAGAAAAGCAGTCTTAAGCGTCAGCAGACGAAGAGGACAATTATGAAGAGGCTCAAAGGGAGCGCACATTAGAAATGTGAGAAAAAGATTCAAGTCCCACTGAGGCATTACAAAAGGGACAGGAGGGAACGTGTGAGTAATGCCTTTTAGAAAGCGTGTAACTACAGGGGACTTGAAAAGAGAAGGCTGATCAGGAAGCCGCAAGAAGGCAGAGATGGCAGCAAGATAACCTTTCAAGGTGCCCTGGGCAGAGCCCTGCCGGGCCAAAGAAAGAAGAAAGAGCAGAACCTCAGATAGAGGGGCGGAAAGGGGATCCACAGCCTTTGCTGTGCACCACGCCACAAATTGGTTCCACCGGCAGGCGTATACCGTCTTTGTGGAGGGACGCCTGGCTGCCAGAATGATATCACAGACTTCAGGAGGCAAGTCAAGTGGCATCAACTGCCGCCGCTCAATCTCCACGCATGGAGGTGGAGGCTGGACAGGTTCGGGTGGAGGACCGTCCCCTGCTGCTGCGACAGAAAATCCTCCCAAAGGGGCAGACGTATCGGAGGATCGGTCAACATACTGAGTAGCTCGGGATACCAGTACCTTCGTGCCCAATCCGGAGCCACCAAGATGACTTGGGCCCGGTCGTGCCTGATCTTCTTCAGCACTCTGGGCAGAAGTGGTATAGGCGGAAAGGCGTACAACAGACCGCAACTCCACTCGTGACGAAAAGCGTCGCCGAGCGAGTGCCGCCTTGGAAATTCCAATGCGCAGAACTGTTGACATTGCGCGTTCTCTTCGGTGGCGAATAGATCTAACCAAGGCTCTCCCCACTGCTGAAAGAGAGCTTGCGCCACTTCGGAGTTCAGACGCCATTCGTGATCCATCATGCACCGGCGGCTGAGTTCGTCTGCTCTGGCGTTCAGAGAGCCCGCCAGATGTTGAACCACTAGGGTGACGCCCTGGTGTTCCAGCCACGTCCAGAGGCGCAGAGCCTCCTGACAAAGGGTCCATGACCCCACCCCGCCCTGTTTGTTGCAATACCACATGGCGGTGGTGTTGTCCGTGAACACCTGCACGACACTTCCCCTGACAGAGGGCAGGAAGGCTTTCAGTGCAAGTCGGATCGCTCTCAACTCCAACAGGTTGATGTGGAGACGAGACTCCACCAGAGGCCTCTGATCTCCGCCTCTCCCATATGGCCACCCCATCCCAGGAGGGACGCATCCGTCACTACGACATGCTCCGGTTGGGGAAGGGAGAGGCTCTTGCCCGTGACCCAATCGCGGTCCGTGAGCCACCACTGCAACTGCTGTGCAGTGCCCTCTGAGATCAAGACATGGTCGGACAGGTTGCCGTGATGCTGGGCCCACTGAAACTTCAGGTCCCACTGCAGAGCCCGCATGCGCCGCCTGGCGTGATGCACTAGTAGGATGCAGGAGGCCATCAGCCCCAGAAGCCGCAACACTAGCCTGACCGAAACCCAGGATAGAGGCCGAAAGATGGGAATCAGGGCCTGTATATCCCGGACCCGCTGTTCCGGTGGATAGACCCGGAACTGCGCCGAATCGAGAACCGCTCCGATGAAGAGAAGCTTCTGAGAGGGACTCAGGTGTGACTTCGGCACGTTGATGGAAAACCCCAGCAAATGCAGGAGATCCGCCGTAGTCTGGAGGTGGGAGACGACTGCCTGGGGCGAGCCCGCCTTCAACAACCAGTCGTCGAGATCGGGGAAGACTGGAATCCCTGATCTGCGCAGATGAGCTGCGACCACCGCCATCACTTTCGCGAACACCCGAGGGGCACTGGTAAGGCCGAAGGGGAGCACGGTGAACTGAAAGTGCTCTTGACCCACCGTGAACCGCAGGTAACGCCGGTGGGCCGGCAGGACGGGGATGTGGAAATATGCGTCCTGCAAGTCCAACGCTACCATCCAGTCTCCAGGGTCTAGGGCAGCTAGAACCTGAGCCAAAGTTAACATTTTGAACCTTTCCTTCCGGAGGAAGGCATTGACGTTCCGGAGGTCCAAGATAGGGCGTAGGCCCCCTTTGACCTTCTTTGGAACCAGAAAGTAGTGGGAATAACAACCACGACCTACTTCTGGGCTCGGAACGCGCTCGACGGCCCCCTTGGCCAAGAGGGCCGAAACTTCCTCGTGGAGAAGATTCAAATGATCCCCCGAGATACGGTGGTGCTGCGGTGGCATGGCTGGAGGGGTCGTCTCGAAGGGGAGGGAGTAGCCCCTTAGGACGATTTGCAGCACCCACCTGCTCGATGTGATGGACCGCCAGTGGAGCAGGTGATGGCGAACTCTGCCGCCCACTGGCGTGGAATGGGCCTGAAAGCTCGGACTAGGAAGGCTTTGAGGCGGATGCTGCTGGGGTGGATGTGGGCTGACCGCGTCGTCCTCCAGAACCGCCTCGGCGGAAACCACGTCCGCGACCGCGCACAGGTTGGTTCTGCGGCTGGTGGCTAGGCGTACGTGAGGAGGCACCCCTTCCTTGGCCACGAAAGGGGCGAAAGGCGGAAGTTTGCGACCGCGGGGCCGAGAGGCCCAAGGACTTGGCCGTAGCCCGGGAGTCCTTAAAGCGATTCAGCGCACTGTCCGCTTTCTCACCAAAAAGGCGAGTGCCATCAAAGGGCATGTCCATGAGAGTGCTCTGGACATCACCCGAAAAGGACGTGGACCACAGCCAGGCGTGACGTCTAAGCGCCACCGTGGTAGAAATCGCCCTACCCAGCGAGTCCGTAGTGTCAAGCCCACATCGGATAGCATGTCGTGCTGCATCCCTCCCATCGGCCAGAGCCTGGGAAAGTCGTGTCTGGACCTCCTCCAGACACAGGGGCAGCACGTCCTCCACCGTATCCCACAGAGAGTGGGAATAACGGTCCAAGAGACAGGCGGTGTTCAAGGACCGCAGGCCCAAACTAAGGGAGGAGAACAGCTTTTTGCCAAACTGTTCCAGTCTCTTGGAATCCCGGTCCGGCGGAGCGGTCGGGAAGGAGGATTGCGAGGTAGAGGCCTGGATAACCAGGCTCTCGGGGGTAGGGTGTTGGGACAGAAAACTGGGGTCGCCCGGAGCAGGGCGGTGGCGCCTGGCGACGTTCCTGTCCACAGGAGGGACTGTGGAGGGCTTGGACCAGGTGCCCTGCAGAACGTCAATGAGGGCCTCATTGAATTGCAGCAGAGGCTCAGTGGAGCTTGCTGCAGACTGAAGCACCTCAGTGAGGACGTTAGTCCTCACAGCCACGGCAGGTAGCTCGAGCCCAAGGGCTGCGGCCACCTTGCACAGCACCACAGAGAAAGCAGCACCCTCCTCCGAAGCCACAGTCGGAGGAGAGATGAATCCAGTGTCTGGAGAGGTATCCAGACCACTGGCCTCCCCCAGTTCATCTGCCCAGTCCTGTGACAGCTGAGCCTGAACGGCCATAGGATCCTCGGATCCCTCCCAGTCGCCCCCGTCATCCGATTCCTGGTATGCAGGAGGAAGGATCGGAGCCGGATGATAGACATAATGTGTCTCCAGCGGCGCCGAACGCGGCGTCCATCGACGCCGCTTTCGGCGCCGGGCCCGGAGCGGGGCTGAACTGGGGCTCGACGCCGAGCGGAGCCGGCGTCGGAGGTGGTACCGGTGTCGACGCCGGCGGAGGAGGCGTGACGAGGTCGACCGGCGTCAGCGGGGACTCGGGAACGGGTCCCTCCGGCACTTGCGGCGTCAAGGCCGGAGCCGTCAACGGTGCCGCGGCCGGAGCCGCCGGCAGGCAAGGTTGCCCAGTCGGGTCCGCGGGGCCCGAAGGCGCGCCAGGCATCGACGGCGGAGCCAGGTTCCTCATGGCCGAGAGGAAAACACTGACTTCCGCCGGCGTCGCGTCAGTCCCAGGGACCGGCGGGTATGGGGACTTGCGCGGCGCCTGCGGCTCCGCTGGAGCCGCGGGGGTGGAACCACCCTGACCCTCGGCCGAGTCGCGCGACCGGCGAGGGGAGTCCGAAGAGCGGTGTCGCCTCTTGGACTTCTTGGAGTGCTTCGACTTACCCGAAGACTTGGAGCCAGACGATCGATGATGACGTCGGCTGCGGCTCCGCGACCGATCCTTGCACCTCCTCCTGGACCGGGATCGAGAGGGGCGCAGAGCCGAGTGGCGAAGCTCGAGAAGCTTCCGGGACCGCTCCCGTCTAGCCTTCGAGGTCAGGGCCTTGCAGTCCGAACACGACTCCGCGTCGTGGTCGAGGCCCAAACAGTAAAGGCACCGGCGGTGATGGTCCGTAACCGACATCAAGCGGTTGCAGTCAGCACAGGCTTTAAAACCAGGCATCCTACCGGCACCGGAGTCGAGACAAGATCAAAAAGGATCAAAAAACTTTAGTCAAAAAAGACTAAAAGGGGTAGCTCTCCCGGATCTGCGCTTACTGGCGCGGAAAAAAGAAGAACTGACATCAGCGCGCGAGGGCGGCGTCTAAGTACTCCGACGACGTCATTCCGGCGCACGACGCCGACGAGGGACGCGGAGCCGCAGACGACGCCTAGCGACGCGCAAGGGGTATTGCTGACGAAAAATCTTCCGGATCCAGTCTGACGCCTGGGGATATTCTAAGGTGAGGAATCTAACTAACGTGTTTCTTTCAGATATATCTATAAGAGACAGATTAGTTCTGGATTCCTCAACTTAGAAATACCCCCAAGCGTCAGATTGGGTACGGAGAATTTTTTCCTCAGCAGTACCCTTGCGCATCGATAGGTGGCGTCAGTCGACTCCGCGTTCTTTGCTGGTGTCATGGTCACCGGAATGACATTGCAGTATCTACTTAAACGCCACCCTTGTGCACTGACGTCAGTTCTTTACACAACATTCCACGCCAGAAGCGCAGAGCCATGCAAGACACTGACCACTGGTGCACAAAACTAGGGCCCTGAAAGAGAGTCCCTTATTCTAGAAGTCAGTTTGCAGAACAGGGAGAATGGGTGGGGCAGGGAGGAATCCATAACTAATCTATGTCTCTTACAGATATATCGTTTCCGAAGGTAAGTAACTTGTTCACCCGGAGGGGACAATTAGTTATGGATTCCTCACCTTAATATAGAAACCCCAGCAATCGCAATCCCGGTGGTGGGCATGCAAACCAAGTTCACACCAGAAAGTCCTGGAGTGCCGTCTCTCCGGACTTGGCTGTCCAGACAGTACTGTTTGGTAAACGTGTGCACGTAGCTGGCAGATGTCATGAAGAGGGACTCCACGTCCCAAAGCAGTAGTAGCTGCCGTTGCCCTGGTGGAATGGGCACGCAACCCTACTGGAGGTTCCTTTTTCACCAAGGAATAGCAGATTTTTATACAAAGAACGACTCATTGAGAGATGGTCCGTTTTTGTACATCCCGACCTTTCTTGGCGACCATGTAGCCAACAAAGAGTTGGTCATCCACCCGGAATTGTCTTGTGTGATCCAGATAGAAGGAAAGCGCACGTTTTGGATCCAGGCGATGGAGCCGCTCTTCCTCTTTAGAAGGATGCGGAGGCGGAAAGAAGGTGGGCAAAGTGAGGGTCTGTCCTATGTGGAAAGAGGTAACCACTTTGGGGAGGAAGGTTTAGAAGAAAGGGCTTGGAGCTCACTCACCCTGCGAGCAGAGGTGATGGCAACCAAGAAGGTAGTTTTCAAAGTTAACAGTCTGAGAGGAGAATTATGTAGCGGCTCAAAGGGAGCGCACATAAGAGAAATCAGAACCAAGTTCAAGTCCCACTGAGGCATTATGAAAGGAATAGGAGGGAAGAGATGAGTAATGCCCTTAAGGAATCTATTTACAATATGAGACTTGAAAAGAGAAGGTTGATCAGGAAGCCTAAAAAAGGCTGAAACAGCTGAGAGATAGCCAGTAAGAGTTCCTAGAGCAGAGCCCCACTGGGCCAAAGAAAGGAGGAACAAGAGAACCTCAGAAAGATGGGCGGAAAGGGGATCCACAGCCTTTTCTGTGCACCATGCCACAAATTTGTTCCATCTGCAGGCGTATACCATTTTAGTGGAGGGACGCCTGGCTGCCAAGATAACGTTACAGACTTTGGGAGGAAGGTCAAAAGCCTTCAACTGCCGCCACTCAATCTCCACACAAGTAGGTGGAGGCTGGACAGGTTCGGGTGGAGGACCATCCTCTGCTGTTGCGACAGAAGATCCTCCCGAGACAGACTGATCGGAGGATCGATGGCCAATCCGGAGCCACAAGAATGACTTGGGCCCAGTCGCGCTTGATCTTCTTCAGCACTTTGGGCAGAAGTGGTATAAGCGGAAAGGCGTATAGAAGACCGCAACTCCACTTGCGACGAAAAGCATCGCCTAGCGAGTGCCTTGTTGGAAATTCCAACGTGCAGAACTGCTGACATTGCGCGTTCTCTCCGGTGACGAATAGATCTAACCAAGGGTCTCCCCACTGCTGAAAGAGACCTTGCACCACCTGCGACTGAAGACACCATTTGTGATCCATCATGCACCTGAGGCTGAGTTTGTCTGCTCTGGCGTTCAGAGAAGCTGCCAGGTGTTGAATCACCTGGGATATGCCTGATGTTCCAGCCATGTCCAAAGGCGGAGAGCCTCTTGACATAGGGTCCACGACTCCACCCTGCCCTGTTTGTTGCAGTACCACATGGTCGTGGTGTTGTCCATGAACACCTGCACTCCTCTTCCCAGGACAGAGGGATGGAATGCCTTTAGTGCAAGACGAATCACCCGAACTCCAGAAGGTTGATGTGGAGCCCGGTCTCCGCCAGAGACCAGAGGCCTCTGATCTCCACCTCTCCCATGTGGCCGCCCCACCCCAGAAGTGATTCATCTGTCACCACAGTAAACTTTGGTTGGGGAAGGGAGAGGGATCTGCCATTGACCCAATCCTGGTTCGTGAGCCACCACTGCAATTGTCAAGCAGTGCCTTCCGAGATCTGGATGCAATCGGACGGATTCCCCTGATGCTGTGCCCACTGGATCTTCAGGTCCCACTGCAGAGCCTGCATATGCCATCTGACATGATCCACCAGCAGGATGCAAGAGGCCATGAGGCCCAACAGCCTCAGGGTCTGTCTGAGCGAAACCTGGGATAGAGGCTGAAAGATCGGAATCATAGCCCGAATATCTCGGACTCGCTGCTCAAGAGGATAAACCCGAAACTGCGTTGTGTCCAGAACCACTCCGATGAAAAGGAGCTTCTGAGAGAGAGAGTCAGGTGTGATTTTGGCACATTGATAGTGAACCCCAGCGAATGCAGGAGGTCTGCCGTAGTCTGGAGGAGGGAGACGACTGCCTGGGGCGAGCCTGCCTTCAACAGACAGTCGTTGAGATGGGGGAAGACTGGAACCCCTGATCTGTGCAGATGAGATGCGACCACCGCCATCACACCCGAGGGGCGCTGGTAAGGCCAAAGGGGAGCACGGTAAACTGAAAGTGCTCATGGCCTATCGTGAACCGTCGTTAACGCCAGTGGGCCGGCAGGACGGGGATGTGAAAAAAAGCATCCTGCAAGTCCAACGCTACCAACCAGTCTCCCGGGTCGAGGGCAGACAGGACCTGAGCCAGTGTCAACATCTTGAACTTCTTCTTCCAGAGGAAGCGGTTGACGTTCCTGAGATCCAAGATAGGACGCAGGCACTTGTCCTTCTTGGGCACCAGAAAGCAGTGGTAACAGCAACCACAACCTACTTCTGGGGCAGGAACTGGCTCGATGGCTCCCTTGGCCAAGAGAGCTGTAACTTCCTGCTGGAGTAGGGCCAGCTGATCCTCGGACAGGCGATGGAATTGAGGTGGCATGGATGGAGGGGTAGTCTCAAAGGGGAAGGAGAAGCCCCTTTGGACTATCTGCAAAACTCGCCTGTCCAATGTGATGTTGAGCCAGTGGGGGAGGTGATGGCGAATCCTGCCGCCCACCGGCGATTGATGGGCCTGAAAGGCCGGACTAGGAGGGTTTGGAGGTTGCTGCATAGGGGGCGCTGGTGGACTGGTCCGCCCGCTGGCCGCCTGACCCACGGCGGTGGGATCCCAACATTGGACTGCTGTTAACCTCCCTGGTCATAACACTGGTCTTTATGTAGGTAAGACTCCTTCTTGTGTAAAATACTTCAAGAATGGGCCATGTTTGTATGTGTCTTCATGGCATGCGAGGCTTCATCAACAGGAACACTGTACAGATGCTTACCCTCAGAAGGAATGTCTAAAACCTTGGATTGAAGTGCACCTCAGGTCTAAACAAAGTGCTACAGAGCCATCTGTGTCAAATAAAGAGTACTTGCACTGACAAAAGACATTTTTGGTGGCATCTAAAGATTTATGGATTAAATCTGAAGAATCAAGCTCCACCTTCATCAAAATAATAAATAATCTGGTGATTTGACCATGAAGGGCGACATGTTATGCCATAAGGACTTACGATATCATGATATGATGGATGAGACATTAAAATGTGTTGCTGAAGTTACTGCAAACACTGTTACACGTTAGCCGAGAGGTTGCTCAATATTCATCTTCCCTATCAGTGGGTTCCACACAAGGGGCATGGGGGTTGTATCAGTGGCACTGTGCAACTGCTGAGATGGCAGAATCTGTCTTACGTCAATTTTAATAAAAAGTTGGAGAAGCATCTGGAACCCTGTGCTTTGTCTCTATTCAAGTCACAGATGTTGAGACAATGGTAGGATTTCATATGCAACAAAGATCTTCTTCCCACAGATGGTGCAGAACTGGGATCGATCTAGTGGATCTCTAGATCTTCTATTTATAATCAAAAAGGAAACTAGTTTTGCCTTCAGCCTGTACAGGAACATTGAACTTTCGTGCACCACAGACTATCAAGCCATGGAACCTGCATACAACATCTGGCTAAGGGTTATGAGGAATAGGGTTTTGATCAGATGCTTCTGAAGGAATGTAGGCATGCCACAGAGGCATTTGACCACCTGAGAATTATGGTTTGTTGGTGCTTTTTGCCTGGTCTTGACCCTCACCATCAGCACCCTCCCCTCCTAGACTTTCACCACCATCTGACGAAGAGTAATCATCTGTTACATTAGAATGTTCATAACATGTCCCAGGTAAGAGAGACTGAGGGTCCAGAAAGTCTAGTTGAGTAGGATCAATCACAGGGTCAGGTTAAGTAGGAGGAGCAGACTGAGAGGATAATGGGTGATATGGTACTATTGGTGCTAGTGGTTGAGACACCTGCAGAGGAAGTCTTTTATATGGTTCCATGAAACATAAGCTTCAATGAGTCAAAATCATGCTAGTACTTGGATAACTTTTTGAGAAGTTAAAACTGGTTAGTCACTGTAACATCACTTAAAACACTGGCATCTACGATATTATACCTCATCTTCCTCAAATGCATCATCCGGTACGTACTGCCTAACCAGATCCAGATGAGTAGGTGCAAATGACTTACCCTCTTGACTTGCATGGTCATTTTCTACACCCAAAAAAATCTGCATCAACTCAAAATTTTCTGGTACTAGTTCTTCCTCATTGAAGTCTTCATAATAGCCTTGATGGATGATCAGGCGTAATTTTAATTGGAGAAATGAGGGGCTGCATAGGAAGGGTTGATACAGAAGGAATGGTTGATTCCAAAGGATTAACTATCCGGATCACCAAACACACCACTCTGGCAAAACTGAATGATACCAGCACTAACAGAGGCAAAGTAATTGCCATAGTGAAAGTTTTCATCTCACCATCAGCCAGCTCCATCATTCCCTCGCAGGACCACTGCAACAATCTCTCTCAATTCTTCAACAACAAAATCCCTGCCGTTTACAGCAACATCAGCTTGCAATAGGACTTAAAAGACCTTGCCAAATGCCTCCCATTCTTATCCAGAGAACTAATGCTAACCACATAGGCTGTCATCACCCCAGAAGAAACCACCACCACCATGAAGTCCATCCACTCTTTGGGGCCCCATTGGACCCCCCTGTCACCACCACGCCTACTCTAGAGGATTGCAACCCATCAGAACCATGATCACACCCATTATAAATGTATCCACCTCTTCTGCAACTTTCCCAGATGCTTAGAAACACGCAACTGTCCTCTCATTGCTTAAGAGACCCTCTGCGGACCCTTTGATGCACACCAACTAAAGACTGATCTCCCTGCTACCATTGCAGGTCAAGGTCTTAGAGAAAATCATCAACAGAAACCTCACAGAATACCTCAACGACTACCAACTCCTCAACACCACTCATCTATTTTCAGACCCAACCACATCACAGAATTGCTTTCATCGCTGCCACACATGAAATCCACATGAATCTGGACTGAGGACACATGGAGGCCCTTATCCTCATGGACGTCTTTGCATCATTTGATAGTCTCCAATATTATTCTCATCCAAAGACTACACAACATTTCAAGGACACGCACTCCGATGGAACTGCTCCTTCCTGACTGGAAGAACCCAATCAGCCTGGACCATACACCTCGGGTGCCTGAAACCTCATCTGTGGAGTTCCACAAGGATCCTCCGAGAGCCCAAATCTCTTCAACACATACAATACATGATCTTTCTAGCCAGCATCATGCATGCTCACCATATTAACATCCTCTTATATGCCGCCGACACACAACTCACCATCTCCCTCACGGACAAGACGTGTCTGTCATGATGTGAAAGAGGACTCTCAGACCAGCTCCCCAACTGCAAAAAGGAAACTGAGACTCACCTCAAATTACTGTAAAATTTCCCCCATGGTGAAGTGGAAGAAGATTGCCAACTCACCAGACCTGCAGGAGAAAATCTGACCAGTTGATCCATTGAGAGGCAGTAGAGCTTTGGGTCTGTCCACCTGATTGGCTGATATTCAGATCATAAAAAGAGGACGACAGACTCCAAAAAAAAGCTGCTATCAGTTTGAAACAAGGTTAATAGTCACGATGTCGGGAAAACCATGTAGTCATTAATGACAGCAATTCCATAAACAAATTTAGTATTCTAAATGGATTTTTAAAATAATGAGGGTTATGTAAACGTGCACCAGTTGTTTTTGCACTAAACTATTTGTTAAGTGCAGTGTTTCCTATATATAAGTTTTGTTTTTGCAAACAAAATCTTTTTTAGAATTGTTACTAATAGGAATGATAGAGTGAATGTTTATCTATGTAGGCTCCCCACTCAAAAAAGAACTCTGTGTTCTAGGTATAATGTTTTAAATAATTTGGGTTGGTAGGATTGCCAACTAAGTCGGTAGAAGCTTTTAGCGGAACCATTGGTAAAGGTTGAGTTAATACTCCCCAACAGATTCTCTAAACTCCAGTCAACTCACCCTTCGGCTTAAGATTCAACATAGCACATGACTATTTACATGCATATGCACTTTGCTATGTTACTGAGGGTGGCCAGCCTGGCAGCATGGAAAAATTCAACCATGTGGAGCTATGAAACATCCAGTGCTTGAGACTGATGAAGCAAGTCCCTCAGGAGAATGAATTTGAGGTATCTGTGTAACCAGGTAGCACCATTAGGGGTAGGGAGCACTTTTAGACTGTTGCCAAAAAATAAATAAAGACATGCCACTGGGTGACTGGTCCATGGCAGCCCATGCTGTTAGAATAGTGGGTAACAGGACAGTTGTTGCACAATGTCAAAATAGTAAGAGTTGCAAAGAAATCCTGTTGTTTGTTCCAGAAGTACACCCAAAGTCAGGGGACCTACAGGTGAAGAGAGATCAGGGACAAATGAGATTACCATGACAGATCTACATGGTGATGCACAACCTCCAATGAGCTGATTTAAATAAATTACGGAGAAAATTGCTGATATACACATGCTCTAAGTAACTGATCAAGATGGGTTAACTATGTATGCATGTGAAACTATTGTCATGCAATACGAGATTGAAATGAAGTCAGGATACCCATCTTAATAGGATTTATACTACAGGACCACATAACTTCCACATGGCTTAATATGACAATTTTGTGGAAAGGTTCACAATTCGATATTGGTTTCCACCCAGTCAGGGGATGAAATTTCCTCACATATTTTCTGGGAAATCAGGTCAGCAGTTTTGTAAGCTTCGCTTTTGGTTTGATCACTAAGACAACAGTACCGTCAAGGAAGATGGCTAAATACCCTTTGCCCTTAACTGTTTTCACTTTAATGGTGTTGTGCCAAGTGGTTTTAAATAGGGAAAACTGTTTTCCTCGAGTTCTGAGCTGGCTGTACCAAAAGTAAATTCTGCTATAGACCATTTGCTCTGATCCTCATATGAACGACCACCTTCTTTTGGGAAGTAAGGTAAGGGCATGGTATATCATGGAATAAACTGTGCCGGGGGGGGGAGGGGGGGGGGACTAGCAGAGGAACCCAAAGAAGCTGCAAAATACAAAGCAGTCATAAGAGTGGACCATTACCTTCTATTTTAACATACATCAAAGTATCTGATGAAAGTTTTTCAAGTGAGCAATGACTTAAAAATACCAATTTTAACATAAAAGTGTTTAACAGTAGTAGCGTCTGTAATCTCGGAATCTTGTCACCATGATCACTTACACTTAAAATATTGTCATTGGTATGCGCAAGCACTACCATTGCCATAAATAGCAAGGCATTGTTACCCCTCAGACCACAATCCCACGGTAATGCTACAGGGTACTTTGGTGGATTTAAATGTACTTTTCTAGGCTTTTTGACACAGGCAAAAATGATTTGTACATAACATTAGCGAATAGGAGGATGAAAAAGATTAAAAGAAGTGACAATAGATCCTTCTCCAATAAAGAGCGAGAATATTTATAAATGTGACTTTTTGAAGATCCTAGGCCAATAAATTTGTAACACCGTCTACTGAGGTCATCTAGCGAATCTAAGACATGAATGGAGTTTTGAGACTTTTAATCTGTGTTGCTGAATACATTTTCAAAGTTGTGTTACAGGAGCAATAATATAGTAACTGTGTATGGACATCATTCATTTTCACATGTCGTGCAGTTTCAAAGTCAACATTGGGAAATTACATAAAATATGCATTACCAGATGCGTTTCCTACCTGACAAAACTTGGGGGTGCATTTTGGCACAGTAGAACTTGTTAACATCTATCATAGTCACAGTTCCAGTTTTGTTTGGATCCAACTTCATATATGCCTAATTTAAATAGATAATTCAAAATAATTGATTTTAATTATGAACTCTGGGCATGAATGTAAATAAAATGCTATGGTAACTAATAACATATCCTTGAATAATTAGAACAGTTTTGAATGATAACTGACTATCATGTAAGTAATAATAAGTTGCAAAGTCTATAAGATACACATCCATATTAATGAAACAATGAGGCTGGATCAATTGATGGATGAATATGACCACCAGTCAGTTGCAAGGATTACAGTGCTGCTGGCCAAATCGCATGCTCATCTGTATCATTAGTTTTTTTACATTTTCATTCCAACACCGCACAAAGTATGTTTGTATGCATATAGGACAGAGAACGATTTTAGCATCTGGTTACAGACCACCACACGTTTGTTGATGAGAGTTTCTCTCATTCATGATCAATCCAGAATAGCACAGCATGGAGGATGGTAACCCTGTTATACACTATGCCATTTACTTTTTTTTGATAAACAAGTTTTTATTGTTTTAGGCAGTACAACAACAGAAACTTTCGGGCCCTTCGAACCATCACCACACAGTAATACAGTAGAAAGTGCACCACATTCCCACCCTCCCCTTGAAACCCCCCCCCCCCCATCGTCTAAACCGCCCTATTATGGTATGTTGCCCAGCCATTTCCCCCAAACTTTCCGGTATTTCTTGGGGCATCCTCGTGCCCGATAAAGAGTCCACTCTTGCGCCGCACACCAGTCCAACCCGGCGCCCCATTTAGCTAAGCTAGGCAGCTGCGGTTGCTTCCACGCCGCTGCAATGTCGCGTTTGGCCGCCATTAAGGCTGTCATGAGGAATAGCTGTTCTGGGCGTGTGCCATCCAAGCCGTCAGTGATGCCCAGTAGGGAGTGTCTAGGTTCATGCGGCACCTCCCACCCCAGGACCTCCGTAAGTTCGGATTCAATGCCCCTCCAGAACCCCTCCAGTTCCAGGCAAGACCACACCATATGGAGGAAGTCGGCCGGCTCAGAGCCACAGCGGGGGCAGGCCGCATCAGTGGAGAGGCCCTCGCGGTGGAGGCGAGCCGGTGTGAGATAAGCGGTATGTAGGTAGTAAATTTGGATGAGCCGCAGTTTGGCGGAGGCCGTCCCCAAGCGGGGGGCCATAGGGCATCCCGCCAGTCGGCCTCATCCAGGGGACCCACCCAACCCCTCCCATCGTTCCTTAAGGCCCTCGAGGGATGTAGGGGTGCAGTTGACGAGGGAGCGATAAATCCTGGAAATGCCCCCCCCTCCCCAAATTGCCCATCATGACGTGAGCCTCCGGGGGTCTGTGGTCCGGCAGCCGGACGTCCAGTGGGGTGTAGGTGCGTATGGCGTGGCGCAGCTGGAGGTATCTATAGAATTGGTAGGAATGGAGGGAGAAGCGCGCCTGCAGCTCTGAATAGGAACACATTCGCCCTCCCCGCCAGATGTCCCCCAGCTGGGAAATGCCAAGTAGATCCCATGATTTAAAGCCTTCCAGCTCCGCGACCTCCCGCAACCACGTCCCATGCCACAGAGGAGTGACACGGGTCAGCCTCCCCGTCCACCGGGTGTGACGGAGCGCCACTCGCCAGGCCAGGAATATTGCTTTGGTGATATCCGGGCAGGAGGCAGGGATGGAGGCGCCGTACAGGCGGTCCTGAATACCTGAGAAACACAGATCCCCAAGTTCCACCCTGTAGGCCGGATCGGACCAGCCCCCCCAAACCAGTCATGAATGACCAGGAGGCGGGTGGCCAGATAATAGAGGTAGAGATTAGACATGCCCAGGCCCCCATCAAAGGTGGGCAGGCGGCATGTCGACAGAGCCAACCGAGGCCTCCCACCACCCCAGAGAAATCTTGTCGCCATCCCGTCCAGCTCGCGAAACCAAGGTCGTGGAAAGGAGAGGGGGGTATTTTGCAGCACATACAGAAACCGGGGAGAATCATCATTTTGTAGAGGGCCACCCTCCCCAGCGGATTGAGGGGTAGCTGGTGCCATCTCGCCAAGTCTGCCTTGGCTTTCTTGACCAGGGGGGTCACGTTAAGCGCCCAGCTCAGCTCCGGGAGGAGGGAGACCCAGATGCCCAGGTATTTAAAGGATAGCCGGCGGAGGGGGATGGTCGCTTGCCAATCAAAACATTCCCAGGAGGGGTGCAAAGGAACCAGAACCGACTTCCGCGAATTGAGGGACAGACCAGACGCCCGGCCGAAGCGGCCTAGGATGGATAGTGCACGGGGTCCGGAGCGCGCCGGGTAACAAAGATACAGCAGGACGTCGTCCGCGTAGAGGGCGATTTTGTCAGCCTCTAGGCCAGGCCACTCCCAGCCCTGAAGGAGGGGGTCAGTTCTAATCAGGGCAGCCAGGGGCTCCATCGTGAGCGCGAAGAGAAGGGGCGACAGTGGGCATCCCTGCCGCGTCCCCCGGCCGATCCGAAATGGCCTCGACAGCGCTCCGTTAACCAATACCCTGGCACGTGGGTGGGCATAGAGGACCCGCACCATCCCCACGAACTTAGGGCCAAAACCCATGTGGGTCAGGACGTCAAACAGGTAGGTCCACCCCACTGAGTCGAAAGCCTTCTCGAAATCGGCAAGGAGGAGGGCGAGGTATGGAGTCAGTCGATGGCGGTGGGCCAGGGCCACATGGAGGCGGCGAAGACAATGGCTGGTGCCCGAGCGGGTATGAAGCCACATTGATCCGGGTGGACCAAGGTCGACAAAAAGGGCCGAAGCCGTTGGGCCAGGACCGCCGCGTAGAGCTTCACGTCAGTATTAATGAGCGAAATCGGGCGGTAAGCCGCTCTGTCGGTGGACGGTGGCGTGGATTTAGGCAAAACCACAATTGTGGCCAGGTCAGCTTCTGGGGGGAAGGAACCCTTCTCAATCGCCTCTGCATAGTGGTCTTGCAACCGCGGGACCAGGCTATCTCTATAGGCGGCATAGAATTCTTGGGGGAAGCCGTCAGGTCCCGGGGTGTTCCCAGCAGACGTACACCCTATAGCGTCCCCAATTTCCTCAAGGGAAATGGGGGCTTCCAGGCTCTCCCACTCGTCCGGCCGAAGCTGATTGAGGTGCACGTTACCAGACGCGAGCAGAGCTGCCAGAGAAAGATCCGGTACCCGGGCCCGTTAGAGCTGAGAGTAGAACTGGGCGAAAGCTGCCGCTATCGCCACGGAGGAGGACTGGATCACGCCTGCGGAATCGGTGATCGCCGGAATGATGCGCGACGTCCTGGGATAGGTGGACAGGCGATGTAACAGCGCGCCGTTCTTATCACCCCAACCATACACCCTCACCAGCGAAGATTGCCAGAGAAGCTTGGCCGCCTCGAGGGACCGCTGACGAATTTCCTGGCGAAGGAGCCGCAGCTGACGGTCCACAGCCGGGTCGTCGAGCTCAGAGAGAGATTGCTCCAACCGCAGCGCCCGGGACTCACAGGAAATGAGCTGCTGCAGCTGCGTCTGGCGGTGCCGCACCACATGCGCCTTAGCCGCACCTCTAATGGTCGCCTTGCAGGCCTCCCAAAGGGTGCCCACCGAGGAGACCGAACCCTCATTGGTGCAATAGTACTGGGTAAGCTCAGTGCCCACCGCCTTACGCAGTGTCTTGTCTTGGAGGAACCAAGCGTTAAAGCGCCACACCGGCCGGGCCGTGTGTGGCGGAGGGCCTAGATCCAGGAGGACCGGCGAGTGATCCGAAATCCCCCTGGGAAGGATGCGGACCCAATTGGACGCCCCCGCACTCGGCGGGGGGGACAAAAATCATATCAATACGCGCATGAGAGTGGTGAGCGGCCGAAGTGTGGGTGTACTGACGAGTGTGAGGCTGCCAAAGCCTCCAGGTGTCGCATAGGCCCTGGGCCTCGGCCCAACCCGCCAGCTGCCTCGCTCGGGCAGCGCGGGAATCTGAAATCGGTCCCGACGAGTCCAGCTGAGGGGCCGAGACGGCATTAAAATCCCCCCCAAGCACAATAGCACCCAGCGGGAAAGTCTCCAACAGAGAGGCGGCGTGGGATAAAGCCTGCGACAGTCCGGAGGGTGGCGCATAGAGCGACAGGAAGCTGATCGGCCTCCCGTCGAGTGTGCCGCAAATAGCGATCCCGGTTCCATGAGGGTCGTGGGTCGCCCGCGTAAGGACAAAGGGGAGGGAGCGGCGCAGCAGGACAGCCACCCCGCGGGAGCCACGGGAAAACCCCAGAGTGCCACACCCAGTCATACCCGTAGCGTGCTAGAAAGGGACATTTCTCACTGAGAACATGGGTTTCCTGAAGCAGGAGCACATCGGCCCCTATGCGCTGGGCATACTTAAGGACTGCAGTGCGCTTGAGCCTATCCAACAGGCCGTTAACCTTCCAGGACAGGATGCGCAGCAGGGCCTTGGGGGCTAAGTCTTCCATGGAAGCAACGGGCATGAGTCGCAGCGGGGGCGGAACAACCAGGGGGGCGCTGGGAGGACACCGAGCGGCATGGGCGCGCGGGGAGGGGACGAGAAGCGTACAGGCACCATAGGGAGAGCAAACGACAGACTGAAGGGAGCCAGGGAAGGCCGGCTGTGAGCGGGCGCTAGCGGAGCGCATGAGAGTGTCAGTGTGGAGCCATACAGTGGCACTCGCAGGAAGCTGCTGTGTGACGAGCCCAAGAAGAACCAAACCCAAACTAAAGAGAACACCCTCCCTAGGAGGAACAACCAACAAAACCCCACTATGCCATTTACTTAACATTATGGCTGTCATGACAAGGAAGTTATTAGAGTTTCACATATATGAAGTAATTGTGTCACCCTCTACCCAACTGTTGCATTTGCTATGCTTGTTTTATTTATAAATCCTAGCCCATGCCAACTATTGCTTGCACTACTCACAGCTCACACTCATTTAGCATATGCCACAGACAAAACCACTCTTGAAACATTTACTCACCTGTGACAGAACTTAATGCAAGGCTTTATTGTTTCAGACTGTAGCTACATGAAAAATCCTTCTTTTTACAATGCCTCCTTCCTCTGGTCAGCGACCATCCTACTCTAATTTAGAAACTGTGATGAACTGCACCTCCTCCCACATCACTAGGTATGAAGCACCAGACCTCTTCCATTTCTTACACTCCCACAAAAGTTAAAGATATAAAGTTTCCTTTGAATGATACCAATGAGAAAGTGAGGATAGAAAAATAGATAGATGGATGAATGTGGCTGCTGAAAATATAGGGTCTTTAGTCAGCACTAGAGATCGAGGTTCTAGACTCAAATGGTTTGAGTCTATCGATGGACACTGTTTAAAGTTTAGCAGATAAATAATTGTCCATCCAAACACTTTCACAATCCCAGAGAGATAACATGAATGTTACGGGATACAGCGCAAGGATCTGAATCTTGGCAATTTGATTTGTTCAGAATATATGCACCCTGACTGCCTCATCATAGTTGCTGAGGAAGACATGCTTTAATAGCTAGGGCTGATACACAAGAATCCGCTGCATTTATTCCCATATAGAGCTGGATTCAGATCTCAGAGGACAAGCTTTACTCAGTCAGGACAACCGAGTAATATCATCGGTCGCCCCAAAGGAGTACCCTTCCCCTCCATTTAGAGATGCCCTCCCTGCCCTGCAGACATCTGTCAACATTGTCAGGAACCACCTGTACAGCAGTTCCTGTCAACGTGCTAAATGTTTGATGGACAGCTCCATCAAACTTGACTGTGTGTCATAAGTTTCACTTGTTTTTGCTTTTTTTACACAAAAAAAATCTCAAAGCAGGATTTTGTTCATGAAAAAACTAAAACTAATGACCCTCATATGATGAGTTGTCTCTCATGGTTTGGGGATAATTTTAAACATTTTCACTGTCTGTGACCACCAGGTATTGATGGTGAATGAAAGTGCCCGTTTTTGCATGGTAACCGCCCACTTTTTGCCTGACATTAAATGCACTTTGACTTGATGTACCCTGGGTCCCTGCCAATCAGGTTCCCAAGGCCCGCGTTCTTTCCCAAAGCTGTACCTCCATAACCACAATTGGCACATCTTTGGCCACAGGTAAGGCCCTTGTAAAATGCACCATGGGTACCAATGGCACTGTGACCAGGGAAGGTCTCTAAGGGTTGCAACACCTATAGTGTCACCCGTAGAGACCCTGCACCTTAACACCCACACACTGCCATTGCAGGCTGCGTGTTCTGGTGCAGAAAAAAAGTAAAGAGTTAACATGGTACACATCACCGTATGCCATGCCTGCAACACACTGCCTATAACCTATGTAAGTCACCCATGTAGCGGGGTGTACCAGACCATAGGTGAGGGTACAGTTGCATGAGTACTGTCCCCCTACAGTGTCTATGTCCATTCTTAAACACTGTAAGTGCAGTATGGCCATAAAGAGTATATGGTCTGGGAGTTGGTCATTACAAACTCCACAGCTCCATAATGGCTTTACGGAAAACTGGGAAGTTTGGTAGCAAACTTCTCATCACATTAAACCCACACTGATGCCAGTGTGGGATTTAATGTAAAAAGCACTCAGAGGGCATCTTAGAGATTCCCCCCTGAAAAACGACCACCCTAATTGTGGGGATCCATGAATGGCTACCCATCATTTACCACCATCAGACAGGCTGCTGAACCCCTGTGTAGCGGACCTCCGCTCTCTGCCTCCAGAAAAAAAGACCATCCTGGGCAGAGATGTCATACCTTCCTCCCCCAGGATTGGCTGGGTCAATGAAGGGAAAGCTTCATGGGCCTGCCACCTTTGTTAGCTGACCCTGCCTTTTGCTGCACCCAGCAACTGGTTCCCACCAGTTCTGACCCTCACTTCGGGATGGAGCATCAGTAGGAAAAACGAGTTAGGAAGAGAGGTGTGCCCACCTTTGCCAACCCCACCCCTCACATCTCACTCCCCTCCATCTTGAAGATGAGAGGACATAGCCAACCAGAGAGAGGTTCATGCCCACTTCCACTGAGGGGTGGCACAAGAGGGGGTGTACTCACCCTAAGGGAGGGACCTATTGGTAACGCCCCTAAATGTATTATTTTGGGGTGACCCTAAACCTTGCCTCCTCCGATATGAGAAGCAGAAAGAAGCACGACTGAAGAAGCCGTGCTGAAGGAGGAAGAAGAGGACACCAACTGTTTATCCCTAGCCCTACCGGCCTGACCAGACTTCAACCTGCACCCAGTCAAACCCCAGTGTATCCAGCAGCCATTCAGAACCCAGAGGACCGGTCCTGCCTTCACCATAATGACTCTGTCTCCTGTGAGCACTGGATTTTCTCAAACTAAAGACTCCAACACAGAGCCCGGATCCAGGCGGCTCTGCCGTTCTGCACCACTCTGCACCTGAAGACCACGGCCCGAGTGGCCCAACACCACGAGGAGGTCTACCCAGCAATTCTGACCTGAGATCCAGTGATCCCCAACCTGCCTCGACCTTCAACCCAAAGCCTGCAGCCTCAACCTGAGGGGTCCCCCAGACCACAATCGGAGCTGGTAAGAAAATCTAACACCTAAAGACACCCCTACGCCCGATGCCCCACAGCCTTGGG
This sequence comes from Triturus cristatus, assembly GCF_964204655.1. Taxonomy (NCBI): domain Eukaryota; kingdom Metazoa; phylum Chordata; class Amphibia; order Caudata; family Salamandridae; genus Triturus; species Triturus cristatus. Next base: position 958,131,526 of record NC_140585.1, on the reverse strand, counting down.
TGGCACCACCAACGGTGTTCAGGCATCCCTGAACAACCCAACTTACCTCTCCTGCTGGTGGTCGCCCTCAGGAAACCTCCTTGAACAAGCCTGCATCTTTTCTACCAAACCAGAGATCTCCATTGGAAACCATGGGGATCCTGACGTCTCCTTGGTACTCTGCATCCAGCTGCCTTGTGCCGCTAGTGGTGCAGCTCCTGTGCTGCTTGTTGGCCCCTGTGTTGCTGATCCTAAACCAAGGAGCTTTGCTCCCACAACAGAGTGGCCTTCTCATGAGCAGACCCTGACCGACGGCCCCATAGGCTAACATTGGGCCCCTGCACTATGCACCCGGCCGCATTAGTGCTGCTGGTGGTGCAAATTGAGTGGCTTCTGAAACCTTTGTTCTAACTCTAAAAAGCTATTCTTGCAGGGCGTAAACTTACCTGCAAACCGATAACATTCTTTTCTTCTGCATGAACCCATGTCATGATTTTTCTCTCAAAAATGTTCTAAGTGTTGAACTGACTTTTGTGTTGAAACCAAAGTAACTGCTTTGAACCCCAAATTGTCTTACCTACCTTTGTATTGTAGGACCCACGGTGTGATATCTCGGCATATCACCCGAGTAGTCGATGTAACTATAATCCTGTAACGATTCCAATTTGAACCACAATTGTATTTTGGTGTGAAGTTTTGCATTTGAAAGTATATCCTACTTGCCTGTGTCAAGTCTTGCTTGGTTTTAGAAATAGGACTGAACTATACCTTTTTTTCTACTTACCTAATTGGTCTGGATTCAGTCTCAGAGTGTGTGCCATCAGTTCGTGCCTGAGTGAATACAATAAATGCTTAACACACCATCCAGATTAGTCTAACTGCTCGACCACACCACCACAAAGAGAGCTGTTAGTGATTTAGCCTCAGCTATAACTCTAGGGAGTCACTGGACTCTGTGAACACTATACCCTACTTTGGTATGGTATATATAGAGCCAGCTTCTTACACATGGCGGTCACAAGGAGTGAAATCTGGCCATTCAGCGCCCACTCTAAATTGGGCGGGCCGTTGAATGGGCGAAACTTCAAATGTCAGTACTTTGTGGGGCTGTCAGAGCAGTATGTCAGTGACCTTTCTGGAGTAGCCACCGTCACTGCCATACATAAAGTCTGTGCACCTATAAATCAGGCAAGAGGACCAAAGGTTTGGCTGAATGGGTACTCCATCACAGTTGCAAAGTACCACCATCTCCTCCAAACTCAAAAATAAGGCCCAGCGTGTGTCCTTTTCTCACCACTGAGACAAACAAAAGTCTCTTCTGGATCATACTCAAGAAGGGAGACCTTTTATGATGTCTTTATAAACAGGAAATAAGTGCTGCTGCATGTCCCTGGTTAGGAGTCTGTCAATTTTTCGAGAATGTAGACCAGTTGAACGCCTCTGCCTTCTCTGAAAACCTATGCCGGTGCACAAAGGTGAACTCACTACTAAAAGCAGGAATTGGGAGAGAAACAGGTAAGGGAGAGAGAGAGAAATCCAAGACTGGCATCCACAATTTTTCAATTTCTCAAGTGACGGCACTAGCCTTTCTCAAGGGACAGTACCACTTGGTCTGGATGTTATGTAAAGGGTAGATATACACAGCTGAAAGACAGAGAGAGATGCTAGGTAAAGATTCAGCCAGTAAGCAAAAATATAGAAAAGGCTGAATTATACTTACAGGTTCCAGAAAAAGGGAGAGCTATTACAAGCCTGAAGCTGAACAGGAGACAAGCAGAAGGCTGTTGGACCAGGGCTCTCCAACTGGTCAATCACGAGCTACCAGTAGCTGACGGAGGCCCTGTGAGTAGCTCTAGCTGGCATTTTCATTCTGTAGCCCTTTATTGTCTTTATTATTTTTTTACCTTTATTTAAGAGCTGTTGCCCATCTTCACCCAAACCAGCTGCTCCGATAGGCCTATGCTTAGCTGGGGCAGGGTGGGCGGGCTGAAGAGGACGACTTTATTCGTCGTACGAGTCATCGCAGCCGCTACGCTCCCCCTACCTTTATGAGCCTGGCACCGCCCTTTTCATCGTGCTTGACGTGTGCACTGCGGGCACAGAGAAACTCCCACTGCGTTTAGGATCCTGGCACCGTGCTTACTTCCTGCATGACATGTTCACTGCCAATGCGCCGCAGCAGGGGCCGAAAATGTTGTTAGCGTGCAAGTGGTGTGGCACAGGCAGTATTGTACTGCTACCGCCCTATCAGTGCCCACACCACTTGCCTTTTCCAGTCTGGCTCTAAGTCTTTCGGCAGGTAAGCCCTGGCCTGAATTAGTTGCAGCGCTCTGAATTAATGCTGTGCCACTGAATTAATTGCAGAATAATTGTGAGCCCCTGCCCTAACCTTAGTCTTTCTCAGCCCCAAGCGCCAAAAATATTCTTTTCCCGAACCACTGTCAATAAAGAGGAGAGGATGTGCCGTGGATAGGGTGAGGAGAGGGAGAAGAGATCGGTGATGCACGTGTGAATGACAACATTTTGTGCAATGAGGAGGCAGACATGTCATACTGCAAATGAGGTGTTGGATTCTGAAACAGGCAAACATGATGGCTGAACACAAAGTGCAGCAGAGAGAGGGATCTCAGTATGTGAGATAAAGGGACAGCTAAACATGGCGCTATGTGAGGTGTAGGGAACACACTGATACTGCGTATGTGGGGCATAGGGGGGAAGGTCACTCAAGAAGATGCACATGAGGGGCAGGCACATATGAAGATGTGCATGCGAGGTGCAAGGAACAAGCAAACATGACAGTGAATGTAAAGTGCAGATCCGGAGGCTGTACATGTGCAGAGCAGAGAGCAGGCATACATGAGGCTGTGCAAGGACAAGCTGGCACATTAAACTCAATATGGGAATACTGAGTCACCTTCAGTACCAGTCTCCATCTTCTTATTACCAGGGATCAGAACCCCATAACCAGCTGCCCAGTCTAATCAGGGAGGAGCTCTTGTCCCAGTCTAATCAGGGAGGAGCTCTTGTCCCATTTATAACAGTCTCCAGGTGTGTTCCTTTCCACTCCAACACTCTCTGCTTTGTTTGTAGCTCAACTAGAGAGTGCCCTTCCGAGACCGTATTATCATGGCATGTACCGCTTGAGTGTGAGGGTGACTTGTAATGTTTTAATAATCAAAGATGGGATGAGTACTATGAAAACAGTGAAATAAAGCAGCATTTCAGACTTTTTTTTTTGTAAGCATTTCATGTGCCCTAGAATAAAATTTGCCTATATGAGCATTTATTCTAGGGAACTCCAAGTATTTTGTACAAACCACACTATGGGCTCCAAAGAAATTAGGCTTAAAGTCAAATAAGCTGGGTGTGCGGGGGTCCTCCTCGAAAAAATGTGCGAGTTACTTTGCCTTTAGTAGCTCATAACGATTTTCACTGATCAGAAGTCGCTCTCGCTACAGAAAAGGTTGGAGACCCCTGCTCTAGGCAGCATATCCACTGCCGTCGCCCTGTGGGTCCTGTCCTAGGTTATGAATATGTAGTCGAGATGAGAGAAGGAATCATGTAAATGTGAATGGTATTTGTATGCCCGATGGGTCGGATGAAGTCTCCTACATGTGTCGCGTCAACCAATCCCATCCACTAATGACTTGAGTTGTGAATCCTTGTCGTCATCGGAATCCCGGTGGCTCACCACCTGTCTTGCATAGGGCATAAAATATAATTTCAGTCTTCCCCGACCACCGTCCGTCGGGGATTTCTGCCCATGCCATCATCAGGCGCTCAATCACGGTCTTGGTTAGGGGAGGGGGAGCTTACACACTGCCAAGGATAATCTGTTCCCCATATAATGTACCTGCCACTATAGTGCATCTCCCCTGGAGGTCAAGCCACGACTTAGTATGTACGAATGGAACTCTGTGGTGGATCAGTAGCGCTGTGCTACGAGACCCTCTGGTGAATCCAGAATTAAAGGTTTGGATAAACCCAAAACGGGAGAGGCTGGGGGTTTTCATGCCCAGGAGATGCGTTTCCTGTTGCATTAGGATGTCAGCTGCGTAGCATTTGGCCTGCCATAGTATAGCGCCCCTCTTAATCTTGTATAGCACGCCCCGGACATTCTAGCTGACCACTCTGAGTTCATTCCCTGAGACATTTGTCATAATGGGTGGTTTGTGGAATGGTCTGACACGAGTGTATAGGGGAATCTATATGCGACTGCGTAGTACCATGAATGTAGATAGTGTAGTAACATTGGACAACTAACAGAACTAAACTGACTCTTGAACCTTTCCACCCACCCTCCCCTATACCTCAGAGCTGTTGAAGTATCTATCGTGGCCCGGGTGGGGGGGGGGGGGGGGGGGAGTGTGACCCCAGCCCCAACAGGAGCCAGATGTCCTCCCAGCCAATGGATCCCCAATGAACTAACCTTAATGATTCAACTGTCGCTGAAACAAGGAAATGTGCCCATGTAGGGAGTAGCCCCAGTGTGTTTGCCACAGCAAGGAAAGTGACCACGACCAATATCAGCATTGAAGCAATCAGTTACGATGTTTTCTATTCTCGTTGGCTGTCGGTCAATCAGGGTTGTGATTTGCTGCGAGTTCTGGATCTGCGTGTTGATCTTGATCTATGATTCTTTTTATCCCTGAAATTTTATTTTTTAAGGGTTGCGTCCCCTGACGATGAGTCAGAATCCAGCCGCGGCGGGGTGTGCGGCCTCGCCATAACCATTTCATCTGTCCATGCGAACACCTCTTCCGGTGTTTCAAAGAAATATGAGTGCGATTGATATATCACTCTTAAGCGGGCCGGGAACAGCAGAGCATATTGGATTTTGAGACCTCGCAGGTGGGCTTTAGCCTCCAGAAATGATTGCCTGCACTGCTGGACTTGTTCGGTATAGACTGGGAAAATCATTATGCTTCGGGAGGCATATAGCAATGTGTCTTGCAGTCTGGCTTATTTCAGGATATTGTCCCTATCATGGAAGTTCAAAGACCTGCCGATAATAGGTCTCAGCGTAGCGCCAGTGGTTTTTTTTTTTAGCAGGGCCTGACGATCGCGTCTATGATGATACATTGCAACATGACAGTGGATTGGAGCCATTTTTGGAGCCAGTTAGTGAGGAATTACTCCATGTCTTTCCCTTTGCATCCCTCTGAGAAGCCCATGGATCAGAGATTGTTTCTATGGGCTCTTCCCTCTGCACATTCCACATACACGGCAAGACCCTTAGCAATGAACTCCAGAGAGGACACCTTTTTCTAAAGAGAAGTGACTGCATCTTCAGCTCTAGAGCCGGGTTTGGGCTTCAGTGATTCTATCCACCACGTTGCGCAGGTCATGTCTTATGAGCATTACATCGGAGCCAATGGCCTGATTCTTGGCCTCCAACAGGTCTCTTGACTGTGTGATGGCTGCAATAAGGGCCACGTTGTCTGGCATGGCGCTAGCGGGGCCTCCTGGGGCCGCGGCCTGGGTCCCTTGCCCCTATAAATTTGTCTATTGTGTTCTGCTTGGAGTTGCTACTATCACGCGTCATGACTTGTATGTTGGGGGGCTGGACAAGACATTCTTCGAGCGCCCAACGACGGGAAACCACCAAAGATCCACAGGTTTACTCTACAGACAGAGTAGATTGAAGCAACTGCGTTGGGGGGAGGAGGCTCTTTCAGTGGCCCATGGAGTCGGTCGGCAAAGAATCACTGGAGGGGGAACGCACCGCTCTCGAGCTGCACCCTAATTTCAGTGGCCGATTCCTGGCTGCAGGTGAGCCATCTCAAGGCTGCCCCAATTGCTGTGGATCGTTCAGAAGAACCCCCTGCCCTTCGGATCTTGTTCGGCGTGTATCCCACCGCAGCCAGACCTGGCCGCCGAAGTCATCCGCTCTGGATTCTCGCTGTCCGGGAACGGATCTCTGGCACTGCTCCGACTGGTATGTTCCTTGCCACCAGATCGCTGCGCAGCCTGGGCCTCTGGTTGTCGGACCCCCCCACTTGTCTCTGCCCGAATCCCAGTGCAGCCCAGCAGCAGGCCCGAGCAGAATAGCCTCTTGTTCACTCCCTGGATGCACTAAAGCCTCACCTTCACAGGGCCATCCGCCGTCTCCGCAGCAGGACAGCTCAGAATTTTCTCGGTGGCAGACGCGGCACCCCACTGGCTGGAATCAGCCCCCACGCAGCAACCCAACATGGCTGCCGAATTTGCCAGCACAGGTAACTAATAGGGACTGCTCTTCGACTCGCTGTTGGAAAGTGGAGCTTCGGGTGCCACCCCCGCTATTGTGTCCGCCACCGCCATATTTCTGGGGCCTCCCACTCACTAAAATATCACACACCAGCCATAAAACACACATCCAAACATACACAACGAACACCAGACCCACATGCTACTGCCAAACATACAGATACAAGTACATCACCTATTCTAGCTCGCTCTACCTCCAAAAGCCAATCCTCTACCACCCCTCCTACTCTTACTCCTCCTTCAGAATTCACCTCTTTTCTGTCCATGACCCCTACCAAACTAATTACCCCAAACAAGAAAAATCCTTAAGGTGTCTTCTCTGTTCCCGATAGTAACCCCTTCCTGAGGAGGTTATCCTTTGGACTATGTTTAGGAGGCAAGTTATGGGCAACAAAGCCACAAGATGTTATTGGGAAAAATACATTATTCCTTCTTTTATCATGAAAAAAAGTTAATGAGAACATTATCCCAATTATAAATAAACATTTCTAAGTTTATAAAGTTTGTCCTAACTTTATTATTCGTTAGTTAATTGATTATTAAAAAAATAACGATGGAAATGTGAAATATGTATTCTTACGAACATTTATACCAGAAAATACAAAATATGTTTTAAATGACATATTTGTAAAGTCAACGGGGAAAAAAATTAAATGGACATACAATTTTGGTGCAAGCATTCATCAGGATAATGGACACTTAGACCAAAACCAAATTTAAATTTTTATTCTCAAGTGTTAATGCAAGTGTGTTTATTTTAACTTTATGTGCAGCAAATAAACACATATGCACTACACCTTAAAAATAGAAATACAATTTAATAAAATACTGTAAAATGCACTAGACAAGGGGAAATGTTACGTAAATAAAAAATATGATTAAAGTTTATAACTAACATTGATCCTTCTTTTTTTTTTAGAAAACATTTAACTTGTCTAGTGCAATTACGAAATTATTTAAAATTTTCAATTATGCAAATGTGTAATGCATGTTTCTAATTGGATAGTTTACGATATTTAAACACACCTGTATCAACACATTATATAATAATAAAATGTCAAATTTTTTGTAAGTGTCCATTATCATGGTGAAAGTTTGCACCAAATTAAAAAAAAGTTAATACAGATGTCTACCTATAAATTTCTTTAACAACTTTACACACATATGCATTGCACATTAGAAAAAAATTGCTTGTAAGAGTAATTTGAAAATTCTCGAGTCCAAAACAATGTAAACAGACAATTCAAAAGAAAACAAGTAAAAAATAAGTTTACAATTTTTTGAGGCGATGACTGGGTTGGTTTGCTTGTGGTCAAGTAGCAACAGCAAGAAATGTCTTGGAGGATCGAGTTCATGTTGCAAAAAGTGGAAAAAATTTAAAAAGTTAAGTTTTTACCTTATATCCCTTCGAAACCGCCAACTCAGGTGCGGAGGTTTGCTAGCCAAGGATGAATGAATGAAGCGTCTTCTAAAGCACGCAAATGCCTAGAGTCGTCTTGGCGCTATGCAAAACAGAGATGAACCATCAAAGTCCTGAGTTTTGGGGAGCGTGGCCTGGCAATGGCTGCGTAGATGCGGTTCTGGAGCTCCCCTCGGCAGTCTAAAAATTAGCAAAGATCCTACATAATCCTGCTCCGGAATGCCGGGCCCCGGGGGAAGCAGAGTCGCAGACTAGTCTTCCCCCGGGGTCATTCGCGCGAGGGTAGGACCAGGTAGGGTCAAGGGGTGGAGTTAGGGGGTGGGTATATGAGCGCAGGGGAGGAAGGCGACTTCCTCTTCCTGCGCTCGGCACCATCGGGAGGGTTTAGCAAAGGGAAGTGTGTGTAGAGTAGTGTAGGGCTAGGCCTGGGAAGAGTTTTCGTGGGGTTAGCTGTTGCTGGGTAAGGCGGACATCGCGGTTATGGAGCGTGACGGAGGCGACGGTGTTGCGACCTCCGAGGAGGTGAGGCGGGCGTTGTTGGTTCTGGGGCGGGCCGGGAGGGAGGATCTTCTGCGGCCCGGGGTGCTGGGAGAGGCGTGGGTGGGCTTCGAGAGGGCTCCGCGGGCGGCCTCGGCGGGGGTGGTGGCGGCGGTATTGGCATGTCAGGAGGAGCCGCCGCCACCGCCACCGCTGGCTCCCTTGGGTCTGCGTGGGAGGGGGCGGGGCGCGGGCCGAGCGAGTCAGGCGCGCGGAGGCCGGCGCAGGAGCCTGCCTCCGCGTCTTCGTTTCCCCCCACTGACCTCACAGGCCCACGAGGCTGAAGGGGGCGTGTCCTTGGCTGGGTCCGCGGAGGAGCGGCTCCCGGGGGCTTTGCCGGAGGCTGGGCGGGCTGGCAATTTGGTGGGTGCAGCGTGCCTGGGTGTGGGGGGGCCCGGGGAGGGACTGCTGGTTGCTGGGGAGGGTGGGGAGCCTGAGCCTGGGGAGGTGGGGGGAGAGGGGGGTTCGGGGGCTCCGGGAGGGGTGGAGGGCGCATTGGTTGGTGCGGAGGGGGTGGGGGGGGGCTGTGGGTGCGGCGGTTGAGGTGCCCCTTGATTTGTCCCGGGGATCTCGGGCTTCTACCCCAGGCGTGGTAGGTTTAGGCGTGGGGGGGCAGGGAGGGGGGGCGGTCGCGGGTCCGTCCGGGGGGGTTCCGCCTCTGGTGGGGTCCACCCATGTTGGTGTTGGGCCGCCTGACGGGGGGTTTTTGGGCTCCTGCCCCCCCCTCCGCTTTCAGGTTGGGGCGCTTGGACGTGGGAGGACAGGCTCTGGGAACAGCGCATTTTGGCGCTCATGGCTGACGCGTGGCGGGCAGAGCAGGACGGGCGGAGGGTGGGGGCGGTGTGGGAGGCCGTGGGGGGCAGTGTGGGAGGCCGTGGCTGTGGGGCCCCGTCGCCCACGTCGGAGGAGGAGAGGTGGGCGGAGCAAGAGGAGTTAGCGAGGGTGGAGGTGGCGAGGTCGCGGGCGGGGGGGGCTGCCAGGGGATCGCGGAAGCAGGCAGGGATGGCCAGGACGGCTTTGAGGCCCGATGGTGCCGGAGCCCACTCAGGTTCGAGTGACCTGGGGGGTCGGGGGGATCCAAGCCGGCGGCTGTCGGCAGAATTCGGGGGAGTACGGTGGGGCGCAAGACGGCCCCTTGCCGCCGTCACGAAGCAGTAGGGCGGTCCGCGGCGGCCATCCCTCCAGCGCGGGAGCGGGCATCGGCAGCGGGGGGGGAAGGGGTCACGCATGTCTGCCGCTGTGTGTGGCAAGGGTGTGAAGAGAGCGGTGAGAGAGGTGCTGTGGGTGCCTGACAGTGTGGAGGCAGATGTGGAGTTGGATTATGAAGCGGACAGTGATGAGCTTGAGGAGGGGGAGGTGCAGGATGACGGTGACAGGACGGGCGCAGGCGAGGACAACAGAGAGGTTGGTGTGTTACAGGTGCCCCAGAGACCGGTGGACAAAGAGACGGTAGAGACGCGACGGGCGGCCCCCTCCGGAGGACGGCTCAGCGAGCGACATCCGACTTTGTCAGGTGAGTAGGCGTGGTGGTCGGTGTGGGACGGGGGTCCCAAGGGTGGGAGGAAGAAGGCTTGTAGGTCGGTAGGGGTGGGAGAGGGGTCCGTGAGGGAAGTGGTGGTGGCTCCGAAGGGCGGGCTCACGAGGGAGGACAAATTGGTCGGGAGCAAAGCGGTGACTTCAGCGGGGGTGCAGACGGAGAAGGATGGGGGCAAAGAGGAGGCGTCGGGGAGTAAGCTCCCGAAAAAGCTGCCCTACATGGGCCTGGCTATGCCGTTGGGGTCGCATTTGTCGGAAAAGATTAAGGGGAAGATCTGGAAACATGAGTATGTGGACGTGTTTAAACTACTCCATAGGGAGGTGCAGGCGAAGGAGGGCTCCAAGGAGGAGGAGTGGGAGCTGACTAGGCGGCCGAGGGTACCGGTGACCATGGAGAATTGGACCTTGGCCTTTCTCATTTATGCGAGTATAGATTGCGAGAAGCATCCCGACAGGGCAATCGCATTGTTGAAATATATGGACATAATCAGGAAGGCTCAGATGCAGTTTGGGGGTTTCGCCTGGCTGAGTTACGATGAGGAATTCAGGGCACGGGTCAGTGCGAACCCCGAGAAGCACTGGGGTGAGGTGGACCAGGAACTATGGATGCAATGGATGGCGTCCACGCATTCCTCCGCATCGACTCACACGGCGAGTGGTTTACCGGTCACGTACCGGTCTTTTCAGTAGCGTCCCGCCCACACTGGGGCGGGGGGGTCCACAGCACCTACAAGCGGGGCCGGACAGGCTAGCAAGCCCAGCACTTACAATACCGGGGCCTGTTGGAGTTACAATAGGGGATATTGTTCCAGGTACCCGTGCAAGTTCAAGCACGAGTGTTCTAAGTGCGGGGGGAAGCACGCCCTTACGCAATGTCTTACGCTCGCCACTCCTTCCGAGCAATGGCGGAATTCCAAGGGGAGGGGGCAGGCTGGACAGAAGGGCCCCTACACCGGTTAAGGTGGAGGCGATGGCCCCGTGGCTCTCCCGTTACCCGGTCAGGGAGGCTGCCTTAAAGATTCAATGGGGCTTTACGGAAGGATTTCGGGTCGGGTATCAAGGTCCCAGATCACGGAGATGGGCCGACAATCTCAAATCGGCGAAGGAATTGCCGGGGGTGGTGGCGGCCAAACTCTTGAAGGAGGTGGAGGAAGGGAGGATTGCGGGCCCCTTTTATGACTGGCCGATGGAGGATTTGATCATTTCTCCACTGGGGGTGGTGCCCAAAAAGGAGGAGGGTGAGTTTCGCATGATTCATCACCTATCGTGGCCGGAGGGACAGTCCGTGAATGATTTCATCGCGGAGGAGGAATCCCAGGTGCTGTATGCGTCGGTGGATGACGCGATCCGCCTTGTGCGGGTGTGTGGGCCGGGGGCGGAATTGGCGAAATGTGACGTGAAGTCGGCTTTCCGCTTGCTGCCTATACACCCGGCGGATTTTGCGCTCCTCGGGATGCAGTTCGGGGGGGCCATCTTCGTGGACAAAGTCCTGCCCATGGGGTGTGCGATTTCGTGCGCATTGTTCGAGATATTTAGCACCTTCCTGCAGTGGGCCTTCACGCAGCGGAGTGGGCACCGGGATGTCACGCACTATCTGGACGATTTCCTCTTCCTTGGGAGGGCAGGCTCGGGGGACTGTGGCAGGGCTCTGTCAGGGTTCCAGGAGTTGGCGACGGGATTTGGGGTTCCTTTGGCGCCCGAAAAGACGAGTGGGCCGGGTTGCGTTTTGACATTCTTGGGCATTGAGCTGGATTCCATCCAATGGACAGCGAGGCTCCCGGTTGCGAAGGTAGTGGAATTCAGGAGTGCCTCCAATGGGCGATTGGTGAGAAACGGATCACATTGCGGGCGGTGCAGCGGCTGCTGGGGTTCTTGAACTTTGCGTGCAGGGTGGTCAGGGCGGGGCGGACGTTCTGCAGACGGCTCGGCATGGCCATGTCGGGGGCAGTGCTTCCACACCACAGGGGCAGGATCTCCATGGGAGTGAGGGCGGATCTGCGGACATGGTTGTTGTTCTTGATGGATTTCAATGGGGTCTCCTTGGACTTTGTGGAGGAATACACGGTTTGGCAAATCCAAATTTACTCTGATGCAGCTGGGGCGGATGGCTTTGGTATTTTCTGGGACGGAAGGTGGTGCGCAGAGACCTGGCCGGAGCACTGGAGGAAGCAGGGGAGGAGCATTGCATTTTTGGAATGCTTTCCTTTGTTGGTGGCGCTGGAAGTGTGGGGTTCTGAGTTTCAAAACAGGGCGGTGTTGTTCCATGTGGACAACATGACGGTGGTCGAGTTGGTCAACCGGCAGAGGGCAAGGGACCTGAGGGTGTTGCGTTTGTTGAGAAGTTTCATGCTGAAGTGTTTGCGTCTGAATGTGATGTTTCGAGCCAAGCATGTTCCGGGGGCGAATAATGACATTGCGGATGCTTTGTCTCGTTCGCAGTGGCAGCGATTCCGGCGGCTGGCACCTGGAGCAGATCTGTGCAAGACTGGGCTGCCGGATGGCATTTGGGCCCTGGGGGAGTGAGGGAGGTAGGCCTAGTGGAGAATTCTGTTGCTGTGACCACCAGGCGGACCTACAGACTGGCGTGGGCAGAGTTTGTCGCCTTTATGGGTTGGAGCGGGGTTTCTGAGGCTGGGGAACAGGTGGTGGTGGAGCGTGGAGTGTTACAGTTTGTACTGCACTGCGTGGATAAGGGTCTGTCGGCTGCAACCATTTCAGGAAAGTTGGCAGGGGTGTCCTTTTATTGCTGTTTGTTTTTTGGTTTTGACCCTACAAAAAGTGTGATTGTTAGTAGGGTGTTGCGGGGTTGGGGCAGGGAGAGAGCGGGGGGCACTGTGCCGAGGGAGGCCATAACGTTTGAGGTGTTGGTCCGGTTGGTTGCGGCGTTGCCGCTCTGTTGTTATGATGAGTTTGAGGTTCGGATTTTTCGCTTGTGTATGGTCTGGATGTTTTTTGGGGCGTTTCGGGTTTCTGAATTACTGGGCACGCGTGCAGGGGAGGGGCGGAGGTATGAGGAAATCAGATTGGATGCAGGGCGTCTGGGGATTTGGCTCAGTCGGTCGAAGACAGACCAGTTGGGCCGGAGTAAGTGGGTTTGGTTGAATGAGGTTCAGGGTGGGGGGGTGTGCCCGGTGGCTGAGTGGCGGGCGTTTGTGAGTGTGATGCAGCTGGGGGTAGGGGAAATATTTTGCCACAGGTCAGGGGCACGGGTGACGGCTGGCCAGTTGTTGGCGGTGTTGCACATGGCATTGGTGCGTGTGGGTTTGGAGCCGGCGGGTTTTGGAACTCACTCATTTCGGATTGGGGCGGCGACAGCGGCAGCCCGGCTGGGGTGGTCCTGGGATAGGATTCGGCAGATTGGGAGATGGAGGTCAAGGTGTTGTGAGCGGTATGTGCGGAAGTGATAGGGTGGGGTGCAGGGAGTGGGGGGTCGGAGGGGGAGGGGAGTGGCTTTCTTTGTGTGTCTCTAACCTATGTTTCTCTCTTAGGTTGCGTGGGAGGCCCCGGGGCCAAGACGGTCACATGGATCGTGGGGCATTCCTTTGTGCACTGGGCGTCAAAATACGCAGAGCAACAGGTGTACGGCCGTAACCTGGGACTCAAAGGACAACATCACGAAGTGCACTGGTGGGGTAAAGGGGGAATGCGATGGGGGGCACTACTGCCCTGGCTCGCGAAGATGGTCCCACAGAAGGGTTGCCCGGATCTGTTGATTATACACTTGGGGGAGAATGATTTGGTTCGGCTGTCGGGTTTGGCGCTCTTACAGCTGATGCAGAGAGACTTGGAGGTACTAAAGCACAGACTGGCAGGGGCTTGCATTGCCTGGACTGAGTTTGTTCCGAGGAGGATCTGGAGGGGAGCTGTTAAGCATGGGGCAATTGAAAAGGCGCGACGGAAACTGAACAGAGCTATGCGAGTTTTTTGTGGGGAGAAAGACATTAAGGTGATCAGTCACCCGGGACTACGACTGGAGGAACCACTGTTATTTAGGGATGACGGGGTGCATCTGTCTAGACTGGGGAACGCCTACTATATGATGGAAATGAGGGATGTGGTCAGCAAGCTCTGGAATGAGGCAATCTGGTGTTGCAGGGATGTGTGATGGGTCCTGGCCTAGGGGGTGGGGCAGGTATCCGCCCTACAGGGGGCTACCTGGTTGGCGGTACTTTGGAGGGGTGGGGGGAGTCATTAGCGGGCACACCCATCCCTCGGGGGGGGAAGAGTGAACGAGGTGGGGGTATTGGAGGCGTGAGTGAAATGGCCGAGGAGAGCCGGGAGGATGCAAGGAGGTTTGTGGAATGGTGAGGAACGGAAGGGGCATGGAGTGGTACAAAAGGGGAGTGTAGAGTGGGTGAAAGGAGTGAAGGATGGTAGAGTGTTGTGGGAAAGTTTTATTCAGATAATGTTTGGTTATTGTTTAATGTTGTGCAGCCTGGTCCTAATAAATGGCCTTTTACGCTAAAGACACGGTGTGGTCTGTTTATTGCACGATGCCGGGCCCCGGGGGAAGCAGAGTCGCAGACTAGTCTTCCCCCGGGGTCATTCGCGCGAGGGTAGGACCAGGTAGGGTCAAGGGGTGGAGTTAGGGGGTGGGTATATGAGCGCAGGGGAGGAAGGCGACTTCCTCTTCCTGCGCTCGGCACCATCGGGAGGGTTTAGCAAAGGCCACCCACCCACCCTGCAGTTGAGGGTTGGGGTTCGGGGTTGGCTAAAGCGTGCCAGTTTAGGACAGGCTGCGGGGGTGGCAGTACTTTGGAGGGGTGGGGGGAGTCATTAGCGGGCACACCCATCCCTCGGGGGGGGGGGGGGAAGAGTGAACGAGATGGGGGTATTGGAGGCGTGAGTGAAATGGCCGAGGAGAGCCGGGAGGATGCAAGGAGGTTTGTGGAATGGTGAGGAACGGAAGGGGCATGGAGTGGTACAAAAGGGGAGTGTGGAGTGGGTGAAAGGAGTGAAGGATGGTAGAGTGTTGTGGGAAAGTTTTATTCAGATAATGTTTGGTTATTGTTTAATGTTGTGCAGCCTGGTCCTAATAAATGGCCTTTTACGCTAAAGACACGGTGTGGTCTGTTTATTGCGCGATTAGCAATAAAAGCGGAATGAAATAGTGGTGAGACCCTCGCAGTGGAAAAACAGAGTGAAATATTGTTGTCCGCCCCGGGATCACTGCGATGACAACTGAGAGCCGGGTGTGCAGGAAGCGCCATCTTGGGCGTGCAAAACGGCGAAAGGGAGACACCATGTCCGCAGCGATCTGAGGACCATCGCCACCCTTCCCCGGTGCATTGACGAGCGGAGACCGGGTCAAGGACCAAGAAGGTGTCTGATGCCGGTGGGGAGCCCCCTGTACGCTCCGAAGGCAGGAGATTGCGACCCTGCCCCTGCCCCTGCCTGCACTGACTGGGCCTGACCGGCCCCTGGGCCTTCCCCTACCACAATAGTGTGGGTAGCAGACCATCGCCCCCCTCCGAAGCCCCGTGGGGTGAGGTCTGGGGTCGATGGGACCTGGGAGAACTGGAGGCTAAGAAGAAGCCCAGATGTCAATCCCGAGGGTACAAAGAGCAACCCGGCTGCTGCAAACAGAGACCCCCAACAGCGCACCTGGGCAGAAGGTCGCAGGCTACCCCCTACCTGCAAAGGAGACGACCGCCCAGCCCCCTGGCCTTTCTCCACTGCACAGGCATTGGACTTCCAGGCCCCCGACGCTGTGGTGACAGGCAGGGCCGGCTTTAGGGCGGTGCGACCGGTGCCACCGCACCGGGTGCTGACTTTCTGGGGGCGCCATGTTTGAAAGTTTATTATGCTTTTGAAGCACCTGCTGCAGCGTTTCTTTCCCCCGGCAATTACCAGGCATCACATTAGTGTCAAGATAACTCCTGTGATTAATTATCTTCCTGGAGAGAGATCAGTGTTTTGGAAAGTTGAAGTTTTGACTTTGGTGAAGTTAGTGCAGAGGGTTAATATAATAATAATAATAATAATACTGATATTTGTAGAGCGCGAAACAGCTACCTCACGAGGAGGTGTCCCGGCGCTATAGACCGCTGGGGAACCCGTCCTGGCTATCCCTGTGAGATGGTCCCTCATGGATATCTCCAAGGTGAAACCAGGCATCCCCGGCGTCTGTGGGGGGCCGTTGTAGAGATGAGGCAAGCTTAATGCCCAGAGTTGCCGAGTGTGTTCCTGGTTAGAGTAGGTACCGAGGCGAGAATTATCAAATCCGTTTTGACCCTGGTCCACGACCCTGCCGCGTCGGGAATTGAACCCTGGTCCCTGGCCAATTCTCTGCTTACGGGTCTGCCGCCTCTAACCAGTGAGCCACACCTCTCTACAATATGCCTGCTGCAAAGAACGTGTACCAAGTAGATTACAGAGTGCGTATGATGTAAACAGATCAGCAGGTTACTGCTTTCAAAAGAGACATCTTTTTGTTACTTGCAATTTATAACTTAAAGTCCTAATATAGAAAAGCGAGCTATTAATTTGCATCCTAGAACTGCATACACACTGCAAAGTATACATTATTAAGACATTGATTAATGTTGCAAAAAGGGTTAATTTGGCTAGAAATCGATTCTTATTATTAAAGAAAACTCCCAACTATGCTGTTTGTTTTTCGACACCGAGTTTGTGCTTCTCCACACCAAGCACTCTTAAACTATACTGCCTACCAGTATGGATGACATGTGACCACTACACTTTTAGTCCTTTTGCTTATGTAACATTTCCTATACACTGATTTACACACGTATGATTGATTGTCTCTGTGTAATGTGTGTGTGTGATGCAAAGTGCTCGGACACACTACAATGGTATGAGTGGCGCTATATAACTAATTCAATGCATCTGAGAGAATGTGGTTATGGAGACTTGGTCACTGTTAAAGGGTGCTAGTGAGAGAATCCGTGGTGGAGGTGGTCATTGGGGGGGCGCCATCAAACATTGTCGCACAGGGCGCCACCAGCACTAAAGCCGGCCCTGGTGACAGGGTCAACAGACCTGGCAGTGCCGGAGGCACCCGCGCCGAGCCAAGCTGGATCGCGGCATAATTGATGGAAAGTGACTGGACCCCGGAGTGACTGGACTAGGGCCCAGATAAATACGCCAGGAGGAGGCTCCCAGAGGAGGGGGCTCGGTGATCGCAGCGTGAAGGCCGGGCAGGCATAGATACAGGAAAAATCAATATAAAAATTACCTAGGTTGGCAAGCATCTCCACATAGTGGGACACAAGTTTGGTGCAGCAAATATTCAGGAGTGGTCCTGTCCAGGAGAGCTACACTCTTAACCTGACAGCCATACCTACCCAAAATGTAAACAGGTCATGGCCAGGGGGCTGATAAAGACACTGGAAGCATATAAGGGGACTGAGTGCTGTGGACAAACCTCAAACCACAGATAAGCACGAAGTGGAGAGCCAGAAACCAGCTTAAAATAACTTTTATATGTTACACTCCAGCAGCTTAAACATTCAGTAGAATAGAATACTGTTGTCTCACACCCGAGTTATCAGCAGTGACGAAGGGAGTGTCCTACCTTCCCAGATACTTGTCCGATCACGCCCCACTGTTAGTAACATTGAAGAGTGGAGAGGGCCAACGGCCATCCAGCTGTGGCGGCTCAGGACCGAAATGCTTACAGACCCAACTTATGCTGCAGTGGTACCAGAGGCCTTAACCCACTATTTTGAAGAAAACTGGGGATCAACAGCCAATAGATCAACTGAGTGGGAAGCCATGAAGGTGGCCATAAGAGGGGTGTGTATGAGAACCACATATGGGGTGAGACAACAACTAGCAAGAGATATAAAAGCACAAGAACAGCTCAAGAAGCTAGAGGACACCATACACACGTCGCCATTACATATGGCCGAATGGAACCGAATCTGTAGGGAAGTCCTTGAATCGTGGTCTAGACTAGAATAATTTACACACACAGCATACAGGCAATGACTACACCTATATTGCAACTTCAAAACAAAAACGGGGACACAATTTGGATACAAAAGGCGATTCTACAAGAATTCGCACTACACTGAAAGTCAACATGCACAAGTAATCTCCACGCACCCCAGCATGTACTGCGGGACTTCCTGAATAAAAGAGAATTGCCCACACCAGAGAGAACTGACTCGTAAGTGCTTGAGGCGCCGATCTCAAAAGAAGAAATACTAGCAGCCATTAAAAAGTTTTAAAAAGAGAAGTGCCCTGGCAGTGAGGGGCTACCTGCGGAGTTCTATCAGCGATTTGCCCCGCTGATAGCAGACTGCTTACTGGAAGTATTTAATGATGGCCTGACAAGAAGAGCTTTACCAACAACAATGCAGGAGGCGGTGGTAACTAAGATCCTTAAACCAGACAAAAAAAAACTATTCCCAAACTCATACAGACCGATACCCCTGTTAAATTTAGATGCCAAGATACTGATTGGGATTCTGGCGACCAGATTACTGCCCTATATGCCCCAATTTATCCACCCTGACCAAACCGGTTTTATTCCTCTGTGTAATACCACACATAACCTGCGTATATTAGCACATATATGGCATGCTCCAAGCATAAAAGAATAATGCTGTGCATTGGCATTATTAGACATCTAACAGGCATTCAAATCAGTTGAATGGGATTATGTCTGGGCCATCCTCGAAAAATTGAGGTTGGGACCGGAATATATACAATGGATATAAATTCTATATATCAACCCAACGGCCAGAGTGAGATTGCAAGCCCAAGAGTCAGAACGATTCACGCTAATGAGAGGCACCCGACAGGGTTGCTCCTTATCCCCACTTATCTTTGCCATTGCGATGGAACCCCTGGCGGTTATACTAAGGGAGAAAATCTGACAATCGAGAATTAATTTAGGTGACACTAATCATGTAGTCTCAATGTACACAGACGACACGCTATTATACATTCAACAACCAGATGCAGTAATGTATGGAATGTCATTGAGAAACATTGGGAATCTATGAGTATGTCACTTAATGTGTTTCTTTGTTGGCTGAATTGTTTAATAAAAAGAAACAAAAAATAAAAAAACAACAAGACGCAGCAGTTCCGGCTCTCCTTTCAGAATTTGAGAAATTTGGAGTGTTATCGGGCCTTCATCTTAACCCAGGGAAATCTAAACTGTTCCCTATTGAAAACCTGGTCGGGAAAACAGACATTGCTTTGCCTAAAGTGGGGATGAAGTGGGTGTTGGAAGGAGTTCAAATTATGGGGATCAGATTACAACACACACACACAGCCTATTTAGATGTTAATATAGGGAGAACAATAGAAGGTAAAGGCAACTCTTTTACATTCTGGAAGGGTTTTCCTCTCTCCCTATGGGTAGAGTTGCATTAATAAAAATGGTCATTTTACCAAGGTGCTTATACACCCTTCAGAACTCCCTATAGAGAATCACGCACCAATACTTTGTACAGTTAGAACGCCTCCTGGTATACCTGCTGTGGGGGGACAAGAGGAAATAGGTAAAACTCGATACTCTTCAGCAAAAATGGGGGGCAGGGGGGATGGAGGTTCCATGTCTAGAGTTATATTACAGGGCCACACAACTACAACACGCAGTATATTGGATGGATGAACACAACAATTGGGAAAAACAACTGTTAGCAGGCACATATGGAAGAGCTACCCCGCCAGAACTCCTCATGATGGGGGCTGGCGTACCCGATTCCTACCCCCATATCATAAGGCATGTAGTGGAGATTTGGTAAACAGCAGTACAGAAAGTTGTTAGACATGCACCTTATGCCCCTGATGCGCCGTTATGGGTGGTGAAACCCTGCAAAAAGATAACAGAAGCTATTTCTATTAAAAAATGGGTGGAGGGAGGGTGTCAAACAATGGGAGATTTATGCAGCAACAAACAATTCCTAACGAGGGAGGAAGCCGAGAACATATTTATAGTAAGAAAAGGACAATCTTTACAATATACAAAAATCTCGGCAGTGGCCTGGGAAATTTGGTCCAAATTCCCGCAGGAACCGCCTATCACGTCGGTTGTGCAGGCAATAATTTGTCTAGACAGAGGCCGTGGATTGGTCTCACCTATATATAAGGACTCAGAGATGATATACCCCAAAAACTTCTTTCAATTCAGGCAACATGGGGTGGTACGATAGATGAATCTCTATTAGACAGAGAATGGGGGAAAATACAAGAGGGAGTTAAACGATTAGCTCAAACGCGAGGTTTAAACGTATACAATGTAACGTTATAAACCAAGCATATCTCACACCACGAACACTTTATAAAATATACCCAGATTGCACAAATCAATGCCCTAGATGTAGATAACCAGATGCGCATTTTATTCATATGAAGGTAGTAGATTGTCTGCAAACCGTCACAGGCTGGAAGATACCAACCACTATAAAAGTTGTAATACTGGGACTGCTCCAGTCACCCAAAGCTAAAAGGTTCAGTAGAAAGTTTATCCTACTAGGGTTAGTGTTAGCAAAGAGAAGAATTGCAATAAGATGGTTTTGCCTGGTACCCCCCACAATCACGGAATGGTTCAAAGACCTGAGCGAATGGGCAACTGCAGAATTAGTTTAAATGAAGAAGGTTAGACAGGATGATAAGCTAGAAAAAGATGCCAGGGCATGGATCCTCATGATGGCAGATGTCAATAACCCACTACCCCAGACGAGGAACTAATGGAGAAAAGATTGAAAGAGATAGACACGGAGGGCAAGGCCAGTTGATGGGAAGTTAGAGACTGTAAGATGTATATTCATGTAACTGTGGAAAATGTGATATGATCCTTTATACCCAGAGAATTTGGCACGACAAAGGGGGTGGGTGGGGTAGTGTTGTCTGGTTGCTAAAATTGCATGAACAGAATGGGAGTTACAGGCCTCATAATGAGAGCTCAAACGTAAAAATGATGCGAAATAGGAAGGACGTATAAGAGCCCAAGATGATGTAAATATCAGATGATGTGATAAATGTATAATGATTTTTGAAACCATGCAAAATGCCAATAAAAATTTAATTTTAAAAAAAAAGTCCTGACTTTAAAAAACTATAAGGTCATTGGTTGAAAAGCCAAGTTTTAAGCTGTTTCCTGAAAACCAAAAATTATTATGCTGTTTTCAATTCAAACCGCAGAGGATTCCATTGTGGAGCCGTGGATCTAAGAAAGCTTCTCCCACCCCAATAGGCACGTTTGAAGTTTGCAACCTTTAAGAACCTATCTGTGCTGGAGTGGATGGTTCTGTCAGGTATACCATTTAAAGTTTTTCTTGAAGTAAGATGGAGCGTTCCCCTACAATGACTTGTAGGCTAGACAGAGTGCCTTGAAGGTGAAACGATGGCTAACCGGAAGCCAATGAAGTTGCCTAATGTCTAATTTCGCTGACTGTGATTTGGGGATTTTTTTTAGTATCGTGCAGCAGCATTTTGAAGAATTTGTAATTTTTTTATTGGCCCTTTTGGAAGGTCTCCATACATACCATTGCAGTATTCCAGTCGTGCTAGAACTAAGGCAATGACTATAGATTTCAAGATTCTAAGTAAGTAGCAAGAGGTGAAGGTGACATTGCTAACTTGGTCTTTATATTTCAAATCCCTCTCCATCAATATCCCTAAATTATTTACTTTTGAAGTTGGCTTCAGGGGAGTGCCCAATTCAGACAGCCACCAGTCCGGAGACCAAAAGGACAAATCATTGCCAAATAGGATGACCTCTGTTTTTGTAGAAGTTAATTTCAGGCAATTACAATCCATCCTATTTGTGTGTCATCAGCGTATGACTCCAATGACAAGCCAAAAGATCAGGAAGGTAAGAGATGTGACAAAGATTAAAAAAGTGGGGGATAGAAGTAGCCTGTGGGACCCCACAAGGTAGAGAGTAAGGGTCTGAATTAAATTCGCCCAGCGACACCACTTGACGGCGTCCCACAAGGAAAGATTTGAATAGGGTCAGAGCCATGTCCCCAATCCCGAAATGCTGCATACGGTCAACCTTATATCTTGTGGTTGACCGTATCAAAAGCGGATGACAGATCCAGCAGGATAAGGACTGCACTACCCTCTCTGTCCAGGGACACTCTAACCTCCTGCTGTAATCAAAGCAGTTTCAGTACTGCTATTTTATCCAAAACCAAACTGCGCTTCATCTGAAAGATGATTATTCTCAATAAAAGAGGCAAGTTGAAGATTCATATTTTTTTCTACCAGTTTGGCTGGGTATGGAAGTTGAGATATGGGTCGATGACTGTTGGGATCCGGGATATTAAAATTGGGCTTCTTTAAGAGAGGAAGCACTGATGCTGACTTCCAAGAGGTAGGAAAGATACATGGTGGAAAAGATGATCGACAGATGACGTGCTATGACCTCCGGAATGAAGTGTACAATCTTCGGAGGCATTGGTCATGAAGGGATGCTGCTTTAATATTTGGAAAAAGTTCTTTAATATGTTTTGCTGGGGGGCTACAAAGTGTCCAAAACTGACAGGCTTGGTTCTTAATTCTTGGCATGTATCATTGGAACAACCACTTGAAAAGTTTTTTTAAATGTTCATTATTTTTTTACTTTTTCCTGGAAGAAGCAAGCTAACGAATCACAGAAATCTTGGTTATTGACTGCTATATTGTTTACCTTATGAGTGATCAGTTTTTTTATAGTTTAAAAGAGGGTTTTATTCGAGTCATGTGCTATTTGTTCTGTGTAGTATTTAGACTTCGCGCAAAGATAGATTTTTGTATACCTTCCTATGCAGATTTAATATTTCTCCCTCTCCTCTACTTAAATTCCGTACGCCATTTGCACTTTTGTCTTCTACAGTCCTGTTAAGTGGCTCTAAGTGGTTCGTCAAACCAGGGCTGAGGCATCATTTTTTTGTTATTGCCCGGACACTTGATTGGGAGAATGTCATTAAGGGCAGAGCTGATCAAGTTGGAGTAATCTCCTGCGATCTTATCTAAGTTAGTGTCTATTGAGAGAAGTTATGGAGCTAATAAATAGTCCAAATCAGTAGTTTGAATTTTGTGCCAAGCAGTCTTGGGCACTACTGGCTTAGAAACAAAATTGCACAATTCAAGTGGATGGCTCAACAGTTTCCGCTCCGCGACCTGCACAAAGTCAGAAATATTTTCAAAGCCTTAAGATCAAGGCTGAAATCAGCATCTGCATGCTTGAGCAAAAGCTCCTTCGGCAGCATCATCACCATCGCCTCAGAAGCCCAGCGTGTGACTTCAGATGTCAAACGTCTGATGGTAGTGAGAGGGTGGAGCTAGGGGAAGCTGGTGCTACAGACGTCAGCAGCAGGACATGAGGCTGTCTATCTCCCTCACAGAGAAGACAGGCCTCGGGTACCCACACTGTCCTTGTCTAGTCCAGAGTCACTAGGATGACTTGGGCAAGGTCACTCCTGATCTTATTCAGAAGTCGTGCAGGAGGCAGGAAGGGGTACAAGAATCCAGTGCACCACTCTAGCCGTAAGGCATCTCCAACCAGGAGTATTTGCAGGAACTCCAATGTGCAAACGTTTTACCAAAGTGTGTTCTCAAAAGATGCGACAAAATATAGCTATGGTCTCTCCAATGTCTGGAGATGCCATGTGCCACATCGGGATGCAAATGCCATTCGCGATCCGCCTGGCACCGGCAGCTGAACTCATTCACCCTAGCATTCAAGGATTACAATCACAGATATGACACGACTCCCCAGCCAACTCCAGATGCACAGTGCCCCTAGGCAATGGAGACAGAACCCCACCTTGCACTGCTTGTTGCAGTACAACATGGCAGTGGTGTTGTCACCTAATATAGTCAACCATCAGGATGTGGGAGGCTAACAGGCCATGAAGTCTCAGAGCTGCTCTCATCGAGATCCAGGACCGAGGTTGAAACATCAGGATCATAGTCTGAATGTCCTGGACTTGATGCAATGGAGTGACGCCCCGGAAATACACAGTATCCAAGTCAGCTCCTGAAAAAGGAAGCCTCTTAAAAGAAATCACGTGTGACTTCTGCTCATTGATCAAACCACAGTGATGCAACAAGCCACCATGAACAGCCAGTCCTAGAGGTAGCAAAAAATCTCCGACGATGGGTAGCAACCACTGCCATCACTTTTCATGAGCACTAGTGAAGCGCTGGTGAGGCCGAAGGGGAGCATTGCAAACTGAAAACACTCTTGGCCAACCCTGAACCGCAGATAAAATCTGTGAGACTTCGGGATGGGTACATGAAAATACGACACCAGCAGGTCCAAGGATACCATGCAATCACGTGGCTCCAGAGCAGACAGAACCTGGGCCAGTGTAAACACTTTGAATTTGTCTCTGGTAGCAAGGCATTTAGAGGACAAAGATGTATGGCGGATTGAAGCTCTCTGTCCTCCTTCAACGTGAAGAAATAGCAAACGTAATATCCCATGTAATAACCCATACCTATTTCCGAGTCTGGAATCCTCTTGGTGTCTCCTTGGGAGAGTAAAGCTCACACCTCTTGCATGAGTTGGGCAGGGTATCCTGCAAACCATGAAGGGTCCCTTAAATCTGAACATAGGACTTAGGACAAAAGTGAGGTGACAAATACCCCAGTGGCAAAGCAACATCGGCTACCAAAAAAAGAAACAGCTGTGTCCTGCTCAGAGGAGACAAGGAGTTAGATTTTCAGAAAAATGGCTAAAGTGGCCATTCAGAGATAGGAAGAGCAGAGGCGCTACTGTAATATCAGTGGTGTTCCAGTTCTGACAAATGTCTTGTTTCTCTGCTCTTTTTAGAGTCTGAAGAAGCATTGGCTATGCTGGAGCCAAACCTTGTTCTGATGGCCCATCTGCCATTTGGCAACCAGCTTACAGAAGCACTTGCCTTGGCCTATTTAGGGTAGCAAGGCATCACTTGCGTTTCCTACCCAGAACCATCAGGCATAACATACTTTGTCTTAAGTACATGAAAAGTGCAATGGCATCAAAATACAAGGAGAAAACTCCCTGCGCTTCAGAGCCACTGTTTTTATTTTTTGGAAAATGACTCCCCATTTGTGAGATTATTTTTAGGGAAAAAAACTTTTCAGAGTGGGAGCATCACACATGGCATTTATGCAACAAAGGATCAGTGCTCTACTAAAGCCACAGAGACTCCCCCCCCCCCCCAGGCAGGTGGGGAATCTCAAAATATAATTTGCTTTCATTCACCAGTTACCTCCAAAAGGTATCTGAAAGCACCTCTAAATGGCAAGGTAAATTGTTTGACCAGTATGACCCACAATGTGCAAACTACCCCCATCATGTTCGGCCTGATATTGCATCCAGGTCATGGTCTACCAAGCAGGTTGACTCCAATTTTCTCTTTAGGTACTTTTTGCTTAAAACTTCCTACTCATGTCATGATATACAATGCGGACTTTCAAGGCTTGTTTGCCAGGAAACAAAGTCCAGAACTGGACAATTTGCTGCTTCCTGGTGCACTCCTCAGTGTGTTAGATTAGCAATAGGTTTTGAGGGAACTTGAGAGAAAATTACCACGGATGGTTCACAATATGATATGGTCTTTTACATCACCTTCCATGACAGAAACCAGCAGGAAAAATGAGTGACCCTCATGCTGCCCCTCAACATGGTGGGATATCTATCACTGTGACCCTGCCTATTCGTTTTACAGCCAACATCCAGCTGGGTCTGGGCTTACCTTGGCAGAGCCAGCAAATGCTCTAGCGATGGTAACCCAGCAGTTCCCCTGACCATAAATAACAAAGCAGATTAGGAGGAGAGGAGTAAAAGCTGATTTATGGTGTTCCTCTTGCTCTGACAAACCCTAAATGAGGTCCAGTGTTATTCATTTTAAGTTTCTATTGTTTCAAGTTCATTTTACAATAATCTCAGGCCTCTTAAATCAGAAAACCCTGGTCTAAACTCTTCTCTTTTTTAAATTTATTTATAGAAGTGACACTTATCCCACCTTCCTTAACTAATACTTTTTTCTGTTTCTTTTCTTTACCATTCCCCATAATATTCCAAGCCCTTTCGGTTACAGTTTACCATAACCCTTAGTACTTAATCTTTCCTACTTGATTTTTTTCTTCCAAAGTTTTTTATGCCCCCCATTTATTTATCCCTAGATGTTTTTATCTCATGGTTATTAAAGTGAGATACCCAGCAAACAATTTACTTACCCTCGATAATGCTTTTTTCTGTGTACAGTCTCTGACTGCAGATGTGTCACCTTAAAATATTCCCCAGTCTAGAAAATCTTGAGCAGTACCTCTGCATGCTGGTTTTGGCATTGATCGGCTCTGGCATCTGTCTGTGACATTAGAAACTAGGCTTAAAACATGTAGGTTAGGGGACAGTTCCCCAGCACAGTGGGAGCAATTTTCTCAAACAAGTTTTGACAAAAAGTCAAAAAGGAGGTTAAAAAAATAACAGTGACAGCACTCCAGATCCTCGCTGTTGGTGCTGGACGAAAGGAACTAATGCCAGCATGCCTTAGTATCGCCTCTATAGGTAGCTTGCACATCCTTTCCAACTCGAACAGCGCCGATCCGATCGAAGCCTGCTACCGGCACACAGAGGTACTGCTCAAGATTTTCCAAATCCAGTATACTGCCTGGGTAATATTTTAAGGTGAGGAATATGCGGTTAGAAGTCTCTATCAGAAAGTGTCACTTATCTGCTTCAGTCACCCTTCCTTCCTCATGCAGCCAAAGGTTTACCCCTGTCCCATACCATCCTTTCATTTGGAGCTTGAAGGTAAATGATGCACAGATTATTCTAAGGCTCAAAATTAATGAAAACACTTTGGCATCCACCATCCCTCATGACCTCTCACATTCATAAATTAGTATCTCAATAATAATCAGTACACACTGGACAAGAACAATGCACATAAAGGTTGATGCAGATAGTAGTAGCATACAACCATTCAAAGTGAATTAAGTGAGTGAGCTAATAACTCAGCAGGCACTGCGGTACAAGAAATTCCTCATTTTGGGGGACCTCAACTTTCATTTCGAGGACCCCAATTGTAAGGAGGCACAGGGAGTAGTAGATAGATTTAAATGTTTAGCACTGAAACTTCAATCTACATCTCCGTCACACCAACTAGGACATCTTCTGGATCCTGTTTTTGCTAACTGGGAGGGGATTATAGTTGCAAAACCGATTCAAATAACATGGTCAGATCACTTCATCATCCCTATTGAGATAGCAATTGACCAACAGAAAGATAGACCTATTAAACCTAAGTTCCAAAAACGCAGAGATTGGAGAAAGTTTACGCCGGATGATTTTAAAGCCGCCCTATTAAATGATTCTCCTCCGCGCAGTAATACTTTGCTTCAGGCATGGAAGGACTATGAGACATGGATGTCTAGGGCTCTTGATTCTGTAGCACCATGGACATCCAAGCCACCAACTAGAAAAATCAAAACTGCCCCCTGGTTCTCTAAAGATCTGATAGTAGCAAAGGCCAAATGTAAAAACTTGGAACGCAGCTGGAGGAAAAATTATTCTCTAGAAGACATGCTGAACTATAAAAGAGAATTAAAAATATACCACAAATTAATAAGAGCAGCCAAAAGCGCTCACTTTAAGAAACGGATTGAACTGGCAAAAAACCCCACTAAAGAACTTTTCTCCATCTATAAAGAACTTACTGTTCCCATCAGATTAGTGGCCCAAGATACCTACTCTAATGAGTTATGTGATAATATTGCGGACTTTTTTGTGAAGAAGGTAGACTTAATACATACCACATTCACTAACAACTTGCCAAATAAACGCATAACAATGAGAACTGATTATGTCTCACAACCCCTTTTGACAAGTTTTAAAGTCCCTGAAAGGCAGGATTTGCTCACTATTTTAAATAGCATCCAGTCGGGTTCCCCACTTGATGTGATCTCTCCCAAGCGATGTAAGGGTGTCCTAGAAGGCATGGTTGATCAGATCCAACACCTTATCACACTTTCTCTTCAGGAGTGCTATGTGCCTGATGTATGGAAAAGGGCTCAAGTAATTCCTCTGAAGAAAAAAGCTGCAATGCCCATTTCCCAACTACAGAATCTCCGCCCTATCTCTCTCCTCCCGTTCTGTGCGAAAGTGCTGGAGAAGGTAGTTAATATACAAATCATGAAATTTGTGGAGGAAAACTCTCTTCTCCATCCAACACAGTCAGGTTTTAGAGCAGGCCATTCCACAGAATCAGCGGTTCTTTTTTCCACTGAGTGTCTGAGACAACTAGTTGATGAGGGGCAGACGGCAGCGTTGGTTTTATTAGATCTTAGTGCAGCCTTTGACACTGTGCTGCACTCAACGCTGCTGTCTCGCCTCTCAGACATGGGAGTGAAGGGGTCTGCACGGGAATGGATTGAATCCTTTTTGGAAAACAGGAGCTTCCAGGTGCACTGTCCCCCTTATAAATCGTCCCTCAGAAAGCTCAGACATGGAGTTCCTCAGGGTTCCAGTCTGAGCCCTACATTGTTCAATCTCTACATGGAGCCGTTAGCTCATATTGTGGAATCCTTTGGAGTGGGTATTGTCACTTATGCTGACGATACCCAATTAATAATTAAACTCACCCACAATCAGGCAGAGGCGGCCACCAACTTCTCCAATTGCATGCTCTCCGTGGCAGGGTGGATGAATGACAACTGTCTGCGCCTCAATGGCGACAAAACTGAAGTTTTAGTGATAGGTAAATCCCCCTCCGCTTGGTCGCACGCCTGGTGGCCCACGGAATTAGGGGTAGCTCCCCTCCCGGTGGAGTCTGTTAGAAACCTAGGGATTATGCTGGATTCAGAGTTTTCCTTTAAGCAGCAGATTAGTAATATCACGAGCAAATGCTTTGGATTACTCAAAACACTCCGTAAAGTTCTCGATCTTCTTCCCATCAGTGCTAGAAAAACACTCATTCATGCCTTAGTCACTCCACATCTGGACTATGGCAATGCTCTCCTTCTGGGTCTCAGTAAAAAAGGTATTCACCAACTTCAATGTGTGCAAAATGCTGCTGCACGCATGGTGTTAAACCTCCCACGTAGAGCATCAGGTAAAATGGCACGGTTTGAACTCCACTGGCTCCCTATTGAGGAGCGAATCAGGTTCAAGGCTCTCTGTTTTGCTCATCGTATCGCCCATGAAAAAGGTCCTGGATATTTGCGCAACCTTCTAATGCTCCACCGTCCCATCCGCAACCTTAGATCTGCTGGAGCAATGTTGTTCCAACTTCCCCGCGTTCGCAAGGCCAAGATTGGAGGCGCTTCCTTTAGATTTCTAGCCAGCAAATATTGGAATAAGCTTCCTCTTGATCTACGCATGGAACCCTCTGAAGCAAGATTCAGATTAAAATTGAAAACTCATTTATTTCCACGTAAATGATCGCCTTCTTTTTCAGGACCCAGGCATGCCCTGGACTTTGGCCTTCAGGGAGGAGTGGCACTTGTTAGCGCGGGGACACACTATGCTAGTGTAACCAGGCGCTTTAGAAATGGTTTTATTATTATTATTATTATTAGTGGATTAACAGTGCATAAAAGAACAAACATTTATATGGGATTAGAATCATTAGTAGCTAAAGTATTGGGGTTTGGTTAATGGAAATGTATGCATGCTAATGAATATCATTCATTCCGGAGTACTCTGAAAGTGGTCTACTTGGTATTACAAAACCTTCATCCGCCTTGTCTGTCGTTAAGTTGTACTGATCCCATCTCTTCAATTCCATCTACTTGCTTGTTGTTGCTGAGTCTCTTCTGCACATTGTCAAATGTCACTTTGATTACATGTAATGTGGTTGAAGTAAACATCATGAAGGGTTTAAATGATTTGACTCCAGCCATAATATCTGTGGGTTCATCATGAACCGGTTTAAAGCTAGCCTGGCTGATGAGGGGTGATGCCCCGAAACCGGTCCCAGGGTGCTTGTTTTCCGGTCCAGGGCGGACCTGGCCTGGCAGTTCGGGCTGAACTGTTCCCATGGGGGACAGGGTCAAGGCTGATTTCCATATGGCAGGGTCCAAACTGGAATGGCTTGGCGAGCAATATAATGATGGATTAAACCCAGATCTGTGACTGGGGGTGAATTTGACAATGTTCAACATTCCAGCCATCATATTTTTGTATTTCTTTTTCAGCAAAGTGGGAAGGGTATGCCCAGGCGTGGGTCCTATGCTGGCTATGCCACCAGTTAAAGCGCTACAACAAACAAATGATGGACGGAATGCTGACAATGCAGACATTCTCCCCCAGTCAAGAGATCTGGGTTAAATCCATCGTTCTTTTGCCCACTACGCCACCCCAGTTCAGACATGGCCATATGCAAATCAGTCTTGACCCTGTGCCTCATGGGAACAGTCCAGCCCGAACTGCCAAGCCATGTCTTCCCTGGACCGGAATCAAGCATCCTAGGACCGGTTTCTGGCTATCAGCCGTCATCAGCCAGGATAGCTTGACTCCAGTGGCGTAGTGAGCACGGGACCCACGTCTGGGCATACCCATCCCACTTAGGGCGAAAAGCGCTACAACAAACAAATGATGGATGGAATGCTGACAATGCAGACATTCTCCCCCAGTCAAGAGATCTGGGTTAAATCCATCGTTCTTTTGCCCACTACGCCACCCCAGTTCAGACATAGCCATATGCAAATCAGTCTTGACCCTGTGCCTCATGGGAACAGTCCAGCCCGAACTGCCAAGCCATGTCTTCCCTGGACCGGAATCAAGCATCCTAGGACCGGTTTCTGGCTATCAGCCGTCATCAGCCAGGATAGCTTGACTCCAGTGGCGTAGTGAGCACGGGATCCAAGTCTGGGCATACCCATCCCACTTAGGGCGAAAAGCGCTACAACAAACAAATGATGGACGGAATGCTGACAATGCAGACATTCTCCCCCAGTCAAGAGATCTGGGTTAAATCCATCGTTCTTTTGCCCACTACGCCACCCCAGTTCAGACATGGCCATATGCAAATCAGTCTTGACCCTGTGCCTCATGGGAACAGTCCAGCCCGAACTGCCAAGCCATGTCTTCCCTGGACCGGAATCAAGCATCCTAGGACCGGTTTCTGGCTATCAGCCGTCATCAGCCAGGATAGCTTGACTCCAGTGGCGTAGTGAGCACGGGACCCACGTCTGGGCATACCCATCCCACTTAGGGCGAAAAGCGCTACAACAAACAAATGATGGACGGAATGCTGACAATGCAGACATTCTCCCCCAGTCAAGAGATCTGGGTTAAATCCATTGTTCTTTTGCCCACTACGCCACCCCAGTTCAGACATGGCCATATGCAAATCAGTCTTGACCCTGTGCCTCATGGGAACAGTCCAGCCCGAACTGCCAAGCCATGTCTTCCCTGGACCGGAATCAAGCATCATAGGACCGGTTTCTGGCTATCAGCCGTCATCAGCCAGGATAGCTTGACTCCAGTGGCGTAGTGAGCACGGGACCCACGTCTGGGCATACCCATCCCACTTAGGGCGAAAAGCGCTACAACAAACAAATGATGGACGGAATGCTGACAATGCAGACATTCTCCCCCAGTCAAGAGATCTGGGTTAAATCCATCGTTCTTTTGCCCACTACGCCACCCCAGTTCAGACATGGCCATATGCAAATCAGTCTTGACCCTGTGCCTCATGGGAACAGTCTAGCCCGAACTGCCAAGCCATGTCTCATCAGCTAGCCTAGCTGATGAGGGGTGATGCCCAGAAACTGGTCACAGGGTGTTTGTTTTCCGGTCCAGGCAGGACCTGGCCTGCAGTTCGGGCTGGACAGGTCCCATGGGGTACAGGGTCAAGGCTGATTTGCATATGGCTGGGTCCAAACTGGAATGTGGCAAGCAGGAATAGTGTGGTGAGCAAAACAATGATGCATTAAACCCTGATCTGTGACTGGGGTGAATGTTTGACAATGTTCAACATTCCATCCATTATCTTTTTGTGTTGCATTTTTACCCTAAGTGGGGAGGGTATGCCCAGACATGGGTCTCTTGCTCGCTACGCCACCAGTTTCAAGCTAGCCTGGCTGATGAGGGGTGATGCCTGAATCGGTCCCAGGGTGCTTGTTTTCTGGTCCAGGGAGGACAGGGCCTGGCAGTTTACACTGGACTGTTCCCATGGAGAACATGGTCAAGGCTGATTCGCATATTGCTGGGTCCAAACTGGAATGGCGTGGCAAGCAAAATAACGATGAATTAAACCTAGATCTGTGACTGGGGGTGAAAGTTGGACGGAATGTTGAACATTATCAATCATCTTTTTGTGCTGCACTAACCTGAAAGTGTGACACGTCCTCTGACAAACTAATTTACCACCTGTTCTGGTGCCAAATGGACCCCATGGCAGGAGGTGGCATTCCTGAGGTCTGGGGAGGGGGGGGGGCTCTGTCGCATCCCAAAGGCAGCAGAGGCTTTGAAGCCTCTGGACTCGACATCCTAATTCACTAGCCTTCCTGCTAGAGGAGGTGTGATCAACTTCTGCCAGAGCAGACATTGTTTCTGACCTCTGAGAGCATAGGCTCTCAACGACAGGGGTCAGAAACTTGTCTGTGGTGGCAGACTAGGAGGTACCAGTGAGCCAGCACACTGGAGGACCATTAGGTTTTCAGGGGCCACCTCTAAGGTACCCTCTGGGGCATATCATAATAAATCTAGTACATGCATCAGTGCAGATTTATTAAGACAAGGTGTTTGATACCAAGCACCATTGGTTTCAGTGGATGCATCATGTACCTGGGTAACTCTCAATGGCCAGTGCCCAGTAGATGTCCTTAAGATGGCTGCCTGTTCACCAGCAATATCTAGCAATAGAATTATACATTATCGGGGCAATCTGCTCATGCGGATAAGCCCTCACATATAATATAATGCACCCTCCCTTACGGCTCTAAGGGCCGCTGTAGGGGTGACTTCCACACAGTATATGCAGTGCACCTTGGCATGGCACACAGGTAGATTGCCATGTAGTGTATACAAAATGATTTGCTCCATTTCACGCATCGTGCAATGGCAGTCTGCATGCAGTTTTTGTGTGGATCCCTATGGGAGGCACAACACATGCTGTAGTCCACAGGGCCCTCTTTAGTGCCCATGCCCTGGGCACCAGGGGTGCCATTTACTAAGGTCTTACAGGTGTGCTAAAGTCCTTGCCAATTAAGTTACAATAAAGCAATTTATATTTAGTGGCTCTGGAGCTTGGTTAGCAGGCTTCAGTGCCCTGTCAGAGTCTAAAATCAGCATCTAGTAGTTCGAATGGGGGCAAAACGTGTGGGGGCATCTGCAAAGAAAAGTCCAACTTCCTACAGTTTGTGATTAGGTTGACACAATAAGTATAGAAAACAGCAATGGATAGAATGCTTGAATTAATCTTAGCCACTGGTAGTCACTCGGGTCGCGTCCCAATCCATTATTATTTTGCACAGCATGCCACTTCAGTCTGGGCCCAGTTATATGCAAATCAGTCTTGACCCTGATTGAATAGCAACAGTCCAGCCAGAACTGCCTGGTTTTAACTTATGTTCTATACTATTTCCATTCCATTTTTGCATACTGCTGTTACTACTATGCTGATGCTTAGTTATGGTCTTCTGCTGTTGCTGCATTACTGTTTCTTTTCTGTTGCCATTTTGTTGCTACATTGATACTGTTTTGTGCTTATTTGTGTCTTTAACATTTATTAAAGCCTTTAGTACAGTATGGTGTTTTTTTCCTTTTTCTTTGCTCCTGCTTTTTTCAATTTTCTTTCTTTCCTTCATTTAATTCTTTTGGTCTAAGTTTTTTTTTACTTTCTCTTTCCTCCTCTGTTAGCTTGTTGTCCGCTTTTATTGACAATTTAAATTTGTTATCTTGGCATACTTAGTTTTGTATCCATTGTCTTCCTAAGATCTTGCCTTTCATTGCTCAAAGACGACATGTGCAGGGTAGGCATTGATTGTGCATTTGTTCTGCAATTGCGTTTGTCTGGTTTTAGCATGCTATCTATTGGTCTCTTTGTGTCTTAGAGCAGTGATTGATGATGTAGGTGGGATGGGTCTTTATCCACGTGCCCCACTAGTCAATTGAAGCTGCTGACTTGTGCTAAGTAGAGACAGGATGGACTGAGATATACTTAAAGTAGGTTGTTCCTTAGGCACATCTCTAAGAAAACAGAACACAGCCACTCCAGACCAAATCCAGTATCAACAACTGGAGTCCAAGGGCAGGTACAGATGTGGGAGGAGAGGTGGGCTTAGCAGATGAACAGTGCAGGGACATCAGCATACAGTGAGCCTCTGGTTCTTCTACTTATTAGCCTTGGCTGACCTTCCGCCACTGGCAGCTGGTGAACTAGAGGTGTGAGGTGGAGGGCAGCAGTGGTGCATGTTTTGTTTGTGGTTTATTTGTCCCTGTGGCGACATTTGGCTTCTAGGGAGCAGGCTAATTCTAAGGGGCGGAGCACAACGGATGCCCATCTACAAAGCCCATTATCAGTCGTCACCAAGCAGAAATACTACAGAAAAGAAAGTTATGCGTATAAGTGAGTGGGTACAGCACCAGCGTAGCTATGTCAAATTAATTTTCAATTAACACAAAAGTCTATTAGAGCTATGATATTCGATAACCGGACATAAGACTACTCACCTTCGGTGCCATGCATTACCTTTATTTTAAATTACACTGCCCAAAACCCCGGACACAGTGAAGCTCTACACCAATGCAGCCACTTATTACGCGTTTCATTTTAATGGAAATACAAATGCATACTTTTTATTTTTGTTACTTTAGGTTTTATCATTTTGATATGTCTTTATTATGAAACTGAGACGAGCGGCTGTGTCACCAACAATGTTCCATCACTTGCAAATCTTTTCCGGGGCCAGCAGGGCACAAACACAGCCACCTTTGGTAAGCTCTAGGTTTCCCAGCTGCTCCAGGATAGGGCCATGGCAGGAACCGTGCTACGAAACGCTCCCCCACAGGAAGAAGGTGTGCTATCAGTCCACAAATAAGTAGGCTGCAACATGTGAGCATGTCAATCACTGGAGGGTAACTGTTCCTATAAATGATCGTTAGTCCATTCGGCAGCATGAAGTATGGGTGAAGAGGTGCCTATCTTTCTTTATGGTTGAAGGATGGATAAACGGGAATTCCTCCTAATTCGAGAGTTGCCATCACGCACTGTTGGACCTGGCCCTTTTGGCTGGTTCACCCCTAAACTTTTTGCATTTATCCTGGCCTTTTTCCCTATGTAGTGTTAGTAGTTTTAGGCCTCTAGGCACTTTAGCACTGTATCCCAGTGTAAAGTGCGTGCGCTCTGTGTTACATGTAGTGAGACTGGCCTGCCCTCCCATAGGAATGCATGGGGGATATGTGTGTCCATGGTAGTTCCTGATGTGAGAGGAGTGCAGGGGCGAGTTTGGTATGTGCGAACTCGTGAGAATAAATGGTGCGCGCAGATTTATTGTGACTGGTGGAGAAGTGCCACTTCTAGAAGTTGGCATGTCTGTATGCTGTGTGATGTGAATTGCCTGTCTGGCTTGTGATTGACAGGAGCTGAGAGGGCTGGGGAATTCCAGGAGCCAGGGTGAGTCTGCCTGGTGGTGAATGGAGAGATCTGCATGTAGATGGGAGGGAAGAGTTGCACCTGGGACCTGAATGGGGCTGGGCCTTCCCTTCACAATGCTGGCTCCACCTCCTGTGGTGCGTCTGTTGTCCCTGGCCTGTCTTGTGAATAGAGAGGGGAGCTGGGCAAAAGAAAGTGATCCTGAACCAGTTGTATCTGGTTCTCCCCTTGCCCTAAAGTTGCAGAACAAAGGAAAATGCTGTATAAAAGAAGGGGCTGTGACCCCATGAAAATGTTCTTGTTTGTGACTTGAAACTACCAGGGGCGTGCTGCTGCTGGGGCCCAGGGGAAGGTTTGCCTCCCTGGGCCCTGCCCAGCCCCTGGATGCCTGGAAGACTTCTTCCTGGGACCCTTATGCTTTGCCTTGATATTTCCAGGACCCAGGACCTCTTTCTGCCACCAGCGCCCTGGGAGCGCTATCTTTTAATGATTTGTCCAGCAGGAAGAGAGCGTGGGCATCGCAGCACGAAGCTGCCACCTGTTTTGAGGGAATGCCAACGTAGGGATTCCCCTGTGCTTTGTCCAAAACCGAGCGGGTGCCTAATTGCGGGAGCCTACCCCGCTTATTGTTGTATCTACATGCGAGTGCTCACCCCGCTTATTTAATTATTTTTGTGCGCGGGTGCCAACCCCGCGACTTCGCCCGTAATTAAAGCGGGTGCCCACCCCGCTGCATATTTTTTATCTCAAGGGAGCCTACCCCTCGTTTGCCGCCGATAAAGAAGAATCACTGCCGCGGCCCGAGACGCTTTTGAAACGTTGCCGGGCCGCTGCAAATGTGACCCAGAAGTCAGGCAACCTGAATGGGACGTGGGCGTGGCCTCGTGAGGCCTGGAGGGAAGTCCTGAGGAAGCCAGGGTCTGCGGAAGTCCGGAGCTCCCGTGTGTGGAGAGAGCCCCGCCCGCACTGCTGAAGAGACCGGAGAGAGACAGAGAATGCCTCGCGGGGCTCCCGTGAGCGGTTGGGAGCCCCGGTGCCGGAAGAGAAGTCCTGCGAAGTCTCGGGTCCCAGGAGGGGGCCCGGGTGAAGAGAGAAGTGAAGGAGCCTCCAGGCTCCCCGGTGAAGTCCTGGTCCCAGGGGGGGGACCGGGCGAAGAAGAAGCTGAATCGGAGTCCTGCCCCCAGAGCCGGTGAGTGAGGGCTCGAGGGCGCGTGGTGGTGCCGGTCGAGGCACAGTGCCATTTCCCAATTTTTGAGCGGCCCCGTCTTGCAGCGGGTTGCTCCAACGATAAGGGGGCATGTTGTTGTTTATAGAGCCTAGGTGGCTCCACCAGTTAGGGCATGTTTGTTTTGAACGCTACTGCGCTCCAACGTGGGCCATCTTTGTTTAAAGGGCCCCAGTGGGGGCCCGAGGGCCTGTGCTGCTCCATATCGGCCATTGTTCTCCAGCTGCTCCACTTTGCAGGGGTCAGCTGCAACACTTGGTGGCATTATCTATTTACCGAGCCCCGTGTGGCACCAACGTTTTGCATTATTTAGTTACAGAGCCCCATGTGTCTCCAACGTGTGGCATATTTGTTGTCAGAGCCCCGTGTGGCTCCAACAAAGGGGGCACATTTGTTGTAAGGGCCACTGAGAGCCCATGCCATATTTTAATAGTTCCAGCTGCCCAGCAAGTAGTGGGCAGCTGCACCGTTTAGGTCTTTATTTTAGGGGACATGCCTTGGACTCAGGAGTGACACTCACTCCTTTGCCCCCATTTTTTCCTGCAAAGCTGCGCAGCACTTAGTGCCAGCTGCAACGTTTAGGTTTGCGCAATGGCGCATCTTGACATTCGCTGCGCTGGCAGCGCGCCCTGACTCTTGGGACATAGGGCATTTGAGCCCCCTTTTTGGATGGCCAGTTGGCCAGGGAGATGGTTAGATTTATAGGACGCCAGCCCCTAATGTGATATGGGCTAATGTGAGTGTGGTGCCAGGAAATGTAATGTATGTAGAATGATTTACGCACCTGTGTTGATACCTCTAAATGTGTTTTATGATTATGAGGTTGGTTCACATATTATGGGTTATGCTAGTGAGATTTATTCCCTAATGTAGTTATACTTAGGAGGTTAGGGTCTAATGTGTTTAGACTTGTGAGAGAATTGCATAATGTGTTTATGCTGATGAGGTTGGCTTACAATGCGTTTGGCGCCTAATGTGATACTGTGCATAATGTAGTTTATGTTACAGGCTGATGCTAAGTACTGTGGTTACCAGTAGTTACTGGTTGTGTTCTCAGTTTATGATAAGTTCTACAGTTACTTTGTGATGGTACTGACAGTGGTCCAGTTGGCCCTGTCAGGTGTAAATAATCCCTTTTAAATATTGCCCAGTGCCAGTTGGCACAGTGTATAATATGTGTGTACTATTCTAATGTGTTATGATAATACAAAGGCTATTTGTATATATAACCTTGTGTGGAGTTTCTTTTGTGGTGGGCCTGGGATGTTGTTACTGTGTGTGTGCGCAAATGCTTTACTCATTGCCTCCGGGATAGGCCTGACTGCTCGTGCCAAGCTACCAAGGGGGTGAGCAGGGGTTATCTTTGGCGTGTAACTTCCTTGCCCTGACTAGAGTGGTGGTTTCTGCCTGGCTTTGGCGCACGCCTTAGCCAGCCAGAAATCCCATTTCTAACACACACCCATCAGAGTGTCATGCATCATTGGGCATTTTGCTCCTTGTAGGGGTGGCGCTGCAATCCCTCACGGGCCCCATGAGAGGGCTCTTTGGCGGAGATCTTTTTAGAGGAACGCCGCAGTGGTGAGTGCGGGTGTGTGGGGATTGGGGGCAGGTGGGTTGAAAATACCGTACTGGTAACCTTACAGGTATTTATTCTTGGGTCTGTACGATATAGTTAAAAACAGACAAAGAAGGAACATGTGACCCTGCTATCAATGAGGAGGGTTTGTTTGTTTTTGCAACTTTGAGTGAATAGTGGTGATAGAGGAGTAATCAGATCTAATGAGGTCGACATGTTTCACGCCTATTCGGTCCCTAGTGGATCTTCGTCAGGACCAGCGGAGTTTTTAGGAGTAGAAAAATGTGGCACAGGGGTTCGAGAAAGCAACACACACTACACCCTGTGATGTTACCCTGATTCAGGTATGTGGTCTAGGCGGCTCTGCACCCAATCGGTATTGACCACCTTAACATGTAAATCCAACCTAGAGAAATAAAGATAGAAATGCACGTGCCAAGAAAACACAATGCGAGCACTTCTGCGTATTGCAGTTTCCAAGATCTCGCTCACTCAGAAATGCGTTCCACCTCAAGTGGAACTCAGGAGTCCGGTATTCTTTTCAGCCAATAACAATCCTGCCCAGAGTGCTCAAGATCAGGTCCGACCAAGTCAAAGTCATCCTAGGGCTCCAGATTGGGCACAGAGAGTATGGTATCCAGAACTCCTGTGCTTGAGTATTTGCCCCCAAATTGGGTGCCCGTATGAGAGGATCTGCTGTCACAGCTTATTGGTCAGATTCTCCACACCGGCCTTCACAATCTCCCACCGAAGGTAGTTGATGTCATCTTGGCAACCAGACATCCCGCAACAAAGACTTGTATGCCTGTCGCTGAGACACATTTGAGTTTTGGTGCGTTGCATGCCAAATTGACCTCCTCCAGGCCCATTGTCTAAAGCCCTGTTTGTTCTATCTTGGCCGGCAAGCTCTTGCTTTGGGCACTGTTAAAGATTTTCTTTCAACCCTTTCAAGCCTTCATACGATTGCCTGATCAGCCTTCGATATTTAAATCACCCATTGTGATAAGGTTTTTTTAAGGGGCTACAGCATATGTTTACCCCTTCTGCTTTTGCAATGCCGTTATAGGTACCTCAATCTTGTCCTTACTTATTTAATATATACTCTATTTATGCCACGGTACAGGTGACCCCCTTCAGCTCCTAACCATGAAAATGGTGTTACTAATTGCCATCATCTCCGCACGTCATGTGAGTGAGCTTCAGACTCTATGTGTTCATCCATCATACACCACCTTTTTCCCTGGTAAACTGGCTGTATACTCAGGCAGCCTTTCTATCGAAAGTTGTGATGCCATTTCACATTGGTCAAACTATCTCCCTGCCTGCGTTTTATGCTCCACCTCATCTCTCTAAGGAAGAGGAGTGACTTAATTGTTTGGACCTCAATAGAGAGCTCAGCATATACATCGTTCGTACCAAAGACCACATAGTGGAAGATTAGCTTGTTATGGGGTTCACCGGAGCAAAAAATAGACAACGCTGTGCAGAAGCATACCATCTCACGCTGGACTGTGCTCTGCATTAAGATCTGCAATGCACTGGCAAAAAAACAGCATCGAAAGGGCTGTGTGCCCATTTCACCAGGGCAGAAGCTGCTACCAAAATGTTGAGATGCGGAGTCCCTGTCTCATCTTTCAGGCGGGTGTGCGGATGTCCCTCCAAACACTATTGCCTAGACAGCCAAGTCCGCTGATAAATTTTCCAGCTCAGTCCTGCAGGACTTTCTAGTTTGAGTCCATTCACAGCCCACCTCCCCTTAGGTGCTGCTTTGGTATCTATTAATAAGGGGTTAGAAGTCTCTATCAGAAGAACAAGTTTCTTGCCTTCTGTAACACTCTTTCTGGTAGAGACTCTTTCAGGCAGCAGATTTCTCACTGACCCTCCTATCCTACCCATTCTGTGATAAATGATATCCCAAGTCTAGAAATCTGTACATTGGTTTATCAATTTGCTTTTGGTGCTCCATGACTTGGGGCATGGACAGTCCTGAAAGCAACTGACCTCAGCATGCAGGATGGGTACCTAGATACCCGCACGTCACATCCAGAGTGGAACTGTGTCAGTGTTGAGCTACATTCCACATGTATCACCTTCCAGTGAGCAGAGATACTATGAAAAAAGTTTCAAGATTCAGTCTGACACCTGAGGAATAGTAAAAAGGTGAGGAATCTGCCACTAGACAGTGTGTTACCAAAGGTTAAGTAACTAGTTCATCAAAACCATAACAATGATCAGCATTATGAGGTTAATGATTTTGGTTTGTGGAGTTTTCTTTTCAATGGCTT
Organism: Triturus cristatus; assembly: GCF_964204655.1. Taxonomy (NCBI): domain Eukaryota; kingdom Metazoa; phylum Chordata; class Amphibia; order Caudata; family Salamandridae; genus Triturus; species Triturus cristatus. Next base: position 958,091,217 of record NC_140585.1, on the reverse strand, counting down.
TGTCCATTAGCAATCCAATCTGCCACATTAATTATACATATGCTGAATGGTGTGGAGAAGCAACTTTGCAAATTGGACAGTGTCATGCTGCTCTTCATGTGGATGCAATGATTTCACTGGTGGTGATATATGTTATTATATAGATTTGAGGTTTTCACAAAAACATATTACCTTTCTCACAAATGCTTTCCGATACTCATTCATTTCACCAATTAAGGCACGAGTGAATTCACCATATTCAATATTTTCACAGTTCTCCTCCAAAACGAGCCACAAAGTATCAAAAACCTAGGATTAATTAACATTAAATTGATTATTTTACATTCACTAAATGAAATTACACCTTATATTTAATTTCACTGCAATGTAAGTAGTTGATAAGGATCAATATTTGAAGGACAAAGGGTGTCTTCTATATCATAGGATGTTACCTGTATCTGCCAGATTATTACAAACGCATGTTTTGCTGTTGAGGATACATAATTAAATCTGTTTTCCTCTAAACACTGAAGATGATAAATGACATATATAAAAAAAATATATATATTAGCAGAAGTGTTGACATTGGTGTGATTTGGGTATTCATACAGCACAATAGCGAGTAAGCACTCCTTCCATTTAGATATTCACTGTTTAAATTTGACCTTATTTACATTTCAAACCACAATGGTAAGTACAAACTAGCCCTGTCAATAGTCCTGATGATGAACCCATCAACATTAAATAAACCCTTTTTGACAGGTAAAAACCACCCTTTTAAATATTAAGTCACCCCCTCTGTAAGCCTCGGAGCCCAAAAGGCAGGGTGCATGATATTTAAAAGTTGGACGTTTAGAAATTTAATGTTAGCAGTGACTAGCACTCAAACGCTCTTTTCACTGCAGGAAGGCTGACTAGCCCATAGACAAAGCGACATTGAATACCAATACTCTATCTCAGGAATTGGACAAGCTAGAAAAATAATTAAACAACTTCGTAATAGTTATTGTGCAGTTGAATTGTTAATACATATTAAGTCAAAGTAATTTTAAGCTCAGGATAATTTATCCACTTTAAGAGTTCACCCTGAAAAGGGTTGTGATTATTGCTTGACGTGGGTACTTGCCCACCCCAAATAATAATCCAATTTCTTACAGTGGTTCAGATTTGTCCATTTTTATAGCAAAATCCTGGTCAGTAGACTGATTTTTTTTTTTACATTTAGACTGTTGCCAGGGACAGAGAAAATACATTTAGACAGTTCTTTAGCTAAAGAATTGCTTACAGTACACTGCCTCTGTAGTGCGCCTATCATCTTAAGGTCACCACAATCATGGACAAAGTGTAGGAGAAAACAGCTCTCTATTCATACCAATGAGTAAAGGTTCTTATGAACACAACTGAAGGTCCTGTCCTCCAAGGTTTAGTGGTAAAGGATACTATGAATTTTCAGAGACCTACTCCCAGACAGAAAACACATTACTGAGATGAGTGGTAGATAGGTTTGAATGAACTGATACAGCACAGAGTAAATCTAGCTAGAGGCCAGAGGAATGCTGAACAGCAGGACTGGATCTTGGGATAAGATTTCTGATTCACTGCACAAGGTGGGATGTGCCATTCTACTGTGTGGTGAGGTAATGCACTTTAAAGAGAAAAGTCATCAATTCTTTTCTCAACTGCAAGAAGGTTGGGGCTATTTTGATGTTGATAGTGCTTTTTCCAGATCCTGGATGTGTAGATGGAGAAGGCCTGTCCTCTGCCTGGTCTCTTCTTGCATTCCTTCATCTCCAGTCTGCCAACGTACTGGGTCCTGGCTTTCCACTGTTAAACTAAGGTCATTATTTCTTAAGCAGGTATTTAGGGGTGCCCTTTTGAGTCATATTGGGCAGCATTCACAGTAATGCAGCTAGTTTTAAAGTTGAAGTAGACATGAATGGGGATCAAATGTAGTTCTTTGAGTGTTGGACTGACGTAGTAAAACTTGAGCAAGCCTTTGATTAGGCATGCTACCGAGTGAAGAATGACTGTCAGGTATGCATAGGTAGCTCAGAGAGGCTATTAAGCACAGTTGTCACTAAAACGTTGTGCTCTTAACTCCATCTGAAACAGGCAAAGTGTAAATTTTTTTCAAGAATGAGAGCTGGTCAATGCTTTTTTTGGTGATGTGTTCCTTGAAGGAATGGTCAGTGTCAAAGGTGATTTTACATTAGGGGTCACCTGAGAGGCATAAAACTGTCTTAGTTTTTGTTGGGCAGACAAGCTTGAAGGAAATAAGTTACTTACCTATAACACCGGTTCTCAAGCATTGGTATCTTTCCTAGATTTACATGCTTAAATTATACCCCATAGTCAGACTGGGAACCCCGGTAACTTAAAAAAATTGCAGCATATACACACAGTCCCCAACACTGACTAACAATGAAACTTTTCCCATCCTATTCACATTATTATACATGAGTCAAACTCCAGTCAATCAGAACCCACCACACTCATGTGTTCTCTTGATTGAAGCTTCCAACTGCCGGACTTTTTACATGGTAAGCTATTCATCATCTAAATTTGAAAGCCTCATTACAAGGGGAAGTGGGTGGACTGCATGCGAATTTATGAAAGATACAAATGGTGAAGAACTGAAGTTACAGGTACGTAACTTATTTTCTTCTCCAGCATTCGAGCTTTTATAGATTCACATGCTTGAATCCAGACTAACAAAGCATCACAACCTTGCATTATGTGGAAGGCGGTAATGAAGTTTACCATATGCAAACAGATTCCTGAGAACCGCAGGTCCCATCGCAGCCTCTTTGCTGGAATGCGTGTCGATGCAATAATATTTTACAAATGCGTTAGTCATTCTCCTAGTCACTGCTTTGCAAATGTTATTCAATGAAATTCCTGCAAAGAACGCTGCTGTTGCCTTTGGTCTTGTCAAATATGCTTTTACTTTTCTTGACAATCGTCTTTTTATTGCTGCATGGGATGCAGTAAAACATGCTACAATCCATCTTGCAATCTTCTATTTAAACACTACATTTCCTTTTCTTCCAGATCCAAAAGCTACAAAGAGTGGATCCATATTATGTTTCCCCTTTGTTGCATGCAAATAAAGCTCTAGACTCTTTCTGCCTAATGAATGCAATGCCCTTTCAGCTGACATTACTGGATTCGAGGAAAACATTGGTAACCATCTTTTGCCTCAAATGAAATGCAGTTAGCAGCACCTTTGAAAAGAATTTTGGTTTTGACATCATTGTCACCTTATACTTTGAACAAATCAATATATGGCTCTGTACAATATAAAGCCTGCAGCTCACCAAATCTCCTTGCTGATGTTATTGTTGAAAGAAAAAAGCGGTTTGCCACATCAAATGCTTACAGGTTGCTCTAAGAATTGGTTCCAAAGGCACCTTCATCAAGGCAGCCAGACAAAATTTAGCTCCCATTCTGGCCCAAGCTTTAGAGCTGGAGGACATTTCTGAACAATTCTTTCATAAATTCCTTTATAACTGTTGGAGAATATAATAGCACCTGATTTGGTAATCAGGGAAATCTCGATATTGCAGCTAGGTGCATCTTAACTGACACAAAGGAGAATCCTGACTCAGTTAGATGTAACAGATAAAGTAAAGACTTATGTGGTTCCATAGTCGATGGATCCAAACCTTTACTACAAGCCCATAGGACAAAATGCCTCCTTTCAGCTTAGCTCTTGCCTGTCTTAGAACCTCTCTACATTTTACCAAATTACCAAACCCCAAGTCCTGATGAGCCATCCATAATGTTAAGATGAAATAACTGTGGGTTGTGGTAAAGTATTCATTCCTTATTCTTTGAAAGCAGCTGAACATCCGGTTTGAACTGCACTGGCTTCTCTACACACAACTCCCACAGATCTCTATGCCAATGTTGGTGTGCCCATGCAGGCACTACTAAAACCACCTTGAAAACGCTCACTCCTCATCTTACGTATTACCCTCTCAATCAACAGTATTGGAATGCACACACAATTTTCCCTCTCAAGGGGGTGTGGATTTGAGCTTCAAGATAGAGGTCGCACTCTAAGGGTGCTTTGGATCCCTCTATCATCCGCCCACATCCTAGCACTCCTCCAGTGAAGAACACCTCTCTTCAGCACCCCAAACAAAGTGGTGCCCACATCTGCAGTGTACCAGAGTCTGAAGTGGGCCCTGAGCGGGACTGGACGCAGGTAATGTTGATCCGGAGTGGAGCCCTGGTTGTGGCAAAATGGTGGTGGCATAGCCCAAAACTGGGGGGATTGCTCACTGTGGACTGCAGGGCACAGTTGGCCTCTGGAGGGAATCGCGGTCGTCCTTTGCTGACGGCGCCTTAAGCCCTGCGGACAGCCCGAGAGACAAGAAGTGCCACAAACCTGTGCTGTGGTCGAGGGAGATGGTGACTGATGAGTGAGAGGCAACCCTTCAGCTTCCATCAGTCCCTCATTGGGGGGGCAGTGGAGACAATCGGCCTGCGGTCGGCAGGACGTTTCAAGAGGGTGGCCGGCAGAAGAGAGACACTGGGCCCGGCAGGAGCGACATCCGCAGGAGACGAGGTACCTGCTTTGGCCGCCTGCGGGCAGACCCTGCTTCCTCGTGCTCCAGTGAAGGGTGGCAGTAACGCCAGTCGGCCTGCGATCAGCACTAGGGCACATCCACGACCACCCTCCCCCCCTTTCAGAGGTGTGGGCCTTTCGAGGCAGGCGGGCTGACGGCGGCTGGTGAGCTTTTGGCCTGAAGCTGAGGCTCACAGGTGCCAAAGCTCTTCCAAGCCAACGGGTCCCAGAGGCCTTAAGCTAATTTCCGGAATGAGCCCGAGACGGGAGTGTGCCCTTCCTCTTGAACCTCCACAGGATGGGTTGAACATGGATGGCATCAATGGAGCGGCGTCCTAGAGGGAGTCGATGAGCGCTTCACGAGCCCAGGCTTAGGAAAGGTATGAAGCGAAGAGTTGCTAGGAGGACTGGGCTTGATTGACAACAAAACTGAGTAGCGTTTGCGGCAACACGCTGGGGTCCCTCTCCCCCCTTGGACAAATGAATGGTCGGGAGTGATATTTACGATATTTGTCTGTCACCCTTTGGGTTAGGTCCACCTCTCCCACGCCTCCCCTGGCATATGGAAGACAGTGCGTGCAGCCTGTGACCTGGCAGGGCGGCCGCTGCATAGGGAGGTGTCCAGGCCCTCACATAGCTCTCTCAAACCTGAGAAGGGGAGCGCCACCTCCATTTAGGTTCTGCCAAAGGGGTGCTGACACATGTGGGTGGACCCAGGGATCCAGGGACCCAGCTACAATGAACCTATGGCCTAGACTGGAAAATTGACTGGCCTTCTGCAGCCCTATCACTGGGCGTATACAGCTGTGGCACAGTCACTGGACTCCAGATGAAGTGTAGATGTACCGGTCCCTGAGTCGGTGAACCTAGAATCGGGTTGAGCGACAACTCCAGTCAGAATTTTTGTTCCTAGAAAAGTGCGGCGGTGCTCTGAACACTTACGGGGGGGGGGGGGGGGGGGTAGGGGGTCAGGGGCGCGCTTGGGGTGACCGGTTTGATGGTCAGGGTCCACCCTGCCTTGGATCAGGTTGCATCACTATTTGAGCCGTGTATGCACAATCATGAACTGACAATGGAACGAGGCAATCTCGCCAGTCAGTGAGCAAGAACTAGAGGACTCAACAACCCCCCCACCCCCCGGGAGCGTCCCCAGAATACAGACGTGAACCCTCTAAGGCCAACCCTGATTAAATATCCCATGGGAGTTCCCCAGGGGACATGGTGCTGACAAAAGCTGAAAGGCTATTTCCACCACTGCGGATACTTAGGGATCTGCAAGCTTGGTAACGACCACACGTTGCGAATTCACACCACCTCCTTTGACACAGTTCAGCCATGGGGAAAGAGAGAGGGGCGAAGCCTCTGCTAAACCAGACCTGCATGGAATAATTTGCTACCAGTGGCCCCAGCCTTGGGGAGACTGCGCAAAATATGATCAATCACCCAGAAGGAGACCTAGTTACCATCCTGCAAGCCATAAAAACCTCCCAGGATTCTGTGGAGAATAAGATTAGGGAAGTTCGGGTGCATATAGCCCTCATCTGTCAGGACCTTCGCAATGCCACTACGTAAAATAACAGAAGCCGAATCCAGATTGTCGGTGGTAGAGGATGATGTATCAACTTTGAAGGCGCAGGTCAAGCAGCTTCTATCCCACACGACTGACCTCCAAAGGCAGGCTGAAGACGCTGAAAACCGATAACATTGGAATAATCTCTGCCTAGTGAGAATTCCTGAGGGGGAGGAACCTACACAAATGACCGCTTTCATTGAGGACTGGATCAAATCCTAGATGTCCCCAAGCGCACTTTTAGCATGGTTTGTCGTGGAACGCGCCCATCGTGCACTCGCGCCCAGGCCACCGCCGGGTGCCTTGCACCGGGCAATCATTGCCAAGATCCTAAATTTCAGAGATCGCAATGCCATCCTACAAGAAGCTCGCTCCCGGCCAGCCCTGTTCTACAAGGCCCCAAATGAATGATCTTTCCGGACTACACTAAGGAAGTGCAAACACAAAAAAGATCATACTTCTCTGTAAAACAGAAACTACGAGCCCTCAACCTGCCCTACAGACTCCTCTTTTCGGCCCGTCTCAAGACAAGACTCACTTTTTCAATACTCTGGAGGAGGCATGGAACTGGATAATCGAGGAGTGACCGCTTCGCCCGCGGTTGAGTGTCCCTCCATTTGGCTCTCAGACAATGTCGCAGACCGGCAAAGTTGCGGGCTCCCACCGTCGGTGCACTTAGTCCCGGAGAGGACACAACACTCAAAGAGTGGTGACTACCTCACCCGCAGGCTCCCCCACAAGACACGTGGATCGCCTGTACCCCAAGATTCACTGAACATCCTAGAGAGCCTTAATAACTTGGAAGGGGCACCCAGAGAGAACTCTCCCGACTCTTCAAAGCTGTGGTCCGATGAAGCCTCCAAATCTAATTTCAAAGCACTACTGCCAACATTTCGGCACTGGAGGACTGAAAATCCTGATTTATAGAGGGGTCCACACCCTTGTCCCTCCATAAGCATCATAAGCTAACTGATTTTAACTTTTACGTTTTGGTTTATCTGGTGATAAATGTTTTAACGGGAGAAGTATAGGATAGGGGTTGGTTGGGTAGGGGCTTTTATCCCTGCAGTTGTTAGCACTGTTTTGTTTCTTTGCAACACTGTGAATGATGTTCATGATGCTCTCCCAGGCGTCCCTCATATCACGACTGAAAGCTCCCATATGCTCCCAGGTTCTAGTCACTCGGATCCATTAGGTTGCCCAGACCATTGGCTCCACGCACTGCCACTAGTCATAATGAAACGGCATCACTCAAGAGGGTGAACCCCTCGGAGTCCTCTCATGGAACGTCAATGGACTCCTAGATAAAGTCAAACGTGCAGCAATTCTAAAATATTCACAGAGAGTTACTTTGATGTCCTTTTGTTACAAGAGACACATCTGATGAGGTATTGTCCTTTTCTAGCACGTCAGGGATTCGACAAATGCAGAAATAGTTTTGGGTGTCGTGGAGGATTCCCGACCGATTAGAACAAGGGGATTTATATTTATTTCAATGTCAATATTGAGAATTTGTCTTGCATCGGCCTGGTTAGATCCACAACCACCCTCATTCCATCAATGGCGGGCTCGTCTACTTGCTACTTATAGCTTTGAAATTGCAATCTATAAATGTAAGGGTTTGAATAAAAAAAAGAAAGGCCTAGCTATTTGGGATCCACTAAGAACCTGGATTCAAGATGCTGTATAACTAAGATCAAATGAAGCTGTATTTATTTCTGTAAAAATGTATGTTTATGCAAACCAACTGTAAAGCCTGTAACCTGTCGGGTGGGGGGTGGGGGTCTAGGGTCATGTCTTAAAAATTCAATAAAGATTGTTTAAAAAAAAAAAAAAAAAAGGGATTCGACAGGGTCTGGCACTCAGGATTCTCTCGGGGATCCTGAGGAATGGCGATCCTCCTGCGACGCTTCGTGACCCTTACAGGAACCCTAGGGGATGCCACTGTCAATCTATCGCACTATATCCCCAACCTCCGGACCACTGTAGATAAAATATCCTCCTTTCCCCAGGTCCTGACAGTGATTGGAGGGGACTTTAGAGTGTTAGAACCCACTAGGGATGCGATGGGTGCACCCTCTCACCACAGAAAGCTGGACGCTAAACGACTAGTAGAATGGTCATCCAAGTTGGGCGTCTGTGATGTCTGGCGAACTTGGAACCCCAGAACACTCCAGTATACACATACATCAGCTGCACACCATACCCATTCCCAAATTGACCTTATCTTTATGCCAGCCTCCGATTGCAGGACAGTAACTGATACTCAAATTCTAGTGTAAGGCATCTAAGATCGCTCCCTACTCCTCCGCCAGCTTGGATGCCCCGCAGGTGCTCCACGTCCTATATGGAGGCTGAATGCCTGGTTTCTTCAAGACCAGGAGTATAGGAAGATGATTGTGGGTGAACTTAAACAATACTTCCACACTAATGAGAGCAGAGTACAATCTCAGGGTACATTATGGAAGGCAAGTAAAGCTACAATCCGAGGCTACGCTTAAGGGTTCCTCAAACACAAATGTTTAATGCAGGATCACCATCTTTCCCAACTAGAGGCCCAGGCCCTCTGTCTAGAACAGAACACAGCCACGGCAGATGGAGAAGCTAAACGCCAGCAGCTCCATTTGTTAAGGAAAGAGATTAAGCGCATATCGTGTGAATCTGCCAAATTGTTGTGGAGGTCCTCGGCTGCCCGGTTCTACGGTTGGGAAGACAAGAATGGCAAGTTGCTTCACTGGGTTGTTTCCCACCCGCCCATGCCAACTGAATAGTTCCAGAAATCCAAGATACTCAAGGACGCACCTTTCACACTCCCACCGCAATTGCGCTAACATTTGCCGAATACTACATAGAACTCTACTCAGCAGACCATTCACAGACGCTAGAATCTAGCTCCTTATTTCTGCAGGATATCCCCCTTCCCGAGGCTGTCAGAGAGGGAAGTCCAGGGCCTGGATGAGTCCATCATGGGAGAGGAAATTGGAGAGGCAATCTTGTTAGTTGCTACCCGTAAGACTCCTGGTCCGGATGGTCTCCCAGCCAAATACTATGCGGCATTCCGAGCAACTCTAATCCCACGACTACACGCTTTTATTTGAGGAGGTACTGGAGAGAGGTACATGGCCACGGTCGTGGTTATACCAAAAACAGACACTCCATCGACCTCATGTTCCAGCTATCTCACTAGCCGTCTTAAGCGGGTACTCCATACTCTCATACACTCTGATCAATGTAGCTTTATGCCGCATCGAAGTACAAGGCAGAGACACCTCCACATGGCCCTTGCTCATCGCCACCTCCTCCCCCTGTATTTAGCCCTACTACTACTCGATTTTGAAAAGGCGCTCAAAGTGGTCGGCTGTCTATACTTTAGAAATTTTCTGGGGAGAATGGGCTTTGGCCCGTAATTCAAGAAGCTGTTAACGGTGCACTACTCTAACTTATCGGCCAGGGTTCTCATACACTCTCAGAGATTTTCCCCATCAGGAGAGGAACTCGGAAGAGATGCCCTCTCTCTCCTCTCCTCTTTGCTCTTGCAATAGAGCCCTTAGCTTGTCTCCTCCAGGCAGACACGCAGATACAAGGGTGGCACTGGCAAGGCCCACATGAAGATCGCATTGCTTTGTATGTTGAGGACGTCCTGCTCTTCCTTGTTGACCGAGCATCCTCAGGCCTTAAATGCCTTCAGATCCTTCAATCCTTTGGGGAAGTGTCGGGCCTGCGTCTTAACCCAGCCAAATCAAACTTGGTGACCTTTCACATTTCACGAGACTGTGTAGATTGGCAAACAACTATCCCTCTATGAAGCCTCTCCTTCAAATATCTCTTTATCTGGGTAAAGCTCCATCCGGAGTTGACCTGGTCCCTCAATGTTAACCCTTTGCTTAAACATACAAAAGAAGACCTCCGTCGGTGGCAAACTCTTCCCCTCAATCCCCTCGGTAAGATTGCTCTATTCAAAATGATGGTGCTCCCCCGACTCTTATACGTGATCCAAAACCTCCCATTCCATCTTCCCCGCAGCAGGTTTGCGTATTAGATGGCATGATCACGACCTTCCTCTGGGGTAAATAGAGGTCACGGCTAGCCCTTACACACTGTCAGAGGGCTCCATATGACGGACGGATGGGGCTGACAAACCCTCTCATGGACTATTTGGCCACCCATCTCCTGGTGATCCACGATTGGTTTAATGGTGGATGGTCTGATCAGGCCTACCGGCTGGAAGTGGAGAGCCTCGGGTTTCCCCAGGTCCAAGCCATGCTCTATGGGGTCTCGGTTCCTCATACTCTACCGGCAATAACTCGAACGGCCCTCTTGGCGTGGCGTTCGACACTGAGGCACACTCGCTAGAATGCCAAAATCACATTACAGACACCCCTCTGGCACGGTACCTGGCTGATAGAGGTCAGGACTTTGATGGGATTCTGGAAATGGGACCTGATAGGCATCTCACACCTAGGGGATGTATGGACACCTGCACTCCTTACAAAACATACAGCAAGCATATTCCCTACACTCCAATCAGTTCTATAGGTATCTCCGGCTCCGGCATGCCATCGCTCTTCACATCCCCAAGAATACTACAATCCCAGAGTTCAGCCCATTGGAAGCTAAGCTCCTCATGGTTAACCTAGGAAAGGGGGAATTGTCTCAAATCTACTGGTCTCGGATAATCAACTCCCCATCCACTTGTGGGACACCCCCGCGCCGCACGGCCACCAGCTGCTGCGTGTGCCCCTTGCCTGCCCTCTGCCTCACTGCTGCCTCGTTTGCCGGTTGCCGCCGCTGCGGTTGTTTTTGCCCCTGTTTTGTCGAGAACTTATGCCTGTTTAGTATAACTTTCTTTTTTTTTCCTTGCTTTGTCGAGAATTTGTGCCTGTTCTGTTTAATTTTTATTTTCCCCGCGTTGTGGTTTCCTTCCTTGCTGCCCGCCTACCCCTCCGCCCTCCCTTCCCGCCACCGCCGCTCTTCCCCGCCCCTTTTCTATTCTGTACCCTCCCTGCTCCCGCCTCCCAGCTGCTCCGCCCACCCGCGCACTTCGCCTTAAATGGCGACCGTGCGAACGCGCAGCGGCCACGCGCAGCGGACTCGCCGATTGCGCGCCGAAGGTGCGCCAAAGGTAAGCCCGTCTGCGCCCGTCCGCGCCTGGACCGCGCCCAGTGCCAGGACCCCTGGCCCACGAGGACCCCGACCGACCCGCCTGACGTACTCCGCCGCCACCCTCACCGCTCTCAACACCGGCCGACTCCCAGAATGCCATCAAGCCACTCCACGACGTACCCACGGACCCTTCAGCTGCCACGCCTGCAAGTTCACTTGCATCCGGACCTGCCTCGCACCAGCACCCACCAAGCCGAACACCAGCAGCACCCACCTCAAGTGCATCCTGCTCAACACCCGCTCCGTCCACAGACACGCCATCGAACTCTGGAACCTCCTCGACACCACAGCTCCAGACGTTGCCTTCCTTACGGAGACCTGGATGAACGCCTCTTCAGCTCCCGACATCGCCACCGCCATCCCAGAGGGCTACAAGATCGTCCGGAGGGACCGAAACGCCAACCAGATGGGAGGAGGCATCGCCATCATCCACAGGAGCACCATCCGTCTCACGACCAGCACCGACAACACCCTGACCAGCGCCGAACACCTGCATTTCCAGATCCACACCAACCCGAACACCACCCTCAGAGGCACCCTGATCTACCGACCCCCGGGACCACGCACCCCATTCAGCGAGGACATCGCCGACTTCGTCAGCCCGCATGCCCTCCCCTCCGCTGACTACATCCTCCTGGGAGACCTCAACTTCCATCTGGAGAATAACAACGACCGCAACACCAGCACCCTGCTCGACAACCTCGCCAACCTGGGACTCAAGCAACTGGTGTCCACCCCCACCCACCTCGCCGGACACACACTCGACGCTGTCTTCTCATCCAGCAAGGACATCGACTTCAGCCACGCCACAGAGCTTCAATGGACGGACCACAGCTGCGTCCACTTCACCTTCAAGAAAACGACGACCCACCAACACCAGCAACAGGCCGCCCGCAGAAGCTGGAACAAGATCACAGCAGACCAGCTCGCCACCTCCCTGAGCCAGCACCCTCCTGCCAGCTCAGCGAACCCCAGCCAGGCCGCCGACAACCTCACGAAGTGGATCAGCAACTGCGCGGACGAACTCGCCCCACTGAGGACCCCGCCCAGCAGACCCGGCAGCAAGAAAGCCCCATGGTTCACCGACGAACTCAAGAGCTCCAAGAAGAACTGCCGAGCCCTCGAGAAAGTCTGGAGAAGGGAACCGACACCGGACAACAGGACCTCCTTCAAACTTGCCACCCGGAAACACCACCAGCTGATCCGCGCCGCCAAGAAAACAGCATTCAAGGACCGGTTGGACAACAACGCACACAACTGCAAGGAACTCTTCAACATCGTGAAAGAGCTTTCCAACCCCAGCGCAGGAAACAACGACATCACCCCATCGCAAGACCTCTGCAACTCCCTCGCTTCATACTTCCACAACAAGATCGCGGACATACACAACAGCTTCAACAACCAACCAACGCACACCATGACCGAGCAACCACCCCCCACCACCACCCTCCACGCCTGGACCCCGATCAGCACCGAAGACACCATCCGCACGATGAACTCCATCCACTCCGGATCACCCTAGTACGGCGCCTCAGCAACATCGGAATCCAGGACAAGGCACTGGAATGGATCATCTCCTTCCTCGACGGAAGAACACAGAGAGTCCGCCTACCACCGTACAAGTCAGAGGCCTCCGGAGTCAGCTGCGGCGTCCCCCAAGGATCATCTCTGAGCCCCACCCTCTTCAACGTCTACATGAGCCCCCTCGCGGCCATCGTACGCAAACACAACCTCAGCATTATCTCCTACGCCGACGACACCCAGCTGATCCTCTCCCTGACCAACAACCCCGCCGCCGCCAGAGCCAACCTGCACGAAGGGATGAAAGAGGTATCCGAGTGGATGACGACCAGCCGCCTGAAACTGAACTCGGACAAGACGGAGGTCCTCATCCTGGGCTCCTCTCCCTCCGCCTGGGACGACTCCTGGTGGCCTCCCGCCCTGGGCACCGCACCCATACCGACAGACCATGCACGCAACCTGGGCTTCATCCTGGACTCCTCCCTCTCCATGACCAGGCAAGTCAACAACGTCTCCTCGGCGTGCTTCAACATGCTACGGAAGATCTTCTGGTGGATCCCCACCGAGACCAGGAAGACCGTCACCCAGGCCCTCGTCACCAGCCGACTGGACTACGGCAACGCCCTCTATGCCGGTACCACCGCCAAGCTCCAGAAGAGACTCCAGCGGATCCAGAACGCCTCAGCCAGACTCATCCTCGACATCCCACGAACCAGCCACATCTCCGGACATCTGAGAGACCTTCACTGGCTCCCCGTCAACAAAAGAATCACCTTCCGCCTCCTCACCCACGCACACAAAGCCCTACACGACCAAGGCCCGAGCTACCTCAACAGCCGAGTCAACTTCTACGCTCCCAAACGCCACCTCCGATCAGCCAACCTTGCCCTCGCCGCCGTCCCCCGCATCCGAAAAGCGACTACAGGAGGAAGGTCCTTCTCCTACCTGGCCGCCAAGACCTGGAACTCCCTCCCGACCGACCTGCGCCTGACCCAAGACCACCTCTCCTTCAGGAAGAAGCTGAAGACCTGGCTGTTCGAGCAGTAGCGGCTCCCCCCCCCCCCCCAGCGCCTTGAGACCCTACGGGTATGTAGCGCGCTTTACAAGTGTCACTGATTGATTGATTGATTCACCCTAGATTCTCTCAAGACCCACTGGGAGTATTGGTTCGGCCCTCTGGAGCAATAGGACTGGAGGGAAGCATTGATGGCCCCTCAGGTGCTCACCATATCTGCCAGGCTTCGTTTAATTCAAATATACTAACTCCATAGCGCCTACCTAATCCCCGTCCAATTGCATGGAGTCGGTTTCCTTCCAGCCCCAAGATGCCCGCGTTGTGAGGCGGAACACGCTGATTTTTATCATATGGTCTGGTCTCCCTCTCCAAATTCCAGGCTTTGATAGTGGACAAACTCAGTGAGACACTGGGCTGGACGATCCCCCTTAGTCCTCTTGCCCTTCTCCTAGTGGTGATGGAGGGGATGGACGGCTACTGAGCCCATAAACTGTTCCTAGGGACGACCACCTGGAAAGACTATACATCTCCGTCCATTGCAAAATGGTGTGACGGAGTAGACTGGTGCGCCATCCAAGAAAAATCAGTGTACGAGGTGAGAGTCATGGTGATTCCCAGTTCTATGTTGTTGTTTTCAAAACCAATAAAATTGACTATAAAAAAAAAAAAAAAAACTTTCTCTGTCCAAGTTATTATAAGCATATTTCCTTGAGTTCCTGGGCAAAACCATCTGCTCTCAAACTTCCTGCATTTGTAATTTTGATCTGTTACAAATGCAGTTTTCATTTCTTCCTACTAATAGTTAGGCACAACTTCAAAAACACTTTCTTTATAAAAAACTGGTCATATTGTGTGCCTTTTGTAGTGTACTTGCTTTTATAAGCCAATCGTCTCCAGGTACAGATTATACCTCCCTTTCTCCTTATGCTGCAATTGGAGCAGTGTACTTTGTGAAAACTCGAGGTGCTGATTTTAGTCTGAAAGGTAGGACTGTGGATTGGTAGATATTTTCAGTGATTTTTGTGCATTGGGATATTGAAGTATGCGTCCTCTAGATTTATTGAACTCATACAATATCCTTTCTTTATGAATGGAAGAACCGACTGTAGTGATCCGAAAACTGTTTCTTTATGAATTTGTTCAATTCTCTTGGATCGAATATTGGCCGCCACTCTCAAGATTTTTGTAAAATGAGAAAGAATCTTTAGGAAAAGCCCTTGTACTACTCCTCCGATGGCACCTTTTCAACAGCTTCCTTTCACATTCATTTTATTATATGCTTCTTCAGCTCCCTCAAATGTCTGTCTCTCTCTGGCGTTGGTGGAAGTGATGATGGCTCCTCCAGAAATTCGAAAGCATGACTGTGTCTTACAATATCTAAAATTCACCTATCTGTTGTTAATTGCCCCCCAAACTTTCAAATAAAATTGCATTCTTCCTCAAACTGGCAGCTGAAGTGACCGGAAATACTGCCTGTTAAATCATGATCTTCCTCTTTACCCTTAAACTTTGATGGTTCACTTCCTCTACGCACTTTTCCTTGTCTCCGTCTATATCTTATCCTTTCTATTTCCTTAATTCTCTAGCTTGCTGTCCATATGCACTGTACTGCCCTTGTGACTCATACTGTCTGTAGGGACAAAAAAAACGTTCCTTGCCTTTGATACTGCCTTCTAATAGTCTGTGCAGCTGTTTACTCTGCAACATTCCTAGGGATCGAGACACCTCTGTATCAGCCTTTATTGCCTGAAGAGCCTAATTCACCTTTTTTCTGAAAACATTATTGCCATCAAATGGCATGTACATTAAACATGAGTGGCTCCGGGTCTAAATGGCATGCTCCACAACTAGCCATACCTCCTTAGGACTGTCACTTTTCCAATCTGCCGAAAAACGCATGTTCTAGGCACTCCACTTCAGAATCTGTCAATGAAGAGGATCCTTGCTCTCCATCGTTTAACACTACTTTTGCCTTTTCCCTATCTCCTTCTGGTGATTTTTCAAGGAACTGCGCCATACTGCTCGAACAGTTGCCATAATCGCGCCGTTGTTGAATTAGCAATTTTAAGTGCACCAGCCCCCAACACGTTTACTCTCTTTCCCATATAGTTTAATTTTCTGCCTTCTTTATCTGTGCTAGATCCTTCGCATAATCGCTAGACCTTATTCCCACAGATGATCTAGCACAAGCATTAAGCGTGCGCTTCAGTGAGATTTCTCCATGAAATCAAAAAGAAAACAAGACTTTTCAACCACAGTTGTCAGGAGACTGGAACGCTCTGATGCCTTTTCAATTAGGGAAATAAATCTACTGATATTCTCCGGTGGAGAAATCTTACGTGCCGGGTATGGACTAGCATCCACTGTAAAATTGGTTACATTCTGATTCCTGTGTAGGAGACACTGGTGGTTCCACTTTATCAGCATCATCATTATTATTATATGGAAAAGGTGACCATACATCTCCATCATCATCCTGCCCTCCTTCAACAGATATAGCATCATTAGGTTCAGTACTTTTAGCTGAATCTTGTTCTCCCTGATCTCTCTGTGTTTGCATCTGTACAGGTTGTAATACTGGCAGCGATGGTTTTTTGACAACCGTGATTGCTGCTCATTGTGCGCGGGTTGTGGTGGAAGCTGCTTGTAGATCTCATAATAGTCATACACTGTAAAGAGGTCAACATTTGCACCGAAATCTGTTACAGCCTTTCCGAGGGATGTAGTCATTCATCCTTTCTTTTTCCTTGATTCAAACTTGGTGTTTTTTGCCTTTGCTACTCCTTGTAGTCATATTGATTTAAACACTCTTCATCATTGTCATCTATAAACTCCTTTGTGTGAGTTGCTTTCCCTTCTGGCACAGCCTTCCACATCATTGAAGTAGACCTCCATCTGATCCAAATCTTCTTCACTGCCTTTTTGATAATCCTGCTGTAAGTGATCCGGCTCCTCAGGTGAAACTGTCTGCATCAAACACTGTGGCGATTACAGTGGTATTGGTGAAACGATCATTGTTCGCAAAAGGTGTTTGACTCCTCCTGACAAATCAATCTCCAAACGCTTCCTTTAACTCCCCTCATCAAAGCGGGTGTCATCAATGCTTATTTTTTTAATCATTTACGGTATTTTACTTATCGACTGAAACTCGGCGACAGTGCATCTCTAAACAACAACATTTGAAACCTCATCAGCTTTTCACTCATTCAAGGATTTATAAATTGCAGCAAATCACCCATGTGAGTCTCAAGGTTTTGGGATTGCATACTGCTTCATAGTCACCTGTTCATTTGAACGGCCAGGTCTTGTGTACCTTCCTGAATTGCCGGAGCGGTTGTGTATCCATCTGCATACACATTTATTTGAGATAAAGTTGTTGAAAAGAAAGATTGATCCTTCAGTCTCCTACAAACCCAAAGAGTTACTTACATAATTATCACCCTTTTAGATTTTTCCAGATGCTACTAAACTTGCATTAGAAGGAGAAAATCTGTATTATAATGAACCGTCATAGAAAGTCTCATCGTTTAGGCATGAAAGACCATCTCCTCTGAATAGACCATCTAATCTGAAGATCATTGTATGCAATGTAAATTCAACAGTAAACAGAAATTGCTTACAGATCAAGGGATTAGTGGACATCTCTACATTCAAACATTTGTCTTCTTAACAGAAACATGGTTATAGGAAAACTTAAGACTGAATACTAGATCAGATGTTAACCACCAACTTCTCTATTCTAAAATGGGATTGGGTAAACCAACTCAGAGTTAGAGTTCCCATTATTTACATATCTAACCTTAGCATCAAAATTAACCCATTCCAAGATCATCCGTGGGAAAATCTGTTGTCCGTTTGTAAACTGGGACCTTTTTCAGTAAACATTGCGTTATTCTAATGCCTCCTTAATCTTCAATGATGGAGTTATCATCAATTATGAAAGATATAGGGAGTTTTGAAAGAAGAACAGAAAGAAAGTGGAGGATGAACTTCGACGAGGAAGCCAAATAGTTCACTATAGCAAGTGTGGTTTTCTAAAAGCAAATTCTCTGGCAAATTGAAAATATCAGTGCTCCTGCATATACACAGCTTTAAACTCATCTAAAGATCTCTTTAAAACTATCAATAAATTTAATCGCCTATTCATCTGGAGGCCACTCCTGTTGAACATATACAAGTTATGAGTGATACTTTATCCTAATGAGTGGCATGGTAATAGCAAAACAAAACCTATGAAAACAACACAAAGCTGTTTGTTGAATCACACCATTATGTGACATAATGAAAGTGACAATGTATGAAGATACCAAACAAAGACTTTCAAAGAAAGCACAAATAAATCAATACTGCCCACTGCTGTGTAATCTAGTGTGAAAAACCTACCGACCACACATATTTAGAAATGGATGGTATGGCAACATCTAAACAAAACCTATGTGGCCAGGCCAAGTGGTTTGTTGAGTCCCAACATAAGTTGACCTAGTGATCACCGGTATATAAAATAAGTACTGAAAAAGGGTATAACTCTTTCCTCATAGGTCATTCCCAGAGTGGGGAGGATGGGCAGGGAGTTAATGTATCTATGGCTAGACTGTACCAGATATCACGTTACAGAAGGTAAGTAACCTTTACATCGGATAGAGACATCTAGCCACAGATTATTTAACTTTTGAAATAAATACCATTGCTATACCATACTGGAGGAGGGTATGCAAACTAATCCTACAAAAGTTCTCAAAGAGAACCAGCCGGTCATAACTAAAAACCGACCAAATCTACTTAGGAATAGCAGAACAAGAGCTCGGCTGTTAATAGAATCCATGATCATTGTCACAGAACATATAAATAAAAAAATAAAAAACCAACAGGCCCGAGAGAATCGGGCCTAGAATGAAAAGGGGGAAAAAACCCTAAAGAACCAACTGTCAGTTATCAGACATTATCCTCTATCCCTCAAGGGAAAGAGAAGTTGTTGGCCAAAGGCCCGAATGCAAAACAAAATTAATGTAATCCACAATCTTTACAACAATAAAGAGATATCAAAGAAAAAAACTGTCCTGATAAAATCCAAAGACGGACTCTCAGAACTCATTCCATTATACCAAGATCAATGAACACCAAAATAAAGATAAACCATAATACCTCCATGGTATAAAGAATTTTATTCGAACAAAATGACCACTCGAAGGTTACATAATGCACTGTAAAGAGAATAAAATTACACTGAATAGGTATGAATCTAATATAGTGTTTCATCAATTATGCCAGTTGTATGGAATTTTGCCACAAAGATGTATCATCTGGACATATACATAATATATTTGAAATTGTGTCACAATAGACTCAGAGTGGTCCACATTTACTGCTGGACCGCAGGCATCTACAAAGCTTGCCCCCGCATGACCTTTCGTGTCATGGTCCAACAGTCTGAACATGACTCCGATTCGTGGACACGCTCAAAATACCAGGGCAAGTGAAAGAGTAGTAACCATAACGCATATTAAAACCTCTTTCTGTTCACTTTATTTTTTTAAACGAAGATCGAATATGTATATTGCGAAGGGAATGCACCTATTAGTGCCGTACCAAAACATAAGGAAAAATCAAAACATTAAAAGGAAATCATATATAAAATGAATCCTTTTTAGCAAAAAGCTCATGCCCCACTTCTGTTACGCAGCTAGAAGCCTCTATCATATTGTTTCCGGCACTGCCTATCACACAGCGTAAGATGCAGAGCTCACCCAGTCATGTTACAAGGCTAAACAAATGAATTACATATCCCCTCCCACAGAGGAGATGGCCACTAAAACGTGACTTCCAGAGAATACACCATAGACTCTAAATTTACTTGCACAACTCTTCAAAAATTAAAGCACTTATAATAAATATGCAGATATGCAGTCCGCTCAGAAAGAGAAAACAACCTGCACCATAAAACGCATAGCCAAAAGGACTTAAATGAAGGATGAACCATGAGAGCATGTATTCAAAAGTATTCAAAGCATAGGCTCTGAATCCATCAGCGCCATAATAAATATGCACACCACTAGAGTATTGAGGGCACACTATGCTGATTACTCTAACAAGTAACCAGGCTTGCCACTTGCATACCCGCATGTCCCTCTGAGAGACAATAAAAGGTCGAAACCATGGACATTTTAGCATACTGAACTGCATCAAAGAAGCCTGTGTCAGAAAATGTTCCATACAAGAAGACATCTCTTGACAATAACCTCTTGAGCACAAAGCTCATCCTCAGAGGCCGAAGGACAAAGGGAAACCTCCCTCAGTCATCTAAATCAATATAACTTTTAAAAAAAGGACAACGGTACTGAGAATAAAACATTTGCCCTCGCAGGAACACCAAGTGGTGAAACCAACAACAGACATGTAGAATGCCTTAACCTCTTCTATGCCCATGACGAGATAGTCTCGTCATGGAGCGCGGTTGCGCTGTGCCCATGACGAGACTATCTCGTCATGGACCCCGCCCGCTAATATAATGCCCGGCACAGGAGGGGGAAAGGGCGGGGCACTCAAGGGGTTAACAAAGCGTACTCTGTTATAAATAAATAGTCTGCATCTCAAGCATAAAGACAAGTTACACTACTAACAGAAAATGAAAAACTATGACCTCTGTCTATCACGGAAGCGTCTTAACGCCACATCAGCTTGACTCCCAAAATGATGGGCACCATCAAATGGCATGTCGACCAAAGTCGCCTGGACAGCCTCTGAGAAACCCGAAGTTGACAACCAAGCACAACACCTTAACGCCAGTGCCGATACCATGGCGTGACCTACAAAGTCCATAATGTCTATACCACACATTGTGGTAAGATTAGCATCCTTTTGACCATCACTAATCAAATCACCAATCTCTGAATGGAGGTTATCCGGAAGAGATGGCAACATATTCTGTAGTGAATCCCATAAAGCATGGGAATATCGCCCCAACACACAAGACATGTTTGTGGATCTCAAGGCTGAGCTTGCAGAAGCAAAGATGTGTTTACCACATCCATCAGGACTCCTAGACTCATTACTCACTGAAGTCTTAGGTATAGAATCTACATCCTGTGAAGAACTCACAACCTGAGTCACCAAGCTACGTATGGAAGGATGTCTCTGAAGAGATACCGGGACCCTAGGCACAGGCAGGTGTCTACGTGCATTATCCCGGTCCACTGAGGCCCCCCGACTCAGGCTTCGCCCAAGTACCTAATAAAATATCAAACAGGGCCTCTTCAAAGGGAAGAATAGGATCTTCCCCGGTCTATCCCTGAAAAAGGACATCAATTAAAGGGTCTGTGGACCTTTGCATTGTAGGAAGTGACAAGCTTAAAACCATAGCCACTTTCCTTACTATATCTGCAAAGTCGGAACTCGCCTCCATAGCAAGGCCAGGGGAGAAAGCAACCCTGAAGCTGGAGAAGAACCCAGGCCACTAGCCTCTCCCAGAGCAGATAACCAGCTTTTCTCCATCTGAGGCACATTAATATCGGGAATGGGTTTAAGAGCCCTGCTTCAATAAACACAGGCTGTCTTTCCTCAACCGCTTTCTGAGAAGGAATCAAAATCTGCATATTCCCCTTAGTTTGATTAGTCGACTCCACATGCGACGTCGTACAACGCCTACACGGAGAAGGGAAAGCAACTTTGACCGACGCCACCGACGACCACAGATCTACGTGTGGCGTCAGATGCAGAGATCTGGAAGGACTATGGGCCGGCGCCAACCCATCGACTCTTAACGGCTCAACCATCACCGAGGACAAACCCTCTGACGGTGTCCCACTCACCTCCTTGAGGCCTAAAAACGCTCCAGAGGAAGATGGGGTCCCAAAGATGAGGTGCAATGAATTACAATACTCCTTCATCTGAGCCATCAATTCCCCGGCTCCTGGAAACAAAAGGAGAAGAGGTATGGAGTTGTATATGGCCCCCTTAACGGTCGAGCGGGAGGAGCCATGGGAGACAAAGTCTCCACGCAGTGAATTCCGAGAATGCCGCAACTTCAACAGTCCCTTACCTTTTGACTTCGCCAGAGAACGACATTGGCTTCTAGGTGGGCCCCGCAACGCTCTTCCCGGGACGAAGAAGACTGGGGCTGGGAAGCCTCCGAGGACCGTGACACATGCGCCGCCATAAACTTCAAACGCCGCTCCTTTAGCAATATCAGCTTCATTTTCTAACCCGGAGCCACAATCCTCGGCGTCGTGGTGTCCGCCCAAACACCACATACAAATTGCATGCGGGCCTGTCACCGACATATGTCGGCCACAAGGTTTAAAACCCCAAGACATAGACAAAGGCCAACAACAAAGTATTGAAACCGGTAAAAAAAACAGACCATAGGAACTGCTTCTACGGATCCGCGTTACAGAAAAGAAGAAACGGACGTCCGGAGGTGACTTATATGGCTCCACTAACATCATGACTGGAGTCAACTGTCTTTTATCCAGGTGGGGTCAGCCTTCATTCCGCTGTGGTAGTTCGTTCAGGCAGTTGTGGGTTCGTTGGTGAGGAAGAGTATCAGCTAGGTATTGTTGGTGAAGGAGACAATGTTGAGTCTGTGGCTTCTGATGATATCTGCGAGGGGGCCATGTAGACATTGAAGAGGGTGGGGCTCAGGGAGGAACCTGGAGCACTTCACAGCTGATCGCTGTAGATTCTGAGAGGACTGGGGGTAGCAGTGTCCGGGCCGGTGAGGATTCCGTGGATCCAGGCCAGTGCCCTGTCGCAGATGTTGGCATCGTGGAGTCTCGTGATTAGGGTGTGGTGGGAGATGCTGTTGAAAGCGGCCAAGAGGTCTAGTATGATGAGGGCTGCGGTCTTGCCCCAGCCGAGGAGAGAGCGGATGTCGTCAATAGTGGAGAGGAGTGCAGGTCCCTGCTGTGGTTGCTTTGGAAGCCTGATTGGGAGGTGCCCAGGATGTGGATTACTTTGATGAACTCCGAGAGCAAGACATTAATGGCCTTCTTGACGACCTTGGCTGGGAAGGGGAGGAGGGAGATGGGTCCGAAGTTATTGAGGTCTGTCGGGTCTGAAGACGGCTTCTTCAGCAGGGGGTTTATCTTGGCGTGTTTCCAGCCATCGGTGAAGGTGGCGTTTTGATGGAACAGTTGATGGTGAGGCGAAGCTGGGGGGCGATAACTACTCTGTGGAAGATTTTGTATGGGCAAGGTTCTGACAGGGCTCCTAAGTGGATGCTCTTCATGGTCTTAAGTGTGTCCACTGTTGTGAGCGGGGTCCAGCTGAGCAAGGTCTGTTGGGGTGCCCCGTGGTTGCGTGTGGTGGCGGGCATAGTGCCATGGTCTAGGGTGTCGAAGCTGTTGTAGATCTGCCTGATCTTGTGGTGAAAGAAGGTGCTGCGTTTGTTGTAGAGGTCTTGGGAGGGTGGGGCATCTGTGGTCTCGCTGTTGGGCCTGGTGAACTTCTTGACGATGGCGTAGAGTTGTTTGCTGTTGTGTGCATTGGTGTTGATTCTGTCTTGGAAGGCCATTTTCTTTGTGGTTTTGAAGAGGAGGTGATGTGCGTTGATGGTGGATTTGAAGGTTGCATGGGTTTCCGGTGTTTTGTTCCTCCATCTCTTCTTGAGTCGTCAGCACAGTGGTAGACTCACATGTGTAGCCCGCACGTGCTCACACACATGTGCTCATATATTCATGTGTAACTAGCCCATAGACTCTTACCCTAGACGCATTTTTATCTTAAAACAAACACTGATGGCTAGCACTCTCAGTCCTTTAACATGAATTTGGAGTGAGGCTCAGGCAGTGAACCTTGCTAACAGCAAAAGTCAAAAAAACGGGTAGTCAAATGCTGAAAATACAGGGGTCTAAATGGATGGATGCATTATTTTAATTATAAATTATATAAATTGTCAACCCGGCATTCAAATCATCTGTCTGTTGGTCTTGCATAGGAAGATCTATCACATACCAGCACCAGTGTATGGAAATGGATGGCTATTAACTTCCTCAAATTAAAGCCATCAAAGAGAGAATTATTAATTATACAAAGAGTGAGCTAGAAAAATGCAATTTAGCTTGCTGACTGTTGGAATGTGGATGATTAGTAGGGGTAAATATGTATCTACCACTGGCAATAAGGCCAGTAACACTATATAGGGCTCAGAATAGTTCTTAGAAAATTATTCCCATGCTCAACCCTTGATAGCTTGGCTGCGAGCAGACAGGCTTAACTTCAAAAACAAGTATGTAAAGCATTTAAAAACACCAATTCAGTAAATAATTAAGACACAACACACAATAAAAATCCAACACAAATTTATAATAGGAAATATTTTTATCTTTAAAATGACACCAAAACAAAAACAATACAAATGTAGGGATCTAGAGGTATGAATTTTCAAAGATTAAACACTTTCTAGTGCTTAGAAACCAATAGTGCCTCTTCTGGACATTTTACAAGGACAAAGTCAAAGTTTGAGGCAGACTGCAAGGGAGCCCTGGTCGGCTACACTAAGCAGGAGGCACCGGTCAAGATTTTACCTTCACACTTAGAGCATTTCTCACCAGATGTCGTGCAGTCTTCTCCAACAGGTCGGATTCAGTGAGTGTTCAAAGTGTCCAAAACACAAACCAAGGGTCTGGAATCTCCAAGATGGTCCTTGAAAGGTTTGGACCAAAATTACCACAATGCACCAAGACAACACCCTTAAAAGTCCACTAGATACACTCCAGGCAAGGGCCTCTTGGTGCAGTTAATGCAGGTGAGCTCAGTTAACCTGTAGCTTGCAGGGAGCCCACTCTTTATTCCTCTTGAAACAAGGTGCATCCAAAGGGCTGTAGTTCCAGATAATGCAGCAGGCGCAGTCTGTCAGAAAGCAGGACCTGATGGTGTAAATCAAGTTTCCAGCTAGGCATCCCCTCTTTATTCCTCTTGATACAAGGTACATCCAAAGTGCTGTAGTTCCAGATAATGCAGCGGGTGCAGTATTTTTAGAGTGCAGGACCTGATGGTGCAAATCAAGTTTCCAAGCTGGCAATCCTTCTTCTCTGAGTTTCAAGCAGCAGAACTGAGAGGCTCTCCCCCTCTCAGATACTTAATCCAAGTTCTCTGGGTGAAGCAGAAGGGCACTCCTGTCCAATGAGGTGCTGGGAAACACTCCAGGGTATGACCACATTCTCCAAAGTGTGGCATTATAGTCTCCCAGAAAACACAAATTCTCCAAAATTCAATATGGCTCATTTTCCAGCAGGGGGGGAGAGCTAACTAAACCAGTCTACAGAATGACTCATCTACATAATGTCCCTCCCTTTTGCATCTGCCAATTCCTTCTCTAATCCAGCCAACTGGCTGGGGGCAGTGGGTAGAGGTGTACATGAAACTGGTTTCTCCAGCCTGTTCCCTCCTACCTTTGAAGAACATTATTTCCTACCCTTCCCCTGGCTCTGGCATTCCTATGCCCAGCACCTTCTCCTCCCAGAAAGCCTCCCTAACCCCACTAATTATTTATCACCTCTTCAAAGCAGCCTCGCTAATTCACTTAACTGGCCAAACAGGTAAGAGCACCAAAAGGCTGTATTTTGGCTTACAGACAAGAAAGTCATATACCTTCTTGTCAATACATTTTAGGATAAATTCAACAAAAGCACATTGTTGGATTTATCAATACCATTCTACTGAGTCCTTGAATGGTATTTTTATCACACTCCTTTCTTTAAGTATTAATCAATAACTTCTTGCCATGCTAACCTAGTTGGCTGGGGATCTGCAATAGGGAAATTGAACTGGGCAATTTCTCCAGCACCAAGGCTTATAAAACATCTGTTTATAAAGACCCTGTCTATCTCTACAGGACCCCTCACCCCTGGAACACCTAGGGGAGACTTTACGGGTTCCGAATATGTACAAATATTGCAGATCCTCACTTCACAGGGCTCCTAGCACAAAAGTTGATTTTGGGATGCACTTTACCACAATGTGGGGAGTGAAATGTGCAATTTCACTAAACCCAGGGCAAATAAAAATAATTTTATAAGGGTCCTCCTTATAAATACCTGACCGACTCCCCTCCCCCCCACCCCTGGGACACTTAGGGGAGACCCTGGTGGTACCTAATATGATAAAACATTGTAGTTTATTAATTTGTAAGAGCCCCAAACAAAAAAAGTTGAGTTTGCGCATCATTTGCATTTTAAAAGCAGTCCTGCAACATAGGGCTGCTTTTAAACTGACCTCAGGACTCAGCAATGCACACATGCAAGTGCAGAAAGGGCTGCTGACCTCTAGACTGCCATGCCCTATTATATACTAGGAACTTAGCAGTAGTTTCAATATCCCTGCCCTATTATATACTAGGGCCTTATAGGGGAGGTCTTGCCATTCATAGGGCTACCCTAACTCATATTGCACCCTAACGTATGTAGGTGTTTTCACTGCGTTCTTTGTGTCTTTTCAGCATAGCCCTGGGCCTGGTTAGGCAGAGCCCAGGGACAGTCAGATTCTGTTACCACCAGTACCTGTCAGCAAAGAAGATTGAGGGTGCCCAGGGCACAAGCATGACTTTGCAACATTTGACCTAAAGTATAGTGCACCCCATCCATCCCAACAACATCTGTCTGCAATCTGGGTATTACCATTAATTGCAATCTCTGCATTGAAACACAGATTATAAAAGTAACAAGTGTATGCTTTTGGTAGGTAAAATATTTGGAAAAAATCTTATCCTGTATTCCACAGGAATGTCATGCTCTGGCCATGACAGCCCTAATACAATTCCGTGCATATGTGTTTTGTTCTTCATTGTTATTGCCATACCTGTGATTTCATCTTTATCCTGGTGATTCTGCCTGTCCTCAGGACAGTTATATGAGCCTACTTATTTACTAGTTTAGACATGTGCATATCACTGAACGTTTCCTCTCTGCTACTTCAGAATCAATCAATCAGGATTCTCGTAAAGCGCAACTACTCACCCGTGAGGGTCTCAAGGCACTGAGTGAGGAGGGTGTCGGAGAGGTAGGTCTTGAGCAACCCTGGGGGAGAACTCTGCTCCGCCAGGGGAGTTAACGGAGTTTTGCCTACTCCACACTCTGTTGAGAATGCAGAGTTCAGGCAAGAAACCGGAGGCAAGTTGGCTGGCCCCTCCACCCTCCCTAATTTAATTAAAAAAAGGCACTTACCTGCTGTGGCGTCTCCGGGCTGTCTCTTTCTCGCCATGGTCTCTCTCTTCTCCTCGTCCACGCAACCCCCACGTTGTACGTCTAATTAAATTAGAGAGGGTGGAGGAGAGCGGAACGTAATTCCAGAGTTTTTTCCCCAACTCCATGGAACTCCGCGTAGTAGCACTCCGCCAACTCCGCCCGGGCTTAGTCTTGAGATCCTTCCTGAATCGCGGCATTGATGGGGATTGCCTGAGGTGCAGAGGCAGGGAGTTCTAGGTCCTCGCAGTGAGGTAGGAAGAGGATTTTCATCCAGCCGTGGTCTTGCGGATCTGTGGGATGGTGGCCAGGGCCAGTTGGGTGGAGCAGAGATGTCTGGTGGGAGTGGAGAGGTGGTGGTTCAGGTATGCAGGTCCAGCATTGTGGAGGGCTTTGTTGGTGCGCACGAGGAGCTTGAAGGTAATTTTCTTGTTGATAGGTATCCAGTGAAGGTCTCTCAGGCTGCAGAATGGGATGCTCAGGATGAGTCTGGCAGAGGCATTCTGGATGTTCTGAAGTTTCTTGTGGAGTGTCCAGGTGGTGCTGGCGTAGAGTGCATTGCCGTGGTCCAGTCTGTTGCTGATGATCGCATGGGTGACTGTTTTCCTGGACTCGGTGGGGAATCGCTTGTAGATCTTACAAAGCAGGTGGAGCGTGTGGAAGCAGGAGGATGAAACAGCTTTGATTTGGCGGTTCATTGAGAGTGAGGAGTCAAGGATGATGCCGAGATTTTGTGCGTCTGTGGGTGTGTGGGAGGGACACAGGCAGAGGGGGTGGAGCGCAGGATGAGGACTTCAGTCTTGTCTGAGTTAAGCTTGAGGCAGCTGTCTTTCATCCAGGTGGCGACTGCCTTCATCCTGTTGTGGAAGTTGCTCTTGGCGGTTGTGGGTTCATCTGTGAGGGAGAGAATCATTTGGGTGTCATCGGAGTAGAAGACCATGTTGAGTCCGTGGCTTCTAACGATGGCTCTAAGCGGGTCATATAAATGTTGAAGATGGTGAGGCTCAGGGAGGATCCCGGAGGCACTCCTCAGCCGATTTCTGTGCGTCCTGAGTTGAACGGTGGAAGTCTGACTCTCTGTGTTTGGCCGGTGAGTAAAGAACAGATCCTTTCTTGGGCTTAGTTGCGGATGCCGGTGTCATGGAGTCTTGCACAGAGGGTGTGGCGGGAGACAGTGTCGAAAGCGGCTGAGAGGTACAGGAGGATGTGGGCAGCAGTTTCCCTTCGGACGAGGAGGGTGCGGATGTTGTCTGTAGTGGCGAGGAGGGCAGTGTCGGTGCTGTGGTTGCTTCTGAAGCCCTATTGGGAGGTCCACGAAGTGGTTCATTTCGATGAACTTGGAATGTTGGGCATTGATGGTTTTCTCGAGGACTTGATTCCTACATGTTTCCAGTCTTCAGGGAAGGTGGCAGACACGATGGAGCAGTTAATGGTGCAGCTCTGTAGAAGAGGTGGTGAGGGCAGGGATCCGAAGGGGCTCCGGAGTGGATGCTCTTCATGATCTTGAGAGTGTCGTCAGGGGTGACGGTGGTCTAGTTGGGCAAGGTCTGTTGGGGTCTGGAGCCATTGGGTGCATTGTTTGCGGGAGGGGTGGGTGAGTCTTGGGTTGCGAAGCTGTCGTAGATCTCCTTGATCCTGCGGTGGAAGAAGGTTGCAAGGTTGTTGCAGAGGTCTTGAGAGGGGGGGAAATGTCTGCTCTCTCTGTGCTGGGCTTGGCAAATTCTTTGACCATGGCAAAAGGGTTCTTCGCGGTTGTGTACATTGGCGTTGATGCGTTTCTGGATTGCTGCTTTCTTTGTTGTTCTGATGAGGTGGTGGTGTGTGGTGATGGCGTATTTGAAGGCTGTGTGCTCTGCCATGATCTTGCTGCTCCTCTATCTTTTCTCGAGCCATGTGCAAGTTCTCCTGGAGTCGTGGAGGGCAGGGGAGAACCAGCTGGTTTTCTTGGAGGGCTGCTTGCCTGAGGGACTCCTGAGGCAAGCCAGTGTGTTGCCGCAGTCTGAGATCCAGTGGTGGAGGTTGATGTGCTTTTGCTGAGGGATGTGGTGAGCTGGTCTTTGGTGACCTTGTTCCAGTTTCTGCGAGGATCGCAGTGGATGTGGTGGCATACGGTTGGTTTGGTGCAGGAGAAGTGTAGGCAGTGGTGGTCGGTCCGGTGTGGCTCGGAGGTGTGGCTGATGGAGATGTTGTTGCTTGCAGAGAAGATTGAAGTCAAGCGTGTGTCCTGCTGAGAGGGTTGGTGTTGTGACCAAATGTTTAAGTTCGATGGTGGCGGGGTTCTCCAGAAGGGAGGAGGTGTTGTGGTTGTCGAGGTTGTCCAGGTGAAAACTGAGATCCCCACGGAGGATGAAGTCCATTGAGGTGAGAGTGTGGTGAGTGATGAAGCCTCCTATAGCTTCGCTGAAGGGGGCGCGGGGTCCGGGAGGTCTGTAGACTAGGGTTTCGGAGGGTGGTGTTACGGTTGGTCTGGATCTGGAAGAGAAGGTGCTCTATTTCAGGTGAGTGGTCGTCGGAGCTGGTTGTGAGACAGAGGGTGTTTTGTGTATGATGGGGATGCCTCCTCCCGTTCGGTTGACGCGGTCCTCGTGGATGATTTTGTAGCTGTCGGGAATGGCAGTTGCTATGTCCGGGGCTAAGGTGGGGTTCATCCAGGTTTCTGTAAAAAAGTCGACATCGGGGGATATGGAGTCGAGCAGGTCTCAAATTTCTGCGGAATGTCTTTTGAGGGAGGGGGTGCTGAGTAGGATGCATTTGAGGTGGTTGGGTCCGGTTCTTGAGGGTTGTGCGGTTGGTGGTTCTGGTGTGCGGAGGCTGGCAAAGGTGCAATTGCGGCAGGTGAATAGGCCTCTGTGTTCTTTGGCGATGAGAGGTGGCAGTTGTTGGAACATCCAGTGTTGAGGGCGTGGAGGGTGTAAGAGTCACAGCGGTGTATGTTCCAGGAACCCGGGTCCCTGGTGCAGGGCGTAGTCCAGGCGTAGACGGACATGCCTTTGGTGCGGCCACGCAACGGCCGCCATTAAGTAGTGTTGGGGATGGCTGGACAGCTGGGAGGTGGGAAGCGGGAAAACGGCGCTTGGGGTGGCGAGGGGGGCTGCGGGATGTGGGGTGTGGGGTCAAGGAGCGGCAAGGGCCCAGAGGGGGGAAAAAAGGCACAAAAGAGGGCAAATATGAGAAAGTGAAGAAAGCGACAACAGATAACAAAAGCAAAAGAAAGATAGATAAGAAAAAAAGAAGAAAGCTGAAAACGAAGGTGAAAAAAGGGCAGAGGAACAAACAGGTAGAAAGCAGAAAACAGAGGGCAGAGAGCAGCAGCAGAGCATGAGATGACCACCAGAGATCAAGGGCGTTGAAAACAGGACCTGGAAGGATCAGGGGGCAACAGCTACCAGGCAGAGCTGTGCAGCGGAGGAAGCAATAGACAAAGTCAGTAAGATTGACTCAGAGTGCTGTACCATTCAAAAAGAGGATCAGGATTTTGGAGTAGTAGGAGTCCAACCGAATGCAGAGTTTAAGCCCTATATAATATTACACACACACTTCCCCTACGTGTATGGGGTAGAATCAACACTGAACCAATCTATACCAGGTCAACCATCACCTTGAAGAGAACAGTTTCCAAGAAGTTTATGAAAAAGAGGTAGTTGGGTTTTGCTGTCATGGTGGGATTTACATAAGTGTAAAACAACTGCTGATAATATACCATATAGTACCACTGATTCTATGCTATGTATGACTGAAATCATCATTTAGGTGCTAGAAAAATTGACTTGAACTCTATGTCTTGATCAAAGTCAATGAAACTCATTAGGAGGCTGTTGAGCAGCCCATCAGACCCCCGGTTTGGTGGCCTCTCATAGTGGGATCTCAATGACAAACCTCGTCTTTGATGGATGCAATTACATCAATGCTGAGCAGGCCACCTTATTTTTTACAGCCTTTTTTTGGATGTTCAGAAACAAACAGCCATGTCCATGGGGAGTTAAAAAATTCAAACAGACTTTTCTTTCTGTGCATTGGGCCTATTGTTTTCCCTACTCCCGTACACCATGACTCATATGGAGGAGCCTAGCAGGCAAATCACTGGTAGTGGAACTACCCAAAAAAAGTCAGGGCCATTGCCTCTGTGACCCAGCATTTCTATAGCTAACAGGCAACAGGCCGAGCGCTTTTGAAGGCACAGCCAGCTGAGGTTCTGCCATTGGCAACTTGGTAGTTCCCCAACCTATAAATGACAAAGAAAACTAAGTTCAGCGGGACAGGAGGTCCACCTATTTTATCTAAGCTCATCATTTGGCCGCACATCTGCAAAGAATGAGTGGCATTGAAGATCAATGTATTGAGGGCTTTCAGTTGAACCCTACATAGAGGTTTTCCTTCTAAGGCTCATGTATGATAAGAGCACTAGTCTATTTCTTGGACATATTAGAGCAGCAGGTGCGCCTGCCCCGGAGCTCTGGCCATGGTTTCCGGATGCACTGGTTCCCTCTGAAACCCTGGTGACATTGTTAAATATGGCAGGAAAATGGAAATTGGTATCTAGCATTTACAAGGCCCTCAGAGCAGACAGTCCTAATCCTGTAGTTCGAATTCAGGCCAAATAGGAGTAACCCTTAGATGATCCTATGTCCATAAAGGACTGGGTTAAAGTTGATGAAGGTGTGAAAATAGTCAGCTCAAATGCCAGATTTAAATTAATACAATATAATTATTTTCATCATTCCTATCTCTCACCAAAAACTTTACATGCTATGTACACCACCCACTGCGTCAACTGCCCACAGTGTGGGCACCTGAGGCGAATTTTATACATATGGTTTGGTCTTGCCCTTCCCTGACTCCCAATTGGGAAGCGATAGTTGAGAACATCAACAGAGCCAACGGGTAGAGCATTCCCTTTACAATGGAGCAAGTGCAATTGGGCTTGATTCCTTCTCCCTCCCGAAAAAAACTCAGCAGGAAAGTTTATTCTCCTCTGTCTATTACTTGCTGAGTGTCAGATTACTATCTGATGGCTGAGCTTGGTTCCCTCAAATATATAGACTGGTTAAAAGATGCTATGGAATGGGCGACGGCTGAAGAGACCCATATGACACATGTCCGAAAAGATGACAAACTAATGAACGACCTGTACGCATGGGCAGCTATGCTTACCGATCTCAAAGAACCCACAGGGGACACCCCCACGGTAGCCAACCCTCCACGTGGTGCTGTCGAGAGAAGGGCAGGGGACACAAAACAGACATGCCCACTTACCCCATTTCTTTTTCTCACTACTCCTTTCTTTTCCTCCTTCGAATATCAATTCATGCTACACCCACTAACAATTAACTTTTATTACCTATGTAGTGACCCTACACATAAGCAGCGGGGAAAGGGGGGTTGTTGTTGGGATTTGACTGTTTAATTGATCTTGAAACTAATACGTCAAAATGTTCTACACCCTGATAATGGATTAATATTGTCTTGTCTCCTAACAAATCTTAATAAAGATCATAATAAAATTACAAAAAAAAGTAGAACAGCATTTTTTTTTATTTTGAGAATTATTACAATGCAACAGACCAATCAGACAGATCTCTGGAAGCACTCACTAGATCGATTTGGCCGACCTAGGTTCACCAGAAGATGAAAGGCTTTCTCTTTTCTTTGTACGCAACTGATACTCTGTATTGGCATCCCCATTAGGTTTCCAGAACTGGATGCAGCAAATACATGGTCCACACTTAGGATGAAAACTTGAACATCTAATTGCCCAAGTATGGCCAACATCCTAGATTATTGGTTGGTAACGCGAGATGTAGCCATGTGGACTGTGGATGTGGAACACATGCCCCGCTCTCTATCTGACCACGCTCCCTGCTTGCTGAAATTACTGATCCAGAGTCTGCCTCGACGGGCCTTCGCGTGGCACCTCCCGCCGCATGCCCTGCTTGATGATGCTTTTAAGGAAGAGATTAGGAAGGATATCACTGACTATTTTGAACTAAAAGCACTGGCAGGTATGTTAAGACCACCAAGATCCATGACATATATACATGAACTACGCAAAGCATCTGACGCCGCGATTAGAGGGCAAGGAGATATCCTGAATGCCTTCTCTGATTTCTACTCCAATCTATATACAGCTACTCAAGACACATGCCCGGAAGGGATGGAGTCTTTTCTGGACTCGATTGCACTGGTGTGGTTTAATGACACGCACAGGGAATATATGGATCTCCCGTTCAGTCCGGAAGATGTGACAAGTCATAAGGAGCTTGCCCACTGACAAGGCCCCTGGTCCAGACGGCTTAACCATGGCCTTTTATAAGGCATACGCTGAGGAGTTAGCCTTATATGAAGAGGCTTTGGGAGCGGGCATACTACCTGCGTCCATGCGTGAGGTTCTAATCATCCCACTGCTAAAACCAGATAAACCAGCAGAGGAGTTGGACTCCTATAGGCCTCTTTCCTTGATAAATGTAGATGAGAAGATCCTGGCTAAGTTAATTGCCAACCGGGTGCGGCCGATGTTACCTGTGATTGTGCTCCCTGATCAATCGGGATTTATCCCAGGGAGCTCAACCTCACATAACATACGTACGATTTTCTCCACCCTGCATTACCTACACCCGGATGTTCAGGCTGCTGTAGTGTTTTTAGATGCTACTAAGGCCTTCGATACTCTCGAGTGGCCATATTTATTTGCCATATTGGGTAGGATGGGCTTTAGCCCACTTCTCATTAAAAAAATGTGCTTGCTATACACCATGCCCAGCGCCCGGGTCAGGGTAAATGGCCTAGTCTCAGAACCCTTCCCCATTTCACGAGCTACGAGGCAGGGATGCCCCCTTTCCCCGCTATTGTTCGCCATAGCAATGGAGCCTTTGGCCAGAATCAGGCAACATCACACGGTGTGGGGTACAGGGTTCAGTTCCAGGAACCTTCTAATATTATTGTATGCAGACGATGTGACCCTCTACCTTATAAACCGGAAGGAAAATCTAGACCCAGTACTGCGTGAATTCATTCGTTTTGGAGGCCTGGCTGGTATTTCTGTAAATTGGTCTAAGTCGGTAATTTTTCCCCTGACAGACAACACCCTACAGGTGTCCTCTGAATATCAAAAGCCGAGATCTTCAAGAAATCTGGAACTTAAACTACGGGAAAGCAATCATGTGGTTGGGAGAGAAGGTAAAGATATGGGCGAGACTACCCTTGTCACTCGCAGGGAGGATCGCGGTGGCTAAAATGATCATATTGCCCAAATTTCTCTACCTATTTGCAGACATACCGATTACGCTCACATCACATTTTTTTACCACCCTGAGATCGCATTTGGTTGAATTGATGTGGGCGGGCGGGCAGGCGAGGGTATCTTGGGACATGTTGACGCTACCCTTGAAACAAGGTGGCTTGGGCGCCCCAGACATGCGTCTCTATGCGCTTTGCGCTCAGGCCCAATTTTTGCATTTTTAGACCCACCCAACTCCCTTCCAGCCACATGTGGCAGTGGAACAAGATGCTGTAGCACCAGTTCCGCTAAAAAGTGGCCATTTGTGTAAAAGCGCAATGCCCTAGAGGGGATGTAGATTCTGCTGGAACATTGCGTTGGGCGTGGGAGGAATTGCGTAAGAGGGCAAAAATCCCATTGCTCTATGCCCCCTCGCTTTCATTGCCGCACAACCCGCTGTTGCCGTGTATTGAAGACGGCATTGGCAAACCCTTAGAGAAGAAAATGCACCTTCATACATATGCTGATCTCTTTCCCGACAACACATTCATGTCCCCTCCGGTGGCAGAAGAAGGCCAAACTGTACCCTTCTCTGAACTGTTTTTGTATCACAAACTGCGAGCAGCATGCCGCTCACTTAGCGTGGACTAACTGGCGGCTCCCCCGACTTTCCCTGCTTTGGAGAATGTGGAGGGCTCCCCATCCCCGCGCAAGTTTGTCACCCGTATATACAGGCAAATGCAGAACACAGCACCAGTAGTCACACCTAAATCCCTCCAATATTGGAATGAGGACCTTCAACCTCCGCTGACTGAGGCACTTTTGCTGCGGGCAACTTACTGAGCTATCTCCCAACTATAGGTTACGGTTAATACATTTTAAATACTTGCACAGATTTTATAGGACACCTATCAGTCTGAATAGGATGAGGCTCAGGTAAAACGATGAATGCTGGAGATGCAGATATTCCCCTGCCTCTTTTTTACACATAGCATGGTCCTGCCCGATGATCGAGAGTTATTGGTCTCAGATTTTTACTTTGGTAAATCAGATTGTTGGGCGATCGGATACCCCATCCCCTGTACTTGGTATACTGGGGTATGTTAAGGATACTCCACCCAAATCGTGCAAATTGCATGCTTTGCTTTTACTATTCGCTAAAAGACGAGTGGTTGTATACTGGGGCAGGAGGAGGGTGCCTTCGATAAAGGGCCAGCTGGCTGATGTAGCATATGGTCACACACAGTTGAACACGTTCTGGGAACTAATGCCACCAACATCCCTTCTTCGCGACATCTGGGGGCCGTTCATGCAGTAGGCTCAGAAACGACAAGAAACAGAAGCAACTAGAGACACCTTGAATGTGTAGTTTCTGTAGTAGATGGAGATGGCACATGGGGAATGTAAGCTAAATGTTGGACCACTATTGTTAAGATCCTGATGGAGACCAAGACCAATTGTATGGGATTGTGTATGATTATACGGATTTATGGCAACTAAATGAAGGTTCTATCTATTCACATCTGTATGAAACTATGTTCATGTGCGTAGCCACCGAAGCTTTAGGGTATATATACAAGCGTGTACAGTTCATCATAAGAATAGCATGACCAAATATGTAGTATGTACATCTTTGCATGACACCACTATGTATACTGATATGTTGTGAGAACGACTGGCATGTGTTATTGTTTGCATTGTTTTGCAATTATTGCAAATATGAATAATTTTTTTAAAGTATGACCAACATGCATTTTATGACAGCTTAGCTAGGCCACCACTGCAAATAAGTTATTGTACAGAAGTGGGGGGCGTACTTAGGTCAATATGAGAGACAATGCATTGAAACACATGGTCACAAATAAAAAACCTGAACACTTCTGGTGGTCTTCCAAGACTGGGATACAGAGTAAATGTTTTTGAAACGCAATGTGCACATCCAGGTTTCATCCTGGTTGTTGAAGTGGAAGGTACATGTCTAAGGTCTGCACATGAGGTATAAGTTAAACATTTAATGTTTATGTTTGCATAGTGAGATAGAAGCAGCAACCTCCTTTGAACTTTGTTGGAACCAGCACAATTGTACACGAGTTGGAACTTTCATCAGTTCAGTGGTTTCAACCTGCTACTGGGGTCATGATAAAGGGGACTGTAGAAGATTTTGGGATGGAATAATTTGTCAACCAAGCTGAGCTTCAAACAGTATGACATTCAGGTGGGCGATAAATGACAGAAATTGAAAGGACTTGTTAGAGGGTCAATAGTGGGCATCTAACATACATTTTATTGCCTCTGCAAACCAATGATTCTTTGGCAATGTAGAGGAAGAAGCAATGTGGCAAATGTCTCTCATGGGCATCATGTAAACTTGAGGTTGGATTTAGATTAAATATAGTGTTTCTTCCACTATGTCTCGATAACAGTACTATCACAATCTTTCCGTACTACACGGTGGTGGTCATGAAGCAGCACCATGGATTTCTTGATGTTAAAGTACAAGTTACTTACCTTCGGTAACGATGTTTCCGGTAGAGCCGATTCTAGCCGCAGATTCTTTAACGTAGAATTATCCACAGGCATGAGATTGGATCTGTAAAATGTTGCCACAGCATCTCTGAGTGCTGGGGGCGGTACCACGTGACCCCGGCCTGATGTCGTCCGCGGACGTGACGTCAGCAAGGTCACATAAGTCCCACCCCGGCGTGCTGACGTCTGTTTTCTTCTGAGAGCTTTTCCGCGCCACAACGCGGAGCCATCACAAACAAAACTGTGAGAGTATGGGAGCAGTGTGCGAAAAATCGGTGAAACAAAATGGGAAAGAACCAATAGTGAGGAACAGCACCATGAGGGACAGTGCCAAGCACTGTGTCACTGAAAGGCAGGGAAGGAAAAGAGCAGAGCACTTCTCTGAGAAGCAACTCTGCAAAGCGAAGGCAACATCCTCTCTGGAGGCAGAAAAAACATGTGAAAAATGTTGTGGCAGACAACACAAAGACTACAACCACAGGGAAGGACAACAAGTCCGGAACAGAGGAATAATGACAAATTACCTCAAGACAACACCCTCAAGGAGTGTTGTATCCCATGTAAAGAGCTATGGGCGGAGGCACAGCCAAGAGCCCCCACCCAGAGGACTGCAGAGGAGTCAGAAACCCCAAGCAATGAAAAAAGCTGAGGGAGATTAGGAGCAGGCCCCCACACTGGCGAACCAGGGTGCAGGGATGCAAAAGTACACATGAACCTACCGCCCAAATACCACAAGTAGGAGTGGAACCAATAAACAGAACGAAGCATCTCGCCAGGGAGGATGTGAAAGAGGGCACCCGCAGAAGACAAAGCCATCCAGAGGGAGGGGAGTGCAGAAGACCAAGCTTAAGGGTGCTCACAGAATGGGGAGGAAGGACAGGCCATGAAGGAATCTGCAACTAGAATCGTCTCTACCAGATACATTGTTACCGAAGGTAAGTAACTTGTACATCTGATAGAGACTACTAGCCGCAGATTCCTTAACGTAGAATAGATACCCTAGCCATACCCAGAGGGGAGGAATGGTGCAAGAGAACCCCACCAGCTTGGAAGAACACAGAGCCCCAACAGGGAATGTGTCATGGGGACAGGAAGGACAGTCCAGCCCCCTCCAAGCAGAAATAAGCAAGAACAAGGAGAAGGGAAGGCCAGGAAACGACAAGCTGACCCGAGAAGCAAAGGGCGACCGCCAGAAAACCCGGAGTGGCAGAAGGCCAGAGGAAGAAAAGAACCCCCAGGACCAAGGAAAAGAGGAGGAACGGAGGCAGAGCCCGCCCTAGGAGAACACACACACACACAGCGAAGTGGACAGCTGAATGGGTGTCTCTCCCAAAGCCGGGAACAAGGCCTGAACGGTTCCACAATCGAGAAGTGCAGACATGAGAAAGAAGACACAGACACGCAAGCTCCAACAAGCAAGGGACAGGAGCACACGCTTACACGGCGAGGCCCACGGAGGGGAACCAAACTACCAGGCGCGCGCAGCAGATAGCTGGCAAATACTATGAAGCAGCAGCTCAGAACAAGCCGAGCGCAAGACGAGGAGCACCACCGGCCCTCGAATAGAAGCGGGGCCGGCCAAAGGTAGTACCGACCGAAAGCCGGCAACCAGAACAAAGGAGAGCACCAGGAGAACCAGTCCCCTCAGAACACACGGCAGACAGGCCCCGGTCGAAACGGCAGAGAACTAGGTGGAAACACCAAGACACGACAAAGTAATCAGCATGACAAAGGTCGTTCCGGCAATCCAAAGGGGAAGATGGAAGGAGCTCTATAGAAGAGGGACAGAAACACCCTCGGATACTGAGCGAGACAAAACCTGGAGCAGCGGAAGCTGCGCAAAGGCAGAAGAAAAAGAGAGAGACCGCACCAAGCAGTATACTTGTGATGCCAGGAAAACGCGAGGAACCTGAGAAAGCATTCACGCCCACCTATCTTAAGACAGGGCTATACAAGAGCCAACAAATACCCCACCTAGGGTATGAATCGTCCCTGAACAAAAGCAGGGAAACACCTTGTGAGCCGGAATACGAGTCAGGCCGGAAGTGGAGCGGGACTGTGCCGCGGCATGTAGCACCGGAAACAGGAGACGGTCTAGTCTCGAGACCGCCCTTAGAGGAGGGGCCAGCCACGGAAGAGGAAGCGGGATGCTTAAAAACGGCAAGGAAGGACGAGGAGGTGTGGGGGATGCAAGGAGTATTGAGCGGAACGGCGACGAGCAGAGGAGCAGCGGCGACTGGAGGAGCAGCGGCGACCGGAGGAGCAGCGGTGACCGGAGGAGCAGCGGTGACCGGAGGAGCAGCGGTGAACGGAGGAGCAGCGGTGAACGGAGGAGCAGCGGTGACCGGAGGAGCAGCAGTGACCGGAGGAGCAGCGGTGACCGGCGGAGCAGTGGTGAGCGGAGGAGGGGGACGACGAGCGAGAGGAGAAACAGCAGCGGGGAAGGACGACGAAGCAGATCGCGTCAGCACCATCTGTACGGCTATCAAACCCGGTGGGCAGCAGGGAGGAGAAACCACCCCGGGTCCCAGCGCCGCGGTCCGGAGAACGGGCCGTGGCTCGAGGCAAGTGGCTCTGCGGGGACCTTTTGGGTGGGGGCGTTGGGGAGATTGTGAAGGGCTGTGACCCACGTGAGAGGTGTAGAACATCCCCGACCCCACACTTCCCCTCCTACACATCCCTTGGTGACGGTAGCACAACAAGAGATCCTGATAGCAGTGACTCAGACCTGTTCTCTTTTTTCTTTCTTTCTCCCTGCAACCCCGAGCACCTGTGAAGACTGAGAACCCTGACACGTGGAGACGCAAGAAAACACCCTACAGGGAGGAACCTCGGGGAAGACCTACGTTGTTTCGTTCTGCCTTGTTATAGTTCGGAGACTATCCTATCAGTGCTTGGTTCTCCGCTTCTCTGTAAATAAACAAGAACCTAAACCCATTCATGGTATACCCGACTTCTTTCTGACAGTAAAGCCCCACTAGGGACCACAACCCCCTACAACTTGGTGTCAGAAGTGGGATATCCACCGGGTGTCGACAATGACCCAACCCGTGCCTAACACGATAGAAAGTATAATTAACCAATTGGCGGAAGGACAGAGACATCTACAGTTGGCTCTAGAGGAACAAGCTCTGGCAGCCCGGACAGATAGGGAGGCGTTACATGGGGCCTTAAGGGATCAGGCAGTGATTCTGACAACGAACCAGCAAGTTCAAGACACCGCGATTCTTAGATTGACTGACGCTATCGTCAGTGCTAGAGTTCGCCCTAATGTTCCTGGGTCGGTCCTCCAAAAGTTCCAGGAAGGAGACGACCCCGATTACTTTTTCGTGAACTTCGAAAGGGTGGCCACAACAGCAGCATGGCCCCCGGAACGCTGGAGTCAGTACATAGCCCCCCTGTTAGCGGGAGAGTTACAAGCCGCCTATCAAGCCGCCAACCCGGCTGGGACAACAGCCTATGAAGACGTGAAAAA
The DNA here is from genome assembly GCF_964204655.1 of Triturus cristatus. Lineage (NCBI taxonomy): Eukaryota > Metazoa > Chordata > Amphibia > Caudata > Salamandridae > Triturus > Triturus cristatus. Next base: position 958,051,007 of record NC_140585.1, on the reverse strand, counting down.
GGCCATCTTGGAGAGACTCGGTTGTGACCAAGAATACTATAGAAACACATTTAGGAGGGAGAAATGGAACGCTGGGGATAACCCCCGTGCACTGTACTATAGGATCAGGGATATGGGGAACAGATGGCTGACACCCCATGTGTCTACCATGGAGGAAGTGACTGAAAAGATCTTCTTGGAACAATTCCTGGACGCTCTGCCCCTAACGACTCGATCTTGGATAAAACAGCACCCTAATCTCAACACGGCCACGGCAGTTGACCTAGCCTGTGCCTTCCACAGATCACCCGAGTTTAAGGCAGGAACAGTCCGGACCCCCTCGGTTTCCCCTAGAAATCTCCCCAGGCCTGAGATCAAACCCCGTGTCCAGACTAGAGCGCTTCCGCCTCTCCCGAGCATAGGGAATCAGGGACCACAGTGTTTCCATTGCTCCGAGTGGGGACACATCGCTCGACAATGTCCACACAAAACCTCAACCGTAGAACCCATGGAGGTAGGATATACAAGGGGGCGGATATGTGTGGGAGGACAAGGGGCTCCTAGATACAAAAAAGAGGTCCTCTTAAACGGAAGGAAACAACGGGCGCTATTAGACACTGGGTGTCATGTGTCTGTGGTGGATAGGTCACTAGTACCACAGCTTCAGTTACGAGAAACGGACACAGTACAAGTCACCTGTGTACACGGAGACACAAAGACCTACCCGGTCGCAGAGGTGCTACTGGACATATCACATGACCCTCAAATACGGCGAGTAGGGGTGATACCGTCCTTGCCCGAGGCAGTCATAATAGGAACAGACCACCCCAAGTTTGAGCAGTATCTAAGTGAGATACGAAACGAGGGGACTTCATGGTTACAGGAAGCTCCCTTTAGCGAATGCGGTCTAGAAATAAGCGCAGGTAAAGACAGAAAAAGCAAGACTGAGAAAAGGAAAGCCAAACACCTGTATGCAGAGGCGCATGACCCATATCACGCATTTCCTGTCTCCATTACAGAACCTGTGAAGACGGTCCCGAGTAGCTTCCGTTCAGCACAGAGAGAAGATCAGACCCTTATCCACGCTTGGGAACAAGCACAGGAGCAGGACGAGGAGAAGGTAGGACATTATTTTTATGTGTCTAAGGGTCTTCTATACCGCTCAGGAAAGGAGGGGGACGGGGTCAGAACGCAACTCCTGGTGCCTTCGGTCTTCAGGCCTCATGTCATGCAGTTAGCACATAACCATACAGGAGGTGGGCACTACGGGAAAGAGAACACTCTGAAGTACCTACTGGGAAAATTCTACTGGCCAGGCGTCTATAAGGATGTTGCAAAGCACTGTGCGTCCTGTGTTAGGTGCCAATACTCAAACCCCGAAGGAGTTAGAAAGGCCCCACTTCGTCCTTTGCCCATAATAGACGTACCATTCCAACGTGTCGGGATGGATTTGGTAGGCCCACTCCCGCCCTCTGCCAGAGGCCATAAATACATCTTGGTCATTGTTGATTACGCTAGCAAGTATCCAGAGGCGTTTCCCTTGACATCAATGACTTCACCTGTCGTAGCTAGGGCCATGGTTAGTCTCTTCACCCGAGTGGGATTTCCAGCTGAAATCCTCACGGACCAAGGAACTCCTTTTATGTCACGATTAATGGCCGAGGTATGCAAGGTGTTGGGCATCCACCAGATCCGGACGTCAGTCTATCACCCCCAGACGGACGGTCTGGTGGAACGTTACAATAAAACCATTAAAAGCCTGCTCCGCAAGGCCATATCCGAGACAGGAAGGGACTGGGACCAGCAGTTACCACTAGTCCTGTTCGCCATTCGAACACATGAACAAAAATCAACGGGGTTCTCTCCGTTTGAATTACTATTTGGTAGAAAGCCAAGAACCCTGCTAGACATGGCTGCCGAGCAATGGGAGACAGAGGAGGAGGAGGGACAACCCCTACCCAAATATGCAGCCGACTTAAAATCTGCTGTTGAGAAACTATGGGGCCTCGTCCATGAAAACATGGAAAAAGCACAAACCTCCCAAAAACTCCTGTATGACCGCAATAGCAGACTAAGGGAATTCCTTCCCGGTGATAAGGTTCTCCTATTGCTTCCTTCCACAGACAACAAACTCTTGTCCAAGTGGCAAGGCCCCTATGAGATCGAGAAGAAAATCACTCCCGTGACATACAGTGTCCTTCAACCGCTCAGGACAGGGGGTAAGCAGATATACCATGTCAATCTGTTAAAAAAATGGGAAGAGCCCACAAACCCAGACGGGCCTGGGCCGTCTGTTCTCACGGTAAACACAGAGAGATCTCTAGAGATAACCACCGCCAACACAACCCCGACCACGAGTACAAAGGCCCCTGAGGGCAACATTATGACACCTGACCAGAAAACCCAGTTAGATGCTCTACTAGAACGGTTCCCAGGTCTCTTCTCCACAACCCCGGGGCTGACCTCAATGACCCAGCACGACATAGTGTCCGTGGACAACCGGGTGGTAAAGCTAAAACCATACCGAATACCCGAAGCACGAAGAGAGGCGGTGGAACGAGAGGTCACCGACATGTTGCAGGCGCACATCATAGAGCCCTCTACAAGCAACTGGTGTTCACCGATAGTACTTGTACCAAAACCTGACGGGAGTCTACGGTTCTGTATGGACTTCCGTCAAGTGAACAACGTCACTAAGTTCGATTCTTACCCAATGCCTCGTATAGACGAATTAATAGAGAAAGTAGGGAACGCCAAATATTTGACAACCCTTGACCTGACCAAAGGTTATTGGCAGATACCCCTAACACCACAGGCCAAAGAGAAGACAGCCTTCTCAACACCATCGGGGCTCTATCAGTTCCGGGTACTACCTTTCGGCCTCCACGGGGCACCTGCGACATTTCAACGTCTCATGGATCGCATACTGAGACCACACACAGATTACGCAGCAGCGTATCTGGGCGATATAGTCATCTTCAGCCCATCATGGACGGAACATCTAAGGCATCTAGCAGAAGTGTTTTCAGCCATTCAGGACGCCGGGCTAAAAATAAACCCAAAGAAATCACTACTGGTGACTGATACAGTCCAATACCTCGGATATACAATAAAAGGGGGACTGATTAAACCTCAGGTCACAAAAACAGAAGCAATAAGAACCCTGCCTCAACCAAAAACCAAAAGAGATGTCCGCTCCTTCCTCGGGTTCCTGGGGTACTACAGACGGTTCGTCCCTAACTTCTCGACCTTGGCAAGCCCCCTCACGGATCTCCTAACCAAGACACATCCCTCCCGAATACAAAACTGGTCAGAGGCACACGAACGTAGCTATCAAGCTCTGAAAGAAGCCATATGTACAGCCCCTGTGTTACACTGTCCGGATTTTAGCAAACACTTCGTCCTGCAAACACATGCATCAGGTGTTGGTCTGGGGGCTGTGCTACAGCAGCTGGACTCACGGGGGGATCTCAAGCCGACCCTCTATATCAGTAGGAAATTGTTTCCTAGGGAGTGTCACTACTCAACAATAGAGAAAGAGTGCTTAGCAATAAAGTGGGCGGTGGAAGCACTACAATACTACTTGTTAGGGCGTCGCTTCACCATACTCACCGATCATGCCCCATTGACCTGGCTTGCAAAACAGAAGGATTCCAATCCACGCATACTCAGATGGTTCATGTCCTTACAACCTTTCTCTTTCCAGACATTCCATATCCCCGGCACTCGGCAAGGCTGCGCCGACTACCTGTCCCGGAATCCCTCCACAGAATGGCCCCAACGTCCATTCCTAGAGGGGGAGATCTGTGAGCCGGAATACGAGTCAGGCCGGAAGTGGAGCGGGACTGTGCCGCGGCATGTAGCACCGGAAACAGGAGACGGTCTAGTCTCGAGACCGCCCTTAGAGGAGGGGCCAGCCACGGAAGAGGAAGCGGGATGCTTAAAAACGGCAAGGAAGGACGAGGAGGTGTGGGGGATGCAAGGAGTATTGAGCGGAACGGCGACGAGCAGAGGAGCAGCGGCGACTGGAGGAGCAGCGGTGACCGGAGGAGCAGCGGTGAACGGAGGAGCAGCGGTGACCGGAGGAGCAGCGGTGACCGGAGGAGCAGCAGTGACCGGAGGAGCAGCGGTGACCGGCGGAGCAGTGGTGAGCGGAGGAGGGGGACGACGAGCGAGAGGAGAAACAGCAGCGGGGAAGGACGACGAAGCAGATCGCGTCAGCACCATCTGTACGGCTATCAAACCCGGTGGGCAGCAGGGAGGAGAAACCACCCCGGGTCCCAGCGCCGCGGTCCGGAGAACGGGCCGTGGCTCGAGGCAAGTGGCTCTGCGGGGACCTTTTGGGTGGGGGCGTTGGGGAGATTGTGAAGGGCTGTGACCCACGTGAGAGGTGTAGAACATCCCCGACCCCACACTTCCCCTCCTACACATCCCTTGGTGACGGTAGCACAACAAGAGATCCTGATAGCAGTGACTCAGACCTGTTCTCTTTTTTCTTTCTTTCTCCCTGCAACCCCGAGCACCTGTGAAGACTGAGAACCCTGACACGTGGAGACGCAAGAAAACACCCTACAGGGAGGAACCTCGGGGAAGACCTACGTTGTTTCGTTCTGCCTTGTTATAGTTCGGAGACTATCCTATCAGTGCTTGGTTCTCCGCTTCTCTGTAAATAAACAAGAACCTAAACCCATTCATGGTATACCCGACTTCTTTCTGACAGTAAAGCCCCACTAGGGACCACAACCCCCTACACACCTCTTAGGGAAACCCGCAGCAGAGGTCAAGAACCGAAAAGACCTGTGGAAAACACCACTGATGGCTTACCAAGCAGCCCAAAAAGGGTCCAACCTAAGGACTACAGCTGCACTTAACAGCAAAAACACTCACCACAAGCTGAAGGGCTGAACCAGAAACCAAAAGAACAGAGGGGCAAACTGAAGGGCCCGTAGGCATCCCAAGCCGCACACAGCACACAACGGTCCAACCGAAACATAACGCCAGAGGACCGCCCAGCCGAAGCTTACGTGGTGCCGCAGATCAGCGCGGGCATCCTCCTGGGAGGAGTGAGACAGAAGGGTCTCCAGGTCGGAAGTAGCCCTGGCCAACACACAAAGTGTGTCGAGTGCGTACAGAGCAGCACTAGTGAAAGGGAAAATGTTACGCCCCCAAAAGTCCAGCCACCGAGCCTTCCGCAACAGCGGGAGCAGCACAGAAGGCAAGGAAGGAACAGCAGCCTGCAGGATAGGGCCCTGGGCAGACTGGTGGGAAAAAAGGCAGACTGGATCGTGCGGTGCCAGACGGTGGCGATGAAGAAGCGATGGAGGCACCGAATCCCCGTGGAAGGGCGCCCCCAGAAGAGAGTTGTAGAGCGACGCTTCAAATGGGATAAGCGGCTCCCCTCCACCAGAGCCCTGGTGGAGAACATCCAATAAGTGGTTTGTAGGGAGGGGAGCAACCGGATTGCCTGTGGCCCGGACAAAGGCCACACTCTCCTCCGTAGGACGTCGGGGAGGGGGGAGCAACTTTTCTGTCGGCGAAGGCTGCAAGCCAAGACGCCCATCCCTGTGTCCCGCTGAAGGGAGAAAAGACCGACCCCTGTACGATGGAAGACCCACGGATGGGAACCTGAGGAGTCTCTGGAGAAGGCGGAGAAGCCTGCGGGGCAGACAACTGCAGGGAGCGGAAGAGCGGTTCTGGGGGCTGTGGACGTGGAGACGGCGTAGAACCCGCCCTGGAATCCGCCGGAGAAAAGGCCACGATGCGGCGCCCAGTCTCCGGTGAAGAGGAGACAAGGAGACGACAGACCTCCGGAGAGGAAGGGACATCCGGAGAAGAGTCCACCACAGGCACCGGTGAATCCTCGACCGGCGCCGAAGTGTCCACCAGGGGCGCCAAGTCTAGCTCCACCACCATGTGCCTCATCGGAGAAGTGGGGGGCGGGGTCGGAGCCAAAACGGCAAATGAACAGCGCCGAAAAGGCGCCGGCTCGACCCCAACGAGGCAGCCGCCTGTGTTGAGGACCGAGAGGGGCCCGGGGAAGCGCCCCGGGGCCCGGCATCCACCTGCAGCACCGCCAGCGCTGGGGAAGAAAGCTGTTGACGCCAGAGAGGAGTCGGCTCGGCCTCCGGGAAGACTGCCGCCTGCCCAGAGGACCGAGGGGGACTCGGGGATGAGCCGCGTGTCCCGGCGACCTCCTGCGACACCGCAGGGAACCCCGCGGGGCTTTGCAGCGAAGCCGAGACGCTGTGGGCCAAAGAGGGGAACCCCGAAGGGCCGCATCTCGACAGCACACCTCCAAAACCTAAAGCCGAACTCGTCGGCGCCGGGGGCGAAGCCGCCGGCGAGTCCACAGAAGGCCCTGCACACGGCAAGGGATCCACGGACGCCGCAGAAGGAGGAGGACCCAAGGAAGCCTGCAGAGCTGCATAGGCTTTCATCTGGGCCCACGTCGCCGCAAAGCCGGGAAACGGCATATAGGGTGGCGACGGGCGAGGACGCACGTCTCGGGAGGAACCGGAGCCCTCTGCCGAAGGAGGACAGGGCCTCGGTGGCAAGCTGCAAGACTTACCAGCGGGCGAACGACGCCCATGGGGCCTTGGCGAAGGACGATGCCGCTGCCAGAAACGGCAGTCCCTGGACCTGTCCGAGGAAGGAGACGGACGCTGCGACGAAACCGACCTGGACAAGCGGGCCGACGGCAATTTCATCCAGCGCTCCCCCCGGGACTTCGGCTTGAGATGCTGACAAGCCTTGCAGTCCTTAGAGTCATGGTGCTCACCCAAACACCACATACAAATAGTGTGAGGGTCCGTCGCCGACATCGGACGTGCACAAGAAGCACACGTCTTAAAGCCCGAAGGAATTGCACACTGTTCTCAACTCAAGGCGCGAAATAGGCCCGAACACATGCCAAGAAGCACACTCCGGATCCGCGTTGCACGCGGGAAAAGAAGGAAACTGATGTCAGCGCGCCAGGGTGGGACTTATGTGACCTCGCTGACGTCCCGTCCACGGATGACGTCAGGGCGGGGTCGCGTGGTACTGCCCCCGGAGCGCAGAGATGCTGTGGCAAAATTTGCCGGATCCAGTCTCACACCTGGGGATAATTCTACATTAAGGAATCTGAGGCTAGTAGTCTCTATCAGAAAAAGCACTCTGAGACCGTGGACTCAAATATTCAATGCGGTTACCCACGAAACTGAGAATAGAGGCCGAGGGTAAAGTGTGGTTTTTTCTGACACCTGAAGACGCTCAGGAATGGCTGGAGGGTTGTCGCCGGGTCTCGAGGTCAGATCGAACTGGCGGAGATAACAGACAACGTGTGAAGGATGGAACGCTGGAAGATCCAGGACAGGCAGAAACAATGGAACGACTGTCACATGCCAGTGGAGGAGAATGAACACCACCATGATGCAGAGGAAAGCGGACCCTGGTGGACCGGCGGAACTTAAGGGCCTATCGGCTGGATAGGCCGGACTCCAAAACACCACCGCCGAGTAGCTGACACTGTGAAGGACAATTTTTTAGAGACGGCTGTGGGATCACAAACTTTTTTTGGTTGAGAATACTCACTATGCAACAGGGTCGCAACTTTATTGCAGTGACCACTGAAGGGGAAATGGCCACTAAAGTACGCGATGATGTGAGGGGAGGTAATAAGGGACTGCAAAAGATTCCCCCCCCCCTATTATGGTATTGGGAAAGGGCACTAAGCACAGTTGGGGAGGTGGGTAATTTTAAGTCTGTCATGCAGGGAGGAGGTAGGGTGGGGGGGATTGTTAATTGATTTTTCCGTTTTGTTGTTTACAGATTACATAAGGGCAGCGGTTAGACACCTTCATTTATGCACCACACATCTGACACATTGTCCACACATTCCCAGTGCTGTGCGTGCAGGACATGATAGAAACAGCAGTAGGGGCTCAGCAGAGGCCTGAGTCAACGCCACCTCCCACAACACCGAAGGCTCCCCTATCATTGCTTACGTGGAAAGTCCACGGGCTTGGCGATAAGAATAAGAGAGGACTGGTTTTACAATATTTGAAACAGGCCCCTGCGGTGGCCCTTCTTCAGGAAACACACCTGATGGGCTCATCACGTAAATCTATGGACCGATGGGGATTCCAAATGGTAGTACATTCCGAGTTCTCCTTAGGGTCATGGAGGGTGGGTATTTTAATGCGGAAGCAATTCCCGCTGATAATTAAACGGACATGGACGGATGAACAGGGCTGATACGCAGCCATCACATGCCAGTGGGAGGGACAAGCCTTTAATATAGTGGCAGTATCTATTCCTCCAGCACTTCACGCGGTAGCCCTCCCAGCCTTTAGTGATTTTCTACTCACCCTTCCAGAGGGAGAACTCCTGATTGGGGGGGGGGGACTTTAATGCCACAATCTACGGTGCTATAGACTGACAACCCCCCAGACACAAGGGTAGTGGTGGGGCCTCCCGACTTACGGGATTTCTTGAAGCACTCGGTCTCACAGATGCTTGGCGCTTCCACCACCCCTGGACGCAGCAGTTCACTTTTCAATCAGGGGTCCATAATAGTCTCTCAAGGATAGACTACTTCTTAACGTTGGCAGATAGTCTACGAAATATAGAAGAAATTAATACCCTGCCCAGGGGTATCTCAGATCACTCTCCAGTGATGCTAACATATACATACAAGCGTGCGACTCGATGTAGCATTTACCCCATATATCCCGGATATCTACACAACCCCAAAATCCTCAAAGACATCACTACCACAACGCAACATTACTTTCACGAAAATGCACAATCCGTTTCCTCCCCGGCAACCCTCTGGGAGGCCTATAAAACAGATATCTGTGACCAAGCAATCGTCTCTATTGTAGGTCACAAAATCGAAAAGAAGGAGGTAGAGACCATTAGAGCTAGACTTGACCCATGCAGAGGAACTCCACGCCCAAAACCTGACGAAAGTGTCGGCCCAATCTCTACATCTTAAACAACAGGCATATAGGGGATACCTAAGGGAAACGGTTAGGACCAGGCTACAGGGTACGCAGCATAAAATATATGAAATCGGAAAACTTCTGGCCTGGCTCGATAAGAAAGAGTGTAGAAGATAATGAGACCATAATAGACCCTCAGGGAATAGTAACTAGACTAGCCAAGCATTTCCGACAGGTATATACACCGACATCCACAACTACTATCGAGGAAGCACAGGCCTTCCTTAAAGATATTAAAATGCCCAAACTGACACCAGAGGCGGTCTTAAAACTCAAAGCTGACCTCACATCGGATGAACTGCAATTAGCTATAGGTTCTCTACAGTCAGGAAAGGCGGTGGGGCCCAACGGCATACCCACTGAACTCTATAAAAAAACAGCTACTACTATAACTCTGAATCTTTTGAATATGTATTTAACTAGTCTGGAGGCGCGGGAGCTCCCACAGGATCAACGTACTACCACCATAGTGACGATTCCCAAACGGGGTAAACCTCCAGAGGAATGTACCACCTTCCGCCCAATATTGTTAACAACGCAGAGGCTAAAATTCTCGCTAAACTCCAAGCAACTAGATTATCCCCCCATATCACTGCCCTGATACACCCAGACCAATCTGGTTTTATGCCAGGTAGGAATACGGCCCTTAATCTGAGACGTCTACATGGCGTAATAGTGCATGTACCCTTCATCCAAGAAGCAGCCGACATCCTCTCCTTAGACGCCCGTATGGCGTTTGATTTTGTGGAGTGGCCCTTTCTCTTCGCGGTCATGAAACATTTTGGTTTTGGCCCCAAATGTTGTCCCTGGGTGCACCTGATGTACTTGAAGCCCCTGGCTCATGTAACAGCAAGCGGCCACATATGAGAGGATTTCCCACTGGGGCGTGGAACACGTCAGGGGTGTCTCCTCTCGCCATTACTGTTTGACCTTGTCCTAGAGCCACTGGCTGCTTGGATTAGGTGGGAACCAACTATCCGGGGGCTCCATTGGGCGGGTGGTTAGCGCATCTCCTTATATGCCGATGATGTGTTGTTATATATGACATCTCCCAGACAGTCCATCCTTGTGCTCCTGAATATCTGGGACTTGTATGGTCAGATCTCTGGATACACCATCAATTAGTCCAAATCGATTATATATGTACTTCATGGCCCACCACCGCAACTCCTGAGGGGATGTATTTTACAGATAGCAGAAGGAAGTTTTAAGTATTTGGGTAGCCATGTCACGCCACGAATGGAAGACTATTAAAAAAAATCTCATGCCCCCCTGGAACGTCTCAGACGTGATACGATACACTGGCAATCCCTGCCATTTACATTGCTTGGGAAAGCAGCACTTTTTAAGATGATGGCGCTTCCCCGGTTCCTTTATGCCCTGGAGAATACCCAGTTTCCTGTGCCACCAAGTTACTTTAAAACGATAGCAGCGGAAGTCTCTAGTTTACTCTGGCAGAACAAACCGGCATGCATCGCCATGGACAAATTGGTCTGGGGCTGGTATGATGGGAGCATAGCGCTTCCGAACGTACAACTATATTATTGGGCATCATAGTTAAAAGTACTTACTCAGTGGATACATGCCCCGCAAACAGACCCTGCGTTTAAAGCAGACAGGCATGGGTTGGGAGAGGGGGGCATAATGAGAGCATTATACACTAAAAAGTAAACTACCCCACTAACCGGACCCACTGCACATACAGTCCAGGTTTGGTACATTGCATTTAAAGAATAAGTTACTTACCTTCGGTAACGCTTTTTCTGGTGGATACAGTATCTCCATGTGGATTCCTCACCTTGTGAATATCCCCTGCGCCAGCATTCCACGGAACTTTTCTTCCCCAGCACTCCACGTCGACGTGGGCGACGTCATAATGCATCGGCTCCGCTCGCGACTCCGTTCGACGTCACCGGAGCCATAAGAAGCCCACGTCGGCGTGATGACGTCAGTTCCACCCATTTTTTCCCCGTGCCTTCGAGGCGAAGAGGTGGACTAACGACAGACAAAGTATACACAGTATACAATAAACCAATACAGATATATAATATGCAAAGGAAAGGAATGCAAAGAAAAACAAGCATTTCCTACAACTGTACCATATAGCAAAAACACATATCTACAAGACCTTTTTCATGGTATATGAAGGTGGACAACGGGGAGGCGGGTGGGCCAGTGAGGAATCCACAGGCAGATACTGTATCCACCAGAAAAAGCGTTACCGAAGGTAAGTAACTTGTTCTTCTGATGGATATATCTGCCAGTGGATTCCTCACCGTGTGAATAGATTCCCACAGCAGTCCCCACTCCCGGAGGAGGGTGTCCACCTTCCTATACCAGAAAATCTTGCAAGACAGAGCGCGCGAAGTGGCCCTCCCTCCTCATCTCAGAGTCCAAGAAATAATGCTTTGCGAAAGTATGGAGGGAGGCCCAAGTCGCGGCTTTACAAATATCTGACACAGGAACACCCCGGGCCAAAGCAGATGTAGATGACTTGGCTCTAGTTGAATGAGCTCTAATTCCCTCAGGAGGAGTCTTACCAGCCAGGGCGTAGCAGATCTTGATGGCCAGTATTATCCATCTCGACAGCGTGCGCTTATGCACCGCTTTACCCTTAGAACGACCAACGTAGCCAATAAAGAGCTGGTCATCAAGGCGAAAGTCCTTGGTTCTGTCCAAATAAAAACTCACAGCCCTCTTCGGGTCCAGGCGATGGAGTCTTTCCTCCTCTTTGGAAGGATGAGGAGGTGGGTAAAAAACAGGGAGAGTAATGGACTGCCCCAAATGAAACGGAGTGACAACTTACAATTACAATTACAGACCTATTTCTCTACTTCCCCTCATCAGTAAACTTCTCGAAAAACATATTAACAAACATCTCTCTGAGTTTATTGAATCTACCCACTGTCTAGATCAATCACAGTCTGGTTTCCGTCCGAAACATAGTACTGAGACTACACTAGTGGAGGTCACTGACAACATCAGAATGGCAGCAGATAAGGGTCAGGCAGTGATGTTGGTCCTGCTCGACCTGTCGGCTGCCTTCGACACCATATCCCATCAAGTTCTTATCACGCGCCTGGAGGAGATTGGTGTAAGAGGCAAAGCACTGAGTTGGTTAACTGACTTCCTGACCAACAGGATGCAAACTATCAATCTGGGCCCCTATCGTTCGTCAACCACCGGTATCAGCAAGGGTGTCCCTCAGGGCTCCTGCTTAAGCCCTACATTATTCAATATTTATGTAGCCCCCTTAGCAGAACGCCTTAGACGGCTCGGGTTCTCCCCCATATCCTATGCCGATGACACACAACTTCTGCTGTCATTCGACAAAGCAAATCCACTTACCCAAGACATTTTTTCTGAGGGCATGAAGGGCGTTGCGCATTGGATGAGGGAAAATTTTCTACAACTCAACACTGATAAATCAGAAATCATGCTGTTTGGAGAGGCAAAATTTAGATGGTCCCCTAGTTGGTGGCCAGAGGAATTGGGCTCTGCCCCGTCCCCTAAAGAGGTTGTAAAGGATTTGGGTGTGCGCTTGGACAACGATCTTACTCTTGAAGAACATGTAAACAGCACCGCTGTCACCTGCTTCCACACTCTCCGCATGCTGCGGAGGGTCTGTCCCTTTCTTCCTATTACCACTCGTAAAACCCTGGTCCAAGCATTGATAATTAGCAGACTAGACTACTGCAATGCTCTATTAATTGCAGCCAAAGAAAAATCTTTAAACAAATTGCAGGTGGTCCAGAATACTGCAGCTCGCTTAGTCAACAACGCACTTCCCAGGACCCCTTCAGCCCCCTTGCTTCGTGACCTTCATTGGCTCCCCATAAAAAAGAGAGTCAGATTTAAAATCTGCTGTATGGTTTTCAAATCCCTACACAACCTGGGTCCTGGCTATCTAGCTCGGAAACTTGTAAGATATACTCCTACAAGACTGCTGAGATCCAGCCAACTTGCATACCTGCAAACCCCTCGCATTAAATTGGCGCGGATGGGAGGGAAGGCGTTCTCCCATCTGGCACCTCATTACTGGAATCTCCTCCCTCTACATCTACGTCAATGTACCAACCTAGTGGCCTTTAGGAAATTGTTGAAAACAGAACTTTTCTAATCGTACTCTCTTTATTGGTCAACCGGCAGTCCTAAGCGCTGAGATACCCCGTATGGGGTGATTCAGGCGCTATATAAAACCCATAAATAAATAAAATAAAAAAACTTTAGACAGGAAAGCAGCCCTGGTCCTGAGAACCATCCTTTCAGCATGTAAGGTAAGAAAAAGGAGGTTTGGAACTAAGAGCTTGAAGCTCACTTACCCTCCTTGCAGAGGTTATGGCCACAAGAAAAACCACCTTAAAGGACAACAGCCTCAAAGGACAACTATGTAGAGGCTCAAATGGGGACCCCATTAGAAAGGTTAAAACAAGATTAAGGTCCCACTGAGGCATTACAAATGGAGTGGGAGGAAACATGTTTGTAAGGCCCTTGATGAACCTCAGAACAACCGGAGATTTAAATAGTGAAGGTTGATCTTGGAGGCACAGAAATGCCGATAAGGCCGAAAGGTAGCCCTTGACCGTGGCCACAGCACAGCCCTGCTGAGCCAAGGAAAGGGCAAACTGGAGCACCTCAGAAAGATGTGCTTTCAAAGGGTCAATGGATCTCTCTCCACACCATTTTACAAACTTAGACCACCTATAGGAGTAAATGGACTTGGTGGAGTGTCGCCTGGCCGATAAAATAACGTCCACCACATCAGGTGGGAGAGAGAATGAACTCAGGTTGCCCCGTTCAATCTCCAGGCATGAAGGTGTAAGCTCTGGAGGTGGGGGTGTAGAACCTGCCCCTCCGACTGCGAGAGGAGGTCTGCCCTCAGACGGAGACGGAGCGGAGGGCACGAGGAGAGGTGGAGAAGATATGTATACCACGCCCTTCTTGGCCAATCCGGGGAGACCAAAATGACTTGGGCCCGGTCTTGGCGAATCTTCCTCAGAACCCGAGGAATCAAGGGTATGGGAGGAAACGCGTAAAGGAGTCGTGAGCCCCAACTCAACTGAAACGCGTCCCCCAACGCGCCCTGCATCGGATACTGGAGACTGCAGAATGACGGACAGTGCGCGTTCTAGAAAGTGGCAAACAGATCCACCCGAGGAGTCCCCCACGTCCGAAAGACGTGACGAACCACCTCCGGATGAAGCCTCCACTCGTGGTCAGCGGAGAACTGCCGACTGAGACTGTCCGCACGCACGTTCAGCACCCCGGCCAGATGATTTGCCATCAGACAAATCCGATGGTCCTGAACCCAGGACCATAGTCATAAGGCCTCTCTGCATAGACAAAGAGACCCTACCCCTCCCTGTTTGTTGACATACCACATCGCGGTCGTGTTGTCCGTCAGGACTTGAACAGACTGACCGCGAAGGGAAGGGAGGAAGGCCTTGAGCGCCAAACGATCGCCCGCAATTCCAGAAGGTTGATGTGAAGCAACCTTTCCTCTGGAGACCAAAGACCCTTGATCTCCAGATCCCCCAGATGAGCACCCCACCCTAGGGTGGATACATCCGTTATCACTGTGGCCACCGATGGAGGAAGATGAAAGGGCTTTCCTTGAGACAGGTTGCCCTCCACGCTCCACCAAGACAGATCCGCCGCAGCTTCTCTGGAGATCCTGATCGACTCCCCGAGATCTCCGTTGTGCTGATACCACTGCTTGTGGAGGCACCACTGGAGCGCCCTCATGTGCCAGCGTGCATGGTTGACCAACAGAATGCAGGAAGCGAACAGACCGAGCAGGCGAAGGACCTTCAGAACTGGAACAACCGCTCCATTGTGGAATAAAGGGACCATCTCCTGAATGTCGAGAATCCTTTGAGGAGGAGGGAATGCTCGACACACAGTAGTGTCCAGTACCGCCCCTATGAACAGGTTGCGTTGAGAGGGCACCAGGTGAGATTTGGGCACATTGATCGAAAAACCCAAGTCGAATAACAGCTGAGATGTTACCTGCAGATGACGCTGCACCATCTCTGGGGACTCTGCCTTCAGAAGCCAGTCGTCCAGGTAGGGGAAAACCGGAATCCCAGACCTCCTGAGATGGGCTGCCACCACTGCCATCACCTTCGTGAAGACTCGAGCTGCGGTAGTAAGACCAAACGGGAGGACCACAAACTGGTAGTGTTGCGACCCAACCGTAAAACGGAGATACTTCCTGTGCGACTTCAGGATTGGGACATGAAAGTACGCGTCCTGCAAGTCGAGCGACACCATCCAGTCTCCTTGCTGCAACGCTTGAAGAACCTGCGCAAGGGTCAGCATCTTGAATTTCTCCTGCTTCAGGTAAAAGTTCAAGATTCTGAGGTCCAGGATTGGACGCAATCTGCCGTCCTTTTTGGGAATCAGGAAATACCGGGAGTAGCATCCCTGACCCCTTTCCTGCTCCGGAACCACCTCTATTGCACCCTTCTGAAGCAAGGCTAGAACTTCTTTCTGCAGGAGAAGCAGATGGTCTTCCGAGCAATAACCTTGGCAAGGAGGGTAAGGGGGAGGAAACTCCCGAAAGGGAAGGGCGTACCCAGTCTCTACGAGGTTCAAAACCCAAAGGTCTGTTGTAACAGATTTCCAACTCCGTAGAAAGTAGGACACCCGACCCCCCACAGGTCTTACATGATCCGGGATGGGGGATCTAGGGCTGCTTCCCTGATGCCTCATTGGAAGCAGAGGAGGAGGAGGAGGAAGAAGAGGGGTTGCGTCCAGAACCTCTCCGACCCCTTTGCCTCCCTCTATAGGATTTATAGAGGGGATTCTGCTGTTGCTGCTGCTGCTGCTGTTGGGGCTGCCGGTAAGAGCGAAAAGACGATCTTCCAAAACCCCTAAACTTTCGAAAAGACGAACCCTAGCAGGAGCTTGCAGTCCCAAGGATTTTGCAGTCAACCTGCTGTCCTTAGATCGCTGCAGGGCAGAGTCTGCTTTCTCCCCAAACAGCTTCTGTCCGTCGAATGGCAGATCAACCAGCGTAGCTTGCACATCAGCTGAGAACCCAGAGGTACGGAGCCAAGCCTGCCTCCTTGCGGCAACAGACGACCCCATGATCCTTGCCACCGAGTCCGCAGTATCCAGCCCTGACTGGATAACTTGCCTGGCAGCCGCCTGAGTGTCCGCCACAACCTCCAAAAAGGACGACTTATCCCCCTCAGGCAACTTAGGGGCCAAAGACTTAATGGAGTCCATTAGTGCATGTGCATAACGCCCCAGCAGGCATGTAGCATTAGTTGATTTTAACGCCATACTTCCTGTGGAAAAGGTCTTTTTGGCTGCCTGATCAACCTTTTTAGATTCCCTGTCAGCTGGAGACTGAGGGAAGGCACCCAAAGCATGCTTGGAACATGAAGCCTGCACAACCAAGCTGTCCGGAGATGGATGAGTTGACAAGAAGTCAGGATCCCCTGGTGCAACCTTGTACCTTCTTGCCACCTGTCTGCACACCGCCGGAGATGAAAGGGGTTTCTTCCACACCTCCAAGACCGGCTCCAAGATGGCCTCATTGAAAGGCAACAAAGGCTCTGATGTTGATGATGGAGAATGCAACACTTCTGTAAGCAAGTTGGATTTGTACTCCACAGAAGGCAGCTGCAAATCCAAAAGTTCTGCTGCCTTTTTGATCACTACATGATAGGGAGCCAATTCCTGAGGTGGAGAAGACCTGGCAGATGCATGCTTCCACTCTGGGGTTGTATCTAACCCACTAGCTTCATCAATGCCTTCAAATTCATCTGAAGAAGAGTCGACCTCACCTTCTTCCACCTCTGTCCGATATCTCCCTTCCTCCAACACCCTCTGGGCCTCCCTCCTCGACCGGATCCGGGGAGCCGGCGTCGACGACGTCGTACGCGGCATCGGAGGAGTCGGCGGCGCCATAGGTGGAGTCGGCGGCGCCGATGGAGTCGGCCTCGGCGTCGAGGAAGGCTCCGAAGTCTGCTGGTTCTCCGAGGTCGGATCGGATCTCCAGACGGCGCCGGAAACTGCCAAGAAGGCGCCATCGGCATAAAGGGCATAAAGGGGGCCTGAGCATACTGCTGCGGCACCCCCAGTGTAAAAGCCATCGAACCCACGGGACCAGTTGGTGCTCCGGATGGGTAGGCCGCCCTATTAAAAATGCCATACATAGCATTTAAGAAATTGGCAGAATCTGTACCTGGAGCCGGGAACTGAGGAAAAGGAACAGACCCTGTATCCCCTTGTGGAGTCTCCGGCGTCGGCTCCGCAGTATCTTCTACCGGAGCCTCAGACTCTTCAGGCACCGGAACAGACTCTTCCTGCTCCTGTTCATGCATGGAAGCATCCGACTCCACTCGAACCGGAGTCGATGCCTTAGACGGATCCGATGACCGCGTCGGGGACTGAGTCGGAGTCTGCTTCTTCGAAGGAGAACACCTCGGTGACTTCAAAGGTGAAGGAGAAGGAGACAAGCCTTTGCTCCGGTGTCGATGGGGCGAAGCCGACCTCGACCTCGACTTCCTGGACCTCGAGGACCGACGTCGAGAAGAATGTTTCCTCTTCTTGTGGTGCTTCTTCGACCTCGAAGACTTCGAAGTCGATGACCCCCTCTTCGACTTCTCCTTTTTCCTCCCTCTCTTCTCCTCACCGATCTTCTTCATGAAGAGCTTAGTCTTCCTCTCCTTGAGTGCTTTCGGGTTCATTCTTCTACAGCATCCGCACTCCTCCATATCGTGTTCTGAAGAGAGGCACCATAAACATTTCTGGTGTGGATCCGTCATCGACATCAGACCTCCACATTCCCTACAGGGCTTAAAGCCCGACTTTCTAGTCCAAGACATACTCGAATTAACAGAGTAAAACGGCTAAACTACAAAGTAGCTAAAGAGCACTGGAAAAAACCGTTGCGCGTCGAAGGCACGGAAAAAAGGGAACTAACGTCATCACGCCGACGTGGGCTTCTTATGGCTCCGGTGACGTCGAACGGAGTCGCGAGCAGAGCCGATGCATTATGACGTCGCCCACGTCGACGTGGAGTGCTGGGGAAGAAAAGTTCCGTGGAATGCTGGCGCAGGGGATATTCACAAGGTGAGGAATCCACTGGCAGATGTATCCATCAGAAAAACTAGGTTGGAACGGAGTTATAACCCAGCTCACTCCACTCTGGGAAACACAGCGACTGGGAAGACTTCGGAACAGTAAGGGTTTCCACCGGTGGGATTCTATCAGAATATCTACGGTGGGTGATTTATGGGTTAAAGGTGAGATAGTTATCTTCGCTTACCTCCAGGAACAATATGAGCTGGCGCACTCTGAAATATTCAGATACATGCAGATCAGACACACACTCATGGCGATGATACCAACTGACACGACACTTCCAAAAGCCTTCCCCCCCCGGAGGATAGGTTGCTGACCGAATACATGGATAAGAAGGCTACTTCTCTCACTTATCGCAAAATTGTTAACAATCTACCTGATCCAATGCAATCCCTACGCATAAAACGGTCTAACGAACTGGGGGAATTAGACGACACAGACTGGCAGGAGGCGCTCTCGTCTCTGCGTGAAGTAGCAATATCCTCCTGACTGAGACTGATACAACTGAAGATATTACATCACACGTATACACCAGGGTGACCTTACACAGAATAGGGGGTACCACAAATCCGTTTTGTCTGAGGAATTGTGGGAAGGAGGGTATGTTCTACCACACCATATGGCAGTGTCCGCAGATAGTGCCCTAATGGGCAGTGGTAATGCGAACTGTTTCTCAAGTAGGTGGAGTTTCAGTTATGCCAGAGCCCAAAAGATGTCTATTAAATATTTGGGAACCTACTGATCTCAGTCACGCAAGATTGGGCGACCCTTGGGATGATGTTGCCAAATGTAATATAGCCCAATTATGGGGATCACGGTTCTCCCCGGCACTCCATGACTGGTGCAAGGACAAGGATGGGGCCATGTTGGTGGAAAAGGCCACATATGTAAACTGTGGATGTCCCAAAAAATGGGGAAGAATATGGAGAGCATGGAATAAATATAGAGGATATATTTGCACTCCGCCTCTGACAGCATCCAATGTAGGTTCTGAGTGAGGGAGGTGGTGAAAAAAAATTAGGTGGCTTGTAACATTCCGTCTTTTTTTCAATGCTTCAATCTGTAACCGCTTTTTATCTTGCCCGGTTATTAATGAAGAGAATTAAAAAAAATATATATGGTGTTTCTGCACAACGAATTCCTTAACCTCTATTTAAAAAAGAGAGAATAGCAATCACTCTCTAATCTTTCTTGTGCTTCATTTTCTGGACAAGTATCCTCTCTAACGTATTAAGCGATGTTAATTATTGAACTTTAAGTATGACCTTGCTTATTCTAACCTTCTCTAAGAAGTCTTTAGGAATAGCCTGCTTAAGATTTTCAAGCACACAGGTTCACAGAACACAGTTACTTGATTGACGATATGATGACCATGTAGAAGCATTGTATGAATGTGGTAAGACACTCACCACTGAAGAAAGGCCTCCAACTGGGACACTTCACATGTCTCTTCTATGGGAATGGGAACCCTCCCCCCCCAGCCCCTGAATAGTATAACTCCTCTTTTTAAGTATGTTGGGTGAGCTCTCCTTATAAACATACCTTATAAATGTATTTTCTGCCGCTAGCAGTGGTACTACAGACATCTAGTTGCAGGACTTTACTGTCGTGAAGACTGGGGGACAGTGACCCTACTAAATGATGTAAGAGACCTGAATAGGCAGAGATATACTAAAGTCTGGTAAGAGGGCTATGGGATCTTCCCTCTGACCTCTAAGTTAGAAGGCAAACATAACTGTTTCTTAAGGATTAGACGTTTTGCAAAGACCACTTGCAGTACACTTCTTTTTCGAGAGGTATCTGAAGGCAATCTGTGAATAGATGCTTCTATTTGAAACAGCACGGTGGTGACAGTAAACACAAACTTTGTGATAGTAAGCAATGTCAAGTCTTTCAAAATGTACTGCTGTAAACCACTTACAGAAGAAGGAACTGTAGCAAGATGACAACTGGAAATGCTATATGCACAGATTATCCATAATGAAACTGGCACAGTTATACCCAAATGTGTACTCACACCTCATTCTGTCTGGCCAGTGATCAAATGGAACAAAAGTGTGAGACACTCAGGGGTGGTTAATTGGCAGGACCAGAAGTGTACCGAAGAATCAAACATGTGTTCTAAAGCATCATGTCCTATAGGATTCACATGGTTGCAAGCAACACTATCCGGGTGCCAAGGTCTTTCACAATTTGTGAATGATGTGGGGGCCTATTATAAAAGTGCACAAGCATTATCAAAATATACCCACATGATGTGTTAAATAACACTACATTTTTCATGTTCTTGCTCTTCAACTTTCACCCCAGACGGGGAGTGGGGCCTGGAAGCAGGTAGAATCCTAGCAGTGTTTGATTAACTGATGGGGCTTCAGATGCCACTGGAGGTACAGAGTCCTTCCTAGCTCACACAGTACAATGGTTGGTGAAAACGTGCAATGTTGTACGCACCAGAAAACTAGCCTACATGTCCAAGCTTCTAATAAGTGTATCTGCACATCCTAGTAATTTTTTTTCTTTTTTTTTTTTTTTTTGAAAAACCTTTATTTAAAAATCAGGACACAGCTATTCAGCCGACAACCCGGAGGTTCGGCAGCATCAATGATTAGAAACAGTGATGCGTCCCCAGTAAAGTACAAAGTGAAGTGCAAAGGTTCAATTTTAAACAAACATAAAAAGCACAGCAAACCCCAGCAAGGCAAGAACACTAAAAAACCCATGGTGAGAGCCCCGAGTGGAGGCCAGACCCCACTCATCTACCAGTTACAAGATAGTGTAAGGAGGAAGAGGGGGGGACAGCAGAGGCCCAAATAATTCACAAATCAGTCTGTGCTGGAAAGAAGGTCAGGGGGAAAGCTGTTCCTCGGGCGGTTCCAGATCAGGGGCAAGACATATTCCCCCCCTGTATTGATTCCACCGCCCCCAGATGGCGTGCCACTTCCGGGGGCGGCCTCTAGAGCAGTAGACTGTCTTCTCCCTAAACATGCTCCAGTCCATGTTCTCTTTCCACGCAGTCAGTGTGGGGGGCCCCGAGGAGCCCCACAATCGCGCGATATCCCTCTTAGCGACCATGTTACCCAGTGTCACCCATTGGGTCCGCGCTTCATCGAGGTCAGTGGGCCCCCAGATATTCAGGAGACAGCACCGCGCCTCCGGCTGCAGAGCAATGCCTGTCACCTCCCCCATTACTGCATGGACTCCCCTCCAGAATTCCACAATGACACCGCACTCCCAAATGATGTGCAGGAAAGTACCCACCATACCACACCCCCTCCTGCACAGGCCGTCCTCCGAGAACCCCATGTGGACCAGCCTTGGCCCCGTCACATACACCCGGTGCAGTATTTTAAGCTGCACCAGCCTCAGGCGCGACGGGATCGCGACCTCCTTAGGGGAAGAAACAGCTGACTGCCAATCCTCATCATCTAACTCGAGGCCATCACTAGTCCACTGGTCCCTCAGCCCCAGAAGCATGTCCGCCCGGACGTTTATAAGTTTCTTATATATGAGCGAGATCGTGCTTTCGGGCATGTGGCCATCAAGGACCCGGTCCTCCAAGGGAGAGGACTCAGGCACCTTCTCACCCTCCACGAGGACTGATCGGAGGGCGTGGCGCATCTGAATGTATCTGAAATACTCGGAGGGCCCCAGCTCATACTCAGTCTGCAACTCCTCAAAGGACTTCACCCTCCCCTTATGCAGCACATCACCCACCCTGGAGATGCCAATCAGGTCCCACTTATCAAAACCTTTTGAATGCCAAAGCCTTCCCAATCTCTCCGATTCAAACAACGGGGTAGCGAGGGTGAGCTTATCCTTCCAGCCCAGCGAGTCAGTTGCCATCTTCCACACCCGCACTGCCACAGCGGTGGGCCCCGTGAGGGACGAGTCTAGGGATCGCGAGTACAACGCCCTGTAATAGTTACCACCACGCAGCAACCACCTGTCCATGGCATACCCAGGGCTGAGAGCAGGGCCATAAAGCCCATGATTGATCGCGCTCAGCTGTGTGGCCCAATAGTACCGACGGATATCTGGGAGCGCAATGCCCCCGTCGTACCATGGAAGCGTCAGCTTTGCAATAGCAATTCGCGGCCGCCCATCCCACAGCAACGTCCGTTGGAGGCCTTCGACCTCCCGAAAGTATTTGGCCGGCACCCAATCCAAGGTATTCTGTAAGGCGTAGAGAAAGCGGGGGAGAGACATCATTTTGAACAGGGCCGCACGCCCAACGAGGGAGAGCGGCAGCCTCCGCCAACCTTCAACATCGCGCCTCAGGCGTGCCGGGGGGGGAGCAGATTCTTCTCATAGCGCACAGCCGAGTCCATGGAGATAAAGATCCCCAAGTACAAGAAACCCTGCTGGGCGATCTGTATCGAACATGTTCTAGGGATCGGTGGAACCTCGCCACTAAGAACATACAAGTACGATTTGCTCCAATTGATGACGAGACCCGAGTTCCTACCAAAAGATGTGAGTACGTCACAGACCACTATAAGTGACTTCTTGGGTGAGGCAAGATACAACAGGATATCATCGGCATAGAGCGAAATACGGTCCTCGTGTTCAGGCGACCACCGAAGGCCCCGTATATCCGGGTGCCAACGTATCCACGCAGCCAGCGGCTCAAGGGCGAGGGCGAACAACAGAGGCGACAGGGGGCAACCCTGCCGAGTACCCCTTCCAAGCTGAAACGGAGTCGACGCCCGACCATTCACCACAACACTAGCTAGCGGCCCCTCATACAGCAACCTCACCCAGCTCACAAAACCGCTGCCAAAACCGAACTTGGCCAGCACGGCCCACAAGTATGCCCACTCCACCGTGTCAAATGCCATCGTGGCATCAAGAGACGCCACAATAGCCGGTTCACGCAACGTGCCCGCCCTGGCGATTACGCCATGAAGACGCCTAAGATTCAGCGCTGTGTTTCGGTGCGGGATGAAGCCGGATTGATCCGGGTGGACTAAGTCGCCAAGTACCCTAATCAAACGGGTCGCCAGGAGTTTAGCCAGAATTTTCGGCTCCGCGTTAAGAAGTGAAATAGGCCGATATGAGGCGCACTTATCGCGGGGTTTACCCTGTTTGTGTATGACCACAATCGACGCCAGTCGCTGATCCAATGGGAGGGCCCCACCCCCCCGCGCCTCCAAAAACATGGCGCGCAGGTGAGGGGCGACCCTATCCGGGAACAGCTTGTACAGGTCGATCGGCAAGCCATTCGGTCCCGAAGCCTTACCCGAGTTTAACGCGCGGATAGCCCCCGCCACCTCGTCGACCGTTATGTCACCATCCAGATCGTCCCTATCTATAGCAGAGAGGCATGGCAACTCGATATCACGGAGGAGGTCACACGAGTCCTCGGTTGGCCTATCCGACGCAGAGGCATAAACCTTACAGAAATAGTCCGAGAAGCTCTTTACAATCCCCTCAGGTTCCACAATCGCCTCTCCCCTCTCTCCCGTCAACTCTGGCACCACTCTATTGACCCGTTCTTTTTTGTCCAGCCACGCCAGGAGTTTCCCTGCCTTATCACCAACATCATACAGTCGGCCCTGCTGTTCCCTACTGAGGGTCTTAGCGGCGTTCGTCACCAGGTCTTTATACTCAGTTTGCTTCAAACAAAGCTCATGCAGTGAGGACTCTGTAACCTCCTCCTCCATCGCTCCCTCCAGAGCCGCGATCTCCTCCTCCACCTGCAGAATCTCACCATCTCTACGCCTCTTTGCAGCCACTACTAGGGAGAGGGCCTCCCCCCGAAGCACGGTCTTAAAAGCTTCCCACAGCGACACTGCCGAGTCAACGGTTCCCTGATTGTCCTTGAAAAAATTTTCTACCTTCTTTACCAGGGCGCTGCGCATCTTGGGGTCTCGGAAATACCAAGGGTTGATAGGGGCCACCCTTCCTCCTCCCTCCCGACCTAGATCCAGCCGGATCCACACTGGCGAGTGGTCATATATACCGCGCGCCATGTGCCTCGCCTCGGATACCAACGAGGCATGCGCGGCCAGAGTGAGCAAGTAATCAATCCTGGAGAGGCTACCATGTGCCCCGGAGTGGAACGTGTACTGGCTCTGTGTGGGGTGCCGGAGCCGCCAGCAGTCTATCAGACCAAGCGTGTCTAGGAAGTCTGGAAGCCATTTCTGAGCCCCCCCTGTGTCTCTGGGCGGGTGTCTATCCAGCAGGCCGGAGCAAACAGCGCTGAAATCCCCTCCCACCACAAGCATTCCCCCCGGGAGATCCAGCAGGGCCCTACCCAGATCTGCAAAAGTTGAGGCCTGCAGGGCAGGCGGGACATAAACCGAAACTAAAACCACAGTCCGTCCTTCCCACCGCCCCGCCACCGCCACAAACCTCCCCCTATCATCAACAATGGTGGAGTCCACCTCAAATGGCAACGAAGCTCTAACTAGGATGCCCACACCCCTGGACCCAGATGAGAATCCTGAATGTGCAATGAATTTATACCCCTTCCTATTCAGGGCATAGCACGTATTTCCTATAAGATGCGTCTCCTGCAGCAGGGCAACATCCGGCAATGATCGTTTCAAAAATTGCAAAACAATCCCCCGCTTAATGCGATCCCCCAACCCATTAACATTCCAGCTTATAACACTTAAGCCCCTACCCCCCATCCTCAAACGAAAAGAGGCCCACCCCACACCCGAGGAGCCACCATGGAACAGCCCTGGATATAAGCATCATGCCTTGCAGAAAGAAACCCCCCAACAACAACCCCAAAATCCCTAAAACTCCCCCCACCCTGCACCCCTGCTGCAGCTTACAAAGCCCCCCCAACTTGCAGTGTGCCTGTCGCCCTACAAAAACAAAAAGTCTACAAAAAGTACCCTAAGGGAGGAAAAGAGCAACCCTCGTCCTCCCGCAACCCTCCACAGTTACTGCACTCTATGCAAGTCTTCAAGTATAGTCAAATCAAGTCAGACCGGCCCCGAGATGTCAGCCCTGCCCATCCCGGCCACTGTCTCCATCCTCGGCTGTGTCGTCCCCCGTCCGTCGCCGGGGCAAAGCGTCCAGCCATTCGTCGGCCATAACAGGAGAGTCAAAAAAGAATGTCCGATCGTCGTGCACCACCCGCAGTCTGGCAGGGAAGAGCATGGCATACTTCAGGTCTCTGTCCCGGAGCCGCCGCTTCACCCCCAGAAAGCCCGGTCTCTGCCTCTGCACCTGCTGGGTGAAGTCCGGATAGAAATTCACCGACGCGTTCTGGAAGGGGACCGGGCCCGTCACCCTCGATGCTTGCAGAATAGCGTCCCGATCTCGAAAGTGAAAGAGCCGGGCCACGATCGGCCTCGGCGGGGCACCCGCCTTAGGCCTCCCGCCCGGCACTCTATGGGCCCTTTCCACCGCAAAGAACTTCCCAAGGCCCTTGGGCTTCAGATGGTTGAGGACCAGGTCTTCAACAAGCAGGTCAACCGAAGCCTCATCCGAGGACTCCGGGACCCCGATAACGCGCACATTGTTGCGCCTAGCCCGGCTCTCAAAGTCCTCCAGCCGGCGGGCGACGAGATCACTCTCGGACCTCAGCTTACGAACCTCGGTCTGCAGTTCCGTAACATCATCAGTGAGGCCCGTGGTCTTGAGGTCCAAGTTCTTAACCCGTTCATTCGTTTTGCCCAAGTCCGCACGGATCAGGTTGACATCCACCAAAATGGCATCCACCTTATGCGCCAGGGCCTCAAACTGCCTCCCAATCGAAGTCTGCATCCCCTCGAGCGCGCCCATGACATCCTGCAGGGAGAGCTCCGGGGCCACAGGCGAGTCCTCCTTCTGGGCATCCGGCACCTGGCTCGATCCACTCGGTGATCCCTTTTGCAGAGCATATCGGTCCATGCTGTTGACTTGGGTGTAGGTTCCCCGCCTGGTAGACTTAGGCTTCTGCCGATCCCCTTCTGCTTTGCCCGACATGGTTGACTCCAAGCAGGTCGGTTCAGTTAAGACGGGTCCCTCTCAAGGAGAGGAATAAGGAGTGATCAGTTCTACCGTGGACCGCCAGAGTAGCCTACAGAGCGTCCCCGGGGTAATAAAGCCATCCAGAGCTCTCCAGTAGCAGGGCTGACAAAGGGAGCGAAATCGAAAGTGAAAGTGCGGGGACCTCCGTCCGGCAGTTCACACCTCGCCTGGCCGTTGTTGTTCAACTAGGAGTCGGGCATCCAGCCAACTCTAGCCCCTGGCTTCCCCGGGAGATAGGCCGCAGTCTTCCGCCAGGTGTAAGTCCGGTTCCCGGTGGACGATCCGACCGCGGGTAGCATCAATCGGCTCCCTGACCAATCATCTACACGATGCCATGCATGCAGACAGGATTAGAGACAGGATAGTCGACGGAGGGCGCGAGGGTCTCGGGAGCCCTAAGCTCACGCGGCCATCTTGGTCAAGCGCTAGGCTCCTCCTCCCATCCTAGTAAGTTTTAAACCAGCCATAGGTTTGTATATACTCTGTAAGTACCTATTTCAATTAGGAAACAACATCTGCATAACTGAATCATACGTTACGTCTTTACTTACGTTTTTACTACGTAAGTGTCTCACTAGGAAGCACAGTAAGATGTTTTAGAACAATGGAAATGTTTGTGATTCTTCAAAACTCTGCATGCAGTATTGTAATCACTGTGGCTTTCAGAACAATGTCTGTGACAAACAAAAATTTGAAAAAGATGTTTATGATAATGAAGGAATTCTGAATGAATTCTTTTTAAATATGTATAGTTTCCTGCTGCAAAAAAATAAGTAGTTATTGCCCCAGTTTGTTAATTTGGGGATATTAACATCATTTGAGCAAAAATCTCACTTCTTTAATTAATGAATATGCCAGTCAATAGAGGAAACATGACCAGGTTAAGTTTGTAGACTTTTTGGTGCTCCTGTACTCTGTACTCTGTGCGCAGCGATTACAAAACATTGTTATGTTGACATCTACAAATTGTGCAGCCAAGTGTGGATTAGGTGGCAAGTGTACCAAACCTATAACTATGTAAAACATGATGCAGCAGCTGCATAGTTGTATATATCTAGTGTCCCTGCATATAGTCTCATTACCATTTTGATGTACACGTAGGACATACATTTAGAAAAAGTGTAATTGGAATTATGTAGACAAGTGCGCTTTGCACGCAGGTTTGGTCAATTTCACAATTCCATCCAGTCGGGTTCATGAACACCACCTCTGGCACAGAATTCAGATATAGCTATTTCATATGACAATCGACACCACCACTGATATATCTATGGGTATATGCTGTTGTAATAGTTCAAATGCCTCTTTTTGAATATGAAACTTAGATTTAAGCGATACTAAACATACCTTTTCAGGAATTTCCAAGTGGAAATATTTCAATGCATTTTTGTATTCTTCCTTGTTCAGAAATCCCGCTCCTTTTTTGTCCAGCTGTCGGAAATACTTTCCTAATCCTGTTAAAGTGCGCACACCTCTTTTACTCAGTCTGTCTTTCACTAGATCTGAAAATTGAAATTGGAAGACCATAAGAAGGAAACAATAGCAAAATAATTAAATACCAGCTTTCAAGTAGTAAACTTTCTTCTAAGCAATACAAAGCTTTTTCCCTGAAGAGATGTCCTTACCGGAACACTTTCAAAACTATCATCATTGCATTAAAGAGAAGAAGAAGAATGTAACATTCTTTATGCTGACAGGCATTAAATGCCTGTCAAGTATCTGATGTACATTTCAAGTATGTGGCCTTACTCAACTAGCCCTAGAATCTCAACAACAACTTCACAGATGGAAGATGGGACATCATTTTGGGTTAGCCAGTAGTACTTTACCCTTTGTTGTGGCCTGCAATCCTGTGGTTTGCTTGCCAAACCTCCTCTAATCTCTCCCTTTCCCTCCCCTGGCATTTCGCCTATTGAGTTATTGATCATTGAAAAACAGCAGATCTTGTTACTTTCGGCGTTTTGTTACTCTGCTATCCGTCAGTCTATAATAAAAAGTACACAAGGCTTCCGCAGGGGATACAGTTGAGGGTTTTCATTAACTATCAAGTGAATATGATCAAATGCCACATGAGGTTGATTTTGATAGGTTTATGATTGCATTCATTTTGCCAAGGCCTATTTGTATCGGGTGCACTCCTAGGGGCCATTCAAGAAAGTCAAAAAGTCCTGTCACAATATGAGAAAAATGCATCAAATATGACAATATACAGAAGACGCATCTATCAGCTGCGCAGTCTGCTACGTTCAAATGAGACTGAGTGAGGAAATTGGTGGACTTGCTTGCAAATGGAAACGTTGAAATCTAGATGTTGGGTAACAAAAGACTTGGTGCAACAGTGTTATCTCAGAAATCAGACAGAGCAGCAAGATAAGTGATGCTGTCAAGAAATCTTTATTCTCTAAACATACACACTATCAATTTCAAGCACATACAGAACATGAAGTACCATTCTGTAAGATTGCCAAAGCCCATCATCGGGTACATAACAGATAACAATGGCTAGAGGATGCCACTGAGGAAGGCAGGGGCCCGTTTGTTGAACAGGTTTTTCCTGAAACACAAAGAATACGGTATCAATGCATCATTTTATGATCAGATAAAACACATCATGCTGTACAGCACAGTGCAGGAATATGCCTATGAGACTATAAATGTTCAGTGGAAGCTGGAACTAATGGCTTATATTGAACCTTTCCGTTTAGCTAGCCTTCTTCCAACAATGTTATGCAGTAAATACCAATAAGCAGAAAGACACCAACTAGAAACAACAGGAACTAGATCACTAGGAATAAGCTTCCATATTAAAAGGCATCGATATTAAACAGACCTTTCACGTCCACGAGGGATTTTCTGGAAGCACTTCACTTACTAAGGTTAGAGTCACGAGCATGGGTGCCCCACTTCCAATGGTGCTGTAAAAGGTCGTGCACAGCCCAAATGCTGCAATGCCCATGCTCAGTGAATCAATATAATCTGCCATATTAACCCTTTCAAACCGTTTGTACTGTATTGGCATTTGCGCACATATAGAATAACTCCTAGAAGAAGGCTAGCACCAGTGCAGTATAAAAGAATAAGTGCCTGGGCCCACAGTTTTGCCTGGAGTCCCACGACTGGCGTTACGACAGTTGGGGTGGCAAATACCAATGCTGCATAGTTTTGATTCCACCATATGCCTTTTTAATCCACCACCAGACTCCCTGTCTCTCCATCTCACTCTTGAAGGTTCTTTTTCATCTCTACATTCTCTCTTGCTTAGTTTTTATCCATCTTTCGCTTCCTTCTTCTTTGCCACTTTTGATCCTTTTGCGTTTTTCTCTCTTGCTCTGGATGAAAGTCTGCCAGAGAAAAATAAGCAGCCGGTCCCCAGAAATCAGTGCGGATGCACACCCAACAGCACAAACTAAGCACTGGCGAGCACCTATGATTAGGTAGAGAGCACTAGGCTTTGTAGAACTAGCTCATTTACGGGAACACGAGTGATCCAACTTGATGCAAGTGAGGTACTGAAGAGTTAATTGTATTAAGAAGTTCAGCAAGAACAAGTAAAGTTGTACCTTGGTACAAAGTAACATTCCTTATATAAGATAGTCTCTTGCAGCACAAACAGTCTTGAGAACCAGTCTTCCCAGACTATTAGAAGGAAAGACGGGGTAAACACTGCATAGCATGGAAATCTACTTTAATAAGCATATAACAAAGGAAGGCTTTGACGATTCTCATAGATTCACAAACGTGCAGTCGTTAGTGTTTTGCCTACATAGGTCTGCACTGCATACATGATAGGGGGGCTCAGCACTGATCCATGCCCGTGTGCAGACTCACAGAGCTTCCATTCCCAAGGGTGAGCATCACAGAAAGCAGGACTTATCTCTAAGTGGGCCCTTTAGTACCAAACAAGGAACACGACATACCAGGAAGTATATTATTGTTATCTATGGTTTATATATGCAACAGACTCCTTAAACAATGAAAGCACTGGTCCAGAACTCCAAAGTTTAACATTGATTCCTTTAAAGGCAGATACTTTCTTCCAGAAAATTATAAAGAGACATTGTCACTATGATAAATATATACACAAACCACAACAGAAATAGTGAACAACTCAGTTCTCCTGATGACCAAGCTACTTCCCCTAGGGAACACGCCTTCTAGTGGATACTCTATGTAACCATAGATTTCTCACCTTTAGAATCCTCTCTGGTGCCAGACTGGATCCAGAAGATTTCAACAGCATTGCTCTGTGCCCTGGTAGGTGGCATCTTGCAATTCCATGTTGACTTTGTTCGGCCCCGGAGGAGACGACAGAGCCACATATAACCACAACCCCTGTGCATCAATGTCAGTTTCTTTCTGAACTCTGTCTATACCCTCTGGCACTTTGTCAGTAAGACTACGTGTTTGTTGGCCAACATAAACGTCAAAACTGTGCATGACCGATTCTATGCACACCATCAGGATATGTTGTCCTTAGTCCTGGCTAGCTCACAGTGCACCATCTGTACCTCTAATCTAACAAGGTAGCAGGTGGTATGTGCAACCTCAGAACATGACAACCCTGACTCCCCAAGGAAATCATGAAACAGATCTAGAAGCCTTTTGTTTGATAACTCATGCATGCCCAAATATAGACGCAAGAAATACTGAAATTAGCATTTAAATATTTTGAAGCAATAAGAAGGAAACAGAACAGAGTAATCAGCATCACGAGAATGGTACAGAAAATGAACAATTCAACCATTGTGCTGTTATATAGAATATATGCTTGCATATAGGTACAGTTTATATTTGTGCTCCTACCGAGCGCTTCTTACCCTAGTGTACCTAGGGCGTGTTGGAACTTAATTATTCTAAAACAAAAACAATGCTCATCACCACTCGACTAGCCCCACAACACAACATCTGGCTAGAAGGTAAACAATTGGAAAAAGTATCCAGCTATAAGTACTTGGGATACTACATAGATGATAAGTTATCCCTACGTGACCAGAAAAATTACATGACGCAGAGAGCGGGGGCCTTAATATTTGTGTTTAGGTCATTGGCAAAGAAGTTGGTAGGGCCATCCCTAAGGCCGCTCCCGACGATTATTTCTGGTAAGGCACTGCCAACCTTATCATATGCCAGTGTGGACATGCATGGAAAGGACTCCGAAATTCTTAATAAATTAATAACAAGAATCTATAAAAAGGTTTTTCAAATTCCCATGAACGCTTCGCCTGCACAAATGCGATTAGAATTTGGACTGATGAACGTATCACTGGACAGATTTTATACATATATAAAGGTGTGGTATCGAATTAAGCAAAAGGCAGAGGAAAATAGCCTCAACAAATTGTTATGGCTGGAATTGGAAATGCAAAATAACTTGCAAGCCAACCAATTTTTGACCAGTGCACTGAAGGCAACTTGTTCTACTAATCTTTGGAACAAAATATGCCTTTCTCATCATTTAAGCTGGCTCTAAACAAGGCAGCAAAATTTCATTCGTTGTGAACAGACAAAGGCATTTTTTCTCATCGTTCTCATTCGTGGGCAGTGATTAACAACTACAAAACCCTTAAACCGGCGGCCTACCTAGACTCTACGTTCTCTATCTACATTAAAAGACAACTGATGGCATTGCGTTTTGGCAAATTTCCTACCCTAGCTGACGAGCCACATTGTAAGGACATTGAGACAAAAGAATGCCGAAATTGCGGATATCAAAAAGAAGACCTAATTCATCTTATGTCATTGCAAGAAGCTGCAACCAGAGCGTGTCACTTTTTTACAGAGAACCTTCTTGGATAGAGGAATAAGCTCGTGTAGAACTGCGATCATAAGAGGACTGGATCCAACTGACTCCCAAATGAATTGCAAAATGATAACGTTTTTACCATCTCATGATGAACTATTGAAAGCGGTACAAAAGGAGGTGGTGATGGACGGAGCATCAGAACCAATCAAACACTCACACCTGGGTGTGAGTGTTTGATTGGTTCTGATCTAACAAGGTAGCAGGTGGTATGTGCAACCTCAGAACATGACAACCCTGACTCCCCAAGGAAATCATGAAACAGATCTAGAAGCCTTTTGTTTGATAACTCATGCATGCCCAAAGATAGACATAAGAAATACTCAAATTAGCATTTAAATATTTTGAAGCAATAAGAAGGAAACAGAACAGAGTAATCAGCATCACGAGAATGGTATAGAACCATTGTGCGGTTACATAGAATATATGCTTGCATATAGGAACAGTTTATATTTGTGCTCCTACAGAGCGCTTCTTATCCTAGTGTACCTAGGGGATGTGAATCTGCAAGAATCTTTGTAGGGTGATCTAACCTCCCCAGTTACATGTGGGTATGTTTCATCTGGGAGCCCGTCTTGGTGTAGAGCTGCATCTAGTATAATGGGGTGACCCAGTGCTCCTCAGAACCTGGGTGTACAAGAATGGGGGAAATGTGGTTCTGCGGGGTACAGAATTGATTTCTGGTATAGTGAATAATAACAAATAGAAAACTAACAATAATACTCAAACCTTTCAGCAATAATCAATGAAACGGAAAGGGAAGGAAATTTCCAGAGCGATGCCGGAGAGCTACAGTACTGTGCCGCGCCATTGATGTGATTGTATCATTGATGTTATATATTCGTCTAGTCCTGAGGAAGACCTGCTGTGCCTACTAGTCAATCACGCATGTTTCTGGGTCAAAACGTTGACGAATTTATGATAATCCTGACCCTAATCTCTCCACCGCACGTGAAATGGGAATTTAAAATCCCAAGCGATGTGGAGCTTCATGTACCTAGGGATTTATGTCCTTTTGAATGACTAATTTCAACAATTCTTTCAGCACTGTATATATCTTGTTCACATTCAGCACTTTGTTTGCACTTTTTTCACCATATCACTTGCGCCGTTGGAACAAATTGTATGTTCATGAACACTGACAGCCTCCTAATGTCATCCAGACACCACAAAATGTAAAGAATATCTGGATTTTTCCTTAAATACAAACGTTGATTGTTTTATTTTCGGTGTGTTTTGTGAATCATATGGCTCTTCTCTTCCCTTTTCCTTGAATTTTGCTGAAAGGTTTGAGTATTATTGTTGTTTTTTATTGGTTATTATTCCGTATACCAGGAATCAATTCTGTACCGACAGAACCACATTCTCCACATTTTTGGTGTAGAGCTGAGCACCATCCTTCTCAGGTGGTAAACAGGATTCAGCTGGGCTGGAAAACCGGCCTTGGGCAAACTCAACAGTGTCAGCTAAATGCTCCTCTGACTGCACAAAGTAGTGATGTCAATTATATAATAAACTTCACCCATTTTGCCATGCCTTAGTTCCAGTCAGGCTGTCATAGTTTCGATCCAGACAAAGCTGTCGCTGAGCGAATAGTAAACATTATAATTTTTTGCAGTGAACTTTAGCTTTCATATAGAATGTTCAAGGTGCTGATAACATGCCTATGAAGATTTATAAATGTAACCAAAGTTATTTCATGGAACACTATCCATACAAACATGCAAGCAAATGTGTGTCAAATGTTAACGTTCAAGAAAAGATGTCAACTTCAAACGTGAGCATGTAAAATGGTGGTGTTCTCGCCCAGGCCTAGTGTGACCCCATGACAGAATGAGTTTGACTGTGAGCGGGACTTCAATGGCTTCTTAAGGAGGTAGGCGACTTAGAGGTGTGCCTCACGTTCCGAGATTGCATCCTGGTCCATAAGGATTATTCCTCACAGGACTTGAAGTCGTGCACCGAACACAAACACCAGAGGCACAACTCATGCAGATCTGTCGCACAAGTTACTACTTGTGTAACAATATATCTGTAAGAGACATTAGTTAGTGATAGATTTCTTACCTTAGAATATCCCCAGGCGTCAGACTGGATCCGGAAAGTTTTGTTTAGTAGCATTCCTGTGCGTCAGTAGGTGGCGTCGTGCGGCTCCGCGTCCGTCACTGGCATCGTAAGCACCGAGATTGCGCCACGGAGAGTACTTAGGCGCCACCCATGCGTGCTGACGTCCGTTCTGTACACGACTTTCCGCGCCAGGTACGCAGAGCCATGCAAGATACTGACCACTGGTGCAGAAAACTAGGGCCCTAAGAGGGATGACCTTAACCCTAGTAGCCAGTTCGCAGAACGGTGAGGATGGGTGGGGCGGTAAGGAATCTATCACTAACTAATGTCTCTTACAGATATATCGTTACACAAGTAGTAACTTGTGCATCTGAAAGAGACACGTTAGTGATAGATTCCTTACCTTAGAATAGATACCCCAGCAATACCAACCCCGGTGGTGGGTCTGCGAACAAATTACACCAGAAAGTCACGGAGAACAGAACGGCCAAAAAAGCAATCACTCCGGACTGGACTGTCAAGGCAGTAATGCTTGGTAAACGTGTGCAGCGAGGCCCAGCTGCCTGACAAATGTGCTGCAAGGGAACGCCGCGTCACAAGGCAGTAGTGGCTGCAGTTGCTCTGGTAGAATGGGCACGCAGCCCCACAGGAGGCTCCTTCTTAGCCAAGGAGTAACATGCTTTGATGCACAGACCGACTCACCGCAGGATGGTTCATTTGTGCACGGCCCGACCTTTTTTGGCGCCCACGTAGCCAACAAAGAGCTGGTCATCCACCCGGAACTGCTGTGTACGCTGCAGATAGAACGTAAGCACACGTTTTGGGTCCAGACGATGGAGCCTCTCCTCCTCCCTTGAAGGAGGCAGAAAGAAGGTGGGCAAAGTGATGATCTGCCCGATGTGGAAGGGCGTAACAACCTTTGGCAAGAAAGAAGGACAGGTCCTTAAAACCACCTTGTCCAGATGAACAGAAAGGAAAGGAGGTTTGAAAGAAAGAACCTGGAGTTCACTCACTCTTCTGGCAGAGGTGATAGCTACCAGGAAAGCTGTCTTGAGAGTGAGAAGACGCAAAGTACAGGTATGAAGGGGCTCGAAAGGAGCGCACATCAGATAGGTCAAAACGAGATTCAAGTCCCATTGAGGCATGATGAACGGCATGGGAGGAAACGTGTGTGTAATGCCTTTAAGGAAATGGTTAACAACCGCAGACTTAAAAAGAGAAGGCTGATCAGGAAGCCGAAGAAAGGCGAGGATGGCAGAAAGATAACATTTTAGAGTGCCCAGAGCAGAGCCCTGCCGAGCCAAGGAAAGCAGGAACAGAAGAACTTGCGAAAGAGGGGCAGAAAGGGGATCCACAGCTTTCGCTGAGCACCATGCCACAAATTTGTTCCACTGACAGACGTATACCGTTTTAGTGGAGGGATGCCTGGCTGCCAAGATGACATCACAGACTTCGGGAGGAAGATCGAAAACTGTCAACTGTCGCCACTCAATCTCCACGCATGGAGGTGGAGGCTGAACAGGTTCGGGTGGAGGACCGTCCCCTACTGCTGCGACAGAAGATCCTCCCGAAGAGGCAGACGGATCGGTGGATCGATCGCCATGCTGACGAGCTCGGGATACCAGTATCTTCGTGCCCAATCCGGGAAGCCACAAGGATGACTTGGGCCCGGTCGCACCGGATCTTCTTCAGCACTCTGGGCAAAAGTGGTATTGGCGGAAAGGCGTACAACAGACTGCAACTCCACTTGCGACGAAAAGCCTCGCCGAGCGGGTGCCGCCTTGGAAATTCCAACGCGCAGAACTGATGACATTGCGAGTTCTCTTCGGTGGCGAATGGATCTAACCAAGGCTCTCCCCACTGCTGAAAGAGTCCATGCGCCACGTCCGAGTGCAGACCACCGGCGGCTGAGTTTGTCCGCCCTGGTGTTCAGAGAACCTGCCAGGTGTTGAACCAAGGTAATGCCTTGATGTTCCAGCCATGTCCAGAGGCACAGAGCCTGACAAAGGGTCCAGGACCTCACCCCGCCCTGTTTGTTGCAATACCACATGGTGGTGGTGTTGTCCGTGAACACCTGCACCACACTTCCCCGGACAGAGGGAAGGAATGCCTTCAGTGCCAGTCGGATCGCCCGAAGCTCCAACAGGTTGATATGGAGCCGGGACTTCGCCGGAGACCAGAGTCCTCTGATCTCCGCCTCTCCGAAGTGGACTCCCCATCCCAGGAGGGACGCATCCGTCACCACTGTGTGCTCCGGTTGGGGAAGGGAGAGGGATCTTTCATTAACCCAACCGCGATTCGTGAGCCACCACTGCAATTGTCGTGCAGTGCCCTCCGAGATCTGGACATGATCGGACAGGTTGCCCTGATGCTGCGCCCACTGGAACTTCAGGTCCCACTGCTGAGCCCGCATATGCCATCTGGCATGTTGCACTAGCAGGATGCAGGAGGCCATCAGGCCCAGGAGCCAGAGGGTCACCCTGACTGAAACCCGGGACAGAGGCTGAAAGGTCGGAATTATAGCCTGAATATCCCGGACTCGCTGCTCGGGAGGATAAACCCGAAACAGCGTCGAATCCAGAACCGCTCCGATGAAGGGGAGCATCTGAGAGGGACTCAGGTGCGACTTCGGCACGTCGATGGAGAACCCCAGCAAATGCAGGAGGTCGGCTGTAGTTTGAAGGTGGGTGACGACTGCCTGAGGCGAGCCCGCTTTCAACAACCAGTTGTCGAGGTAGGGGAAGACGACAGCCCCGAACTGCGCAGGTAAGCTGCAACCACTGCCATCACTTTCATGAACACCCGAGGGGCACTGGTAAAGCCGAAGGGGAGCACGGCAAACTGAAAATGCTCCTGGCCTACCGTGAACCGCAGGTGACGCCAGTGGGCCGGCAGAACGGGAATGTGAAAATATGCATCCTGCAAGTCCAACGCTACCATCCAGTCTCCAGGGTCGAGGGCAGCTAAGGTCTGAGCCAGAGTCACCATCTTGAACCCCTCCTTCCGGAGGAAGTGATTGACGTCCCTGAGGACCAAGATAGGACGCAGACCCGCTTTGTCCTTCTTGGGGACCAGAAAGTATTGGGAATAACAACCACTCCCTACCTCCGGTCCAGGAACGCACTCGATGGCCCCCTTGCCCAAGAGGGCCGTGACTGCCTGTCGGAGAAGAGCCAAGTGATCCCCGACTTGTGGTGGCACCGAGGTGGCATGGCAGGAGGGGAGGACTGAAAGGGAAGAGAGTAACCGTGGCAGATTATCTGCAGCACCCATTTGTCTGATGTAATCTCGCACCAGTGAGGGAGGTGGTGGTGGATCCTGCCACCCATGGGTGTGGGGTGCTCCACGAAGCTGAGATTAGGAAGGTTTAGAGGCAGAAGCAGCGGGGGTGGAGTTGGACGGACCCGCCCGCTGGTTCCCTGACCCGCCCCTGCGGAAACCGCGACCCCGGCCGCGCTGGGGCTGGTTCTGCACAGGCTTAGGGGACGGGTGCACCTGACTGCCTCTACCTTGGCCACGAAAGGAAAAAAAACCAGGAGAGGCCGAACTCTTAGTAGAAAGGCCCAAGGACTTGGCCGTAGCCCGCAAATCCTTAAAGCGCTCCAGGGCACGGTCAGCCTTGTTGCCAAACAGGCGGGTGCCATCAAAGGGCATGTCCATGAGCGAGCTTTGGACATCGGGGCAAAACCCAGTTGAACGCAACCAGGCATGACGCCGCAACGCCACAGTTTTAGAAATCGCCCTGCCCAATGAGTCAGCGGTGTCCAATCCACACCGAATGGCGAACTTAGCCGCATCCTTACCCTCAGCAATTGCCTGAGAAATGACAGCCTGCACCTCCTCAGGCCACTGAGGCAACACCTGAGAAACAGCATCCCACACCGCGTGGGAGTAGCGGCCCAACAAGCAGGCGGTGTTCGCCAACCGCAGCCTTAAGCTGGCCAAAGAGAACAACCGCTTCCCAAACTGGTCCAGCCGTTTAGAGTCCATATCGGGCCGTAGGAAAAGTACTCTGTGACGTCGAGGCCTGAATGAGTAGTCAAAACGGCGGGGTCACCGGGCACCGGTCGGTGGCGCCTGGCGACGTTTTTATTCACCGGAGCCCCAGTGGCCGGCCTTGACCAAGTGCCCAAGAGGACATCGGTAAGGGCATCATTGAAAGGAAGAAATGGCTCCGACGAAGTAGATGCCGTCTGGAGCACCTCGGTGAGGAGGTTGGTCTTGAGGGCCACAGTGGGGAGGTCAAGATTAAGGGCCTCAGCAGCCTGACGGAGGACCACTGTGTACGAGGCACCGTCCTCCATCATAGGCGGGGGGAAGCGAACCCCGGGTCAGAGGAGACATCGAGGTCGCCTGCTTCCTCCAAGTCGTCCACCCAATCCTGCTTGGAGTCACACTGCCGAGCGAGAGGGCCCTCGGACCCTTCCCACTCTTTGTCTGCCTATGGCGTAGAGGGGGCCCGGGGTCAGACCGGCGCCGGCTCCAAATGCGGATCCCAGGCCGGAACAAAATGGTCCTGGCCCGGGGCAAGGGAGGAATAAACGGCACCCAGTGTGGCCCCGAGGGTGGAGCCGAGGGCGGTGCCAGGGCCGCAGGATCCTGTGGTGCCGGGGCTGGCGCCGGTGGTGGAGCCGCCAGGCCAACAGGATCTGGACACGGGACCGGGGGGCCCGAACGCACGCCGGCGGGAGCCCGAGGCCCTTAAAAAAAGGCGGTTCATGGTATCAAGGAATTCTTGCACCTGTTCAGGAGTCGCCGACAGACCCAGATATGGCGGGTAGGCCGCGGGACTCCCAGGCTCCAGGGGAGCCGCCGGGGCGAATCCCCTGTCCCCCTTGTCTGTCTCCGGGGAGCGACGGGGGGATGTTGGAGAGTGAACACGCTTCTTCGGCGACTTCTTACGGCGTCGCTTACCGGAATCCGAAGGCGAAGACTTGGAGCCTGAGGAGCGACGGCTCCGGTTCTGCGAGCGGTCCCGGGAACGGTCCCTGGACCCGGAGCGGCGGTGTGACGAATGCAGGACCTCCAGCAACTTCCTACTATCCGGATCTGCGCTTGCTGGCACGGAAAAAAACGTTGCGTGTAGAACTGATGTCAGCGCGCATGGGAGGCACCTAAGTACTCTCCGTGGCGTCATCTCAGCGCTTACGACGCCAGTGATGGACGCAGAGCCGCACAACGCCACCTACTGATGCACAGGGGTACTGCTAAGCGAAACTTTCCAGATCCAGTCTGATGCCTGGGGATATTCTAAGGTAAGGAATCTATCACTAACGTGTCTCTTTCAGATACAGACATTTGTTTGTGGGAATCCCTACAAAGCATAAACTAGGAGGGGCATAGTTACCTTGCAAATTGGAAAAAATAAACTTATCAACTGATGATGAAAAAGTTGCGACTGAGCTCCAAATTGGACTACAAAAGGCACAGAAAGAAAGGAACCGACGTCGAAGAGCAAAGATGAAGCTTATACAATGCTGTGTCGCCACTTCTGGGATGAAATTAAGCCAATGTGGAACTTCATGGCACCACCTACCGGCATGTGGCAGCAATGGTGCTTAAATCTTTTGGATTGAGCCTGGGGCTATTCCAAGTATGAGGAATCTGGTGTTAAAAGTTTCCATCAGAAATTCATTGTGATGGTTGAAGGTGGAAATAAACCTAATCTGGTAAGGTGGTATGGTATGGTGTGATCAGCAGTTGTTCTGTATAAGAATGTGGGCATACCACCACATATGCATTGCCTGGCATTCTGAAGTTAAAATTGTGTATTCATCTTTATTTAACAACATGCCAAGATGGCGCCCATACTCACAATACAATAACATTGTACTGATCTAGTCCTACCTCTATGTCAGCTTTTGAGGTATTATGTAAATATGGGAAAACGAGACATCCGCCATACCGTGAGAAAGCTATCAAGCAAAACGAGTTGGTGAGGCGTTACACAGCCCAGTAAATCCTTTTCAAAGAATCCTGAGTGTCCTGGTATTTCTTTCGGAACTGCGAAAGTGTGCGTGTGCGATATATATATATATATATATATATATATATATATATATTCACTTAAAAAACCATAGGTTTCACACATGTTATAGCTAGCTGGGCATTTCACTCGTGAAAAACCATTGAAATTTCCACGTTATAGTTAGTGCAGCTAAATATAACTCGCGCGACCGCAATTCACTGCTGATGATGTCACATATTACATCACTGTATTCACTAAGATAATATTAATAAGTCAGTTGTATATATATACATACACACACATACACACAAAAGAAAGTGAAAGATTAATATAATTAGGAAAAGTTTGTTGCTATACAAACTCAACTTAAAATACAAAAACATTAGACATTCTAAAGCTATGGTTATATTTTTGAATTTATCATTTATGAACCACTTATTAATGTCATACTTATAACTCACATTTCTACTTATTCATCACCTTAAAATTCATATAACTTGCACACCTCTGTACACGGTCTTCTTACCTCACTCGCCACACTACATTAACTACAACTCGCCACTGTGCCATGCACTATGTTCTACCACATTATATAATTTCAGATATCATAAACGTTGTTATAAATGCAATCATTTCACATGCTATAACTTCTGTATAAGTAGTGCATGGGGATGGGGCAGAAGAACAAGTTACTTACCTTAGGTAACGCTTTTTCTGATTGGATACAGTATCTACCTGTGGATTCCTCACCTTGTGAATATCCCTTGCGCCAGCAACATTCGGAAACGTTTGTAGCTCTCCACGCCGACGAGGATGACGTCACAGAAGCACGACTCCGCACGTGGCTCTGATGATGTCACTGGATCCATAACAGGACCTCGTCGGCGTGATGACGTCAGTTCTGTCCTTTTTTCCGTGCCTTCGAGGCACACGGACGGACTGAAAACAATATATATATATACAGTATACACAGAACATAATATACAAATCAACATACACAGTGTAAAGACAATGCAGGAAGGCAAAAGAAATAACACACTTCCTTTGACGGTAATAAATACATTTTGACACATCATCACTATTGTAGGTATACAAGGGTGTACAACCGGGAGGCGGGTGGATCAGTGAGGAATCCACAGGCAGATACTGTATCAACAGAAAAAGAGTTACCGAAGGTAAGTAACTTGTTTTTCTGATGGATAAATCGGCCAGTGGATTCCTCACCTTGTGAAAAGATTCCCACAGCAGTCCCACTCCCGGAGGAGGGTGTCCACCCTTCTATACCAGAAAGTCCTGAAGGACAGAATGCGCAAAGTGTCCGTCCTTCCTCACCTCCGAATCCAAGCAGTAATGCTTCGCAAAAGTGTGGAGGGAGGCCCAAGTTGCCGCTCTACAAATGTCCTCCACAGGAACACCTCTAGATAAGGCAGATGTAGAAGACTTTGCCCTGGTAGAATGAGCTCTTATACCCTCAGGAGGTTCCTTACCGGCCAAAGAGTAACATATCTTGATGCACAAGATAATCCATCTGGAAAGGGTGCGCTTGTGCACCGCTCTGCCTTTCCTGCAGCCAACAAAGCCCAGGAAGAGCTGGTCATCCACTCGAAAGTCTTTTAGTCCTATCGAGGTAAAAGCTCACCGCCCTCTTAGGGTCCAAGCGGTGAAGCCGCTCCTCCTCTTTGGAAGGGTGAGGGGGAGGATAGAAAGTAGGAAGGGTAATGGATTGCCCCAGATGGAAAGGAGTTACCACCTTTGGCAGAAAAGCAGCCCTGGTCCTGAGTACCATTCTTTCAGCATGAATGGACAAAAACGGGCGTTTCGAACTCAGAGCTTGAAGCTCACTTACTCTCCTTGCCGAGGTAATGGGAATGAGAAAAACTGTTTTGAAAGACTATAGCCTTAAGGGACACTTGTGCAAGGGCTCAAAGGGAGAACCCATCAAGTAAGTTAAGACAAGATTTAATTCCCATTGAGGCACAATAAATGGAGCGGGCGGAAATTTGTTGGTCAAGCCCTTAATGAACCGTAATACAATAGGTGACTTAAACAAGGACGGCTGATCCGGCAAGCAAAGGAATGCCGACAAAGCTGATAAATAACCCTTCACAGTAGCTACAGCAAAGCCCTGCTGAGCAAGAGAAAGAGCAAACTGAAGGATGTTGGATAAACGAGCCCTCAAAGCGTCAATAGACTTCTCTCCGCATCAAAGGACAAATTTAGACCACCTATAGGAATAGATAGATTTGGTTGAATGACGTCTGGCTGACAAAATTACATCCACCACGTCAGGCGGGAGAGAAAAAGAATTCAGGTTGCCCCGTTCAATCTCCAGGCATGAAGGTTTAAGCTCTGGAGGTGGGGGGGGTAGAACCTGCCCCTCTGACTGCAAGAGGAGGTCTGCCCTGAGAGGGAGATGGAGCGGAGGGCACGAGGAGAGGTGGAGAAGATCTCTATACCACACCCTTCTTGGCCAATCCGGAGCCATCAATATGACTTGGGCCCGGTCTTGGCGAATCTTCCTCAGAACCCCGAGGAATCAAGGGTATGGGGGGAAATGCGTAAAGGAGATGTGAGTCCCACCTCAACTGAAACGCGTCCCCCAAAGCTACCTGCATCGGATACTGGAGACTGCAGAATGACGGGCAGTGAGCGTTCTCGTGAGTGGCAAACAGGTCCACCCGAGGAGTTCCCCACGTCCGAAAGACGTGATGAACCACCTCCGGATGGAGCCTCCACTCGTAGTTGGCTGAGAACTGCCGACAGACTGTCCGCACACACGTTCAGAACTCCGGCCAGATGATTTGCTATCAGACAAATCTGATGATCCTGAACCCAGGACCAGAGACGCAGAGCCTCTCTGCAGAGACAATGCGACCCCACTCCTCCCGGCTTGTTGACATACCACATCACGGTAGTGTTGTCCGTCAGGACTGGAACCGACTGACCGCGAAGGGAAGAGAGGAAGGCCTTGAGTGCCAAACGTATCGCCCGCAACTCCAAAAGGTTGATGTGAAGCAACTTTTCCTCTGGAGACCAAAGACCCTTGATCTCCAGATCCCCCAGATGCGCACCATGTAGGAGAGTAGGGTCTGCAATCCTATGATCACCCCAGATTTTTGCTTTTTGCTTCATTGGTTTACGACTTTCCCTGGCTGTGGGCCTGCTAATCACCCCTGGATGGCCACCCAAATCTGACACAACTGGCTGCACGACGGCTGGGGCAAGGTGGTGTAATCACCCTTTGCTTTAGGTATAGTATTCCTATATCTAACCCTAAAATGGACACATGTATTCCTATCAGTCACTCCTATGGCAGGCCTTATCAATCCTGAAGGCAGAGTGCTTGGAATCATGTGAGATGGTGCTCTGGCATGAGCTGAGCCCGTCTGCAGCTTGCGGAACCAAGTCCTAATAGCTGTTCCAGGATAACGCGTACCATATACTCTTAAAGTGCATTATAATCCTCGCGGTTATTTGCTAACTTTGGTCTCGCATTATCCAAACATGTCGAGTAAGGTGTCATACGAATTGGAATACTAACCCCTCGCCAATTCTGGCGACGGGGTTAGCATTCCACCCTTCTAGAGGGACACGACATGTATGTAACTGTGAACCCCGGTTAAAGTTGACTCGAGCCTCAGAATCACAAAATGGATGCTGCCACCACAGACACAAGTCTGACCTCCTGCTGCTGGGAGTCCTTCCAGCGAGGAGAGCTTGGACAAAGGGTTTCCTGTCAGGGGCGGTGCCAGCACCATCCCAGACAGGGTTTTGTGTATCCCAGGTAGGCAGGGCTGAGAGGAAGGTGACTGCAAGTGGCACCCCGGTG
Organism: Triturus cristatus; assembly: GCF_964204655.1. NCBI lineage: Eukaryota > Metazoa > Chordata > Amphibia > Caudata > Salamandridae > Triturus > Triturus cristatus. Next base: position 958,007,310 of record NC_140585.1, on the reverse strand, counting down.
CTCACTGTGCATAGGCCGGCTCAAACCAGTTCCAGGGGCACCCCAGCCCCTGAGCTGGGGAGAGACCGGACAAAGGAGAGGGGTGTAACCACCCCCCCCCTGGTCCCACCCATAGGCAGGACCTAGTCACGGGCCAGCCCCTTTTCTTAGGATAAAGGTAGGAGCGGGCCCCCTTCCCAAATTGGATAATTCTGAATCTTGAACTGCTTTCCACGAAAGGAACTCTTGACTTTTTCTGAAGACTCTCCCTTGTGGCTAAGGAGTAGCCACCCTGCACCAGCAGGCACCACCTAAGCGCTTGCGGTTTGCTGCACGTCCATCCTCCGGATCCAGACTGACCAGCTCGATGAGACCCGGATTCCCTGCCATCTCTGACCTCTACCTGCATCATCAGCCCAGCTGAGATTCGTGGGTGTGACGAGACCTGCGGGACCGGCCATCTTCAAAACATGCACGACGCTTGCCTAGCACGACCACCGAGGGACCCTCGAGTGAGTGCTCCTGGGGTTTGAGAAGCCCTAACCCTGAGCAGCTCAAGCACCGAAGACCAGCCTCCCAGCATCCCCGAGATCTGCGTGGGGTCCCTTCTGCTCTTTGCCGCTCACCGCGTTGTTCGGTCACTTGCCGTTGGCTAGTGGCCCTCCTAACGACGCACCACGACATTTCCACCGCTGGTCTGGTTGCTCCAGACTGGCCCTGGCTCCCCTCCAACAGAGGAGCGCCCCGGACCCCCCTGGTCCACTCCAGACGCCACCTTGACTCCACTGCGTGGGCTTGCCTCTGCCTAGGGTTGTTGCCCCAATCCTGGGTCCAGCATCGCCGACAGCAGACACCTTCGTGGGACAGCTCGCCCCTTCTGCCTGGTCGCCGACAACGCCTCCTGCACCGAGGGACAGCAGAGTCCAGCGTCACCCACTCACCTGATCGCGGTGACTACCTCCGGTGCCATCCTGGTGCCAACCCAATCACTGGCTTGAGAACTGAGTCCCCTCTGCTTTCAGGTCATCTCCATCACCGATCCAGGCTTGGATCCCTCCGAATATCAACACTGGTCGCCTGCCAGCAACGCCTTCTTTCAGGCTCCATAGACTTCCACGAGGATTCCCGACGTCTTTTGAACCCTATGCAGCCGCAGCCCCTGGGCTAGGTAACCCGAGCATTCCGGTGCTCCAACGTAGGTTTACTATCTAAGTGTCCAGATCCTTTTTCGTTTTCAGTCTAGCTGGTCGGATTCGTCCGGAAACAGTAACTTTAAGAAACGCTAGCATCCATAGACTTCTTCCCGCATCCCGCGTGAGAGTGCACACTCTGCACCCGATCTCCCTAGGCCTCCTGCTCCCGACCTTAGAGTCCAGTAGTGTAGTCCTAGCGATCCTGAAGCCTCTGGATCTGTTTACTTACCTGCTAGCAATTCGCATTCCACTTTTAGTGTATATGGTTTTTCGTGCCCCTCGGGCATTTGTGTAAATTGTGCAACTTGAAGTATTTTCATGGGAGTTTTGTATTGTGCTTAGCTCCCTGACTCATAAAGAGCCAGGGTAGTCTTGTTATAAATAAATATCCTTTATGTTCATAACAACCTTGTGTGGTGTCCTTTCACTTGGTGTTCAAAGGGTAAATGTGGTGGTAAAACAGCTGGCTTAACACGCCCTCTAGAGTTTAGCCTAAAGACTGCTCTTGTCCATGCTACTAGGATAGCTGGTCTATAAGGTTGACTTTACAACCAATCATCAATAAGGGTCGTTTGGTATGATACACAGTGATCACTAGAATAGTGAGCACTATATATCAGGCCAACTTCTCACATTGGTGAGCAGCGGTTGGGATTTGAGCTTGCTGTGTTTTGCCACCCACGTATCCTAAGAACATCAGTTGAAAGATCACATAAGTACCCAGGTACATATAACTTAACTTAGAATACTCTGAGTTCTACTGAACCAGCTGTTGTAGTGTAACAGGGCTTAGCACACCCTGACTACAGCTCTTAGCAAGGGATCAGTAGGTAAACACATAGTGTAGGTAGGTGCATCACTTACACCTCACTAGAAAGCATGTCTAACCACGGAGAGTCTTCAGAGACTCCCCTAGTGGTCATTGACCCTCCACAGGTCACGTCAAGATATGCAGCTCTTAGCTTCCAGGAGATGAGAAAACTGTGTCACACCAGGAAGCTAAACCAGGGTTCTAACCCTACCATCACATTTCTGATAGGTCTCTTAGAGACTTATGATGCTAGGAGGGCCTCTAACACAGGCCCCCCTAATCCTGATGGGAACATGCCCCCCTTAGAGGGAACCCTTGGTGACCCTGACCTTGGCCTCCATGGTGAGGAGGAAGAGGAAGAGGAGTTAGCAGGGGACGAGGCAGACAAAGGTCCAGTAGTAGTCAGTAGGCTCACAAGGGCCAACTTAAGCAGGCATGAGAATGGGACTGGGGGAGCCCCAGGCCCACTCTCAGGCAGGCGTAACATTGGGAATGGACGAGTCAGGTCTCTCTCCAGAGGCTCTAACAGATCTGTTCGAACCCATGTCTCTCAGGCATCTTCTCGGGGAGGAATGACATCCCCTCAGAGAAGGGAGCATGAAGCTAAGATGAGGGAAGTCAATCTGAGGATTGAGAGGGAAGAACTGGCCCTTGCAAAAGAAAGACTTGCCTTTGCCAGAGAGCAGAAATTGAGTGGGGCAGACCCCACTGGTGGCAGCATTATCATTAGAGAGAAAGACAGGGGTTTAGACACTAGACACCTGAGTAAAATAGTGCCCCCCTTTAAACAAGGGGATGACATCCACAAATGGATGACTGCTTTGGAGAGGGCCTGCACTGTCCAGTGCGTCCCCCCAAGTCAGTGGGCAGCTATACTGTGGCTCTCCTTTGAGGGTAAAGGTAGAGACAAGCTCCTCACTACTAGAGCTGAGGATGCTAACAACTACCAAGTCCTGAAGAATACACTGATTGATGGGTTTGGCTTAACAACTGAGCAGTACAGGTTGCTGTTCAGGGACACCCAGAAGATTCAGTCTCAGGATTGGGCTGACTTTGTCGATTGTGCCACTAAGGCTTTGGAAGGCTGGTTGCTGGGTAGCAAGGTTACTGATTACACAGGATTGTACAATCTTATCATGAGAGAACAGATTTTAAACAACTGTCAGAACCAATTGTTGCATCAGCACCTTGTTGACTCGGATCTGACCTCTCCCCAAGAATTGGGAAAGTAGGCAGACAGATGGGACAGAACAAGGGTCAAGCAGAACCAGACTCAGAACCAGGGTGGTCAGAAGAAAGCAGACCAAAAGGGTAGTAACAAGAGTGAACAAAATGACCAGAAGTCTTCGACAGGTCCCCAACAAACCAAAGAGGGTGGGGGTCAGGCTTCCCAGCAGAAAAAGAAGACTCCAGAAGGCCAGTCAAAAAGGTGGTGCCAATACTGTAAAAGTAAGACTCACTGGTTTAGTGAGTGCACCAAGAAAGGAGGGCAAACTCCTGCCACTGCAGCCCCTAAGGCACCTGCACCCCCTAGTACAGCCAGCAGTAGTAGTGCACCTCCCAAGGGTATAGTTGGGTTAACCTTGGGAACTGAGGGGTGTGACGACTTAGTTGGCACACTCACTCAGGCTGTCCTTGTCTGTACAGGGGGCAAATACAAATACAGGCAGACACCTTTGATCAATGGAAAAGTGGCTCAGGCCTACAGGGACACTTGTGCCAGTGTCACAATGGTGACACCTAACTTTGTGGACCCTGGACAGATCATGCTAGGTACAGATTACCTGGTGACCAATGCTAGCAATGTCACTACCCACCATAGTATGGCAATTGTTGATTTCTCCTGGGGAGGGGTAAGTGGCCAAAAGAAAGTTGTGGTTAGTTCAGACCTCCCAGTAGAATGTTTGTTGGGCAATGATTTGGAAACATCACAATGGTCAGAAGTGGAGCAAAGGACTCACATGGAAATGTTAGGCTTGCCAGCACATGTCCTCGCTGTGACTAGGTCGCAGGCCAAAAGATGCCCCACTGAACAGGTGCTGGATCCTGGAATAATGGACCAGACCCCTTCCAAGAAAAGGAGCAGTAAGGGTAAGGCATCGCCTTCCCCCTTGCCCCAGGTTGTGGATCAAGTCTCAGAGGAGGCTGACCTTAAGGAACTGAGGGAAAAAGAGCCTAAAGAGCTTGAACCTGATCAGGTTGAGTTTCTGGGCTCAGGGGGATCCTCCAGGGAAGACCTGGGGAAGGCACAGTTAGACTGCCCCTCACTTGAACCCCTCAGACAGCAGGCTGCTGCTGAGGCTGCAGGGAACGCCACAGGTGCCCACAGGGTATACTGGGATGATGGACTCCTGTACTCTGAATCAAGAGACCCCAAGCCTGGTGCAACCAGGAGGCTGGTCATTCCCTTGTCTCAGAGGGGTTTCCTGCTTACCTTGGCCCATGAGATTCCCCTTGCAGGACACTTAGGCCAGAATAAAACGTGGGACAGACTTGTCACACACTTTCACTGGCCTCACATGAATGAAGATACCAAGGAGTTTTGTCGCTCCTGTGTCACTTGCCAAGCCAGTGGTAAGTCAGGTGGCACAACAAAGGCCCCCCTTATACAACTACCGGTGGTGGGGGTACCCTTTGAAAGAGTGAGGATTGACATTGTCGGTCCAATGGAACCCCAGACAGCATCAGGGCACAAGTTTATACTGGTGGTGGTGGACCATGCCACCAGGTATCCTGAAGCTATTCCCCTTAGGACCACTATAGGACCTGTTGTGGCAAGAGCCCTAGTTGGAGTGTTCTCCAGAGTGGGCTTCCCTAAGGAGGTGGTCTCTGACAGAGGTGCCAACTTCATGTCAGGATATCTGACTGCAATGTGGAAGGAATGTGGTGTCAACTACAAGTTCACCACACCCTATCACCCACAGTGCAATGGGCTTGTTGAGAGATTCAACAGGACCCTCAAAGGGATGATTCATGGACTACCTGAAAAGCTCAGGCGTAGATGGGATGTCCTGATACCCTGCCTCTTGTTTGCTTACAGAGAGGTCCCACAGAAGGGGGTTGGCTACAGCCCCTTTGAGCTTCTGTTTGGGCATCCTGTAAGAGGACCCCTTTGTTTGGTAAAGGAAGGATGGGAGAGGCCTCTCAAAAAGCCTGCATCAAACATTGTGGACTATGTACTTGGTCTCCGCTCCCGGATGGCCGAGTACATGGAAAAGGCATCCAAAAACCTTGAGGCCAGCCAAGAATTACAAAAAGCTTGGCATGACCAAAAGGCTGTCCTGACTGTGTACAGGCCTGGACAGAAGGTGTGGGTGCTGGAGCCAGTGGCCCCAGCAGCACTCAAAGACAAATGGTCTGGGCCCCACACAATCATTGAGCAAAAGGGAGAGGTCACCTACCTGGTGGACCTTGGAACTCCCAGGAGCCCCCTCAGGGTGCTCCATGTGAACAGGCTCAAGGCATATGTCGACAGGAAGGACATGGGCTTGCTCATGGCCACAGATGAGGGACAGGAGGAGGAGAGTGACCCTCTCTCAGACCTGCTCACTCAGAACCCTGATGATGGGTCAGTAGATGGTGTTGTCTTTTGTGGCAGCCTCTCTGAACATCAGAAAAAGGATTGCAAACAAGTTCTTCAATCCTTTAGACATATGTTCTCTCTGACACCCAGTCAAACCAATTGGTGTACCCATGAGGTTGACACTGGAGACAGTCTGCCAGTCAAGAGTAAAATCTACAGACAGCCTGATCATGTCAGAGACTGCATCAAGACAGAAGTGCAGAAAATGTTGGAGCTGGGAGTCATTGAGCCCTCGGATAGCCCCTGGGCTAGTCCAGTAGTTCTAGTACCAAAGCCTCACACCCAGGGTGGTAAGAAAGAGATGAGGTTTTGCGTAGACTACAGAGGCCTCAATGCAGTCACTAAGACTGATGCCCACCCAATACCAAGAGCAGATGAACTTATAGACAGGTTGGCTTCTGCCAACTACTTAAGTACATTTGACCTGACAGCTGGGTATTGGCAAATCAGGTTAGCTGAGGATGCCAAGCCCAAAACAGCATTTTCTACCCCTGGTGGGCATTATCAGTTTGTGGTAATGCCCTTTGGTTTGAAGAATGCACCTGCCACCTTCCAAAGGCTGGTGAATCAAGTTCTCACTGGGTTGGATGACTTCTGTGCAGCATACCTTGACGATATAGCTGTCTTTAGCTCCACCTGGGAGGATCACCTGGTCCACCTGAGGAAAGTGTTAGAGGCACTGCAGAAGGCAGGTCTCACTATCAAGGTTGTATACCTGGGCCACCTTGTAGGTGGAGGCCAGGTTCAGCCATTGGAGAGCAAGATACAGGCCATCCAGGACTGGGCTCCTCCAACCACCCACTCTCAGGTTCGAGCTTTCTTGGGCCTGACTGGATATTAAAGGAAATTTGTCAGAAATTATGGATCCATTGTGACCCCATTTAACAACCTGACAAGTAAAAAAATGCCAAAGAAAGTTCAGTGGACAGCAAGCTGTCAAAAGGCATTCGATGACCTAAAGCAGGCCATGTGCACAGCACCTATCCTAAAGAGTCCAGACTACTCCAAAACATTCATTGTCCAAACAGATGCTTCTGAGTTGGGTGTGGAAGCTGTTCTATCTCAGCTGAATTTTGATGGTCATGACCAGCCCATTGCTTTTATTAGCAGGAGGCTGACCCCCAGAGAGAAGAATTGGTCAGCCATTGAGAGGGAGGCCTTTGCTGTGGTTTGGGCCCTGAAGAAGTTGAGGCCATACTTGTTTGGCACTCACTTTAAGATTCAGACCGACCATAAGCCCCTCTTGTGGCTAAATCAGATGAAGGGTGAAAACCCCAAACTACTTAGGTGGTCCATTTCCCTACAGGGGATGGATTTTACAGTGGAGCATAGACCTGGCACTGATCATGGCAATGCAGATGGGCTCTCCAGGTACTTCCACTTAGAGCAAGAAGACTCACCTGGTCAAGGTTAGCTTATTGTCCCAAAGTTTGGGGGGGGGGTCATGTAGGAGAGTAGGGTCTGCAATCCTATGATCACCCCAGATTTTTGCTTTTTGCTTCATTGGTTTACGACTTTCCCTGGCTGTGGGCCTGCTAATCAGACCCACAGCCTAGCTGTTCTCTCTCTAAAATTGACGCACATGTACCTTAGGTGCATTTACCAATTGGAACTGGGCCACCTTATCAGTCCCTGTACCAGCATACCTTAGGTATCCAGGGCATAGATGTACCCAGGGCCTACCAGGGGCTGCAGCATGTATTATGCCACCCCTGGATGGCCACCCAAATCTGACACAACTGGCTGCACGACGGCTGGGGCAAGGTGGTGTAATCACCCTTTGCTTTAGGTATAGTATTCCTATATCTAACCCTAAAATGGACACATGTATTCCTATCAGTCACTCCTATGGCAGGCCTTATCAATCCTGAAGGCAGAGTGCTTGGAATCATGTGAGATGGTGCTCTGGCATGAGCTGAGCCCGTCTGCAGCTTGCGGAACCAAGTCCTAATAGCTGTTCCAGGATAACGCGTACCATATACTCTTAAAGTGCATTATAATCCTCGCGGTTATTTGCTAACTTTGGTCTCGCATTATCCAAACATGTCGAGTAAGGTGTCATACGAATTGGAATACTAACCCCTCGCCAATTCTGGCGACGGGGTTAGCATTCCACCCTTCTAGAGGGACACGACATGTATGTAACTGTGAACCCCGGTTAAAGTTGACTCGAGCCTCAGCATCACAAAATGGATGCTGCCACCACAGACACAAGTCTGACCTCCTGCTGCTGGGAGTCCTTCCAGCGAGGAGAGCTTGGACAAAGGGTTTCCTGTCAGGGGCGGTGCCAGCACCATCCCAGACAGGGTTTTGTGTATCCCAGGTAGGCAGGGAAGGTGACTGCAAGTGGCACCCCGGTGCTCACTGTGCATAGGCCGGCTCAAACCAGTTCCAGGGGCACCCCAGCCACTGAGCTGGGGAGAGACCGGACAAAGGAGAGGGGTGTAAACACCCCCCCCCTGGTCCCACCCATAGGCAGGACCTAGTCACGGGCCAGCCCCTTTTCTTAGGATAAAGGTAGGAGCGGGCCCCCTTCCCAAATTGGATAATTCTGAATCTTGAACTGCTTTCCACGAAAGGAACTCTTGACTTTTTCTGAAGACTCTCCCTTGTGGCTAAGGAGTAGCCACCCTGCACCAGCAGGCACCACCTAAGCGCTTGCGGTTTGCTGCACGTCCATCTTCCGGATCCAGACTGACCAGCTCGACGAGACCCGGATTCCCTGCCATCTCTGACCTCTACCTGCATCATCAGCCCAGCTGAGATTCGTGGGTGTGACGAGACCTGCGGGACCGGCCATCTTCAAAACATGCACGACGCTTGCCTAGCACGACCACCGAGGGACCCTCGAGTGAGTGCTCCTGGGGTTTGAGAAGCCCTAACCCTGAGCAGCTCAAGCACCGAAGACCAGCCTCCCAGCATCCCCGAGATCTGCGTGGGGGCCCTTCTGCTCTTTGCCGCTCACCGCGTTGTTCGGTCACTTGCCGTTGGCTAGTGGCCCTCCTAACGACGCACCACGACATTTCCGCCGCTGGTCTGGTTGCTCCAGACTGGCCCTGGCTCCCCTCCAACAGAGGAGCGCCCCGGACCCCCCTGGTCCACTCCAGGCGCCACCTTGACTCCACCGCGTGGGCTTGCCTCTGCCAAGGGTTGTTGCCCCAATCCTGGGTCCAGCATCGCCGACAGCAGACACCTTCGTGGGACAGCTCGCCCCTTCTGCCTGGTCGCCGACAACGCCTCCTGCACCGAGGGACAGCAGAGTCCAGCGTCACCCACTCACCTGATCGCGGTGACTACCTCCGGTGCCATCCTGGTGCCAACCCAATCACTGGCTAGTGATTGAGAACTGAGTCCCCTCTGCTTTCAGGTCATCTCCATCACCGATCCAGGCTTGGATCCCTCCGAATATCAACACTGGTCGCCTGCCAGCAACGCCTTCTTTCAGGCTCCATAGACTTCCACGAGGATTCCCGACGTCTTTTGAACCCTATGCAGCCGCAGCCCCTGGGCTAGGTAACCCGAGCATTCCGGTGCTCCAACGTAGGTTTACTATCTAAGTGTCCAGATCCTTTTTCGTTTTCAGTCTAGCTGGTCGGATTCGTCCGGAAACAGTAACTTTAAGAAACGCTAGCATCCATAGACTTCTTCCCGCATCCCGCGTGAGAGTGCACACTCTGCACCCGATCTCCCTAGGCCTCCTGCTCCCGAACTTAGAGTCCAGTAGTGTAGTCCTAGCGATCCTGAAGCCTCTGGATCTGTTTACTTACCTGCTAGCAATTCGCATTCCACTTTTAGTGTATATGGTTTTTCGTGCCCCTCGGGCATTTGTGTAAATTGTGCAACTTGAAGTATTTTCATAAGAGTTTTGTATTGTGCTTAGCTCCCTGACTCATAAAGAGCCAGGGTAGTCTTGTTATAAATAAATATCCTTTATTTTCATAACAACTTGTGTGGTGTCCTTTCACTTGGTGTTCAAAGGGTAAATGTGGTGGTAAAACAGCTGGCTTAACACGCCCTCTAGAGTTTAGCCTAAAGACTGCTCTTGTCCATGCTACTAGGATAGCTGGTCTATAAGGTTGACTTACAACCAATCATCAATAAGGGTCGTTTGGTATGATACACAGTGATCACTAGAATAGTGAGCACTATATATCAGGTCAACTTCTCACACACCCCACCCTAAAGTGGATGCATCCGTTATCACTGTGGCCACCGATGGAGGTAGATGGAAGGGCTTTCCTTGAGACAGATTGCCCTCCACGCTCCACCAAGACAGATCCGCTGCAGCTTCTCTGGAGATCCTCACACACTCCCTGAGATCTCCGTTGTGCTGATACCACTGCCTGCGGAGACACCACTGGAGCGCCCTCATGTGCCAGCATGCATGGTTGACCAACAGAATGCAGGAAGCAAACAGACCGAGCGGACAAAGGACCTTCAGGACTGGAACGACCACTCCATTGTAAAACAAGGGAATCATTTCCTGTATGTCGAGAATCCTTTGAGGAGGAGGGAATGCTCGCCACACAGTAGTGTCCATTCCCGCCCCTATGAACCGGTTGCGCTGAGAGGGCACCAGGTGAGATTTGGGCACGTTTATCGAGAAACCCAATTCGAACAACAGCTGGGTTGTAACCTGCAGATGATGCAGCACCTTCTCTGGCGACTCCGCTTTGATCAGCCAGTCGTCCAGATAGGGGAAAACTGGAATCCCCAATCTTCTGAGATGGGCTGCCACCACTGCCATCACCTTGGTGAAGACTCGAGGTGCAGTAGTAAGATCAAACGGAAGGACCGCAAACTGATAATGTTGTGACCCTACCATAAAACGGAGATACTTCCTGTGCGACTTCAGGATGGGGATGTGGAAATACGCATCCTGCAAATCGATAGACACCATCCAGTCCTCTTGTTGCAGCGCTTGAAGAACCTGCGCAAGGGTGAGCATCTTGAACTTCTCCTGCTTCAGAAAAAGATTCAAGATCCTGAGGTCCAGGATTGGACACAGCCTGCCATCCTTCTTCGGAATCAGGAAATACCGGGAGTAGCATCCCTGACCACTTTCCTGCTCTGGAACCACCTCTATTGCACCTTTTTTCAGTAACGTTAGGACTTCCTCCTGCAGGAGAAGAAGGTGGTCCTCCGAGCAAACACCTTGGCAAGGAGGGTAATTCGGAGGGAATTCCCGAAGGGGAAGAGCATACACATTCTCTACAAGATTTAGAACCCAAAGGTCTGTAGTGACCGATTCCCAATCTTGTAGAAAATGGGTAAGCCGACCCCCCGACAGGACCAACATGATCCAGAATGGTGGATCTAGGGCTGCTTTTCAGTGGTGGGAGGGATGGAGGAAGAGGAGGAGGAGAGCTGACGACCTCGAGCACGACATATACAGGGTATTTTGCTGCTGCTGCTGACGCTGCCTGTAGGTCCGAAAGGACGACCTCCCAAAACCTCTGTTTCTCCTATAAGAAGAACCTCTAGGCTGTGCCTGCAGGCCCAGAGACGTGGCCGTGGTTTTGCTGTCCTTGAACCTTTCCAAGGCCGCATCTGCCTTTTTCCCAAACAGCCCAGAACCATCAAAAGGCAGGTCCAGAAGCGTTGCCTGCACATCAGGGGAGAACTCTGAAGATTTTAGCCAAGCACTCCTCCTTGTGGCGACCGAGGAGCACATGATCCTGGCAACAGAGTCCGCAGTGTCCAGGCCACTCTGGATAACCTGACGCGCAGCCGCCTGAGTGTCAGACAGAACTTCATTAAAATTCTGCCTGTCCTCCTCAGATAACTTAGGAGCCAGTTGTTTAGCAGAATCCATGAGAGAGTGGATATAACGGCCCAAAAGACAGGTGGCATTTGTTGATTTTAAGGTCATACTCGCCAAGGAGAATCACTTTCTTGGCCGATTGTTTGAGCTTTTTAGAGTACCTGCCACTAGGAACCTGTGGAACGGCCCCAGAAGACTTCTTTGAGCAGGCAGCCTGAACCACCAGACTTTCAGGAGAAGGATGGGAAGTAAGAAAGTCTGGATCTCCTGGTGCCGTCCTGTACCTTGTAGCAACAGACTTGCATACTGCCGAAGCCAAAAAGGGCTTATGCCAAACCTCCATGACTGGTTCAGAGATGGCATCATTAAATGGAAGTAAAGGATCTACCACGGTGGAGGGAGAATGCAGAACCTCAGTAAGGATGTTAGGTTTAAATTCAGCAGTTGGGAGCTGTAAATCCAAAAGCTCCACTGCTTTCCTAATGACCGTGTGGTAAGGAGCCACATCCTTAGAGGGAGCATCAGTAGGAGGAGTAAGCTCCCATTCTGGTGACAAATCAAGGCCACTCGCCTCTTTCAATTCCTCAAACAAGTCATCTGACTCCATAAGCTCACCCTCTTCCATTTCTTCCACCTGGCACCTTTGCTCCTCCAAAACTCTCTGTGCCTCTCGCCTGGACCTAATCCTCAAGACCGACGTCGGCGGCGCCGCAACCGACTCCGACGGAACCGGAGCCGAACACTGATCCGGAGGAGCAGCCGGAGTCAAACGAGGTCGAGCTGGAGGCGAAGAAGAAGGGAGTGGCGTCAACGTCCTCTGCGCCAGGAAATGCCAAGACGGCGTCACTGGGAAGAATGGCATAAATGGAGCCTGAGCGTAGGCCTGAGGAACCCCCAGATTAAAGGCCATTGGACCCATGGGACCCGAAGGTGCTACAGAGGAGTACATTGCTCTCTAAAAGACGCCATACATAGCATTTAAATAATGCGATGGGTCTTGTCACGGGCCTGGAAAGTGGGGGTAAGGCTCAGATTGAGGCATTACCGGACTCGGCCCAATAGGTGCCGACGGTGGAGCCAGTGGAGTCGAAGACTCATCAGGAGCCGGAGCCTCTTCAACCAGAGCCGGAGAATGCGGCGGCATCGGTGATGGAGTCGGAGCCAGAGAGCACTCCGGAGAAGCCACAGGCAAAATCGGGCAAATAGGAGAAGCAGGATTTGACACAGGAGAGGGAGAAACATAGTCCTTACGACGTTGAGGAGTAGGCGAAGTCGATCTCGGAGCCGTCTCCTTATCCGAACGGCGTAGAGAGCCGTGCCTCCTCTTCTTGTTATGTTTCTTTGACTTAGAAGCATGACCCAACGTTGACTTCGACCTCGACCTTGAACGTCTTCGACCTCTCTTCTCTTTTATCATCTTCGCTATAAATAGCTTAGCTTCTCTTTCCTTTAAGGCCTTTGGATTCATCTTGCGGCAGCAAGAGCATCCCTCGACATCGTAATCCGACGACAGGCACCTGACACAATCCTCGTGTGGATCCGTAATGGACATGTGTTTACCACACTCTCTACACGGCTTGAATCCAGACTTCTTCGTCGACATCTTGAAACAAGAAGCAAGAAGAAAGCCGAAACACCAGCAGAAATACAAAGTAACTAGCAAAAGCTACGGAGAGTCCCAGAAAACCGTTAGCGTCGACGGCGCGGAAAAAAGGGAACTGACGTCATCACGTCGACGAGGTCCTCTTATGGATCCAGTGTCAGCGGAGCCACGTGCGGAGCCGTGTTTCTGTGACGTCGTCCTCGTCGGCATGGTGAGCTACAAAAGTTTCCGAATGTTGCTGGCGCAGGGGATATTCACAAGGTGAGGAATCCACTGGTAGATGTATCCATCAGAATTACATATTATAGTGCCCACTTATTATTCTGTGTAGTTTAGGTAAGCAGTGCAACTCATTTCTAAGTTTTATGGTATTTAAAGTTCGTGATATCTGTTGAATTATTTTAGCGAAATTTGGGGGTATTTCGCATTAGTACCAAAGTACATGGTCATTACAAGTCATTTGCTGATTGTCAATCATTGACTTTAAAAAATTTAAACGCAGCTATGTTCTTGTTGTTAGGTACAGTTTGCCCGTGTTCTGCATTACGCCTTTGGATGTAGGTAAATTTTAGGTGTGGTGTTTTTGCCCAAACTATTACCGCTGAGGTAAAATGTCAATAGGTAGATTAAAGTATTTTTAAGTTTCTATATATTCGTTTTTTTTAATACAGAAAGCATGGTAGTACCAGAGTACCCCAAAACCGTTTTGCAAGGTTAACATTTTTCTTTTTTAAAACTATAAATTATCATAGCAGTGTACCCTGAACTGTGTTTTTTTGTAAAGTAGTGCTGAAAATTTTAAGTGATTAGCCCACTACTCTGTACACTTTTTTGTACATATTTAAATATGTAAAACATTGAAAATAAACTTTAGCACACCATATTTATATAAATTATACTGTCTTATAGTGTATTTGCAATTCGTTAATTTAAAAAAAAAAAAATAATACTATTATTTCGGTTCCGCCGTACTCCCGCATTACTCCAGATTTCTTTTTTTTATTTATTTATATAAAATGATAAATAGTTACTAAAGTGGTAATTGGTATGGGAAAAATGCCAAACCTTATACTTACCTACACTGAATGGCGTAACGCAGAACACATGGGAACTCAAACTGGAACCAACAATCAGCTAATGACTTGTCATCGCTATATACCACAGGAGTACCACGGTACTACAGCGGCCGCAAATATAGCTAAACTAAAGACACTTAAATAGTATAAAATACTTACCCTACTTACCTGCTGTACCTTAAAGAATCATCTGCAAGCCTTAATATAGAATCCTTCCAAATTTCATAAAAATCTTACTGACTGTTTTCGTGCTACAAGAAATAAAAAAGTCTATGTAAAATGCATTGGATTTTATGCCTGTTTTGAGACCCCCCTCTTTCTTTGCACCCCAAAGACAAAATGCCACAAAACTTTCAGGATTCCAAAAAATGAAATGGGGGCAGTAGGTCTGCAAAGTTCTCATAATTCGTCAAATGGGTGCAAAGTTATTATATATATATATATATATATATATATATATATATATATATATATATATATATTACCTACTGGCGGTCGCCAGTAGGTAGTTATAGTTAGGACCACGTTTCCATAGGAAATCCGCAACATTCTATTTTGAATAACTTTGGCGCCGGTCGACGAATCCTCGCGAATTTTTCACAATAGGTGGGGCGCTACGCTCCGCTCCTTCCCTGAAAGTCTCGGGGGGATTCGTCAAGCGGGGGCCGAGATAAAAGGGGGGTCCCAAAACGCGTTTTTCCCATGCATTTTTCCATAGGACCTTTAGACAGGGCTACAGCCCGAACGGCTGAACAGAATTACTAGAAATTTGGCAGAGAGGTAGTCCTCAGGTCAAGGAAGTGCCTTTTGTAGGTTTGGTGTAAATCTGTTCAGTAGATTCTGAGAAAATAGCCTTTAAATCAATATATATATCTGAGCCAGCTTACGGTGCGCTTACGGTACACTTACCGTACGCGTACGGTGGCGTGCGCGAGCGCGATTCTGATTGGCTCTTAGATCTTAGTAAACATTCGAATCGGCCGAAACCAGGAAGCGGCGGCCGCCATTTTCTCTCTCGCACTGAGAGTGATGTTTAAAATATAAAGCACAAAAACATGTAAAGGGGCTGTTTAGACAGCTCCCACACATATAGCAATGTTGAGGGAGTCCCCAAAGATCCCCCAAGGCCAAAACCGGATTTTTTATTTTTTTGCTAATTTGGCCGATTACGCATACCGTACGCGTACGGTAAAAAATTATAAAAAAAAAAAATTATCCACACTCTCCCCACCCCGTGTGCAATTGGTGCCCGAAGGTCACCAATTGTGCATGGCTTATTAAATATGAGTTAAACTAAAATATTTAAAAAAAAATAATAAAAAAAAAAATTATCCACACTCTCTCCACCCGTGTGCAAATGGTGCCCGAAGGGCACCATTTGTGCATGGCTTATAACATATACGAAAAATTAAAATATTAGCTTTCAAAACGAAGTGCATCATATGTCCTCCATGTGCGCACGGTGCGCGAAGCGCATCGTGCGTACATGGCCCATCTAGCGTAACGTGGGCACGCGGTGCGCGTAGCGCACCGCGTGCCCACCGTGCGCGCACGGAACGAACTGCGTTAAGTGGGCGCGCACGCCACGAATGGCGTAAAGTAACTTAGCATTTAAAAAACCGTACAAATTCACTGAAAAAACCATAGGTTTCACACACGTTACAGTTAGGAATTAGCATTTAAAAAACCTTGCAAATTCACTGAAAAAACCATAGGTTTCACACATGTTATAGTTAGCGGAAATTTTACTGATAAAAAACCAATGAAATTCCCCCGTTATAGTTAGTGCAGGCAACTATAACTCACGCGACCGCAATCGTCTGCTGATGACATATGTGTCTTTATGAAAAAAAAATATTTGTAATATATGTATAGCTAAAATTTAATGGAAGAAGACATGGGCAAATAAGTGTCTAAATACAGTATTAGCATCAGCAGAGGATTGCGGTCGCCTGAGTTATAGTTGCCTGCACTAACTATAACGGGGGAATTTCATTGGTTTTTTATCAGTAAAATTTCCGCTAACTATAACATGTGTGAAACCTATGGTTTTTTCAGTGAATTTGCAAGGTTTTTTAAATGCTAATTCCTAACTGTAACGTGTGTGAAACCTATGGTTTTTTCAGTGAATATATATATATATATATATATATATATATATATATATATATATATATATATATATATATATATATATATATATATATATATATATATATATATATATATATATATATATATATATATATATCATTGACTAATAATGATTTAGTTATCGACCTTTCCTCAAGAACATTGGAAGATAAACATACTAAAGCTATAAAACATGGGATTACGATTCTGTCCTGAAACACGAATGGATTTCGCCACCACCAGAACTGACCTGTAGAAAATCTCCAGGAAACTTAAACTTACTTAAGAAATGTTTGGCACACAAACCATGCAAGCAGAAAACTGGGCAATTTCATTTACCACTACTGATGACGTGGTCCTCCTTAAGCCTCTATCGGACCTAGAACATGAATCTGATGGTGTGATTGCACCAATAAGTCTGCCGGGTCTTTCGGATTTGGAGTATTGTGAGTTGATAGAGATTTCTACAGAAAGAACAACAAATAGCAAATGCAAACCTAAATTGAGATTTTGCCCGCAACCACCAGCTGGCAATAAGATAGACCTGTTTTAGGGAATTATGATTGAGGGTTTGAACAGAATAACTTAGAGGGAACAAAAGAAGCGTCGTAAAAACACCAGAATTAATATGACAGAGACGATTAGATAGCTTTGAACAACCTCCAGCAAGATCAGAATGTAATAATAAAGGCTTCCAATAAGGGAGGAAAGAGCAAGTCACTTACCTTC
Source organism: Triturus cristatus (assembly GCF_964204655.1). NCBI lineage: Eukaryota > Metazoa > Chordata > Amphibia > Caudata > Salamandridae > Triturus > Triturus cristatus. The sequence goes on along the minus strand of NC_140585.1, from coordinate 957,990,439 downwards.
GGTAACAATGTTTCTGTAAGAGACATATATTAGTTATAGATTCCTTACCTTAGAACTACCCCAAGGCGTCAGACTGGATCTGGAGAATTTTTCTTCAGCAATATCCCTGCGCGTCAGTAGATGGCATTGGTCGACTCCGCGTCCGTCATCGGCATCGAGGTCGCCGGGATGACGTCGCGGTGCCTACTTAGACGCGCCCCTGCGTGCTGACATTAGTTCTGACACAACTTTCCACGCCAGAAGCGCAGAACCATGAAAGACACTGACCACTGGTGCGCTACAACTAGGGCTCTGTAAGGGAGTCCCTATAGCTAGAAGTCAGTTTGCAGAGATGGGAGGATGGGTGGGGCGATAACTAATCTAAAACTAATATATGTTCTTACAGATACATCGATACCGAAGGTAAGTAACTTGTTCATCTGAAAAAGACTATTAGTTATAGATTTTTTACCTTAGAATAGATATCTCAGCAATACCATTCCTGGAGGAGGGTTTGCGAACCAAGTTCACACGAGAAAATCCTGGAGGACAGAACGGGCAAAGTAGCTATCCCTCCGGACTTGACTATCCAGGCAGTAATGTCTGGTGAATGTGTGCATAGAAGCCCACGTGGCAGCCTGGCAGATATCGTTGAGTGGAACTTCATGCGACAAAGCAATGGTTGCTGTCGCAGCTCTAGTGGAGTGAGCTTTCAGCCCCACTGGAGGTTCCTTTTTAGCCAAAGCGTAACAAATTTTGATACAAAGGACTACCCATCGAGAGATGGTACGCTTTTGCACAGCCCAACCTTTTTTGACACCCAAATGGCCAACAAAGAGTTGATCGTCAACCCGGAAATCCTTGGTGCAGTCAAGGTAGAAAGACAGCACACGTTTCGGGTCCAGACGGTGGAGTCTCTCCTCCTCCTTGGAGGGATGCGGAGGCGGGAAAAAGGTGGGCAGAGTAATAGTCTGTCCGATGTGAAAAGGAGTGACAACTTTAGGCAGGATCGAGGGCCTTGTTCGAAGCACCAGTTTGTCCGAATGGACCGAGAAGAAAGAGAGCTTAAAAAAAAGAGCCTGAAGCTCACTCACCCCGCGAGCAGAGGTTATAGCAACAAGTAAGGCAGTCTTAAGAGTGAGAGTTGTAAAGAGGTTCGAAGGGAGTGCACATAAGATAAGTCAAAGTAAGGTTCAAGTCCCACTGAGGCATTAAGAATGGAGATGAAGGAAAGAGATGGATAATGCCTTGAAAGAACCTACTTACAATAGGGGACTTGAACAAAGAGGGCTGATCTGGTAGACGAAGAAAAGCAGAAATAGCTGCCAGGTAGCCTTTAAGAGTGCCCAGAGCAGAGCCCTGCTGTGCCACAGAAAGAAGGAACAAAAGAACCTCAGAAAGAGGGGCAGGAAGGGGACCCACAGCCTTTGCTGTGCACCATGCCACAAAACATGTTCAATTGACAGGCGAATACCACGTATACTGTCTTAGTGGAGGGATGATTGACTGCCAAGATGACATTACAGACTTAGGGAGGAAGGTCAAAAGCTGTCAACTGTCGCTGCTAAATCTCCAAGTAAGGAGGTGGAGGCTAGACAGGTTCGGGTGGAAGACCGTCCACTGCTGCTGTGATAGAAGACCCCCCCGAAGGGGCAGTCTGATCGGAGGATCCAGGGCCATACTCAGGAGCGCGGGAAACCAAACTCTTCTTGCCCAGTCCGGAGTCACAAGAATGACTTGGGCCCGGTCTCGCTTGACCTTCTTTAGCACTCAGGGCAGAAGTGGTACAGGTGGAAAGGCGTACAGGAGACCGCAGCTCCAATCGCGATGAAAAGCATCGCCGAGCGAGTGTCTCCTTGGAAACTCCAATATGCAGAACTGCTGACACTGCACGTTCTCTTCGGTGGCGAACAGATCTAACCAAGGCTCTCCCCACTGCTGAGAAAGACCCTTACCACCTCTGAGTGAAGACGCCATTCATGATCCACCAGGCACCGGCGACTGAGTTCGTCCGCCCTAGCATTCAGAGAACCTGCCACGTGTTGAACCACCAGGGTAATGCCCTGATGTTCCAGCCATGTCCAAAGGCGAAGAACCTCTTGACAAAGGGTCCAGGACCCCACCCCGACTTGCTTGTTGCAGTACCACATGGCGGTGGCATTGAAAAGTGAGCACATGCACTGCCTTCCCATTGAGGAGGGAAGGAATGCCTTCAGTGCCAAGCGAATTGCCCGGACCTCCAACAGAGACCATACTCCTCTGATCACTGCCTCTCCCAGGTGGCCGCCCCATCCCAGAAGTGATGCATCAGTCACCACCGTGAGATATGGTTGGGGAAGGGAGAGGGATGTGCTTCTGACCCAATCCTGGTTCGTTAACAGTTGTACGCAGCTAACAGTTGTAACAACTGCAGTTATCGCGCAGCTACCTCCAAGATCTGGACATAGTCAGAAAGATTCCCCTGATGCTGCTCCCACTGGAACTTCAGGTCCCACTGCAGAGCCCGCATATGCCACCTGGCATGATCAACCAGCAGGATGCAGGAGGCCATGAGGCCCAGCAGCCTCAGGGTCATTCTCACTGAAATCCGGGATAGAGGCTGAAACATCGGTATCATAGCCTGAATATCCCAGACTCACTGCATGGGAGGATAGGCACAAAACTGCACTGTGTCCAGAACAGCTTCAATGTAAGGGAGCATCTGATGGGGGGGTGTGGCCAAGGAGCCGATAATGGCGGACGGTTCAGCTCGGGAGCTCCGTGCCGGCCTGCTAATTATTGGCCTAAATGACCGGCGCCTGAGACCTAAATCTGGCCTGGCGGTGCCGGGACAGCGAAAAGCTTGATCCAGTGGTCTCATTGGCTCCGGAGCGATAGGGAAGAGTCCGGGTTCCTGGCGGCTGCCGGCACTGGAAGCATGCAAGATGGTGGCCCGGAACTGATCGGCGCCCAAGAGCAGTGGCGTAGCCTGGGACTTGCCAGAGCTTGTGCCCCTATCAAGGGCTCGTGGACAGTGGTCCGGCCTGCTCTGCAGAACACAGTAAGGGCCCCGCACAACTCAGCGGCGGTAATGGCATTGCTGTGAGAGAGGCGAATGCACGGCAACATGGCCTCCGGAGGTAGGGAGCAGTACAGGGCGTGCAAACAGAGACCGGCCGGGGCTTGTGGACTAAGGTGCCATCCCGGCCATCGGCCATAGCAGCGGGGGAGCACCCGGCACTCCTGTAGACTATGAGGGAGTGGGTGTTGCCCCTCGAGCTGGATACGGTGGTGAGGAGTCACCATCAGGGGCCTGCATGCTGAAGACTGAAGGCTGCTGAGGGGGCCGTGGCCTCCCCGGGGGTGAGCGCTGCCTGTGGGTTCCCCCAGGACCTGGACTTAGGCCTGTAGGGCCCTGCCAGCAGGGATTGGGACTTGATCTGTGGAGGAGTGGCCACGGCCATTCTGGAAGATAACTTACGCCCTGGGGCGCAGAGGGGGCTCAAGTTTGGCACATCTGCTCCCTCTGGGGCGTGTTGGAAGAGGCCCGGAGTCCACTGGGACTAGCGTGGTGGCGCAGGGGGCACTGCAACTGTTTTGTGGTGCAGCTGGGACACAGGTGTTATGCGGTGCGGACCCTCTCGCAACCTGGCTAGGTGGATCACCCTGGATGTATGCGGGCCTCCCTGGGGAGCAAAGGGATGGTGCAGGGGGGCACACCCCGGACTCCTGCAGGAGTAGCTGAAGGCGGACTCCCACCAAAGACTATGTAAAGATTGCCCCGATTTTCAGTGCGGGCGGTGGCTTTGGTGAGGACTCGGCCCTTGGGTCGGGACCGTAATATGCAGGACAGCGAGTCCACTAACAGAATGGCTGCCTTAGGAGTAGAAGTGCTGGAAACCGCCCGCCCCCTCCCCGAGTACCATAGGCCTGCTCTGTAGATCGACGGACCGAGCCGCGGAGCTAGTTGCTGGGTTGCCCTTCCCTCCCTGGCGTGATCCCTTAACGGCGTGGACTTTCTGGAGCCATGGGAAAACTTCAAGGTCGACAAGCTGGGGCCTCGCACGACGCGGACGATAGCACCCAGGAGCAATCACAGACCGCTCCAGAGGACCCAGTGCAACTGCGGCTGGGCAAGATACTGGAGGCCATAGCGGACACGAAAGCCACTCTCCATCAGGACATCAGCACGGTTGCGTTAGGGCCCGGCCTTCTGCGAGAGGAGCACAAGAAGCTCTCCGAGAGGGTGAAGGAGTCCATGTCCAGCATTACCGGGATAGCTCCCGCCCAAAAGACCTTGGAACAACAGTTGGGGGTCCTGACGGACAGGGTGAGCATGTTGGAGAGATGGGCCGAAGATGCAGAGGGGCGCTACAGGCAGAACAACAGTAGAGTCCTGGGCCTGCCGGAGGGAGCTGAGGGCGGCGACATGGTGTCCTATTTGGAGCAATGACTGAGAAGCGTGGTGGCACCCGAGGGCCTGTCGACTTTCTACACTCTTGAAAGTGCCCACAGAGTTCCAGCTAGGCCGCTGGCACCGGGGCATCCTCCGCGTCCAGTAGCCTGGTTGCTCCATTCCCGGGACATAGATGTACTCCTGCAGAAAGCGTGCGCAGAGGGCCCCTTCACCGTTAACAACAGCAAAGTTTCACTCTTCCCGGATTACACTCTGGAAGTGCAGAGAAGGCGGGCCTCGTTCCTAGAGGTTAAGAAAGCACTGAGGGAAGAGGGCCTCCAGTACTCCCTGATGTTCCCAGCCCGACTGTGGATCATCCTGGATGGCAATACCCATATTTGTGTCAGTCCGAAAGAGGCCTGGGAGTGGATCAGGGCCTACAAGACTGGGGCCTACCGGTCCACGGGCCCCAGACTCGAGTCGAGGAAAACAGCGGAGCATGGGAAGTGCTCCAGAAGGCGCTCCCGCAGGGGAGCCCCTAAGAAACTGACTTCATCGCAAACAGAGAGGGAGAGGGCTAAAGCCCTGCAGGTGGTAGCGGCACTCACGCGGGGCAGGAGCTCGTCCCCTGGGGTGGAGGTCCGTTCTTCAAAGGATACGGAGGACAATGACTCTGACACCTCCCATAGTGACAGCATAAAGTTGCCGGTGGTGACTCCGAACACGGCTGATGAAGTCATATGAGGCAGCTTGAACACGTAGGTGATCCTGGTTCCCGATACGTTGCTGAACTGTTGATAACAGACCCTAGTCTCGAGCTGACCTATATCTTGAGGGGCCGGTGCGCTCCGGATGGTTTGTACGCCAGAACTATGTCTTTATCTGGTCACCCCTAGCTGAGTGCCTTGCTGGGTTAGGGCCTCATTAAGGGCTATGTTTCACATGCCGTTTAGGCGACTGACCGTTGTCAGGCTGCCCTGGGATTGGGGAGTTGTTCAGCATGGGGGTTCATGTGTTGGATTTTCTCGCTCTATTGTTTGCAGAGGAGGGCCGGTGTGCTTGAATGAGGGAGCGGGAAGGGGAGGGGGTCCCCTTTATATTGATGTGGGGCGTGTGCCTGTGGACATGGCAAGTACACCTAACACTGTAAGGTTCCTCACATGGAACATCCAAGATATGGGAACAATGGCCAAATGCCACAACCTTTATTCCTATCTGCGGCGCAGGAACGTGCACATTGCGTTCCTCCAAGAGACACATCTTAATATGGAGGAGGCCGGGAAGTTAAAGACGAGATGGAGGGGTCAGATCTTTGCAACCACCTTCTCAGCCTGTGCTAGTGGGGTGTTAATCTGTGTGAAACCTGGGGTCCCTTTCGCCCTTGAACACTCTTGGCTTGACACGGAGAGGCGGTATGCCCTGCTCATGGGACGATCAGCAGGGTAGGAGGTGATGCTAGGCAATGTATACCCACCCAACCAAGACCAGGTCAGCTACTGGGAGTCTTTCTTCGCCTCATTTGCTCACCACAGTAACAGTCACCTTATCTTGGGGGGCTACTTTAATTGTGTCGCGGATGTTACAGCTGACCGTTCCCACCCGCCCCTACCGGGGACTCAGCCTCATCATACGGCATTGGGTTTCCGTACCTGGATGTCCCACTGGGGCCTTGAATATACATGGAGACTGCAGCATGCCAGGGACAGGGAGTACTCCTTCTTTTCACTGGTCCACCAGGCACATTCTAGGCTGGATGCATTCCTCTGTTCCCCGGCCATTAATAGTTCTGTCTCCCACTCCGAAAACCTGGGGCGTACTTAGTCGGACCATAGCCCATTATTAATGTCACACCAACCACCGGGGAGGCGTCCTACGATCCGAAAATGGAAATTGGATTCATCGTTTTTCGACAACATCCATTCCGGGCCTCGATACTCACTCTTATTGAAACATACTTCCCTATTAATGTTAACACAGCCTCCTCACCCCAGATGGAGAGGGAGGCATTCACAGTGGTCGTACGGGGCCACTGTATGGGTCAGGCATGCAGGGCTCATAGGGAACTTCGCTGGGAACTCCTGGACTGGGAGGGGACAGTTCGCAGACTTGATAATCTACAGGGAGTGGATGAGGTGGCCCAGATGACATTACAGGAAACATGAGTATGTTACAATAACGCGCTAGGCAGGCTGAGGTGCTACAACTATAAGGATTATTTGGATTACCTGGATAGAGTGCCGAGGGAGAAGGGGAGGGAGGGTGGACTGCTGGCAAGGCTAATCAAACCTGAGCTGGGGGAATGCCCTTCGCACAAATTGGCTTGGACTTGGGAGAAGTGGTGCACAACCTGGAAGCAATTAATGACTCCTGCTTGACGTATTACGAGAAGTTGTATGAGGCCCTAGACCCTTGCTGGATATACGACACTTCTTGGGCCCTCTGCAGCTCCGCACGTTGGAGCCTGAGGCACAGGAGGAGCTGGGGGATCCGATCACATTGCAGGAAGTCAAGGCCGCTACTGCGGCACTGGCACCTGGTAAGACGCTGAGGCCTGACAGGCTTCCGGCTGAGTTCTATCAGCGTTTCACTGATACGCTAGCCGTGCATCTTGTTACGTTATCAGCAGTGGCGTATCAGGGTGGGGTTGCCAGACTCCACCCAGACGGCGCTTGTGATCCCTCTCCCAAAGTCCAAGAAGCCAGAGGCTGGAGTGAAGGACTACAGGCCTCTCTCCATGCTCAATTTGGATTTTAAGATCTTGAGCAAGGTGCTGGCAGGCAGGCTACTCCCGCATATGTAGTCCGTGATCCACCCAGACCAAAATTGGTTTATCCCCTCTCGCAGCACTTCTTATAACCTTCGCAGACTCTACTCTATACTTTACCACGCAGAAGCTCCAGCCCACCGACGGGCTGCGGTTCTGGCGGTTGACTTGAAGAAAGCTTTCGATACTGTGGGCTGGGAGTACATATTTGAGGTGATGCTGCGCATGGGTCTGGGGGAAGATTGGGTGCATCTTCTTTATCCCTCGTCTACTGCGAGAGTCAAGAAGAGTAGAACCATTTCTAGGTAGTATAGGATATCCCGGGGGACACGGCAGGGGTGTCCCCTTTCCCTGCTCCTGTTTGCCCTGGCTATTGAACCTCTTGCAGAAGGTTCCACCTGGTAGGGGAGGAGTTGGGACTGTCTCTTGGCCGCGACGGCACCACGTCTCTCTGTACGCGGATGATCTGTTGTTATACTTGACAGAGGCGGTTGAGAGTACCGCTGAGGCTCTGCACATCCTGGATGACTTTGCTCGGCTCTCGAGCCTCAGGGTCAATAGATCCAAGACATACCTGTTTCCGATAGCAGGATCATTGCCCAGGCCAGCGACATTGCCATCCGACATTCTCTGGGCTCAGCGTACCTGTAAATACCTGGGCATTCACATTTTTCACGCTTTAGATTACCTAAAAGACCGGAACCTGGGAGGGGCGCTATGTTCACTTCGCTCTTGCGTACATTTCTGGCGCACATTACAATTACCCATCATGGCTCGGATCACCTTGTCCAAAATGGTTATGCTGCCCCGGTTGTTGTATTTTTTCGTAAATTTTCCAGTTTCGACGCAGAGCCGCTGGTTCCGCTCCCTGAATACACTCTTGCGGGATCGGTGTGGGGGGATGGGCGCCCGAGGGTGTCTGAAAACTTTGCAACACCCTATGTCGGCGGGTGGACTAGGGGTCCCAAATTTTGAATTCTATATGTTGGCTGCCTAGCTACAGTGGTTAGCACAGTGGGTGGAGGGAGTAAATTAAGAGGAAACGTGCCAGTCGGACCCGGTGTGCAGTCCTAAGTTGGTGACAGTGAAGCTGCTGTTACCGGCTGCACCTATTCCTTACTGCAACGCACAACTTTCCAGACATGGAGAAAAAGTAATGGAGGAGGGCGGCAGTCCACCAAGTATTCTCCCATGCTGCTACTTGTGGGGCTGCCGCATAGCGACCTCCAATCTATATTCACGAGCGACCAACTGGCTCGCTGGTCAGAGGCCGGGTAATGTTGGCGACTGCTATTTAGACAAGGCACTGATTCGATTTTGGAGCTGGTTGACAATTGTGGGCTCCCAGGGGGCAGTTCCTACAGTACGAGGCGCTGACACGCACGTTTGCGAATCTATGGGGTGGTGGGAGGGAAGACCCTGATACACATCCGGTACTCCACGCCTTATTCACTCTAGGCACCATGGGCCATTTGGTTAAATGGCTCTATGCCACACTATTAGAAGCTTCTGTCACCCCCCTAGGAAAGGTTGCGGGCATGATTGGACAGGATCGGGGGCAGAGTCCTCATCAACTCTGAGTGGCGCAACGGGGGCGTGGCCGGCTGCGCAGCGGAATGGCCACTTTCTGAGCGTGCTCCGCCAGCCGGGAAATAATCCTTAATGTAATCCTGCACTTCGGGTGGGTCTTGGGCCGCTGGAACTTGCTGTGACCTGAGCTGGTGTTGCTGGGTCCCCATTGTTGCATCCCCGGTGCTCCGCTGACGTGCTAATGTCGAGAAAAACACCGGGTTGTGGCCGGGCCGCGTCCCGGCGTCACTAGGTGGGTGGAGCTGAAATCGAGTCTGCGGTCGCTGACGCGGCGAGAGCCTGGTGCCGGAGTGCTGGGCTCCCGCTGCCCCCAGAAGATGATGCGGACAGCCGGCACGGCTTGATGACAGTGCGGGAGGAGAAGCTTCTTCGACGGTTCGACAGACTGTACTGCAGCCGGGAGGATCGGCCGGTGGCGTTCCTCCGGAGCTCTGGGATGAGCGGACCCCGGATGTGATATTGTTGGCGGCCTCTGCGCTGATCGGGGCTGTTCCGGCCTTGTTGTAGGCTTCGCCGTAGCGGGTCGCTCCTGTGCGGCGTAGGCAGCGGTGGGGCCGAGGACGCTCGGGAGATGCTGCTGTGCCCCCGCGCTGCTGTAGGGTACACATCCGACCAACGTGAGTACCCTTAAGCCACTTTTGCTAGCTGCTTCACTGGCCCTGAGGAACTTTATGAGGACGAGGCAGACCCCTGATGTTACTGGTGCCTGTACCATCCCGCCCCAGAGGAAGTGATTGGGGGTGCTCACTGGCCTGGTACATGGTGACACTCTTGAGGTATCCTGACGTGGGATTAATAGGGGCACAATGATCTAATAAAAAAATTTAAAAAAAAAAAAAAAAGGATGTGGGCGAGGCTCGCTGCGTTAATGAGGTGCTCCCTGCCGTTGCTGGATTTACCAATGCCATGTGTGAAGTGCTTGTAGACCTGGTGGCCATTGCGAGGTCCTAGGAGTCGCTGCCCTGCGGGAGCTGTGAGACATTGCTGTGGAGGCCTGGCTGCCTACCTGTGCTATCCTGGGCTGCTTCATCCTGTAGGCGGCTGTGAAAACTTAGCGGTGCATAAAGCGAGCTGCAGTGATTCCAGACATTGCTGGAGCGTCTTGGGTGTACCAGCGCGCTACTTTGACACAGGGGACGGGGATTTGCCTGTTGCGTCGACAGGTTGATTCTTGTTTAGACCTCCTGGCTCAGCCTGCAGCACCGATACAACCATGGGTAAACACGACGCCAAACAACCAAAATCGAACTTTGACAATAAGCGCGCCTCCCGCCATACCGACTTGGAACAAGAATCACAGGCGGTGGGTCCTCATGACTCACAAACGTAAGACCAGGGGGGAGGTATGAGATATATACCACAAGGAGCTGCTCCTAGTGTGATGACCCAAATGCGGTTACAAGAACATCGGGAGTGTGGGCATCTCACAAAAAGTGACAGACTGGTCTCACACACCACCTGGTGTCATGCTTCATCATCGGCCAGTCCTCGCCCTCTAAAACCTTTGTTTGATAGAGGGCGGGCATACACCTGACGACAGGGATGCACTTCTAAATAACTAAGTGGGGGCCCGTGATATTGTGAGTGAAATTAAAAATCATTATGGTTATCGGAAGTGCTATTTTAATGTGACTGATAACAATATGATATTAAAAGCGTTGCACGGTGAATGGGGTGGTTAGTGTCCCCTAACCGTCTCGTGGGTGGTCAACATGTTTCTGCCGTGTCGCCAGCTCGTGGAGATGACGGACGTCAAAGGAGCACAGTGTCGGTGAAAAGGACTGTTAACATACCTATTGAAAATTGCTGGAAGGAATCGAAGAGACCCAGAATCCCTGAGAAGACACAAGTGCCGAGGAGCCCCTAACTGATGATTGGGACCGGAGTAAAAGCCGACCTTGCAATTTACGAGACCAGGTTGCCCCATTAGAACCCACAGATTATATCCCTGTCCTGAGGAAGCCATAAAGGAAGTGGAGGCTGAAACGCGAACGCGTCGACACCTTGACAAAGGAGGAGTCCACTGTATTGTGGAATAAATACATAAATTGTATTGGCTTTACAAAATTAGATGAAAGACTATATCTGTGTATTGCTTATAGGACTACCCCCTGCTGTAGCACTACGCAATGTTAAGTGCACACATGTTTGATGGAATAAGTCAATAGGGAAAGGATTTTTGACTGAATTACTTTGTATATAAGTTTGTATATATGTGCTGTATTGTAAATATAAATTGTTTTGTATTCGATGTATTGACTGTACTGTGGTACACTATGTGTTTGGATGTTCACCAATAGATACTTGTGCCTGTATTATAATCATCTAATCTTGCCAGAAGAAATTGATTTTTTGCCAAGGTAATTAATAAACGCTTGTGCAGAAAGTAAATATGATCTATCCCTCTATACCATTTGTATATACACCTTAGATGTTCCCTTGCCCAGGTATAGGAGGGTCATTTGGGCAAACCCCTAATTATTTTGATTGTGTCGGCCCAATTGGGTCCAAGGCATTCATCAGGACCTAAGTATACAGGGGGCTCCGTTCTTACCAACTGGTGGCAAGAAACTACCACTGCGCGGGTTTGGCGAAGGCCACTCTCCACTTCCTAAATGGCTTCCAAAGGTAAGGCCCTAATTGTAAGGATTACTTGCCCCATGGGGGGAGGGGAGGGGAAATTTCCTGTTTGTCCGCTTATAAGAGCAAAAGTTTCCCTCCTGAGTCCTAGGCGGCTGCTCCCGACACTAAAGGTGTCGGGACGTCCCATCAACCAACACTAAAGAGGTCGGTTATGGGACGTCCCACTTTTTCACGGATGCGAAGTCTGCACTCAAGTTTGCTAAACATGTCGGTGGGAAACAGAAGAAGGGGCATATTGCAGGAGACGCACCTGAATGCGACACCTTCACAGAGACTCTGCCACAACCGATGGGGGCATGTATATTCTTCGGTATATTCTAATTATGCACGGGGGTGGCTGTGCTGGTTAAGAAGGGGCTGGACTGGAGGGAGAGGTATACACAGGGTGGTCCTGAGGGCCGGTATCTTTTGGTGCAGGGACTCATATGTGGTATTCTTGTGACTATTGTGGCTATATATGGCCCCAATGTCGATTCTCCGGATTTTTTTAATACCATTTGGTCCAAAATTATAGCAGCTGGTTGTTCGACTGTGTTGTGGGGTGGAGACTTTAATGCTGTCCTAGATGATACACTTGATAGGAGGGTGTTAGAAAACCCCGGGCAACCGGGTTAGCAGTCACCCGGTTTTTCCCAACACAAGGGGTAGCTTGGCTCGAGCGGTCGGGGGTCAGGCACCGTGTTAAGCGTACGTCACACCCTCACAATAACCATGCGTTCCTCTGTTCCAAAAACGACTCTACACCGTAAAAATTTATGAAAGAATCTCTTTGTGTTTATCTTAATTTTTCTCTTAGTTGCAGGGTTATGACACAAATACAATACAAAAGGATTTTCTTCAGAAATAGCAGGTCAATTAAATAATAACACTTTGCAGGTGCAATAAATAGGATTAGGTCATAAATACACAAGGAATAAATAGAGGTGCGATAAATACATAGGGCAAATAAATACTGTCAGACAATAAATACAAGGCAGGAATAAATACAGTCAGACAATAAATAACACACCTTCCATAAATAATATAAGCAATCAAACAATTGCAAATCAGATCACATTTATGAGGTAGATTGATTTTACTATGCCCAAGTACAGCTTGTGGTCACTGGGGTGGCCTGGGGATGTCCCACTTAGAGTGGTCAAGGCTGGGGCCTAAGCTGAGGTAGAATGAGGGTACCCTAAGGTTCTGGCTCTTCCAACTACACAGTCCCTCACACAGGTCCCTGCACCAGTCTCAGTTCACCCCCTAACACTCTCAGGTTGGTCCTAACACCCCTCTAGCCCCTAGAATGGTCTTTTAGGGCTCCACAGGGCCTCAGATGCCCTTTCTACCACTTACTGCCCTTTTCACGGAGATCGGCTCCACTCGGCGCCGGGTCGACGTCGCTGGGCGGCTCCGGTTCGATGTCGCGTCGATCGGTTCCACTTGACGCCGTGTCGATGCCGTCGGGCGGTTCCGATTCGATGTCGCTGGCCGGCCTCGGTTCGATGTTGCGTCGATCTGCTTTACCTGACGCCGGGTCGATGCCGTGAGGCAGCTTTGGATGGATGTCGCTGGGCGGCCTCGGCTCGATGTCGTGTTCCGGCGTCACAGGGTCACGGTTCCCCCGCTTCCGGGCGACTCCGGAGTGCGACCTCCACTCCCGACCTCCGTCGGCTCCACTTTGGGTTCCGGCGACTCCGGAGTGCGACCTCCACTCCCGACCTCCGTCGGCTCCACTTCGGGTTCCGGCGACTCCGGAGTGCGATCTCCACTCCCGACCTCCTGCGCGCTTCGCCTCGACCTCAGGCGACTCCGGAGTGCGACCTCCACTCCCGACCTCCTGCGCGCTTTACTTCAGCTTCCGGCGACTCCGGAGGGCGGACTTCACTCCCCCGTCGACGCCTCACCTCGACCTCAGGTGACCTCTACTCGACCTCCGGTGTCTCTCCACGACCTCCGTCGGCGCCCTCACTCGACCTCTAGCGGCTCCGGGTACGACGTCTGCCTTCTGTCAGCGCCGCTTCTCCACCTCGGGCTCCAGGTCTCCAGGCTTCTCGACGTTGGGTCTCCAGGAGGATTCTACCAAACAGGTCAGGAACTGCTATTCTTCTACTTTAAGGCCTGTTCCGGCTGTTCAGGTCCTTAAGATGATTTTCTTGTCTTTATCCCACACAGGGCTTTAGGCTGGGCTTGGTCAGTAGGGACTAGTATCAAGGGTGGGTTTCTGGACCCCACTCCTAGCACTGGTTTCCACCCCTGCTGCCTCACTCCTTCCTCCTTCTGTTTCTCTGTCCTCTCTCCTCTCCAGTCAGGTGCCAACTGCCACTCTGAGATGGCCTCCCAACATTCTAAACCGCCTCTCACAGTCACAGGGTTCTAGAATGTTCTGGAAGGTACTAGTAGGTTCCAGCTATGTCTCAGGTGACAATGGGTGGCCACCATTTTGTGTTTCAGGCCCACAGACAGAAGTTCCAGGGGTAGGGAAAATGGCTCCCTGGCCCTGCATCAACACTAAAAAGTCTGGTGGTTCCCAAAAAGGAAAAATACTAACAGGGTTTGAGGCAAAAGTGGGACAAAATAAATAGTGATGAGGAGGGACCACCCAAAGGGCTGACAGGTCTAACACGGGGGAACTGCCCGCACCTTACACCCAGTGGCTAGCGCCGCCCTGGGGACGATAGTGGCCGATGGGAATCTTATTGACATATGGCACGAAAGACATCCCCAACTGAGGGAGGGCACATGCATTTCTGATCACCACAATTCATGGTCACGTTTGGATTACTGGTTGGTATCCCAGGATGTCGCCACTTGGTCTGTAGATGTTGCGCATATGCCCAGATCACTTTCAGACCACTTTCCGTGCATGTTGCGGCTGGCACTCCCCGACTCACCTAAGAGGGTTTTTGCCTGGCGTCTCCCGCCTCATGCTCTCTTAGACGATGCCTTTAAAGAAGAAATTAGATCCGACATCATCGAATACTTTGATCTGAATACGGGCTCGGGGGATATCGAAGCCTCACTTTGGGAGTCTTTTAAGGTAGTAATTAGAGGTAAATGTATAGCCAGACAGGCGGGAGTTTTAAAGGCAATTAGAGGGACACTTGCCTCAATGGAGACCAATATCAAGGCGTTAGAAGAAGAATTATTTGCAACAGGGGACCCGACAATTTCTGGCTTACTTAAAGCTAAATTGTTAGACTACTCTGAGGAGGCACAGCGGGAGGTCAATTTCCTGGGGAAATACGCAGAGGCCAGGAGATATGGGGAGGGTGACAGACCGGGTCGTATGCTGGCAGGTATGACAAAGGCACCCAGAGCCGCAACATTCCTTCACGAGATACACACTGCGACAGGTGAAGTGATTAGAGGAAGGGGGGAGATTTTGACCGCCGTTTCTGACTTCTATACTAACCTTTACACGGCCACACAAGAAGGCTGCCCTGTGGGTACGCAATCATTTTTAGACTCAATTGCACTAGCCTGGTTCAATGACAACCACAGAAAACACATGGATCTCCCGTACACTGCTGCAGATGTCGCACAGGTTATAAAAAGCTTGCCCCTTGACAAAGCCCCCGGCTCTGACGGTCTGACCACATCTTTTTATAAAACATATGTAGACGAATTGGCGCTAAGGCTGCTGGAGGTTTATGGGGAAGTCCTGGAAACGGGTATATTACCCACTACCATGAGGGAAGCTATAATAATTACTCTACTAAAACCAGGTAAACCAGACTCCGAGTTGGATTCGTACAGGCCACTATCCCTGATAAATGTGGATGTCAAAATCTACGCGAAATTGATTGCTAATCGATTGCAGCCACTGCTGCCCATGATTGCACTTCCTGACCAGTCGGGGTTCATTCCGGGGCGATCGACGTCGCACAACCTACGAACCATTTTTTCAGTATTACATTATTTACATTCCGACGTCCACTCTGCAGTAGTGTTTCTAGACGCTACAAAAGCTTTTGAAACCCTGGAGTGGCCTTATCTGTTCACAATCCTAGGTCGTATGGGGTTCAGCCCGCTTTTTATCAACAGTGTACGGCTACTCTACACTTCCCCCAGTGCTCGGATCAGGGCTGCTCTCTGATTCATTCCCAATATCACGAGGTACAAGACAGGAATGCCCCCTTTCTCCACTATTATTCGCAATAGCAATGGAACCACTCGCTGCGCGCATCCGCCAGCATCACACGGCACGAGGTATAGGCTTTAGTTCCAGATGCCTTTTGATATCGCTATATGCGGATGATGTAACTCTCTACCTTATGAACCCGAAGGACAATCTAGACCCCGTTTTGCGGGAATTCATCCAGTTCGGAGGCCTGGCTGGGATATCTATCAACTGGTCAAAGTCGGTGGTCTTCCCCTTAACAGAGGGAACGCCAAGATCCGACTCCGAGTACCCGCTTAAGTGGGAAGTAGAAGCGGTAAAATATCTGGGAATATGGATTAGTTGGACGTGCAGGAAATTTGGAATCTAAATTATGGGAGAGCCATGACGTGGCTGGAGGAGAAGGTCAAAATATGGACGAAACTTCCCCTGTCCCTGACTGGTAGGCTGGCCTTGGCTAAAATGATTATCCTACCCAAGTTTCTGTACTTGTTCGCAAATGTTCCGATTCCTTTAACGTCGCACTTCTTCAACACTCTCAGGTCACATCTCGTCGCACTCACGTGGGCGGGTGGGCAGGCGAGGGTATCCTGGGACATGCTAACACTCCCACTGCGTCAGGGAGGCATGGGTGCTCCAGATATGCGTTTAAATGCGCTCAGCGCTCAGGCCCAATACTTTCATTTCTGGGTACACCCGACACCATTCCAGCCTCATGTGGCGGTAGAGCGCGACATAGTTGCGCCCACTCCGCTTAAAGTGGCAATTTGCAAACCTGCTAGCCGCCCTAAGGTTAACAAAGAAAAGGTGCGTTTTTTTCAACACCAACTGCTGCACTGCTTAAATGAGGAACACGCTCCTTGCGAGTAAACCCTAAGGTTGACATAGATACCGCAGGCACGCTGAGATGGGCTTGGGAAGAGCTGCGTAAAATAGCGGGGGTCCCGTTGTTGTATGACCCGTCATTATCACGGACGCAAAGTCCATTGCTACCATGTGTCGTAGACTGGATTGACAGGTCCCTTGTGCAAAAATTGAATCTTCAAACTTTTGCTGACTTGTTCCCTGATAATTCTTTCAGACCCCCTCCTTCTGCAGACGGGGACTGGGATGTTTCTTTTTCTGAGCAATTCCTGTATCATAAACTCTGTGCGACATGTAGAGCTCTTAGCAGGGACTTTCCGAGAGCCCCGCCGGTTCTGACTGCTCTAGAAAATGTAGTCGGCTCTCCATCCCCCCACAAGCTGGTAACACGGATCTATAAGAACATGCAGGACTCGGCCCCTGTGGTATGCCCCAAATCCTTGCAATACTGGAATGATGAGCTGGCTACTCTGCTGACCGAGGACCAGTGGAGGTTCTGCTGCGCGCAGCTCACTGAGTTGTCACCAAACTATAGGTTAAGATTAATTCATTTCAAGTTCCTGCACAGATTTTATAGAACACCTATTGGTCTTCATAGGATGGGGCTACGTGCAGACAATAGATGCTGGAGATGCGGTTTCTCCTCTGCCACGTTTTTACACATGGCATGGGAATGCCTGAAATTAACAGACTATTGGACAAAGATATTTACCTCAGTGAATCAAATAGTTGGAAGGTCCAATTTGCCATCTCCCATAATAGGGCTATTGGGATTTGTTAAAGACTCCCCGCCGAAAACACGCAAGTTACATGCTCTGCTATTATTATTTGCTAAAAGACAGGTGGCAGTGTGTTGGGGTGGGAGAAGACTGCCATTGTTTGAGGGTTGGCTTGCTGCGGTAACATTTGGGCACACTCAGCTATCTACTTTTTGGGAGCTCATGCCGCCCGCCTCTAGGCCTCGTGACATCTGGGAGCCCTTCCTGCAATGGGCACGAAATCAGAAGGACGCGGCTGAGTAAATATCCGGGAGCCCTTGTTTCGCGGTGGCGCTGGGAGATGGGGGTGTTGGGGGTCAGGTGGGATCCCTTGGTTCCTCACATGCCTTAACAAATGGTACGCATGAATGCATAGGTATAAATGACCAGATTATATAACTGCTGTAATCCTTCTGGACTGTCTTGTTGTAGAACAGCAGAAGATTGACTACACAACGTTGTTGACCCTCGTAGGAACAAAACAGATGCAGGTTTCATAAAAGTCTCATACACGGGGTACTTAGACAAATGTGTGATTAGATAATGCATTTCTTTTCTCTATGTTTTGTCTCAAGATTGCACAGATGATTGTGGGGAAGTTGTACTGTCCAACTGGCTTGATTTGTTTGCTGGAATGTGTCCTATGTTAACGAAATTGACAATAATTTTTTTATTTTTTTTAAACTCTGAGTGGCGCAAGGTTTTGCGAAAATCAAAAAAGATCTCCCGGAATACCTGTTTAAAATATATTCAATTTAACTATACACATATGACCTACATGACACCTGCTTAACATGACATATGGAGGGGAAGTGCGACAATGTCCCAGAGGTGCGTATCCGGATGCCGATTTTGGCCATATGACCTGGGAATGCCAATGGTTGTGTCCTTTCTTGGAGGCAGTGTTGGGTAAGATCAAAGGCTTACTAGGAAGGGTGTTGGCTCCCACGATGCAGACATGTTTACTGGGCCTCTTTCCCAGACCACCTAATCGCATGGTCAGGAGCAGGTTAATTGACCTTGCGCTGGGTCTCGTAAAGCACAGGATAGCGATGGAGTAGAAATCTGAGGGGGGCGCTGTTCGCAACTTGGAGCAGGGATGTTATCGCATGGCCTGGAGCAGAGGGCAGAATATTAAGTTGGGAGGAGGCTATGGGAACGAGAAAGTACCCAATTACAGAACAGTGAAGAGAAGCACTGGCCGAGTGGGAGAAACCGGCAGGCTCTAGTAGTGAGGAGGGTGGGCTAGACCACAGACCCCAACCTGGTGCTGCTACACAAGACGTTCTTCCAAGATCCCCCGGGGGCTCCAGGGGTTTGACACGCGGGGGCTGTGCAGGGGCTGCGGTCTGCATGGAGCCTGTTAGCTGGATGCAGATGGGATGCTCATTGTGGGGGGCCCTACTCCCGGACCCGCTCGTGGGTCGTTTCTGCTGTCACTTCCCTTGGGTTTCAGTGATTCAACACATATACACCACTCCTGTGGACAAGTTACTTTCTTTTCTCGTTTTTCCTTCTCTTTTTGTAAATGTTTTATTTTCCATGGCTTGAATTCCGTACTTAGTATGATATGGACACGATTATGAGTGGTATATGTATATGATGGACCAACATTGGACGACTGCCCCATATTAGATGTAATATAATTGTAATGGTGGAGTAAGCACTGGTGAATGTAACCATTATTCGATGATGTAAATAATCTTTCAGACTGCTGTGAATGACATACTGGTTGCTGAGTTGGGCACTAGGCGATTAGCATACCAGTATTATTGTACCAAAAGTAATTATGATCGCTGGGAGTGCCAGTGTATAATTGTCTGTATCTCTTTATTGCATAACCCGGACCTTTCTGATACTTTGTCCTCCTCCTTTTCTTTTTTGTAGCCTGTGTAATGATTTGCATAAAATGGCAATAAAAATATCTTAAAAAAAGAAAGGGAGCATCTGAGGTGTAACTTCAGCACGTTGATAGTGAACCCCAGCGAATGCATGAGGTTTGCCGTAGTCTGGTAGTGGGAGATGACAGCCTGGGGCGAGCCCACCTTCAACAGCCTGTCGTTGAGATAGGGGGAGACTGAAACCCCTGGTCTGTGCAGATGAGCTGCAACTACCGCCATCACTTTTGTGAACACCAGAGGGGCACTGGTAAGGCCAAAGGGGAGCACAGTGAACTGAAAATGCTTGTGGCCTACCGTGAACCGTAGGTAACGCCTGTGGGCTGGCAGGACGGGGATGTGAAAATAGGCGTCCTGCAAGTCCAATGCCACCATCCAGTCTCCAGGGTTGAGGGCAGACATGACCTGAGCAAAGGTTAGTCTTTTGAGCTTCTACTTCCGAAGGAAGCTGTTTTAGGGCCCTGAGATCTAAGATAGGATGCAGGCCTTTGTCCATCTTGGGCACCAGAAAGTAGCGGGAATAGCAACCACGACCTACTTATGGCGCAGAGTAGCGCCAAATGATCCTCCGACATGCAATCGAAAGATGGTGGCATGGGGGGAGGGGTAGTCTCGAAGGGGAGGGAGTAGCCACTTCAGAATATCTGCAAAACCCACCTGTCTGACGTGATGGATTGCCAGTGGGGGAGGTGATGGCAAATTCTGCCACCCACTGGCTGCTGATGGCCCCGAAAGGTCAGACTAGGAGGGTTTGGAGGCTGCTGCAGTGGGGGAAAGGGTGGACTGGCCCGCTCACAGGTTCACAGACACGCGTCGCTGGGTCCCATATCCGCGGCCACACAGAGGCTGGATAGATTGCGTGAGCCGGTGGCTGGACTGAGTCGAACGTGGTGGAGTGCCCCTCCTGTAGCCACAAAAAGGACAAAAGGCAGGCAGTGTGGGACGGGAGGCCTCAGCGAGGCCTAAAGATCTGGACGTAGCCAGAGAATCCTTAAAACGCTCGAGCGCAGAGTCCGTCTTATCAGCAAAAAGGTGACGGCCATCAAGGGGCATGTCCAGCAAGGTTGCTTGAACATCCCCCAATAAACCAGACATCCTCAACCAGGCATAGCGCTGAAGGGCTACAGACGTGGCAAACGTTCTGCCCAGAGAGTCAGCGGTTCCCAGTCCACAGAGGATTTAGAATTTAGCTGCATCTCTCCCATCTGCCATTGCCTAGGAGAGAATTGCCCGGGCCTCCTCCAGGCACTGAGGCAGCACCTGAGCAACCGTATCCCAGACTGTATTGGTATAGTGGCATGCAGTATTCACAGACCGCAGCGCCAAGCTACGCTTCCCAAGATGATCCAGCTTCTTGGATTCCCTATCCAGAGGTGCGGAAGGGAAAGCGCCCTTGGAAGAAGAGGCTTGGACCACCAAGCTCTAGGGGGAAAGGTATTGGGAGAACAAAATGGGATTGTCCGGAGCCGAGCGGTGTGGCAATCGACAATTCCACAGGAGCCCCTGTGCTGGACTTGGACCAAGTGCCCAAAAGGACGTCCGTGAGAGCTTCATTGAAGGGTAAAGGGGGTTCAGAGGAAGTTGCTGCCAGTTGAAGCACCTCTGTGAGGAGGTTAGTCCTGACCTCCTGACTGCCACTGTGGGGAGCTCCAGGCCCAAAAGCCTCGGCTGCCCTATGCACCACCAGTGCATATGACCGCTCCCTCCTCCATAGCCATGGTAGGGGGAGAAAGCATCCCAAGTTCTGGAGAGGTATCCAGACCACTGGCATCACCCAGCTCCTCTCTCCAATCCGGTTCGACAAGCTGGTCTGCTAGAGGGTCACCAGACCCCTCCCAGTCCTTCTCACCTTCCTCTGGCTGCCAGTCAGGGCGGAAAGGAACATCAGGAAACAAAAGTACCGGTTGATGCCGGTCTGGCTCCGTGTCCAAGTCGGGGACGAGGCTGGGGTCGATGCCCGTTGGGGGCACAACCGGCATCGGGTGCATCGCAGAAGGTACTGCGACGTTGACCGATACGGATCCAGGCCTGGATCCTCAGGGGCCCTCCAGCGTCTAAGTCGAAGCCACTAGCCTCGAAGGCCCAGGGCCCCCAGCTGAGTCCGCGGGGCCCAAAGGCGCACCGGCAGAGTCGGGCTGTCCAAAGATGCCGTGAAGCGCTTCGTAGAAAGCTTGAAGCTGGGCTGGGGACGCTCCGGCTCACGGAAAGGGCGGGAAGAGCGGTGTCGTCCCAGAAACAGGCTCTGAAGGTGGAGCCAAAGAGCAAAGACGCTCCGGGTCCCATTTTGCGTCGGCTGACGGACGGGGAGAAGGCAAAGAGCAACGATGCTTCTTCACCTTCTTCTTGTGCTTTGACTTACCCGATGAGTGCAAAGACTTCGATGACGAGTGGTGATGGCTCCACGACCAGTCCTTAGACCTTCCTCTTGACCGGGACCTCAAGCTGCGCGGAGCCGACTGCCAGGCCTCCAGAAGCTTTCAGGACTGCTTGCTCCTGCAAAGAATTCGGGTTCATGGCCTGACAGTCGGAGTACGTCTTCGGGTCGTGGTCACGCTCCAGCCACCAGAGACGCCACGTCACCAAGCATTTTCATACAACTAGGATTTACCCGAAGACTCGACAATAGACTCTTTGCTCACGCTACTGACAAAATTTGGATGCTATGACAAGACTTCTTTATAAATCTGAAAATGCACAGACTAAATGTGGACACTATGTTGTTGGATTATGAAGATTAGCCTTGAGAAAGCACTGGCTCTACCTGCCACGTAGGGCGAAACACGTGTCGGCTGTTCACTCTTCCTTACACTTTTTCTAATGAAAGAATTAAAAATGAGTGAAACTGAAACAATGAAATATGGTGATTAAAAAGAACTGTTTTCTTCACTCAAAATCTACCTGAATTCCTGTATTGTTTTGAAGTAAGGAATTATCCGTCTTTGATAAATAAGTTAACCGTGGAAAGGAGGAACACTCGCTCACAACCCCTTCTACAAATAAAATACAAGAAACCAAAATAATTTCTTAACACAGTGCAAAGGTGTATATTGTTTCATAATAAGAAATGAGAACCCTGGTAAACATTAGAGGAGAGGAGACTGCTTTGGGTAGATAGGGTCTTGTTAAACAAATTAGGAAAAGATTCTACATAATCCAGTGTTGAAGCCTGAGTAACACTGATCAAATTCATCTCTCTCTTCCCAGGCACCTCAAGCTGACACACAAATTAAGGTATTTAATAACAGTTGAGGTAGAGCTGTAAGAAACCAGGATTATTGTGCATTTTCAACGCCACCTTATAGGCCTCAAAAAACCCACAAATATCATCCCCCACCACAAAGCTATGGACCAGGTCTTTGGGAATGTGGACCTTTCTACACCCTCTTGGCATCAATGTGTATTTGCCAATATCTCCACTGTACTCTGTGACCCTCCTGACTTTCAGGTCCAGTTTTTTCTGTCTCACCTCATGGGCCAGTAGAAACATATACTCCTCCAGGACTAGACTTTTGTACCCAAAGCTTTCTCAGATTCTGCCTTTTTCTTTACCATGGCCCTCTCAGTTTTTTTCTTTTTCTCCTCCTGAGCCTTGGATGCAACTGCTTCCTCCGCAGCGAGATTGTTCTCCTCCATAGTGAGAGTGGCCAGTTGCAGCCTCAGTTCTCTTTAAGCTTTCCTGTCCTTCAACTCTTTAGGGGTCAGGCTGAGAAAGTACACTGCTCCTGGCAGGACACCTCACTTCAGTGGACCCTCCTCTGGTGCGGAGACTATTGGTAGAATATTCTCCCCATCCTACTCCACTTCATCCCTTACCTTTTGCATCATCATCCTGCTCCTGTGATGTAGCCTGCAACATGTGGACCTCTTCCCAGGCTTTGAGGGCTAGCTGGTACTCCAGCTACCTCTAGTATTTTGCTAGGTTCAGACTCTCTCCTCACACAACGTTTCAGCTCTGCTACAGTGAAACTTTCAATGTAGCGGAGATACAGCTCAATTTTTGCAAACATTACATGTGCACAATATCAGAAAAGGAATACAATTAGGGAAAGAAAAAATGCTCAATCAAAAATAAAGGAGAATTTAAAAATCAAAAATTGATTTTGATGTCAGATTATCAAGTGATTTTTGGTTTCACACAAATCACTGAGTGGCACTGCACAAACACAAGTACAGGATCCCACTGCTGAACGCTATTGTAAGCAATTAGTTAAGAGGGGGTGAGAACACACCTCAAGTAATAATCACAATCCTCGTCAGGGTGAACCACAAAGCTCTAAAAAATAAACCTGTGCTTAGCCCTCTGGTAGCTTGGCACACAAGCAGTCAGGCTTAACGTAGATGCAATGTGCAAGGTATTTATGTGGTACTCCAACAGTAATAAAGTGTCAAAAATAACACAAGAAAAATACCGAACCAATTTAGAAAAACAGAGTGAACTCTAAGAAATAAAAAGACAAAGATTTGAATTTTTAAAGTTTAAGATTCAAAGTAGCGCCAAAAAGCAATAAGTCAATCTCAGTGGTCTGGTCGTGCTACACCTGGCCAAAGTCAAAAATTGAGGCAGACATCGATGGAGTGCGGGTCAGATACCAGGTTTGTTACGGTGAAAAGATTCCCTTCTGACTTAGTCTCTGGGATGGAAGTCAAAAATCCTGAGAGGGGGCAAGGCATCAGGTTGTGGCCGAAGGGGGCTCAACGTTGTCTGATAGCTGCCAGACAAGGTCTCGGTGAAGCTGTTGAGTTTTGAAGGGAAAGCTTCGAGCAGGAGAAATCTGAATTTCATGCCAATAAAGGTCCCTTGCTGGCCGGATACTTTTCATACCTTCGCCTGGTCAATATTTCTACATTTTATGACGTAGTCACTTTTTTGAATCTCGGATTCTTCCAGCGGGGCAACGCTGCGGTCAGTAGCCAAAGAGGACTTCACAAAACTTCTCCGCGAAGTCCTCTGGATCATCATTTGCTGCTGCGGAGAAGAACATAGGAGGGAGCAACCTGAATATTTGGCCCAGCAACAATGCACCCTCAACTGATCCGCTTGGCAGGTTGGTCCCGGTCCACCGTCAGTTCTAAGAGCAAAAAGTTGCCAAAAAGTTTCTATGTTCCAAGTTTCAGAAATCTTTAGGCAGAGTACACTTTGACACCAAGGACATTGAGGACAGCACTTGGGGGCCAAGACTCACTCCAGCAGACATCAGCAGCAGGGTCCAGGGCAGGTTAAGTTGAAAATGGTCAGTTGGGCAGTTGCAGGAAAGGCCCCTGGAAGCTTAGTGTTCCTGTAACTCAAATAAGAGGTCAGCCAACTGACTCTGAGTCACTTCGGGGGTCCTAGGTTAAAGGCAAGCAGGTCCTGTATTCCTTCAGGTTCCTCAGACAGCAGTCTGTGGAGGGGGGGGGGGGGGGGTAATCTCCTGTCCCTCAATAACCTAGAGTGTAAAAGTTCCCATAGGTGACCCTACGCTTTTTTGCAAAACTTACCATGTGTTTTCTATCCCACAGTACCCCTCTCTACCCAACATCAGTATGACAGAACCTTTCTTCCTCTGGTCATAGCACCCGACCCAGAGGTGTAGCTATGATAATGGGCAAATCCTTCTTGGTGGTCCTTCAAAACAAGTTCTCATGCAGCCTCCCCTCTCCCAACTGGGTTGGAAGTCAAGCTGAATAGGAAAACAGAGGGACAGGCCTAGTAGTGAGCTACATTTGCCAGTGACAGGGTAAGCACTCTGAAGCTCAGGAAGGGGCTGGCACAACCCCAGACCATCCTGCTCAAAGAAGGAAAACACCTCTTCACATCCAAGCCTGGAGTCCACGGTCTGGGAATAATAGACATAACACTGCAGGAGAGCCATTAACAGTCTGATGACCTTGGACACTGGCGGAAAGGCACATGTGGCTTAGGAAGAAAATGACAACATTCTAAAAAGGTCTTTTTCAAAATAGTGATATGAAATCCAACTTTACTATCAAGATGAATTTAAAAATACCATTAAATAAGTCCTTGAATCGTTTTTCTAGCTACTCCTAAACCTAAATTATGCATTATACGGTGCTATGATGTAGCCCAGTGTTTCATTTGGGAGAGCCAGCTTTAGTTATACATGTCCTACTTTTTGAATACCATGCACCCTGTCCTGTGGACATTTGTTAGTATTAAAAAGGAAGATTTAGACCTGTCAAAATGTGTATATTGCCATGGTGAAATGGTAGTTTAAAACTGGCCACTCTGGCTTCTGGGGGTAAATATTTGACTTGTTCATCATTCCGTCCATAATTTGTTCTTTTTGCGTTTGTCGCCTTAAGTGGAAAGGGTATGCCCAGGCGTGGGTCCCTTGCTGACTGTGCCACTGGATTCACGCTAGCCTGGCTGATGAGGGGTGATACCCCAAAACTGGTCCCAGGATGCTTGTTTCAAGTCCATGGAGGAACTGGCCTGACAGTTCGGACTGGACTGGTGCCATGGGGAGCAGGATCATGACTGATGTGCATATGGCTGGGTCCAAATTGGAGTGACGTGGTGAGCAAAAAAACGATGGATTAAACCTAGATATGTGACTGGGGGTGAATGCTTGATTTGTTCAGCATTCCATCCATCATTTTTACTTTTTGCATCCAGGCTGCAATGGCAGATCTGTGGACATGGTTTTCAGTGCTTCTTTAATGGGTGGCAAAACAAGTGCTATAGTCCACTAATAGCATTTCATTTACAGGCCCTGGGTACGTGTTGTACCATATACTAGGGACCTACAAGTAAATTAAATGTGCCTATCACAGATATGACAATTTTATTATGTTTAAAAGAGAGTGCACACACACTTTACCACTCTTGAGCAGGTGTAAAGTGTGTAGATTCCTATGTCCAACAAAAATGGTTTCAGCTAGAAAAGGTATACATTTGGGGAATACCATGGGAAAGATGGTAATTTTCAACAAAAACAATTTCCATATCTTCATCTTTCATACAGGTTTAGATTTCATCTGTCCTTTCCTCAGACTCTTGTTTTGAGTCCAGGTTCTTATGGTATAGCAGGGCAAAAGTTTGGACAGACAGACAGAAAGGAGTATGGCTCTCTGCTACTTCCCAAGAGAAGGCTAAACCTGATGTGTAATTCTCTTAGCCACTTCTATTGGCTCCAAAACTGGCTCTGCGTTCGACAGCTATAGAAAAAGCTGAGCAAACCTTTCTGGAGTAACAAGAAAAGGAAAGGGTTAGGTGTAATAAGGGATCTACAAGAGGTACATGAGCTGAAGAAGGCACCAGAGGCATTGCAGCTTGAGGATTTATTTTAGATTAACGCTCTTTTAAAATAAAATGCATTACTGGAGAGTGCAAAAGGATCTCAAAAGATGCAAATAAGCTGGGCAACACTGAGCGAATCTAAGAAATTCTTTGCCATCATAAACCAAAGTGTTATTGTAGCATATGATGGCTCTATACATCCCCTGTACATCCTTCAGTCACAAGTAAATAATATGGATTACCCATCCCATGAACCATCAAGGCCCTTAATGAAGTTGAAAGTGCCTAGAGGGAATCTCCCTCATGGAATGGAGTGATATTTTAGATCTCAGTTTTCTAATTTCAATGAATGATTTGGATTTTGCAAAAGGAACATTCATATCACCACAGTGCACTGCACCACACAAACGGGGCTTGAGTACCCATGACAAAAATATATTTTGTTCCTCTTAAATAAGTTTCACTCGGTCCCAATAGCTTCTTCTATTTATGATTACCAATTCAATGCACAAAGAAAAACATATATTTTGAACTTAAATGACACTTTCCTTACATGCCTACTCTTACATTCTTGCACATTTATGCATTTGTACAGCTTTAGTCAATTTTCAACATACGCTTTCTCAACACCAAAAGGTCAACCATGATACCTAAAAAGATATGGGTAAAATGTGTCTGGCTGTTGGGCAAGACCAATGGGACCATAGTTTTAGGAAATACCCAAATTACACCAGCATTCCTCAAGCAAGCTGTAAACGTAGCTAGCCGTCGGGCTTCGCTACTCTCAATAACATGCATTTAACTTGCTACAAAGAATCAACGGGTGCTCTATAAACAAACCATACAGAAAAACATTGTGAGAAAAATATCACAGAAAAAAATATGAACAAGTTCAAAACTGTAAAAAAATTATTCTCCTTCAAAAAGTACTGCATCTTAGGTTACGATTTCACCAAGTGGGATCTAGATGAAATTGAGAGCTTTCAGTTTACATAGATGGACACGAAGCTAAGGAAATCTGACAGTGGTGGAGAAAATGTAAATGAAGATAATGGTTCCATTCTCACAGCAATGCACATCTTTTTGTAACAGAGGAAGGAAAACGGCGACCAAGAAAATAAAGAAAGTTATTGATGATAAAGTAAGGAATCGGTCAAAAACTATGACCATGAAAGAAAAAAGTTTACTACCCAAAAACAAGCACCAGGTTTAAGCTGGCAATGAATGATGCACATACACTGACCTTGAATTGACAAAAATATATTCCTGTCCTCAGTCTCGTCCTGTGAGAGTCCTTGCAGGCTTCCAATAAAGTTTTTTCTGAAAGGAATTATAATTCTGAAATTAATCAATCAATACAGATATGAAACTGTATATTCTGAAAACCAAACAAAAGGCTTTGTCCATACTGCACTATTGTCTGACACCACTGATTGAGTTTCTCACTAGATTATGAGTGACATAAAGCATGGTAAACTAGTGTGGCAAGATAAAGAAGATTGGAGCTCCAGTGAGCTATGTACCTGGTTTCTTTCCCAATACTTTTTCCATACTGCACATGTGGGTGTGTGTGTGCAGACGGGTTAAGTGCAAAATGATGGACCAGTGTGTCATGTTCTGAAAATACCGCTACATAAAAAGGATAAGAAAGTTGTGCACAAAATTACTGTGGAGAAAAGTACATCCCAAATGGGCAGTACCAAATTACATACTGTGAAGGAAACCAGCTAGATAGCTCACTGAAGCTCCCATCTTCTGTACAATTTATTTCCCTTACCAGCAGTAGTAATCTCAGACAATGTGATGCTGGTTCCAGCAAGTTGTAATGAATAAATGCCCAGTTGCACAGGACATTCTGCTCGCTGGGGCCTGACACCTACACAGCTATTCTGCCCTTCACTCCAATTGGGAGTCTGCCCACTTGGGCTGGATTTATTTGCAATGGAATATATGTGTGTGATTACCTCTATTAAATTGGTATACTTGCTGCCCTGCCATAGAAAGCATGTCACCCACATAGACCTGAGTATGGGGCAATTATGATGTTTGCCTTTATTGGACTCTTTGGTAACTTCACCCTGTTTTCTGTACCTTTGCATTTATTGTGACAATAAGTGGGATATATGATCAGTGATTTAGTATTGCGTTCATACATAACATGGCAATGCTGCATCTATTGTACTGTGTTTTATGTTTACCTTTCCAAGATGGTGCCAACCTAGGAAATGTTATGTTTGTCTTTGATTGACATCTAGTGACGATAACTAGATCTGTTTTTACTATTAGATCAAGTGATCAAGGCCCAAGGGGCCGAAACACCTCTGGTATGGTGTGCAATTAAACAGTTTTCCTAACCACTCTGCAAAGAGGCCTCCTAGTGCAAGACTGGTTGGGGAATGAAGTCCCCCTGGCTGCTGAGGGTCTCTTTCTGCTCATTTCTCACCTTTATCTTGCCTCTTTCTGCTCATTTCTGAACTTTTTCTGCCTCTTTCTGCTTCTTTTAGATCTTCGCTTTGCCTCTTTCTTCTCTTTTCCCCAGGACCGTGGGGGGTACCTCAATGCACCTGTGGTCCCAGCTGACTCCCTGCCTCCTGCGGGAGCCAGTATTGCTGCTGCATGGAGGGAGCTGCTGAAAAGGGGATCTCCCTCCATGCAGGAGCTATCTGCTCCATCTTTTTGCCTGCCTGCATGTCTGGGGGCAGGGAAAGATATGAAACCTCTGCTTCCAGCGGGCTGGCACACTTTGACAGCTCCTGCCCACTCAAACCGGAGTGTTTTGCTTGACCTTGGCGGGAGTTGCCATAGCTCCGACCATGCAAAAGCAAATAGCTATGTGGCATAGCAGGAGCCGCCCCTGGAGGGTGCCGGCCACCAGGGCCACGTATGGCTCCAGGAGGGGGGGCACGCAGGGCCCCTCCTTTCATCTGCATGGGCCGGCCCCAGGGAGGTGGTGGTCCTCAGGGCTGTATATGGCCCAGGAGGGGGCTGCACGGACCTCACTCCCTCTTTTTTAAGAAGGCATTGGGCTCAGGGAGGAGGTGGTCCACGTAGCAGTAATAAGCCCTAGGAAGGGGGCCCGAGCACCCCCTCAGTCTTAAAAAATAGAAATGCCCACCGGGACCTAGCCCACCCGGAGGCTCTTACCCAACAAGCGCAGGAGCCCACTCTTATATATATATATATATTTTTATTTTTTTTTGCTGCGGATTTGCAGTTCCATTGCATTTGCACAGCAATTTATTTTAAGGGTTTTATGGCCTTGTCGGGGCACAGGGGGACCCCAAGAACACAGTTAGGGGGTCAGTGTGTTCCTACCCTGCCTTTTCTTTTTTTTGACACTTTTTTGAGGGACTTGGCTGAAACAGAGTCCCAAGATGGCTGGTGGAAATGTTTGCAGCCAATCGCATTTCAATACAGAGACTGTCAGCTCCTCAGAGGATCAGCGTCCCTGTGTATACAAATGTGGATTTCCCTCAATATTTCCAAAACTACTGAACGGATTTACACCAAATTACAAAAAGGTCGCTTTCTGGACCAACAGCTAACTATCTGCCAAATTTTGTTTAATACCGGTGTGTATAAAATCCATATGGGAAATTGCACGGGGAAAATGCGGTTTGGGACCCTCGCTTTTTCTTGGTCCCTGCTGGGCCGGTTTGTCCCGGAAACTTTTAAGACTGCAGCGGAAGAGAGTGGAAAACAAGTTTAAAAAAGTTCGCAAAGATTCATCAAACGGCGCCAAAGTTATTAGCAAAACAAGAAACGCTCGGTCTATGGAAACTGGGTCCTAACTTTAAGTACCTACTGGCGACCACCAATAGGTATCATACATATGTGTGTGTATATATATATATATATATATATATATATATGTATATATATATATATATATATATATTACCTACTGGCGGTCGCCAGTAGGTAGTTATAGTTAGGACCACGTTTCCATAGGAAATCCTCAACATTCTATTTTGAATAACTTTGGCGCCGGTCGACGAATCCTCGCAAATTTTTCAAAATAGGTGGGGCGCTACGCTCCGCTCCTACCCTGAAAGTCTCGGGGGGGATTCGTCAAGCGGGGGCTGAGATAAAAGGGGGTCCCAAAACACGTTTTTCCCATGCATTTTTCCATAGGACATTTAGACAGGGCTACAGCCCGAACGGCTGAAAAGAATTACTAGAAATTTGGCAGAGAGGTAGTCCTCAGGTCAAGGAAGTGCCTTTTGTAGGTTTGGTGTAAATCTGTTCAGTAGATTCTGAGAAAATAGCCTTTAAATCAATATATATATCTGAGCCAGCTTACGGTGCGCTTACCGTGCGCTTACCGTACGCGTACGGTGGCGAGCGCGATTCTGATTGGCTCTTAGATCTTAGTAAACATTCGAATCGGCCGAAACCAGGAAGCGGCGGCCGCCATTTTCTCTCTCGCACTGAGAGTTAGGTTGTAAAATAAAGCCAAAAAACATGTAAAGGGGCTGTTTAGACAGCTCCCACACACATAGCCATGTTGAGGGAGTCCCCAAAGACCCCCCAAGGGCAAAAATGCAATTTTTATTTTTTCGCTAATTTGGCCGATTACGCTTACCGTACGCGTACGGTAAAAAATTATAAAAAAAAAAAAACTATCCACACTCTCCCCACCCCGTGTGCAATTGGTGGCCGCAGGCCACCAATTGTGCATGGCTTATCATATGTGTGATAAACTAGAATATTTTAAACAAAAATAATAAAAGAAAAAATTATCCACACATCCACCCCGTGTGCAAATGGTGCCCGAAGGGCACCGTTTGTGCATGGCTTATAAAAATTACGAAAAATTAAAATATTACCTTTCAAAACGAAGTGCATCATATGTCCTCCATGTGCGCACGGTGCGCGAAGCGCATCGTGCGTACATGGACCATCTAGCGTAACGTGGGCACGCGCTGCGCATAGCGCACCGCGTGCCCACCGTGCGTGCACGGCACTAACTGCGTAAAGTGGGCGCGCGGTGCGCGAAGCGCACCGCGTGCTTACTGTGGGCGCGCGGTGCGCGAAGCGCACCGTGCGCGCACGGAACGAACTGCGTTAAGTGGGCGCGCACGCCACGAATGGCGTAAAGTAACTTAGCATTTAAAAAAACGTACAAATTCACTGAAAAAACCATAGGTTTCACACACGTTATAGTTAGGAATTAGCATTTAAAAAACCTTGCAAATTCACTGAAAAAACCATAGGTTTCACACATGTTATAGTTAGCGGAAATTTTACTGATAAAAAACCAGTGAAATTCCCCCGTTATAGTTAGTGCAGGCAACTATAACTCACGCGACCGCAATCTTCTGCTGATGACATATGTGTCTTTATGAAAAAAAAATATTTGTAATATATGTATAGCTAAAAATGTATGGAAGAAGACATGGGCAAATAAGTGTCTAAATACAGTATTAGCATCAGCAGAGGATTGCGGTCGCGTGAGTTATAGTTGCCTGCACTAACTATAACGGGGGAATTTCACTGGTTTTTTATCAGTAAAATTTCCGCTAACTATAACATGTGTGAAACCTATGGTTTTTTCAGTGAATATATATATATATATATATATATATATATATATATATATATATATATATATATATTCACTGAAAAAACCATAGGTTTCACACAAGTTATAGTTAGCTGTACATTTCACTCGTAAAAAACCAATGAAATTCCACGTTATAGTTAATGCAGGCAACTATAACTCACGCGACCGCAATCCTCTGCTGATGACATATGTGTCTTTATGAAAAAAAAATATTTGTAATATTTGTATAGCTAAAATTTAATGGAAGAAGAAATGGGCAAATAAGTGTCTAAATACAGTATTAGCATCAGCAGAGGATTGCGGTCGCGTGAGTTATAGTTGCCTGCACTAACTATAACGTGGAATTTCATTGGTTTTTTACGAGTGAAATGTACAGCTAACTATAACTTGTGTGAAACCTATGGTTTTTTCAGTGAATTTGCAAGGTTTTTTAAATGCTAATTCCTAACTATAACGTGTGTGAAACCTATGGTTTTTTCAGTGAATTTGTACGGTTTTTTTAAATGCTAAGTTACTTTACGCCGTTCGTGCCGTGCGCGCCCAATTCACGCAGTTCGTTCCGTGCGCGCACGGTGCGCTTCGCGCAACGTGCGCGCACAGTGAGCACGCGGTGCGCTTTGCGCACCACGCGCCCACTTTACACAGTTAGTGCCGTGCACGCACGGTGGGCACGCGGTGCGCTACGTGCACCGCGTGCCCACGTTACGCTGGATGGGCCATGTACGCACGATGCACTTCGCGCACCGTCCGCACACGGAGGACATATTATGCGCTTCGTTGTGAAAGGTTATCTATTAAATGTTCATAAATGTCAAATGCCATGCACAAAAGGTGCCCTGAGGGCATCTTTTGCACATGGGGGGGGGGAATATGTGGATTTTTTTTTTTTTTTTTTTTTTTAACCGTACGCGTACGGTAAGCGCAATCGGCGTTTTTTCGAAAAAATAAATAAATAGAATTTTTGGCCTTGGGGGTCCTTCTGGGACACCCTAACCAAGGCTAGGTGGTTAGGAGCTGTCTAGCCTGCCCCTTTTCATGTTATCCAACTTTGTTTTTCCTCCCCCCCTCAGAGTGCGAGAGAGAAAATGGCGGCCGACACTTCCTGGTTTCGACATTATAGTTAGAAATTAGCATTTAAAAAACCTTGGAAATTCACAGAAAAAACCATAGGTTTTAGGGAAATTTATAGTTAGTTGGACATTTCACTTGTACAAAACCATAGAAATTCCCCGTTATAGTTAGTTCAGCTAACTATAACTCGCGCCCCCGCAATGCACTGCTGATGACATCACATATTACATCACTCATTACGTGGTCAGTGACATCACTGATGACATCATCCAGTGACTGTGTGTTTCTGGAAAGTTTAAATATGTTTAAGATATATAGGGAAAGACGTATTGAAGAATGAGTGGGTGTATAAGTGTTTTTCAGTGAATTTCTAAGGTTTTTTAAATGCTAATTTCTAACTATAACGTGCCTGAAACCTATGGTTTTTTAAGTGAATTTCTAAGATTTTTTAAATGCTAGTTTCTAACTATGCCTACAGAGGTTGGACATCTGAAGAAAGAAGAAAAAATGCACAGAAAGAAGTAAAAGAAATGCAGAAAGAGGCAACAGAAGTCCACAAAGACGAAGAAAAGTGCAGGAGAAGCTAAACATGTCCAGAAAGAACCAACAGATGAGCAGAAAGACGCCTTGTTGCAGAATCATCCTGTACCCACAACTTTTTCAGACGGGTACTGGTGGTAACTGACTGACTAACCAGACCTTAAAGACACTTAAAAGACACTTAAAATACAGTGAAAACACCTACATAGACTAGAGAACACTATGCGTTGGGGTACCCCTGTGATTAGCATGACCTCCTCTGTAAGTCCCTAGTACATAATAGGGCAGGGGGATTAAAACTACCTCTTAAAACGCGCCATGGGGTGCTTTTGCACAGTGATGAAGGGAGGGGGGTCTTGAGGTAACATGTGCAAACACGCCCTCTGGCCGTTTTAAGTTGGGAAATTAAGTCCCCTTGAATGCTGCGGGTCCCTGGGGTCGAACTAGCCCACTAGGTACCTCCAGTAAGCGCCACAGAGCTGCGTTGCACAGAGGTGTAAAAAGGGGCATGGCCTGGACCACCTCTCTGCAACGCAGGCCTGTGGCGCTTACTGGAGGAACCTGGTGGCCTAGTTGGCCCCCAGGGGCCTTCAGGATTGAAGGGGACTTAATTCCCCAACTTAAAACGCACCACAGGGCGTGTCTGCACACGTCACCTTTGGCCCGCCCTCTCCCTTTACCACTGTGCAGAAGTGCCCTGTGGCACATTTTAAGTTGGGGGATTAAGTCCCCTTGAATCCCGAGATTCCCTAGGTCCAACTAGCCCACCATCTACCTCCAGTAAGCACCACAGAGCTGCATTGCAGAGAGAAGGTCCAAGGCCATGCCCCATTTTACACCTCTCTGCAATGCAACTATGTGGCACCTGGTGGTTTAGATGGCCCCCAGGGACCCTCAGGATTCAAGGGGACTTAATTCCCCAACTTAAAACGCGCCACAGGGCACATTTGCACACTTGTGACATCAGGCCACGCCCCCTCCCTGCACCACTGCGCAAATGCACCCCCTGGTGCGTTGTAAATTGGGAGATTATGTCCCCTTGAGTCCTGAGGGTCCCTGAGGGCCAACTAGCCCACCACTTACCTCCAGTAAGCGCCACAGAGCTGCATTGCAGAGTGGTGTAAAAAGGGGCATGGCCTGGACCACCTCTCTGCAACGCAGCGCAGTGGGGCTTACTGGAGCTAAGTGGTGGCCTAGTTGGCCCCCAGGAACCCTCAGAATTGAAGAGGAATTAATTCCCCAACTTAACTCACAGGTCACCTGTTCAGACGCACCTCATGGTGCGTTTTAAGTTGGGGGATAAAGTCCCCTTGAAGCCTGAGGGTCCAACTAGCTCACCAGGTACCTCCAGTAAGCACCACAGAGCTGCAATACAGAGAGGTGTAAAAAGGGGCGTGGCCTCTGAACACCTCTCTACAATGCAGCTCCCTGGCGCATACTGGAGGTACCTGGTGGGCTAGTTGGCCCCCAGGGACCCTCAGTATTCAAGGGGAATTAATTCCCCAACTTACAACTCACCAAGGGGGCACGTTTGCACAGTGGTGAAGGAAGGGGGCGGGGCCTGAGGTGACATGTGTGCAAAAACGCCTTGTGGCGTGTTTTAAGTTGAGGAATTAATTCCTCTTCAATCCTGAGGGTCCCTGGGGCCAACTAGCTCACCAGGTACCTCCAGTATGCACCAGGGAGCTGCTTTGCAGAGAGGTGTTCAGAGGCCACGCCCCTTTTTACACCTCCCTGCAAAATTTGAAAGGGGGGCTGTGTGGCCCCCCTTCCTTTTACTTTTTGGGGGGCCTGTGGACCCCATCCCCCAGGGCCTGACCCCCAAATAAAAAATAAAAAAATTATTAACAGGAAGGGGGCCGCGTGGGCCCCCCTCCCATGGCCAATTTTGGGCCCAGAGGACCCCATCCCCCGGGGCATGACCAATTTTTTTTTATGATTATGGAGGGGGGCTGCGTGGCCCCCCTTTCTGACCACTTCTGGCCCCAGGGACCCCATCCCCCGGGCCTGGCTACCTCGTTGGGGACCGTGGGGGTAGCCCCAATGCCCCCACGGTCCCTGGCGGCTCCCCACGTCCTGTGGGAGCCGGCATTGCTTTTCCACATGGGGAGCTGCTAACATGCAGCTCCCCGTGTGGAAAAGCAATCTGCTTTGCTTCATTGAAGCGAGAGCAGATTTCCCTGCTCTCGCTTCAATGAAGCAAAGCAGTTTGCAATGACAGGGCAGGAGCTGCGAGGCTCCCGCCCTGTCATTCCAAACAGCAGTGTCCCGGGGTGGGCACCCCGGGACACTGCAGGAGCCAGCCCTGGGGGGTGGCGGTTCCCAGGGCCATTACTGGCTCCACGTGGCCCTCCTCTCACTTAATGCCAAGCCCCGGGGGTAGTGGTCCCCTCACTGTTTTTTTTTTAAAGCCCCGGGGAGTGGCAAACCCCAGGGCTTGGGGGCCTCCCACACTTTCTTCTCTGCCCCCGGGACCTGGCCCACCCGGGGCTAAATATTAACGAAGTGCAGGAGCCCGTGCTTCGTTTTTTAAAAAATTTTGGCCAAAATTCGCCAGGGTGCGCAAATCTCGCCAATTTTTGTTTTTTAAAAACAAAAAAAAGCTTTTTTGGGCCCTGAGGGTCCTTGTGGGACCCCCTGAGCAGGCCTAGGGGGCCAGGGTGTTTCTACCCTGCCCCCTTTTCTTGTTTTTCGCGTTTCTTTTTCTGTTTTCTTGTGCCCCCCTCCCATGGCCAATTTTGGGCCCAGAGGACCCCATCCCCCGGGGCATGACCAATTTTTTTTTATGATTATGGAGGGGGGCTGCGTGGCCCCCCTTTCTGACCACTTCTGGCCCCAGGGACCCCATCCCCCGGGCCTGGCTACCTCGTTGGGGACCGTGGGGGTAGCCCCAATGCCCCCACGGTCCCTGGCGGCTCCCCACGTCCTGTGGGAGCCGGCATTGCTTTTCCACATGGGGAGCTGCTAACATGCAGCTCCCCGTGTGGAAAAGCAATCTGCTTTGCTTCATTGAAGCGAGAGCAGATTTCCCTGCTCTCGCTTCAATGAAGCAAAGCAGTTTGCAATGACAGGGCAGGAGCTGCGAGGCTCCCGCCCTGTCATTCCAAACAGCAGTGTCCCGGGGTGGGCACCCCGGGACACTGCAGGAGCCAGCCCTGGGGGGTGGCGGTTCCCAGGGCCATTACTGGCTCCACGTGGCCCTCCTCTCACTTAATGCCAAGCCCCGGGGGTAGTGGTCCCCTCACTGTTTTTTTTTTAAAGCCCCGGGGAGTGGCAAACCCCAGGGCTTGGGGGCCTCCCACACTTTCTTCTCTGCCCCCGGGACCTGGCCCACCCGGGGCTAAATATTAACGAAGTGCAGGAGCCCGCGCTTCGTTTTTTAAAAAATTTTGGCCAAAATTCGCCAGGGTGCGCAAATCTCGCCAATTTTTGTTTTTTAAAAACAAAAAAAAGCTTTTTTGGGCCCTGAGGGTCCTTGTGGGACCCCCTGAGCAGGCCTAGGGGGCCAGGGTGTTTCTACCCTGCCCCCTTTTCTTGTTTTTCGCGTTTCTTTTTCTGTTTTCTTGTGCCTCGGTTCTACCGAGGCACAAGATGGCTGCCAACACTTCCTGGTATGGAGTGTTGACAGCCAATTAGCATGAAGCTCGTGATCGGGAGAGTGCGCGGATCCTCCGCGGCCATATATATCACTATATTTATTTCTTAATTTCTCAAAAACTACTGAACGGATTAACACAATTTTTTAAAAGGTCGCTTTCTGAGCCAAGCAGTACCTTTTTGCCAAATTTGGTGTCATTCCGTTCAGCAGTTTTTGCTATAACCGTGTCTAAAGTTTCCTATGGGAAATTGATTTTTTTTCCTCTATTTTTTGAATTTCTCAGGAACTACTAAATGGATTTACACCATTTTAAAAAAAAAGGTCTCTTTCTGAACCAAGGGCTAACGTTTTGCAAAATTTGGTGTAATTCCGTTCAGCAGTTCGGGCTGTAGCCTGTTCCAAAATTTCCTATCGGAAATAACATGGAGAAAACGTGTTTAGGGACCCCCTTTTTTGTCAGCCCCCGCTTGACGAATCACCCCGAAACTTTCAGGATAGGAGCTGACCGGAGCGCCCCACAGTTTTGAAAATTTCACCAAGATTCGTCATCCGGCGCCAAAGTTATTGGGAAAAGAATGTTAGGATTTTCCTATGGTAACTAAGTCCTAACTATAACTACCTACTGGCGACCGCCAGTAGGATATATATATATATATATATATATATATTTTTTTTTTCACTGAAAAAAACATAGGTTTCACACATGTTATAGTTAGCTGGGCATTTCCCTCGTAAAAAACCAATGAAATTCCCCCATTATAGTTAGTGCAGGCAACTATAACTCACGCGACCGCAATCCTCTGCTGATGACGTCAGATATTACATCACTGTATTTAGACACTTATTTACCCATGTCTTCTTCCATTCATCTTTAGCTATACATATATTACATATTTTTTTTTTTCAGAAAGACACACATGTCATCCTTTACGTAATATCTGACGTCATCAGCAGAGGATTGCGGTCGCGTGAGTTATAGTTGCCTGCACTAACTATAATGGGGGAATTTCATTGGTTTTTTACGAGGGAAATGCCCAGCTAACTAGAACATGTGTGAAACCTATGGTTTTTTCAGTGAATTTGCAAGGTTTTTTAAATGCTAATTCCTAACTATAACGTGTGTGAAACCTATGGTTTTTTCAGTGAATTTGTACGGTTTTTTAAATACTAAGTTATGTATTTATTAATATATTTTTTTAAAGATTTTTTTTTTTTTTTTTAAACCGCGCGCCCACTATACGCAGTTCGTGCCATGCGCGCTCGGAGCGCTTCGCGCCCAAGGGCCAAATACATTTTTTTGTTTTCTATAAATCACGGAGTGCGCGCACGCTGCGCGAACTTCGCAGAATTTTTTCCGTTTGGCTGGTGCGCGCAGGGTGCGCGCACTCGGCGATTTTTCGAAAAAAAAGTAAAACATTTTTGGGCCTTGGGGGTCCTTCTGGGACCCCCTGACCATGGCTAGGGGGTCAGGAACTGTCCACCCTGCCCCCTTTTCACGTTCTCCACATTTGTTTTTCACCCCCTCAGAGTGCGAGAGACAAAATGGCGGCCGACACTTCCTGGTTTCGACCGATTCGAATGTTTACTAAGATCTAACAACCAATCAGAATTGCGCTCGCGCACGGCAAGGTGTGCGAACCCAGCGCGCACGGTGCGCGCGTACAGATATATATATTGATTTAAATGCAATTTTCTCTGGAAATACTGAACAGATTTACACCAAACCTGCAAAAGGCACTTCATGGACCTTATGGCTACCTCTCTGCCAAATTTCACGTAATTCTGTTCAGCTGTTCGGGCTGTAGCTGCGACTAAAGTCCCTATGGAAAAATCCATGGGGAAAACGCGTTTTGGGACCCCCGCTTTTTCTCGGCCCCCGCTTGACGAATCACCCCGAGACTTTCAGGGTAGGAGCGGAGCGCCCCATTAGTTTTGAAAATTTCGCGAGGATTCGTCAATCGGCGCCAAAGTTATTCAAAATAGAATTTTGAGATTTCCTATGGAAACTCGGTCCTAACTATAACTATCTACTGGCGACCGCCAGTAGATAATATATATTCACTGAAAAAACCATAGGTTTCACACACGTTATAGTTAGGAATTAGCATTTAAAAAACCTTGCAAATTCACTGAAAAAACCAGAGGTTTCACACATGTTATAGTTAGCTGGACATTTCACTCGTAAAAAACCAATGAAATTCCCCCGTTATAGTTAGTTCAGCTAACTATAACTCGCGCGCCCGCAATCCACTGCTGATGACGTCACATATTACATCACTCATGACATGGTCAGTGACATCACTGATGACATCACTGATGACATCTCAAATGACATCACTGATGACATCACTGATGACATCATCCAGTGAGTATGTGTTTTTGAAAAATGTCAATGTTTAATATATATAGGGAAAGGCCTGTTTAAGAATGAGTGGGTGTACAAGTGTGTAAATGGATGATTTTCTGTGGTGCATAACATGATTCTTTAAGTTAGTCATTAAATGCATCTTACTGCAGACTAGTGACTAAACTGTGTAAATGTATGTATGTGTCTGTATGTTGGTGTATAAGTGGCTGCATGGTTTTGAGAACAGCTATATGAGTCTCTACATGGGTAATTGATTTGTTGTCAAAGTATCTGTATGGGTTCATGAATGTTTGTGTGGGTAGGGTGTGTGTCACTCTATGCATAGATGTGTGAGTGGGTGATTCTATGGGTGCATGGTTTTAAGACTGCATCTGTGATGGACTGTATGGTTGGGTGAGTGTATGTATAGGTGTGTTAGGGATTGAATGTATATCTCAGTGGTACATGTGTGACTAACTACATATGTGAAAGGCAGTATATATGCGTGTAAAAGTATATAAGTGGGTAGATGTGAGAGTGTGTGATTGTGAGAGTGACTGTATGGATGAGTGTGTGCTTGTATCAATGATTCTCTAAGAGCGTAAGAATGTGATACTATTTTTAGGAGTAAGTGAACTTGAGTGTGTTTCACTGCCTAGGTGAGTAAATGGGAGTGTGATTATTTGCATGATTGAGTAAGTGTGAGAGTACCTCTATGGATGATTGGTAGTGTGTGAGTGTCTATATAGGTGTGTGGATAAATTCATATGATACTTTTGTATGGAGTGACTGCAAGTATGAGTGACTGTACAGGAGAGTGTGTGGAGGTGTATGTAGACCTAAGAGTTAATAATTGGGTATGTAGTTATTGGTATTGCAGTATGTATGGTTTTGAGAATGGAACTCTTAAATTTTTAGTCGGTGTATCAAAGGTTATATTAGAGTGTGAGAAGATGTGCTACTCTATCACAAGGATGATGTCATCAGTGATATCATCAGTGATGTCATTTGAGATGTCATCAGTGATGTCACTGACCATGTCATGAGTGATGTAATATGTGACGTCATCAGCAGTGGATTGCGGGCGCGCGAGTTATAGTTAGCTGAACTAACTATAACGGGGGAATTTCATTGTTTTTTTACGAGTGAAATGTCCAGCTAACTATAACATGTGTGAAACCTATAGATTTTTCAGTGAATTTGCAAGGTTTTTTAAATGCTAATTCCTAACTATAACGTGTGTGAAACCTATTGATTTTTCAGTGAATTTACAAGGTTTTTTAAATGCTAATTCCTAACTATAACGTGTGTGAAACCTATGGTTTTTTCAGTGAATTTGCAAGGTTTTTTAAATGCTAATTCCTAACTATAACGTGTGTGAAACCTATGGTTTTTTCAGTGAATTTCAAAGGTTTTTTAAATGCTAATTTTTGTATTTTTTAAATATTTCTTTTTCAAAAACTTCCCTATGTATACATTTATATATTATCTGTATCCTTTAATTTGGTGTGGCTCATTTTTTTTAAAGTTTTAATTAAGATAAAGTTGAACAGCATAGTTAATATCTTCTATTAAGTTATGTCCACTTTTTTTTTTTTAATATAAATGCTTGGGGTGCGCGCTCAGAGCGCGCACCTAGTACGTTTGCGTACATTTTTCATGAATTCTGGCGTACGTTATTTACGTACGCATACATACGTTTTACTGCGCGCTCGGAGCGCGCACCTAGTACGCATGCGTACGTACGCATGCTTACGTGCGTCGTACGTACTCCACGCGGTACACTTCCGTATACGCGTAGAGTGCGCGCGCTGATGTTTACGCATACGCGCGTGCTGCGTATGCGCATTACGTACGCGCATAGTACGTAAGCGCATGCGTGCATATGCGTTCGCGCATGCGTATTTGTACCGTGCGCGCAGGGAGCTTGCTCTGTGCGCGCACCTTGGGGTATGTGATGAATAAAACAACACTTCTAATTTGTTTTCATTACTTTCAGTTTCATATTGTTTCAATACCACACCCAATCCCCTCATGGCAAGTCATGTGATGAAGAAACATCACTTTTCATTGGTTCAAAGTACTTTTAGTTCCAGATTCTTCCAAAATCACACCCACCCCCCTCATTGTTAGTTCTGATTCCCTAGGAGAAGGAGCTAATCTGTGTGTTGAGATACAATGGCAGAGCAGCAGCCATCTTCTGAGAGTGAACAGGACACTCTTGAGAGACAGAGGAAGCAGAAAGACTCCTTTATATGGCAGTTTTTCACTTTTCCGGAGGGACAAAAGAAGGTGAATGCACCAAAGGTCACCTGCAAACTGTGTCAGCGCGTCTTGTCACGTGGGAATCCTAACAAGAAGTATTCTTTTAGTATTCATACTATGACGAGGCACGTTGAGGCAATGCATCCAGTGGCTTTTCGTCGAGCTTCTGGAGCAAACCCTCCACCTGCTCAGCCGACGACATCTGCAGCAGCTCAGCCGAGCACATCTTCGGCAGCTCAGGCAAGCACTTCTTCTGCAGTGGTGCCTTCACCTTCTTCTACACCTCTGGATATTCCTCCTTGTTTTGGGAGGATGAGTACACACTGCATGGATTGTGGTCTTCTTATTTCTTTGGGTGAGAGCAGTATTGATCTCATTCAAAGAAAATTTGAGGAGCATCCTTGCGAGAGGCCATAATTTTCTTATTTTTCTTTTCGTTTTTCTCTTCCTCTGTCCCTACATTAACTCAAGGGCTCTTTTTAGAGCCACCTAAAATCAAAACACAACAACTTGTTTTTTAGAATCTATGTCTTTTTTTTTTTTTTAGAGTGCGCACACCCAGCGCGCACCCAATGGGTTTTTAAAAAAAAATAAAAAATCATTTTTTTTCACCTTTAGTAAACCTTTAGGAACTCCCTGAGAAAGAGAGGGGAGTGGCAAAGTAATTAAAAAAGAGATGGTGTACATTTCACAGATGAAAGGAAGAGAGTCTTCCTATTAAACTTTAAACTCTGCATCAGTATTTATGTATAGGTACCCAAAAAACATAATAGCTCATTTTAGTGCTGCATTTGAATTGGCTGTATTTACAAGGAGAGGAAAAGACACACAGAGAGGCGTATCCTCTCCTTGTAAATATGGAGGAGCACCCTGCGCCACTAGTTCGTCAAGAAAATTGACGTAGTGGTGGCGCAGGTGGCTTGTAAATGTGCCCCAGAGATGTTAAGGAAATTAAGGGTAAAACAAACAAACCAAGAGTGACAGATACAGACACAGAGAGCAAACAACTGAGAAAGAGTAAGGCAGTTAAAAAGACTAAGACATATGGATACAGAAAAAGAAACATGGATGAAAAATTAGAGATGGAGGTAGTAAAGGTAGGGGAGTAGTATAGAAGGAGTGAGGAAGTTACAAAAGAGTAGTAAAGCAGGAAGAGAGAGTGAGAAGAGAAATGAGAAAAGTAGAGTAAGGAGAGGTGAAGAAAAGGAAGCATGAAACGAAACCAGTGACACATACAGATATGTTAAACTTACTTGACCATCAAAATAAATAATTTAGAATTAAATGTTTTTATTTAATTGCAAAGATAACTGAATAACATCTTCTAAATTTTCTTTCTAGTTCTGAAAAAAAGAAAAAAAGTATTAATATTCAACAATACACTTTATTAAACAGTACATGTTTTTTCATATTTAGCAAAGCAATTTTTTGCCCTTTTTTTGCTGTTTTCAGAATGTTTTGATTTTCACTGAAAATAGTGAAATCAATTGTATTCATCATTTAACAGCGGGCAAAAAAAAAACCAATCTGAAAGATTGTTTAAAAAAGCCCCAAATGTATCCTCACTAAAACATACTTTAATAGAAATGTTAAAAATACCTTTTAAGAAGAATAACAATTTCCAAAAAATAACGTCTGTAAACCTTGTTGCAAAAGAACATTTTCCAAAATAATATCTGTCAAAGAAGTCCACAATTGTTTGTTTTACCTTTCCTTACGGCCAAATGGTAAGTTTAAAATCTCTTTTGAGCGAAATATCCAATTTAAATCCTTTTAAATTTTAATAATGCTTTCTTCCAATGATGATGTTAGTATTTAAAATTTGGGTTTCAGAAAAATTAGGTAACAATTGGGTAAATCATAAGGCAAACGTTGCTTGAAAATCAATTGAGAATCATTACACAGTGTCCATCCTTTTTCACATTTAAGATAAACTGTGTAATGACCAGAAGTTATAGAAGGTCCATCATGAAAAATTATTGCAACTGCAACAAAAGTTTTTCCAGATATTGATAATTGTTGTCCTGTAAACTTCTTTATTAAAGTGTCCAATTTTGAACCATCAGCTCTACAACGTTGCATCATTAAAATTACATACTGTCCATATTTCTTTAAAAATAACGTTGACAACATGTCTGATTTACTTTGAGAACATTCCATGTTGTGATTAGCATCTTTAACTAATTTACTAAAAGTCACTGTTTTGCTCTCTGGTAATGGTAAATATATGAACCTTTCAGAATCAACATTACTACTGCTTGTGTTCATACAGTTATCACAACAATGTTCCCATTTATAAGAGACACCAAATACATTTTCTACTTCTACCCCTTCATCTTCCAGTACCATCAGGATATACATCAAGAATTCCTGTGCATCTTGCTGGACATTTCTGTGTAAACTGTGTACGTCCAGAACATACATCTAAAAGATTTCTAACATCAGAAGCACTTTCTATTTTAGTTTTATCATTACTCAGCTTCTCATAGAGGAGACTCAGCAAAGAACAAAATCTTTTTTCATGATTTAGTGTTATCTGCTCTTGCAAACTTTCAAGATAAAATGCAACATTCAGCACTACATTTGCGTAGCAGTTGACACCAGAGCTATTTTCAAAATGACAACCAACAACCTCTTCCACACTGTCCTTTTTCTTTTTGCTTGCAGTCACATCACTATCTTTTTGTTTTCTCTTCTGTATATCCTCATTACAGATATCCTCAAATCTCCTTTTCCGACAAACAACACGTTTTCCAAACACAGGATACTGACCTAAATGAGGAGCATAGCTTCTTCTTAATCTATTATACTCCTTTACACAGTTTGCATAAGCACTTACTTTTGAGTCATCAAAGTCT
The DNA here is from genome assembly GCF_964204655.1 of Triturus cristatus. Classification (NCBI taxonomy): domain Eukaryota; kingdom Metazoa; phylum Chordata; class Amphibia; order Caudata; family Salamandridae; genus Triturus; species Triturus cristatus. Next base: position 957,945,978 of record NC_140585.1, on the reverse strand, counting down.
ATCATGAATAAACCAGCTAATTTTTTCACGCGTGACAAAGCAACATATGCCATACCTTCTTTAACCCCTTCCATGCTCATGACGGAACGGTTCCGTCATGAGCATCGGTTGAGCTGTGCTCATGACGGAACCGTTCCGTCATGGCCCCGCCCGCGCTCGAACCCTTCAGCACCGCGGAGGAATCCGCGCAGCGCTGAAGGGGTTAAACACACTAGATCCAATGTTTACAAAAGCACTATCTACAGTTAATCCTTGAGACTTGTGAATAGTTACAGCATATGCTAGAGAAAATGGAAACTGCTTCCTACGCACATATAAGTCTTTCACAAGCAAGAAACGAACTGAACAACGACAAATGTCTTTCACCTCTTGTATCTGATCAAATTTTATTTTTAAACATTCAATTCCAACTTTTTTCTGGTAATTAATAAAACCCACAACTCTTCCCATAGCTCCATTCGCTAAACCTTTCTCTACATCCAAATTCCGTCTTAAAATTACTCTACAGTTCATACACACATAAAGATTCTTTTCCAAACCTGCTGTTTTTGAAATGTTTTTCTCCAGAGAATCCAATTTAGTACCCAATTTGCCTGTCAATATAACAGTTATTCGTTCATGTTCTATTTTATCCACAGCTTCCAGTTTTATAATCTCTTCATTTTCCAATTTCAAAAGTTCTTGATTGAATACAGAACATTCATGTAGTGTTGGCATTAAGCAGATTACAGTATTTTTTTCTGCAATTTCCTTGTATATTTTCTCTGGAACTATTTGTTCTGTTGGAAATAAATTACTCAGCAATCGACTCTGTAATGCTTTTCTGCCATGTTCTGTGAGTAGTCCAATTCTTATATCTTTCAGAATACTTGCATAGTCCTCATCATTGGCTTGCCTCACATTGGTAATGAGTTCCTTATACTCAAAATATGTCCAAATATTTACATTGCCTATACTTCCTAATGACTTTTTTGTGTCTTCATGTGTAAGTGTATGGAATACCGGTTGTCCTTTAACTGGAGTAAGTTGCAAAAGATCTCCAAAAACTATGACGTGTTTTCCTCCAAATAGGACGTCAAAGTCTGTCTTCAGAATTTGCTGCATTCTTAAATGCACAAAGGCAAGCATTAAGTTTGATACCATGCTTACCTCATCAATAATCAGTACTTTCATTTTCTTCAATACTCTTGAAACTTCCAAGCATGCTTCTCCTGCTAGTTTGTGGTACTGTATTTTGTTCTCATGCTCTACTGGTAACATTAGCAAACGATGTAAGGTAACTCCTTTGATGTTATACGCTGCTAACCCAGTTGGAGCAGTAACAACACAAGACAAAATGGAATCCATTTTCTTCTGTAGGTAGCTTCTAATTACATTAATTAAGAAACTTTTTCCAGTTCCTGCTTGTCCACTTACATACATTCTCATTGGTTCAAAAGATGTGCATGAGCACTCTTTATTTTCATGTAGTAATCCGTGATCAATTTTTTTCCTGACTTCTTCATAAATTTGTTTTTGTTCTTCATTCAGTTGCTCCTCCAAATATGTTAAGTCTACTAAATCTTCCTGAGCTTGATTCATAGCTGTTTCCACTTCGTTCATAGCTATTGTTGCTTCATTTTCGATGATCGGTTGTCCTAGAGGATCTTGACTGAATGTCCCAGAACTTTGACTGTCTTGATAACTGTCTCTAGCTACTTCAGCTGCAATTGTTGCTTCTTGTTCAATTTCTTCATTTAACATTTGAACATAAGTTGTGAAAGTACTGCATTCGACGCTGTCTTTGCTAGCATTGAAGGAATCTTCATAGCTCTGAAATTCTCCAAGTAGTTCGTCCTCTGAACGCCATGGTTTAAACAGCTGCAAAAGTGCCAAGTAGTAAAATTCCTTTTTATCAGGAGTGTCGCAACTCAGCTTCCGGTGATTTATCAAACTTCCTTTTGTTTGTTTCCCCAAACATCCTTCCTCACCAATGACTTTATATTTTCCATTGTTGATATCTTCTGTGACATTCCGTTTAAAAATAAAGTTCTGCAGCACTTCATAGAGACACATGTTCTCAAGGTGATGACTTCTTTGTGGATAATATGTGTCCAACATGTTTGTTCTTAAAATGTCTGTACTTTCTGGTTCGAACTCTGCTAAATATTCAATTTCTCGAATAGATTTCAGTACCCGATTTTGCATTCCTGCAAGGCCTAAACTTGCCCAAATTATTCTTCTGGATTTTGAGTACAGCCTTGCAGATGATAACCTATCTGAGCATTCGTAAGATCCAATTTCTCGATGCGATAACATCTTTAAACTGAAACTGTATAGCTTCTCGTGAGAAATCTCTTCCCACATTTCCTTCAATTCCATTTTCTCAGATTTAGTGATGTAAGATGTGACATAGCGAGCAACAGCAATAGAATTGTCAGCCATATACTGTATATCCATGTTAGCATTCCACATGGATAAAATGACTGGGTTGTAGTCATTTATATATTTTGACTCTTCTTTTCTTCTTAGGTTGTAGGTATTCTTAGGCGATTTTCTTGTAATAGTATGTCGCACAGCTGACATAAAACTGTTTACTCTTCCTTTTGAAAGAACAGGTCGTGGAAATCCAAATAGACATTTTGTGTAGAATTTATCTTTACTCTTGTACTTTCGTCGACAGTATTTTCCACACCGATGACTTTGGAAACGTAAAACTTGCTCTTTTAAATGTTTCTCTTCTGTGCTTTTAGGTATAGCACATGTTGCATATCCTTCGATGAAACTTAAAACTGCATCATCAGAATCTGTTCCAAATTTTGGAGCATCCTTGATCCACAACAGCATATGAATATGAGGAGCACCTCTGGCTTGGTACTCTTTTCTCCAAAAGAAATCCACAACTTCTCCAAGAGGTGGATTTTTTTTATTGCAGATGAAGGACATCATAGCCTCAAATCTATGATTGAAATATCTACAAACATTAACCGGATCCAATGAGCACAATTCTCCTGCTGTCTTGTATTGGATGTTTTCAATATTTGAATTTGCCTCTCGAAGAAAATCCAGAAGATCATCCCAAGCGTACTCAGCACAGCTTAGGGTAAGGAACCATGTAGGAGTTCCTAAATTCCGTAACATACATTTCAATTCTCCATGGCGTCGGTACCAATATTCATTAGTTCCATGCTGACAAGCCATCAGATTAATCAATTAAGATTCCAAATGATCATCTCGCTGTTGCACTTTGTTCATAAAATCCTTTGCAGTCACATTACGTAGATGTACTCTAGTTTTCAAAATGTGATTTACTGCATAAGATAGTGCTGACAAGTCACTTTCAAATAAAAGATGGAACAAATAAGGAATACTTTGACGAAATCTCGGATCTTCTGCATATAGTCTTGTAGCCCGATACTCAGAAGCAGCAATCTGTACTGGACGTTCATCATATCGTCCTCCTTCTCCTGTAGGAAACAGCTGGGGAAAACAACGAGCTTCCAAGCTCTCCTCCCATACACTCACGGGAGTTCCTTGTGCTTTCTTCATCTGAAACAGATCAATAGCGTTTCCCATAACTTCTTTAGAATGTAGAGGATGTATGCTGAAATGTTCATGAATTTCTTCTTCTTTTGACTTATCCACTTTTTCAAGTTGCCCAGTTGGTATTCCTGTGTCTTCTAGTATTTCTTCTTCATCTTCATCCATATAAATGGCTTCATACCATTTATTATTTTTTTTCAAATACAAATTTGCTCTTTGTACTTTTCGTACATCCACCAGCTCCTGCCAAATTTTCTTATTCTTTGTAGGTACACCATTAACCAGAATAACTAATGGTTCAGTTTCCAAAGTATCTGCATCAATTGTTTCCATATTTTTTTTCAAATCCAATGGCAAATAGACAACTCTTCCTTTTAAACCTCTTTGTAAATCCGAAGGAGGTAATTTACCAGTTTTTGGCTCCATACGCACTATGGTCTGAAACGGATGGACACATTGAATGAGTATAGACTCATACGTATTTAAATCAGAAAGTTCTGGAGGAATATCAACCAATTCTAAATTATTATGTACAGCTCTAGCTGGCATTCTATTTTCTTCTAACTTATTATAACAGTATTTACAAATACGCTGATCTTCACCCAAATCAAAACAATTTTCCAGAAATATATATGTTGCAAAATCTTTCCACTTATAATTATCTTCATTTTCACTTTTTTTATACAGATCAACATTCCTTGTTTGATTTTTGTAATGGCTTCTCCGGCAACATATACAAGTAATATTTGGTCTTTCATTAGAGATGATAGCAAATTTTGTCATTTCATCATCAAACTTTTTTACTAACAGTGAGTTCCACATTCTCTTCCACATTTTCATCAATAACTGTGTCATTTTCTGCACTGTCTTGTTCTGGACCAAAGTAACAAAACTGAATTTCATCAGTAACCTTCACTACATCTGATACAGATCCACGGAACAGAGCATTATTCAACTCATTTAACTTTAGTGCTGGACTTTTAGCAAAATACAATGTTCTCACAAACTTTCTCATTTCAGCATGATGAACAGCCAGCATCCTAAAATGGTGAAAAACACTTTGACACACTTTCCTAGATAGACAAGCCAGAGAATGTCCTTGCAAACCAGTATTCTCTCTCACTCTGCATGGATCTAGTCTTTGAAGCACCTTAATTTTCTGTTTAACACTCTTTTTACTATATTCTCTTACAAAGTCACGTAATTTATCAATAGATTCCTGACGCACAGTACAAATACTACTACAATTCCAAGTGTACACTGGGGCTTTAGGACGTCATCTCATAACCTCATCAGCCATCACTTGTTCCTCATTTCTTGGAACCATTTTCTCCTTTTCCATTACACAACCATCCTTAACTTCATAAGCTCTACCATTGGTGTCAACTGCATGCAACAAACTATTACTTTGAAGATAACTCTCTTCATTAAAAAATGGTTCAGTACTTGAACTATGTTTCCATTCTCCTAAGAACACTTTACAAAAGTTTTTTTTTTTACTTCTCTTTTCCTTTTGCTTTGTGACTTCATTGCATTCACTAATTTATCTAATCTACGCATCCTGTTCAAAATTAAAATGAATAGTTTTTTTTATTTCTAATGCCTTGATAGCAATACTTTCAATAAATTTCTTTTTGTTATAAAATTTTGTTTTTTTCTTATATTTTTTCACATCCTTCAGCAAATTTAACATCACTCTTCTCTGAAACATTTTTCGACGAATGTTTTTAAAATCTATTTTCCGTGTTAAATCACTCTTCCTAACTTCTGAGTCTATATTAGCATTTTCTTTTTGCTGTCGACTTTGTTGTTGTTTTGTACTTGAAACACTGTTTGAATGTATCTTTCGATCATTTTTTTTTTTTTGAAGATATTTTTTTAAAATTCTTTAGTTTGCTTACCAGAAGACTTTTTCTGTTTTCCAACACGTGCTTCGCCTCTTATTTTTTTTTATCAGTCTTCAAATATAGTTGTTGTTTCTTTTCTTTTCTTTTTCTTGACTTTATAGGCATCTTTATATTTTTTCACTGTTGCTCACCAATACCTGCAAAAAACTAAAAAAAAATACCTTTATGTAATTTAAATTCATTACATTTTTTAAAAAAAAACTTTTCAAATCCTATCACATGAGCTGATCCTTTCCTACGAGTCAAACTCTTACAAAATAGAAGAAACATGAATTAAATCTCTGACAACAATTCCTGTGTGCACACAGACTCATGGTCTGATTCTAGGCAGAAAGCGATATTTCCTTTGGCAATTTGAAAGCACATTTACTACTGGGGTAGAGCAAGTGATCATTACTGTAACAGCCTGACACATATTCCTTCTAGTTTAGACAGGCAGAAAAGAGCACATGTCCTAACAGCTCCTTGAGACCATGACCATGTGTTAGAGGGTGACTGATTAGACTAGAGCAAAGGAAATGAGCCTTGGTGACGTTGAATCTGTTTGCGTTACACACTGCTATCTGAAACACCACACAGAGCTGACTATTACGCATGGGAGTGTAGGAGAAGCTGCTGCGTATGTACAAAGAGTGTGTTTCTGGAGACTGTGTATTGTCAGCTGCAAGAGAGATCTGCATGGAGACTCCCACAACTGCATGAAGAGTACAGACATGTGTGTAAGAGTACATGTGTGGTAAGGGTTAATTGGAGTTTTCAACATGTAGGAACCACCTCCGCCATTGCAAGAATTGATGAAAAATCTACCATGGTATTTTCAAATGTGTTTGCATTTGCCTCACATTTTTGAGATACTGATTTCTTTTGAGTGCTATCCAACACATTGGAAGAAAACAAGCTGGGCCTTTCCTGAATGTGCAAGTTTTACAGAACAACAGCAACACAAATTAAAACGCTGACAACAATTCCTGTATGCACACACACTCATGGTCTCATTCTAGGCAGAAAGCGATATTTCCTTTGGCAATTTGAAAGCACATTTACTACTGGGGTAGAGCAAGTGATAATTACTGTAACAGCCTGACACATGTTCCTTCTAGTTTAGACAGGCAGAAAGGAGCACATGTCCTAACAGCTCCTTGAGACCATGACCATGTGTTAGAGGGTGGCTGATTAGACTAGAGCAAAGGAAATGAGCCTTGGTGACGTTGAATCTGTTTGCGTTACACACTGCTATCTGAAACAGCACACAGAGCTGACTATTACGCATGGGAGTGTAGCAGAAGCTGCTGCGTGTGTGCAAAGAGTGTGTTTCTGGAGACTGTGTATTGTCAGCTGCAAGAGAGATCTGCATGGAGACTCCCACAACTGCATGAAGAGTACAGACATGTATGTAAGAGTACATGTGTGGTAAGGGTTAATTGGAGTTTTCAACATGTAGGAACCACCTCAGCCATTGCAAGAATTGATGAAAAATCTACCATGCTATTTTCAAATGTGTTTGCATTTGCCTCACATTTTTGAGATACTGATTTCTGCTGAGTGCTAACCAACACATTGGAAGAAAACAAGCTGAGCCTTTCCTGAATGTGCAAGTTTTACAGAACAACAGCAACACAAATTAAAACGCTGACAACAATTCCTGTATGCACACAGACTCATGGTCTCATTCTAGGCAGAAAGCAATATTTCCTTTGGCAATTTGAAAGCACATTTACTACTGGGGTAGAGCAAGTGATAATTACTGTAACATACTGACACATGTTCCTTCTAGTTTAGACAAGCACAAAGGAGCACATGTCCTAACAGCTCCTTGAGTCCATGACCATGTGTTAGAGGGTGACTGATTAGACTAGAGTGTTACAAAAAACAAGCTGCCCCTTTCCTGCGAGTGCAAGGGTAATAGAGCAAGACCAACCGGAATGAAATCTCGGTTTACATTTCCTGTGTGCTCACTGTCTCATGGTATGATTCTAGGTAGAAAACAGTATTCCTGGGTGATACCAGTACACATTAACTTATAATGAAGACATACTCCATAATATATAACATGTTCAAGCCACTTAAATATCTTCCTTAACATAAAATGTAAAACACAACTTTTAAAGTGGTAGGAAAACGTACCATACTATTTTCAAATGTGTTTGCATTTGCCTCTCATTGGTCAGTAAATGATTTCTGCTGAATGCTAACCATCACACTTTAAGATAACAAACTACCCCTTTTCTGCGAGTGCAAGGCTAACAGAACAAAAGCAACACGAATTAAATCTCTGTCAACAAATCCTGTGTGCAGACAGACTCATGATGTAATTCTAGTCACAAAACAATATTCCTCACTAATACCACTACACCTTAACTTACAGTGAAGACATACTCCATAATATCTTACAAGTTCAAGATAGTTAAATATCTTCTAAACCACAAAATGTAAAACACAACTTTAAAACAATTCTATTATTTATATCAAAATACACCGCATACTTCCCCTCTCAAACTCATAACTCACCTTTAAAATTAATTAGTTGAGAAAGAAATGTGGCACTCAATCAGCAGATTATCAGATCCAGAATCTCAGAGCTGTACACCTCTCTCCTCTCTCCACAACCAGTAAATGGCAATGTTTCCCTCTCTTTTTTCCCACATATACATGTTAATGTAAAATCACAGTCCTTCCCACATTTTTTCAAATGGAATCACACATTTCTATTGGTTGCAACTTTCAACCCCTTTGCAAATCATCCCTTCCCCCAACATGACTTCTGCCTGCTACCATAGCAACAGCTCATGGAACACAGGTGTGAGCAGAGAGGTCAGAAGTTTAGCAGACAATGTTTCAAATCCAAAGAGCAAGACTGCTTGACTTTTCAAACCTAACAGCAAATCCAAAGTAATGTTCAGTGGGAACACATTTTTCTGAACCAATCCAAAAGATGCTTTTAAAAATGTAAACATACAGCCTAGTTTTTAGTGTAGAATGGTTTGAAACAGCCAATGAGTTCTTTTTATTAAAAAAAAGTATGTATGCCTCCATTTTTCAACTGTCTTTCTTTTCATATTTCCATTCTACTGAAAGACACCTCCTGAGTGCATCCTGTTCTCCTTGAAAGATGTTCACAGTGTGGATTGTAGGTCACAGCTATGTCTTCTGGAGTGAAAAAATTGCAGAAAAAAGAGGTATGGTGAGAGACCTTGCTTTGCCAAATGTAGACATTAAATGGATTGGTCAGAGAGGGTTAAAGTGGCACCAATTAATGCCTTTGGTGAAAACATTTCTACATCTCCCACAGCCTAACATTATTATTGTGCACTGTGGTGGAAATGACCTAGGCACTTTAACTGGGGTAGGTCTGGAAATGCTTATTAAGGACACCTTTGTGCAATTGATGTCACTTTTTCCACAAACTGCCTTTGTATATTCTAATATATGCCAAAGGCAAAAGTGGAACTGGTCCAGCCAATTTTGTCCGCAGATTGACAAAGCAAGAAAGCACGTCAATAAGTCTGTTTCTGCTTTCCTCAGAGACTATGGTATGGGTTCTATATACCACAACAACTTGCGTTACAACATGCAAGACATTTATAGAGGAGACGGTGTACATTTCAATGATGAAGGGAACAGAGTCTTCCTCTTGAACTTTAGACTCTGCATCGGTACTTACTTGTAGGTACCAAAAAACACTCAATGAACACAAGGGCTCTTTTTAGAGCCACCTAATATCTAAACACTTAAAAGTGATTTTTTTTTCTTTTTTTTTACGAGTGCGCGCTGGGTGCGCGCACCTCGTGATGTTTTTAAGGTTTTTTCGGGTACGCGTAGAGTGCGCGCACCTCGCGATGTTTTTAAAAAAATTAAAATCTTTTTTTTGCCCTTCGTGGTCCTACTGTGCCCCCCTGACAATGACTAGGGGGTCTAGAACTCCCTACCCTGCCCCCTGTTCACGGTCTCCACCTTTCCTTTTTAGTGCGACAGACAAAATGGCGGCCGACACTTCCTGATTTCGGCCGATTCAAATGTTTACTGACATCTAACAACCAATCAGAATTACGCTCGCGCACGGCAAGGTGCGCGCACAGGGCTTGCTCAGTGCGTGCACGGTACGCGCGTATAGATATTGATATGCTTTTAAATGCTATTTTCTCAGGAAATACTGAACAGATTTACACCAGACCTGCAAAAGGCACTTCCTTGACCTTATGGCTACCTCTCTGCCAAATTTCAAGTAATTCTGTTCAGCCGTTCGGGCTGTAGCTGTGTCTAAAGGTCCTATGGAAAAATGCATGGGGAAAACGCGTTTTGGGACCCCCCTTTTTTCTCAGCCCCTGCTTGACGAATCACCCCAAAACTTTCAGGGTAGGAGCTGAACGGAGCGCCCCATTAGTTTTGAAAACTTCACGAGGATTCGGCAACCGGCGCCAAAGTTATTCAAAATAGAATTTTGAGATTTCCTATGGAAACACGGTCCTAACTATAACTATCTACTGGCGACCGCCAGTAGATAAAGATTATATATATATATATATATATATATATATATATATATATATATATATATATATATATATATATATATATATCCTACTGGATATATATATATATATAATCTTTATCTACTGGCGGTCGCCAGTAGATAGTTATAGTTAGGACCGTGTTTCCATAGGAAATCCGCAACATTCTATTTGGAATAACTTTGGTGCCAATTGACGAATCCACGCGAAATTTTCAAAATAGGTGGGGCGCTCCGCTCATTCCCTGAAAGTCTCGGGGGAATTCGTCAAGCGGGGGCTGAGAAAAAGGGGGGGTCCCAAAACGCGCTTTCCCCATGCATTTTACCATAGGACCTTTAGTCCAAGCTAAAGCCCGAACGGCTGAACAGAATTACTTGAAATTTGGCAGAGAGGTAGTCCTCAGTTCAGGGATGTGCCTTTTGCAGGTCTTGTGTAAATCTGTTTATTAGTTCCTGAGAAAATTGCAGTTAAAAGCATATATATATCTATAAGCGCGCACCGTGCGCGTACGGTAAGCATACCGTACGCGCACGGTGACGTGCGCGAGCGCAATTCTGATTGGTTGTTAGATGTCAGTAAACATTCGAATCGGTCGAAATCAGGAAGTCTCGGCCGCCATTTTGTCTCTCGCAGTCTGAGGCAATGAAAAACAAGGGGAAAACGTGAGAAGGGGGCAGGATGGACATGTCCTGACCCCCTAGCCTTTGTCAGGGGGTCACTGAAGGACCCCCAAGGGTTAAAAAAAAAATATTTTTTTTGCGCTAAATCGCGGGGTGTTGCGCGCACCGTACGCGCACGGCACGAACAACGCATCGCTGGCGCTTGGTGCGCGAAGCGCACCATGCGCCCACAGCGCGCGCACGGTGCGCGAAGCGCACCATGCGCGTACGGTACGCGCACGGTGAAAAGACTTAAAAAAAAAAAATTTTTGATTTTACATCACTGATGACATATGTGTCTTTCTGAAAAAAAAATATTTGTAATATATGTTAATATATGTATAGCTAAAAATTAATGGAAGAAGACATGGGTAAATAAGTGTCTAAATACAGTGATGTAATATCTGACGTCATCAGCAGAGGATTGCGGTCGCGTGAGTTATAGTTGCCTGCACTAACTATAACGGGGGAATTTCAATGGTTTTTCACGAGTGAAATGTCCAGCTAACTATAACATGTGTGAAACCTATGGTTTTTTAAGTGAATATATATATATATATATACACACACACACACACACGCACACACACACACACATACACATACACATATATACACACACATATATATTTAAGTCAAAGCTTAGGTTTAGTGAAAACTTTATTTATTCTTTCTGTACTTGTGCACCTCCATACAGAGTGTTGTGAACTAGCCTCACTTCATTAGCTATAAGTCGCACCTTCCCCATGCACTGGTTGTATGCTTTCATATTACAGCACTTATAGCATGTTAAATGATAGCATTCCTAATAAGACTCATCACATGTCAAATGAAATCATTGATTACACTGTACAGTGCTGTGTTATAGCTAATGTAGTGTGATTAGTGAGTCCACAACACTGTGTATGGAGGTGAACAAGTTATAGGATGCTTTGGACTATCTATAACCTTAGGATTATTAAGGTTTGTGCAGCTTAAGTTTTTTAAGTATAGAAACAATAAATAACGTTTTCATAACAATAAGATTTAACCTTTTTTTTTTTATTGAATAAGAATTTTTATAAAGCTTTGTTTCAAATTACAGAGTGAAGTATTGTCAAGTGGAGTGTTTTCACATGGAGTGCCATTGTGTGGAGTGTCGGTGAGCGGCACAGAGTGGAGTATAATGTTGTGGAGTGGAGTGGAGGAAAATGTCGCACAGTGTAGTTTTGTGCAGTGGTGTCGAAGAGTGTCATGCAGTGACGTAGAGTCAAGGGGCATACAGTGGAGAAGAGTGTTGTGCAGTGATGTGTGGAGTGGTGTGTCATACAGTGGAGTGGCAGAGTCGAGTGTCGTCGACTAGAGTGTTGTAACGTACGGTGGAGTGAAGTGGCAGAGTGGAGTAAGGTGTTGTAGGATAGAATGTCATCAAGTGGAGGGTCGTAGAGTAGTGTGGGGGAAAGGGGTGTAAGGATGTAGAGTGTAGTGTTCTACAGTGACATGTCATAAAGTTATTGGGGTGGCATACAGTGGAATATCATACAGTGGAGTAGCATACAGTAGAGCAGAGTGTTGTGGAGTGACGTACAGTGTTGTAGATGGGAGTGGCATAGAGTGGTGTAGCATGTAGTGGCGTGGAAGGAGTTTCGTAGAGTGGAGTAGTGTTGCATAGAGTGGAGTGGAGAATTGCAGTGGGCAGTGCCACAGAGTTGAGTACAGTGTTGTAGACTGAAGGGGCACAGAGTGTCACAGAGTGAAGTACAGTTTTGTATAGTCCAGTAGAGTGAAGTGGCATAGAATGGATTGATGTAGAGTGTTGTGGTGTACAGTGTAGTGGGGTACAGTGTCATGGCGCAGTGTTGTGTTGTACCATGTCATGGTGTAGAGTAGAGTGGCGTACAGTGGAGTGGCGTACAGTGGAGTGATGTATCAGAGTACTCCGGTGTGGCATAGAGTGGAGTGGCTTGTCATACTGTAGAATGGAGTGGCGGGTTATGTAGTGTGGTCTCAGTGTGTTATAGTGAAGGGGCATAAATTGTAGTGGTATGTCAGAGTGGAGTGGTATGTCAACTTGTAGTGTCATACAGGGAGTGGTTTGTTACAGTGGAGTGGCATGGAGCCTTTCAGACAGTGGAGTGCAGTGCAGGGGCATACAGTGGAGCAGAGTGTGGTACAGTGGAGAAGAGTAGAGGGGAATGTCGTACAGTACAGTGGCAGCGTATACTTTAGAGTGGAGTGTCACAGAGTGGAGTAGAGTGTTGTGGAGTGTCTTAGAGGAGAGTGGGGGGTGGAGTATCGTAGAGTGCAGTGTTGTACAGTGTACTGTCATACAGTGGCATGTAGTGGAGGGGAGTAGAGCGGAGTGGCATACAGTAGAGAAGAGTGTTGTGGAGTGGCATGTTATACATTGCCGTAGAGTACGGTAGAGTGTAGTGGCCTAGAATGTGGTAGAGTGGTACAGAGTGATGTAGAGGGTAGTGGCATAAAGTAGAGTGGAGTACTGTGCCATACAGGAGAGTGTAGTACAGTGGCATAGAGCGGCATAGAGCGAGTATCACAGAATTGCACAGAGTGGAGCAGAGAGCAGTAGTGTCACAGAGTAGAGTACAGTGTTGTATAGTCCAGTAGAGTGGAGTAGCATAGAGTGGAGTATTGTGTTGTTACATAGATTGGAGTGGTGTATCAGAGTATACTGGAGTGGCATAGAGTGGAGTGACAGGTTATATAGTGTGATCTTGTAGAGTGTGTTAAAGTGGGGGGCATAGAGTGGAGTGGAGTGGTATGTAGTAGAGTGGAGCGTCATAGTGGAGTAGCGCAGATTGTCAGAGCAGAGTGTCGTACAGTGGAGTGGTATGTCGTACATTGGAGTGGAGTGATGTGTCGTACAGTGGAGTGGCACATTGTACAGTTTCATAGAGTAAAGTGGTGTATAGTAGAGGGGCATACAGTAGAGCAGAATGCTGTAAGGTGGAGTGGCGTGGGGTGTCATACAGTACAGTGGAGTGGTACACGATAGAGTGGACTAGAGTGTTTTAGAGTGGAGTGTCTTTGAATGGAGTGTTCTAGAGTAGAGTAGGGGAGAGTCAGAGTTTAGTGTCAGAGTGTAGTGTCATACAGTGGCGTGTGGTAGCGTGGAGTAGCATAGAATGCCATGGAGTGGCATAGAGTGGAGTAATGGCGTAGAGTGGAGTAATGGCGTAGAGTGTATTACAGTGGAGTCCTGTGTCATACAGTAGACTGTAGCAAAGTGGCATGGAGCGTCATAGTAGGAGATGTGTAGAGTGTCATTGAGAAGAGTGGCACAGAGTTAATCAGAGTATTGTAGAGTTCAGTGCCATAGAGTAGAGAACAGTGTTGTAGAGTGTAGGGGCTTAAAGTGTTGTAAAGTAAAGCACAGTGTTGTATAGTCCAATAGAGTGGAGTGGTATACAGTGGAGTGCTGTAGAGTGTTGTCGTGTACAATGTCATGGATGACAATGTCGTGGAGTACAGTGTCATGGCATAGAGTGGAGTGGTGTAGAATGGAAAGGAGTAGAGCAGAGGGCCATACAGTAGAGCAGGTGTCGTAGAGCGTAGTAGAGTAAAGTGGCGTAAAGTGGAGTACAGTGTTGTGGAGTGCGGTGGAGTAGCATGCCGTAGAGTGGAGTGGCATATCAGATTGGAATGTTGTGTTGTAGAATGGAGTGGTGTGTCAGAGTTTTGCAGAGTGGAGTAGTGTGGCATACAGTGAAGAGGAATAGTGTGTAATAGAATGGCGTATAGTGTAGTGGTGTGTCAAGAAGTAGAGTGTGGTGGCATGTTATAGAGAGGCGTGTCAAAGTGTCTTGGAGTGGAGGGGCGTAGAGTGAAGTGGCATATCGTAGAGAGGAGAAAAATAGAGTGGGATGTTGCAGAGTGGTGTGGAGTGTCAGAGTAGCATGTGGTAGAGTGGAGTAGCATGTTGTAGAGGGGGTGGTGTGTCATAAGAGGGCAGTGGTGTGTCAGAGTGGCGTGCACTGTCAGAGTGGAATGTTCTAGAGTAGCATAGAATGGAGTAGTATGTTATAGAGTGGTTTGCGGTACTGTTTCTTAAAGCTGAGGGGCATAGAGTGGAATGGTATAGAGGGAAGTGGAAGTCCTACTGTAGAGTGGTGTACAGTGCAGAGGCATCGCATAGAGTGGTGTGTCGTAGGGTGGAGTGGCATGTCGCAGGGCACAGTGTCGTGGAGGGGTCGCAGAGTGCCTTAAAGTGAAGTACAGTGTCATATAGTCCAGCAGAGTGGAGTGACATACAGTGGTGTGGTGTAGAGTGTTGTGTCAGAGTATCGTAGCATAGAGTGTTGTGATGTAGAGTGCTTTGGTATAGAGTGTTGTGGTGTTCAGTGTCAGGGCATTGAGTGGGGTGGCGTGGAGCAGAGTATCATAAAGTGGAGGGGCTTACAGTGAGACAGAGTGTAGTACAGTGGAGTGGTGTAGAGTAGAGTTTAGTACAGTGGAGTAGAGTAGCATGTCGTAGAGTGGCGAGGCATATTACAGAGTGAAGTGAAGTGTAGTGGAACAGAGTGGCCTGTTGTAGAGTGGAGCAGAGTGGCATATAGTGAAGGGGAATAGACTGGAGTAGAGTGTAATGCAATGGCATGTGGTACAGTGTATAGAGTGGAGGGGCGGTATATTAGAATGCTGTAGAGTGAAGTGGTATGTCGTAGAGTGGAGTGGCATAGATAGGAATTGCGTGGCACAGAGAGGAGTGGCATGGATTGGACTGTCAGAGTGAAGTGGCATGTTCTAGAGTGGAATGGCGTAGAGTGGAGTGGCATACTATAGGGTGGCTTATGGTACAGTGTCTTATTGAGGAGCATAGAGTTGATTAGCAGAGTGAAGTGAGATTGTTGCGTGGATTCTGCTCATGCACAGAACTATGCGCAGGAAAACAGGACCTCAGTGAATTGTGGTGTACCAAAAACCCACCTCAGTACCCAGAACCCCTATCCGACTAGCATCAGTGTCTCATTCATTCTCCGGACTAAAGCGAAGCTACTAATGATTAGACAACCCAGAACAAGCGACTTAGGGTACTCTCAGGAATGGTGGGAATCAAGAACTGTCGCGATCATCGGCCAAAAGAGGTATTACACTACAATCCCCAGAAGCCCCGAAACCCGTCATCCCGGAAACAGGAAATTGCCCCCGCCCAGCCGGAACTACAAAGAAGCGCCGCTCCCACAGGAGGGGGCTTGTCAATCCAGAAGTTCCGGATCCTTGAGCTGCTCGCTGTAAAGCCACAACCAGCGCGTCGCCAGGAGCGGCGCTTCCTCAGGCTTCGGTGATTGTTTTCCTGGTGCCAAGTCTTCGGGATATTTGCCCCCATTCCACGAGACTCGGTCGGCGGAAGGTGTTGTCCCCGCAGGACGACCGAGTCTCACTCCTGCCACAGACCTCAGGACAAGGGTAGCGGTTGCAGACGCTTCCCTCCATCGTCGCCCCTGTACCTTGGATTCTGCGGTGACGTAACCGTATGGAATCCGGCATTCCTTTCTGCACGACGGACGCTAAGGTCAGGTAACGAACAGGCCCTGAATCCCCCAGGCCTTGCTGATTTTGGTTTTGTTTCTTGTTGTTTTTGTTTTTGTTTTCATTGAAGCTCACGGGCCAAAGTCACGTGTGATACTTCTAGCGCCTGCGCTTTTCCTCCTTGCTGATTTTTGGGTGCATTACCTACCTCGAGTTGCCTGTTCTGCCTTTGATTCACTTACTATTCCCCGGAGCACATTTCCTCCGACGTCACCCTGATTGCTGTTGGGAGAAACCGGTCCATTCATCTCCGTGCTTCCTTACCGGCTCCAGTCCAAGGGCACCCATACTTTCTCACAGGTACAGACGGGGAACGACCTTTACAACGCAACTTTTACAACGCACTACCTTTACAACGCATTTTTTACAACGCATAATCCATTACAACGCATGACATTACAACGCATGACACTACAACGCATTTTTTAAAAGTACCTTTACAACGCATTCCATTACAACGCATACTACCATTACAACGCATACCATTACAACGCATAATATTACACTACACTATCCAACACTTACCCTACTGTTGCACCCCCTGGAGTTAGAATAGTAATTTTTACCCCTATACTATCCAACACTTACCCTACTGTTGCACCCCCTGGAGTTAGAATAGTAATTTTTACCCCTATACTATCCAACACTTACCCTACTGATGCACCCCCTGGAGTTAGAATAGTAATTTTTACCCCTATACTATCCAACACTTACCCTACTGTTGCACCCCCTGGAGTTAGAATAGTAATTTTTACCCCTATACTATCCAACACTTACCCTACTGTTGCACCCCCTGGAGTTAGAATAGTAATTTTTCCCCTATACAATCCAACACTTACCCTACTGTTGCACCCCCTGGAGTTAGAATAGTAATTTTTACCCCTATACTATCCAACACTTACCCTACTGTTGCACCCCCTGGAGTTAGAATAGTAATTTTTACCCCTATACTATCCAACACTTACCCTACTGTTGCACCCCCTGGAGTTAGAATAGTAATTTTTACCCCTATACTATCCAACACTTACCCTACTGTTGCACCCCCTGGAGTTAGAATAGTAATTTTTACCCCTATACTATCCAACACTTACCCTACTGTTGCACCCCCTGGAGTTAGAATAGTAATTTTTACCCCTATACTATCCAACACTTACCCTACTGTTGCACCCCCTGGAGTTAGAATAGTAATTTTTACCCCTATACTATCTAACACTTACCCTACTGTTGCACCCCCTGGAGTTAGAATAGTAATTTGTACCCCTATACTATCCAACACTTACCCCACTGTTGGACCCCCTGGAGTTAGAATAGTAATTTTTACCCCTATACTATCCAACACTTACTCTACTGTTGCACCCCCTGGAGTTAGAAAAGTAACTTTTACCCCTATACTATCTAATACTTACCTTAAATGTAATTTAATATTATGCGTTGTAATGGTATGCGTTGTAAAGGTAGTATGCGTTGTAATGGAAATGCGTTGTAAAGGTATTTTTTATAAATGCGTTGTAGTGTCATGCGTTGTAATGTCATGCGTTGTAATGGATTATGCGTTGTAAAAAATGCGTTGTAAGTGCATGCGTTGTAAAAGTGTGCGTTGTAACGTCATACATCCGGTACAGACAACATCAGGAAACCGAGGTCCCGCGAAAGGGAGGAACGGGGGTGGGTCTGCCTACCTTCTCAATTGTTCTTCTCTCTCTCTTCCCCTGTGCAGTTTCCTTCGTTGACCTGGCTGGATAATTAAGTTACCTGGAAGACCGGAGAAACGCTGTGGGGTCACATATTATTTCCCCTTCTTCCGTTCCTTCCCCAGAGGGCAGTTCCCATAGCGGAGAGTATTCCCATTTCCCTGTGAGGTGCTGCGCCCTGGGGAATCCAAGGGTTTATTCTTCAGTCATCGTTCCTGCTGGTGTTCTACCGAGGTTAGTGGCTATCACAGGTCGCAAGCTGCTAGCGTCACGACAAGAACACTCTTTCGTCTTTATTCACGTTGTGGACTTGTATGAGAGTAATCAGAAACACGGAAAAGTTTAAAATGTTTTTTTTTAACTACGTGCTCTAAGATGCAGTATTTTGGCTAACATAAGCAGACAAATGATTAGAAGTAAAACCATCAGTATTGTTACAATTCCATAAAACACAAAGGGAGAAATAATATTATAGTGATAGTGAAAACAGGAACTATAGCACCTTGTGTACCACCCTACCCTGCTAGAAGCTAGTTTTATAATAACAGAATGTCTCTAGGTTTGAATGGGGAACCCCATACCTCCAAGATCAGCTTAGGTGAATCACATCACAGGATCAGCAACGCTCTCTATGTCTGGAAAAGTTTTCTCCAAGTGCCTGTATCATGCACGCAATGCAATCTTAAAGGCACCAGAGTTTCAGATATTTGCAGCTGTCTGTTTGTTTGTTGTGTCTAGAGCGTGGGCCGATCAACCTGAATTCAACAGCATACATTGTTATTTGACCTTGAAGGCTTCTGCACACAGTGTTCAGACTAAGGTCGCGGTGTAAGTCTAGGGATGTGAAAAACAGACCGTTCTAATGTGAAGAAAAAGCAAGCAAGCAGTTTTACTTATAATAACAGCTACCTGTGGCGTCGTGTGCAAGAGCAGCAAAGTGGCAAGATGGCGTGTAACATCTAAAACGCTTATGCTAACATAGCAATGTGTGCAGGCAAAACCCTGTCTTCACTACACCCTCCCTTGATCGGACCACAAACAACATAGGTAAGCAATGTAGGAAAGCAGAGTTCAAGTTCGAGTAAGACAGAACCAAGTTCATATTTTGCCAAACAGGATAATTGGTAGTGAAAAGTGCATAAATGGAAGAGCAAGAGCAAAAAACAAAAAATAAAACTCAAGCAAGGGTGACACACAACCCGTTCTGGAGGAAAAAATTGTAAAAAATATTTGAGTTAGTACGTGTTGAAGATTGAAAATTGCCAAATTAATCCATCAGCGTATAGGCACAGTATGTTGCAACAGCCTCCAAGAGGAAGTCATTGTAATCATCAGTAAATGATTCAGCCATCCAATCTAATAAAGTAAATGAACATACATGTTCTTCGATAGCCGGAGCCTCTAGCACCATCAGAGGCAAACTTGCGTGTTTTTCGAGATAACTTCGCGCCAGGAAGTCATGGGCCGCGGCACATATATCCCAATTTCCCAGGTTCCCATGCGCAGCCGCACAGGCCATAATCCCGTTATCAGAACAGTCCAACTCATGAGCCACTAAGGGACTCATCAGTCGATCGTAATCCGTGGCGGGAGACACCATGTTTGAGAGGCACAAATCCAGGGCCCATTCAAATGAACAATCTAGGCAATGGAAAACAGGTTGCACGCAAGTAAAGTATGAGAACCGGAAGGACAATCCATAGGTTACACTCAAACTAGCCAAAGGTAGTGTTCCATATTATTCAAGCATCCGGTTGCGAAGCTGGAGCAGCCGGGGCAGGCTGTCGTGTGACACAGATCGTGCAGCCATTGCGGAGCAAACAAACCAACAGCAGCACACCAGCAGCCAGGGCGAGGATTAATGGGAGCCCGCCGAAGACGCTGGAAAAAATAGAATTAAAAAATGCCGGTATCACACCAAATATTGTTTGGAACGAGGTAACAAGGCTGGAGCCCACAACTTTGAAAAAAATGCACCAAGCCAGTTGTTGACGAGGCATTGAATATAGTGTGAATCAGAGCACCGAAATGAAGTGGGAGATCAGTATTCAAAAGCGCATGCACCTCGGTGCGGGTGTTAGCTACGTGAAGGACAAATGTTTCACAAGAGTAAGTTAGGACGACTTCTTTTTGAGACAATAGAGCCCTTATTCTGCTCATCTTGTTGAACTCTGCTTTCAAGGTTGGTATGGAAGGCCAGATGGATATATCAAGTCTCCCATGCTGGGGCGGGAAAAGCACATTCTTACAACAGACTACCCGTTGGGAGACAGTTACAATGTACGGAATCCCTGCTAGCATCCCGCAACACGCCTCATTATTTAAAAGCAAATAACTACCGTTAGCTAGTAATGTGAAAGTTGGCACAGGATTTCCCTTTAAAATGCAAGCTAAATTCAGTGCGTGAACGTTGCAC
Organism: Triturus cristatus; assembly: GCF_964204655.1. Lineage (NCBI taxonomy): Eukaryota > Metazoa > Chordata > Amphibia > Caudata > Salamandridae > Triturus > Triturus cristatus. The sequence goes on along the minus strand of NC_140585.1, from coordinate 957,925,746 downwards.
GCACCGTGCAATTGTATATTCTTGCAAACATTATGAGTGATCAGGTGTAGAAGGGCACTCCTCTCCTTTTAAATAAACCTCTTTACTCTCTCTCAGGGACCTGTATGTGAATGGGAGTGACCCAACTTCATGGAGAAAAGCGCTACCCAATGGTTCATATCTGCCCAAGGCACAGTGTTTCGTACAAGAACTGAACTTAAAACAATGGACAAGGTAGTGTGATCAACCCATGAATAAGCCACACAACCGAGTTCGATTCGGCCACAGAAAATGGCAAAGGTTCTAACTTTTCAATATGCAATAGCAAATATGTTACATCCTTCATAGACATGAATTGCTGTTTATCAGTCCGATTTAACGGTAAAAATAACGCTGATGTATTCATGTAGTTCCAGGGAGCTTTCCCAGCATTCAATGTGTGTAAAGTCCATGCAAACTGCATTATAGAACATAATTGATTTTGACCATGGTCTAAAACAGACATGTCATCTTGTACAATATCCACAACAGATGAAACAATATTATCTAATGTATAAATTCAGGAAGACAGAGTATTAATGCTATTATCGATGACAGCAAGCACTTTTTCTAAATTAGCTTGATCAATAGCGGTCGACCTAGAAGCAGCTTCAATTTGAGATAATTTCAAAACTTCGTTGTAAATAGCATATGCCCATCTTTTGGACCTGCCTCCCACAGGGCCTTTAACAAAATGATTCAGATCAACATTGTCAGTCAATTGGGACAAATTACGTTTATCTGACGCTAAGGTGGAATGTTTAAGCCAGTTCTGACATAATTTGCCTACTGAATAGGTAGTAACAGAATGGGAGGTTTCAAACCGGGGGTTCACCCTAACTTGTGTATAGCCTGAACTCAGACTCAGAAAACGATGTTGACAGGAATCTGAAGTTTTTTGCCATAATAACCATCCTTGGGGATCTATGTTGGAAATATTGAGGGATGTATTAGCAATTAGTGACTGCAATTCATCAAGGGACAGATCTGTGTGATTGGCCCAAGTCGGATAAGCACCTAGATCAGGAATGGCAGGGGCATTCATTTTTTTTTTTTTTTTTTTTTTTAAGAAGTCGCCAATCCAAAGCAAGTGGTTTGAAAAACAATAGAATTCAAAAACAAAGTGTAGTTCGGGATAAGGCATGCATGATGCAAAGCTTCTGTGCATTGGACTTGCCAGGCTTTAGAACCCCAAACAGATTTAAGATCAATGGTATTTTTCCACAGCTCCCCTATAGCTAATTCATCCATAAAGGACTTTGAATACAGTAATTTAGTGTGTGTAACCTTCACTTTGGAAGTGGATTTAGCAGATATTTTAAAATAAAAGACTTCAGGATTAGATTCACTGAAATATGTAAAATATGTAAACGTTTTCAATAGAGTTTTCAAACTACCCTCAATGGGAGCTGGACAATATTCCCATTGTGCATAATTAACACCATTTCTAAATGTTTTTGCTGTAAATGTAAATGTAAATGTGTATGTACAGCGCACTGCCACCCCCAACGGGGGTATCCTGGCGCTTTTACTCATACCGCTGTGGAACCCTTCCTGGCCTTTCCCTGTGAAATGTCCACTCCTGGGCACCCCCATGGTAAAGCCAGGCATCCCAGCGCTGCTGGGGCCGTTGTGGAGATTAAGCAAGCTATTGCCCAGAGTTGCAGCGTGGGACACATGATTAGAATAGGCACCGAGGCGAGAATTATCAGGTCCGAGGAAATTGAATCCAAGAACTGCTGAGGCAGGGGATTGAACTCTGGTCCCGGGCCAGAACTCTGCATCAGGGTCTGCCGCTCTAGCCATTGAGCCACACTTCTCCGCAGGAAATGATTGCCATAGTGTTGATAGCAAAATAACTCTCCATAATTCGCTGAGTCTAAGTACAAATCTTCAGCATCAAAAGCAGCTTAATATTTCAAATCAGAACAAAGAGCCTCAACGGCTTGGACATCCCAATCATTTGTTTCACAATATCTCCCATAGAAACATGAAGTACATTGGGAACATTAATCACCTCTGTACAGCCATGAATTTGAAATGTTACAGCATCCCATACAATCCCATCTAACACTGGCCAGGCAGTAATATTAACAAAAGCCTGGTCCCTCTTCATGAAGTGTGATGAGGAGTGGGGTGCCAAAGTTTCATCAATTAATCTAATTGCAGATCTTTCGGTAAGATAATGTCCATTCACTAGATGAAAAAATACAACAACAAATCCAATCGACAAACAAAAAAATAGATATGAGCACCAGCCAAATGTAAGTCCAAGGGGGAATTAAAAAATTTCTTTTAAACCAAACAGCAAAAATAGAAATTTCCGATGGGGCATTCGATGTTGTAGATGTTGTAGAGTTAAGTGTCAAATGAAAAACGTGACCGGTCAACTGCACTTGATCCCTGATGACAGTTCGAGCATCAGCACTCCTTTGTGGGTAAACCCATAGAAAACGTGTGCACGAATCTACTGCAACTAAGATGAACTTATACGCAGTATCAGAGGAGAAAGGACCGCAGTGATGCAAATAAACACACCCAAGTGGTTTATTAGATATGTACAATTGTGTTTGAGGTGGACGTGCAGCAGTTGAAGGTGTCATCTGCTGGCAAATGTCACAAGTAAGGACATAGTCACAAGTTTGTTTATACAATCCGCGCCACCAGTAACGTTGTTGCAAGATAGTGACAGTTGCTGAGACGCCTGCATGAGCCCATACCTTCGTGAGCGGTTGTTATCAAAGAAAGCCTGCGGTCCGTGTTGGGAATCAATCTGTCACCAATGTTGTTAATTCTCACATAGGGAACTTTATCAGAACATAAATGATAAGAGTATTTAGAAGGGAAACCACTAGGGTAATTATCTCCCTTCTCTGTCGCAGCAATAGCTGCCAAGATGTCATCATCAATCTTACTTTTGGATCTTGTAACTGCTGCTACTAGATATGTCGCCACTGTAGTTTTTGCTGCTTCATCAGCTAAACTGTTGCCAACAGCATGTACCCCTACGCGCTGGTGACCAAGAGTATGAATTACATTCACGAGAGGCAGACGTTCTTTAAGTTCTGCAACTCGAACCCAAAGCATTTTAATGTTTGATTGTGCTACCTTTGGAATCCTGATATTCATTCTGAGTCCAAAAGAATAAATTGTCATTGAAAGACTGAACACAGTAGTAAGAGTCACTTACAATAAGAGTAGTCACACGGGGATCAGCAAACTCGAGTGCAAGCACCAGAGCACGTAGCTCTGCCAACTGGGTGGTACAGTCTCCTAATGTCTGCGTGTGCACGACATGAGACTTGAATTCTCCATTCACAATGGTACCAGCCACTATTGCGCAGGCCGCTGAATAAGCATGCTTTGATCCCATCGCCGGTTGCGCCGAACCGTCAGTGTAAATGATACAATGGTAATCCTCAAGCGAGCGCTGGATCTGGATGAACAAATTCATACTGCAAGTACTCCTGAGTTTGCAATGAGGAATCAAAGATAAACGTGACATCCGGAGACATCAAAGAAGTGACCCATTGTATCCAACGTGGATGTAAAGCTTTCGAATTAGGCACACTGGCCTTCGTCACTGCCTCAAGGGCTGGATACGGTGTGACAACAAACATGCGTTTCCCTTGCGATAGCGCACTCTCTTTCAGAATCGCGATTTGTACTGCAGTCAATACTTTCTCGACTGTGGAAAAGCGCATTTCAGACTAAGTGTACAAGTGTGACTTGTAAGCAATAGGGACTGTGTCTCCCTCATTAAATGTCAAGTATGTAAAACCCACTTGTCACTGCTCGAGGGGTTCTACCCCTACTATCCTCAGGAGCGAAGACAGGTTCTCACCTTCCCCGGAGATACTATAAGCCTCCTAATTCAACATAACAGGAAGCCTAAATGTATTTTCAGGGAGCGATGAGATGACTCGGATCTTCCAGGCAAACGGCACAGTACAGGAGTGGACACGGGACTGGGAACCCACTAGTATGTACTGAAAAATAAAGAGGGATGTTTAATCATGGTTATAATATGACTATATATTACAGTAGGTGATTTATCTAATGGTTTGTCTGTTACAATGTAGGATTGTGTATGGTCTCAACTCACCTGTTGTATCTTGAGACTCTGATCAGGCGATGATAAAAGAATGGCAAGAATTATAATCCACGTGTGTGCTATGCACTTAACAGTCCAAGTGCTAATACAGTCTGCACACTTATAGTTCAAGAAAAAGTTCTGATATTGTAGTTGTTAAGGAGCAAGATCCGAGAAGAGAACAAAGGATATAAGACGTTATGACGTGGAAGTATTGTGATTTGATTTAGTATTGCTGCTGGAATACAATACCGTGAAGATGGCTGCTATTCCATCAGTAAGCGTCTGCACGAAGAATTGTTACCAGGAGGGTTTTAAATATCCACAAAATAAGTCCACTAGCAGCGTTGGTTATATATTGGTAATGCGTGAAAAGTAGCCTTGGTCGTTTGTTTGTGATGCCTGGATTGAATCCTTTACCCAGGTGATTTGAAGCGTTCGTCCTCGCCTTGTTCCGTGATGTGAAGGGCGGGTTTCAAAGGATTTACGAGTGAGCCTGCTCGCGGCCGCACTCAGCCAAATACTTTGCCGCTGACAACAGAGATGATTATCGCTCCGGTATTGAAAGGTTAAATGACTTGCAATATTGTATCCTTTGGTAGTTCTATCAGGATTCGATGAGATACAAGCCGACGTTTCAGCAAAGATACTGTATCCACATCTCTCTGATGTACGCAGAAAACAGGATGAAGACGTCTCACGCGACGTGCAGAGAGTCAAGACTCGATAGAAACACGAGGTAACCAGGACAGGCAGGGTTTCCAACGGAATGGAGGAGCCAAGCAACGAAGTGAGGGGCGGGCCTCTATTTGAAGGAGACAAGGCATCTGATTCGTCGTCAGGCATCATGAGACCACACACAATCAAACTACCCGTCCCAAGGCATTGTGGTCTTTGTAGTGATAAAAAGGGGAATATGTGTCTACGCTACGTGTGGGAAGTGTTGCGGGTAACACCACTGCGCCAGGCACAATTCTTGTTACGAGGTTTGTGTGGTTATCACGTGTCAATAAGTACTCAGATGCAAGAAGATCAGCCTGCAAAGTGTGCAGTATAGCTGAATGTTCTGGCAGCCAGCAAGATTTGATAAAAGTAGGTTGTACCAAGGCATATAGCGGCTTGATATGCTGGGCATAATCGGGAATGTAAGTACGCCCGAAATTAAAAAAACCCAGCAAGGACTGTAGTTTTTTCAGAGTTGTCGGAGTGCGCAAACATGCACATTTCTCCAGGAAGTGAGGTGATAAACCCCGTCCTTCGTTGTTGAGTTCATAGCCCAAAAACAACACTGTGGACTCTGCAATGTGTGATTTTGCTAAGTTAAATTTGTAACCGAAGACCGCTAACATGACAATGATGCAGTCAACGCGACACAGATGCGGCCATAATTCGTCGTCTGTGAGATAAATATCATCAACATACGAGTACGCATCAGGGTCATTACTCTCTAACAGAGAAACAACACGTGCGTCAAAGATGCCCGGGCTGTTTTTGAAGCCCATGGCTAATCTTTTAAACTGTTTTTGTTTGCCGCCAGAAGTAAAGGCTGTCCATTGAATACTAATAGAGAACAGGTTATGACTGTAAAAGCCATTTGAAATATAAAGTGTGGTCTTAAACCTTCTTCTCACGAGACTATCAACGAGGGCAGAACTATGGGTATTCTGTACCGCGCACGTCCGACAATGAGAGTTCAAATGCCGGTAATCCAAAACTAGGCGGTACGACCCAACAGGTTTGGTTACAGTGAAAAGAGGATTATTCATGGGTGACACACATGTTTCATTTACTCCTTGATATTCCAATTTCTCAAGGATTTCTGCGACGTGAGCTCTCGCTTCCCTGCGCATGGGATATTGGGGTTGTGGCTGTGGCATTGACCGTAATGGAATCTCATGGCATGGTGATAATTTATCCCAACCAACCTGACTATGGTACAACGCCGGTGCAAGCACCTGAGCCCATTCTTCTGCAAAGGTCTGAGCCTGCTCCTTCATCACAGTGTGTGCGAAAGATGGGAGGATTACCTCCTCCCCTCTAGGAGCTGCCAAAACAAAAGGTGGGGGCCAGTCCACCTCTGCTAACAAAATGTCATACGTAGAGGTTAGATTTTCCCAAAAAATCCCTTTTATTGTACGTTGTATGTCATCTTCAATTAAAAGGAAAATGTCATATAGTCTGTCAGGGGGAGCCACTCTAGTGTCAGCAGTTTCTACAGTAATAAACGTGTCAGTTGCTGTCGCCTTCAGATATGGACGCAGTGCTTACCGCACTATTGTAACCTCCGCTGCGCTGTCTAGCAGCGTTAGTGCCCATGCCAGGTTCCGAAGCTGTATTCTCACTATCTGTGGGATACCTCGCTGTTAGTGCAGCAACTTTCTTTTTCTGAAACTGAGGTCGTTGACGTGGAAAGTCGTCCTGCTTGCCTTTACCATCAGCCGGGCGGGGCTGCTCACGTTCTTGAGGGGCACTCCGACCTCTGCCGCGTTCACCTCCACCGGCTTGCGAGACCGATGTTGCCTGTGAAGAACGAGGAGAACGTTGATCAGGAACCTGAAATCTATCAGGAGATCTAATTCGCGTGCGATCGCGCAACTCATATGTGTGTTCAGTATTCACTGGAATTGGTGACGCGGGACGTGACCCTTGTTTTTGTTGCTGCTTCCCCTGTTTTTTACTTTTCAAATTTTATTTAGGAAAAACAGGACGGTCGTCTTTAGTAGACTTAACAGTCTGAATTTGCGGTTGTGCTGTTATCTTAGCAAAAGGCTTAACACCCAAACAGTTGGGGTCAATGGTCTTATAAGCCACCGCAATAATCCTCGGTAACTGCCGGGATTTATTGGCGTCGGTGAAGAGGCGCAGCTCATTCGACACTTGAAAGTTAACAGCATCTCCCTTGACGTTAGCAAGGATGAGATCAGTAAATACATCGAACACGCCGACAAGCCTCATTCCCAACTCTACCTCCACCTCCGGACCGGGCTCATCCTGAACACGCTTAATCACGGAGGGCAGCACAGTCATAGACGGTGTGCCGAAGCACTTCCCGTAGACTGCTGCAAATACTTTACCCCAGTTCTCACAATCTGTTACCTCAGGGACTAAGTCTTTCTGCAAACTAATTGTAAGAAGCCTGTGTTTCTCCACAGGAGACTTATTAGAAAATACTGCTTCCAGCTGGTCAAATTTCTCAGCAAGCCAATAAGGCATATCGTTCCTATTCTGGGAGCGCTTGCCCATTACCAAATTAACCATGACGGGACTAATAGTAATCCCGGCCGGTCCAACTGGTTGCGTCGAAACCCCAGGTGCCCCCACCTGGAGATTGCGCAAGACGTATTGTACCAAAGCCCTATACACCCCTATCAAGGTGGTATGTAGCTGACGCAAGTCATCTACCGGGGCTAGCAAATAACGTGGATGAGGTGTGAACCCGGCCAAGACTGGCCAAGTTGCCCCAGGAATGGACAAGGGACCTAACCGAACCAGAGTTACGGTGTGGGGGAGGGCGCCATTGAACCAAATACGATACTGCCACGTGGAAATCAGAATTTCCTTCATCCTATATGGTGTGTAATTCGCCGGAACTGCAGTAGGAGTATAAGAGTGGAACGTGTTATCATCCGCATCCACTTCAGGAAACGTAACCCAAGAGTAGAAAAACTCATAGGGGAACAATGCATCAGCACTCACTACAAAGATCACCGACATTCCATCGTCGGGCACCCCAAACTGCGTCAGATGACGCCGGTGTGGTGCGCGACTATGCACTGCAATAGCAACATCAGCTATAAGGACGCAGAGAAGAAAAACAATCTTATAGAAAACTGTAGCACAAAAAAAGGGGCAGTAATCCAAAATGAAACCTTTTTAATTATCAAGCTTGAACGAACCTACAATTCATGTAATATGTAGGTTAATCCGTCACTTCTGTCAACCGGAAACAGGAGTGAGGGTGTCATGGACAAATAAAGCACTACTAAAGTGTCTCGAATAAAAGACCAAACGTTAGGTGCGCCATGTTGCGGGGATTCAGCTCATGCACAGAACTATGCGCAGGAAACCAGGACCTCAGTGAATTGTGGTGTACCAAAAACTCACCTCAGTACCCAGAACCCCTATCCGACTATCATCAGTGTCTCATTCGTTCTCCGTACTAAAGCGAAGCTACCAATGATTAGACAACCAAGAACAAGCGACTTAGGGTACTCTCAGGAATGGTGGAAATCAAGAACACTCTTTCGTCTTTATTCTCATACAAGTCCACAACGTGAGTAATCAGAGACATGGAAAAGTTTAAAATGTTTATTTTTAAATGATTAGAAATAAAACCATCAGCATTGTTACAATTCCATAAAACACAAAGGGAGAAATCATATTATAATGATAGTGGAAACAGGTCCCATAGCACCTTGTGTACCACCCTCCCCTGGCTAGAAGCTAGTTTTATAATAATAGAAGGTCTCTAGGTTTGAATGGGGAACCATACCTCCAAGATCAGCTTAGGTGAATCACATCACAGGATCAGCAACGCTCTCTGTGTCTGGAAAAGTTTTCTCCAAGTGCCTGTAACATGCATGCAATGCAATCTTAAAGGCACTCGAGTTTCAGATATTTGCAGCTGTGTGCTTGTTGTGTCTAGAGAGTGGGCCGATCAACCTGAATTCAACAGTATTCATTGTTACTTGTCCTTGACGGCTTCTGTACACAGTGTTCAGACTAAGGTCGTGGTGTAAGTCTAAGGATGTGAAAAACAGACCGTTCTCATGTGAAGAAAAAGCAAGAAAGCAGTTTTCCTTATAATAACAGCTGCCTGTGGTGTCGTTGCAAAAGAAGCAAAGTGGCAAGATGGCGTCTAACATCTAAAACGCTTATGCTAACATAGCAATGTGTGCAGGCATAACCTGTCTTCACTACAAGATGTCAGAGTAGAGTGATGTATAATGGAGTGGCAGTAGAGTGGCATGTGCTAGAATGGAATAGTGTGTGCTAGAGTGGCATGTCAGAGTGGATACACGTGTCAGAGTGGCATGGAGCGTCAGAGTGGAGTGGACTGTCAGAGTGGAGTGGCGTGTCATGTCTTAGTGTTGCAGAGTGGCCTACAGTGGAGGGCCATGGAGTGGCTCAAAGTGTAATGATGTGTCATACAGTAGAGCATAGTGGCATGAGTGTGCATGTTGTACAGTGTCTTACAGTGGAGGGGCAAAGAATGGAGTAGCGTAGCGTGAAGTGGAATATTGTAGGGTGGAGAGTTGTAGAGTGCACTGGCATGTTGTAGACAGGAGCGGCATAGAGTGGGATGGGGTGTCATACAGCAGAGTGGAGTGGCATGTTATAGAGTGGTGTGTGGTACTATGTCTTACAGTGGAGGGGCATAAAGTGAAGTGAGATGTTGTAGAGTGGCGAGTCGTGCAGTGGAGCAATGTGTCAGAGTGGAGTGAGGGGGACTGTCGTGGAGTGGTGTTTTGTACAGTAGAGTGGTGTATAGGTGAGGGGAATGTAATGAATTAGAGTATTCTGGAGTGCCATACAGTGGAGTGTCATGTGGTAGAGTGGAGTGGTGTGTGGTACAGTAAAGTGGCATGCCAGATTGGAGTGACATGTTGTAGGATGAAGTGGCATGGCATGTCAGACAGAGTGGATTGGTGTGTCGTAGAGTGGAGTGACGTGTCAGACTCCAGTTTAAACAGACATAGCGGGAAATGGCTGAAAGGATTTAGATTAAATGTGAAAGGATTATAGATTATGGGGTGGAAAGCTACATTTTTGGCAGTGTATCTAAAGTGGTTCAGTATTTTTACAGTTATAAGGCACAAAAACATTAGTGATATATTGTGCCGCAGTATACTGCAATTTTGTGGTATACCGCGGTACTTAACAATGACAAACCAGTATATGATTGATTAAAGCAAAACCTTATAATATTAAAAGGCAGCCATCTTATTTTACCACACTTACTCTGCACTGTGGGGTGTAAAGGGAAATACAGTGTACTACTGTTTTAGAAGTTTATACGTAGCAACAGTGCACTTTAGCGAAGTCTGTAAAGGAAGGTTTGATATTATTTTCATACCCAACTATAATGTCCCTTCAACCTGTGGTTTGTTCAGTGAATTTCTATGCCTTTTTTTCCACAGTAAAGTAAGATTTTCTTACCAGACCTAACTTTGCCAATTCAACTGCCCCTGGGCGGATAGGATTGGCTGCAAAGTATGGTCTGTGGCCCGGTCCTACATCCAATCTGCCCCCTGCGTGGGAATGGCCACAACCCCATGTGGCTGGCCAACCCGTGTGTATGGATTGCAGTGAGAGCATAGATGTGTGTGTCTGTGTGCATGCCAGTGTGTAGGGAGTGTTGTGAGTGTGTCTGTGTGTGTGTGCGTATTGACTCTGTGTGGATGATGGCTGTGTGGGTGAATGTGTGTAAGTGTCTGGGTTTTCAAATGAGGTGTCTGTAGGAGAGTAGGGTCTGCTATCCTATGGTCACCCCAAATTTTTGCTTTTTGCTTCACTGGTTTTTGACATATTGAGGCTGTGGGCCTGCCAATCAGACCCCCAGCCTGCTGTTCTCTCTACTAAATTAAAACTATGCACCCTAGGTGCATAACCAATTGGAAGTGGATCACCCTGTCAGCCCCTGTACCAGTGTACACTAGGTACCCAGGGCATTGGTGTACCCAAGGCCTGCCAGGGGCTGAAGCATGTATTATGCCACCCCAGGCTTGGCCTAACAATTTGACACAACTGGCTGATCACTCAGCTGGGGTAAGTTGGTGTAATCACCTCTTACTTAGGTGTAGTATACCTATACCTAACCTTAAATGGGACACATGGTCACCTATAAGTCACTCCTATGGCAGGCCTTAACAATCCTGAAGGCAGAGTGCTTGGTTCCATGTGAGATGGTGCTCTGGCATGTGCTGAGCCTGTCTGCAGTGGTCGGAACAACTTCCTTCTACTGTTTCCAGATATCGTCATACCATATACTCTTAAGTGCATTATGAACCTCGCGGTTAAATGCTATCTTTGGTTTGGCTTTATCAAAACATGTCGAGTAAGGTGTCATACGAATTGGAATACTAACCCCTCGCCAATTCTGGCGACGGGGTTAGCATTCCACCCTTCTAGAGGGACACGACATGTACAGTACCTGAAACCCGGGTAAAATCAGACATAGCCTCAGCTCCACAAAATGGATGCTGCCACCACAGACACAAGTCTGCCCTCCTGCTGCTGGGAGTCCTTCCAGCTTGGGAGGTGTGGACAAAGGGTTTCCTGCCAGGGGAGGTGCATGCACCACCCCAGACAGGATTTTGTGTATTGGTCAGGTAGGGCTTGAAAGAAACCAGACATGCCTGTGGCTCACAAGGAGCCTCGGTGCATATGCCAGTTCAAACCGGTCCTGGGGCACACCAGTCCCGGGCCTGGGGCGAGCTGGACAAAGGATTGGGGGTGTAACCACCCCCCTTCCTGGTCCCACCCATAGGGAGGGACCTAGCAGGTAGTCCGGCCCCTAGAATCCGCTTAAAGGTAGGAGCTGTGTCCTAAGACTTCAGACATCCTGGAATCAACTTGAAACTAAGAAGAAGACGGGAACTTCGACATTCTGCTGCACAGAAGACTGAAGGAAATCTCCCCTGTGGTCAGGGAGTGACCACCTTGCTAACGCAAGCACCATCCAGCGAATCAACGTCTGCTTTGCCGCCGCCTCCCGCCGGAGCCAGAGCCCAGAGACTGACAAGACCTGGACCTCCAGACCTCTCACCGCCCGATCCACAGTCCCTGAAAAGAGGAGACCCGTGGAGGCACCGAGACACGTGGAGCCAGCCATCTTGAAACGACCACGACAAGCTGACAAGTGCAACAACCGAGGCTCCCTCCAAGTTGTGCTTTGGGATCTGTGAAGCCCAACCCTCGAGCAGCATCTGCACCAAAGGTGAGCCCTCCAGCATCTCCACGATCTGCGTGGGGCCCTTCTGCATTTTGCCACTCGACGCGCCTAACCGGTTGCTGGCCCGCTGGCTAGTAGCCATCTTGGCGACGAACTTTACAAAATACACCGCTGGTCTGGTTGCTCCAGACTGGCCCTTGCTCCCCTCCAAAGGAGCAGTCCTCCTGACCTTGCTGGTCAGAACCATCAGCTTATTTCATCTCCTACAACAATTGCTTTTGCCAAGGCTTGTTTGCTTCGATCAAGTCGCCGACAGCGAGAGCCTGCGTGGGACAGCTCGTGAACCGACTCCTGGACGTCGTCGACCTCCAGGGACCACGTGGCTGCAGAGACAAGCTACACCTTTCTTCCTGTTTGCACCCGACATTGCCTGGTACCCACCTGGTGCCACGCTGGTCACTGGCTAGTGACTGTGAACACTGTCCCCTCTGCTTACAGGTCTTCAACATCTCCGATCCACTCTTGGATCCACTGCATCTCTCCCGGACCGACCGCCTGCAGCATCTTTGTCTTCAAGCTCCACGGAACAGATAGAAGAAACCCGACGCACTTCGAGGCCTATGCACCCGCTTCCTGTGGGTGAGGTAAAGCTGGCACACCTGTGCCCAAGTGTAGTATTACATCTCTAGTGCCTGTGTTCCAAATCTTAAGTTCCTAGTCCATCCGGAAGATCCTCTTTGCAGTAACTTTGTACTTTTTACGCACCCATTGAAACCTATGGGAGCACGCGTGTGACTATTTGCTCTGCACACGCCACCCGTGGACCTCCTGGTCACTAACTGAAGTTAGCTCCTTGTAGGCCCAGCGATTCTAGAGGCCCTAGGCCTTTTCCCTTTTCTGTTCGTGGTACTTATACCACTATTTTAGTATATGGTTCGAGCGGCCACCAGGGCCTATCCATATAAAGTGCAACTTCTGTGTATTCTACTGTAATCTTGTTTGACGATTTGTGCTCCTGTGCTCATAAAGAGACTAGGGGTTACTTTGAGAAATAAATACATATATATTTTGAATATATATCTGTGTGGTGTCCTTTCATTGGTATAAAAGGGGGTTACATTTGGTAAAACAGCTGGCTTAACACGCTTCACGAGTTTAGCCTCAAAGACTGCTTAGCCTACGCTACCACTAGGGCAGCTAGTCCGAAAAGGTTGCCTTACAACCACACCATAAGGGTTGCTTGGCATGGTACAAGGTGATCACTTTAACTAGTGAGCATCATATACCAGGCCAACTTCTCACATTGGTGGCAGCGGTGGGATTTGAGCTTGCTGTGTTTTACCATTGTAATCTCTTGGTTACCAATTGAAAGATCACATAGGTACCTGTAGGTACATATAAAACAAGATTAGATATACATAAGTTCTACTGAACTTAGTTGTTGTAGAGCAAAGGGAGTAGCACACCCTGACTAAAACTACTAGATAGGTTTAGTAGGTAAACCCAAGTGTAGGTAGATTGCAACACATCCACCCACACTTAAGAGCAATGGCCGGGGCAGAGGGGTCCACTGTACCCATCTCTGTTGAGAGTGACCCCCAGAGGGCACCATCCAGCGTTGCTACCCTTAACCAGAATGAGCTCAGGCATTTGGCAACTCTTAGAGGCCTTAAACAGCCCAAGAACCCTACCTCTGCTGAGCTCAGAGAACTCTTGCAAAATGATGAGAATCAGAGAGAACTCAGGAAAGCTTCCCAGTTAGCCCCCTTAGGGTCAGGAACAGGAGGCCCCCCTTCTGAAGATGCTACAGAGGTACCCAGTTCCAATAGCCATCCCTTAGATGAGAATCATACTACAGGGGAGGAAAGTGGTGAGGATACAGAAAGTAGTGAGGATGAAGGGAGAACTAGCCCAGTGCCAAGTGTTATACTTGGCCCAGCTAAACTAAGGCTATTGGGGATTGACAGTGGGGTTACCCCATTGGATCTCCCCAGTGGACTTAACACAGGGCTTGGGAGGCAAAGGAATCGCTCAGGTGACTCCAATGCTTCCCATGGCTCTAGAGGCTCTCAAGGTCACTCCAGGAAAAGGATGACCACCCCTCAGAGGAGGGAACATGAGGCCAGAATGCAGGAAGCCCAGCTGAGGATCAGGAAGCAGGAGCTAGAGGTAGCCCTGATGGAAGAAAAACTGAATAAGGCTAGGCAACCTAGAGAGAGTGGGTCTATACCCACTGGTGGCAGCATTGTCCCTAAGGACAAAGATAGGGTCTTTGATAATAGGAACCTGTCTAAGGTTGTGCCCCCCTACAAAAGTGGGGATGACATCCACAAATGGATAACTGCTCTTGAGAGAGCCTGCAAGGTACAGCAGGTTCCTGAAGACCAGTGGGCAGCAATCCTCTGGCTCTCCTTTGAAGGAAGAGGCAGAGACAGACTCCTCACTGTTAGAGAAGAGGATGTCAGAAATTACAGAGTCCTGAAGAGTGTTCTGGTAGATGGGTTAGGCTTAACCACTAAACAGTACAGGTTAATGTTCAGAGACACCCAAAAGACACAGACTCAGGACTGGTCTGAATATGTTGAATGTGCCACTAAGGCTTTGGAGGGTTGGTTGCTGGGAAGTAAGGTATCTGATTTTACAGGATTGTATAATTTGATGATGAGAGAACAGATTTTAAATAACTGTCAAAACCAGCAACTGCATCAACACTTGGTTGACTCTGATCTGACCTCTCCCCAAGAATTGGGAAAGAAGGCAGACAAATGGGTCAGAACCAGGGTTAAGCAAAAGAACCAGAACCAGGGCCAAGGGGGTGATCAGAAGAAAACAGACCAAAAGGGTGGAGATCAGAAATCTAAAGACCAGAAGTCTTCAACAGGGCCCCAAACTACTGCTAAGGAGGGTGGGTCCCAACAACAGTCCAAAAAGAAGAAAGAAGGTCAAAAGAAACCCTGGTGCAATCATTGCAAAAATACAACTCACTGGACTAGTGATTGCAAAAAGGGTGGAGCCCCCAACACTGTTGCCCCTAAGGCACCTGCTCCCAGTACTACTGTTAGCAGTGTTGGTCCCCAGACAAATGGTGTAGTGGGAATCACTATGGGAACTGAAGGAGATTCTGACTTAGACAGAACCCTGACACAGGCAGTCTTGATCTGTGATGGGGACATTGATTTGTCCCTGACTGTGAGCCCCAGTAACCTGGGCAAGTACAGACAGACTCCTTTAATTAATGACAAAGTGGCTCAAGCCTACAGGGACACATGTGCCAGTGTCACTATGGTGACACCAGGCTTTGTGGACCCTGGACAGTACATACCAGGTGGGAACTACCTGGTGACCAATGCCAGCAATGCCACTACTTCACATAGTGTGGCAGTTGTTAACTTCTCATGGGGAGGGGTAACTGGCCTCAAAAGGGTTGTGGTTAGTGCAGACCTCCCAGTAGAATGTTTGTTGGGCAATGACCTAGAGAGTTCTCTATGGTCAGAAGTGGAGTACAGGACTCATGCAGAGATGTTAGGTATATCATCACATGTCCTTGCTGTGACCAGGTCACAGGCCAAAAAGTGCCTCACTGAACCTCAGGTCTTGGATCCTGGAACAATGGACCAAGCACCTACCAAGAAGAAGAACAGGAGGGTCAAGGCTGTGCCTTCCCCCCTGCCTCAGAGTGATGATCAGCCTTCCCAGGAAGCTGATCTAGAGGACCCTGAAGGAACTGTCCCTGAAGAACTTGAACCTGATCAGGTTGAGTTTCTGGGGACAGGGGGACCTTCAAGGGCTGACTTGAGGCAGGCTCAGTTATCCTGTCCCTCTCTTGAACCCCTCAGACAGCTGGCTGCTGCTGAGGCTGCTGGGAATGCTCAATGTACCCATAAAGTGTATTGGGATGAAGGACTCCTTTATTCAGAGGCTAGAGACCCCAAGCCTAGTGCTACCAGGAGGTTGGTTATACCTCTGCAATTTAGGGGCTTCCTTCTTACCTTGGCCCATGATATTCCTTTAGCAGGACACTTAGGCCAGAATAAGACTTGGGACAGGCTTGTCCCTCACTTTCACTGGCCTCATATGAATGAAGATACAAAGGAGTTTTGTCGCTCCTGTGTGACCTGCCAAGCCAGTGGCAAATCAGGTGGCACAACAAAGGCCCCCCTAATACCACTACCTGTGGTGGGGGTCCCCTTTGAAAGAGTGGGAATAGATATAGTGGGTCCCATGGATCCTCCCACTGCATCTGGGCACAGATTTATACTGGTGGTAGTGGATCATGCCACCAGGTATCCAGAGGCAATTCCCCTTAGGACCACTACAGCTCCTGTTGTGGCCAGGGCCCTGCTGGGAGTATTCTCCAGAGTGGGGTTTCCTAAGGAGGTAGTATCTGACAGAGGTACCAACTTTATGTCAGGATACTTGACAGCTATGTGGAAGAAATGTGGTGTCAACTACAAGTTCACCACCCCTTATCACCCACAATGCAATGGGCTTGTTGAGAGATTCAACAAGACCCTCAAGGGTATGATCAAAGGATTACCTGAAAAGCTCAGGCGAAGATGGGACATCCTTCTACCCTGCCTTCTGTTTGCTTACAGAGAGGTCCCACAAAAAGGAGTTGGTTACAGCCCCTTTGAATTGTTGTTTGGGCACCCTGTAAGAGGCCCACTGTGTTTGGTGAAGGAAGGATGGGAGTTACCTCTCAAAAAGCCTAAGCTAGACATAGTGGACTATGTACTTGGTATCCGCTCCAGGATGGCTGAGTATATGGAGAAGGCATCCAAAAACCTTGAGGCAAGCCAGGCCTTACAGAAAGCTTGGCATGACCAAAAGGCTGTCTTGGTTGAGTTTCAGCCAGGACAGAAGGTATGGGTGTTGGAGCCAGTGGCCCCAGCAGCACTCCAAGACAAATGGTCTGGACCCCATACAATCCTGGAAAAGAAGGGAGAGGTCACCTACTTGGTCGACCTAGGAACTCCCAGGAGTCCCCACAGGGTACTCCATGTTAACAGGCTTAAAGCATATGTTGACAGGGCAGACATGGGCTTGCTCATGGCTACAGATGAGGGACAGGAGGAAGAGAGTGACCCTCTCTCAGACCTGTTGTCTCAGAACCCTGAAGATGGCTCAGTGGAAGGAGTGACCCTTGGAGGCAACCTCACTGCCCATCAGCAGACTGAATGTAGACAGGTTCTACAATCATTTTCACATATGTTTTCCTTGATACCTAGTCAAACTGACTGGTGTACCCATGTGGTGGACACTGGTGACAGTCTGCCTGTAAAGAACAAGCTTTACAGACAACCTGACCACGTCAGGGACTGTATAAAGGCTGAGGTACATAAAATGTTGGAATTAGGTGTCATTGAACCCTCAGAGAGCCCCTGGGCTAGCCCAGTGGTTCTGGTCCCCAAACCTCACACCAAAGATGGCAAGAGAGAGATGAGGTTCTGTGTGGACTACAGGGGTCTCAATGCTGTCACCAGGACAGATGCACACCCTATTCCAAGGGCAGATGAGCTCATAGACAAACTAGCTTCTGCAAAGTTTTTGAGCACATTTGACTTAACAGCTGGCTATTGGCAAATCAGATTAGCTGAGGAGTCTAAGGCCAAAACAGCATTCTCAACCCCAGGTGGGCACTACCAGTTTGTGGTGATGCCCTTTGGTCTAAAGAATGCACCTGCCACCTTCCAAAGGCTGGTGAACCAAGTCCTTACTGGGTTGGATGACTTTTGCGCAGCATATCTTGATGACATTGCTGTCTTTAGCTCCACCTGGGAGGATCACCTGATCCACCTGAAGAAGGCTCTTGAGGCTCTGCAAAGGGCAGGCCTCACTATCAAGGCTACTAAGTGCCAGATAGGGCAGAGTAAGGTTGTATATTTGGGCCACCTTGTAGGTGGAGGCCAAGTTCAACCACTGGAGAGTAAGATACAATCCATCAAGGACTGGTCCCCTCCAACCACCCAGACTCAAGTTCGAGCTTTCTTGGGCTTGACTGGGTACTACAGGAAGTTTGTTAAGAACTATGGGTCCATTGTGACTCCTCTTAATGATCTGACATCCAAGAAGATGCCCAAAAAGGTTCAGTGGACAGTAAGCTGTCAAAAGGCATTTGATGACCTGAAGGAGGCCATGTGCTCTGCACCTATCCTGAAAATTCCTGACTACTCCAAAGAGTTTATTGTCCAAACAGATGCTTCTGAGTTGGGTGTGGGAGCTGTGCTGTCACAACTTAATGTAGATGGTCAAGACCAACCCATTGCTTTTATTAGCAGAAGGTTGACCCCCAGAGAGAAGAATTGGTCAGCTATTGAGAGGGAGGCCTTTGCTGTGGTGTGGGCCCTGAAGAAGCTGAGGCCATACTTGTTTGGCACTCACTTCAAGAATCAGACCGACCATAAGCCCCTCTTGTGGCTAAATCAGATGAAGGGTGAAAACCCCAAACTGCTTAGGTGGTCCATTTCCCTACAGGGGATGGACTTTACAGTGGAGCACCGGCCAGGTACTGACCATGGGAATGCAGATGGTCTCTCCAGGTACTTCCACTTAGGACATGAAGACGAGACTGGTCAAGGCTAGTTTAATGTCCCAGCGTTTGGGGGGGGGGGGTTGTGTAGGAGAGGAGGGTCTGCTATCCTATGGTCACCCCAAATTTTTGCTTTTTGCTTCACTGGTTTTTGACATATTGAGGCTGTGGGCCTGCCAATCAGACCCCCAGCCTGCTGTTCTCTCTACTAAATTAAAACTATGCACCCTAGGTGCATAACCAATTGGAAGTGGATCACCCTGTCAGCCCCTGTACCAGTGTACACTAGGTACCCAGGGCATTGGTGTACCCAAGGCCTGCCAGGGGCTGAAGCATGTATTATGCCACCCCAGGCTTGGCCTAACAATTTGACACAGCTGGCTGATCACTCAGCTGGGGTAAGTTGGTGTAATCACCTCTTACTTAGGTGTAGTATACCTATACCGAACCTTAAATGGGACACATGGTCACCTATAAGTCACTCCTATGGCAGGCCTTAACAATCCTGAAGGCAGAGTGCTTGGTTCCATGTGAGATGGTGCTCTGGCATGAGCTGAGCCTGTCTGCAGTGGTCGGAACAACTTCCTTCTACTGTTTCCAGATATCGTCATACCATATACTCTTAAGTGCATTATGAACCTCGCGGTTAAATGCTATCTTTGGTTTGGCTTTATCAAAACATGTCGAGTAAGGTGTCATACGAATTGGAATACTAACCCCTCGCCAATTCTGGCGACGGGGTTAGCATTCCACCCTTCTAGAGGGACACGACATGTACAGTACCTGAAACCCGGGTAAAATCAGACATAGCCTCAGCTCCACAAAATGGATGCTGCCACCACAGACACAAGTCTGCCCTCCTGCTGCTGGGAGTCCTTCCAGCTTGGGAGGTGTGGACAAAGGGTTTCCTGCCAGGGGAGGTGCATGCACCACCCCAGACAGGATTTTGTGTATTGGTCAGGTAGGGCTTGAAAGAAACCAGACATGCCTGTGGCTCACAAGGAGCCTCGGTGCATATGCCAGTTCAAACCGGTCCTGGGGCACACCAGTCCCAGGCCTGGGGCGAGCTGGACAAAGGATTGGGGGTGTAACCACCCCCCTTCCTGGTCCCACCCATAGGGAGGGACCTAGCAGGTAGTCCGGCCCCTAGAATCCGCTTAAAGGTAGGAGCTGTGTCCTAAGACTTCAGACATCCTGGAATCAACTTGAAACTAAGAAGAAGACGGGAACTTCGACATTCTGCTGCACAGAAGACTGAAGGAAATCTCCCCTGTGGTCAGGGAGTGACCACCTTGCTAACGCAAGCACCATCCAGCGAATCAACGTCTGCTTTGCCGCCGCCTCCCGCCGGAGCCCGAGCCCAGAGACTGACAAGACCTGGACCTCCAGACCTCTCACCGCCCGATCCACAGTCCCTGAAAAGAGGAGACCCGTGGAGGCACCGAGACACGTGGAGCCAGCCATCTTGAAACGACCACGACAAGCTGACAAGTGCAACAACCGAGGCTCCCTCCAAGTTGTGCTTTGGGATCTGAGAAGCCCAACCCTCGAGCAGCATCTGCACCAAAGGTGAGCCCTCCAGCATCTCCACGATCTGCGTGGGGCCCTTCTGCATTTTGCCACTCGACGCGCCTAACCGGTTGCTGGCCCGCTGGCTAGTAGCCATCTTGGCGACGAACTTTACAAAATACACCGCTGGTCTGGTTGCTCCAGACTGGCCCTTGCTCCCCTCCAAAGGAGCAGTCCTCCTGACCTTGCTGGTCAGAACCATCAGCTTATTTCATCTCCTACAACAATTGCTTTTGCCAAGGCTTGTTTGCTTCGATCAAGTCGCCGACACCGCCGACAGCGAGAGCCTGCGTGGGACAGCTCGTGAACCGACTCCTGGACGTCGTCGACCTCCAGGGACCACGTGGCTGCAGAGACAAGCTACACCTTTCTTCCTGTTTGCACCCGACATTGCCTGGTACCCACCTGGTGCCACGCTGGTCACTGGCTAGTGACTGTGAACACTGTCCCCTCTGCTTACAGGTCTTCAACATCTCCGATCCACTCTTGGATCCACTGCATCTCTCCCGGACCGACCGCCTGCAGCATCTTTGTCTTCAAGCTCCACGGAACAGATAGAAGAAACCCGACGCACTTCGAGGCCTATGCACCCGCTTCCTGTGGGTGAGGTAAAGCTGGCACACCTGTGCCCAAGTGTAGTATTACATCTCTAGTGCCTGTGTTCCAAATCTTGAGTTCCTAGTCCATCCGGAAGATCCTCTTTGCAGTAACT
Source organism: Triturus cristatus (assembly GCF_964204655.1). NCBI lineage: Eukaryota > Metazoa > Chordata > Amphibia > Caudata > Salamandridae > Triturus > Triturus cristatus. The sequence goes on along the minus strand of NC_140585.1, from coordinate 957,904,931 downwards.
TTGTACTTTTTACGCACCCATTGAAACCTATGGGAGCACGCGTGTGACTATTTGCTCTGCACACGCCACCCGTGGACCTCCTGGTCACTAACTGAAGTTAGCTCCTTGTAGGCCCAGCGATTCTAGAGGCCCTAGGCCTTTTCCCTTTTCTGTTCGTGGTACTTATACCACTATTTTAGTATATGGTTCGAGCGGCCACCAGGGCCTATCCATATAAAGTGCAACTTCTGTGTATTCTACTGTAATCTTGTTTGACGATTTGTGCTCCTGTGCTCATAAAGAGACTAGGGGTTACTTTGAGAAATAAATACATATATATTTTGAATATATATCTGTGTGGTGTCCTTTCATTGGTATAAAAGGGGGTTACATTTGGTAAAACAGCTGGCTTAACACGCTTCACGAGTTTAGCCTCAAAGACTGCTTAGCCTACGCTACCACTAGGGCAGCTAGTCCGAAAAGGTTGACTTACAACCACACCATAAGGGTTGCTTGGCATGGTACAAGGTGATCACTTTAACTAGTGAGCATCATATACCAGGCCAACTTCTCACAGTGTCTTAGTGTTGTGTGCCTGTATGGGTGGGGGGGTTGTATGCATCTGTGGGTATGCAAAGCTGTCTGTTCCAAATACTGAAATACATCCATGCAACCTCATGGCAGGGCCGTACTCAGTCACAGTTGTACTGTGGTACAGTGTTACAGCAGAGAAAAAAAACTTTTTTCAATTGGACCATACGTGGGATCACTCTGAGACCAATCCCTGTCAACACCCAAGTGGTCAAGGTACTCCCTACCGTGCCCCATTTATGCTTTATTTTGCATTTGTTTTTAAGGATGTTGGGTCCTAGTCCCAAAGTTCTAAAATGGCAGCAGCAACATTTCTCTTCATGTTGTGGCCAGCCAATCACACTGCGAGTTCTGACATTGTGGGACAGCAGTACTCTGCTGCAGTACCGCAAGATTACCGCAGCATGAATTATCTATACATTATTAACTTTAATTTTTCAAAAACTACTGAAACCGGTTTACAGTGAATCACATAAAAGCACGTTTTCCAGGTTAATATATAACTTTCGGACAAATTTGGTCTAATTCTGTTCAGCTGTTTTTGTTGTAGCGCCGTTCAAAAGTCCTATGGGAAATTGTATGGGGAAAACAAGTTTTGAGATCCCGCCCCCCTATTTCTCACATGTAACTACCGAACTTTCTAGGAAGACGCAGAGGTGGATGAATGTTTTTTGGCAAGTTTGGTTAGGAGTCTCAAACGCCACCAAAGTTATTATACTCTCCTAGACCTTGGCGGCTGTGATGCTAAAGAACAAGTTACTTACCTTCGGTAACCATGTATCTGTAAGAAACATTAGTTAGTTAGATTCCTCACCTTAGAATATCCCCAGGCGTCAGGCTGGATCCGGAAAGATTTTTGTAGCAATACCCCTTGCGCGTCGCTAGGCGTCGTCTGCGGCTCCGCGTCCGTCGTCGGCGTCGTGCGCCGGAATGACGTCGTGGGAGTATTTAGACGCCGCCCTCGCGCGCTGACGTCAGTTCTTATACAAAGCTTTCCGCGCCAGGGACGCTGAGCCATGCAAGAGACCGACACTGGTGCCAAAAAATCTAGGGCCCTGAAAGGGAGAACCTTAACCCTAGATGTCGGTTCGCAGAACGGGGAGGCTGGGTGGGTCGGTGAGGAATCTAACTAACTAATGTTTCTTACAGATACATCGTTACCGAAGGTAAGTAACTTGTTCATCTGAAAGAAACACGTTAGTTAGATTCCTCACCTTAGAATAGATACCCCAGCAATACCAACCCCGGAGATGGGCCTGCGAACCAAGATCACACCAGAAAGTCCTGGAGAACAGAACGGCCAAAGTGGCCATCTCTCCGGACTTGGCTGTCCAGGCAATAGTGCTTGGCGAACGTGTGCAGTGAAGCCCACGTCGCTGCCTGACAGATGTCCTGCAAGGGGACTCCCCGTCCCAGGGCAGTTATCGCCGCTGTGGCCCGGGTGGAATGGGCTTGCAGCCCAACAGGAGGGACCTTTTTCTCTAAAGAATAGCAGAGTTTAATACACAACACGACCCATCGCGAGATGGTCCGCTTGTGCACAGCTTTACCCTTCTTCGCACCTACATATCCAACAAAAAGTTGGTCGTCCACCCGGAACTGGTTTGTGGAGCCTCATCTTTTGAAGGATGCGGAGGCGGAAAGAAGGTGGGCAGTGTGACAGATTGCCCGATGTGAAAGGGAGTCACGACTTTAGGAAGGAAAGAAGGACGGGTCCGGAGGACAACCTTATCCGGATGAACCGAAAGGAAGGGAGGCTTAGCTGACAGAGCCTGGAGCTCACTCACCCGCCTAGCGGAGGTGATAGCCACCAGGAAGGCAGTTTTCAGAGTCAGTAGACTAAGTGGACAGTTGTGAAGGGGCTCAAAGGGAGCGCACATCAGAAAAGTAAGAACAAGGTTCAAGTCCAACTGAGGCATTACGAATGGAACAGGAGGGAACATATGAGTAATGCCCTTGAGAAAACGGGAGACAACAGGGGACTTGAAAAGAGAACTTAAGAAAGCAGAGATTGCAGCAAGATAACCTTTTAAGGTGCCCAGAGCAGAGCCCTGCTGGGCCAAAGAAAGAAGAAAGAGGAGAACCTCAGAAAGAGGGGCAGAAAGGGGATCCACAGCCTTTGCTGTGCACCATGCCACAAATTTGTTCCACCCGGCAGGCGTATACCGTCTTTGTGGAGGGACGCCTGGCTGCCAGAATGACATCACAGACTTCAGGAGGCAAGTCAAAAGGCATCAACTGTCGCCGCTCAATCTCCACGCATGGCGGTGGAGGCTGGACAGGTTCGGGTGGAGGACCGTCCCCTGCTGCTGCGACAGAAGGTCCTCCTGAAGAGGCAGTCACATCGGGGGATCGATGGACATACTGAGTAGCTCGGGATACCAGTACCTTCGTGCCCAATCCGGAGCCACCAAGCTGACTTGGGCCCGGTCGCGCCTGATCTTCTTCAGCACTCTGAGCAGAAGTGGTATAGGCGGAAAGGCGTACAACAGACCGCAACTCCACTTGCGACGAAAAGCGTCTCCGAGCGAGTGCCGCCTTGGAAATTCCAACGCGCAGAACTGCTGACATTGCGCGTTCTCTTCGGTGACGAATAGATCTAACCAAGGCTCTCCCCACTGCAGAAAGAGACCTTGCGCCACGTCCAAGTTAAGACGCCATTCCTGATCCATCATGCACCGGCGGCTGAGTTCGTCTGCTCTGGCGTTCAGAGAGCCCGCCAGATGTTGAACCACCAGGGTGATGCCCTGATGTTCCAGCCATGTCCAGAGGCGCAGAGCCTCCTCACAAAGGGTCCACGACCCCACCCCGCCCTGTTTGTTGCAATACCACATGGCGGTGGTGTTGTCCGTGAACACCTGCACAACACTTCCCCGGACAGAGGGAAGGAAGGCTTTCAGTGCAAGTCGGATCGCCCTCAGCTCCAATAGGTTGATATGGAGCCGAGTCTCCGCCAGAAACCAGAGTCCTCCGATCTCCGCCTCTCCCATATGGCCCCCCCCATCCCAGGAGGGACGCATCCGTCACTACGACATGCTCCGGTTGGGGTAGGGAGAGGGATCTGCCGCTGACCCAATCGCGATTCGTGAGCCACCACTGCAGCTGGTTCGCAGTGCCCTCCGAGATCAGGACATGGTCGGACAGGTTGCCTCGATGCTGGGCCCACTGAAACTTCAGGTCCCACTGCAGAGCCCGCATCCGCCACCTGGCGTGACGTACCAACAGGATGCAGGAGGCCATCAGCCCCAGAAGCCGCAGCACCAACCTGACCAAAACCCAGGACAGAGGCCGGAAGATGGAAATCAGGGCCTGAATGTCCCGGACCCGCTGTTCCGGCGGATAGACCCGGAACTGTGCCGAATCGAGAACCGCTCCAATGAAAAGGAGCTTCTGGGTGGGACTCAGGTGCGACTTCGGCACATTGATGGAGAGCCCTAGCGAGTGCAGGAGGTCGGCCGTAGTCTGGAGGTGGGAGACGACTTGCTGGGGCGAGGCCGCCTTCAACAGCCAGTCGTCGAGATAGGGGAAGACTGAAACCCCTGATCTGCGCAGATGAGCTGCGACCACCGCCATCCCTTTCGTGAACACCCGTGGGGCACTGGTGAGGCCAAAGGGGAGCACGGTCAACTGAAAGTGCTCCTGACCGACCGTGAACCGCAGGTAACGCCGGTGGGCCGGCAGGACGGGGATGTGGAAATAAGCGTCCTGCAAGTCCAACGCTACCATCCAGTTTCCAGGGTCTAGGGCAGCCAGAACCTGAGCTAAAGTGAGCATCTTGAACCGGTCCGTCCGGAGGAAGGCGTTGACGCTCCTGAGGTCCAAGATCGGGTGTAGGCCCCCTTTGCCCTTCTTGGGAACCAGAAAGTAGTGGGAATAACAACCACGACCTACTTCTGGACCAGGAACGCGCTCTACGGCCTCTTTGGCCAAGAGGGCCAAAACTTCCTCTCGTAGAAGATGCAAATGATCCCCCGACATACGGTGGTTCAGCGCACTGTCCGCTGTCTCACCAAAAAGGCGAGTGCCATCAAAGGGCATGTCCATGAGGGAACTCTGGACATCCCCCGAAAATGACGTGGACCTCAGCCAGGCGTGACGCCGAAGCGCCACTGTGGTGGAAATCGCCCGACCCAGCGAGTCCGTGGTGTCAAGGCCACACCGTATGGCATGCCGTGCTGCATCTCGACCGTCAGCAAGTGCTTGAGTGAGCCGTGTCCGGGCCTCCACCGGGCACAAGGGCAGCACGTCCTCCACCGTATCCCACAGAGAGTGGGAATAACGGTCCAACAGGCAAGCGGTATTTAAAGACCGCAGTCCCAAACTCAGCGAGTTTCTTGCCAAACTGTTCCAACCTCTTGGATTCCCGATCCGGAGGAGCGGACGGGAAGGAGGATTGGGAGGTTGATGCCTGGATAACCAGACTCTCGGGGGTGGGGTGTTGGGAGAGGAAACTGGGGTCGCCCGGAGCAGGGCGGTGGCGCCGGGCAACGTTCCGGTCCACAGGAGGGACTGTGGAGGGCTTGGACCAAGTGCCCTGTAGAACGTCAATGAGGGCCTCATTAAACTGCAGCAGAGGCTCAGTGGAGCTTGCTGTCGGTTGAAGGACCTCAGTGAGGGCGTTAGTCCTCACGGCCACAGCAGGCAACTCGAGCCCTAGGGCTTCGGCCGCCTTGCGCAGCACCACTGAGAAGGCTGCACCCTCCTCCGAGGCCACAGTCGGAGGAGAGATGAAACCAGCGTCCAGGGAGGTATCCAGACCGCTGGCATCCCCCAATTCCTCTGCCCAGTCCTGAGAAAGTTGGGCCTGAGCGGCCATAGGGTCATCATACGCTCCCAGTCGCCCTCGTCATCCGATTCCCGATAAACAGGAGGAACGATCGGAGCCGGGCAGTAGATGAAGCGTTCACCAATCGGCGCCGCGCCGGCGTCGGGCCCGGACCGGGGCTAAACTGGGGAACGACGTCGTCCAGGGACGGCGTCGGAGGTGGAACCGGTGTCAGCACCGACAGAGGAGGCGTTGTGAGGTCGACCGGCGCCGACCGAGATCCAGGCCTGGATCCCTCGGGGACCTGCGGCGTCGGGGCCGGACCCGTCGACGGCGCCGGAGCCGCCGGCACGCGAGGTCGCCCAGTCGACTCAGGTTGCTCCGTTCAATCTACAGGCATGAAGGTGTAGGCTCTGAAGGTGGGGTGGTAGAACCTGCCCCTGCAACTGTGAGAGGAAGTCTACCCTGACAGGGAGACAGAGTGGAGGGTGCAATGAGAGGTTAAGTAGGTCTGTGTACCACACCCTTCTTGGCCAATCCGGGGCGATCAATGTGACTTGGGCCCTGTCTTGGCGCACTTGGGAACGTGTAAAGAAGCACCAATCTAACTGAAACATGTCCCCCAACGCTCCCTGCATCCGATACTGGAGACTGCAGAACGATGGGCAGTGTGTATTCTCGTGAGTGGAAAACAGGTCCAACCGAGGAAACCCCCACATCATGCACATGTGATGGACCACCTACGGGTTAAGACCCCACTCGTGATCGGCTGAGTATTGCCGACAGACTGTGCACGCACATTCAGCACTCCAGCCAGATGATGTGCAACTACACAAATCTGATGGTCCTGAGCCCAGTACCAGAGTCGCATAGCCTCTCTGCAGAGACGATATGACCCTACTCCTCCCTGTTTATGTATCACATAGCTGTAATGTTGTCTTTCCGGACCTGAACTGACTGACCGTGAAGGGAGGGAAGAAAGCCCTTGAGAGCCAAACGTATTGCCCGCAATTCTAAAAGATTGATGTGAAACAATCTTTACTCTGGAGACCAAAGGCCCTTGACCTCCAGACCTCCCAGATGAGCTCCCCACTCCAGAGTGGAGGCATCCGTTATCAGTGTGGCCACTGGAGAAGGAGGTTGAAATGGCTTCCCTTGAGACAGGTTGCCTGGAACACTCCACCATCACAGCTTCGCTGCAGTGTCTCTGGAGATTCTGACCACCTCCCTGAGATCTCCGTTGTGTTGAAACCACTGCCTGCAGAGGCACCACTGGAGGGCCAGCATGTGCCAGCGTGCATGGCTGACCAACAGTATGCAATAAGCAAACAGACCAAGCAGGTGCAGAACCTTCAGACTGGAACAGCCGCTCCACCTTGAAACATTGGAATCATAGTCTGGATGTCTAGAATCCTCTGAGGAGGCGGGAAAGCACAACTCAAAATAGTGCCCAGTGCTGCCCCTATGAACAGGTTGCGCTGAGAGGGCACCAGGTGAGATTTGAGTTTATTTATCAAAGAACAACAGCTGCGTTGTCACTTGCAGATGGCGCAGCACCATCTCGGACGACTTTGCTTTGGGCAGCCAGTCATCCACATAGGGGAAAACAGGAATCATTGACCTCCTGAGATGTGCCGCTACCACCGCCATCTCCTTTGGGAAGACCCGTGGTGCAGATGCAAGACCGAACGGAAGGAAGGCAAACTGGTAATGCTGAAATCCCACAGTAAAACGGAGATACTTCCGATGCGACTTCAGGGTGGGAATGTGAAAATACTCATCCTGTAAATTGATTGACCCCATCCAGTCTTCCTGCTGCAGCGCCAGAAGAACCTGAGCTAGGGTCAACATCTTCAATTTCTCCTGGTTGAGGTAAAAGATCTTGAGGTCTAGGATCGGCCTCAATCACCCGTCCTTTTTGGGGATAAGGAAATACCGGGGAGTAACATCCCTGACCCCTTTCCTGCTCCGGAACCACCTCTATCGCACCTTTGTGTAGTAAAGATAGAACCTCCCATTGTAGGAGCAACAGACGGTCCTCCGAACACCAACACAGACGAGTGGGGAAAGGAGGGGGGAAACTACCAGAGAGGAAGGGTGTATCCATTTTCTACGAGATCCAAAACCCAGAGATCTGATGTGACAGATTTCCAATTTCATAGAAAATGGGACACCCGACCTCCCACAGGTCCAACGTGCTCTAAGAAGGGGGTTCTAGAGCTGCTTCCCTGCAGAACCAGTTGGGGAAGCGGGAGAGGAGGAGGAGACTTGGCGAGCGGAGCCTCGCAGACGACCTCTACTTTTCGCTGTGTATGATCTATACAGTGGGTTCACCTGCTGTTGTTGCTGCTGCTGGGTTCGAAATGGAGTAGCATTTCCAAAGCACAGAAATCTTCGGCAACCAAAGCCCCTAGGTTGAAACAGCAGGCCTAGTAATCTAGCGGTGGCCCAACTGTCTTTAAAGCACTGTAGCACGGAGTCTGCCTTGGTTCCGAAAAGTCAAGAGCCATCAAAAGGTATATCCAAAAGGGTGGCCTGAACATCAGGAGAGAAACCAGGCCCTCTCAGCCAGGCATGCCTCCTAGTTGCCACTGAGGAACCCATCACCCTAGCAACAGAGTCAGCTGTGTCAAGCCCAGATTGAATAACCTGACGGGCCGCAGCTTGAGTGTCGGACAGCACCACCACAAAGTGACCCTGGACATCCTCTGGGAGCATAGGGATCACCTTCTTAGTTGAATCCATCAACACATGGATTTAGCGACCCAGTAGGCACGCTGCATTTGTCGACTTTAAAGCCATACTGGCCGATGAAAATACCTTTTTCGTTGATTGTTCCTTCATTTTTGAATCCCTATCTCAAGGTGTGGTCGGAAAAGAGCCAGAAGATTGTTTCAAAGAGCATGACCCCTGAACCACCAAGCTCTCAGGAGAAGGGAGAGCAAATAAAAAAGCTGGATCCCAATGCACAACTTTGTACCGCATTGCCATCGATCTGGACACAGCTGGGGCAGAAATAAGCTTTTGCCATACTTCTAGACTGGGCTCCGTCAAAGCCTTATTAAATGGGAGCAGAGGCTCTATCACCGATAAAGGAGAGTAAAGGTGCCTGGGTATAATGAGGTGGTAAGCCCATGTTAAAAGGCAGCGGTCCCATGGGGCCTACAGGCACACCAGAAGGGTTAGTCGCGCTGGCAAGCATGCCATACATTGCATTTAAGAATTGCGAAGGATCCGTACCTGGAGCCAGAAAAGGTGGGTACGGATCTGGTACCGCCTCCTCAGTAACTGGCTGCAGCGTCAGAGACATTTTTAATGCAAAAAAGCTTTTCTTCACAAACCGAATAAACTTAGCCAAACATTTCCTCTAAAGAACTTTTCAAAACAGTACCTAGGCTGGCCTCCCCAAGTCCAGCTAAGATTGAGTCTGCCTTCAACCAATCCCCGCGGAGAGAGACAGAAATCCCTATTGTGGGAGCCAAGCAGACAACCGGCGTCCCTAAATTTGCCCCACTTTCTACAAAGGAAACAAAATGCTTCTTGCCTCAACCAGATCAGGCTCTCCCTACGATCCTTGCCCGGTATCAGTGGTTAAATTAGCCCCGGAACTCATTGCCACGTCACTCACTTCCTTGTATAATGGCATGTTTGAATCAGGAGAATTCCCCAAAACTTGGAAGATAGCCTCAATATGTCCATTACTGAAAAAACATAACCTGGATCCTAAGGACCCAAACAATTTTCGGCCAATTTCTCGCCTTCCGCTGCCGGCCAAATTGGTAGAGAAAGCAATGAACTCCCAGCTGAGTGCTTTTCTTTATGAAAATCAGGTGTTGGATCACACCCAATATGGGTTTAGAGAAGGGCACAGCACAGAGTCAGCCCTCATAAAATCAACTGAAGAAATTAGGGAAGCCCTAGATCAGGGAGGTAAGGCAACACTAATCATGTTGGATCTCTCCGCGGCTTTCAACACGGTCCATCATGATAGCCTGATAGATCGCTTGTCGGAGTGTGCAGTCCAGGGCAAGGCATGGACATTATTAAAATCCTTTCTAACCGATCGAACACAAATAGTGTCCCTGGGCAAATCTACTCCAAACCATTTTTCCTGCCTTGTGGAGAGGCGTAGGGGTCTTCCCTCAGCCCTACCCTTTTTAATGTGTACGTAGAACCCCAGGCTACCCCGATTAGATCCTTTGGCTTTAGTCTTACCTCATATGTGGAAGATACACAAACTGTTGTGTCGCTGCTGCCAGGACAAGAATCGGGGGAAAGCAAGCGGTTCCATGACTGCATGGAAGCAATTAAAACCTGGATGACACAGAATTGCCTGAAACTTAACTCAGGCAAAACTAAGTTCCTCATGGACCCCTGACTGGTGGCCAGCAGAACTGGGCACCCTCCCCAAACCTACGCGAAAGGCAAAAAACCTGGGAGTTATAGTGGATAACAGACTGAACTTCGGGGATCAGATAAACACCACAGCCTCAGCCACTTTCCACTCTCTTAAACTGATCAAAAAGATAAAGCTGTTCCGGTCGGCGCACTGTTGTTACATCTCTCATTCTATCATGGCTGGATTACTGCAACGGGCTTTATTTGAATATATTAAAGAGCGTTATTTAAATAAATTGCAAATACTGCAAAACGCAGCAGTAAGACTTCTTACAGGCACACCAAAATTTGTATCGGTCTCCAAGGAAATTAAAGACTACACTGGTTGCCAATCAGGAAACGGGTCAGTTTTAAATCCTTATGCACAGTTTTTAAGGCTCTACATGGCCTGGGTCCAGAATATCTGAAACTACGGTTTCAATGGTATACTCCCAAAAGAACCTTGAGCTCACTAGGAGCCAAACTAGTGATCGTTCCCCCCATTAAGAAAGCTACGTGGGGTGGGAGAAATGTTAATATGTGCGCGGCTAAGGCCTGGAATGACCACAATTGGAAATTTAGGAACACCACTGACCTACTAATCTTCAGAAAGGAACTGAAAACTTGGCTTTTCAACGTATAGAATCTCTCAACGGATAAACTCCCCATAAGTTCTTGAACTCAGAGAGGTAGCAATCAGCGCCAAGACACCCCTGAGTAACCGCTGCGCTTTAGAAATTCATATGACATAACATATGACCCCCGCATTACCTACAAGTTTTAAACCCAGACTTTTTTTGGGCAGCCATCACACTGCTACAATTACAGATGACTGTAACAATGTTAAACTACTAAGAAATGGAGAAAAACCATTACGCGTTGACGGTGCGGAAAAAAAGGTAACTGATGCTAGCACGCCAACACAGTCTTCTTATGGCTCTGATGAGGTCACGCGGAGTCGAAAGCAGTGCCGTTCCATTGTGACATTCTCATCAACGTGGGAGAGCTATGAAAAAAGTTTCTGTAAAATGCTGCGCAAGGGGTAATTCAAAAGGTAAGTAATCCACAGGCAGATGTATCCATCCAAAATGTACTGTGCAAGGGTGCAACACAAGGAAGGGGGGGGGCATGAGATTTGAGGATTAGGTAATCACACCTCTTAGAAAGGCCTCAACCAGGTCTGCAGGAGTTCCATGCGAACATTACCCACATGATCCTATTAGTGGGATAAATGTCAGACATGCACTGAACAGCCACTTGACACCTGTCTGAGAGGCTGCCTCTCAAACAGCTGTACCGGAGATACTGGTGTACCAACTGAAGTACCCATTGATGACTATGTACAATATTGTGTTGTTTTTAGAAGTACTTTCACGTTTATAAGTAAAAACACTGGCTGGACATTGATTATTATTTGCTATTGGATGTTGTATGAAGATCTGAATCTCTAACCCTGCGCTACTTCCTGAGTAAGCCTTGGACTGCTCCATCTTGCCCGGAGGGTCAAGTTCTAAATGGGTATACTTGTTGTTCAATATTTGGCTCAATAGAAGGGAAAACCCCAGGACACAACTGGTAAAAGGTTCTGATCATAACAGTATGAGCCTGGTAACACATGTCTTTCCTGGGACTCCCAAACAGGTCCTCACACTAATTCTCTGTTAATATTTTTTTCATCATTTTGTTTACTAAATTTTCGCAGATTTTGTAATGTTTTCCCAGCTAATTTGCTGTTTGATACTGATCTAATGTATCCTGGAATCCTCTAGGGAAAATTCTGCAGCTTGCTCAGTAGCTACTTGGGTTAAGCAGAATTAAGGGAGTAAGGCCACCCCCTTAAACTAATAACCCACTTCCTTACACCATGGATTCAGAGAAGGGTAACTTCCAAACTTCCAGCTATTCAGCAGACCGTAGCTCAGCACACACTGAATGTGCATTGGTGTGGCTGAGATGCTGCAGCTGTATTTTTTCGGGATTATGCAATTTCACACAATTAGAGCTTAGAGCAGCATGTCAAGAGTAAGGAGGACATTTGACTGTAACCTCTAATGTAGGAGAGACTATGAAATCCTGCTCAATATGGCTAAAACTGGGGGTTGTGTCCAACCAAGACGGCTGACAACACATCTTGAGCTGAGGCTCCTCAAGCTCCTGGAAGATCCTCATGCATCTGGAGATCCTGTGTGGTGCAGCGCCCACAGGGGGCGAGAGTCACAGAGGAGCACCTGATGACCTTACTGTTGTAGAGAACTGGCGAAATCAACATCTCCGAGAGGCTATTCAACGATTGGGCTTGGCTGTGGGGCCTCCACTTAAGATGGCTACCCGGCCACGCTGATGGCCGTTTGAGATGTCTGTGCCTCCAATAAGTCACAAAGCTGCTACTAGGGGACTCGGACAGCACTGGACATGCCCCTGGTGTATGCCGAGGGGTCCAGATCAGTGACTGTTGATGGCTGAAGCCAGACGACAGAACGGTTCTGGCAAAGGACAGGAACTTAGGCGATTCAATGAATGAGCCAGGAGTAGCTTTGATGTGGTGCAGGGTCTCAGATTGAAGAAGAGCTGCGACAGTTGCAAAGGGAAGCCCCTGCCCTGGGCAATGACCTGGAGAGACTTTCCTGGTTTGCCTCCCCTGTAAGCAGTCAGCCTGCAGAGAAACTGGGGCACACAGTTGACACTGGCGTGTCTTGCCGGCCAATGCAGATCAGGCAGACAGATTCTGAGAAGAGCAGTCACGAGTCTACATTTATTTGGGGTGACCTCTTACAAATGTGGGGGTGGACAGGTGGACATTGCTGAGATGAGCTGGGGCTTCTCTCCTTCATGTGCCCCAGCCTTCCCCCATCTCTGTACATCCCTGCGATACAGTGAGCTCCGGATGCTGCTCTGGTGCTCCCTGAAAAGTGGCACCAGGAAAAGGATGAGCCTGTTACAAATTTACACTGTGACAAGTTCTTGGCCCCCACAATAGAGAACACTGAGACCCAATGAGACCAAGTAGTGGACCTAGGCACTATACACTTTCAAAATACTAAATGTAGCGGAGTTATTCCACACAATGCTGGACCGTAGGGAGGAGAAAAGCTAAATGATAAGTGGTCTCTGGGCCCCAATCCCTTCACAGGCCTTTTGAATTGGGGCAGCTGGGCTTGATCACCCAGGCCATGGAAGCAAATTTGTCCCTGGGAAAGAATAAAAGCCAAAAGAGTGGCGGCAGACCTTTCTGAATGTGCAACACAAGCTCAAGCTCAGATAGTTTGGTCCCAGGACACGCAGGAAATCAGGGAACTGGTGAATCCTGGGATCACATAAATCAAAGAGGATTCGGAGATCCTGAGGAGAGCCAGACATGCACGTATAATCCAAACTTCCTCTTGTCTCGGAAACTGAGATTTTAGCCAACCTGAACAATTAACTCATAGTCAGTATCAGTAGAATATTAATCAGAAAGGACGCATATACAGTCAGCTATAAACCGCTCAGTTGACGGACTACAAATATCCTGTAATTGGTAGTCATACACTCTTACTCCGATGTGCGCAGGTTGACTGTAACATGGGGCACAACCTATCATTTATAACCTCCCACAAACTAAGATGGACCAATTTACAGGGGCTGGACAAGGGGATAAGCGAAAGAAAAATAGTACAGAAGACTGATCCCTGTCAGTTGCAACAGGACCATCTGGTACTCCAATCCTGGCAGCCATCAAAGATTCTAAGGAAGAATTTGAACTGAAAATGGCCACAGAGGTAAACCTTATGAGGGTTGACCTAGGAAAAGTTAAGGAGTGTTATTTACAAACGGAGAACAATGTATGCTATCTGACCAAGGAAGTGGAAGTGCTTCAGGCCATATAAATCCAGGCAAAATATCTAGATAAGAGACTTGAAGATGCAAAGGGTAGGTTGCAGTGTAATCTTCACTTTGTAGGATTCCCAGAGCAAATAATGGATGCCTCAGAAGTCTTCCTTGAAAATCGTATAAAGAATATAATGGACCCAGATAATTTGATGGCGTTTTTTGTCATTGAAAGAGCCTATAGGGCATTGACCTCCTCGCCCCTCTGCCAGTCCACCGCTGGGCTCATCGTCGAGAGACTTTGTCGCAAAAATACTCAACTACAGGGACAGAGATGGCATTCTGCAATGGATCCGGAGACAAGGGGATACGGAGACAAGGGAATCCTAGACTTGAAAGCCATGCTATCAGAATATTTCCAGAATGTACAAGAAAACGGCAGGCCCAAAGAAAATCTTTCCTACCAATAAAACAAAATTAATAAACAAATGTTAAAATGCCTCTTTTTTCATGATCACCCCCATTTCCTGGGGCTGATGCTGTTGGATTTTTTTTTACTCTTTGCTCTCACACCTTGCTAACTAGGCCCCAGTGCATGTGCTTTGACACTTAAAACCTTGTCAAACTGTTTAAAAATCATGGTTTGCACATTCAACTTACCTATACGTCCATAGTATATGGCACTCAGTGGACTCAAGGGCTGTGAGTTAAATGTAATTAGTGGACTGCAGCCCCTATTGTGCCACCACTAAAGTGACAATACAAAACATGTCTTCAGGCCTGCCCCTGAAGCCTGAGAGCGGTTTTAAAACTGCAAATTCAACCTGGCAAAATAAACTTTTTGCCAGGTCCAGACCTTTCTTTTTAATAATGATAAAGTATCCCTAAGATAAGCCCTAAGTTCCTATATGTCAGGGTGAGTGGTATTTAAAAAGTCAGATGTATGTACCTAAGTTTTACATGTCTTGGTAGTGAAAAATCTCTGAAGTTGTTTTTTACTGTGCCAAGACTACATCTCCCATAGAAAAGCACTGGGTTACATTAGAACACCTCATAATGTATGCCTTCACTTTAGGAATAGCTAGAATCATGATTCAATGACTCAAACTAATAGTAATTTAAAATCCAATCTAATTGTCTGGATGGATATTAAATTACTATGTTGAAAAAATGCCACAGGGCACCCCTGGGATCTTTTACCACATTGGTAATGGAGTGGTCAAGAGTATTCCCCGCCCACAGGCTGGCACTGGGCATACATTTTGAACCCTCAGTACCAGCTTCGAAACACGTCTGGACTTGTGGAAGGCAAAAGAAGAACTGGATCTGCAGTTGAACCTGTGGAGAGAGACCCCTTGGCCCTGCTCCCACTTGTACCTAGGACAAAGAAGTAGACTGCAAGGGACAGTTGGCTGACCGCCTGTTAAGCTACAGGGAAACAACAAGCTGCTAGAAGCCCTTCTCCTGAAGAGTCAAGCCAGCCAGTTCCAAATGGAGTTGCCCTAAACTCTGCTGATGGTAGAGTGTTGCCCTCCAAGTGCTATTCCTGAGATCCTGGGACTTTCAGTTGTGTCAAAGTGTACTCTTTCTAACATCCTGAGAAATCTGTGATTTAGAAACTTTTGGCTTCAAAGACCTCCAGAGGGCAGGGACAAACTTGCAATTCGACAAAGGTTTGCTTGCAGCTGGGCCAAAAAGTCAGGTAGCTGCTGCTTGGTGTTTTTCCACAGCAGCAAATCCTTTCTAGCAGGATGTCATGGAAAGGGTATCTGGCCTTGTGGAGCCCTTTTCGGCTACAGCTTGCAGCCTTGCCCTCTGGAGGAATCAGAGCTCAGAAAAAGTGACTAAGTCCGAAGATAGAAATCTTCACCGGGACAAGGTGGCAAAAATATCTGAGCAGCGAGGGATCTTCCTTGGGCATGAATTTTGATTTTCTCCCCTTCAACAGCTTTACAGGGACTTAGTCTTGTGGGACCCATCTAGGCCACAGCCTGCTGCCTTGCCACGCTAAGGAGTTTTGACTTCCATGTCAGAGAAAGTAAAACTTCCAACCGGGTCGAGCCTGGTCGCTTTAGCCATCCAGTGCTCCACCACGGTCTGCCTTAAATTTCAACTTTCACCCAGTCTAGCGTGACCAGGCACCTGCTGTAAGGAAATGCCTCTTTTTGTAAGGTCCCCCCCCAAAAGTTTTGGACTGATACTGCTGGTCTTTCGACTCAGAGTGCAATGAGGCCTGCTAACCAGAGTGCCAGTGCTCTGAACCTTAAACATATATGTTTGTTTGTCCTATACCCAATTGTCATAAGCTAACATTCATAATTTCCTGATAAATGGTACCAGGGTTACCCAGGGCCTGTAAGTTAAGGTTTCCCCTCAGGGACTGCGGCACTGATTATGGGATCCTGAGTAGGACAGGGGTAGTACACAGGTATTAAGTAAAAGAGGGGAACGTACTGATTACTGGGGGAAGCCACAGTTTGTTTTGCTGGGATTAAAAATTGTATGGTTGATCTGTGCATTTGTCAGAACAGTGTTAAGCTGCGTTGTAACTCCATACAAGTGAGCCTGAATATTAAGTCACTGATGAACAGGCTACTTTGGGTGAAATGTAACTGCCTATTTTGCAATCCAACATCAAAACACAACTCAACTCCCCAATACAGAACAAAGGTGAGTAAGCCTTATGACCTATCACATATAACACCCCTACCCAGAGATCGTGTTTTGATAAATTGTCCCTTTGTCCATGTGTCAGGCTACAAGCTCAATAATAATATGAATGGGCCAAACAGGTGTACCCCTTTGTGTCAGCTTTGCCTATAGAGTGGATGTTATCAAATGATGCTGCGGACTCAATTGATGCACAGTGTAGTAGTGCCATACCACCAGTTACAGCAAGGTCAACAACTTTGTGAAACTCACTATATGGTGACCCACTCGCATTCCTTGCCTGCAATTAATCACCACACAGAAAAGGTTACTTTCTTCTACCCAATTCATTTAATTATCATGGCAAATTTTGATCAAATGTATGAACACTAAGATATAGCATAACAAGAGCTTGATATTACACAGGTCTTGCTGATAGGCCTTTTTATGAACCAGGACAAGGAAATAATCTCAGATCATTCAAAGATATATGCCGGACTCTGCCTCGAAATTGGAGGAAACATTATAGCCACTACAGAGGTCCACTTTCAGCAAAAGGCTCTAGAGCTTCGTTCAATCACTTGCCCAGGCCAATGCACCATAGTCTTTTTGCACTTACAAATGCAATCATATATTAATTTTGAAATATGCCTTGTGGAGAGATTTTAGCAATTACATGTTAAGGAGTCTACTCTATTCTCCTGTGTATTAAAGAGAAATGTGATACATAGATAGCATTTGAATTCATCAGTAACCGTCTCAGAGTGGGTTACTTTAGTGTACCCCATTCTCTAAGCCATCAATTTCCAGTTTTGTTTAACCTTAATTGTAGCAACTGAAATTAGTGTTTCACTTTGTTAAAAAAGTTTAAGAGACTAGCATTTTTGGAAATCAGTTCTGGTCTTCCTAATATGAAGAAGTAATACATCTGCCTGTCTCATTGTTCATAACGTTCCTCCCCTAGATAGTCACAAGCACCATACCAGGTGGGAAATTTCATTTATCTAGATGCCAATAATCTAATTATAAGCTGGTTGTTCATTAGCAGGTTTCTGGCATCTTCCTAGCTGCAACCACTTTAACCCATACCTCAGATAGTTACTCTGCTCTTCCTCTTCTTCCGAGTCAGATACTATAACTCTGGCTCCCTATTAAATGATTAATATAAACACCAGGAGACACATTGCTCTGTCACTCGGCTTTGCGTCTAGAGTTTTCAACACATGTGGAAATGACAGACTATCATTATCCAATTTCTCATCTACTATTAACCTCCAGCAACAATCAAAGATGTAAGAACTGATGCTTCTAGTTCCCTTAGAGGAAAATTGTCCACCAGCAACCCTTGATGGCTATCCATAAATATCTCAAAAGACTCATACACTGATATGTCCGAAGCTATTTATTTTAATGAGTTATCGGATTTCATTCTCTTTGCTGTCGGACCTGTTGGCAATAAGAACCAGTTCTCGTTAATGGTAGAGTTGAGAGCCAGTAAAAAAGCATCAACACTATCTAGATCTGCAAATCTGTCATTAAAATATTCATTATCTCAAGTAACATATGCTAAAATTATAGTGTCTAAGAAAAAATACTCACTTAAGGTAATCCAAAGCTTCTTCATCAACACTTACAATACGAATAGTTAGAACATTTTTTTTCTTAACACTTTCTGAAAGGCTAACATGATCAACAGTCGAAAAGGTCAGATTTGCACCCTGCGTGGGATATCAAAGTAAAAACAAATAAATGTGAGAAAATGTTACATAGCTGAATACTATTTTCTCTTCACAATCCTTATACATTTACTTTTTCATATTCTTTTTAAAATATTTTTTCGCTGCTTTGTAAAAATATTTCCATTCTTACATAATCAGGGAAGGAAATACAAGGGAGGAGAGCAACGACAGAAAAAAAGGATTTTAATCAACAGTTCATCAGAGATCTACATCCATAACGATAGCAATTAATGCTTGATATTAAATAGTCGAAAAAGAGCACAGGTGTACATAGTCCATATATGTTAAATATAACAGCTGCAAATGAGTATAATGCCCAGCGGGTTATAACAAACAGTACCAAAACCTGGCTTCCACATCACCACATTCTTAAAGTTCTTGATACATGTCTTTGCCTGAATCCTAAAGTTCTTAAAAGGTCACAAAGCAAATAGTAAATCATGTTAAACAGTTCATAATAGAAAAGTTCAGTGCCTGCAACCCAGACAGAGACATTTGTTATGTTATGTTATTAACACTTATATCGCGCACGGATACTCAAGAGTGTCCCGGCGCAGAAGCCAACTGCCAAAGCAACGGAGCTGAGAGGAACTGTGGATTAATTTAAGAGCAGAGTCTTTAGCTGCTTCTTAAACAGCCTGGGGTCTTGAGTATTCCGCAGTTCAAATGGAAGGGAATTCCAGGCTTCAGCTGCCTTAAAAGATAAAGAACTGCCACCCATTCGAGTGAGGCGAAAGCAGGGTATCACAGCTAGACGCTGCGCGGCTGAACGCAATTGTCTTCAGGGGACATAAAAACCAAAGCGTCTCCTAAAATAAGGCGACCCAGATCCGTGGAGAGCTCTATGGGAAAGAATGAGGGCTTTGAACTGGACACGTTGAGCCAAAGGAAGCCAGTGAAGGTCCCGTAGCTGTTGTTTTACACTCTATCTTCCTGAGATGCCGAGCAGAGTTCTAGCTGCGGCATTTTGTATAGTTTCCAATTTATTCAGCTGGTATCCAGGCAAGCCAAAATACAGTGCATTGGCATAGTCAACATGTTACAAGATAAGGGCATGAGTCACCATTTCCTTGGCTGGCCTGGGTAGCATTGGGAGGAACTTCCTGAGCGATTTAAATGTACCAAAGCACAGTCCGGCAATGTTTTTTTTATCTGCATGGAAAACCAGAGGTCCCCACTGAACCAGACCCCCACATTCTTAATAGGATTGCCAACAGAATTAGACAGAGGGTACTCTGTGGGCCAAAGAGCCTCCCTAAATTGTGGGCGGTAAGACCCATACAGAAGTACCTCAGACTTGTCCTCATTGCACTTAAGCTGAGCCAGCAAGCCATTTAACGATGGCTGAAAGACAATTTTTAGCTCGATCCGGGGACAAGTTGTTTTCCTTTCACATGAAGAGGAGCTGTGTATCATCTGCGTAAGCTATAATCTTGGCTCCCAGCTCCTCTGCTAGATAAATCAGGGGAGTAACATATAGGTTGAAAAGAAGGGGACTCAGAGTGGAGTCCTGCTGAACTCCCGTGGTCACCTTTCTTGCAGCCGAGGGGGAACGGAGGCATCCAAACCTGCTGCGTTCTATCCTCTAGAAATGATTTGAGCCAATCCCAAGCCAGACCCGATATGCCAGTGCTTGAAAGACGATCAAGTAGTCGGCGATGGGGCACCGTATCAAAGGCGACAGAGAGATCCAATAAGATCAGGGCCGCTCTGCCGCCTGTATCCAAACATTCTCTTATAGACTTTTGGATAAGATAAATTACATATATGCAGGATTCATAACTTAATCGGCATAAAAATAC
This sequence comes from Triturus cristatus, assembly GCF_964204655.1. Taxonomy (NCBI): domain Eukaryota; kingdom Metazoa; phylum Chordata; class Amphibia; order Caudata; family Salamandridae; genus Triturus; species Triturus cristatus. Next base: position 957,885,222 of record NC_140585.1, on the reverse strand, counting down.
TGAGACAAACATCCAGTGCCAAAAAGTGCAATACCCACGTTAGCAAAAAGTGATATCCGGATCTTAATATTTCTTAAAAAATACTATAAAAGTGCAATTGCTTGAGGTATAAAGTGTTTTAACCATACAGATATCTGTTTACGTAAACCATCCAGCAATATCATAAGAGGGCTCCATGGCACCCTTCAATCAGCTTTCAGACTGGCCTGCTGGTGGGAATTTATCCCTTCTGAAAGGGGCCCCCATATTTTCTTTCCTTTCCTCCTGGCCTTCCTTCCATTACACTCATAAAGCGCAGTCTCCAAGTTAAAAACTGAGAAGAAGCTCCCTTGCCATTGTTGGAAGGAGGGGGGTTGTGGTTCAAGCCATGCTGAGGCAATGCAAAGACGACATACTGCCATAGCGTTGAATAGTAAGGGCTCCCGACATGAAGAATCCCCAGACCCATGCCCCCCTAATAGCATCATTTGAGAAGTCATTACCAGGGTGGTTTAAGGACATCTCCCAGAAATTTTGAGATCTCTGATCTGAGTGAGTCTAGCCCTGGTCATATACAAAACATATGGATCAAATCCACTGCAAGAGCTTGACAGTGTGAGCAACGTATACCCTCTATGCCCCCCCACTTAGAAATCTTGCGAGAGTAAACTATAGATCAAATTTTTTTTTGTAATGCTGTGCCTGAAGGCCCAAAGAGCAGAGTCCCGACTGAGCTTCAGAGACTCATAGAAGCTGACATTATTGAAGTCAAATCTCTGCTGGCATTTTTTAGGGCATCCGGTATACCAATGCACAGGTTTAAGAAAGTCGAGCTGATGATACACTTCTTAAACCCTAACAACAAATACAAGAGAAGTACTCTAGAAAACCCAACAAGGTCCCCAGTTTGCTTTTGCATAAAATTGCTAATTTGCAAGTATTTTAAAAATATCCCAGTGATTCAGGTCAAATCTAGCCCGGAGTCCTCAAATTATGCCAAGTTCTGTCCTTGAAAGAAATCCCCCAATTTTAAAAGAACCTGTCTCTCCACCTTAGCAAGCAGGTATCCTGAAATATGTCTAGCAATATCGGATTCCCTGCACTGGAGTATACCAATTCAATCTCCCTAATCCAACCTTTTAACAAAAGGCCGCCCAGTTTTAAAAAGCTGCCCATAGCATTTTGAACCGAACTTTCTGGTAGTAGCTGGTTTCCACCAGCCTTAGCATGCATCCCTTAGCATCTGTTCCACTTATTAGCTCATAGATTGAGGGTGCGTGCTCTATGGGCTAATGTGCCCCATCATTACTTCCCATGAAGAGGTCTCATATACTGGAATGCGGCGGCCAGCTGGTACCCCCGGGTGAAGTCAAATACCTGATCGCTCTACTTGTTTTGCAGTTTGACCATATAAATCTGGAGGCCAGAGCGTCCATTGTTTTAAACCATACGTTTTCAAACTCTAACAGGATAATGCGGAAGAGATATTCTGCAGGAATAGCCTTTTCACAATAATGCACCTACCCACGATGGATAGATGAAGGTTATTTCATCTCCTAAAATCCTGCTTTGCTTTTCTGAATATTGACGCAATATTGGTCTTAGCCAACTGATCAGGTTTTGCACTAATACCTAGATATACTGCCTGCTCAACCACCTGTGAATCCTGAGTGATAATTCACTGCTTCACCACCAATTGCATCATATGGCTATTCAGCAAGTATCCTGAAAAATTGCCCAAGTTGGAGGCATCCTACTCCACTACCAGCAGCGTGGCATCCGGATTTGCAACTTCTGCAACAATGTTGTCGGCATACGCTAAGATTTTCATCTCCCAGTCATGACATCCTACTGGTGATATGGCTGGATTAGCCTCTAAACTACGAATGAAGGGGTCAATATAGAATGCGGATAGCAGGTGAGAGCAAGGGCACCCTTGTCTCGTTCCGCTCTCAATATGGATTGGCCCAGATTGACCTCCTATCATTTGTAGCCAGGCCACAGGTTTGTAATAGAGTGCCTGCGCTGCGTTAATATAAAATATCCCTAATCCAAACAAGCCCATGAGTTTCCATAGATATTCCCACGTGACCCTGTCGAATGCTTTTTCGGCATTCAACAGGGCCACTACCATGGGCTTGTTTGCAACATCAGCTGCGTCGAAGAGTTTTATCACCCCGCGAATATGCTCGGTGGTATCCCTCAGCTTCTCTGTTGTACTGATCTGCACTCCCTCCAACCTTCACCGTGAACACACCCTTTTCTGCCCCTTCCCTGCTGCTCCACCTACTATGACCAACAAAAACCCAAGTTACCCAGACTCTCCTCCCACTCATCCCCCCATGGCCCACCCCATTCCCTCCCTGACCCCTCACCACCCTCCCGCCACCAACCACACTGGCCCATGGCTCTTGTGTGTGCCCCTGCAGGCTACCCCCCGGCTCCCAATGTATATACCCAAGCGTGTTTATCAATCAGAGGAGCACACAAAAAAGGGGAGACAACCCCTCAAGTCCTAAGAGTTCTCAGAAGGGGAAAAAGAGAAGAAATCAATCCCAATAAAAACTGAATCTCCTCTGTTACAGTGCGTATTAGACCACCAATCTGGGAGGCACAAAAGTAAAAATTATCCAGTATCTAAGATAATAAGCCGAACTTTAATCACTATATCTCAGCAAATTCATAAAAGTTTAGAAATAGAAAGACCCTCCCCCTCCCAACAGAATGAATAAGGCTTTAAACCCACTTCGCCCAGACAAAGACCAATGAGAGGATCTAGAGAGACTGTAGTTAGTGTTGTGGGGCAAGGCTGTCCGAAACTCCTTCGCCTGAATCTTAGAGGTAAAGGTTCAAGTTTTGCCCTTAAAGATGATTTTCAATCGGGCAGGGGCTAATAAAAAAGCTACTGCCCCAGCCTCTTGGAAGGGATACATCAGCTGTCTTAAACACCACCTGCGCTCCACGGTGACGTGGCATAAATCAGGGCGTACAAAAAATGAGAGACCGTTCGAGCACTGCTGGGCATCAGGTCGGGCCTTCTCAAAAATAGCTGGTCTAAGAAGAAAATTCCCAAAATAGACCAGCACTGCTCTAGGACAGCTCTCATTCGCCCCATCGAGGTGGCCCTGCTTTTTACGCATTAGTGGGAATCTGTGCAATCTCTGTACCTTCGTCTCCCAGTTCCACGACACGAGTTCTGGGAAGGAATTTTTGAGAAGGTCTAACATAAATGTTCTAATGTCATTGCCTTTGACCCCCTTCTTTATCCAGAGAAACCTTAGGTTGTTCCACCTTTGACAACTCTCAAAGTCTTCGATCTTTCACATGATATCACAGAGCTGTCCTTCCTGAGTTTCAACCTGTCCCTTATGGACCTTCCCGTCAGTTTCTACTATTGTTGCTCTTTCTTCTATGACATTGAGTTTTTCACCAATCTCTGCACATGATTTGGACACTTTCTTAAATCCTCTTTTAGTTGCTTAGTAGCTAGCCGGGCTCTTCGGCTCTAGGCCAGGGTTTCTGCTTAGTGCACTTTGATTGTGCCATAGATAAGCTTTAATGTTGGTTCACCTGGTTCAACTTCAATGCCTGTGTGAGTAGTACCCTTGCAGATAAATGAGCTCTCATGCCCACAATCCTGGGTCAGTAGTCGAGTATCTGAATAGTCCTATTTTATAGCAGATGCCGTCTGGGGCTCTTTGTTTTTTTTGTTTGTTTTTTTGTTTTTTTTTTTTAATTTATACCGCGCGGCTACCACTCCAAGGAGCATCTTGGCGCTAAATCAACCAGCTGGAAAAGTTGAGGGGGGAAGACATAATTCACACAGGTACCAAGACTACACCATTGCCAGGCAAGCCGCATCAGTAAGAGAAAAGATCCATGTTTTCAGAGCCTTTCTGAATTGAGCCTCCTGCGACAAGGAACGAATGAAGGAGGGAAGACCATTCCAAGCCTTAGCGCCCAAGACGAAGAGAGATTTGCCACCCTTGGTGGCTAGCTTGAATTTAGGGATGGTGAGCAGATTCAATCCTGAGGATCTCAAGCAACGTGCCGGATGGTAACGTTTAAAGCCATTACACAAATACTTCGGGCCTTGCTGATGGAAGGCCCTAAAAGTAAGTAGAAGGATCTTAAAAAGAATCCTTTTACCAATAGGGAGCCAGTGGAGTGTGTTCAGTGCGGCTGATGCAGATGATTTACGAGGCCAGCGTAGTACTAGACGAGCCGCAGCGTGCTGGACTATTTGTAGTTTACGTAGAACAGTTTTAGTGGTTCCAGCGTATAAACTATTACAATAGTCCAGCCTGGAGGTAATCAGAGCAACTGCGACTGTCTTCCTAGCTGGCAATGGCAGGAGGTCAAAAAACTTCCTCAGTGATTTTATTATACCAAAGCATGAGCCTGCTACTGTCAGCGCTTGTTGTTTGAAGGATAGCTGGCAATCAAACCTAATGCCCAAATTCCGGGCAGAGGTGATGGTCATAGGGGGAACTTCAGCATCCTCAGGCCAGCAAGTTGTTGGGGAAAACAAATTTTGTTTACCAAAAGGGATAATTTCTGTTTTGCCAGCGTTGCATTTAAGGTGATTGTCCGCCATCCAATGAAAAGTAGCAGCTAGGCACTGTCTGAGATTGTCCTCACTTTCTAAATGGTCACCATCTAGTACTAAAATAGGCTGAGTATCATCAGCATATGAAACACTACTAATCTGGAAGCTTGTAATTAGTTTCATCAGGGGGACCATATATAAGTTGAAGAGCAGAGGACTCAAGCTTGATCCCTGAGGAACTCCAGAGCAAAGGGGTCTGGCCTCCGATTGAAAATTACCAAGCACTGTAACTTGTTGTCTGTTAGTAAGAAAGTTTTTTAGCCAGGCCAGAACCGCCCCACCTACTCCTGCGGCAGCCAGACGGTTCAGAAGGATGTTATAAGAAACCGTATCAAAGGCTGCCGACAGGTCAAGTAGGATTAATACGGCTTTCTTACCCCGGTCCAAGGCCATCCGAAGGGTCTCTGCTGTATACAGCAGGGCAGATTCAGTGGAATGATTAGATCTGAACCCTGACTGATTGGAATGCAGAATGTTATTATCTTCCAAGAAACTCGTGAGCTGGTAATTCACGAACTTCTCAGTCATTTTGGATAGAGCGGGGAGCAGGGATATTGGCCGTAAATTAGAGAGGGTGGTCGGGTCGGCCAGTGCTTTTTTTTGAAGAGGCTTAAGAGCAGCAAGTTTCCAGTCATTTGGAATATCCGCTGTGGCAAGAGATGAGTTAATGATCCCATTAATAATGGGATTCATTACTGTGGCTAGAGTATGTAGGACTAATGCGGGACATGGATCAAAAGGTGAGCCCGATTTGCAGGCAAGAATAGCCTTTAAAGAGTCTTCTAGCGTTACGTGAGAGAATGTTTCTAGGGAAGCAGTGCTTTCCTTGCTCTCAATGTTCTCCATAATATCTGTGAATTCTACCGTGGACGAAGTTTGGGGGAAGGTCTTAACAATGTCCACGATCTTATTTTCAAAATACAGTGCAATTTCATCACAGAGTTTCTGGGATGGCGGGATTTCCTGCCGAAGAACTAACGGATTGGTAAAATCTTTAACTATTTTAAAAATTTCTTTCTCCTTGTTGCCTTGAGCTGCCATAGAAATGGCCTGGAGAAAATGGGCTTTCTTAGCTGATTTTATATGAGCATGATAGGTTCTTCTTGCTTGTTTATAGATGTCCCGCGCAGAGGCTTCATATAACCTGCGCCATCTCCGTTCCAGTTTTTTTAGCTCTGTCAGTTCTAACCGAAGGGCAGATGAGAACCAAGGGGCTTTCCTCTTTGTTGTTCTGGTACTAGAACTTGAGATCCGGGATCTAATGGGGTCTAATTGGTGGCCTATCTTATTTAACCAATCACAAAAACCTTGATTGTCTCCAGTAGTGTTCCCTGTTGTCCTAGGAGCAGTAGCTATAAGCGATTCAATCAGCTCGGGTCTCATAGATAAATTCTTCCAATTAGGTTTACACATAGACTTAGAAGTGGGAGTCTTGTGACGATTCGGTCTCATAGTTTTGTGATTTAATAAAATATAAAAAGGTATGAAAAAATGGTCAGACCAGATCTGTGGGCAGGGTGAATTTACAACAAGACTGGTGGAGTTGGAGCACTACAGTTGAAACTGGTTTCCCTAGCCTCTTCAGCCGTTCTCCGACATTTAACTGCAGTTCCTGCTGCCGTGGAGAAGATGCTTTCACTGGCCTCAGACAGGGAGGCACTAGCTTCATCCTCACTATCTGGGGTTGAGACCAGTGGACTCTGACTCGTCAGCGAAGGACTAAACCCTATGCCCTCCCTTCCAACAGAAGTCCAGGTTCTGGTTATTTCTGGACTTGTGCGCTCTAGGGTCATTATCGCCTGAAACCTCCAAGACAGAGAGATTGGAGTCCTTCTTCCCACTAGCAGTCAGTCCTCCACTGTCCAGTTTACCCTGAGTTAGCGCATTTGGCCCGGTGCCGTCATCCGTCTGCAGGGTATGGTCTTCCTTACTTTAAGGGCTCAGAGTGCCAGGACCAGTCATGCCTGAAACTGGCTCAGATCTTCCTCCGCTATTGCCCCCAGTTTGACCCATTACCTGCTGAGCATTAGCAAAGATCTCCTTGAGTCTTGTTAGGCGAGCTTTGCAATCTGCTGAGGAGACGGTAGAAGCAGGCTCCAACATTACACTCTGTGCAGGTATGTTACATGCAGTCACTTGTGGTCCCCTGACCAATTTCCACGACAATGCTGCTGCTATTGGACAGAGGGACCCAGCACTCCTTACCCTGAGCTGCCATGTCAGTGAGCTCTATGGATACTGGCGGGCCTGGCTTACAAAGCTGGGCGGCAGCTTGAAAGAACTCGGTAATGGCCGGCTGCGGGGACTTGCACTGTAGAGGCCCAGTGGTACCAGGGGCGCCAAAATTCTTCTCTGTTGCCCCCAGTGGATCAAACCCCTTGTTAGTGAGACCAGGGTCAGCTGGGCTGCCTGCAGTGGCCTGATCTTTCCTTGGTCTGCTGGATGCCAGTGTGGTATCTTGGAGCTCTGTTCTATCACAGGTGGCTTTGGCTTTCTTTTTGCACCGTACTTTGGATGCTTTGTGTGCCTTTAGATCTGTCAGCGCCCAGCCCAATCAATTAATCAGGCGTTTGTTAAGCGCGACGACTCACTCATAAGGGTCTCAAGGCGTTAGGGTGGGGGGGGGTGCAGGTTCTAGTCCATCAAGGAGGGGGGGGGTCGGTCAAAGAGCCAGTTTTTGAGGTTTTCTTGCGAAGATGGGAAGCGGTGTTGTCAGTCGGAGGTGGGGCGCAAAGGCGTTCCAGGCTCTGGTCGCGAGGAAGGAGAAGGAGCGGCCTCCCGATCTGGTCTTTCTGGTGCGGGAGACCATGGCATAGGAGAGCTGGACTGATCGTAGGGTCCTTTGGGGAGCGTGGAAATTGAGTCGGGGGTTCAGGTATGCTGGTCCGGTGTTGTGGAGGGCCTTGTGTGCGTGGTTGAGCATCTTGAAGGTGACACCTGCCACGATGGAGAGCCAGTGGAGTGTGCGCAGGTGCTGGGAAATGTGGCAGTGTCTTGGCAGGTTGAGGATCAGTCTTGCAGCGGCGTTCTGGATGTTCTGTTGCTTGTGGGTGTGGATTTTGTTTATTTCCGGCGTAGAGTGCGTTGCCGTAGTCGAGTCTGCTGGTGACCAGGGCGCGAGTGACGGTCTTTCTGTGTTAGAGGGGGATCCATTTGAAGGTCTTACGTAGGAGGCCGAGAGTGTGGAAGAAGGAGGACAAGAAGGAGTTGATCTGGCGGTCCATTTTGAGCTCGGAGTCCAGGATGATTTCCAGGTTGTGTGCGTGGTCCGTGGGGGTGGGCGGGTTTCCGAGGGCCACACGGTGTTGTTCCAGGCGTCGGGGTTTGGGCCCAAGATGAGTACTTCTGTCTTGTTGGTGTTTAGCTGTAGGCAGCTGGTTTTCATCCATTTGGCGTCTGCTTCCATGCCTTCTCGAAAGTTGTGTCTGGTGGTGTTGGGTTCGTTGGATAGGGAGAGGATGAGTTGGGTGTCGTCTGCGTATGACACGATGTTGAGTCCGTAGGTTCTGACGATGGGGGTGAGTGGAGACATGTAGATGTTGAAGAGCGTAGGGCTGAGGGAGGACCACTGAGGGACTCCGCAGGTGGTTGGTGTAGGGTCCGAGAGTAAAGGGGGGAGTCTGACCCGTTCTGCCGGAGAGGAAGGAGCAGATCCATTCGAGGGCCTTGTCCTGGATCCCTGCGTCGAGGAGTCTGCATATTAGGGTACGGTGACAGACTGTGTTGAACGCCGCTGAGAGGTCTAGGAGGATGAGGGCTACTGTTTATCCTTTGTCCAGTAGGTAGTGGATGTCGTCTGTTGCGATGAGGAGGGCGGTTTCCATACGCTGTATGCCCAATGCCACAAGTCCTCTGAATGCGGTCCCCGACACTCGTCCGGTGAACGACCTCAATTAGGCACACCTTCTGAAACTCCACTGCAAACCATACTGAGTGGGTGGTGTTATTGCCAGAGAATAAGCTAGCGCTCACTTGCATACAACTGCACCTTTGGAGAGCCGCATCCCCGCCTCTCTGCTACTCAAACTCCCATCCATACGTAGCTCAGAGGGGAACGAGCCTACAGCAGCGTTCCTCGTTCACCATCTTGCCCCCGGCCTGGGCCTGAATCAAACTGTATACCCCAATACGAAAAGGTGCGTGGTTTCTCGATACTTGTGCCACCAAATGAGAAACAACAGGGCTTAGTAGGCCTCCAGCCAGGTCAGTACGATTGCCTTATTCAGGTTAGTTTTAAAATTTAGGTCATACAAATATGAGGCAAAGGCATCCAAACGTTTTTGTAGACCACTGGCGGTCTTGGACATTAAAACATGTCAACCACATAAAGTAGTATTGTGACAAAGTGGTTGTTAACTTTAGACATATTTAAGCCCTTTTCAAGAAGGAATAATTCTAAATTGTTAATAAACAGATTAAAAAGCTGGGAAGCAAACAAACAAACGTGTCTTACAACCCTTCCTATAGTGGAGGGATTGGTACACTCTCCATTAACTTCAAATTTCACTCTTGCCGAGGAACTCCGGTACAATTACCACAAAAAAAATTACAATGTGATACACAATCAAGTGCACTGGCCAATTCCATAAAGGCAAGATGGATTGTGCCTTGTTTCGTCATAATGTATTTGCCAATCAACATCTGAAACTTTTGTTATTGTTCTACAGTGCCCTTTCATTTTCTATACTGCATGCCTGTCAAACTTTTGTTCTCCTCTGCCCAACATTCCAGAATGATACATTGCACAACATTCACCAGTGTATTGCTTGGACTTTCCAAAAGGATGGTTGTTAAACAAGCATTTTTCACAGTAGTTTAATCACCGTGTAATAGCTCAACAATATGTTTCAAATGTGCACTGGCCTGCACTTTAATTAGCGTAAAAAAAAAGTGGACAAACATGATCCATATTTCTTTGCACTGACTATTCACATATTCCAAATACAAAAAATTAAATGATTAAATAATATAATAAGCTGCTATGCACACTGCACTTTACAATGTGGTATCTGGGCAAAATGAGCTGCAAGTTAATGGTTAATTCGGTATCTTTTGTCCTTTTAATGGATTGTTAATATATGTGGGACTTTGGATTCTCAACCATTTAATGTCTTTTAGTGTCCGAAATTTTAGGCATTTATGCGGCTTAGTTAAAGCTATGCATTTTGTTAAAATTGATCTAACTGTATTACTAATTTTTATGACATTTGGGATAGTCTATTTAGCCCTGCCAACATTTGCTGTATTCCTGCAAACCTTATTTCCACCATGCAGAGAATAAATTCAAAATGTTGGTATTTTTTGCTTCCATGCCTTTGGAGTTTCGAGTGATCGCAAAAGCATATAATGATATAAGGCCCTGATTATTGTCAAAAAGTTATAGTAGGGTGTGGGCAATGAACACATCCAGACAAGGAACTGGAACCCTAAACTAATGCCTGTGATTACAGTGGAGTGCAGATATATGGGATCTAACAGCCTTTTGTGCCAAGCAACTGGGACATCAGCTCTGTTCTCCAATCTTCCACTTTGAAATTATGGAAGGGATTATATAAAAGTAAAAAATTGAATGCAACTGCAAATCCCTTGATATAATAGGTGTTAGGGTGTAGTGTATACCTAATATGACTGGCTTAATGTAGGTGGGGCCGTTTGGTGTGCCTGACCTGGTTTTCTATTTTTCTGTCCACCTAGATGAATCATCTGTTTTCCTTTTCATTAGTATTTAGTAGTAATGGTAAGGATTTGAGGTCTGAAAAAGCAAGGGGATGGTCTGCAAAAAATATTATTCAGGGCAAAAGGTTCTAGTAAAATAGATTATTTTCCCTTTAAGAGCTATTTAGAAAGGTGAGTTCCAATTTCCAGATATTTTTTTTTTAAAAGTTGCCTTTCATAACCCTAACTGTAGTTTCATTTTAACAAATGGCTTGAATTGAGTCCCCAGAACAAAAATCACCCATAATCCAGATCTTAGTGTCCTGCCACACAAACTAAAATGAGTCATGAAAAATTCCAGGCATGTCTAGAAGTCCCCAGCATATATTTGATGCATGGAGTAGTGAAAGCACAGACATTTAATATCTCCTCAGACCTGAAAGAAAATCTACTCTTTTGAAATTTATCAACTTGAATAAGCACAGGTTGCCAGTTTTAAAAGTGTATGTCTGTCTAAAAAAAGATGTCAAAGAAAGTTGGAGCTATCTCAATGTTTTGGGAAATATGATACTCATTGCAATCAAGTTATACTTGTGTCGGCCTGGTAACGCTCATCCATCTCTACCTTTCGCTGCATTGGTATGCCCACCCAGGATTTTTATTTTGCCAAATAAATCTAAATTAAGGCTCCTAGTTTGCAGGAAAAAAGATTGGGATGTAAAGAGTCAGGGACCAAAATATTTCCAAACATTTTGGTAGCTGTGAGAAAGTGGATTAATAGTTCAGGGTGGTGGTAGACCACCACAAGTAATAATGTCACTGTTTTTGCAAGGCCCAGTTAAGACTTCAGTAATTTAAACCTAAGTGTAAAACATGGTAGCTATGGGACGGAGCAGACCGGCTTAACTTAAGAAAATTTGTAAAGAATTTAAAAGTTCTAAAACAGATAGAAAAGTTAAAAGAACAACACAATGAAAATCCCACTCCAATGTCTAAAAATAGAGAACAATTTAATGAGCAAAATAATGCCAAAATAACAAAAATATAAAAAGGAGTACCGAAGATTTTAATTTCTAAAGGTTTAAATGAAAATAGTGCCAAGAAGCATTCAATGCTAGCCACAGTCATCTGGTTGTGCTTGACTGGTGCCTAGGTCAAACGCAATGGAGCAACGGTTGGAAACAGAAACCACGTTCGACCCAGTTACATACCTTACCTTCAAGTCTCTGAAATGCAGGTCAAAAATCCTCAGGAGGGGGGCGTGGCTTAGCGAGCCAGCATGGCGGACATCTTCCGAGTAGGCTCCGTCCAGCCCTTCATTAATCCTTCCTTTATCCTGCTTCTCTGGCCACGATACCCTCCGCCTGCTGTGCCTGGTGGTGGTGGGACGCGGCGACGCTTGTTGGTGGTGTGCTGGGGGCCGGAATGGCATCCTGCAGCGGCGGCGGGATTGGATCGTCGCTGAGGCCTGTGGGCGGCGCTGAGACCGCAGCCTCGAGTGCTGCCCGACTGGCGGATTCCAGAGCGGTAGTGCGGTTGTGGATAGGGTGGCCCCCCGCTGGTGGCGCGGAGTGAGTCACCCTGCTGGTGAGATTTCCTGTGTGGTGCCCAGCCCCCACCCCCCATATTGATCGGCGGTCGGTCGGACCGACGGGGTGAGAGTTGGCGCCCAGGGAGGTGTTTTCTGCTGCAGCCGCCATTTTGGCCCCCCGGCGGTGGAGCTCCCGGGACCCGTGTCTGGCCTGGTGGTGTTGGTGGTCGGCGGAGGCTCGCCCTGCCTGGGGCTTTGCTGGCTTGGACATCGTTGAGCCGGGGCCTGGTGCGTGGCCCCCGGGCTGCAGAGGCTGGCGCATCCTTCGTGGCTTGTGAGTGGGCTTCCGCCCATCCGTTCTGGGCCTCCGGTGATTCCCGGCCTTCGCAGGAGATCGTTCCCATTTGTCGGCAGCCAGATCGGGCTGCGGGGAGGACCCGGGCGACACGGGGTGAGTGGTCGCATCCCCCGCTGGGCCCAAGCTTGTGCTGTGGTGGACCGGTGGTAGTGGCCAGCTCTCTGCGGGTGGACTTGGGTCCCTGCCCTCCCCCCCGTCTTCTCCAGGTCTGTGTGGGGGTTTTGGCGGTGCTGTCGGACCGCGTGGTGGTGCAGGGTGGCGACCGCGACCTGCAGAGTCTACAGAGTCTCTTGGATGGCCCAGGGGTGCATCCTGCCCGTCCCCGGGGGCCTTACTGCGGCCCTGTGGGGGTACCATTGAGGACCCAGGCTCCAGGGCATACTGCGATATTGGGGCCCGTGCGGTGCCTTGTGTGAACCCTCATCGCCCGCAGGGTCACTGTGGGACACCGACATTCACCCGTTGGGCGGCGTGGAGCGGTGCCAATTGGCGCACAAGGATTAGGGACACTCGGCGAGGGCATCCTGACAGCCGCATCGGCAGTGGGATCGAGCTGCGCGGACCGCTGCCAGACAGTAGTGTCGCCCCTGTGCTACCTACGATACCCCACCGGGGTGCACATTGATAGAGCCTGCCTGTTGGGAGGGGGATCAATAAGGTACACCTGGCCCACCATGACGAGAGACAAAATCGGTGGAGGGGGCTCTGCGGTGGCGGCTGGTGGGCCCAGGGTAATGTTCCAGACAATGCCGCCCTCCTGGCGGCAATCACCCAATCCAGGGACGCCCTTGATGCCAAGATAGGGGCGGTGGGCTCAGACGTTATGTTGCTGCGCTAGGACCTGCGGAATGCGGTGGCACGCATCGCTGAGACTGAGACGCGGATCTCTGGCCTGGAGGATGTGGTGACGACCCTGCAACATTGAGTGACATCTCTAGAGACTACTCAGCGGGGCTTGGCGTCTAGGGTGGAGGATGCGGAGGGCAGGGTGCGACGCAACAACCTCCGCTTTGTTGGTTTTCCGGAAGGGTGTGAGTCTGGAAACATGGAGAGGTTTATCACCCAGTGGCTGGAGGGATGGCTGCCCCCCGACTCCCTATCTAAATGCTTTGTGGTGGAACGGGCACATAGAGCCTTGATGCAGAAGCCTCCCCCAGTGGCTCGGCCGCGGGCAGTGATTGAGAAACGACTTAACTATCATGATCGGGATGTGATCCTGAAGCAAGCCAGGGACCAAGAACCTTTGCAGTATAACAATGCTCGTATCCTGATATTCCCGGACTATACTAAACAGACCCAAAAAGCGGCAGTCATTCCTCGCGGCTAAGGCCCGCCTGCGGGAACTCAAACTTCCATATGCGTTGCTCTACCCGGCCCGGTTGAGGGTGGTCTATCGCTCCTGCACGTATTTTTTTGACTCTCCGGAGGAGATTTTCCGTTGGATGGATGAGACGGTGCGGCTGCGCCCTCACTCCCCGCCCGGGAGAGAATCTGACTCCTCCTCGAGTGGTGTGGTCCAGAGTGTGCCCGGTGGCCGGGGGAGAGGGTCTCCCTGCTCCAGGTCCAGGAGGCAGTCCAAATCCCGCAATGCTCCGTCGCGTGTGGGATCTGCTTCGGATCAAGCGGCACCAGCTGACTGATTAATTTCTGTGCATGTGTATCTACAATTCTGAGAAATGTTCGTAGTGGTCAGAGGAGCCCGATGAGGGCCGGTATCTCTGTCGGTTATTCCAGATGGGGGTGGGGGCTTAGGGACAATGGGCTGTAGTTTGGGGATCCATTAGTGGGTGAGGGGAGGTTCCCCCTGTTGGGGTCTGCCTGCTCTGCCTGCTGCGACAGGTACTTCACCGTTTCCGAGGTACAGGGTGGGGGGGGGGGGGGGTTGGTTGGGTTGTTCAGAGGAATTGTCGCTGTTCTTTCATCGCACTGTCCACTTGCAGGTCGGGGTCGTGCTGTGTGGCATGTCTTGGGCCACCAGAGCTTTTCATGTTCCTGATGTTTTGGCATGGCTGCCACTGCGGGTAGATTGCTAGATTCCTTGGGGTCCCTGCGCATTTTGAGCTGGAATGTCAGAGGGGCGCTAGATAAGATTAAGCGTGGCGCTACCCTTAAGCAGGCTAAACGCGCCAGCGCTGATATCTTGATGCTACAAGAGACACACCTTATGGGGACTAAAGCACTCTGTTTTCAGCGCTTCGGATATACCCAAGTGTTTCATGCGGGCTTTGTGCAGGGTTTGAGGGGAGTGGCGGTCTTGATCCACGGACGAGTCCCTTATATCCACATTAGAACGTGGGGGGATGCGCAGTGCAGATATATTTTCCTACAGGGTACGTTGAGGGGTGAGTCCATGATTTTTGGTAGCGTCTATGCCCCACCGCCGCTGTCCTGGGGTTTTGTAGAGAAACTTGTGAACGTGTGGACAGATATCCCAGAGGGCCTGGCAGTGATTGGTGGGGACTGGAACGATGTGCTAGATATTGCTCGACAGGTGGAGGCCCGACGGGGCCCCGATGGTTCGCAATCCCACCAAGCTTTATTCCCTCGTGCTGGGCCAGAATTGGGATGACCCATGGCGTCAGTTGCATGGCGGGACTCCGGGGTTCACCTATCTCTCGGCGGTCCACGACTCCTTCGCTCGTATTGATTATATCTTCGTGTCTCGGGGGGATGCTGGCAGGGTGGTGGAGGCTGACATTCTCCCTCGAGGGCCATCTGATCACTCGCCCGTGGCCATTACACTGCGTGCTGGCCTTGCGCGAGGACCTTTCCGGTGGTGCCTCTCCACATGGAATCTCCAAAAGGCAGAGTATAGGGAACACATGGGGGACACCATAGACCACTATTTGTCACATAATGTGGGAACGGTGTTGGCGGCGGCGTCTCTGTGGGAGGCGATGAAGCCCACACTTCGTGGGGTGGCCATCTCTTTCTGCTTTGCGGCCCGCAGGGCCCGAAGGGAATCTCTTATTCGGGCAGAGGCGAAGATCTTGGACCTAGAAGCGCGCAGTGGAAGCGAGGGGGGCGGCTGGTCCGCCGCCAGTTGTCGCTAGCGCAACAGGATTATTCGTCCCTTTTGCTAGAAGAAGCCAGACAGGCGTGGCTGGCAACCTGCAGCAGGATATATCAGTGGGGGGACAAGTCGAGCAAACTCTTACATAGATTGTGTCAAGGGGCGACGGGCTCCCTGGGCCTCCCGGGTATAGTCGGTCCCGATGGAATACCGATCTCGGATCCGTCTGCCATCGCAGAAAGTTTTGCGGTCTATTATGCGGACCTCTATGCTCCCCGAGAATGTCTGTCGGCAGAGGTTATTGCCCGATTTTTGGATGATCTTCTACCCAGAACTCTGACTGATGAGGTAAGCGCGGACCTTGACCGCCCATTCTCGGCAGATGAACTGAATTCTGCTCTCCAGGAGCTGCAGCCCGGTAAGGCGTCGGGTCCTAATGGTTTCCCGAATGAATTCTTTAAACGGTACTTCCGGCAGCTTGGTCCCCATTATTGCAGGGTCGTGGAAGAGGCTAGGGAGAATGGTCGTTTGCCCAGAGATTGGCGGCATGCTGAGGTGGTGGTTTTCCACAAACCCGGCAGGCCCCCTGAACACCATGCATCTTACCGTCCCATCTCTCTTCTCAACGTCGAGGCTAAGGTTCTGGCCAAGGCGCTTGCTAATCGCCTCCGTCCCCATGTCTCATCTATTGTCCATCGGGACCAGGCAGGGTTTATGCCTCAGCGGGCGACCCGTCACAATATTCGTAGAGCTCATACAGCAATCGCGGCAGCCGAGAGCTTGGGGGTGCGCGCGGCCTTATTGCTTGTGGATATGGATCGAGCTTTTGATTCATTGAGCTGGGAATATCTATTCGCCCTCCTACGCAGATTGAATCTAGGACCCCGCTTTCTCTCCTATCTGACGCTACTTTACACGGACATAACAGCGTCTGTACGCGTGGCGGGTTCTGTCTCGTCGGTCTTTCCCATTGGTCGAGGCACCAGGCAGGGGTGCCCCCTGTCACCCTATCTGTTCGCCCTGGCAATGGAGCCCCTAGCTACATGGGTGCGTATTGATGCGCAGGTGTCAGGGCTTGAATGGGCCAACGGACTGTCGGATCGTATAGCTTTATATGCGGACGATGTACTATTCTTTCTTACTCAGCTGGATGGGACTGCCCCGCGGTTGCTGCGTAGCAGGTGTTTGGGGAGACTACGGGCCTTTATATGAATGAGCGTAAGTCTACCCTGTGGGTCCTGGGTGGAGGGGCTGACCCGGGTTCTTGGGCCTCCGCGGTGCAGGTGGCGCATGGGGGGCTGAAATACTTGGATGTGTTTCTTTCGGACGCGCGGTCGACCCCTTGGGAAAGGAACTTGGTGCCGGTGTGGAACAGGGTGCGTGAAGATCTTGGAGTCTGGTCCACATGCCCCTATCTATATATGGCCGTTCGGCCTTTTTGAAAGATGGTCTCTCTTCCTCGCTTGCTGTACCAGCTGCAAAACCATCCATATCCTATCTCCCCGGGTTGGTTCCACCAGGTCAATGCTGCCTTGGGCCAGTTTCTCTGGGGCGGGGGTGTTGTTAAGGTGGCTCTCCGTACTTGCTTTAAATCCACGTACTGTGGGGGACTCGCAACTTCCGACATTCTCTCGTACTATATGGCCTCACACCTGTTGGATCCTAACAAATGGTGGTATGGCGACAGGTCGGATCCAGCGTATACCCTAGAGCGCCGTTTGATGGGAGATCACTCACTACATACACTTCTCTATTCTGCGCCCTTGAGGCGTACTTTGCCAAGTGTGACACAGTTGGTGCTTCAGGTTTGGAGACAGGCGTTGGGGAGGATGGGCTAGTGGAATCGCCTAACTTGTGAGACGCCGCTTTGGCATGATGGGCGTCTGCCGCAGTTGGCAGCCTTGCCCGGCTTCCATGACTGGGATGTGATTGGGATCTCCACCCTGGGCGATGTCATGAGGGGACTTGTCCTGAAATCATTTCAGGACTTGCAGAAGGACTTTCAAATGCCGCGCACACAATTTTTTTAATATTTGCAGTTCTGGCAGGCTCTCTCTCCTAGCTTGGTGGGTCTGGGAGAGCTGGCCGACTTCAGTCGAAAGTTTTCATGGGGGACCTGCGGGACCATAAGATATCAAAAATGTACCAGTCTCTGGTAACGCACTGCTCCCCATCTCTGCAGCGTCTCTGCAGGGCATGGGAGGAGGATGTGGGCTCACTTGAGGAGGAGGACTGGACGGAGGCCCTGGCCTCCCCACCTGGGGCGGCTATTGCTGTGAGCCTTCGACTTATCCAGTTTAAATACCTTCATAGAGTACATTTTACTAGAGTCAGACTGTACAGGGCTGGTCTGGTGGCATCCCCGAATTGCCTTGGCTGCTTGCATGACGAAGGGACTCTGCTGCATACTATATGGGATTGTCCTGCGCTGACTAGGTTTTGGCGGGGTGTACTGGCATGCCTCTCAGAGGTTCTGGGCTGAGATCTCCCCCGGTCTCCTAAATTAGTACTCCTGCATGTTATGGATGATATAGGAGGCAATGTCTACAAGCGCCACCTGATGCTCCTGGGTTTTACCATTGCCAAGCGCGACATTGCGAGGGCTTGGAAGGCGACGGCCGCACCCTCCGTCTCACTGTGGAAGGCAGGATTGGATTTTTGTATGGGCCTTGAAGCCCCCATTTTTATAGCATGAGGCTGCCCGCGTAAACATCATAAAATCTGGAAGCGCTGGGCGGATTACAGGGGATTGGATTTAGAGCCCATTCCAGCGTAGGGATTGGGTGGGTTGTGGTCTTTTCCTCCCTTGTCTTGGGGGGGCATGTAACATACGCGTGTTGGGCGGCATGGTGTCTATTGGACATGTTTCATAGCGAGGGTAGAACTGTAGCTCCGATCATACCTGCTGATTTTGCTGGGCTGGTTGTGCGATGGGGTGTGGGGTGGGGGGTGACATTTGTTTTTTTGTTTAATTGGGTTGTATTTTATATGCATGTCCCTTCTTTATTCTTCTTTTGTTATTACATGAGAAAACTGTCAAAGTCAGGATTTGGTTCATTGATGCTACGGAAGCCTCTGGGTTACAGAGCTCCGCTGAATGTGCATTTGACAAATAAAATTTGTTTACAAAAAAAAAAAAAAATCCTCAGGTGGAAGCCTGTGGCTGAGAAGGGCTCCACGAGGCCATACAGCACTCGTATTAAGTCCTGGTGAAGCTGTTGACCAATGGTGGGGAAGCTCAGAGTGGAAGAAATTTTTAATTTGCACCCAAGGAAGGTTCCTTGCCAGATGGATACTTTTGGCGCTTTTGCATAGCGAAGAATTCTATGTTCGGACGTAGTCGCTTTTTTTGAGTTCTTATTCCTATAGAGGGGCAAGGCTACAAGGTGTAGATTAACAGGGCTCCACAAGGTCAGATACCCTCTCTGCAACTTCCTGCTGAAAAGGATTAGCTATTGTGGAAATGCTCCGAGAAGCAGCAACCCGAATCTTGGACCCAGCAGCAACTCATCTTTGTCGGATTGACTTGGTAAGTTTGTCCCAGTCCTCTGGAGGTCGTTCGAGCCAAACGTTTCTAAATCGCAGATTATTAAGGACGTTAGGAGGACTACACTTTGACACAGTCAAATGGCCCAGGAGCTCAGGAACAGCACTTGGGGGTCAACACTCATTGCATCAGGAGCTACTAAAAGTGTCCAGGGCAGCTCCAGTAAGAACTGGTCAGCTTGGCGCTTCGGGAAAAGAGCTTCTAGCAGTTTGTTGTGTCCCTGTAGCTTCATAGGAGATCAGCCATCTGACAACTTTTGTCCTAGGTATGAATAGGCCTTTCAGGTCTCCTCACAGATATCAACGGCAGGTGCAGTCCCTCTTCTGTCTTCCACTGGTCCAGTAGAGTTCTGAAGAAGGTGCACCCAGGGGTGTCACATTTATGCCTGGAACTGGCTTGTGGGTGTTGGAGACACATGCCCTTCCCTAGTCAGTAGGGAAAAGTTCCCAGGGGTAACCCTACCCACGTTTGCAGCAGCTCCTGTGTGCCCTACTGCCTCAGAGATGTGTGGCCAGGGAAATTAGCAAACCCTCCTCTATGTTCACTTCAAGACCAGTTCTGGGGGCCACTCATCTCTTATTGGGATTGATGCCTGGCAGACTAGGCAGACAAAATAGGACCCTGCCCAGGTGTCAGCTAACATTTGCCCTTGACCGTGTAGGCCTCTTTAAAGTCAAGTAAATTCCTGGGCACATCTCAGATGTTCAGCCTGCCACAGGAACAGAACACCTCACCACACCCAAAGCCTTTGTCTCAGCTCTGAGAGCAAGTTCACACATCACCAAGGGGGATATTAATCTCCTAAGTAACAGTGGTGCTCAGGCTAATGGGTAACCCTGGGCAAAGCACCACGCTACGCTCGCGTAGTTTGCGCTACATCGCACTACGCGAATTGCACGTAGCACAGTGCAAACACGCGTAGCGTAGTGCAGCGGTAATTTTTTGCTTGCTCGCGGTCCTCAACGTCAAGTTGGCGACTGCGAGCAAGCAAAATGACATCCCAGCGAGACTTTTTCCTCGTTCGCGATCAGCAACATCAAGTTGCCGATCGCGAGCGTCAAAAATAAACCTCCCGGCGAGATTCTCAACGCGGGGAGGTCAGGTTTCTCATTGCAAGTGGTCGCATATGCTCGCGACGAGAAACTACCAGTCCGCGTTGAGAAAGCTGCCGCTCGAGTAAAAATCTACTCGAGTGGCATGAAACTACAGCTCGCACTGCGCAAGATGCCGTTTTCAATGATTGCACAGTGCCGGATGTTTGTCCGCACTGTGCAATCATTGAAAACGGCATCTTGCACAGTGCGAACAGGGTACTACGCAGTTTGCGTAGCTACGCGTAGCGCTACTTCGCGAACTACGCCCAGGGTTACTAATGGGTTTCTGGAGGGCTTAGGGAGGACAGAGATGACTTTTTAAAAGGCCCCTTTCTAAAATATTTATAATATCCAATTTTACAAATGAATTGAGATTGTAATAAATATTTTTAAAAGTCCAAGAATGAATACAATAGGTGCTATAGTCCACTTGTAAAATTTTACTTACTGGTCCTGTACACTATATACCATATACTAGGGACTCATAGGTAAGTTAAGTATTCCACTTTGGAATATAGCCAACTAGGGCCCAGTTAACAGAGTCAAAAAAACAGTAGCATTAGTCTAAAAACAAATTGGGGTGATCATGCAAAAAGAGGCATTTTCCTACAGTAGCAAAGTCATTTTAGAATTTTAATTCTACTGCCAAGAGATACAGAACGGATATTTTATATTTGCACTGAAACAGCACATTTTCCCAAAGGTTTCTTTTAATAAATATTAAAATTACGTTTTTGAAGTTACCCGCATGTTCGTTGCTTTCCTTACTACTCTAAGGCAATTTTATTACTTCCCCTTCACAGTAGTAAAATCCTGCCACCGATATACATTCCGCAGCTTTTTTTTCCAGTTAAGTGTTTTGCCTCCTCTAGTTCTATAGTACAGAATGTTACATAATTGTCATATATACACCAATGTTTACTTGGAGGAAAATGCCCGCTGCTTGAGTGATAGCTACCTCCAACTTCATAATGAAGGGTTTCATGTACCAGTCATACATTATTGGGGGATACCTGGCAGCCTTGCTGTGTGCCTCTCTGAATTTAGCATGGCTGTGGACAGAATACTACTAAACAATATTTTAGTTTAAGGATCAGCATACATTGCTTAGCCTCTGCTAGTAAGGCCTAGCCAATACTAATTTCTGCAATACCTCATGCTATACCTAATCAAACTTATTTTTTTGCTGCTGATCCTTTGTTGCCTTTGGCAGAAATGTTGCTAAATTCATGTCAGAGGTATTAACGATATCTGGCCAGTGGCAGCTCCTCCGCTAAGGCAAGGAGTGTCGCCCCACTGCCTTGATGGAGCAAAAGAAAGTAAAAAAATGAAATGATAATAACGTAACGTTATTAGCATTTTATTTTGTCCTCCTGCTGCGGCAGCTGTCGTGTGGGGGCAAGGCGGGTGCTGCTGGCTGCAGCACCCACCGCAATGCAAAAAAGGGACACTGTACATATCCCTGCACTACGTTGCAGGGACCACGTGGTGCCTGCCACATGGTGCAGGGATATGTAGGGTGGCACCATGGCCCCCCAGTGCCCACAGCTTAGGGCCAGGAAAGAAGGGGGCCCGCTACAGGCCCCCAAAGTCCCTTTCCGCCTGCCTGTTCATGGCGGGTTAACCACCATGAACAGGCAGGCAGAAAAGGACATTGTAATCCCTATGGCGGTGTCTGCTAGGAACCGCAAACATTGTAGGGAATACGAGGCGCTCCACTGCACTGCTGGGATCAGGGAGCCCGTCGGATGTGTGGTGGTCAGGCTTTCCAACCACCATCATTCCGCCCGGCGGGCGAAAACATACGAACGATGGCGATGAGACTGCCACCGCCAGGCTGTCGGTGGTGGTCTCACTACCATCGTAATCAGGCCCTAAATGACAGGATTATGCACAGCATGTGTATCTACAGTCACACATGCTTCGGCCATTCGGTTTCTAATACATAGATCAAAGCACCATGATCAGAGCAGTGCATACGGTGGCAGAGTACGGTTTAATATTTTATAAAGTTATAGGAAAATAGGTGGCATTTGTGACCTAAATACCCAAAGCTTTAAAAAATAACTTGCGTTTGTCTACAAGAATTTCATAATGCACAAGAAATCAAGTTAATATTTAAATTAAATTGTGACAAATTACCTTTTTAGAATTTACCCCATGACTTCAGTACTTCTAGCCTCTTTTTCCATTTACAAGCATGAGAAAATCTGGAGTCACTGTTTGGTGTGACAAGATAATTATGTGAGCTTTTCTAATCTATGAATAGCAGGTTGCTATGTATCCTCTTTTGTGAACGGATGCTTTCCCATGTGAAAACTGCCCAAAAGGAGCTGGCTAGGAAGGACTGTATGCTGCTAAAGAACATGTTTTGCCGACCGCCAGGACAGACTGCATTAAGGCGACGCGCCTTCCAATATATGACAAATAGATTCAAGGACGATTTTCTTTCAACCATACTTACGGGACAATCAGAGTCCCAACAGAATTCCCTACACCCTGAGGAAGCCCCAGGCCGGATGGCCATGTAATGGGGTGAAACACATGTTGGCTGTATCTTGTTGTTGCTCATCCCTGAGAAAGTCTCAGTATCCTATGCAACCGCAATTAAACACATTTGCATATATCCAAGACTGTTCTTTCTGGAATTTTCTCCGCAAATATTAACAAATAATCAAGATTTGTCATAACACCTTCTTGAATGCTAAAGAACATGTGCATGTGAACAGAAGAAAGGCTTAGACCTTGGTAGGGTCCCCATAAAATACTCCCGTAACTGGAATCAAAGGTTGGACAAACAAGAAATAACCGCTTTAAATGTAGCATGCCAGAACTTGCAGCACAACACGTAACAAGCGAGCAAGCAAGGACTGAATAACCACAAAGAATCAAAAGAAGCCCATAACAGCAACACAAATGCATAAAAACAAACAAACTAGAATGGGAGGAGCTCAGGTGACTCAAGACATCTATTCAAGGTTTAGTGCAGGTTTACCAGCTGGGTACTCTTTCACTTCGTCCAGAATTATTTTTTTTTAAGGGCTGACATAACTGTCAATAGCAGTCACATAAGGGATGTTCTAGGAGAGAAGTCCTAGAACTCTAGGTTCTATTACTCTACTTGGAGCCCAGTAAGGGCGTGAGTGAGGTGGGCACAAAGAAACTGCAAGAAGTGAGATGTCTCAGAGCTGTCCCAGTAATTTTACTTCTCGTTCTGCTTCCAAGTCCCTAGGTTTCTGATTGAGGTAGTAGGGAGCATAAGGAAGGGGTGATCAGCATGGGGTTGACATCCGATAAAATCATCCCTTCTGATTTTCTTTCCAGCATGTTGAAATCAAGAGGACTGGTGGGTGCATGTTGTCATGGGATGAGCTGGAATCAAGCATCACTCTTAGCCACACTTCTCCTGATCACCTTTCAAACAATCTTAAATTGGGCAACTGGGAAGAGAAGCGTTATTATATTTTACCTGACCTTTATGATAAGCAGCAGCTACTTTCCCTCCCTTCTATCTAATATACATCATTGTCATCCCCAGACAGCAAATATCATTACTCATTCCAAGAAAATGGTCAATGGTCTATTCCCAGGAAGTACATTAGTACCTGTTTCCAGTCAGAATATGGAGTTTCACACACTTGCCATTTTCTTCTAGGCAAAACAAAAGCTAGTTTTCCCAATTTGCAGACAATTTCCCATTCCCAGTGAGTTCATTATTCCTAGTTGATTTCCAGTAAACAAATGCATGTACTTCCCAGTAGAAAACTATGTCTTGCTTTCACAATACACAAAACTACTAGTTCTCTGTAAGAATGTCATTGCAAAGGGAGACAATATGCAGATGTCAGGCGGTTGCTTGGTCAAGGTGAGAACCCCAAAAAGCTGATGCTAATTTTGGGTTCTAATGTGTTACGTTTCTTTGCTATTGCAGATAACTTTACAGTTTTGTTTCTCCAACTGTTATTGTTTGTTAGGTTGGGTGGGAGCTGAGTGACAGCAAATAAGTGCAGTTGTACTTAAACTTTTGCTTTAAGGGCTATGCTCTGGCCTCTCACCTAGAGTCAATCTTGGAGACTCCTGAGGTCAGCCCTTCGGAGGCCTAATTGATAATGGGTCCCCTGGGACAGGATGGTATTTCTTGTGTTTACCACCCCCTCATCAGTAACTAAACTCACTTACTCACCCCTTGGAGGGCCCACTGGGTAGCATGGATTGCTCTCTTGGAGGATAGTGAATGGAGGGAAGCCCTCATGGCACCCAGAGTATTGGTGATATCAGCTAGGTTCCGCCTGATACAGTTGAAGTTCTTACATACTACATATCTGACAATGTTGAAGCTTTGGAGGGCATGCTGATGCTAATCGTCCACGTGCTCTAGGTGTAATGCAGAAGCAGCCGACCTGCTCCATGTGACCTAGTCTTGCTCGGTGACTGGAAGATACTGATCTACCATCATCCAAGCATTGGCCTGAGTACTGAATCAACCTATTGACTTATGTTCTTGCATTGTTCTCCTTGGTTTGATAGAGGATCTAGGGTGCAACAGGAGTGACCACCTGCTTGTGGGTCTGGGAACACTGGTTGCCAAAAGGGACACAGCTTGACTGTGGAATTCAGCGATCCTGACCATGGTGGCAGCGTGGTGCGCAGCTATGAACTGGTTTGCACAACTAGAGGAGCCATAACTAGACCTGGCTTGGCAGTTCGGGCTGGACTGTTCCCATGAGGCACAGGGTCAAGACTGATTTGCATATAGCTGGGTCTGAACTGAGGTGGCTAAGTGAGCTAAAGAATGATGATGGATTCAACCCAGATCTGTGAATGGGGGTGAGAGTCTGAAAAGTTTCAGCGCTCTGTCCATCATCTCCTTGTGTTTGCTTTGTGATAGTATGTAACTCTGAGGAACGCAGATGATTTCTAACTAGAGGGGAGGTGATACAGCTTTGAAACCACAAACAGTTTTAGGTGCAATTACCACTGTCACGGATGGGACGATTGGCACTGGATAAAATAGTGGTATTGCCCAGATGGCTGTACATATTCTACGGTTGCAAGGATATATACCCAGAAGTCACACTGAAAGAAATGAACAAACGTCTGGTGAGCAAAAAGACGGAGGGTGAGCCTCAAAGTCTTACTGCTTCATCAGGATTAGTATGGACTATAAATGCCTAATATGGAAAGCTATTTGGCAGCTCAACCACAATTTGTAACCTACTAGTTCTGACATGGTACAAGCCTAGATGAGATGCTACTAGACAGAATAAAATGGGGAAGACAACTGGGTGAATCTCTATTTAGGGAATATAAATGTCACAATATATGTTATACCTGATATAATTAGCATCAGCGGAATGGACGCAAGTAGTCTGGGTGGTTGAAATGCAGACACAATAGGTGAAGGAAGCCCGACTGGGAGTATTCTAGGAATTGAAGCAAGCCTCAAAAGAAGAGTGTTTTGTGCCAGGGAAACGTGGTGGACGTGCACAAGGGACGTATTTCAAAATGGCAGTTTCTCGTGTTCACTGAAGCACAGCCCACATTGGAAAAATGGGACAGTTTTTCCAATGTGGACTTCTCAAAAAGATGCTAGGGAATCTTGGAAAACATTCCCCGAGATGCCAGTGACAGCAAAGACCTTCAATACGTTTCTAGCCTCAGATA
Organism: Triturus cristatus; assembly: GCF_964204655.1. Classification (NCBI taxonomy): domain Eukaryota; kingdom Metazoa; phylum Chordata; class Amphibia; order Caudata; family Salamandridae; genus Triturus; species Triturus cristatus. Next base: position 957,859,772 of record NC_140585.1, on the reverse strand, counting down.
GGAGGACTAGCGTAATTTCAAAACTATTTAAAATGGCTTAGAAGGATAAGAGATACGTTATTTAATCACTAAAACATAAGTAGGAGAAGAATTGCCTGGAATCAGGTAACATACAATTGCTGGGCAAAGGCTCGTGAAAGTATAATAGCTCTCCCTGAATGCCAAGTTTAAACTCAGTCAGTTCTACATTCTATGTATCACACTGATCATACCTTACACCTCGAAGTTACTTATGATGAATCACAAGAGAAGCGATAAACTGGCAGATTTAAAAATGCAGAATTCTGTAATACTGTATTATACAGATTTGAAACACAAGGGAAGACTAAGATGAAAGTCACACCAATGGTGTGCCTACTTGGTAAAGAGCCAATATCAGCCAAATATTAGAAGAAAAGGAGTGGGTAGTTTGTCCCTCACTTTGGCGACGCATGGTTAATGTTCAGATGGATAGGTGTAAACGCTCCGAATGAGCAAGATTTACTGAAAGACCTAGTTGAATGGTCTATAATAGATGATATACTAAATAGTAATGAGGTATTATAAGCTAGATAGCGACCTACAAGTTACAACATTGGAAGATCTTTGCTCAACCACTGCTGTACCCCCCCAAATAAGTTAACACCTTACCAATAACCAATGCTAAATAGCTAACACGTACATCTTACTTGTTTGCTAATTATTACTTTTGATTGTGACAGTTCTTCCCAGTGTTACTAATGTATTTTTCTTCTTTTTATAATTAAAAAAATGTTATTATGGAAAATAAAGTTCACTCCTCAAACTTTTATTGAAATCATTCCAGCTTAGCTGACAATCAATGATATACCAAACAACTGCAGTGTGATACCAACAGCAATTGACCTGCTGGTGCTTTACTTTTCTCATTATACATATGGACCTACCAGCTCAGATGTTGTGGTCTAATTTCTGTCTAATTTATCTTCTTCTCTATTCATTTACTAAAATTCTGGAACATATTACTTTTTCTCAACTACTTCCCTCATCACCACTCCTTGCCTGTTCAATCCGGGATGTATAATGTTTTTTCTTCTAAGGAACAGCGGCCCCTAACCCATCTGAGTAAGTGTGCCTATTTTCAATTTATCATTCCGCAGAGGTCGAAGGTCAAATGCAGTCCTTTTTCGGCACAAGGAAATAGCCAAAGTAACAACCCTCGCCTCTTTCAGAGCCCGAAACCCTCTCAATATCACCTCTAAAAAGCAACACTCTCCTGTAACAGAATGTATAGGTGTTCCTCTAAAAGCTAGTCGGATGTGGGGGTGGGGGGCATGAGGGTGGAATGGACGGAGTTAAAAAACAAAAATGGTTGAGCCATACTGAACAATTTGTATGACTCATCTGTCGGACATGGTGGATCGCCATCCTAGGAGGAAATACTGAATCCTGCCCTCCACATGATAGGTGTGCACCGCTAAGTGCAAACTCAAGCGCCTTAATGACTATTGCTGCAGGAGAAGGGAACTGGCAGGACTCGTGTCCCTGCTGACCGGTGCGGTACCTATAACCCTGGCCTCGAAAGGACTGCTGTGCTTGGGGAGACTGTTGTTGTCTATGTGCCAGCACCCTGAAGTAGCGTCTGAATTTTCTTAACTGATATGGAAACAACTTGGCAGGGGCCAAAAGATCCAGGCAACACGCTGTGGCTTTTCTATGCTCCAGGACAGAAGCAGTAGTTGACAAAAAAGATGTGAGCCTGCAAAGGGCATATCCATGAGAGAGCTTGTCGTCGTCAGAAAGTCCTATGGAATGTATCCACAACCCTGGATCCAACCGCCCTTCTCCGGCAATTAGTAGTATCTAGGACAGGAGGAATCACATATTTGGCTGCATCCTGACCATCATGAAGTATTTGAGCCAGAGACGCCCGAACGTTTTCCTGGACTGCTGGCAAGATCTCACTGGCCATGCCCCAGACAGCATGCGTGTAGCAACCCAACAAACAGACCACTGTGACTAATCTCAATGACAGGCTAGCCTATGAGAACATTTGTTTACATCTCAATCCTGTTGGACTCCTTATCCAGACAAGTCCCAGGAAATGAATCGGGGTTCACCTTGCTGATTGAAGCCTGAACTATCATAGTAGGGTGCTTATTGAGAAAATCAGGCTAGTTGGGCAAAGGCCAGTGAAACCTGGCCATCTGCCTATTCACTAGTGGGCAATAACAAGGGTTTTGCTGACATCAAGGTATCAGTGAGGGTCTTGTTAAAGGGAATCATGGGCTCAGATGTGGCTGGCCCAGGCTGCAATATGTCCATAAGGACATTAGTCTTGGTTTCAACTGCAGGCAGTTGCAATTCCAGAACCTCAGCTGCCCATCAGAACGCTGCTTTAAATGATGCACTCTCTTCCATTGGTGATCCAAGTGGTGGGCCCAACCTTGTATAAGGGGAGGTCATGAAGCCCACTGGCCTCTTGTAAATCCGAGTAAAATATTTCATTGTGGTAACAAGTGGGGAAATCACCATTCTCCTCTCCACAACATCATCCAGCTCTCGTGGTGTATTTTGCTCAGGGTCAGAGCGAAAAATATAATAGAACTTTTGCTGGTGCATAAGCCCTGGTAGAGGCATTGGTACAGAGTCAGGCTGTATGACGGCAGTTGTGCTTTAATAACTTCATAGCACAACATCGGTTGAGGTCAGGCTGACGTTGGTTTAGGGTTAGGCATTGGAATCAGCACTGGATGCTCTTCTATCACTGGTGGTGTAGGTACCGGTGGCCACAAGGAATGGCCTGGCGCAGGTCCTACAGCCAGAGTACACATATGTACCGGAGTCTGTATGGGACCTGGAAGATGTCCTAACTGATCAAACACCGGAGAAGGACCAGCTAGCACTGGGAAGAACCTGACAGGAGGCCCCTGTGGTTCTTTGACGGTAGCAAAGCCAAAAATCTGCAGCATGACATCTTTGAAAGCCGTATTTTGGTCCAGCATGGCCAACAGACCTCGAAACTTGGGGTGCACCAGAATCAGTTGAGGAATCAGCTCTGTGATACCTAGAGGGATAGACAATGTGACCGCCTCAAATTCTCTCCTTGGAAACAGACTAGTGGGATAGGGTCAAGTCTCACTTCCCTTTTTAAATTTTTGGTTTAGACTTTGACATAGATTGACTGGAGGACTTCAACTGCAATAGCGACTTCTTGTGGTAAAGGTCCACACCCATGACCGAGGGCATGACTTACACTTTACTTCTCATTGTTGGATCACTCTCAGGTGCATGAGATCACATGACCGTGAGTGGTGTTCCTACCCAAACACCAGAGACACCTCATTCAGGTCTGTGACCAAAATCGGTTTGCTACAGTCAGGGGATGGTTTATAAACTATTGTTTTAGGAGGGGGAATTGTTCCCTAGCACCAGTAGCGGCTGCTCCCTCGAACCAATAGTCGGGCGAGGAGGGGAGGAGGAGGTAAGGGAGAGAGGGGGGTCAAAATAATAAATAACAAAAATCACTTACCTGCTAGCCAGACGACCACCGCCTTTTTTTCATCCTCTTCCTGGCTTCTGTTAGAACAGGAAGCACCCAGGCTCCCCTAAGCCAATCACAACGCTGCAATACAGCGTTGTGATTGGTTTGAGCACCGTGGTTGGCGCTCAGATGGGGAATGGGAGCCTGGGAATGTTCTCCACTTAAGCTGTAATGCATCCAGGGTGGAGAACATGCTATGTGGGCATGAGAGTTTGGCCGGCCCTATCATTCATGCGCACTTAGGAGTGTGCCACCACTCCACCCCCCTGCTGCCCGGCCTAGCCCTGCCCCCACAAAACTGCCTGAGCACTGAAAAATAAAATGATGATAATATTGCATTATTATAATTTTATATTTCCTTTTTTGACATGCTGAAAGGCAGTGGGGCAACTCTTCTCCACCTTAGCATAGGAGCTGCCCCTGACTAGCACACTGGATTTGGTTTTAAGATTCGCAGATACGCAGACTAATTATGGGAGGGAAGCACGGGATCTGTATCGGAAGATGTGGAAAGAAAGGAACTGAAACCAGCAAGTCAGGGGTGGTACTTATATCTGGCTGATCCAACGAGCGATTGGTCGAGTCTGTTTTGTGCACCGAATAGACTGAGTCAGTGTGCGCCGGCAGCATTGCAGGTAGCTGGTAGTGTTGCGAAGCATTGTGGAGCAGCTGGAGCCGACGGCTCAATCTCACCTATACCCTGCTCCAGGTCTCAGCCCCGGCCTCAGCCACGCGGAACCACCACTAAGGACACAGGATAGGACCCCTGGGGGGAGCACTGGACAGACTGCCCCGTCCAGGCAGTGCCTCAGAGTTCAGGGTTTTGCCAGAACCGCCGCACCGTTCCTAAGGCGGCTAAGTCCGAAGGCTCTAAGGCACCCTTGTTGAGCTGGCCAAGCACCATGAGCACTGTGAATGCAAGAGCTGTACTTGGCCCTTGCAGAGCATGAGCCCGGGCGTGCTGCATAGGTGGCCCAGCTAGGACCGGGGGCAACCTATGGTCCATCCTGTTGTGTCCCACTCATTTGTACCTCAACCGTGCCTGACCTACCGGACATGACCTGCCGGAGGACCGCACCCTGAGATCTGGTGTAGATTTGCCGGATCTACCGGATTTGCAGCGACCAGCCGTCCTCTCCTATTCATCTCTGGGGTGGCGATTAAGGGCCACAAAGGAGGTGGTGGTGAACCGTAAGGGGCCTGGCCCAGCCGGCCTCACGTCTGTCCAGGTAACGGGGCAACAGGGGCATTGAAGGAGCTCCTCTTACTTCTACTAAAGTGCGCAGCAGGACAAAATTACATTAAAACACGGCACTGAGACTACCGGGCCACCAGGGCAAGACCACCGCATACAGAAAGGCATGGGAGCAGGGAAGGCAGGCTAAAAAGTAGAGACTACCATGACTGCCAGTTCACAACAGCAGGGGTGATTGGGGGTTCGGCTGCCACATCCCAGAAAAAGTGTGTACCAACTTGTCAGCGGTGACCGGCCGTTTGCTCCAGGTGTGCGGCACTCTGGTGACAGGTGGGAAGTTGTGCAACACCTTTCGCGCACTACCCTCAATTTTTTAAAGCCAGCCCCATAAGTAGACACAATAAGGGACAGAGAGTGATTGATCGAATTTCAAGAGTATTAAGAATAGTGGAAAAAGGAAAAAATGTTGTAATGGGGGACCCTTTAGCAGACATCAAGAAAGTAACGAATACAGCAAGTACACTGGCCCAAGAGGACAAAGAGAATGGCCCCACAGAGGGATCAACTGGCAGTACAGAGGTGATGACCAATAAGTGTTGAGGCAAAAGACCCTTAAAGGATCCCCCCCAATGTAATATGAGCACCTTGTCACTCAAACTCCAGAATGATAAGCATAGTTAATACGACGGTGGACCATATAAGTGAGAAAGCTAGGATATAATGAACACTATAAGGCAATCAAACATATCCGAGAACCAGAGCACACAGATCACCCGCTGCAATTTGAGGAAGCGCATCCAATAAAACACGAACTAGAGTCAGAGTTGACTAACGATGTAGGAAAAGGGGACCTAAAACATAGCCGGAAACAGATGAGGAAGGGAAGAAAGAGGAAGAAGGACATAACGGACTATTTACAAACAGGGAGTGCAAGACCCAGCACAAAAAGTTCAGCCCACAGTGAAATATCCCAACTACGGTCTCCAAAAGTGGACCACAAATTGAGCCAATCAGTCACATCGAACACAGGGGGCATGGAATCAGAGCAAAAAGGGGTTGAAGGCAATCTTCCCGAATCCACCATTAAAGCATCAGATGACAACACTAAGACCGCAAGCAGCAGCATCCCGGTCACTTCAACTAACAATAGGCATGCATACCCAGTCTCTACAACAAAAATAATTCCCACTGTTATGGAAGACTGTAGTGCAAGCTGACTCTCCAAATTCTCACCCCCAACAGGGCCAGGCCACCCAGTCTAAATCCCCAATCACCAACCAGCCACAATTTAAAAACCGTCCTATTCTGCTCACCCCTGAAAACAAGTCCAGAGGCCGTGGGGACATCCTCAATGGAGGGAATATTCTATGATTACTTCAATCAATCAGTAGCTTGGCAGACATAAGCCCACACGACCTGGAAAAATTGTTTAAAATCTTCAAAGAACTCTCAAGTCATGAAGTAACAAAGGCAACTTTGTCCTCAGACGAAACAGCGAGGAGAATTACGGACGAAGAGTTCCAATTAAAGGCCTGGGGAATTAACCCTTTCCGTGCTCATGACGGAACCACTCCGTCATGAGCCACGGGTGGGCTGTGTTCATGACGGAGTGGTTCCGTCATGCTGCGGCAGTTGGCGGCCGCTCCGCCCACGCGGCGCTAATTCCCCGCCTGTGCGGGTGATTAGCGCAGTGGGCGGAGACGTGACGGAACCACTCCGTCATGAGCACAGCTCACCCGTGACTCGTGATGGAGTGGTTCCGTCACGAGCACAGCGCCACCGCAACTGCCCCCAAACCCCCCCAGCGCCGCGGCGGAATTCCTGCCGTGGCGAAGGGGTTAAAATACAGCTCTATCAAAAGCCGGATCCCTTGCTACCAATCAGACACGAGCAAGCAACCCCATGTATTTCATCACTGGGTAAGCAGACTCAATCCGTGCTTAAAGGGGCATACAGTATGGACACAATGCTGATAGATTCAAAAGATTGGAGCCTAGCAACCAGACCGGAAGACTGGACCTAGCTATCCAGGACAATAAACCAACATGGCAAGAGCACTTGACTCAGAAAAAAACAACGTCCAGTAGGCGAACACCAGCTACGACTGCTCCTGGAATATAAACGGATTAGGAAACAAAACAATGGACAGAGAGCTTTTGGTTTACTTCCAAAGCTTCGACCTCATTCTATCACAAGAGACATGGCTAGACAAATCTATTCATTTACTTGGCTTCAAAACACCTCATTTGCCAGCAGTAAAAGGTGCCAAATTCGGGCACCTGAAGGGCGGACTAACAATCTATTTGTCAATTAAGAGCATAACGGCGACCAAGGATGTAGATACTATCACAACTTCTACAAATGCAATAAAAGCTCTCAGAGTGGACATAGGAGATGGCAACCAAAAACAACAAAGTTAAAGGAGTCAAACTCGTGGGATCTGAAATAACAAGATTGCTCTCAGAAGAACCAACGTCTAACTTTCTGCTGACAGATGACTTTAACATGCATCTATTAGGGCCTTGAAGAAGGGATGAACTACTGGAGGAACAATTTATAGTCTGGAAGAACCTCTGCCAGGAAGAGAGCAAATGGACGAGTCAATAAAGACTAAATAGGAACTTCATAAGGGATATGGAACACCGGAGCTTTGTGGCATTCAATGGACGTTTTCTGGGAGACCAACCCCCGGCGGCCACATTTCACAATGCTGCTGCCAGTATGCTAATAGATTACACCTGTGTGACCCTACCACTTATCAGCAAGATTGCAGGCTTTCTGATAGGGACACAAGACCAAAGTGACCATCTACCACAGGAAATTACTATGAACATATTTAGCGTGATACTAGCCCAGCCTGTGGAGCATCCAGACTCCATATACACAGTGAACTTTAGGAGGATAAAATGTAAAACCAATCAACAAGAAAAACTGCAGGTTTCAGCAAAAGCACTTTGGGACAACCAGGAGGAGGCAAACACAAATGTGATTACACGCTGGGAATGTTTTAACAAAACATTAGGAGAAATGCACACAGCAAGGGACGGGCCCCACTCAACATCAAGGGAAACTCTTCAAAAATGGATTTCCCAACAATCACCACACAACCAACATAATCGCCTCTCCATCTCCAGTGACCTTAACTTAAGGGAACTCAAGAAAGCAATAAAAACAAAGCATTACGTAGGCTTCGAAGAACGGGACCAGATCCCACCATTCAGAAGGAGCCAGTGCAATTAAAAGCTAACAAGAAAACGGTAATCTGGCAAGCTGAAAAGGAATCGAATGGTAAGCTGTGAGCCAAGCTACTGTATGACTCAAAGACTAACAACAGCGCAAGATTCTGGCACACAATAAATAGCTTTGATAATCCAAACATACAAGGAGTCAACTCACACCTAACGGAAGAAGCCTGGGCACCTCAACTTCTGCAACATTTCAACTCAGAACAGGAAGGTTTTAGGATTGGGAAACCTAGTCCCAGCTATACTCCTGGAGTAACATTGCCCAATCAAGCCAATCCATCAGTAAATGATTCTGTCTCATTTTTAACCAACGAGATCATGAACAGGATTGCTAAAGGCAAGCAGGAGGGCGCACCAGGCCCTAACGGGATTTCTCCGAATCTATTACGGACTTCTGCAAGAGCATGGGAACTACAACAAACATACTTGCCTTGTCTCTATTAATAGATGCTTTCAAAGCAGTAAAACTCCCACTTTTTATGTGCTATATCAACCAGTCATCAGCTTTTAACAACATAGACAGGAATAAACTTTGGGCCAAACTCGATAAAAGGAATATACCATCTGCTCTCTTAAACCAGCTGATACTCTTACACACTGATACGTGGGTTCAAGTGAAGCAAGGAGATGGCAACTCCCTGTCCAGGAAAATATTAACCAAACAGGGGTGTGTGTTGGCCCGACGCTGTTCAATCTGTATATGGCTGATTTATCAACAGAATTGGACAATTGCAAATCACATGCCCCAAGGATGGGAGAGCTTTTACTCTCCAATTTACTGTACACAGGTGATCATGTTCTGATTAGCCAAACCCCCATCAGAATTCAACATCTGCTAGACGCAACCAACAGCTATTCTGCTAACAATGGTCTGAACGTCAACCTAGATAAATCCAAGGTAATGCAACTAAACTCAAAAAAGATCATATCCAGTCACCGTTGGCATTTGGCCGGCAAAACAATCGAAGTAGTCGAGGAATACAAGTACCTGGGGGGGATAATAGATAACAAAGGCATGTTGAAAACACAAAAAGAAGTCAACTCAATCACAGTAGCTTTAAAAACCATCAAACATATAACTGCCGGTCCAAGCCTCACGCCACTGCTCCAGGTTCCAATAGCAAAGCTTATCCCAATTATTACTTAGGGGAGTGAGTGCCTGAAGGGAAGAGATGCAGAAATCTTGGACAGCACAGTCTCAAAATCAGTAAGAATGAGATTTAATCTACCTAAATATGCCTCGCCCGCCCAAATTAGGTTGGAATTTGGTCTGCAGATCCAAAAAAATCGCTTGCAAGGGTGCCTATGTCAAGAGCTGAAAGGGCTGACCGTGGAACGCTGAATGCTTACTTATGAAATGAAATACACCTAAAGAAGGAATGTGCAGCCATGTCCTATCCGACACCTTTGATAAATCGTTTAGGCCTTGCGGACCTTTGGGGGGTCTCAGGGATGCACAATAGCTGCAAACAACTTGTAAATAAGACAGAGAAAAGGCTGTCTATGGTGGAAGACAAAGCAGAGCTCAAAGAAAGGGCCTACGGATGGTTCGTCCTGCAGAGCTACACCAAGCCCTCCCCACAATCCTATTTAGGCACTGGATTCACTAGGAGAACGAAAGAAAAATGTCTTCATTTTCAAATGGGCATTCTACCAACTCTGTTGCACCTCCCTCCCTGGAAACTATCATTGACACTGACTACCTGCCGCCTATGTGGGAAAGCGGAAGAAAATGTCTTACACCTACTGTGCGTCTACGGGAAACTGCAATTTGAACGCTGAATGCTACTGAAGCCCATTTTTAAACTCAAGGGGATAAGATCCTGTAGGCAAACAGTGAAGGCATATGTTGGAGGTGGAGATGTTCAGCTGTTGTGTCGTTTTATACGATTCATGGAGGCGGTAACGGAAAAAATTCGAAGAACAAGCAATAGTTTTCCTCATTGTAACCAAAAGAGCCCCACAGTGTTGCTGCTATGGCAACAACAAGAAATTAGGCAGCAAGCCCTATCCATTTCAATCCATTCAGTGAGCCACACATCTTTTGCCTGGAACCCATCATACAGACCCTACAAAACTGGATACCTCCCCACTCCATCATCTGGATCCCCTCAGTTTTATGTTTCTCACACTTGGGCTTTGATCCATTCACATGGAACATCAGAACGATCTGGACCCGGCACCAAAAGCTTGTAGTACAATGGATACCAGTAAAACACCATTTCGGATGTCTAGAGATCAATCATCTATACTGCTTCCTTCTCTTTCTTTAGAGTGACAAGTTTTGACTTTTACACCACTGAATTATGTCTCTTTGTACCCGATCACTCTTTATACTCATTTTTTAGGTAAATACACAATTGTAAAATGTAATATCTCATTGCAATGGTTTTATTTAACCATGCAAATAAAGTTATCCATCATCATCTTACAATGCACTATGCACTTTATGTGCCAGCAACGGCACTCACTTTAAAAATGTCTAAAACTAAGAATTGAGTTTATGTTTACCTCGCTGCTCCTTGCACATTGAACCAACTCTTAGATTATGCATTTTTTTGCTGCCATGTAAGATTGAAATCTGTGTGTGACAATTCTAGTTAGCGAATGCACCCAGGGTTTTAGTTAACTAGTCCAGTGTTTATATTGCTCATTTATCAACAGCCTAATTTTGCACATCTAGTTAACTTCAGCCAAAAATGTTATGGCCATCTCAAGATTATAGACTGCGCTTTTATACTCTCTAGATAACAATTATTGCATACTGCTCTGACTATCTTGACACAAGGAATTAATATTTTATATGTTGACCAAGCTCTTTTTTAATTATGAAACTTGCTGTACCATGTTTTTATTACGTCACAATTGTTAAGGTTTTTATTAACTAAACAATAAAATCTAATCTAACCTAATCCTATATCTGGCTTCACTCTGTCACTTCTGGGGCAGTACAGAGACAGAGCCGGTTGGAGCCACCTAGGAGCATGCAGGAGCATTGCTTGAAAACTTTTCCTGGTCCAGTGTAGTGCCTAGAGAGTATTCTAAGGAAATACATTTGATTGAGTGTGGGACTGAGAGATCTCCTTGTGAATACACATGACCTGCAAACGAAGACCTCCGGCGCAAATCATTTGTAGCAGGTAAACACACACAAATAATAGGAAACCATGCACTTTTGGACTAGGACACATATGACATGACAAGTAAGCTCTATCAGAAATGGGTGATTCAAAGTCGAAAAAAGGTTACCTCAAACACATAGAAAGACTTTGGGTTTGGGAGAGACAGACTGGGGCAAGGATCAATGAAACACTCTTTAAGGTAAGAGGAGGTCATGTATAACCATTGCACACACAGTTTTGAGAAAGGTTGAAACTGCAGATCAACCCATTTATGCCCACACCGTTTGCAGAATCCTCAATGTGCAAACCGCAATCTGCATGGCAAACGTGAAAACACGAAGGTTTGGGTAAGTTTAAAGAGCAAACCACACCAAAGATGCACCAACACAGAAACTCCCAGACCAGCACACAGCAGTCTGTCTTCAGTGATGCCAATTATTGCATTGATAAGAAACCATGTATAAACAAACAGTGCACAATGGAAAAACAGCAAACAACATAAAACATACACACATTCCTAAAAAATCTACTGATGTTTGCTCTCGAGCCAAAGACGTTTGCTTTAGAATAAAACACTTACAACATAGATATCTCTCAGTTCATACTGCTTTCCTTTCCGCCTTCCACACCGATGACAATAAATGCCCTTCTGGATAATAGGTAGTGCGCTCGTTCTTTGGGAAAAGTTAAGAAGTTCAAAAGTTAAGCTCAATAATATATAAAACAGATCGATTTGTTAAATGCATTGTTGTTTGCAAATTCTTCTACTTGCCTATTTTTTCCAAATTGTCTATATTCATAAACAGTTAGTGACCCGTCATATGAAAAAAAGAATCCAATGAGCTCTTTACATGCATCACGTCCATTCCTGCAAAAAGTTAAATGGTATTATTACTATGTTTTCTTATTTACAAGCTTAATGTTTGATATAAGACCTTATAAGAGGTACGATTTACTGATTTCAATACTTGCATAACATCTGTTCAAGGCAAATGACAAAAGAATAAAAGGTTAATGCATTACAAACAGGCGTAAGACAAGTGCCTGTGCTGCCCTCAAGTATAACGCATCTAAATGCAGCCAGAAAATGCACTTGAAATCAAAACTGTCCTCTGACTGAATGATAATTAATCACTGAAGGAAACAAAAGTTACTTATCTGTTACCTAATATTTTGTGTTGTATTTGAGCAGAACTCATGTTTTGTTCTAAAATGTTCATTTGGAATGAGTCTCTATAGGTCTTCTTAAAATATTGATTAGATTAGTGTTAGAAATGGGATTTCTGGTTGGCTAGGGCATGCGCCGAAGCCAGGAAGAAACCACCACTCTAGTCAGGGCAAGGGAGTCACACGCTGAAGATAACCCCTGCTCACCCCCTTGGTAGCTTGGCACAAGCAGTCAGGCTTATCCCAGAGGCAATGTGTAAAGCGATTGTGCAACACACACACAGCAACAACACACTAGGCACACCACAAAAAGGAACTCCACACAAGGTTATATAAAAATAGCCTTTGTATTATCATAAACACAGTAGAAACATAATCACACATTTACACTGTGCCAACTGGCACTAGGCAATATCTACAGGGTATTATATACAGGACATGGCCATTCGGGCCACTGTCAGAACCATCAGATTGCAGGTAGTAAATATAAGACACAGCCAGTAATTACTGGTACAATAATGATCTAAGCATTATCACATTCACATTAGACACCATCCTAAAGAACAAGTTACTTACCTTCGGTAACGCTTTTTCTGGTGGATACAGTATCTGCCTGTGGATTCCTCACCTTATGAATATCCCCTGCGCCAGCATTCCACGGAAATGTTTCCTAGCTCTCCGCGCCGAGGTAGTCTCAGCGTCATGGCTCCCCACGCGGCTCCGAATGACGTCACCGGAGCCATAAGAAGACCACGTCGGCGTGATGACATCAGTTCCACCCAGTTTTTCCGTGCCACCGAGGCAAAACGGGCGGACCGACCATAGAGACAATGCATACAAAGTACACAGTATTCACACAAATAGACACAGTGTAAAGTGAAAAAGGAAAGCAAACATTTCCTATAAGTTCACATTTCAATTAAATTAACCATGGACAAATAGAGGTAATAAAATCTTGAGAACACAAAAACATCAAATAACCAATATCTCATCTTTTAAGGTATAAAAGGGTGGACAACGGGGAGGTGGGTGATTCAGTGAGGAATCCACAGGCGGATACTGTATCCACCAGAAAAAGCGTTACCGAAGGTAAGTAACTTGTTCTTCTGATGGATGCATCTGCCTGTGGATTCCTCACCTTATGAATAGAATCCCACAGCAGTCCCACTCCCGGAGGAGGGTGTCCACCCTTTTATACCAAAAAGTCCTGCAAAACAGAACGCGCAAAATGGCCGTCCCTCCTCACTTCGGAATCTAAGCAGTAATGCTTAGGGAAAGTGTGGAGGGAGGCCCAAGTTGCGGCCTTACAGATGTCCAATACAGGAACAGCCCTGGACAAAGCAGAAGTACACGACTTAGCCCTGGATAAAGTGCGCCTGTGCACTGCCTTGCCCTTCATACGACCAGCATATCCAACAACGAGCTGATCATCCTGCCGGAAGTCTTTTGTTCTATCCAAATTGAAGCTAATCGCCCTCTTTGGATCCAAACGATGAAGTCTCTCCTCCTCCTTGGAACGGTGAGGGGGAGGATAGAAAGTAGGGAGGGTAATGGACTGTCCTAGATGGAAGGGAGTTACCACCTTAGGCAGAAAAGCAGCCCTGGTCCTGAGTACCATCCTTTCGGCATGTATGGTCAGAAAAGGAGGCTTTGAACTCAAAGCCTGGAGCTCGCCCTCCTAGCCGAAGTGATAGCAACTAGAAAGACCGTTTTAAAAGTCAGAAGTCTCAATGGACAACCATGCATAGGTTCAAAAGTAGAACCCATTAAAAAAGTCAACACTAGATTTCAATCCCACTGGGGCATTATAATTACATGTTAGTAAGCCCCTTAATGAACCTTAAGACATTTGGAGACTTAAAAAGAAAAGGGTGATAGGGCAAACAAAGAAATGCAGACAAAGCCAACAAATATCCTTTAACAGTGGCTACAGCACAACCCTGCTGAGCCAACTGAAGAGAAAAACAAAGAACATCAGAAAGATGCGCTTTCAGAGGATCAACATATTTCTCTCCATACCATCTAACAAATTTCGACCACCTGTAGGAGTGTCGCCTGGCCAATAAAATATCCTCCACCACGTCAGGCGGGAGAGAAAAAGAATTCAGGTTGCCCCGTTCAATCTCCACGCATGAAGGTGCAGGCTCTGGAGGTGGGGGTGTAGAACCTGCCCCTCCATCTGAGAGAGGAGGTCTGCCCTGAGAGTGAGACAGAGCGGAGGGTGCGACGAGAGGTGAAGATCTGTGTACCACACCCTTCTTGGCCAATCCGTGGCGATCAATATAACTTGGGCCCGGTCTTGGTGAATCTTCCTCAGAACCAGAGGAATCAAGGGTATGGGAGGAAACGCGTAAAGGAATTGTGAGCTCCAACTCAACCGAAACACGTCCCACAACGCTCCCTGCGCCGGAAACTGGAGACTGCAGAATGACGGGCAGTGTGCGTTCTCGAAAGTGGCAAACAGGTCCACCCGAGAAGAACCCCACGTCCGAAAGATGTGTCGGACTACCTCTGGATGAAGCCTCCACTCGTGGTCGGCGGAGAACTGCCAACTGAGACTGTCCACACCAACGTTCAACACCCCGGCCAGATGATTTCCCATCAAGCAAATCCGATGGTCCTGAGCCCAGGACAAGAGCCGCAAGATCTCTCTGCAGAGACGGTATGACCCTACTCCTCCCTGCTTTTTGACATACCACATCGCGGCAGTGTTGTCCATCAGGACTTGAACCGACTGACCGCGAATGGAAGGGAGAAAGGCCTTCAGCGCCAAACGTATAGCCCGCAATTCCAGAAGATTGATATGAGACAATCTTTCCTCTGGAGACCAAAGACCCTTGATCTCCAGATCCCCCAGATGAGCACCCCACCCTAGGGTAGAGGCATCCGTTATCACTGTGGTCACAGACGGAGGAAGATGAAAGGGCTTTCCTTGAGTCAGATTGCCCTCCACGCTCCACCAAGACAGATCTGCTGCAGCTTCTCTGGAGATCCTGACTGACTCCCTGAGATCTCCGTTGTGTTGACACCACTGCCTGCGGAGGCACCACTGGAGTGCCCTCATGTGCCAGCGTGCATGCCTGACCAACAGAATGCAGGAAGCGAACAGACCTAGCAGGCGAAGGACCTTCAGAACTGGAACACCCGCTACAGTGAAAAACAAGGGAATCATTTCCTGAATGTCGAGAATCCTTTGCGGAGGAGGGAATGCTTGACACAGTGGTATCCAATACTGCCACTATGAACAGGTTGCGCTGAGAGGGCACCAGGTGAGACTTGGGTGCATTTATCGAAAAACCCAATTTGTACAACAGCTGGGTTGTAACTTGCAGATGATGAAGCACCATCTCTGGCGACTCCGCTTTCAGAAGCCAGTCGTACATGTAGGGGAAAACAGGAATCCCCGCTCTCCTGAGATGGGCAGCCACCACTGCCATCACCTTGGTGAAGACTCGAGGTGCGGTAGTAAGACCAAATGGAAGGACCGCAAACTGGTAGTGTTGCGACCCAACCGTAAAACAGATACTTCCTGTTCGACTTGAGAATGGGGATGTGAAAATAAGCATCCTGCAAGTCGATGGACACCATCCAGTTCTCCTGTTGCAGCGCCTGAAGTACCTGCGCTAGGGTGAGCATCTTGAATCTCTCCTGTTTGAGAAACAGATGCAAGATTCTGAGGTCCAGGATGGGACGTAACCTGCCATCCTTCTTGGGATCAGGAAATACTGGGAGTAGCACCCCTGACCCCTTTCCTGCTTGGGAACCGCCTCTATCACACCCTTTTGTAACAGGGTAAGAACCTCCTGCTGAAGGAGAAGCAAATGGTCCTCCGTGCAAAACCCCTGGCAAGGAGGGTAAGGAGGAGGGAATTCCCTGAAGGGAAGGGCGTACCCATTTTCTAAAAGATCTAAAACCCAAAGGTCTGAAGTGATTAACTTCCACTCCTGTAGAAAATGGGTAAGTCAACCTCCCACAGGACCCACATGATCCAGGATAGCGGATCTAGGGCTGTAGGGCTGCTTTCCTGCATTACCAGGGGGAATGGGGAGGTAGAGGAGGAGGAGGAAGAGGGATGACGTCCGGCTCCACGAAGGCGACCTCTGCCTTTACCCCTGTAGCTCTTAGACAAGGGGTTCTGCTGCTGCTGAGGCTGTCTGGATCCACGAAAGGAAGATCTCCCAAAGCCACGGTATCTTTTATATCCATGCACTCTTGAATGAGTCTGCAGACACAAAGACCTCGCCGTTTCCTTACTGTCCTTAAATCTCTGCAGGGCAGAGTCTGCCTTTTCACCAAAAAGCTTGGAACCATCAAATGGTAAATCAATAAGAGCAGCCTGCACATCAGGAGAGAATCCAGAAGATTGCAACCATGCATGCCTCCATGTCGCAATAGATGAGCCCATAATTCTAGCAACAGAGTCCGCTGTATCCAGAACAGACTGGATAACTTGGCGAGCAGCCGCTTGAGCATCCACCAACACCTCATTTAAATTACCCTTGTCCTCCTCAGACAACTTAGGGAGAATTTGTTTCGCAGAGTCCATTAAAGCATGAATGTACCTGCCCAAAAGACAAGTGGCGTTGGTAGATTTTAAAGCCATATTGGCCGAAGAAAAGACTTTCTTCGCAGATTGCTCCAACTTCTTAGAATCTCTAGCTGCAGGAGCCTGCGAAAACACCCCTGATGACTGCTTTCTAGCAAGAAGCCTGCACCACCAGACTTTCAGGGGAAGGGTGAGAGGAAAGAAAAACCGGATCCCCAGGAGCAGGTCTATACCTTCTTGAGACTGTTCTCGAAAATGCAGGAGCTGAAAGAGGATTGTGCCACACCTCAAGAATTGGCTCAGTCAGAGCATCATTAAATGGTATAAGCGGCTCAACAACCGAAGATGGAGAGTGAAGAACTTCAGTGAGAAGATTAGACTTATACTCCGCCAAAGGAAGCTGTAAGTCCAAACGTTCCGCAGCCTTCCTAATAACTGTATGGTATGGAGCAACATCCTTAGAAGGGGAAGCCTTTTGAGAAACAAAGTCCCACTCAGGGGAGGTGTCAAGGCCACTTGCCTCACACAAGTTCTCAAACACATCCTCTGTATCATACACCTCACCTTCCTCCCTCTCTTCAGCCTGGTACTGCTCCTCTTCCACTAACCTCTGCGCCTCGCTCCTTGAACGCATCTTTGGATGCGGCATCAGCGGCGTCACACGTGGCGTCGACGGCTCTGGGAGCGGCGTCGAAGGTGGATCAGTTCGAATCCGAGAGGCTTCACAGGATGGAGCCGGGGACTGACCATACGGCGTCGACATCCTCGGGGCTGGAAAAGACCAGGACGACGTCGCTGGCATAAAGGGGGCCTGTGGATACTGATGAGGCACACCCAGAGTATATGCCAAGGGACCCATGGGACCCGAAGGTGCATCAGAGGGGTACGATGCTCTGGTGAACACACCATACATGGCATTAAGGAAATGCGACGGATCAGAACCTGGCGTCGGAAACTGAGGATACGAACCCAGTTCCGGATCCGAACGAGGTACCTCTGGAGTCGGCGCTGCTGGAGTCACAGGAGGAACAGCTGGAGCCGAAGGATCCTCATCATCAGCCGGATTCGTCAGTGAGAATCCCGGTGTCGTAGCCTGCTCTGGGGTCCCCTTATAGGAAGGAGATCGAGCCGGAGTCACCTGAGGAGACTCTGAAGGTGAAGGGGAAACAAAGTCCTTCTCTCAACGCCGAGGAGCAGGAGAAGGGGACCTCGACTCCACCGGCTTCGATGACCAACGTCGGGAAGAATGTCTCATCTTCTTCTTATGCTTCCTCTTGGAGTCGCGTGACGTTGAAGACCTGAACTTTGACCTTTTTTGACCCCTTTTTTCTTTTCTTGCCTTGGCCACGTAAAGTTTGGCTTCTTATTCCTTTAACGCCTTTGGATTCATCTTCCTGCACGAAGAGCATCCCTCGACGTCATGGTCTGAAGACAAACACCAGAGGCCATCCTCATGCGGGTCAGTAATTGACATATGTTTACCGCATTCTCTGCATGGCTTAAAGCCTGACTTCCTTTGAGCAGACATGACCAAAGAAGAAAACTATACAATCCAAAATACAAAGTATCAAGACGAAGTAGGAGAGTCCAAGAAAAAAAACATTAGCGCCGATAGCGCGGAAAAAAGTGAACTGACGTCATCACGTCAACGTGGTCTTCTTATGGCTTCGGTGACGTCATGCGGAGCCGCGTGCGTAGGGATGCCGCTGAGACGACCTCGTCGGCGCGGAGAGCTAGGAAAAATTTCCGTGGAATGCTGGCGCAGGGGATATTCATAAGGTGAGGAATCCACAGGCAGATGTATCCATCAGAAATATCATAGAATGACATTAGGCATAACCACATTAGGCCCAAACCTCATTAGCATAAACACATTACGTATTATGTCTCACCAGCATAAACACATTTTGCAATAAATCACATTAGGCATAGGTACAATGTACATAAATCAGGAGGGCACCACAGTACACTGACCAGGTGCAAACCTCCTCTCAGGGCCTTGTGCCCTCCTGGCACACACAGGTACCAAAATCTGACCCCAGGCCAACAAGCCTTTCACCGGGGCACAATGCCCTATGTCCAGACAGTCAGGGCTCTAAGGGGGACCTCTCAAAGGGCATCCTGGCTGCCTCAGCAGGACACACACAATGTGCACATGCGCTGGGGCATGGGATACACTCACCCCCTCTTGACCTCAAAGAACTGGCCCCCAAACGTTCCAAACGTTGTGAGGAAGAACCGGGGCACGGGTCCCTCTGTGCCTTTGGCGCGACCACGGGGAAAGGCACCGACAATGTGTCTCGACACCCCCCCCCCACCAAGCTCTTGACTTAGCCTCACTCACAGGGGCTCTTCCGGATTCCTTCGGTCTGCACCCACCGATCCCCGGGCACTGACAATGTGCCCCACCAGGTCACGCTTTTGGGACCTCTCTCAGGCTTTGCCCGGTCTCAGGTTGAAGACAGGACACGGCGGTAGTGGGACACGGAGCGCAGTCTCCCTTGGTGAGTCCCCTCCGCCTCTTCACCTTGGACTGGACCCCAGTCCTCTGCACGATGCGGGGCCTCCACGGGCACCCGGGGGCCCCACCTTCTTTCAGGCACGAGCTGCCTGGCTTCTTCCCGGGCCAATCTCGGCTTCCCTTCGGCAATTGCGGGGTGGGCTCCCGCTTGGCCTCGGTGAGACTCCGACACTTCTTGGCCAATATGCGGGGCTCCCACCGGCACACGGGAGCCCCGCCCACAGTCAGGCAGCCTGCCCGGCTTCCGGGTCGCGCTGGCGATCGCGGCGGCTCCTGCTTCTCTTAGGGATCTTCAAAGTGCGAGGTGGGCTCCCGCCGGTAATACACAACCATGCGGGGTGGGCACCCGCTCCTTTAGACTGCAGATACGCAGGGTGGGCTCCCGCCTCCCAATAAAAGCATAAAGCGGGGTGGGCACCCGCTCTGAAGGCACCACAATGCGGGGTGGGCACCCGCCTTTAAAATAAAAGGCATTAAGCGGGGTAGGCTCCAGCTCGGTTTTGCAAAATGCGGGGGAATCCCCACGACGGGATTCCCTCTAAAAGGGGCTGCAGCTCTGCGAAGCCCATGCTCCTCTCAGCAGGAGGAAAGCAGGGCGCTCTCAAAGCGCTTAAAGTCCCAAAAGTCCTTCAGAGGGGAAGGAGGCAAAGCTGGGCCCAGGCAGGCCAGCACACAGGGGCCCTCCAGCAGGGAGCCAGACCCTTGTGGCGGTTCCTCCTGGAGCCCCGCAGCAGCAGGCCCCCTCAGCAGAGGAACAAGCACAACATTTCATGGGGTCACAGCCCCTATATCTATATGTCATCTTGGCTTCGTCTGCCCTGGCACAGGGCTTGGGGGAAATCAGCCAAAACTGGTTCAGGGGGAATTGGAGCACTCTGTTTACCAGGCTCCTCTTCCCCTTTGTCAGGTGGGGGCTCGCCATCAGACACACCACTGGGGGGCGGAGCCAGCATTGTACAGCCTAGGCACAGACCTATTCAGGGACAGGGGTTTACTCCTCCCACTACTCCAAATGCAGATGTCCCATTCAGCCTAGTGCTGACTCACCCTGCCCCTCTTTGAGCCACACACACCTCACCAGCCCCTGTCACTCAAAAGCCAGACATGCAATTCACATCAGGCAGGCAGACACATAGCACACAAACGCCAACTTCTAAAAGTGGCATTTCTAAAATAGTTATAATAAATCTGCGCACACCATTGAGTAGCATTTATTATCACTATTCCAAACATACCAAACTTGACCACGCTGCTCCTCTCATATCAGGAATTACCACTGAAACACTTATCAGGGAATCCCCAATGCATTCCTATGGGAGGGCAGCCCCACAGTAGTGAGAAACCAAAATGGCTGTTTGTCACTACCAGGACATGTCACACACTTAAGGTACATGTCCTATCTTTTACCTACAATGCACCCTGCCCATAGGGCTAGCTAGGGGCTACCTTAGGGGTGACTGACATGCAGTAAAAGGGGGGTCACAGACATGACACACACTTTAGGTGCCACGTCACAGCGGCAGTAACACTGCGTGCACAGGCCCTGCAATGGCAGAGGCCTGAGATACGTTTGAAAGGCTTCTTTGGTGGGTGGCGCAATCAGCGCTGCAAGCCCACCAGTAGCATTTAATTTACCAGCCCTGGGTATATGTGATACTACTTTACAAGGGACTAACAGGTAAATTAAATATGCCAAACAGGTGTAGACCAATCTTACTATATGTAACACAGAGAGCACAGGCACTTTACACTGGATAGCAGTGCTAAAGTGCCCAGAGTCCTAAAACCACCAACACCATGTCAGAGAAAAGGCTAGGAGAAAAGCAAACATGTTAGGGATGACCCTGCAAAAAGGACCAAGTCCAACAATTAGGTTTCCAGATCTTTCATTCCCCTGCCATAAACACGTAACACTCCCACCAAATGCACTGCTCTCCTTTACATATCTGCTTTACTAAGTAATGGTTCTTATATTGCTGATGTCCCTCTGTGATAATGTTAAACTATCCTTATCTATGTGTTATATGTTCTTAATAGGCTTACTCTCCCCGAGCCTTATTAGGCTCCAGGGACCCCATACCCCGGGGCCGTGCGTTTTTGTAAAAAGGGGAGGTGTGCAGTACAGCCCCCCTCCTTGAGCCTTCATAGGCCTTGGGGGCCTCATCCCCTGTGGTGCCCCTCTCCTTGAGTCTATTATTGCCCTAGGACCCCATCCCCCTGGGCCTCCAATAATAATAGGTGGGTGCCCCGGTGTACGCCCAGGGCAACCACAAAATCCCATGTTGGGGGCTGTGGCGCCAGCTGGCTCCACGCAGGGTGCAGGAGCCGGTATTGCTCACCACACAGAGGGAGCCACTACCAAATACTGTGTCCCAGTGGTGGGCTACCTGGGACACACAGTGTCCTGGCCACGGGGAATGGGGTCCATGGGGCCTATAAAGGCCGGGGAGGGGGGGCGCATGGCCCCCCCTCCTTGTTAATCAAAGTTATGCTCTGGGGAATGGGGTCCCCAGGGTCTAAGGAGGGTCAGGGAGGAGTGCCGAGCAGGGATGGGGTCCACAGGGCCTTCACAGGACCAGGGGGAGGGGAGAGCAACCCCCCTCATGATTTTAACAAAATCGACCCCTGTGTAAAAGATACCTGGGGACACCATTGGGCACCTGGGAAGCACCCCTCTCCACTCAAATATACCTAGCCCCGGTGGACGGGGTCCCCAAGGGCCTAAATGGGCTAGGGAGAGGGGCCCCACTGATGCAGCCTCTGCCCATATATGTACATTAAAAAATGGTGGCTAAAGTTATTAGTGAATGAAATTGACCTTCCATTTATCTTTGCTCCTGCCCCCCCCCAACGAATCTACTAAAAACCGGACATTGTTTCAAACTTAAGCGAGCTGGTGGTTGACCCTTCTCTGCCTCGTTTATGGTCTGACCACTTAGCCATTCCCTATCAGGTCCCCTTGCACAAAGCTCTCACTAACCCTATCTCTGGGCAGGGGTTTAGGTAAAGGAAATGGGCCAAGGCTACTTCATCTAGTTTTATTAATGGCTTGGTCACAAATCCTCCTAAACTCGACAATTGTGTCACTACTGCTAATGTAGCAAAAACCAAAGGAAATGATGGACGGAGTGTTGAACATTGCAAGCACTCACCCCCAGTCAACTGATGTGGGTTTAATCCATCACTGTTCTTTAGCCCACTCTGCCACCCCAGTTCAGACATGGCCATATGCATACACTTATTTCACTTTATAGGCTATGATTATTCTCACTGGGCTTTATTTTCACTTTTTTCACCACCTCTAATTCTCCTTGTGCCTGAAAACTAAAATGTTTATGATATAACAGTGATTTGTACAATAAATTGTTTTTTTCTTTCGAAGTAAATAAGGACTCCAGACTAACTAAGTTGGTTGTCTTGGCTTGGTGATTAAATCAGTTGGGAGTATAATAATTTTGACTCCAAAATTGCTAATTAATTCGTGTGAATAAGTTCCTTGTGGACACTGTTCTTACTTAAAATGAATTGTCAGCATATTTAGCTCTGGGACTTTGATCAGGCTAGTAAGGCTATATACCATTCAGCCTTAAGATCTTATCGTAGTTGCATTAGGCATGTGCAATGGGAATTGTATGCTACGAAATTGAACTGGCTCAAAACTCTTCTAGAGAGATTTTTTCTATTGTCAAGACTTTGTCCTTGATAGATTGAGTTTCGCCTGCTATTCCCTCTTCGGAGTATAGCTGCAACACCCCCCCTGAATATTTCTCTGACAAAGAAGCAGCCATTCTTCTTTCCCAGAAGCCGTTAGAAATGCCCCCTGCCTATATATATATAAAACTTTTTTTATAATACAAGGGGCAGAAAAAACCGGAACAAATAATAATCAATCCTGTTATCTGTTAGAAAACAAGTTAACATAAACATGCAGCAATGCAAATCAAGAAAACTTTGCACAAAATTATATGTTGATGTATATATATTTTCAATTACTTTTGTCAGTAAAAAAGATATTATTACAGTCACAATATGTTAATTCTTATGGTCACAATATCACAGCTAGAAAAATGCATACGAAATGCATAACAATTATTAAAATCATAAACATAAATGAATTATAACCTCTTATACTGTAGGTGACTGGTACCTACAGATTATTCATTAATGTCCATGATCCACATGTTTCAATTTAATTGATTTGCCTTGGGTCCAAAATGTGATTCAAAAATGAGGATAAAATAATATTTAAAAAACTCTTTAGAAAAAAAGGAGACACTGGTTTGTGTGAACAGCATTTCTGATTACCATTTAGTATGTATAAATTTGTAATAATAACTAGCCGTCCAGATAACTTCAAGATCCCTAATGGAGCTTGGGACCCGTACCGTAAAATAATACTGTCAAAACCCTCTCACTAATTGGGTTTCTTACATAAATGTACTTTATCACAGTGCTCCTTATATATATATTATTCATAGACACCGGAGGTCTCTAATCAGATAATTGTAAGTATCAAGTAGCCCAATGGCCAATGGTTGTTACAATTAAAAAATGTAGAGTTAAAATGTACAGATACTCAAAACTCTCTAATTTCATTTCTTACCTTTCGTCTTAGGACGCTCCACACGTTATTCGTTTGTCCTGAAGAAGGTGATGAAAAATTCATCTTTCACCAACAGTTTTGAATAAAGTTTTAAATATTGAAATGTGGATTTTTTATACAAATTGTGATAATTAGATCTGATGGTCAAGGTTATTATCAATGAATATCAACAATATAAATATGCACATTTTATAATTTATTTATGTTTATGATTTTAATAATTCTTATGCATTTCTTATGTATTTTTCTGAGCTGTGATAGTGTGACCATAAGAACCAACTTATTGTGCCTGTAATTAATATCTTTTTTAATGACAAAAAAATTACAAATATATATAGAGATTGGTGGTCAGCACCACTTGGATCTTTTCCATCACCAAACCCTAGGGTTAAAAACCTAGGTATTTGGTTTGATGAAAATCTTACTTTTGATGGCCAAATTACATCCTTGGCAGGCAAGTGCTTTCGGATCCTCAAATCTCTGAAAAACTTAATTGGTCTCCTACCAGTATCTGCTCAAAAGACACTGATCCAAGCCTTTGTTGTCTCTCGGCTGGATTACTGTACCACCTTATATCTCGGTATCTCACAGTCGTGGCTTATGAGACTTCAACGGATTCAGAATTCGGCAG
The DNA here is from genome assembly GCF_964204655.1 of Triturus cristatus. Lineage (NCBI taxonomy): Eukaryota > Metazoa > Chordata > Amphibia > Caudata > Salamandridae > Triturus > Triturus cristatus. The sequence goes on along the minus strand of NC_140585.1, from coordinate 957,835,240 downwards.
CTAAGCTGCTATTACATCTTACTAGAGGGCGTCCATGGGCTCAGCACTTCTCAAACTTCACATTATCCCAGTAAAGAAGCATCTTGCTTTTAAAGTTCTCTGCTATTCTTACATAATTTTCAGGAAGACTGGTGCGGCCTATCTGCATCTTCTCATTAAACTTTATTCCACTTTGAGACAACTTAGGTCTTCTGAGGCCTTGTTAACTCAGGTTCCAAGGGTGAAGAATGTTCGCATGGGTGGGAGCTCTTTCTTGCACTCAACTTATGGAACTCTTCCTTTTCAGCTGAGGCAATCCAAGACAGAACTCCTGTTGCAGAAAAATCTAAAAAACTGGCCCTTTAAACAGGTGTCTGTTTTCCTCAGGCTAGCAATGATTTCTGTCTGAGATTGACCTACCAGCACTGGGATAACCCTGTCGGAGTAGCTATTTGCTTTATAAGCTTCTTTATTATAAATATGAAGCTAAACCAGCTAAATGTTATTCAACATTTGTGTGGGTTCATCAAACAGTGCCAAATGTATTAGATGAACACTTCTTTCAAACCCAAATTAAATCCCTCTCCCCAACATGATAAGTCTCTGCCAAATTCAAAAATGTTTTCACCAACCCTCACCATACGCCCCAGCCCCACATCTGCACCAAACCTGAAATACATGCACTCACTGTAACTTGCTAACTTAGTGATATATTTACTGCAGGTTCATGACAAAGTCTTAGTTATAATCAATTTAAAATGTTATTGCCCCCTTTTTAACATAACCCCTTGACCCCAATGGTTTGGTACAAAACTTGAAATACCAACCAAAACAAACCCTTCCAAGTATCTGCCAAATGTGTGCAAATTGACCACACAGTGGAGAAGTGTGGCTCAATGGTTAGAGTGGCAGACCTCGATGCAGAGCACTGGTCCGGGACCAGGGTTCGATTCCCGTCACGGCAGGGTCTCGGGCTATAAATTCCGCGGACCGGATATTCTCGCCTCAGTGCCTATTCTAATCATGGGTCCCACGCTGTAACTCTGGGCAATAGCTTGCTTAATCTCCACAACGGCCCCAACAGCGCTGGGATGCCTGGCCTCACCATGGGGGTGCCCAGGAGTGGACACCTCACATGGAAAGCCAGGAAGGGTTCCACAGCGGTATGAGTAAAAGCGCCAGGATGCCCCCGTTGGGGGTGGCAGTGCGCTATACAAGTACAAACACATTTACATTTACATTTACAGTGCCTGTTAGACCTCCTTGGTGTTGTATTCCCCCAAACATTTTGCCTTCACTCCCCCTGTGTTGCTGATTTTATTTTTGTTGGCTTTAGTACTCTTGTGTTCTCTCCTTCAAACATGGTAAAATTGGCTTACACCCAATTGGCACATTTAATTTACATTCTATGTCCTTAGTGAAAAGTGCTACAGGTACCCAGGGTCTGTAAATTTAATGCTACTAGTTGTCGTGGAGAATTCATTGAGCCACACACTGAAATAGCCTTTTAAAACATATCTCGAGAATTTCACTGCAGCCTGTAGTGTTGCGTTAAACTAGCACTTCAACATGGCAAAATAAACCTGGGCTTAAACTTTCCTTTTTAATGCATATTAGTCACCCCTAAAGGCTCATAGGGCAGACTGCATCGTATTTTATAAAAAGGACGTGTACTTATGTTTTTACATATCTTGGCAGTGAAAAACCCCTAAAGCTGTTTTCATTACGGTAGGGCCTATATATTATTTATTAAGTGATACATTTTAATTGACAGCACCTAGAGGTATGGTATTTACACTCAAATTAATTTTACTTCAACATCATCTTAAATAATGGTAAAGTCCGACTTTAAGTCATAATTCTGACTTTTATAAAGTTAACCTTTTTTTGTCCTAGCCTGTAGTGCCTTCTGCCTGTATCCTGGGTCACATGACTGTGAATGGCACTTCTAGTGGGGTTTGTGAATTTCTTCTAGACAGTGATACAAAAGAGGATTAGGTGTGGACAGGATGGGCCACCCTCCCAGGATGGCTGGGGCCGTCCTGGAAGCAGCCCCACTTACATTTCAGAGGGTTTTTATTGTTGTGCACACAAAGGAACCTGGCACTAGTCTTTTGTCACGCCTGATGTCTTAGAGCCTTGAAAAGGACAAAGGAAGAACTTTCCAGAACCAGATGTGGGGTGTTGTATAGGTAATCCCCCACACTTCAAAGGTTGGCATCAGTAATAATTATTGGACCTCTAGAGCCACTCTTTAGTACACTCCAGGACCTCTAGACATTTCAGAAGAAGGAGTGCCTTGTTTATCACAGGACTGCCCTGCTGCTTGAGGCCTGCCTTCTTCCACAGAGGACTTCCCTGCTGCTACCAGAGGAATGCAATTCTGCCTTGTTCCCCAGAGGACTGTCCTGCTGCTACCAGAGAAATGCCCTGCAGCTACCAAAGGATTGCCCTGCTGCTTGAGGACTGCCTTGACCCCCATAGGGCTGTTCTGCTGCTCGAGGGCTTCCCTACTGTTCGAGGTCTGTCCTGCTCTCTGGAAAGAAAGACTGGACCTGTTCTCTTCATTCTAGAAGACCTGAGTGACTGCAGGGATCAGCTGGCTGATCTGTCTGAGCTACAGGGACACAACATACCTCAGAAACCTTTCTGCGACTGCCCAACTGACTTGCTGCACTGGATCTGCCTGGACCTACTAGAACCCTGCTGGTCTATGCTACAGTGAAACCCTGATCCCCAAGAGGTGTCTTCCCAGGTCCTGGACCCTTGGATGGCATCAGAGTGCACTCTCCTACAAGAAAAGGAAAAATTCTTAAGTTTTGGTCCTTCACAACCGTGAGCGGGGTTGGTCGCCCCGAAACTCTGGCACTCGCGACAACTACGAACGCAAAGCTCCAGTGAATCCGACTCTTTGCGCTACAGCAACTGCCAATGATGACGGCAACGCCAATTCGCGCAACAGCTAAGACAGCCCGCAGTAACTGCCAACATGGAGTTCCAGCAATGCCCTGCCGCAATGCACTTCGCGCTACAGTGGCGACAGCCCAAGCCGCCTGGCCTGCTCTTCCCACTACAGTGAATATCATCTGCAAAGTTTCCATGCTCCTCGCGGACTTCTCCACCGCAGACAGAACCCTTTGCATTTGAGTTAAGAAGGTATACAAAATAAATTCTTTACTCAGCACTGCCTTCAATACATTATCCTAGGCTGCTGCTTGTACCCAGTTACCTTTAACACAAAATAAAGGATGTATAAATAATAGCAGGAAAAATAGCATTGTGTATCAAACATTTTCCTTTTTAGCATTTTTTTTTTTAACAGAAAAACATAATTTTATGTTGAAAAAACAGATATTTAAAAAAGAAATCATTTTACCTGGAAATAATTCTACCATCAAAGCGCAGTTTGTTTGAAAGCATATTTTCCGTTATGGCCGCACTAGTCTTTATCCTGCAAAAGAAGAAGCTTCATATATTAGCTACGCACATTTATGAAATAACATTAAGATACTACTGCTCAAACATTCTGTGCTCTCTGTCAGATAACCATTAAACCAATGTTTGTCCTCAAATACCCAGAGCTCTTATGTTCATATGTATGATTAAATGCACTGTAGCAGGTGTAAAATATGCTACCTAAATCAAACAAAAAGGAATTGACCTTTTTGTGCTTTTATATAAAACTGACATAACACATCTGCAAAATCTGAGCACTTTTGAGATAACTCTGCAGGTTAAACACCCTTCGGCATTCTCCCCATAAGTCACAGGATAATTCCCTTGCCACTGTAAAACCGCCACCAATGCTTGTTTCATGCTATGTAGCCAATACCTGCTTGTAGGTCCCTCAAACTCATCAATGGCGGTTGCATTAAAAAATTTCAAAAATGACCAGCCACTTAGATCACTTTGACCTGCAGCATTGGGTCGCCATCACAGATATCAAAATGGGTGCAGAGAAAAAGCATGGCCAAGACCAATCACAATAAGAAAAATGTTACTTACCTAGTAAGTATCTGTTCATGGTATGTTGTGCTGTAGATTTACATGGTGCGTATAATCGTGTCAGCTAGTGATGGGTCTGGATGTGTGCAAGTTGTTTTTCTATTAAGAAAATCTTTCGAGGAATGAGATGCTGCAACTCCCCCTCTTGCTGGTAATGCCCATGGTCATCACCTCCATTGTTGGATTGTTTTTCCTTATGGCAGGTGAGGATGGAAACTGGAACAAAGCATTTTATAGAGAGATGAACGTGAAAAGAAAGAGGAAAATGTAATAGAAAGGTGATTGTAACAGCTACAAGGAGGAGGGTGGGTGCATGTGAATCTACAGCACTACATGCCACAAACAGATGCTTGCTGGGTAAGTAACATTTTCCATTCGAGGCATGTGTGGCTGTAAATACACATGATGTGCATAGGCAGTAAAGCAGTCTTCCCAAAAAAAAGCGATGGCTAGCCTGTGGAAGTTACAGTGGTTTAAAAAAGTGTAAGGAGAATTGCCTTGCCAACACTGGCTTGTTGTCGGGCTAGTACAGCTACACAACAATGATTTGTAAAAGTATGTGGTGGGGACCATATAGCTGCTTTACAGATGTCAGCTATAGGAAGGCTATAGAGGCTCCTTCCCGCCACCCCCGAGTAGAGTAGGCTCTGGAATGAATGGGCAGGGTCCTTTCAGCTTTAGCATAGCATGTCTGGACATATTTAACAATCCATCTTGCAATGCCCGATTTAGATAGGACCTTCCCTTCGTGGGCTTTAGAGAAAGCAACAAAAAGTTGCTGTGGTTTTCTAGAGGGCTTAGTTCTGTCAATATAGTACATGAGGGCTTGTTTAATATGTAAGTTATTGAGAGCCCGTTCCACAACTGAGTTAGGTTGATGGGAAAAACAGGAAGTTCAATGGATTGATTGAGGTGGAACTGTGAGACCACCTTTGTGAGAAATTTGGGGTTGGTCCAGAGGACAACCCTATCTCTCTGTATGTGGAAGAAAGGTTCTTCCATGGTTAGTGCCCGAAGCTCACTGTCACACCTGAATGAAGTGATGGAAACCAGAAATGCTACTTTCCAAGAGAGAAACTAGAGGGGGGCAGGAATAAAGGAGTTTGAAAGGAGGGCGAATTAGTCTTGTTAATACAATGTTAACGTTCGATGGCGGGACCCAAGGAGGTATGACTCTTGTAAGACCCTCCATAGAGGCTTTAATAACAGGAATTTTGTAGAGGGAAATGTGTTGCCCGTTCTGAAAGTAGGCTGCTACAGCAGTCAGGTGTAGTCGTATGGATGTGAAAGCTAAACCACAAGTTTGTAGGTGAAGCAGGTAGCAGACAATATCTTGCATTTTGACTGCTGAGGTGTGAATTTGTTTGGAACAACAATAGTAGACATATCTCTTCCACTAGGCAGCGTGACAGGTGTGAGTAGTTGGCTGCGAGTGTCTTTAAGAGTATATATGCATTCGGGTGGAAGATTAAGGTACCCAAATTCTAGAGCTTCAGGAGCCAAATCGCAAAATTGAGAGACTGGGGTCCATATGCCTGATTTCTCCATTGTTCTACTTGAGAAGGTCCAGCCTGTTGGGGAATCTTGGGCAGAACCACTGAGAGTTTGAGGAGGGTGGTGAACCAAGGTTGGCGTGCCCAGATGGGTGCCACCAGGATGGGGGTGAGAGATATCTGCCAAAGCCTCCAAATGACAAACTAAAGTAGTGGGAGAGAAGAAAAAGTGTAACAAATATCATTGACCAGATCATCAATAGTGCATTTTCCCTAAACTGTGGGTGTGGGAACCTGGAGGCGATGCTTGTGCATTTGGCCGTGGCCGTGGTGAAATGGTCTATCTCTGGGAGCTCCCTACACTGGAAGTACCGGAGGAGAACTTGCAGGTGGAGTTCCCACTTGTGGACTTGTTGCTGCATCCTGCTGAGGTTATCAGCAAAGTGGCTGTCCATTCCCGGCAAGTCGTCCGCTAACAGATGGCTCTTGTATCAGAGGGCCCATCTCTAAATACTCTGGGCTAAGCGAGAAAGCTGAGGGGATCTGGCTCCCCTTTGCCTATGGAGATAATAAATGTCTGTCATGTTGTCCGTCTTGATGAGGACACTTTGCCAATCAAATGGGAAAGGAAAGCTTTCAACGCAAGGTGAACAGCTATTCCAGGTAATTGATGTGGAAACTCTATTGTCTGGTTTCCCACTAGCTTTGGACAGTCAAATTCTATAAGTGTGCACCCCAACCCATAAGGGAAACGCCAGTTGTTATGGTCGGCTGCGGAACTGGGTCAAAAAAAGGCATCCCTTGCAACAGGTTGTTGGTGTTTGACCATTGATGAGAGCGATATCATGGGCAGCTGATCAACACTAGACCGTCCTAATGATTTTCTTCTCGGGACCAGATCACTAGTGCGTCAAGAACTCCTGCAAAGGACGCATATGTAATCAGGCTTCAGGGACTACGGCAATGCAAGAGGCCATCAAGCCGAGGAGGCCCCATAACTCCCCTGGCAGTGACTTGGTGGTCTAGTTGAAAAAGAGGGATTTGTGCCTGAAAAGCCTGTATAATGGAAGCATGTGGTTAAGCCAAGCCAACTTCTGATTTGAGGATTGTCCCTAGGTAGGGTTGTATCTGGAGGGGTTGGAGGTGGGATTTTGTAGCACCGACGGTAACACCTAGTCGGTGACGAAGATATATTTGGAGTGGAGTGTGTTTGCAACAAGTTTTGCAGGTGGACCTTTTGACAACCAGACAGGGGAACACTCTGTTTATGCAGATGAGCAGCTACCACCGTGTGGCACTCAGTGAATACCCTGGGAGCAGTGGTGACCCGGAAGGGAGCACCTTGAACTGGAAATGTTTTCCGCTGACTACGAACGTGAGATACTGGAAATGTGCCTGGTGTATTGGTATATGCAAGTATATGTCTTCCATGTAAAGATCTGCCATGAATTCACCCTGCTGTAGCAGCGGGATGACATCCTGAAGATTAACCATATGGAAGTGTTCTAAAAGGATGCATTTGTTTAGGGGCCTGAGGTCCAGAATGGGCCGGAGAGAACCGCCTTCAATTTGGGAATGAGAAAGTACATAGAATATACTCCTGTGCCCCTGCTGATGGTAAGGGACGTGTTCCATGGCTCCCTTGAGAAGGAGTGCTTTGACCTGTTACCTGGGTCGCTTTGATGTACTTGGGGGTGTTTGTGTTTGTGAGAAGGAATGGTGGGAGGTGTGGAAGTGAGCTCCAGACAATAACCATGCTGGATGTCATCCAACACCCACTGGTTGGAGGTGATGTTCTGCCAAGCGGGAAAGAACCTTTGCAGGAGACCCCCGACAGATGTGAAATAATCTTTGGGGAAGGATAGGCAAGCCAGGGGTTTGTGGTGGCAGCAACTCCTTTGGGAGAGCTAATTTTGCCTCTACCTTTTGATTTGTTGACTCTGTTGGACCTTCGAAAATAGCCTCAAAGAGAGTACTGTTGGGTGTGTGACCACTGGTACGAGTTAGAGGCCTCAGGGGAGGTGGTCTTTGAGCCTCCACAGTAGAGGGTGGGGCAAAAGGAGACTATACGGGTTGATGTTTGAAGGGCAGCCATGGCTTTTACTGTTTTCATATCCTTCTTTACCTTTTTTAATATCTGGTCAACCTAGGGTCCGATCAGATGTTGCCCTTTGTTGGACCCGGCCTCGTGGCGTGGTCCTTAACCCCCTGGATTGTGCCCGTTCCCCGCCCCGGCCGTCACGGGCCACCCGTCTGAACTGCACCAAGGCCCTTCACCCGGAGCTGCACGTGGTCGCATACTCCTCGTGGCTCCGCCATCTTGTTGGCATCCACGTCACACCGTGCACCAGCCGTCGCGACCCCGCTCAACCCGGCCTCGACCCCAGCGAAGCCCCGACATCGAGGCACCACGAACTAGCCAGGGGGTGCCGCAGGAACCATTCATCGCCCCCGGCGGAGGACAGTATCGATGGGACCCCCAACTGTCCTCCCCGCTCGAGGTGTGATCGCCCTGCAACTCCCATGGGCCTGGCGCCTCTCCTGCTGGGCGTCTGGCCACCTCCACCCGGCCACTCCGCCCCCTCGGGCGCATAGGTCCGGACATCAAAGGGCTCCAGACCTATATCTGGGGCGACCCCACCACAGCTCGGCAGTTGTATCCCGGAGTCGAGAGCCCTGCTGATTGAATCGCGGCTGACCCTACGGAGAAGAACTCTTGTCGGAACCATCACGAGCCCTGCTGACTGCGTCGCGGCTCCTTCTTGTGCACCCTTTCTGAACCACCTGGAACATCGGAGCCCTGCTGACGCTGTCGCGGTCCAACCTCGCTGAAACCTTCCTCGGAGCCCTGCTGACGACGTCACGGCTCGAGCTGAGCAGAAACCATCTTGAGAGCCCTGCTGATTGAATCGCGGCTCTCCACGAACTGTACGCCAGAGCCCTGCTGACGCCGTCGCGGCTCGACCCATCCGAGATCCGGAGGTCCTCCAGCTTGAGGATAAGAACTGGGCCCCAGGTACCCTCGTACCGCACTCCTGCCAAAAAAACTGTCCCGCTACCCCTACCCTTCCAAAGAGACACTGAGACTTTTGGTGGATCCCTCGATCCCTTCATGTGAATATTGACCTCCTAACCTTTTTATTGCTGATAAAGAATTGCTTGTCACCAGACAACCTCCTTGAGTCCTGTGTGGTGGTGTTACTGTGCTAGTACGTGATAGGAGAAGGATCTCACAGGGGACTTCTCGGCAGCGCTCGGCTACTTCGTGCAGTGAGAGGGCCCCCCCTTGGTGGTCTCACCGACTCCTCGGGGTCCGCCTTCCAACATTTGGTGGCCAGCGACGGGATCCGAGCCGAACGCAGTACGTACCAGCCAGTACCCACTAGCTACCCATCCAAACGAATAGCATCATGAGCAGCCAGGAAAACAACGCGACAATGGAGTTCCAGCCCGAACGGCTGGAAGAATATACGCACAAAGAATTAAAACAGTTCTGCAAAGACAAAGGCATTGCAACCACCAGCCTAGGTACCAAAGAAGAGATGCAGAAAGCTCTGAGGGCATGGTTGGAGGCCGGGGCAGGCCCCTCCCAGGGAGAAGGGCCCTTGCCCCTGACGGAGACCGCAGCAACCGCACTGACTCCGGCAACCGGAGGAAGAAAGAGCCTAGAAACCGGCCTCTCCGAAGAAGAAATACGAGAGCGAGAAAAGGTCCGGAGCCACGAGCTAGAGCTCGCCCGACTGCGGCTGGACGGCGAACTCCAGCTGGCAGAAAAGAAACTGGCCCTCGAGCAGCTACGCCTTCAAGAAGAGATAGAAGAGAAGAGACGACACCGGGAGTTGGAGGAAAAGAAACTAACTCTTGAGCACGAGCGCAGTCTCAAGGAACTCGAGATCAAGGCCAAGAACGGAGGGACCGACACCCCCAGTACTAGAGACACTCTACCGCCTTCCGAGGCCAAGGTACATATCCCGAAAGAGGTCGTCAAGGAGTATTACAAGAATGACGACATCCAACAATGGTTTAAGGCCTACGAGGTGGCCATGACCTCCCATCGGGTGCCCCGAAAAGACTGGGGCGCAGGCCTGTGGGGGCGATTCCTGAGTGAAGGACGGGACACGCTGCTCCAGCTACCGGAGGAGGTGATGACCTCCTACGATCACATGAAGGAGGCCCTGCTCACCCGCTACGGGCTAACAGCGGAAATGTACCGCCAGCGGTTCAGAGACTGCAAGAAAATCCCGGGTACCACATGGGTGGAATATGTGGACTTTTTCAGTCGGGCCCTAGAAGGGTGGATCAAAGGAAGCAAAGTAACCACCTACGGGCAGCTGGTCGACCTCATCGTGTGGGAACATCTTTCCAACAATTGCTTCGTGGAACTGAGACAGCACCTCCTCGACAGCAAAATGACCGACCCGCGAAAACTTGCCGTCGAGGCCGATCGATGGGTCAACTCCCGGGTCCCCCGGAGCTCAATGGGGGAGTACCAGAGGAACCCCAACGGACCCCCACGCCAGCGCGGTGGGGGGGGAGGGCCGAACAGGAACCGAGACCCTCCCGCCGGGGCCCCCAGGAGCCCCCCTCGAGGGCCACCGCAGCCACATCTCTCCCCAAGCCTAGCCCGAAGGGTGGGCCCGGCCCGACCCGGACCACGGCCACCAGTGACCTGCTATGGCTGCCAACAAACCGGACACTTTGCCAGCGATCCGGCCTGCCCTCTGAACCGAAGAAACGGGGCCGGCGGGCCCCCGCCCCGGCAGCTGACAGCCGCCGCCTTGGGGGGAGGAGAAGAGGAAGAGGAGGCCCTCGACCGAGAGAACACTGAGTGGGAGCCGGCAGCCATGTCCCTGGTCTGCCTGGGTAGCCGAGAGATGGTACCCTGCACCCCCATCCCAACCAACACCCAGAAGTACCGGCAGCAGGTCACGGTCAACGGACAACGGGCCGAAGCCCTTCGTGACACGGGCGCCAGTATCACCGCTGTCCGCTGCCACCTGGTGACCCCTGAACAGATTCTACCGAATGTGCTGTGCCCCGTACGGACGGCCGACAACAGTGAAAGCCTATGCCAGATGGCCCTGGTCCCCTTCGAGTGGGGAGGGGTGACGGGCCTGCTGAAGGTGACAGTGCGCGACGACGCCCCGGTCGACTGTCTCCTGGGGTACGACTTGGAAAGTTCCCCCTGGGCTCAAGTAGAGCGACGAGAGCACCTCCGAATGCTGGGACTGGCTGATTGGGCCTGCGCCATCACCCGGTCCATGACCGCCCAGGCCCCCCGCTCATCCTCGACCTCCGGGACCGCCCAACCCGAGGGGCTCACACCCCCTCCCACCAGCAGCGAGGAGGAGGCGGACACCGACCCTGGGCCCAGCGAATCCTCCCCCGAAGAGATGGCTTCTCCGAGCGCCCTACCAGAGCTGACGCAATGGCAACACGAAGGGGGCCCCACCCGAGAGCAGTTCCAGCAAGAGCAACAGTCCTGTCCCTCTCTCGAAGGGGTCCGACAACAGGCGACCGCGCAAGCCAACGGTGACCAGACCGGCACCCACTGGATCTACTGGGCCGAGGGCCTGTTGTACAGTGAACAGAAAGTAGCAGAACTCGGGGCCAGCCGCGTGTTGGTGGTCCCCCTCCGCTTCCGGGAGTTCCTTCTCAACCTGGCCCATGATGTGCCCCTCGCCGGACACTTGGGGCAAGACAAAACGTACAGTCGTCTGGTGACCCACTTCTACTGGCCCCGGATGCGGAGAGATGTGGACAACCACTGCCGGTCCTGCCAGACCTGCCAAGCCAGCGGAAAGACGGGGGGTCGGGTCAAGGCCCCCCTCCAGCCCTTTCCCGCCGTCAGCACCCCGTTCAAACGGGTCGGAATCGATATTGTGGGACCCCTGGACCCCCAAACCGCCCTGGGCCACCGCTTCATCCTGGTCCTCGTGGACCACGCCACCAGGTACCCGGAGGCGGTCCCGCTAAGAACTATAACGGCCCCTGTGGTAGGCCGGGCCTTGATGGGGATCTTCTCCCGAGTGGGATTCCCCAGCGAAGTGGTGAGCGACCGCGGCACGAACTTTATCTCCAGGTACATGCGATCCCTGTGGCAACAGTGCGGGGTCACATACAAGTTCACGACCCCCTATCACCCTCAGGGGAACGGACTGGTTGAGCGGTTCAACCGAACATTAAAAGGGATGATCCAGGGCCGGGAAGAACCCCTCAGGCGGAAATGGGATGTCCTGCTGCCCTGCCTCCTGTTTGCCTATCGGGAGGTCCCGCAGAAGTCCCTGGGGTTCAGCCCGTTTGAACTATTGTATGGACACCCGGTCCGCGGACCGCTCAGCCTGGTCAAGGAGGGCTGGGAGATGAAGCCCCGAGGCGCCCCTCCTGACGTCTACCGATACCTCCTGACCCTCCGAAACCAGACCCGCAAGTTCCGAGCCATGGCCGAAGCCAACCTCGAGGCCAGCCAGGAGGACATGAAGCGGTGGTACGATCGCAACACCTCTACTGTAGAATTCGAGCCAGGTCAGAATGTATGGGTCATGGCCCCGGTCGAACCCGGCGCCCTCCAGGACAAGTGGACCGGGCCCTTCAAGGTGGTGGAGAAGAAAAGTCCCGTCACCTACCTGGTCGATCTGGAGTCCCCCCGGAACCCCCTCCGGGTCCTACATGCTAACAGGCTAAAACCCCACTTCGCCCGGACCGAACTGAGCCTGCTGCTGGCGACCGACGAGGGGGGCGAGGACGACTCCGAGCCCTTGCCCGACCTCTTGCAATCCGACATTCACGATGGATCGATCGAAGGGGTCCAACTCGCCTCGTCCCTGACCCCGGAACAGCGCAACGACTGACAGCAATTACTGCGGGACTACGCAGCCCTCTTCTCTCTCACCCCGGGGGTGACCCACTGGTGCGTCCACGACGTCGACACCGGGGAGAGCCCCCCCATACGACACAGAGCCTACCGGGTGCCTGACCGAGTGCGGGCCTGCATCCAGGCCGAAGTAGCGAAGATGCTGGCCCTGGGGGTCATCGAGCCTTCCGACAGCCCGTGGGCCAGCCCGGTCGTCCTGGTGCCCAAGGCCGCAGCTCCCGGTCACCCCCCGGAGTTGCGATTCTGCGTGGACTACCGAGCCCTGAATGCAGTAACCAAGACAGACGCACACCCGATACCCCGGGCCGACGAACTCATCGACCGCCTAGGGGCCGCTCGCTACTTAAGCACGCTGGACCTCACCGCCGGGTACTGGCAAATCCAGCTCACCCCCGGCGCCCAAGAAAGATCCACCTTTTCGACTCCGGATGGGCATTACCACTTTCGGGTGATGCCCTTCGGAATGAAGAACGCCCCGGCCACCTTCCAAAGACTGGTGAACAAGGTTTTGGCCGGGCTTGAGGCCTTCAGCGCGGCCTACTTAGATGACATTGCCGTGTACAGCAACCACTGGGCCGAGCACCTCCTCCACCTGAAGGCCGTCCTGGCCGCCCTCCAGCAGGCCGGGCTCACAATCAAGGCCAGCAAATGTCAAATCGGCCACGGATCCGTGACCTACCTGGGCCATCAAGTGGGGAGCGGGCAGGTGGCCCCCCTCCAAGCGAAGATAGATGCCATCCAGATCTGGGAACCCCCCACTACCCAGACCGCTGTCCGGGCCTTCCTGGGCCTCACCGGATACTACCGGCGGTTTATCCGGGACTATGGGAGCATTGTTGGCCCCCTCACAGAGTTAATGTCCAAAAAGCAGCCCAAGAAGGTACACTGGACACCCCGCTGCCAAACAGCCTTCGACACCCTAAAAACAGCCATGTGTACTGCTCCGGTGCTGCAGGCCCCGGACTACCAGAAGGAGTTCGTGGTACAGACGGACGCCTCCGAGTATGGGATCGGGGCCGTCCTATCCCAAGCCGACGAAAAGGGGCTCGACCGACCAGTGGCCTTCATCAGCCGACGACTACTGCCCCGAGAGCAACGCTGGAGCACTATTGAGCGCGAGGCCTTCGCTGTGGTGTGGGCCCTCAAGAAGCTCCGGCCCTACCTCTTTGGCGCCCACTTCCGGGTCCAGACCGACCACCGGCCCTTGCAATGGTTAATGCGAATGCGGGGCGAGAACCCCAAGCTGCTGCGATGGTCCATCTCGCTACAAGGGATGGACTTTGACGTCGAACACCGGCCCGGCAATGACCACGCCAACGCCGACGGCCTGTCCCGTTTCTTCCGCCTTGACGAGGAGAATCCCCAAGGAGATGGGTGACTCTCCATGCCTTCGGCTGGGGGGGACGCCTGTTGGACCCGGCCTCGTGGCGTGGTCCTTAACCCCCTGGATTGTGCCCGTTCCCCGCCCCGGCCGTCACGGGCCACCCGTCTGAACTGCACCAAGGCCCTTCACCCGGAGCTGCACGTGGTCGCATACTCCTCGTGGCTCCGCCATCTTGTTGGCATCCACGTCACACCGTGCACCAGCCGGCGCGACCCCGCTCAACCCGGCCTCGACCCCAGCGAAGCCCCGACATCGAGGCACCACGAACTAGCCAGGGGGTGCCGCAGGAACCATTCATCGCCCCCGGCGGAGGACAGTATCGATGGGACCCCCAACTGTCCTCCCCGCTCGAGGTGTGATCGCCCTGCAACTCCCATGGGCCTGGCGCCTCTCCTGCTGGGCGTCTGGCCACCTCCACCCGGCCACTCCGCCCCCTCGGGCGCATAGGTCCGGACATCAAAGGGCTCCAGACCTATATCTGGGGCGACCCCACCACAGCTCGGCAGTTGTATCCCGGAGTCGAGAGCCCTGCTGATTGAATCGCGGCTGACCCTACGGAGAAGAACTCTTGTCAGAACCATCACGAGCCCTGCTGACTGCGTCGCGGCTCCTTCTTGTGCACCCTTTCTGAACCACCTGGAACATCGGAGCCCTGCTGACGCTGTCGCGGCCCAACCTCGCTGAAACCTTCCTCGGAGCCCTGCTGACGACGTCGCGGCTCGAGCTGAGCAGAAACCATCTTGAGAGCCCTGCTGATTGAATCGCCGCTCTCCACGAACTGTACGCCAGAGCCCTGCTGACGCCGTCGCGGCTCGACCCATCCGAGATCCGGAGGTCCTCCAGCTTGAGGATAAGAACTGGGCCCCAGGTACCCTCGTACCGCACTCCTGCCAAAAAAACTGTCCCGCTACCCCTACCCTTCCAAAGAGACACTGAGACTTTTGGTGGATCCCTCGATCCCTTCGTGTAAATATTGACCTCGTAACCTTTTTATTGCTGATAAAGAATTGCTTGTCACCAGACAACCTCCTTGAGTCCTGTGTGGTGGTGTTACTGTGCTAGTACGTGATAGGAGAAGGATCTCACAGGGGACTTCTCGGCAGCGCTCGGCTACTTCGTGCAGTGAGAGGGCCCCCCCTTGGTGGTCTCACCGACTCCTCGGGGTCCGCCTTCCAACACCCTTCAAAGGGCAGGTTGAGCAAATTCTGCTGGACTTCCAGCTTGAACCCAGTGATATGGAGACAGGCATATCTGCGCAAAAGGACACTGAAGTTGACCTCTTCCCCTTGCAGCAGTGTCCACAGTATCTAATGTGCAGAGCCTGGTGGTGATCTGCTTTCACTCAGAGACAGTTTCATAACTTCTTTTCCTGTGCTCCTCTGGGAGATAATGGAGGAGCTTCTTCACTTCATCCGATTGGGTATGGTCCTACCTAGAAAATAGCCCAATGGAACTGGCAATCCGCCAATGGCTGGTCGACTGCACAATTACGCTCTCACCTGCAGCATTAATTTGTTTAATCTCTATCTGGTGGAGAGGCATCACAGTAGTCTGAGAATTAGCCCTTTTACAGCTGGTAATGACCACTAGTGAGCCAAGTGGAAGCTGACTACGGATGTACTGAGGGTCAGTAGGGGAAGCTTTATATTTTATGCCCATCCTAGGTGTAACAACTCTGGCTATTGGGTCATGAAAGATGTTTGGGGTGTGATTGAGCATACCTTTTAGCATGAAGAGGTCCTGAGTGGGGCAGTGGGTGGAAGACAGGGTCTCGTAAAGGAAGACGCTCTGTAAAGACTCAGTGCGGAGAGCCACCTAGTGGAAGGAGGCAGCCCTATCAATAAGTTCATGGTAGGAGGGGGAATAATCAGGAGGGGAGAGATGGGTCGGGCGCTGGTAGGGATCTAGGTTCCCTGGTGGTTCAGCTTCACAAGTGTCCCAGAAATCCCCCTGCGGAGGAGTGTCCTCCCTGACCTCCAGGTCTGAATGAGTTGATCCCTGAGGTGTATAGGGAACAGACTTACCCAGTGAAATGGGTGGGGAGGGTGAGTGTAGTGGAGCCGGATGAAGTGGTGATGGAAGAGTGACCGGCAAGGAGCTTGTAAGCCTGTCCACTTTCCTGCGCTGCTTTGAATAAGGTGGCATGATCACGGTTTCCTCGAAAGACAGTTGCCATTTGGATGTTGAGCGCAGATCCTGGAAGGAGGGTAAGTATCCAGACCATGTGGGGATGTATCATGCAGGCAGTGCGTTAATCTCCTCCTGAACTTTATGGAGCATCGGCTTGACTGTACCCAAACCATGTCCAGACTTGTTGGTTGGCACCGATAATCTCTGCTCCGACACCGATTTTGACTATGATGCTGAAGTTAGCATCTCCAATAGTTGGCTTGGCTCTGCGGCAGGAGCGACGGGTGCCAAAGCAGTCTGTCTCAATGGTTTCTTTGGCAAAAGTTGGAGCTGGGCGTTGCATCCATAGATGGTGGGCAGTGCCGACCATGGCCCGAAGGCAGTGACGGCCAAGCAGTCTGTCTCTGTTGCTCCAGAGTAGCTGGAAGACCCTTTGGAAAGGGCTGCTCAGCATGGGACCAGTGTCAAGGTGGTGGGAGAGGGGTACGGTACTCATGACTGGCTGCACTGGTGGAAGATATTTAATCTCCAGATCAGAGACGGAACTGTCATCAGGGAAGAAAGCCTCTTCATCTGCAGCTGATGGTTGTGGATGGTGTTCCCCCTCTATGTCATGGGGGCCAAAAAGGCCCGGGATGTCATCTCTGCTTATTCGTGACTTCTTGAGATTTTGAGCCTGGTAATCATGGAAGGTTTTTCGAGGGGAAGGAGAAGCAGGTGTCGCAAGCAACGTTGTTGTGCTCAGGAGACAGACGCAAATTACACATACCTGATCGGTTCGAGGATATTTTGAGTGGCAGTGAGGACAATAGTGAAAAGCCGCCCATTCCATCACTGGGATACATGGTGAGGGGGGGGGGGGGGGTTGCAGTTGGAGACAGGAGGCCCAAACAGCAAAAGCTCATATAGGCCGAAGGTCAACGAATAGATACCTGGTTGAAGCAGGAATTGTCAACTTGAAATGAAGGGGAAAAAGAAACACGATCGAAAACAATACCAATCAAATCACGCAAGGAATCCTGAAAAGATCCCCATCTTAGCCCATGTCAAATTCCTAAATTAAATTAAAAACTACAATTTAACAGAAATTATGGTTATGATTTTCAGCCAAAGAATACTGAAACAGCCCAACCCTTTGCTGGCCACGCAGGGTGGAAGCAGGCATACACACCTTGGACCAGGTACTGCTGGACGGCGACCTGAAACCTTTCAACCACTTGAAGGAGGAATATGGCCTCCACCCATGACAGGCCTGGAAGCACCTACAACTGCAACACTGCCTGTGGCGTTGCCTGGGTCCCCACCCATGGTCCTTACAGCCCTAGCCGGTGGTGGAATACTTGTTCACGTGGGGCCGGCATCAGAGCGTGATGTTTGGGCTTTACAGCACACTCATGAACCACCTCTTCTCACAACCCTTCTCCTGTAACCTCCATACCAAGTGGAAGGACCGTGCTCCATGAGCGCTACTGGACTCCGCAAAAGCTGCAAATGGCTGGCCTCCTACCACATTCGAACTGCTGGAGGTGTTCGGCTTCCCAATGCGACCTCATCCATTTCCTATGCTATTGCCCTTCAATACAGTCCTTTTGGGCTTATGTAGAGGACACCTTGGGGCATCCATGCCTCTCCAGCTCCCCTTTAATTCCCTTGTTATCCTCCTACAAGTACTCAAAGGCTCCCCTGACCTATCCTAACCGCAACACCGCCCCCTACACACGGCGCTGTCCACAGCCAAGCTTTGCATACTTCACCAGTGGTGTACGCCGTACCTCCTTCTCAGGAAGCCTGTATGGTGGCAGTGGCAGACAGCGTGCCATCAACGCATCATCGATGGTATGCAGGACCAGGCCAAGGTGTTCACTCAGAACTGAGCGCCCTTCCTCCAAGATGCTCCCTAAGGTTGATCGCATCAACACTGCCTCCCCCAATCCCATTCTTGACCTGCGCAGGAGGTAACCTGACCCCCAATGCAGTGGTATAGGCTCCTCTCTTCCCCTCTTGGTTGGGATCCCGGCCACCATACCTGCTCCACCCTCCCTCACTTACCCCTCCTCCCCCTCTTTACCACCCTGAGCCGTTTTCCTCTCCCTCACTCTCTGTGTCCCCTCCTCCACCCCTATCCCTCTAACCCCCCTTCTCCTTCCCTGCCTCTGTTGGGTACGTTTACATAAGGATCCTCCCCCCTCTGCAGGGATCCCCGACATCGTACATCTGCGCACTCATATGCACCCCCGTTTTTTCAAGAACACTTTACGCAACAAAAACAATTTGCCCTAGGATCCCCCCAATCTGCTCCCAGACCCCCTGAGCAACCCCCACTGCTAAATCTCCCCCCCCCCCCCCCGTTGTGGCATTTTTTTCATGTTTCGAGCCTGTGGTCCACCTCACCTTGTGGTATAGACTATGGTTTTCCTCCTCTCTGGCCAGTTCTCCCCCCCCCCCACCGGCTCTGTGTGGAGATCTCCCCCAGACACCTACTCCTTTCTCCCTCACCTCCAGAGGCATCACGGTACACGGGCCTCAACGTTGATTGTATTGGGGGAAATGCCTAGGCCCACTACACTGCGATCGTCGCCTGGGGCCCGGCACACAGCGATAGGGCGAAAGGTCAGATACTCTTTCTCCACTGGTGACCTGCACACTCCCTCTTACACTTCTCCTGCTCCCTCCCCATCCCGACCTTCTTCCCTTACCACCCCTGCCCCATTTCTTTCTTACTGTACCATTCAATGTTGTTCACTACTGCCTTAATTGCATTGAAATCCTATTGTTCGCTTTTACTTCAATAATAAATAAAAACACAACAAAAAAAGAACACTGAAACGGAACAGCTCTTGGTAGCTAGGCACCGCTAACTCACCCCCAATGGATTGCCCATGACCTCACACATGATGTCACATAACACCTCACCAATGACATAGTCAATGACATCACTATGTCTGCACAATAACTGCTTTGTTTGCACGTGTTATTTACTGAGGTTGCTTTGTTATCTACTTTTGTTTATTATAATCAAGTATTACCTAACCTTTAGTTAAGCTTGGGGCCTACTCTCCACGTATGGACATAACCAAAATTGCATGACCTTGGCATGTGCACAGCAGGGGTTGGATGAAGGGACTAGCTTTGAAAAGATCAAGCACACCTTTGATCAAGAACAGCATGGAATAAGTTAAAGTTACTGTCTTCCTATAATGATATACCACATTGAGTAGTGTGGATGAAGGACATAGCCATGCAACTGTGCTGTTTCACACACAAAAAAACATGCATATCTGTAAAAGAACAAGATTATCTAGCATATTCACTATTTGATCACATTCCTAGACATATACCCGATTGAAAAGATGGGTACCTTAAAAATAAACTCTCTCTTCCATGGTAGAGTAGAAAAACCAGTATGCTCACCTTATCCATGTTTCCAAAAATATGAGACTTATGTGTACTAGCCCTAAGCCAATCAGGCATTTATGCAATGTATGAGTCGCAGACATTTTGAAGTCAGTTCGGTGTACCTAAGAGGCCCCTATGTATAATTCATATGTGGCTGCTCGTACGCCTCTCCTGAGTGCAAGTGCGTGCTATAATTAAGACCAATTATAGTCCCAAGCCGCTCATGGATGAATACTTAAGAGAAAACAAAACTGCTAACTAGGAAAGCTGATCGCTCCTTCACCATGCACTACCTATACCCTTGGATATTAAATAAGTTATACTATGTGAAATCTTTGAATTAATTAAACCACTTATGACATCTGAAATCCTATTATTTGCCTGGACACTGTGCATGGTACAGTGGTGAGTTATAGTTAATATAGCGTGGCGAGTGAGGTGACAAGACTGTGTTTGGAGGTACGCGAGTAATACTAATTTAAAGGTGGTGCTTAAGTATAAATGTGCGTTATAATTATGACATAGTAATTTGAAAGTGGTGCTTAAATGATTAATTTAACACGGGACTATAACTTTTGAATTTCCTATGTTTGTGCAGTTTAAGTTGGGTTTGTATAACAAACATAAATAAAGCTTTCCTAACTAGAATGTATCTTAACCCCTTCGGTGCTCATGACGGAATGGTTCGTCATAAGCACCGGTGCTCCTGTGCTCATGACGGAACCATTCCATCATGAGGACAGGAGCACGAAATCCCTCTGCTGCAAACATTAGAGGGATTTCCTTTTTTTGGGGGGCCTCAGGAGGTGGGGAAGAGCTTCACTTGTTTTCAATTCAATGGCGATCGCCCGCATGGCGCGCGGACGTCATTAGAATGAAAACAAAATTGAAACTTGGTTTCAGTTTTAGTGTTTCAGTGCTCGTAGGGCTACCTCAGCCCCCCAAGCACCGAAACACCTGGGAGAGGTATCGTTGGAAGGGGAGAATCTACCCTTTCCAATGGTACGCCTCCCTAGTGGATCCCTGCGGGCGATCCCCAAGCAGGGATCCAACCACTAGGCACCAGGGAGGGGGGGGCGGCCGCATGGGGGGGGAGCAGAAAGCCCAGTAGAACCATGGATTTTTTTTACTAAGTAAATTAGGGATGTGGGCTGCCAAAGATGGGCATGCCAATGCCCCCACCCCTCCCACAAAATTCCAGTCTTTCTGCCCCCCCTGGGGGGCTGATGGAGCAGCTGCCCCCAATCTGCCCCCTCGGGGGGGAAGAAAGCACCCTAGATGCCAGGGATTTTTTTTTAATGCGCCAGGGGTGGGGGCTGCCCAGAATGGGTATGCCATAGCCCCCACCCTACACCCCTAAAGTAAGAATAAGAATTTCTTCCCCCACCAGGAGGAAGATGGGGGCAATAGCCCCTGTTCAGCACCCCGGAGGGGGGGGGGGGGCGCAGAATGCCCACTAGGCCCAAGGGACTTTTTTCTATATATACCCGGGGCCGGGGGTTGCCCAAAATGGGCATTTAAATATCCCCACCCAAGAGAAAAAATGCTACAGTCTTTCTGCCCCTCCTGGAAGGCAGATGGGGCAATAGCCCTGTATCTGCCCTCCCAGGGGGGCAGAAAGCCCACTAGGCACCAGGGATTTTTTATTTTTCCAAAGTTCGGGCGGGGGCTGCCCAGAATGGGCATGCCAATGCCCCGACCCCACAAAAAATGCCACAGTCTTTCTGCCTCCCTCCCGTGACAGTCAAGGAGCCAAAACATTTTGTGATAGACAATTTTGATGTCGCCTCAGTACGTTTTGGGCCCTTGCCTGTCGCGGGTACTTGGGCCTCCCACACGAGTGAGGCACCATTTTTATCAGGAGACAAGGGGAAACACTGGGTGGTAGGAAATTTGTGTCAGCCCAGTGATGCCTCAACTTTCCCACACAGAAATGTGTGGAAAAAGTGATTTTTTTCAGCTAAATTTAAGGTTTGCAGGGGATTCTGGGTAAGAAAACGTTGGGGGATCCACGCAAGCCATACCTCCCTGGAATCCCCTGGGTGTCTAGTATTCAGACATGTGTGGGTTTGGTAGGTTTCCCTAGCTGGCCGCCGAGCACGGGGCAAAAAACCCAGCTGACCCCCCTGTGGTAAATAATTTTTCTTTACCTGGACTTAATTTGATACAGAAACATAATAAAATAGCTCAGTAAAATGAGAGGCAGCATCCGTGGTATTAGAGGTTCGGAATGGGCTTTATTCCAATAATCGATTATAATCGGTTGCTCCAAGTTCCATCACCACGGAGGTTCAGGAAGTGAAGTACATACTTTATTGACAAGAAGTAACTTTTATAGTACATACATTACAGTGAAGCGAATGCAGTAGGCGTAACAATTGATAAGGAAAATGACGATTTATCTGCGTAACCAGAAAATGGGTGTAATAAGGAGTAAAAAGGAACATAATTGGTTATGATGTCATATATAGGTGGATCTATAAGATAATACTTGGCATAGATGCGCGCGCAGCAGTATGACGTGTAATTGACGTGCAACCAGGGGGTGAAGGGGACTTGACATTTAGCTCTACATGTGGAGACAAAAGTCTGGGGGGTCAAGTCAACCTAATCCCAAATCATATCTAACATCCTATGTTTAAAGAACTATGTTATCCACAAAAGAAGGACTCTCGGACAGAATCTATTCTATACTGACTGTGCGTGCGTGTACAAGCGTCTAAGTGTCTACACTGAATGCGAGGGGGTAGGAATATTCCATGGTAACAGGGCTATGAATTACTTGCATGAGGACAGAGAAGCCGAGCCTTTTGCTCGGTAACTGGAAGAATGTTTACTTAAACTACTAGGCAGGAATGCATCGGCTGAGGGGGAAGCAGATAATTCGAAGGTGAAATACAGTTCTTGGCAGAGAGTAGGCTGATGTCAGGCTTCGGGAGCCGCGCAGAGAATGAGACAAAGTTCATGGTCACAGATGCAGGCTCAGACTGGAGCTTTCAGAGGCAGAAAGCAAGAGGAGTTTGATGACAGAATCAGGGCCTACTTGCCTGGACTGTAAAATGGCATAAGTGAACCATATAAAGCCGGTGGCCTTTCATATTTAGGAACGGAATATCCGGCCTATTCATGGCGGATCTGACAGAGGACATGTTGACGGTGGACGCACATGTATTTGCGTCTTCATAACTGGAACTGGAGGGAACATACATGTACTTGTGACATGCACATAGAACCGTTGGGGTCCAAGATAGGGGACATAACTGACCAGAAAAATCCATATTTCCACATTCCCTCCTTGTCCCCTACTTGCCCTTCAAGAGATATCAATCTTCATTAATCCATTGATCTGTTCATATAGCATCATTTGTTCTTCTTTCTTCTTCTTCCGGGACGAATGAAATCTTGGTGGTGGAATACACGATGTGGCACACAGACCACAAATCGCTGGTCCACATTGTAGACATAGACAGCAACTGAATAGTATGAGAAGGCCAATACCTAGGAAGGATAAAACTCTCCATCCCCAGGCTGATATCACACTCCAGAACCAACTGGACCAAGTCCAAGTGCCTGGGTTCTGGTGTATCTGGTTTACAATCTTATGAAGGCGAGTGATGGCTTTATATACAGATGGCGAATTTTCTGGTATGAATACGCAGCAGCTTGATCCGATGACCCTACAAGCTCCGCCCCTATCAGCCAGGATGACGTCAAGGACAAGACGATTTTGAAGCACAACAATCCGCATAGCAGACTGCTCTTCTGTTAAATTGCCTAAGGCGGAAATAGTCTCATTCACTACTGCTTCAAGGGTTCTAGTTAATCTACGTATCAGCTTACTATTAGTAACAGTACCTATATAGGGAAAGATGCCTTTATTAAAATCTACATACTTGTCCCATGCCGTCTCAGTATAATCGACAATTGGGAGATCTCTCCGCTCTCTATTGTGTACTAAATGAATATTTCTGTAATAATCAGGAGGAGCTAGGAAAACAGGTGGCAAAAGGAATGCAATGTAGCAGGTACCATCCCAATCTAGAGGTAGACGCATATATGCAGTCTGACCACATATAAAGTAGGAGTGGCGATAAGCTCTAAATGAAGATTTGCCTTGATCACTGAATTCTACTATAATAGTGCATTTACTATGGCCCATATGTATGGAACCAACCTTTCTTACACATAATTCACCCTTCGCTGGGAATACTGACATGGTGGGTAAGACTAGTTCAACTTCGGATACGACATTTAGAATCATGAGATTAGGTGTAAAATTACCTAATCCATATACTTCATTTTCTAGATCAGTTCCTGTTCTTTTGGGGCGACCCTCCTTGTCAGGGTAGCAGACCTTGAGTAAAACTAGGTTCAGGTTTCCCCATACCCAATGATCTTGGTAAACTGCTGTGTCTGAGTCTATGGAATTGATTAAACTAAACCATGCTCCACAGGAGCCGTTATGTGTAAATGGGTGTGGAAAGAATGGCAGGACTCCTTCATAATTCTGATAGGGAGGGAGCCGACCACACACCCAACAATTAGTGGCATTACTAGTCTGATGGGAATGATGTAACATACTAATGAAAGTGTTATTGCGCAGCGCAAGTCTATAAGACAATTCATGCGGAGGTAAGTCACTAAAAGAACGTTCAGCAGTAACATTGTAAACATGTCTAGGAATAGGGTAATATATGTGCAACAATATACTTGCAGTAATTATTAAAAGACTCAAGAAAAACAAAATTAATAATGTCACTATGCAGTGGCTACGCAGTGATTTACAATACGCCTGTCGTTTCAACATTTTCCGGGTATTTTCTCTACTCAGGTCCAAGGGATACATGTCAGAGACAATTCAACCGCTTCACCTTGGAGAGGACTTAAACAATCAAATTGCTCGACTTGTTGGGCCTAAGTTTTAGTTTGTAGTTTTCAGAGTTATTCTGTTCAACAAAAGGAAGTTTTGAATCAGTCTGTGAGGGAGTGCAGGGCACAATGTCTATATCCGAGGATAGTCCATGAAATTTCTTGATATGACTTGAATGAATCCAGCCCTTGCGGCCCTCGATCTTCACGGCTGTCCTTGTGGTCAGCAGGACCAACTTGGGTGATTTCCACCTGGGCTCCAGCTGAGTCTTTCGGTCGAAATTCCTCACAAAGACGAGATCACCCGGAACTACGTCATGGGGTTTCACCTCAGTGTTGTCGGGAAAGGCTGCAGCTACCTGTGAACGACAAGATTGTAGTGCAGACATCAAGGAAGCCAAGTAATCTGTCAGCATATTACAGTCAATATCAGTTATTTTGCGTGGTATAGGCGTCCCCCACATATTTGGTGGTCTGCCGAAGATCACCTCATACGGGGATAGCCCTGTTCGAGAGTGTGCTACCATTCTCATGTAAAAGAGTGCAACTGGTAACGCTACTATCCAGTCGACACCTTTCTCTCTGCATATTTTGGACAGTCTGATTTTCAGTATCTGATTATGTCTTTCTACGAGACCTGCTGCCTCGGGGTGTCGGACACAGTGGAATTTCCACTGATATCCTAACAGAAGTGAAACGTGTTTCATTAATTCGGATGAGAACGGCTGGCCGTTATCTGAGTGAACAACACGTGGTAAACCGTATCGTGGGAAGAATTCTCGAACCAACTGTTTGGCAGTAGTCGGGGCAGTGTAATCTGAAACCGGGTATGCCTCTGTCCAACGGGACAGAGCGCAGACAACTACGAGAACATATTTGAATCCTCGACATCGTTCCATCTGGATATAGTCTATCTGGAGTACTTCAAAAGGATGATTAGGAGGATGAAATCCACCCTGTTCTACGGGAACGCTTTTTCCTGGGTTAAACTGGCAACAGATCATACAGGTACGGACCTTTTGTTTGGCTGCTGCTCGTAAATGTTTATTGAACCAAATGTATTGAATGCTGTCTAGCATAGCTTTTTCTCCTAGATGTGCTGGACTATGTATAGTGTTAATTATAACTTGGACCATTGAATCAGGAAGGAACCATACAGACTTTTCCTTCATCATCCATCCTTGGTCCGTGTGGATCCCTCCTAATTCAGTCCATTTCTTTATTTCGTCTGGTGTAGCATGTGTCTGTATGTCAATTACGTCAAGAGTAGGATCTTTAACTGTCATACAATGTGTCGGTGTCGGGACTATTGTCTTTGTCATGTCGGGGGTTTGAGTTTGAGCCGTCTGTTTAGCTGTTCTGTCGGCTAGATCATTGCCTTGGGAAATGATATCAGTAACCTTCGTATGAGCCTTACATTTCATAATTGATATTGCAGTGGGTAGATGTATTGCATCTAATAAGGCATGAATGAGGGGTCCGTGCTGAATGTGGGCACCGTGGGAAGTTAAATAACCTCTCTCTCGCCACAGCACGCCGAAGTCATGTACAACTCCGAATGCATAACGTGAATCAGTGTATATGTTGACTTTTTTATTCGTGGCTTGAATACAGGCTTGTGTCAGAGCGATGAGCTCTGCGGCTTGAGCTGACAAAGTATTTATACGATTAGTTTCAATGACTTCAGCATCGGTTGTGACTGCGTAAGCGGCCACTAACTCTCCTGTACTTGTTCTCATACATGAACCATCTACATACAATGTCAGGTCTGGATCGGACAATGGAACATCTGTCAAGTCTTGTCTGGGTTTTGTCGTTATAGTAATAACTTCAATACAGTCATGGGCTAGTGGGTCTGTTCCGGTTACTGGCAAAAGTGTGGCAGGATTCAATGTGTTACAGCGTCTGATTTCTATATGTGGCTGAAACAATGTAAGTTCATACCCTGTAAGTCGCGCTATAGTCAAGTGTTGTGTTTGCGTTCTATTTACAAGAACCTCTACTGCGTGTGGTACTTGAACTGTCAATGGATGTCCTAACACTATAGCATCGCTTTGTCTGATTGCTAAAGCTGTCGCTGCTACTGATTTCAGGCATGCAGGCAAAGCCTGAGCTACGGGATCTAGTGTACTAGAAAAATAAGCACATGGTTTGTGTGCTCCTGCTTGTTCCTGGGTGAGTACTGACAAGGCAGTACCTTCGCGTTCTGTAACAAAGAGTGTAAACTGTTTTCTGTAACATGGCGTTGCTAAAACAGGTGCTTGACATAAAGCTTTCTTTAGGCTTTCAAAAGCTTGTGTATGTTCCTGAGTCCAAGGGAGAACAGTCGGTGTGGCTGCCTCCTGTGTGGTTAACTGGATGAGTGGTTTTGCTAGAAATGCATACTGAGGGATCCACTGCCTACAATATGAAGTGAGGCCTATGAAAGCTCGTACCTCCTTTTGTGTCTTGGGTATTGACATGTTAGCTATTAACTGAATGCGGTCCGGTGTAAGCTGCCTTCCCTCCTTGGACAGCGAGTGTCCAAGATAAACAACTCGCTGGACACAGAATTGCAGCTTAGAGGGGGACACCTTGTGCCCCTTTTTGGCTAGAAATTGTAAAACTGTCAGTGATGCTTTTTCACATTCCGGTTCGCTTCTCGCGGTGATCAGCAGATCATCGACGTATTGAAGCAGGGCAGTGTTAACTGGCATGTGGATACTGTCAAGTTCTCGTTTCAGTGCTTGGCTATAGATGCTGGGACTTTCTGTAAATCCTTGAGGTGCGCGTGAGAATTTAAAGCTACGCCCATTTAAACTAAATCCGAACAAATATTGGCTTTCCGGATCTATTGGGACGCTGAAAAAGGCATTCTTGAGATCAATTACAGTAAAGAATGTTGCTTCGGAATCAATGGCTGTCAGTAATGACGAGATATCTGGGACCACAGGAAATTGTGGCACAATGCACTTGTTTAATTCGCGCAGATCAATAACCAATCGATATACTGGCGGGGCCTTTGGATCTGTTCGTTTAAGAATCGGAATTATCGGTGAATTACATACATTGGAGTCTGTTTCCACAACTACTCCTTGGGCAATGAGCTCGTCAATGATTTGTAGTAAAGCCACTACAGCATCTGGTGGTAACTTGTATTGTCGCATTCGTGGTAGTACCACTCCTGCCTTTAATGTGACTCTATATGGTGTAATATTCATGCAACCAACATCAGTAGGGCCTTGTGCCCATAGATGTGTAGGTAAAGTCTGCAGTCGGGGATCCATGTCTCTAGACACATAGTGACCTTTAAAATCACGTAAAAACAACCTTACTCCTTCCGGAGAACAACATATTATGGCTCCTAGAGCTTTCAATGTTTTTATCCCTAGCAAATTTTCTGGACATGATTTAGTAAGCAATAAATCTGTAGTTCGGGTCAGAGGTCCTATCGTAAGTGGCAGAGGTTGTGACACTTCATTAACAATAGGTTTTCCTGAAAAACCAAGGGAAATATTCTGAGAGCCTGAGAGGGGTGCCCCTGGAACTTCACTACGTTTTATAGTTGTTCGACTTGCCCCTGTATCGAGTAAAAATTTCCTATCTTGGCCTAATAATTCACTATGTACATAAGGTCCTTCTTGATCTACAGGGATCTCGATAAGGGGTAAGTCAACTTCCCTCTCTAGGCTAGTTCATGCGTAACGCTGATACTCAGGATATTCATACTGTGCGGTCTGATACATTTGTCGTGTTGTTGTCTGTGTGGCAGCAACAGGCAGCGGTGGTGCAGCTGGCACAAACTGTATTGGCTGTTGTGCGGCTGGCATGGCCTGTGCATGCTGCGGAGCTCCTTGTTCATTCTGCTCGTCTAAATGGCCGTGATCTTTCTTGTGTTTTACCTATGGCGATATTATGTTTTAAAACTGGACAATCGTGTACATAATGACCTGGCTTTTTACAATAATTGCATGTCCCCTTTACAGGTCCTGCTGAATCGGAATGTGTCATACCCTTTTTATGTCCTTCCGCTGGAACTGTCTGGGAAACTAGCATTTTCATTTTCGTGTCTTTCATGCGTCTGTGTTCATGTTCTTGTTCCTCTCTAATTCTATTGTGATGGTACTGTAACATTTGTAACATTTGTGATGGAGTGTTACCTTGCCAGGTACTCTCGAATTTTAATACTCTATTCTTTACTGGGGGCAGGGCATTTTCCACTAATTTTGTCACAAACAGATGTGGGTATGATTCGCTACTTGCTTTTATGCCACTATTTATACCAAAACATTTTTCAAATCGGGCATAGTAATCACTAGTGTCTTCATCTTGCTTCTGCTTACAGGCTGAAATCGTTCCCCAATCTTCCTTTTTCGTAGTTAATAAACGTGGCAGTACCTGTACTAATAAACCTGGTAATGCTTTAGTTTTATCCCCAAGTCCTGCTCCTGCTGTTCGGGCCTTTTCTTCCGCTTCTAACACTGACCATTCTATCTTTTGGTCTCCTACCTCCCACTCTTTTTCCTTGAGTTTCTCATAAATGCCAGCAGGCATCAATACCTTTAATATTGTCATAATGTCGGGATAGGTGTACTCCCCCATGAGTAACATGTCTTTAATTTCTCGGTGAAAACCCGCTGGATCTTTGTCATGACTGGGTACCACTTTCTTCATTTGTAACAATTCTATTTTTGATATGGGCATATATACAAATACGCGCTGAAACTCGTTGTCCTCGCCTTTTATTGGGTGCACTTCTCGTAAGGGATTCTGTCTATCCATGTGATACGTGGTTCTTTCCTTGATGGGCAATGAGACATGCTCTGCGCATACAAAAAGAATATACTGCTTTCTTGATTCTAGAATTTCTTTAATTAATTTAGTACCTGCACCTCTCCATTTATTCATAAGCAATTCAGTCAATATGTCAGGTAAGGGACCAGGGTCCGAATGCTGACTCCGATATAGTATAATGAGTTGTTGAATCCTATAAATCCCAGCTAACCTCTGTTCATCTGGGGTGAGATTCAAAAATGTGCGTACTACTGTATCATCACTATATTTTCCGGGACTGTCCACCCAATGGACAGCTGCCCTGGCTAAATCTTGTTCATCCATAGAGTCGAGAAAATGATAACCCCTTCGTTCTCGGAGTAGTTTGTCGGCGGTTTGGAACGAATGCTCGTTAGACCTTATATTAATTATAGGTATTTGGAAATTCCTGTTATTATCTGGACCTATCGGACGTATCGAGTCAGTAAGGCGTCTATTACTATTACAAGATCTTCCTCTTCCTACATAGGCTATCGTGTCTGACTGTCCTGCGGGCAGTCCTGACCCTTCTTCCTCGCTTTGTTCGAACTCGTCTACCTCTAATCTCTCTTCGTGTAGGCGTTCTATTTCTTTACGGATCTTTCGGCACATGGCTATTATACAATTTTGCTTATCATGTCTCCCTTCTGAGATATTCTGACTCCATCTGGTAAGAATTTGCATTGCTTCCGGGTCTACCCCCGGTCGGTCTTGATTTCTGATCACACAATTTATGAGGAAACGTAACAGTTCCCCCTGTATCTCTACTTTCTGGTATTCCATAGCTCTGTTAATACATTCTGGATCTCGCCCTGTTTGGACAAAATGATATATTTTATCTAGATGCGCAGTCATTCCTGGTAACTTCCCTAAATACACTGCAGCTCGTCTGATACGCAATGATGCCAGGATCATTTCGTCCTCTTTACCGGGCACAGGGTCATATCTGCAATCTATAAGAAGTTCCTTCAGCGTACGGGCATTTATGAGTTTGGGTGTACGTGAATGTGCTGACTCTTGAAAAGTAAGTTTATTCATTCTGGGTGGCGTAGAAAAAATATTGGTAGCACCTCCCGTGGCCCCATCTGGGGTGTCGGGTGTGAAAGGATTTGTTGAACGTGACACAGCAACTACAGGTGTGGACACAGCTATAGAAGTAGCTGTAGGAACAGATGCAGAAACAGATGTGCTTGCCGGAACTTGTGACTCGATTTGTTGCTGTAGGGATACGGGTACTGGATATTGGCGTTGGACTTCCCTGGTATGCGGTCTATGTGGGGCGGAATTAGCATACTCGGGAGCTGCGTCATCTAAATATGAGGAAAGAAAAACATCTTCTGCGGTTCTAGGATGCCCCTTAGGATGTACCTTGATTGGGAATAATGGGGGTGGCAAGTCTTTCGGTATCTCTGGAGTAGCCTTAGGTAATCCTTCGGCCAGAAGGGGATACATACCATTCATAAGGGCATTTCTTTGTCTGTCCACTTGTTCTGATTTCACTCGGATACCTTCCTCAATTAATAGATTCTCTCGAACTTTATTTGAACTCTCTTTACTCTTCTCTTCCTGTCTACGTGCTTTTTCTGTGCGTCTATGAGATTCTTTACGCCATAACTCAACGGCGTCTTTCTGTGACTGTCTGACTTTCCTTTTCCATAACTCTTCCTCGACTTTCATGATGCACTCTGCATCCCAGGTCCCCGCTGCGGGCCACCTCTGACTTTCTGGTAATCCCTTGGTGTAGTCTACCCATAAATCAAGAAATAATATAGCGTCTAAGCCATGTTTGTGATACATGAAGTGCCCTGGAGTGTCCCTAGGAGGAATAGGGACGGCTTCTTCGAGAACCCCTTTTCTAGTAGTGATCTGTCTTAATTTCGAAAAGAGCGGCATATTGACAACTGATCCGATACTTAATCTTGAACACACTTAATACAAAAGCACAATAATGAACAACCATTCATACCACAATATGCAGGACGTTTTTAAACACATTAAACATTAAACATTAGACTTTTAACTGAAACAACAATGATGATCGTCTGCATAACTAATCACCAAGCTTAATTCTTGACAATAACTAGATACTTCGGAATACTTGATATACTGCTAAACAGTACAGATACACTGCTAAAACAGTGCAGACCGGATTTGTGTACCCAAACCCGTCTTGACCGGCACAACCTATGTGCACGTCAGAAATGCCTCCCCAGTAATGGTACTCACCGGGTAGCTTCGGAAACGGAAGGCCTCGGTAACTTGAACTTGAACCGGACTGGACTCGACTCGACTCGTCGGAAACTGGACTTGGCTTCGAACTGGTGGGTCTCTGTATACCTCGGATCTTGCTCTCTCAGCTAGGCTCTGGTCGGGATACTTCGCACTTCTCACCGCCTCGTCTGGGTGTTGATCGCAGTCTCAGTCGCCCCCGCTTGACCGGAGGGAGATACAGGAAATCCTGTTGGTACGCGTTATTGTCCGTCCAGCTGTGGCAGGAGACCGGGCCTGCAACTCACCGCCGGCGCGTGAGATGAGAAAGTGTCCCTGTTCGGGCGCCATTCATGTGGTAAATAATTTTTCTTTACCTGGACTTAATTTGATACAGAAACATAATAAAATAGCTCAGTAAAATGAGAGGCAGCATCCGTGGTATTAGAGGTTCGGAATGGGCTTTATTCCAATAATCGATTATAATCGGTTGCTCCAAGTTCCATCACCACGGAGGTTCAGGAAGTGAAGTACATACTTTATTGACAAGAAGTAACTTTTATAGTACATACATTACAGTGAAGCGAATGCAGTAGGCGTAACAATTGATAAGGAAAATGACGATTTATCTGCGTAACCAGAAAATGGGTGTAATAAGGAGTAAAAAGGAACATAATTGGTTATGATGTCATATATAGGTGGATCTATAAGATAATACTTGGCATAGATGCGCGCGCAGCAGTATGACGTGTAATTGACGTGCAACCAGGGGGTGAAGGGGACTTGACATTTAGCTCTACATGTGGAGACAAAAGTCTGGGGGGTCAAGTCAACCTAATCCCAAATCATATCTAACATCCTATGTTTAAAGAACTATGTTATCCACAAAAGAAGGACTCTCGGACAGAATCTATTCTATACTGACTGTGCGTGCGTGTACAAGCGTCTAAGTGTCTACACTGAATGCGAGGGGGTAGGAATATTCCATGGTAACAGGGCTATGAATTACTTGCATGAGGACAGAGAAGCCGAGCCTTTTGCTCGGTAACTGGAAGAATGTTTAAACTACTAGGCAGGAATGCATCGGCTGAGGGGGAAGCAGATAATTCGAAGGTGAAATACAGTTCTTGGCAGAGAGTAGGCTGATGTCAGGCTTCGGGAGCCGCGCAGAGAATGAGACAAAGTTCATGGTCACAGATGCAGGCTCAGACTGGAGCTTTCAGAGGCAGAAAGCAAGAGGAGTTTGATGACAGAATCAGGGCCTACTTGCCTGGACTGTAAAATGGCATAAGTGAACCATATAAAGCCGGTGGCCTTTCATATTTAGGAACGGAATATCCGGCCTATTCATGGCGGATCTGACAGAGGACATGTTGACGGTGGACGCACATGTATTTGCGTCTTCATAACTGGAACTGGAGGGAACATACATGTACTTGTGACATGCACATAGAACCGTTGGGGTCCAAGATAGGGGACATAACTGACCAGAAAAATCCATATTTCCACACCCCTTGCAAAACCAGGTTGTTTTGTGACAGGCAATTTTGATGTCGTCTCAATACGTTTTGAGCCCTTGCCTGTCGCGAGTACTAGGGCCTCCCACACAAGTGAGTCACCATGTTTATCGGGAGATCCGGGGGAATGCTGCAGTGATGCCACAACTTTCCCACACAAAAATGTGTGAAGAAAATAATTTTTTCAGCTAAATTTGAGGTTTGCAGGGGATTCTGGGTAAGAAAACGTTGGGGGATCCATGCAGGCCATACCTTCCTGGAATCCCCCGGGTGTCTAGTATTCGGACATGTGTGGGTTTGGTAGGTTTCCCTAGCTGGCCGCCGAGCACGGGGCAAAAAACCCAGGTGACCCCCCCCCCCTTGCAAAACCAGGTTGTTTTGTGATAGTCAATTTTGATTTTGTCTCAATATGTTTTGGGCCCTTGCCTGTCGCGGGTACTTGGGCCTCCCACACGAGTGAGGCACCATTTGTATCGGGAGACCTGGGAGAACACTGAGTGGTAGGAAATTTGTGTCAGCCCGGTGATGCCACAACATTCCCACACAAAAGTGTGGAAAAAGTGATTTTTTCAGCTAAATTTGAGGTTTGCAGGGGATTCTGGGTAAGAAAACGTTGGGGGATCCACTTAAGCCATACCTCTCTAGAATTCTCCGGGTGTCTAGTTTTCAGAAATGTGTGGGTTTGATAGGTTTCCCTAGATGGCTGCCGATCTCAGGGCCAAAAACCCAGGTGACCCCCTTGCAAAACCTTGTCTTTTTGTGATAGGCAATTTTGATGTCGTCTCAATACGTTTTTGACCCTTGCGGGTACTTGGGCCTCCCACACGAGTGAGGCACCATTTTTATCGGGAGACCAGGGAGAACACTGGGTGGTAGGAAATTTGTGTCAGCCCAGTGATGCCACAACTTTCCCACACAAAACTGTGTGGAAAAAGTGATTTTTTTTCAGCTAAATTTGAGGTTTGCAGGGGATTCTGGGTAAGATAACGTTGGGGGATCCATGTAAGTCATACCTCCCTGGCATCCCCCGGGTGATTAGTTTAAAAAAATGGATAGGTTTGATAGGTTTCTCTAGGTGCCGGCAGAGCTAGGGTTCAAAAACTACAGCTAGACACTTTGCAAAAAAGGGTCATTTTTCACTGTGAAAATGTGGTGTGTCCACCTTGCGTTTTGGGCCGTTTTTCTGTCGCGGGCAATTGGCCTACCCACACAAGTGAGGTACAATGTTTCTCTGAAGACTTTGGGGAACGTGGGGTGGGCAGAATTTTGTGGATCCACGCAGATTCCAGAACTTTCCACCACAGAAATGTGAGGAAAATGTGTTTTTTTTTTTACAATTTCTTAGGTTTGCAAGGGATTCTGGGTAACAGAACCTGGTGGGAGCCAGTCAAGTCACCCCATCCTGGATTCCCCTGGGTGTCTAGTTTTCAAAAATGTAAAGGTTTGCTAGGTTTTCCTAGGTGCAGGCAGAGCTAGGGTTCAAAAACTACAGCTAGACACTTTGCAAAAAAAGGGTCATTTTTCATTGTGAAAATGTGGCGTGTCCAGGTTGCGTTTTGAGCCGTTTCCTGTCGTGGGCACAAGGCCTACCCACACAAGTGAGGTACCATTTTTATCGGGGGACTTAGGGTAACACAGAATTGTAGAGCAACTGTTATTAACTATTGACTTTCGATGCATTTCTGCCTTCCAAATGAAAGACAATGTGTAAAAAAGTCATTTTGAAAAATGAGCTATAATTCTCATGCTAGTATGGGTACCCCCAATTTCGGAAATGTGCAAATATCTACTGTTTCTAAACTCTATATTTTGTTCCCATTTCAGAAATACACAGGTGTCTTTCATACAGATTTTTCCATGTATACATTTTCGTAAAATAATTGCTATATACCCGATAAATAATAAAAAAGCATTGCAAAACGCTGCTCAGTTATTGGCTCTGGGTTCGTCAGGTTCTTGGTGAACCTACAAGTCCTATATATCCCCACAACCAGAAGGGTGCAGCTAATGTAACGGTATATTGCTTTCAAACAGCTGAAATAATTAGAAGAAGTTACAGGTGAAAACGTTGACACAAATGGCTGTTTTTTTCAACTAATTTTCAATGTTGCCTATATTTAACTGTTAGTTTCTATGAAGAAACCTTGAAGGATCTACACAAATGAACCCTTGCTAAATTCAGAATGCGGTCTACTTTTCTAAAACGTATAGCTTTCCAGGATCCATTACCAGGATCCATTATTGCTTTCATACCCATTTCTACCATTAACTGGAAGGAGGTTGAAAGCACAAAAAATAGCAAAAATAGGCTATATCCCAGAAAAGTGCCAAAACTGTGTAAAATATTTTGGTTTTCTGACAAAAGTCTGCTTGTCCCTGAAAGATGGGAATATGGGGATTTCAGCACCACAACCCCTTTTTTGATACCATTTGCAGGGAAAAAAACTGAACCCCTTTTTCCCATTTTCTAAACACAAAACAAAATATTGCTGTATTTTGGCTAATTTCTGGGTCCCCTCCAGGGGAATCCACAAACTCTGGGTACCTTTAGAATTCCCATGATATTGGAAAAATAGGACGCAAATTTGGTGTGGATACCTTATGTGGTCAAAAAGTTACAGGGGCCTAAGCGCGAACTACCCCAAATAGCCCAAAAATGGCTTAGCATGGGGGGCTGGAGCAGGGGGGGGCCTAGCAGCGAAGGGGTGAAACCTTTAGTTTTTGTGTGTGAATTTCAATGCTTTTTATAATGTTAGTAACATTTGTAATATACTTATAGTTTAGTCTTATGGAGTGCAGTGTTATTAACTGGCATGTGGCACAATATGGTGGAGGATAGTGCTGTAAAGTCTACTGTGGTACAGTATATTGGGGTATAGTGGAGTTGCGTAAACTGGAATGAGGTACAATGGTGTGGCGTACCCTGGAATGGCATACAGAGGAGTGGCACTAAGTGGGGCTGCATACAGTAGAATGGTGTAGAGTGAACTTGGTTATAGCAGAGTGGCGTATGTTGGAGTGGCAGAGTGGAGTGGCAGACAGTGCAGTATAAGGCTGTGGGATACCATACAGCGGAGTGTGGTAAAGTGAAGTTATGTCCTTTAAATACTGTAGAGTGTATTTGCATACAATGTACTAGAGTACAACAAAGTGCTATGCACTGGAGTGCTGTACAGTGTAGGGCATATGTTGGAATATCGTATACTGAAATAGGGTGCAATTGAGTGGTGTACAGTGGAGTGCCGTAAACTGGAATAGTGTAGATTGGAGTGTAGTGCAGAGGAATGCCATTCATTGGAGTGGGGTACAGTTCAGTGGTGTACAGTGGGCTTACATAAAGTCAAGTGTGGTATATCATAGTGTTGTAAAGTAAAAATGCATAAGGTGGAGTGTTGTATGTCAGAGTGCAGTGCTGCAGAGCAGAATAGCATACACTACAGTGGGGTAAAGTATAATAGAATAGAGTGCAATAGTGTAAAGTTGAATAGCATTAAGTGTAGTGCCATACAGTGGAGTAGCGTAGAATTGTGTAGAGTTCAGTGTAATAAGGCAGAATTTAGTGCCGTTAAGTGTTCATGCATACATTGGAGCAGCAGATAGGGGAGTAACGTACAGTAGAGTGCCCTACAATTCAATAGGGTTAATTATAGACACGTAGAGTCTAGTCATGTACAGTGAAGTGTTGTTCAGTGGAGTGGCACAGAATGTAGTCTTGTAGTGAAATAGCAGACAGTGGATTGTGGTGCAGTCCAGTGGTGTATACTGTAGTACACTACAATGGAGTAGCGTAGAGCTGAGTAGCGTACAGTGGAATAGTGTACACTCCAGTAGTGTAACATCAAGTCAAATAGTGAAAGTAATGGTAACATTTTAAGTTATATAAAACGTAGTTATATATTCTGCTATGGTATATCGTGGTAAGTTCATGGTATACCACGGTACATGGTGCTGAAAACTAGTTATGTGATTAGATGATTGCTGTGTTTACAAAAGGTAAAAATTAGCCATGTACTTTTTATCACAATTTTGCATTATTGTAAGGTCAGCGTTTCACAGCATTCTGGGTTATGGTCTTATATGTAGTTAAGTATGAGGCTTTATTGCTATTAACAACCTACTATGACTTCATCAAAGTGGTAATAGGTTTAAGTTTTTTGTTTCAAAATTTGCATATATCATCGACATAGTGATTTTTGCCTATTTCGTCCCCTAATAACTTTTCACTTATTTCAGAAATGTACGCTAAATTTTTCCGACCTGTTGCACCGGTTTCATTTTTGGAGGAGTAAAAGTTTTCCAGGGTTTGATCATAGGACTGCAAAGAAAAAACAAAAAAGGGTGTCCCAAAATGTTCTTACATTCAATTTATTTTACATACACTTTTGCAGTTAGAATAGCGCGAAAACCATTGTTCGGGGTTTGTTAAAGTTTGGCAGGATTATGGTGCGCACATGAATATTTTTTGTAGTGTAGGTAAAAGTTTGGCAGGATTATGGTGCGCACATGAATATTTTTTGTAGTGTAGGTAAGTAATTTAACTTTTTTATGAGTTTTAATGTATTTAAACTTTGTGACATCTGTTCTTGCTGTACTTTACAAAAATGTGGGGGGATTTCACAATACTATCACAGTACATCGTGATCATAAGTCATGAGCTCATTGGCTAATCACTTGGTTTACAAAACCTAAAGGCAGCTATGCTGTTTTTAGGTATACTTTGCCCATGCTCTGCGTTACACCTTACAATGTAGGTAAGTATTAGGTTTAGTATTTTTCACCTAACTATTACCACTTTAGTTACTAGGTAGAGAAAAATATTGATACGTTTTGATATATATATATTTTAAATACAGAGTAGCATGTTACTACCGCTGCATCCCAAAAACATTTTCAAGTTTCTTTTTTTTTTTTTATCTTTATTTTGGGGATTTTCAATAAAGCAATACAACATAGCATTCAGTGCATATCAACTCTGCAGTTCAATAACCCTCCAAACCCGCTACTACTCGCCTCACTATGCTCAGGAAGTAACAATATTCCGTACACCAAGCCTGCAAGCAAGAAATTGTATACAAAATAGTCATGCACACCAGGTGAACCCCTCAATAGTACCAGTATTTCTGTCCTGATGAGCCCACATACCATTTCTAACCAGAGTTAGAATCCAGAGTCCAACTTGTATTAAAGTTTAGGGGCTTTCTTGTCAGTGTGGGAAATGCATATATGATGCTCCTCAGCAGTTCCCTATTCTAAAACATCACATATCCACAGCTCTACACTCCGTACCCAGCTCCCAATGCAACCGTCAGCAACTCTGCTCTTCCCTAGAAGAAGCCTAAATTGTAGAAAAATGTAAGACACCGTACGTCGGCTAGGTTTTCTTTAAAATCCCCAGCAAGCATGCCGTAGGTGTCCAGGGAATTTCAATCCAAGTGACTTACCCTACTCTGGGTACCACCTCCCTCCAGAAATTCAGAACTTCCGCACAGAGCCAGGCCAGGTGAAGAAAACCCACATCATACTCCACACAACAAACTCATCGAATTGTCTTAGTAGGATCTATCCTCTGCAGCCCTACGGGGGCCATGCAGGTTCGATGCAAGTAATTAAAGTGCAACAATTTGAATCTATGACTATAGGAGACTCTCCGCACCAAGCTGCATGCAAGGTCCCAGTCTTTATCCTCAAACAGATCACTTACATCCCCCTCCCATAACGCCCTACTCCGGTCTGGAGGGGCAGCGGTATCCTCCCCAAGTGCCCTATAGAAAAGAGACGAGATATCTAGCCTCCCCTCCCCCCATCTAATTGGCCTCCAAGCGGATGAGGCAGGTGGCGCAGCCGGATACGTATTCCATATTTCCCTGACCGTGTTTTCCAACTTGGCGTAGTGCAGAAACTGCTGGTGCGACACCTGAAAAGTGTCCTGTGCATTTTTAAATGTAATGAAAGTTTCCCCTAGGAAAAGGTCACCCGCCAGTTGGCACCCCCTCTCTTTCCACCTCGCCATGGACATGCCCCGTTCTATGGGACATGGGGGGTTCAAGATCCCAAAAACACAGTTCTCTGTCGAAGGAGGCCTTACACAATAGTTTTTTTACCGCCTGTTCCCAGACCATAGCTGTGTTCCTCACCAAATAGGGAACAGATTCATCCAACCCTCATAAGCAGGCACAGTAAGGTGCTCTCATCAGTCGTACCCTTCAATAATCGCTTCTCCCAGTGTCAGTCTCAGTCAACCATCGAGTTGCACGCTGGCGATGCGCTGCATAATAATAAAGTTGCATGTCCGACAGCACTAATCCGCCCTCCTCTATGTCTCTTTTCAATACTGCTAAGGCAACGCGACTGCTAGCCCATACCAGAGCAATCAGTAAACTATCTAGGTGCTGAAAGAAGTCCCTACTGAGAGGAAACAATGAGTTCTGGATAAGATATAGACAACAGGTGAGAAACAACATCTTCACAATGGCTGCCCGTCCAATCACCGACAAAGGCAGTGTCTTCCAGAAGGCAATAGACCCAGCCAAATACATCCGCACTCTGTCCACACCGAGGCATCTGTATGTGTCCTCCATGTGTGACACAGACAGCCCCAAATAGTGAAAGCCTGTTCTTTCCAACGGATGCTGAGGTCAGGCAAGTGCTTGGGCATGACCGCAACCAATCTCCCAAATGGGAACAATAACGTCTTATCAAGGTTAACTTGCAGGCCGGAGATGCAGCCAAACTCCCTCAAAAGCTCAATCAGACACGGAACGGATTCCATGGGTGTGTGAAGATAAATGAGCGCATCATCTGCATATAAAGAAATAAAATGTTTTTGTCCACCCACCTGAATACCCCAAGGCTCCAGTTCCCTGCGCAATAAAATCACCATGGGCTCCAAGTCCAGGGCAAACAAGAGGGGAGAGAGAAGGCAGCCCTGCCTGGTGCCCCTTCCAACTACCCAGAACTCAGAAAGCTTGCCGCCCACCCGCAGTCTCACCCGGGGTCTGTCTAAAACAGTTGTATCCAACCCAGAAACATTGGGCCGAATCCCATCACCCAAAGGAATGCCATGAGGTAAGGCCAGCTAACAGTATTGAAAGCCTTCTCTAGGTCTATCGGCATTAACGCTATATCTCAGTCACTGCCATCGATTTCATGCAAGACGTGTCAGTCTCTGGAGATTATGGGTTGTACTACCAGTAGGCATAAAGGCGCATTGGTCCCCCTGAACCAAGCCAGTCACTACAACACGCAATGGGTTCGCAAGTATTTTACAGAGTACCTTAACATCGGAGTTGATCATATTCAGGGGATGATAATAAGACAGATTCTCATCGGGACCCCCCCATCCCCCCCGCCGGCTTCAACATGAGACAGATGACACCCTTGCACATAGAAGGCAGGATCCCAGCCACCCTCGTTCCAAGAACACCTCCAATAATTTCTCCGTAGTTGCCACAGAAAAACTCTGCAGGAACTCAGCCGGAAGGCAGTCCCCCCAGGTGCCTTTGGCGCGTTAAGCTTCTTGAGCGCAAGCCTTGGTTCCTCCCGAGTAACAGCTGCCTCTAGGGTTTGTGAAAGGAACAATTCCATCAGCTCCAGACAATCAGCACTCGGCCTGTTATACCACCTTAAATTGCTCTACCAGGGCCCCAAGTACCTCTTGAGGCCTTTTCACATATCTACCACCAGGAGCCCAAAAGCACAAAATAGGCAGGATCTCACACTCGATCGGCAATCACCCAGCCTTATCTCCCTACCTATGCATACCCCTACAATAGTCAGTTAGTGTGTGATGGTCCAGGGATTCCTAAATTTCATCCAAGCAGCGCTGGATAGCCAGTATGTATGTACGTGCCTCCTCTGTAAATGCTTACCCCACCTGGAGCGCAGCCGATCTAGTTTCGCCAGCAGCGACGTCCGCAAGCAACTGCCATCGCACCCCACAAGTAACGCCTATGCAAGCACCTCGAACTACTGCCTTAAGTGCATCCCATTCCGTGGCTCTGGATGCAGCGGCGCCCCAATTGCCCTCCAAATATTCATGTATAACAGTTGCCAAAGTAGATCCGAGGGCATAGGCCAAATCCTCACCCATGTGACCTCTGTCCCAGTGGAGGCGCAACAATACTGGAGCATGAATGATTGGGAAAAAATCTTCTCAAGTGTTCCACCGTATGAATCATCTCTGAATCGACTCCCACCAACAACAGTCGATGCAATTGACTGTAGGTGTCATGTGTCAATGAACGGCACGTAAATTAATTCGAAATCGGATGAAGTGTGCGCCAGATATCTATAAGGCCTATCCATAAGCCTAAGGAGTGATCTTGTCATTCAAGGTTTTGTGTCCAACCAGGGAGGGTGCCCATCTCTATCCCCATCTAGGACAAAGTTGCAATATGAACAATAAATCAGTTAAAACCCCCTTCCGGACAAACCACTTCTGAAAAAAACTGTGTGCTTGCCCATCAGGGTTTTGCTGCCAGGACCCACAGCCTGAACCCTCCCTCCCCAAAATAAAGCGTGCCACAACACGTGGAAGATCCCCCCCCCCCCCACTGCCCTCCCAAACAAATTGTGCATGATGCGCCACATTAGTTACCTTGTGTACCCCCCCCCATATCCTATCATCTCCGAGCATCTAGGTCTCCTCAAATCCAGTTGTGCCATCGGAGACCACCACTTGACTATTGTAAATGCCTCAAGGTCCAGCGTATCAGTTGCAGGAGTCTCCTGCGCCATGGTGCCATCCTTTTGGACAATGATCCTCGCAGGATCCCCCCCTCCTCATCCATCTGGCTGTTCTCAGTATTCGCTGGTCCAGACCCTCCAGCTGGAGCGCTGGGATGCAGCCCTCACCCGCAATACCAGCCTACCAGGATCCACATCGTTACTTCTGCACTTTGTCCCTCATCTCCAACCACCGCCATACATCCTCAGATGTGTATAAAAAGTGTGACTTGCCCTCTGAAATTACTCTTAAACGGGCCAGAAACAGGAGCATATACCAAAGACCCATGCTCCTCAGGTGTCTCAACCTCCAAAAAGGACCTATGCTGGGCCTGTACTTTTATAGTGTAATCTGAGTAAATGGAAATCTTATGATTTTTGTACAAAAGGTCAGAGCTTCGCGAGCTGCCCGTAAAGAAGCAATCCTTGTCTCTATAGTTCAGGATGCACGCAATAATAGAGCTTGCCATAGACCCCCAGTCTCCGTGGGGCCACCAAAGCACGGTGCAACTGCTCAATTAAAACTGTCGACAGACCAGCAGGCTTCAAAGTATCATGTATCCATGAATCCAAAAACCTCTGTCTCACCCTCTCTCTGGAGAGCCCAGAAGATGAACGTTGTTCCTGCAGGATCGCCCTTCGGAGTCCTCCACCCATGTCTCCAGCACCCCACCTTGGATGCGAGGCCTGCCACTTGTTTTTTCAAAGAGGTTACTTCAGATTGGAGATCAGCAAAGACGCCTTCCTCCCTTTTAACCTTATCGGACATTTTCCGCAAGTCGGCGCACAAAAGATTGACCTCTCTAGAGATGGTCTCAATTTTTACCTTCAAGGATTGTCCTGGAGCCCTGGATAGCTGCCATGAGGTCTGCCTGGGAAGGGTAAACAGCCATTAAAATGAAAATTTTACCACAAATACCATTATCCCACATTCCAACACAACGCAACGAACATTACTCCGCAATGCCATTACAACAAATGGCATTATAATGCATATGCATTTATCATGCATGCTTTTACAACAAATTTCGTTGTAAAGGCATGAATGGTAAAGGCATATGTATTTTACATGTAAGTATAAGGTAACTATAGGGTTGGTTTGGCTTTTGGGGTGTAGGGGTATAGGTTTTGGGGTGCCAAGGTTAATTTTAGGGTTCAGGGTGCGTTTGGGTTTTGTGGTGCAGGGGTATTTTTAGGGTTCAGGGTGGTTTTGGGGTGCCCAGGGTAATTTTAGAGTTCATGGTTTGTTTGGGTTTTGAGGTGTAGTGGTATTTTTAGGGTTCAGGGTGAGTTTGGGTTTTGGGGTGCCCAGGATAAATTTAGTGTTTAGGGTGGTTTTTTCCAGTGCTGGGGTATTTTTAGGGTTCAGGGTGGGTTTAGGTTTAGGGGTGCCCAGAGTAATTTTAGGGTTCAGTGTTTGTTTTGATTTTGGGGTGCCCAGGGTAATTTTAGGGATAAGGGTGGGTTTGGGTTTTGGGGTATTTTTAGGGTTCAGGCTGAGTTTGGGTTTTGGGGTGCAGGGGTATTTTTAGGGTTTATGGTTGGGTTTTGGGGTGCTGGGGGATTTTTAGGGTTCAGGGCGGGTTTAGGTTTTAGATTGACCATGGTAATTTTAGGATTCAGAGTGGGTTTGTGTTTTGGGGTGCCCAGGGTAATTTTAGGGTTCAGGGTGGGTTTGGGTTGCCCAGGGTAATTTTAGGGTTCAGGGTTTGTTTATGTTTTGGGGTGCCCAGAGTCATTTTAGGGTTCAGGGTTTGTTTGGGTTTTGGGGTGTGGGGTTATTTTTAGGGTTTAGGGTGAGTTTGGGTTTTGGGGTGCCCAGGGTAATTTTAGTGTTTAGGGTGGTTTGGGGTGCAGGGGTACAGGGGTATTTTTTGGGTTCAGTGTGGGTTTGGGTTTTGTGGTGCCCAGAGTAATTTTAGGGTTCATGGTTTGTTTGGGATTTGGGGTGTAGGGTTTTCTTTTAGGGCTCAGGGTGAGTGTTTTGGGGTGCCCAGGGTTATTTTAGTGTTTAGGATGGTTTTAGGGTGCAGGGGTATTGTAAGGGATCAGGGTGGGTTTGGGTTTTGGGGTGCCCAGGGTTATTTTGGTGTTTAGGTTGGTTTTGGGGTACAGGGGTATTTTAAGGGTTCAGGGTGGGTTTGGGTTTTGGGGTGCACAGGGTAATTTTAGGGTTCAGGGTTTTGGTGTTGGGGTGCCCAGAATAATTTTAGGGTGCAGGGTTTAGGGGTGTAGGGGTATTTTAGGGTTCAGGGTGAGTTTGGGTTTTGGGTTTTGGGGTGCCCAGGGTTATTTTAGTGTTTAGGGTGGTTTGGGGGTACAGGGGTATTTTAAGGGTTGAGGGTGGGTTTAGGTTTTGGGGGGCCCAGGGTAATTTTACGGTTCAGGGTTTGTTTGAGTTTTGGGGTGCAGGGGTATTTTAAGGGTTCAGGGTGAGTTTGTGTTTTGGGGTACCCAGGGTTTTAGTTTTTAGGGTGGTTTTGGGATGCAGGGGTATTTTAAGGGTTCAGGGTGGGTTTGGGTTTTGGGGTGCACAGGGTAATTTTATGGTTCAGGGTTTGTTTGGTTTGTAGGGGTATTTTTAGGGTTCAGGGTGGGTTTGGGTTGTACAGGGTAATTCTAGGGTTTAGGAGGTACTGGGGTGGTTTAGTGTGTCTAGGGTTTTAGTGGGTATTTAAAAAAACTCTCTTTCTCTCTCTCTCTCTCTCTCTCTCTCACCTTCTCACCTTAACCACTTTTACAAAGTGCCTGCCTTTGCGTTGTAATTGTATGCGTGGTAAAGGCATTATGCGATGTAAAAGTATGCGTTCTGATAGAAACGCGTTGTAACAGCACTTGCGTTGTTACAAAGGCATTGTGATGGTATGCGTGGTGTTGACATGCGGGGTAACATCATATATTCCCTGGGAAGGCTTCACTGGCAACAAGGCCCCCCCCACCCACATCGTCCCACGAACTTTCATGGCGCGCTCTGCACTGGGGAGCGGTTGTGTGCGTGGCGTACTGTTCAATAGTGTTGCCCAGAGGGGGCGGGGGTGGCCTGCCCCTTCCCATGTTGAGGACCAGCCAGCAGAGAGTGCAAAAAGACAGGCAAGGTGAGAAAAAAAGCACTCTTTTAAATGTGCGTCTCCCCGCTCCTCCACTCTGCGTCAGTGACTCCCCCAAAGGCCAGCTTCAGGCCCAATAGCACAGGGCGAAAATCAGTGGTGCCTTCATCCATCGACACAGCCCCAGGCCACGCTGTATGATAATGTCTCAGAGGTCAATTGGTGAAATCTTGG
Source organism: Triturus cristatus (assembly GCF_964204655.1). NCBI lineage: Eukaryota > Metazoa > Chordata > Amphibia > Caudata > Salamandridae > Triturus > Triturus cristatus. Next base: position 957,790,589 of record NC_140585.1, on the reverse strand, counting down.
CTTCCTATGTTAATACGGACCTGACTGGATCATCAGAATGGGCTCCAGGGGCATATACCATGAGCCCGGGCACCCCTAATGTGGACCCACCAGGCCCCTCAGCAGTGTCCACCAGTAGGCCCACTCAGAGGGGGGAGCTTCAGGGGTTCCAGCCAGGATCGCACTGCCCCATGCCAAGCAATATGGCCTTGATGTCGCCTCAGCTGCCACCAATTCCGCAGCAGAGCCCCTGTACTCACTGCCTCCCCTCCTCATTGGGACTCAGAGGAGATGCACTTCAGCTCCTCCGGGGCAGGCAACCACTGTCAGTTTCAGTGTGCATCGAGCGGCCATTCAAGCAACGCCTGCACTCCTGTGTCCCCGGGACGTCTGCAAGGAAGGATCCGTCGGACCACACCCCTCAGCCCCGCTACCTCCGAACTGGAGCCTCCTGCCAGGCAGGTCCATCTCATTGCAGCCGTCAATACCTCAATGAGGCAGGGTGTGCTGGGCATCACTACTCCTCTTCACCGCCCCACCAGGGGTGGCCCACAGGCGGGCCTCTTCACTGCTGGGACCAACACAGACCGGGGTCTTGGCCCAGCCCAGCCCTGGCGGTCCACAACAGGCCCAAGCCCTGACCGGGGCCCCTGCAGCACCGGAACAGCCTCCTCTGTAGTCGGTCTCGCCCTCCAGGGCCAGCGAATCTCCTCCGGCAACCACTGGCTAGAGAGTGCCGGCCCCCAGTGAGTGTCAGGCCCAGGATCCTCGAATTGTCTGGGCAGCCACCCGCTTCTCGGCCTTGGCGCAGACCATATCTGGTCCAGCAGAGATCCCCACAGCTCCAGGAGGAGGGGGGCACATATCCTCAGTCACTCATAGCGGAATCGCGCCATATGTTCGGAGAGATGCAAGTGCCAAAAAGGAGCAGGATATTTGCAGGATGAGAGAGGGCCAGTAGGGACCGTCTCAGAGACGTATCCTGTCGGCCATGTTGCTTGGCCACGCCCCAACATTTTGCAAGGTTAACATTTTTGTTTATATATTTCTATATATTGTTAAACCAGTGTACAGTGAAGTGTGTTTTTTGTAAAGTAGTGCAGTAACTAATTAACACGCTACTCCATACACTTCTTTGTGCATATTTGAATATTTAAAACATTGAAAATACACTTTAGCAAACTATATTTATAAAATACACGGTTTGTGTATTAAATTTTTAAAAATCTTTTTATGGTACCACAGGGAGTCCTGCGGTACGCCATATTTAAAAAAAAATATATATTTATAAATGTATCATTATTTTTCCCTACTTATTACCACTTCACTAAAATGGTAATAGGTATAGGAGAAATACTAAACATAATACTTATCGAGAATAAATAGCGTAACGCAGAACACAGGGGAACTTGAGCTGAAAACAATATGGCTGCCTTTAACTTATGTAAAGGCAATCATTAGCGAATCAGCTAAAGACTTGTAATCTGTATATACCGTGGCCACAGATATCACTAAGTTTAAAACACTCAAAACGTAAAAAATACTTACCTTGCTTACCTGCCGTACCCCATAGAATCATCTGTGCATCATAATATATAATCTTGCCAATTTTTTTAAAAATCGGACTAACAATTTTCATGTTATGTGAAATACAAAAGTCTATGTAAAATGCATTGGATTTTGCGCTCGTTTTGGGACCACCCCCCTTTTTTCTTTGCACTCCCTTGACCAAACACCACAAAACTTTCAGTATTCCGACAATGAAATGGGGGTAGCAGATCTGCAAAGTTTCCCGGACATTTGTTAAACGGGTGCAAAATTATTTAGGGGCAAAAATCCCTATCTCTGGTCACCCTCACTATAACTACAGTGTGGCTAGTTAGGACCTAGTTTCCTTAGGAAGAATGTTTTTTGTTTTGCCAATATCTTTGACAACGTTTGAAGAATCTTTAAGAAAGTTTCAAAACTAATACAATGCTCAGTTCAGCAGCAGTCTTGAAAGTTCCAATGTGATCCGTCAAGCGGAGAGCCAAGAGAAAGGGGGAGGGGGAATCACTTTTTTCACGTTAAAAACCATAGGGATTTTGAACGCGACTACAGCACAAAACGCTGGCCAGAAATACCCAAAATTTATCAGAAAGCTAACTCTTGGTCTATAAAGCAAGCTTTTTGTGATTTGGTGTAAATCCATTCAGTATTTTTTAGAGCTATTAACCGAAATTCACATTTGTATTCTAGGGTGTTGATCCACTTGTGGAGGGTCCTCCGGTCCACACACTAACTTAAAGTCCTGTTTGGCTGGCCACAACCTGAGAGCCATTTTATGTGTCAGGGAAAGGTTCCCGTGGCTGAAACTTTGTTTGTATATTAAATGAAGGAGTCAGGTGAGAGCTTTCCTAACCCCTTGTGTGTGTTTAAAAAGAAGTCTAAGCATGTGCACTGGGATTGGAATTCCTTAAAAATTACCCCTACGTAAATCCATGTGGGATCTGATAATGTAGGGCAACTAAAATAAAAAATAGAGATATATACTTTTCCACTTAGTCTTACACCTATAAAGACACTGACATCCATAATTACAACCATACACATACCGTCTCACCCATTGAGATACTGATACAGACACTCTCACAGCCACACTTACACCCATAAACTCTCACACCTACTTTCATAGTCATACACTTTCTCAGCCACACTTATTTCCACCCACATACACACTCACAGTTTCTCAACCCAATCACATACCCATACAGTCACTCTCACACCCACTATTACGCCAAAACACACACTGTGACATCTAGTCACATACTCATACACTAACTCTCACATCCACTTACATACCCATACAGACACTCTCACACACAGTCTAACACCCATAGAGACCCTCTCACACCCATGCACATACCCATACAATCTCACAACCACTTTTAAACCCATACATACTCTGTCACACCCAGTCACAGACACTCTCACACCCACTGACACCCATACAGAATCTCAGAACCACTCTTATACCCATAAATACACTGTCACACCAAGTCACACACCCACTCACACAGACACTTACACACCCACTCACATACGCATACAGTCTCTCATCCACAGTAACACCCATTCAAAGACTCTCACACCCACTCATATACAAAGACTCACACCCACTCACATACAGATATTTTCACACCTATAAGTAATACTCCATCACGCCGGGATATACAATGTCAGATTTCCAATATGTTCTTTTTCTTGTTTTCATCTTCTCATACATCCAGAAATGATTACAATTTGTAGCCACCACGTGTTTCATCATATAGGTATGTCAACCATTGACTTCATCAGGGCTACAACAATAAATCAATAGTTGTACTTCAGTACCAAACCACTCTACCATAAATTCACCCATCATCACACCAAAAGTATCAAGTTATTTAAATTTGTTCCATATTTGGGAAAAATAAAGCAACCCAGTTAAGGCACGAGGGTGCAATCAAAAAAGAAGAGAAAAAATATAATATTGAAAAGGGAAATAGAGTTAGACAAAAAATAGACAAGAAATCTTTGAAGGTGATAAAGAATAAAGAACTGACTTTTCAACCTTATATCCCTACAATTAACCATGTGAGTACAGTGAAGGCCTCCGAAACACCAATAGTCATGTGATCCATGTGAAAATAAGGATGAAGACCATATATCACCACTATTACAAAGCAGTCTTACTCTAACTGTAGTTGAGCGCTTTTAAAAGCAGTCCCCAGCTGCGGTGTGATCCAGCAATTAGAACCTAGAACAATATAAAACCTTATTCCAATATCTCATAAACCATCATATTATCCTCTTAAAGAATCATCACATCCATCAATCTCACTTAGTATGTCGCATCACTGGTCGCATCATAAATATAAATTTGAAGGTGCTCGAAGATCCATTCATCTGTAAAGTAGATTCATAATGTAATGACTAGTCATCCACAATCTAGAACAGGCAAGGTATTTCCATAATACTCTATTATCTCAATCCTATATCAATCAAATCCCATATGTATTGGGATCAGTCCCTTTAAGTCCAATAACCAATTATATTACAAAGCATTAGGTCGACTTGCTGCACTATCTTGTGAGCACCATCATCGTAGTGTTTGTAACATCTTTAAATATCTATAACCTTTACAGTGTCTCTAAACGTGTTTGTTATCCTTATATACACAAACATCTTAAGGTGTCAATTAACTACCTGCATTTTGGAACAAGTTATTCTTAGGTAAATAAAAAAAGATTTGAGAAATACTTTCAAAACACCCAGAGTAACTTGTATCAAGCGATACTCTTAAATCCAATGCTTATTGATCTTACCTATATTACAGTTATTAAAGTCTTGGTATAATCGGGGAGAACTCAGACATACATCCACAAGAATATGATCCTCAGAATGGTTTCTTCATACATTTATATTCTCCCGTTCATAATGCAAGACTGTACATTTAAACCACAAGTGACTCCGCAACTATATTAGTCGAGAACACCCCAAACCTACGGACTAAAGGAGAGTAATCCAACTTGTGTCTGCTATTAGCATTTTCAGTATGCACCACATTGGGGTGTCGATTTAAACCAGCAATAGACAGACTATAAACATGTGAAAACATCATAGAAAGTCTACAATATAGAATAGATCACATCTGTAGTCAGCGCCATCTTGAAGTGCCCATAAGTAGAGGACAAACTATTGCCACATAAGTTGTCTACATAACCAGCACCATTATGCAGTGTCTGTTTATAAACACCAAACTATTACTACATAAACCCAAAACACAAAGAAAGTACTTCACCAGACGTGTTTACAAAATATCCCAATCTGTCCAGACACATCCTCATCAAGATAATTACTATTCTCCCAATAGAGCAAACTAAATAATGTGAAATCACGTATTTGAGTGATAGCAATTGAGTCAATGTTCCTTGACCCAGCCGCAACGGCAGTATTCGTCGACATTTCTTAATCCGTCTCTGTTCAGATACACAAAACATTCTGCTTTCTCAAACACAGGACATTCTTATTATTTTATAATCCTTCTCCTCTTAGTCATAATTTGAGTAATCTATTTATATTAAACTTGCCTACAATGAATCATGCAAAGCTCAACTATCTACTCTGACCCTAGCATGTATTAGGATTGATGGAGTCTATTAAGCAATTAAATTCATAAGAGATAATTCAGTGAGTAAAGATGAATTAAAGTGCATTGCAAAGGTAAAGCAAGAAAAAGAAAAGACAGCAGAAATCATTAACAATTGATCACATAAAACAACTTATGTCTCAAATACAAAATACTATTATGATAATAGTTCAATGTTGCATTTTTCTTAATGTACAGCTAGACCAGCTAGTGGGTAGTTGCTAGGCATAGCCAAAAGTCTTAGTTACTCATTTCGTTATTTCATACTAAGAATGGAAAAACAGACTCAATGATAATCAACAGACAGTATTCCAGAGCCTCATCAAAGAGCATAACTAAATACTAGACAGTCTAATATCTATATACCTAAAACATATTGCATTTCATGATCAATATTTAGACCATCTTCTACTGCATGTAATCTTATAATCCATTTTGCTTCACATTGACAAAATAGCAATTCCATGTTGCCCCCCTAGCATTACTCGGTTCAGCAACAATGCCATGAAATTTAAAACTCAAATGTGTGCTCTGTGCTCAACAGTCCTACACATGCATCGCCATAGGATATCTAGAATCCAATTACTTAAGTGCACAAAAATGTTCAGAAATTCTTTCTCGTAAAGGTCAGATAGTACTTCTAATATATATTTTTTTCTAATTTGCATATAATCACAAATTACATAACAGGTACAGCAGTCAATATGCATGCGAATAGTATTAACTCCTGAATCAGTAAATTGAACTCCGTAATACCATCCATCGCCAACTTACACATATTACAGTGTCCACATTTGTATGATCCTAATTTTAGTTTAATAAGTCAAGTACTTTGATCAGGTTGAGTAGAGTAACTACACTTACACTTGTACAGACACACTCATGCCCACTCATACACCCATTAAGACACACACACCCATACTTGTACAGTCTCACAACCTCTCACATACCCCTACAGTCTCATATGCCAACTTACACCTAGACAGACACTCTCGCATTTACTCACATACTCATACAGAGACTGTCACAGCCATACTTACACCCATGCAGACTCTTACACCCACTCAGTTACACGTGTAGACACTATCACACCCACTCACATACTCATGCAGAGACTGTTACATCCATACTTACACTCATGCAGAGACTCTCACACCCACTCACAAACCTATGAAGATACTGTCACAACTATATTTACACCTAAACACACACTGTCACATACTTACATACCCATACAGATACTGTCAGTACCAGTTACATTCATATAGACTGGTTCACAACTACTCACATACTTGTGCAGACACTCTCACAAATAAATACAGACGTTCACATATCCAGTGATAGAGCCACACAGGCGTTTACCATCATCATCATCATGAAAACTTTATTTCGGTCAGACGAACATAAAAGCGTGCATAAAAAGAACAATACTATAAAATTTATGACAATTCAGTAAGCGATCAGACCCTTTCCAGCTGCACCGTGGGACCAGTCAGGGGTGCCCCCTGTCCCCTCTGCTGTTTGCCCTCGCCCTGGAGCCACTGGTGGCCTGGATCCGTGCAGACCCGATGATAAGTGGATTGCGGTGGTCAAAAGACTGGAAGGACCGAATCTCGCTTTATGCGAATGATGTTCTCCTCGATCTAGCCTCACACAAAAAATCTTTAATCTGTGTGCTGGATATTTTCACAATATTTGGCAAATATTCGGGCTATTCCATCAATTGGAGCAAGTCACTTATATATGTACTGGGAGGAGCATCTCCCCATTTCCCAGAACTTGCCCGATGCAAATGGTGAGGGATGGTTTCCGCTACCTGGGAATTTTATCACCGCTGATCCTAAACTTCGAAATGAACGGAACCTGGACCCGCCCCTGCAGCGCCTTAGGAGGGATGTGTCCTGTTGGAGGACGTTGCCGCTCTCGCTGTTGGGTAGAGCAGCACTATTTAAAATGATGTCGCTGCCCCGGCTGCTATATGCCTTGCAAATTTATCCAGATCCGGTTCCAGCACGGTATTTCAGAGAAATTGAGGGGCTACAAAGAGAGCTGCTGTGGGAGGGGAGGCCCAGAATAGCGCTTAACAAACTGGTCCTGAACTGGTACAACGGAGGTATCAGCCTCCCTGATATTCGGAAATATTATTGGGCTTCCCACCTGGCGGCCATCAATCAATGCACCTATCGCCGGCTTGATGACCTGGCTTTTACTATGGACAGGTGGCTACTGCCCGGAGGGAACTATAATAGAGCCTTGTATTCCAACCCCTGGAAACTCTCCCTTACTGGCCCTACCAAACACTCTGTTCTGATTTGGCACTTCGTCAATAAAAGATTAGGCTGGGACCAGAAGCTCACACTGGCGATGCCCCTGTGGGACTCTGAACAGTTAGGTAACCTCTGGTCCACAAAAGGCATTGATAAATGGGACCTGATTGGTATATCCTGTTTGAGTGATCTCTGGGTGAAGGGTGCTATGGTCATTTTTGCCACACTTCAGCAGCAGTTCGAGCTCTCTAGTATGGAACACTTCCGTTACTTGCAGATTCGCCACGCCATCACCGCTGCCCTGCAGAAAGGCACATCCCCGCTGAATCATCACCATTAGAGGACCGTTTGCTAGACGGCTCCCTCCCTCAAAAAGCGATCTCCCTTACATACAAGAAACTGATTAACAATACCCCTGACCCGCTTGGGCGCCTATGTGAGTACAGGGGGAGAGACCATCTGGAGTTTGATGAAGAGGAGTGGCGGGAGGCGGTTGCCTCACCTAGGGAGGTGGCGATCTCGGCATATCTGCGATTGGTCCAGCTCAAGATACTTCACAGAGTATATATCACTGGGTCCCAATTAGTCCACATGGGGAGGAGGGTGATTGCAGACGCCATTGTGGGCACGTGGGTACCTTCATCCACAAAATATGGGAATGTGATCAGATACAAATGTATTGGCGGGAAATACATGAGGAGATGGAAGAGGTGCAACATAAAACCATCCGTCTGGAGGTTAAACAAGGTCTTTTAAACATGTGGGGACCCACTGATTTAACAAGTATGGAGAGGCTCTGGGCTACGTTGGGGGCAATGGTGGCCAAGCAGGATATAGCCCGGCAATGGGGGGCGTCTGTTCCACCAACCTTGGCCTCCTGGAAGAGGAGTCTAGACTGGTGCATGTTCAGGGAGAAGACTGTATACGTAGCACGAGGATGCCTCAGAAAGTGTTCCGCGGTGTGGTCTGGGTGGAACGACTATCGGGGAGGAATTTTCGTAGCCCCTGTACACTCCTCGGAGGAACCACTGTCCCCTTGACGTAACTCAAAGGTTAAATTGTCAACATTGTAATCATGTATATTGTTTGACTGCAACCACCACTGTGTTATCCCATAACGAAAGTGCCATTGCCGAATGTTTATGCATTTGTCTTTTGTCTAATAAAAAGATACTATAAAAAAATTTATGACAATTTAAGATTATACAATCATTGCCATGCTTGTTTGCATGAATGTGGTTACAGTACCTCTGTACTTCTAACAATAGAAGAAAAGTTTGCACTGACCCATCATCTATACACAATAATTTTTTTAAATTATGTGAACTGGATGATTACACAGACCGAGGGACTGGCGTGATAAAACAAAGCGCTGGTAAAAGCCCACGATTAATAAAAGCATTGGGCCCGATAGTATAAGTTTACTTAAAAATGTAAAATAGCCATACAGTGTCAATTCATTATATCACGTTATGACTAGGATAAAACCAGACAGTGACTTGTGCTTCTAAAAACATGCAGACATAAATTTTTTTAAATTGGAACTAGAGAAGGATCAGGATTCTTTATAGAGCCGATATTAATATTAATATTATTGCTGTATAGTCTTATCTACAAACATCCAGCGCCTGCGCCACATGGAGGTCAAGAATCGCGATACAGCAAATACAATAGATTTACAAGTGTCCTATTTTAAAACTCTAAATGCCTCAGCACAGTGTACAAACCCAAAATTCCTACACAGAGGAATGAGCCAATACTTCCTTGCTGATTTGTAGGCTGGGCAGAAAAAGATGACATGGAGCTGTGACTCTTCCTCCCAGCTACAGGCTGGGCACTCCCTCCGGACCGCGCCCGTCCATTTACAGGAAAAGGCGTGGAGCGGAAGGGTACCCAGTCTGAACTGAACATATCATTTCCTTGCCAGGGGTGGATAGATGTCATCTAGAAAAGGCTCAAATAAATATTCCTCCTTCAGAGATAAGAATTTAGCTGTCAATTGTCCTGTGGACGGGTTCCCAAACACCTGTGCTAGCTTACTCATTCGATAGCCATTCACTAGTTCAGAACGGGAGATTGAGGGGTATGCTTCCTCTGGGTTACTCCACAGGCTTGGTTTGCCCAGCCTAGTACATCCCTTTTTTACATGAATAAACCAGGCAATTTTTGCCGCACCCGGGATACTCAATATCTCCTTTAGCTCCGTTCTATAGACTATCAGCTCAGGTGTCACCCATAATCTGCACGTGAGGGGTTTCAATCCTATCTCCTCCCCGATGGGTCTGATCCCTAGATCCAACCAAAGTGGGATGAGAGGAGTGCTGGAGGGGAGGCCCAGAATTTGCCTCATAAAGCTATTTTCTACTTTACTCAAATCTTGACAGCTGCAGTACCCCCATAGTTTGGCCCCGTATAATGTTGCACCTCTGGCTTGCATCTTGTAAATCTCTGCTACAGGGCATGCAGGTTTGGAGGAAGAATTTCTTAATTTAATAATTCCTCCGGATGTCTGTGCTAACTTAAGTTTGGAATTAGCAATTTGTGGGCCCCACTCCATGTTCAGTCAGGGTGACCCCTAAATATTCGAATACCGTCACCCTGTCCAGTCTAATGTCATCTAAATTGGGGTTGGGACTCTAGGTGGGTTAAAATACACAAACTTAGTTTTTTGGGTATTTATCTCCAATCCCCGTTTATTACAAAAGATGGCAAAACAATCCAAAATCCTTTGTATACCCATAGGGGTTTTCGACATTAAGAGGGTGTCGTCAGCAAACATGATTGCGGGGACCTTGTTACCTGTCAATTTGGGTGCATCATTTTTCCTCACCTCAGTAAGTTGGGCTAGTAATGCGTTGACAAAGAGGCAAAACAGGGTCGGTGCGAGAACACAGCCCTGCCTTACACCTCTGTCAACTGGAAACCGTGATGTCATTTCACCTCTTTTTCCACATCTTACCTGGGAAAAATTAGCATTGTGTAATCTAACAAGTATGGTCATCAAATAAGGGGGAATCCCCATTTCTCCAAGTACCTCCCACAACTTTCTCTGGGCACTCTAGGCAGACTTTAGATCCACGAAAATTACATAAAGGCTTCAACCCTCCATTTTCACCGTTCTTCCAAAGTATGAGTTGTAATCTATAAATTTGGTCAATGGTGGAAGTGTTCATCCTGAAACCAGCCTGATACGGGCTTAGGATTGCATGGTCATCCATCCAACCTTGTAGGCGATCAAGGATTAATCTTGCGAAGAGCTTTTGTGCCCCGTCAATCAGACTAATTGGTCTGTAATTGTCTGGTAGGAGAGGGGAACCTTTTTTGAAAATTGGGACTATTTCTGCCCCTTCCCAGGTTTCGGGGATTGGCATACCCTTCAAGATGGCATTGAATAGTGTCTGTAAATAAGGTCCCCAAATTGTTGGCACGTGCCGCAAAAGATCTCCCGGGATCTTATCCAATCCAGGAGCTTTGCCGGACGGGAGTTTATTTATCGCATTTACCACCTCTGACAGAGTGAATTGCGAGGCTTCTTCGCAGCTATCCCTGTACACAGGTAGTACTAAGGGGGAGTAGAAGCCCAAATTTTCCTTAGTGGTGTACAGAGCCTGAAAATGCGCTTCACACACTTCCGCAGCTATATTAGGTTCTACTGCTAGTTTGCCCTCACTACTGCCCGTACTGACTATTGACCAGAACCTCTTCGGATCTTTAGTGATTAGTGCAGTTTTTAAATCATCCCATCTATTCAGTTCCCACTCCTCTTTTGCTATGCGTGTGATCTCTTTATACGACACCCTCTTTTGCCTAATGATTGGTTTATTGTTGGTTTTGATAGTCGCCAATAGATCCTGTTTAGCCTTGCAGCAACTGTCATTAAACAAGGAGTGGACGGCTGTTTTATTCCGCTTGGTATGCATCTCTGGGTGAAACACGTCCACTAATTTGGAAGTCATCCCTGCGTGTAATGCTGCAATTTCATTAATTAAGTCAGGTGTGAGTGCCCCCTTGACCAGTTCACTTAATTTTATTAGGTCCAGGACTACGGCTGCATACAACGCAGACAGCTTCCCTGGTTACTGGTGTATTGCTTTCCATTTTATTATTTTCCTGTTGTTAACCAATGTCAACCCACTATCTACAGTGGTGCTAGTTAGTCGGAGCAATTCCCAGGTCTGGTAAGTCCAATACAAGGGATAAAGCGTTGTGATCACTATCGTGGCGGGAAAGGACTGCAAAGTCAACAACTTTATGCCAATGCTTTGTCTCCACTAGGATATAATCAAGAAGAGAGACTTGGCCAGTTCTATTAAAAGTAAAGTTCCCAGGTGAGTCTGAGACTGTCTGGCCAATGCATGCTCTCAGAGAATGGATAAGCGTAAATGCATTTATCTGAATTGCCAATGGAGACCAAGCCTTTATTGATGGAATTTGTGGTTCAGGAATAGACCAGCATGCATCCTCCGCGGTAAGAGTTGAGTCGGGTATATGACGAAGTGGCTCAAATTGACAATTAAAATCTCCCCCCACTATTACCCAGGCATTAGGGGGGGACAGTGGGGATAAAAGAAGTCAGGTGATCAAAAACTGGTGATTCCTTAGTCACGCTAACAGGACAGGAGTAAACATTAATGAGAGCCAGTCCCAAATTAGTTGGGAAGCTAAGCACTACACATTGGATGTCGTTGGAGAAAGAGTCCAGTTGTTTGGCTGTGCAGCCGAGGTGGAAGCCTACCCAAATACAGAGGCCCCCAGAAGGTCTACTCTTTCCTCCTGAAGTGGCTGGGATTTTAAATAACGCAAACCCCACCCTATACGAGTCTTGGCGCACCCAGGTCTTCTGAAAAAAACAAATATCAAATTGGTCCACAAATAGTCCCCAATCCGAACAAGATAGTTTGCTTTTCAGGCCAGCATGATAGGACTTTTAGCTTCCCCCCTGAGTTCTGTGTGCCCTTGGCATCATCATGTGCATGACTACCTTTTGTTTGTGTACCTCCTACTGCAGCCACCGAAGCGTTGCCCAAGGTCCCAGTAGGTAGTTTTGTCACCTACTCATTGCGACTTGAAAAAATGAGCCATGGAAGAATGGTGGATTCGGAGACCTTTCCATTGATATTTCACAGTCACCAAGTCCCCACTGCGTTGGTATTTCCTTACCCCGCATAACTGCCGTTTCCCCAAGACTGTTATGCTCGACTTGTTGGTCTACGCTAGGCACCTCGGCCTCACCGTAATGCCCTATAGTTCTCCCTCGGAAAACTTTGCCCTCCCCCTCTATTTGTCAATCCACTTCTTCAAGGCCCTCAAATCTGTTCCATACTGGTACATTAAACAGTATGGGTCTCGCAGGGGGGGGTACCTATGACCGTTGTCCTGATAATTCGATGCACATCTAACAGTCTACAGAGGTGATATCCCTGCCTGGTTGATGAGAACGTGGGTAAAAATAATCTAATGATACAGGTTGTATCTCGGTACGTGACTCCTGGAGCCTTTGCTCGTGTCAATAACCTGCGTACAGTCTGGGGATTTTTAAAATGTACGACTATACAGTCTCCCTGCTTCGTCTTGGGGCTGGTTCCCACCTAACCCACTCTACGGGCCAAAATAATCTCTCCTGCTCCATCATAGGGTAGCTGCCTGTGCCATGCCAGCCAAAACAGGTTTTTATTCCTAAGTTCCAAGTAGGTTTCGCGCTGGCCATTTTTAAGCACCGATACCCCCGTCAGCACGACCACATATGGGCATGCAGCAGGGGGTAGATTGAAAGTTGGTTGATTCGTCACTTCTGAGCTGCCCGATATACTCTACTCTTCTGCACGATTCACTGTGCTCGCTAGACCCAGTTCGAGTGATGACATTTTTTATTTCCACCCTGCAAAGTGTTGGCTAGGCTGTTACACCTGGGATCGGCCTTGGAGGTCTTAGGTAAAATACAAGTAGTATGGGTTTGCACCTGCTGTTGATCTGGTCTTGATGGAGGCAGCTTAACCGATTTATCTCCCTTGCTGGCTTGGATGTTTGGCTCCTAAAAATCCCTTCCCTGTCCACAAGTGTCGGGCTTGTCATCGCTGCTTGGTAGCTAAAATCAATCCCTCTCCCCACGGACTGGATAGAGTCATTACTCGTATTTGCTGCCCTGGTGTTCCCCAGCATCTCTAAATTATGTAGGCGCTCAGCTAGTGGTGCAATTTCTTATTTTATAGCAATTTTAATTTGGGCCAATAGGTCTCCAATCATGTTCTGAGCCCAGAGGGGGTAAACTGGATCGGTTTGTGAGCTAGCAGTGCAGTCTCTTACTGCATTGGGGATGATCGAACTGGTTGTAGACCCTCCTTTGGCTTTCTTACTCTTTGGTGCCCCCTACTTACTCGCTTGCGCTTACCAATCTTACATAAGGTGTGGGTGGCACCCCCCACGCAATTTTCTATTTCAGAAACTACTTCTTGTTGTGGGCAAGGATACAGTATTTCTATTTGTGGTGTTAAGGGCGGAGTGGGGGTTTTGGATGGAGTATGGTTTGTCATCAAGGGCCAGAGGTCAGGAGTTAAAGAAAGGCGCCTCTTGGTAACTTCAATTTCTGTCGTTACCGACCCTATCGCTCTTTGGAGCATTCGGTCAATCGAGGTTGGCGGTAACATAGGGGAGATGATCGTTTTCTGGTGAGACTGTTTTGTAACACAGGTATGTTTCCCCATTATATAGGGAGAGGGGGACCCAAGATGTCCCTCTTACAAGGCCCACCCTACTCTTGATACGGGCAGTCACTCACAGTAATATTAGAGCAAGCGGAAATACATTTAGCAATTAAAAGAGAGAAAGTGAAGTAAGAAGAAATAGGTGTGAACTTTAAAAATACGAAAGTCAGTACAAAATTAATCTGATGTACAAGGACAATCAGCCCAGTCCAGAGTTATATGAAAGGTAGTATGGAACACTCTTCCCGTGTGCGCGCGTGCCAATCTTGGAGTCCTCATTTGATTGAGCTTGCTCTGATTATCTTTTATGCGATCAACAGACCACAAATGCCATACACTGCAGGCCACAAAACACCATAAAACCAAACAAGCCTAAGAGTCACCAATGTCTTACCCAAGATGATCCTTATCAGCAAAGCCAAGAGAGATGGCCCTGCCCTGCCTCTTCCTGGCAATGACGCTTCGCCCGGGCGCGTCCCGTGCCACGGGGGGAGAGGCAGCACTAGAAGCGCGATTGCCTCCCCCTCACTTGCGGCACCTGTGGATGGAGCAGGGGATGCTGGGACTAGTAGTCACTGTCGAGTACCTCACGGGTCTGGCGGTGCTGGTTTGATGGAACCCTGGGACTCCAGGCCCACCAGGGCGCAGCACGATGTCCCCTGGCAGCAGAAAGGCGGTAGAGCAACTGGTGCAGACTCCCACGCCGCAGGGGGAGAGGCAGCACTATAAGCACGATGGCTAGCGCCTCCCCTCACTTGCGGCACCTGTGAATGGAGCAAGGGATGCTGGGACTAGTAGTCCCTGTAGAGTGCCTCACGGGGCTGGCGGTGCTGGGTTGAAGGAACCCTGGGACTCCGGTCCCACCAGGGCGCAGCACGATGTCCCCTGGCAGCAGAAAGGCGGTAAAGCAACTGGTGCAGGTCAGATAGTACTTCCAATATATATTTTTTTCAAATTTGCATATTAGCACAGATTACATAACAGGAAAAGCAGTCAATATGCATGCGGATAGTATTAACTCCTGAATCAGTAAAATTGAACTCCGTAATACCAACCATCACCAACGTACGCATATTACAGTGTCCACATTTGTATGATCCTACTTTTAGTTTAATAAGTCAAGTACTCTGATCATGTTGAGTAGGGTAACTACACTTACACTTGTACAGACACTCTCACACCCACTCATACACCCATACAGACACACACACCCATATTCACACTCGTACAGTCTCACAACCTCTCACATACCCCTACAGTCTCATATCCCAACTTACACATAGACAGACACTATCACACCCACTCACATACTCATGCAGAGACTGTTACAGCCATACTTACACCCATGCAGAGACTCTCACACCCACTCAGTTACACCCAGACACTATCACACCCACTCACAAACCTATGCAGATACTGTCACAACTATATTTACACCTAAACACACACATACTTACATACCCATACAGATACTGTCAGTACCAGTTACATTCTTATAGACTGGTTCACAACTACTCACATCCTTGTACAGACACTCTCACATATTAATACAAACGTTCACATATCCAGTCGTAGAGCCACACAGGCATTTACACTATTAGTCACTGATTAACACTGACAGTCATAGATCCATTCTGAACCCTCTACCAAAAAATGTTCAAAGTTGCTGTTTTGCACTGAATGTGTGCTTTTGGTTTGCAGATCCGCGATGTATCAAAAATTGCAAAAAAAGGTAACAAGTGTTTGGGGAATAGGGTGGCTCTGTTAAGAGCCTTTGTGTTTATTGTGTGTATGTCATCACTACACATAAAACAGCATGCTGGCTTTCAAATTGTTTGGAACACGCTGGTGCTTTTCTCTGTGAAATGCACTCCATCAGCTCTGTAAATCCCATCCGTGTGAAAGAGCAGGTTATTGTGGTAGATAGAGCCCATGTTATGGTCCCTGAGGAATGCAGCAACAGTTTTAGTCACATATTTCCTAGCTTTGTCTATCTGTGGACAGAATACAGATGACCACTTCCATTTCTGCCTCTGGCATATGCTGGAAAACACCAAGGAAGTATGAGGTTAAAGTGCTATTAGTTATCTTAAAGAATCCTTAATTAAGACTTTCAATCCTACCCCAGTAAGAGTGCCCATGCCATTGCCACCACAGTGTGAAATAATGAGGTCTAGATCTTGGCAATCCAATGGAAGCAACTGATGCCACTTTCGGCCTCTCTGGCCAACCCAAGTAATATCCACATTAGGCAACCCAGGTCTCTGTCAATGTTACTCTTTCTGGCCCA
Organism: Triturus cristatus; assembly: GCF_964204655.1. Classification (NCBI taxonomy): domain Eukaryota; kingdom Metazoa; phylum Chordata; class Amphibia; order Caudata; family Salamandridae; genus Triturus; species Triturus cristatus. The sequence goes on along the minus strand of NC_140585.1, from coordinate 957,774,182 downwards.
AACCACATAGCTATGGCCCACAATACACACACTAACAGTTTTCAAAGGAAGGAGAAATAGCACACAAGCAAGAGCTGCAGCAAAATGAGATAGATTTGAAAAAGTAGTCAGTTAAAAAGATGTCTTGCAAGTAAAATTTGAAAGAAGACATTTTATTGGCTGGTATAAATATGGTAGTGGTTAAAACTAGGTTGTACTATTGAGAAACAAATAAGGAGATGTGTTTTGGGGTTTTCTGATAATAACAAAAAGTAATGGAGTAACAGATATGGCTGTAGCTCCAAACACTCAACCACACCTGCTACAATTGGTTTAGCAGTTGGGCATGCTGGTTTCGAATGTTTCGTGAACTTGTGCCATACTGCTAGCAGAGTATTTTACGATATTGGTCACCATAGTAACAGAGCTACAGGAGCATGGGGGAAGGGTAGAAGAAAGCCTACAATGTAAATGTGAGGAGATAGTGTTAATAGAAGAGATGGAGATTAAAGTGTTTGTGGGTCTACATTTTGGCATTAATAAGCAGTGGTGTGTAAGTGATCGTGATTATGAACAGTTTTTAAAAAAGATGTTGGTTTGCCACACTGATCCACTGCGAGGTTACACGGAGGGGGCTGTGCTGAGTTTTGAGGTGGATGCGTGGATCCGCCCAAAACGCCTACCAAATTGGGCTTTCTTTAGATGAATGTAAGGAAGGGTTAACATATCTGACCATCTACAAGAGGTGCATTATTAGTGAAATATGAAAGCAGTGTTTCAATTTGTTTACAGCCTGTGTAACCTTGAAAACAAAGTTGAAAAGGTTGCCATTAATGATTGCCCGTATGAGAGTGGTGCACCATTCTTGTGCTTGGTTTTTATATGCTTTCTGATACTAGACTTTCAAACTGATACTGAGAAAGAAAAATACAGACAAAAATTTAGCAGGTATGTGAATTAAGATATAGTGTAAACCGTAATTGATAGAGAAGGAATGAGTGCAAGTAAGGTGCATGAAAGTCAGTAGGATGTTTGGAAAAAGTAAAAGTAAATATTACAAGAGAGTATATGATGAAATGAAAGGAAACTTCAGTGATCATGAAATAAAGCAATAGGTTGTAAAGATAAACAGAACACAGGTATAGACCAATGTAGACACTGATACAAGGAATTAAACACTAATGTACGAAGTGAGATATCCAGGCTCTCTATTATGTGTATAGATGTGAAATCATATATTCACAGATATATAGCTTAAGACAACCTGGCTCACACTGATGCTTTTATTAAGACAGCCAGGTATAGTTTGATATATAAATTGTGCAATCCATAGTAGGGAGGCAACTTGAGAGAATATATATGTAAAAGCACAGTGTTATATTAATAACAAAAAAAAAAAATGAATCGAGCAGTCTGTTTCTTGCTGGTTATGGTTCTTTTATTCAAAGTCTTCTTGACCGTAAGATAGCAATTCTGCGCAGCCAACTTGGTTTACTTGTACATAGTTCTCAAATGACGAAACCTTCCATAACTTCTCCCAGACCATGCACAGCTCAGGTTATGTACATCTCTGTCATTTACCAAAGACAAGGATCTCAAAACCGTCTTTCAGGACAGTAGCACGTATTATTTACAGTCCTGGTCTATTGAAATCTCTTTTACTCATTTCTTGTATTTAGGCCGTGTAGGGCCATGACGCAACATGAGTATTCGGCGGTCCTCAAAGTTCAAGAATGAATGTAAATACCTGAGATGTACATAACCCGAGCTGTGCATGGACTGGGAGAAGTTATGGAAGGTTTCGTCATTTGACAACTATGTACAAGTAAATGAAGTTTCTTTTGGCCCTGAAGAAGCCCAAATCTTGAGACATCCAGAGATAATGAAACAAAGTGAGACACTGAAGTACACTATTATGTATACAGTAACACACTTAAACACTTGGCAAAATAGTAATGGGAAACTAGTAGAGCTATGCACATACAAGTAAGTACTAACAGACTCAAACCGCACACAGTATTGAAGGGGGAAACACTACGAGATAGATACTAACATTTCTAGAAAGTCAGCCATCTAAGAATAATCATGGTATTTACAGGCTAGGATATATAGTGAAACACACAATAATAAACTTACTGAAACAGTAATGAATGTGGTTATACACATAAGCACACATTCATACCTACATCAATATACTCACTGTATCTCTAATACCCATGTCCAAGAGAGGTAGATACATAGCGAGTTATATCGGTCTAATGTTGAAAGTAGAGCAAAGAAAAAAGGAAAGTATCTCTTGTATAAGTATTTAGAAACCATAGAGCAAAGACTAAATCAGAATGAGTAATAACGTTATTTAACCTGTTCCGTGCTCGCATCGGCCAACGGCCGACGCGAGCACTACCTTTCAGGTGCTGCGCACGACTGTTGGCAGACACAGCCCCGCCCACCCTTTAGAACCCCGCACCGTAAACGGGTTAATCTAGATGGTAATGTATTGTTTATTTTTTTTACAGACATCCATTTTTGTTTTACGAAGAATCACAATGCCCGACAAGAGAGAAAGAAGAAAGAAACATAGGAACCCATATTATCAACTTCAAACTGAGAAAGAAAAACAAAATAAGGAAAAGTGTGTCCACAGGAAAAAAGAGAAGCTGGTAAGGGTACTAAGCAGTTTCTAAAAGATATTGTTGTCAAATGCAGAATGAGGGCAGTCTCATCTAAAAGTGGAATATACAGATCCAGTGGGAATAAGAAAGGAGTATATGTTTCTGACAGTAGGAAATGTTCTAATAAAACAGGGAGTTTGTCAAGGAGACAGAAAATGTTTAATGAGTTACGAGCTAAAATGTTTCGGACTAGAGTAATACAGAAAATGCTACAAAGGATGAAGATATATAAGAGGAGTAGTGCTGCATTCGCGCAAAAGCAACATATTGAGAGCGTTGATGTTGAAGAGGAATCTATTTATCTTAATATTGAATAGAATGAGGACGCAAAATAAAACAGGGCTGAGTATGAGGGAAAAAAAACCTTAGAAAAATGCTTATTAACAGAAATCATTTTTGCAAGATTTGTAAAGGTGAATGGAAGCATACCTCCAATACAGAACCTTATTTTAATGAGGAAAGCTATTTCCAAGAGAATACACTAGTGTATACAGTTGATTTAGCTGGCCACTTTTTATGAGGTAAAATATGGTACTTCTATTGCAAAAGAGATTGTGGTTACTAGGAATGTAGAGGAAGTGATAGATGAAGAGGTGCAAGGAAGGCATAGACAGGCCCACATATACAAATGGAACTGTAGTAGTATTTGCAGTGTTCGTCAGGATTCAATTAATTTATTAAGAACTTTCATACATGAGTTTCCATGCGGAAGTTTGAAACAGAAAATTACATTTTGCAGGGAATAGATCCATGCAAAGGGAGAAGGTTACTAATTTACAGGGATGTTCACTGGCATTTCGAGGAAAGTGTGCCGAGGCACCTTTCATCATTTCTGGATGTTAGCTGTTCACCACCTCAAAAAAAAAACAAGTCCGCAGTAAAATACTTTTTTGAAGACTCACAATGTTACGTATCACTGATTTTAACCCAGCAAGGGCACGTAAGGGGGAAAAGACTGAGTGCAGGCTGTGCTCCTTGCGAACGGAATCCTGGCAGCACCTACTGTGCTGTTGTCCCAAACTGAATAATGAACGTCAGCGCTTTCTTCGCCCGATTTGTATTGCTAATGGGGCGAAGACCTGCAGTGAGGCCTCGGTCTTATACTTCATATATCAAAGACAATGATTTTAGCAAGACTGGGCAAATATATTCATCTGATCAGGATTGTCCTAAAGGAGGCGCAAGAATACAATCCCGCTCCTGATACTGGCACACCATATCATGCTGAAGGATGTAGGGTTGACAGGCATTAAGGGGTGCCGCCTTTTTAACTATCAAGTCCCGGTATTTTAAACCTTTACATCTGTTTATTTTCAATCAAAAATTAAATACAAGTAGCACAGAAGACTCTACAAGGTGACTAAAGGCAAATGGCCGTACATAAAGTCAGGACATTGAAGGGTAAGGGAGGGTTTAGGAGGTAGAAGGGGGGAACTGCCTATTTTAATTATTCTTTTTAACAATGCTCTTGATTTTTACTGGAATGATTTTAATTAATTGAACAGTTAATAAATTCATTCATTCACTTTAAAATATGAATTTCAGTTAGAAGATTTTACTATGTACAATGCTTTGTGTTTATGAGACATGTATAGAAGTCCACTGCATGGTACAGTAGCAGAGCTAGAAAGAGTTTGTGAAGATACTCAGTTTAGTTCTCATTTGTTCTGAGGAGGAGTCTAGGAAAAACGAAGAATTGATTACTGGAAGTGTAGAGGCACAGGATACAAGAATTAGTACTGGAAAAAATGCACAAGAGATTCCACAGTCTAACACAGTTTGTCCCGAAAAACCAAACCAGGTTTGTATTAGTTATCGACTCACTCACTACAAAAGCCAAACTTGCAATGGAGATTTGTATTCAGAAACTGAACAGATGTAAGTGGCAAGAGTTTACAATATAGTATTTGTATAAGAGTGGTTTGATTTGAGCACACAGCAAATTATATGCAAGTACTGTTATGATAAGTTAGAGAATAATTAAATACCAGTTAGAGTACTACATATGTTAGAATTAGTTTCAATTCCACAAGAACTTCGAGATTTAAATGTTTATGAACCAATTCTTATACAATGTATACATAATTTCCCAGCTATTGTGTGTATGGAACATAAAACTGTGAAATTATGTCCCAACAGAGCTTCTAATAGGTCTCCAACGAGTATTTGTATCACCGTTATGGAGAACTGAAATGTATGTTGAGAAATCTAGGGGCGCCTACTTGGTTTCTGGCACTCAGTTGTGCTGAGTATGCCTGGGATGACCTGCTTGAATTTTTGCAAGAAGCAAACTTTGCTCCTTGGCTCCTGCTAATGTTCGCAGATATTTTGACCACAGTTTCCAAGCCATGATGTCTTTTATCTGCAACAATAGTAATCATCCTCTTGGTGAAGTAACTGATTTCTTTTGGCAAAAGGAGTACCAAGCATGAGGTGCTCCCCATATTCACATGCTGTTATGGATATAAGATGAACTGAAGTTTGGAACAGACAGTGATGAGTCTGTCTTGTCCTTCATACCACAGTATTTTATGTTATTTATCGTAATTGTAGAGCGCAACATTCAACCCAAGGGATATCACGGCGAGCAAGAACCTCTTTGCAAGGTGGTTAGTTACATGAGACATCAGCAATTGGGTCCTAAACAGCCAACCACTAGGCGTCAGCAATTGAGTCCAATAAACAGCCACCTTTTCAGCATCTTCCAGAACCTCATATGGTTATAGGTGAGGCGAAGCCCTAAAGGAAGTTTATTCCAGTGTGTGGCCGCCAGATACGAGAAGGAGCGACTCCCAGCTCTGACCTTCTTTATGCGTCTAGTTTTAGCCAGAGCACGATTGCAAGACCACAAGTCTTGCGAGGGAACATAAAATTCAATTTGGTCTTGCAGGATTCTGGGGCCAAGTTTATGTAAAGTTCTATGCTCATAGCAAAACACTTCAAACTTGGCCCTTTGTCGCATGGGCAGCCAGTGAAGCGCCTTCAAACACTCTGAAGCTGAGCAGTACTTGCTTTGATACAAGCTTAGCTGCTGCATTCTGGATTACTTGCAGACGAGAGAATTAGTCGTCGGCCATGCCAACATAAAGCGCATTCCCATAGTCCAGTTTGCTGGTCAATAAGGCCTGGGTAATGTTTTTTCTCCAGTTCAAAGGGATCCATACAAAAGGTGTCCTTCGTCTTTTTAGCATGGCAAAACATTTACCACCCAGTACTCTGACTTGATCTTGCATGGTTAGTGCATTATTTACCAGGAATCCCAATTGTTTTACGACCCCTTTGGGCTCAGGAGCAGTACCTGGTGACTGGGGCCACCAGGTTGCATCGCAGACAAGTTGTGCTCCTCCAAGGAGCAGTATCTCGCATTTCTCTTCAAGCAGTGATCTGACATCCAATGTGAATTGTGCCATTCCAAAAGACAGTGGCGATCTGTCCTTGAGACAATAAGTTCTACAGTTTCAAACTCATATTTGTGGGAAGTACAGTTGTCAAAAATAAAGATGCAAAAGAGTCTTTTACAAGACATGTCGATTCGGATTCCCATGACCTGTCATTTTTCAAGGAAGAGTGAACAGCTTTATGTCTACAATCAGACATACACTGTCACAGAAATCACAAAAAAACACATGCAACCTAAGAAGAAAAGAGGCCTCCAAGTATATTAATGACTACAATCCTGTGATTCTGAAGATAAGGAACGCAAATATTGATCTACAATTTACTGGAGATAACTCAACCACTGTTGCTCGGTATGTCACTTTTTTGACCTCATCTGTCTAGACCTTGTTGTATACGGTCATCTAAAATTTGTTCTGGAGACTTTCTATATCTGTGTCTTCTCTTTGTACCCTGATGTGTATATGTGCTTCGAATGATTGTGAACGTTTGTGTTGAATGAATGAGTATAGTTGTTAATGGTATAGTGTTGCTTATGTTGTAGGGGGTTCATATTTTTGTAAGCATTCTTATACTTTTTTAAAGGAATATAATGATTCAATTTGTAAAAAAAAAAGAAAAAATGTATTTAAAAAAATATTGTTGCATGATGTCTCACATGATATATTAATTATGGAAACAAAAATGACTAGAAGCTACAATTTAAAGATAAAATAATCAGATTTGTATTCTATAAGTGCAGTTGTATTTATGTGATTTTGCATATACCCATACCAGATACAATCTGCTTTGTAAAGCAATATAGGTCATAGGGGAGCTTTTTCTCCTCAGTTGTTTTCCCTCCCCCTCCCCTTTCTCCCTGACCTCATTTACCCTTTAGGGGATTCCCTTTTTTGCAGTTTCGGTATGTCACGTTTTACATTACAAAATCAGAGACGATCAAGATGAAGAATATCTGGAAGGAGACTTCTGCAGAAAAGACTATCCAAGAAAATGCTTTCCCATTGGGAGATGGGCTCCTATGAGTGTTGTGATCAGTTTAGCCCAGACACTTTGTTCTGAAAGTCAAGGGGATTTGTTAGGGTAAGTCTAAGCCTTGCAAGCATGCGAAAAGGGTAAATAGGGTATTGAAGTATTTCCGAGAAATTCAGTATCTAGCAGAATTTGATCCACAAAGCAGAGATATTGTGAAGTCAACTGTGTTGCATATGTACTATTCCAGAAGAAGTCAACATGTGCCCATATGAAGTACTTCAACACTACAGATTTTAACCCGTTCCCCGCTCATGACGGAACCACTTTGTCATGAGCCACGGGCGCCGTGTGCTCATGACGGAGTGGTTCCGTCATGCTGCGGTCGTTGGCGGCCGCTCCTCCCACGCGGCGCTAATTCCCCGCCTGTGCGGGCGATTAGCGCAGTGGGTGGAGCCATGACGGAACCACGCCGTCATGAGCACAGCTCGCCCGTGACTCATAACGGCGTGGTTCCGTCATGAGCATGGCGGCGCCGCAAACCCCCGAAACCCCCCCAGCGCTGCGGCGGAATTCGCGCCGCAGCGAAGGGGTTAAAGGAATGTAATAGAAAACAGAGGAAGGGAAATATGCAGTAATTGGATGTGATGTTTTATTGGTGAAACATAGCAAAGGGGATCTAATTAACCACAGAAAACGGAGTTGCCAAACTGCAGACAGAAGAGAGTTTTTCTATTTGGCTCTTCTGCAATTATTCAAACCTTGGTGTGCTGAATCGGAACTACTTGGAGACCACAACTGCTAAGAAGACTCTTTCAAAGCTGTAAAATACATGATTCAGTTTCCAGTCTTTTCAAACTATGTACAAATGTTAAAAGACGAGATGGAACAGGAAGAGACCATTGCTGCTGCGATAGCTAAAGAAAGTTCGCAAAGCAGCCAAAGTTCTGGAATACTGAACCAAGATCCACTTGGACAACTAGTTATTCAAAATGAAGCAGCTATAGCCATGTGTAATGCGGAGACTGCAATGCAACAAGCAAGAGAGGAAACTGTTGATTTCGAACACGTAGTAGAACAACTGAATGACTAACAGAAATAAATTTTTATTTAAGTCAAAGATAAGAAAGAGCATGGATTTCTGAACAAGAAGAAAGAATGTGAATATTCTTCATTTAAGCCAATACTGCTATACAACAGTGGTCAAGCTGGCACTGGGAAAAGTTTTCTAATTCATGTTCTCACCGCTTATCTGCAGAAGACTACGGAACCAAATTTATCATGTGTAGTAAAAGCACCAACTGGAGTAGCTGCATACAACTTAAAGGGAATCACTTCACACTGACGACTTATGCTAGCTGTTGAACATGAGAATAAACTGAAATACCAGAAGTTATCTGGAGAAGCTTGTCCTGAGGTGGCCAGAATATTAAGGATACTAAGGCTTTTAATCATTGTTGAGGTGAGCATGGTTTCGAACTTAATGCTTTCCATTATACACTTAAGAATGCAGCAGATTTTAAGAAATGAGTATGACATGCTATTTGGAGAAAAACATTTAATAGTCTTTGGTGACCTACTGCAACTTATCCCCATGAAAGTTTAACCTGTTTTCAAGACACTTCTCCATAATAAAACAGGAAATTCTTTGGGAAGTATTGGCAAAGTCAATATTTGGCTAAACTTTGAATACAGGGAACCAGTGAAAAGTATGCATCAAGCATCTGATGTGCAATATGGAAAATCCTAGAGAACATTAGAGTAGGTGTTTTGACAAAAGACGGGAAACATGCTTTGAAAAGTAGACTTACCAAGAAATTATTTTCATCTAACACAGCAGCAGAGCAACGTACAATTTCATTGAAAAAGAGAAATCCAAAGAAGATATTTTGGCAATTACAGCTATCGATAGAATGGAGCAGCAGGAAGTAACAATACTACTAACTGAGAAACTACAAGCAAAATTGGATTCTTTGGAGAAGTTTGTGTCAAGGACTGGAGGATTAGAAAATATGTTTACGCATGTAAAAAAAAGTGTTGAGTAATTTTGCGGCGTAATTTAAATATGGTAGAAGAGTTAGTAAACGTTGCTATGGGCAAAGTTATTGATTTAATTAAATTTACAAATAGGGATGAGGTTGAATACTTAGCAATAATATTTGATTAGATTGATGATGTGAAGCAGATTGGCCGATGTATTGCACGTTTTTTGCTTGTGAAGGACTTATATGTGTGGCGGCAACAGTTTCCATAGCCTTCAGCATATGCTGCAACTATCAATAAATCTCAAGGTTTAAGTGTAGACACAGCTTTTATTAGAAGTAACGTATTTAAAGAAGGTATGTTGTATGTAGCATCATCTTGAGTTGGAACATTGTCAGGTTTGTTCTTAGTTGATTTTGACGATACAAAGTTAGTGCTGATGCAAGCTGTTTATGAGAGTTTAATCGGTTAAGAAGTGTAAATGCTCCTCACTTAGGACAGTATCCTGTTTATGAGAAACAGATAATCTGTCCTAAGCGGAAGCTTACAAAACAATCAATGAATGTTCCTCAAACAAAGCAAAAGAAAGACAAGGAAGAAACCATTAAGAAGGAAAACATGGAAAATGAGAGTGAGATAGTAGGATACCAGTTGGAAATCAGTTCAAATATTGTAGGATACCAGTTGGAAAACAGTTCAAATGTTGTTCTCAATGTACTTTGCCATTTATCACATCTTGTGAATCAAATTCAACAAAACTCAAATAAGAGGTTGTGTTCTGCACTGTTCAATTTGTTCCAACGTTTACTGTGTGACAGAACTGTAATACATTCTGCTTGAGGGCTTTTGATATTTGAAGTGGATCACTAATATTTACTCTCAACAAGGCACACAAGAATGTATATTGTTCATCCTTGGAGTTTTAGAAGAAGAGAAAGTAAATATTGAGGAGTTATTTGAACTGAGTTACAAAGGAAACCATGACTGTGAAGACTGCTCTTTCACATCAACTACTGAAATAATTTGAGGAACTTTTCTATTTAACATTACCGGATTCTAAAACTGTGCCTTTTGATAGACTGATCAAAAAGGCTAGCCAAAATATTACCTACCCAAATTGTAGATCAGATTGTATGTCTACAGTGCAGTTACAGGGAAGTGGGAAATACATTACAATAATGCTACAATCATGCAGAGTAGATTGATCTCAAATGAAAAGTGATATTTCAAACATCAAAGCAGGACAAATTTCAATTTCTGGAAGAACATACACTTCAGTGGCTATCATCTTTCATGAAGGACTTTGTATATCTTCAGGACACTTCACTGTGTATTTAAGAAGTGTGAGTGGATGGACAGAATGCAATGACAACAAGCTTACATTGAAACAAAAACGGTCTTTCAAACTTTCCAAATTCATACCTTTTCTTCCTTCAACCAAAGTTCTAAGCAGGATTACTGTTTAACAAGTGTTTAGCAATGTTTGTTGTTCATGGATCATCAGTGTTTAAGGCATCATTCGGCAGTTCTGGGGGGTTTTCTACAGTCTAAATGATTGTTTTTTCTCTGCTGTTCAAGGATGAAGCTCCATACAGTACACCGTTTACAGTGTACAAGTATGAAAGCTGAGAACAGCAAAAAAAAGGGAACATGAGGTCTTTAAATTAAATGTATAATTGCTTTACAATCTTGTAGCTGTGTGATGTTTTATAATTAACATGAACATTTCTATTGCCGAAAATGTATCTTTGCTATCAAAATTTATAACGTACCAATAACTTATATTTATGCTTTCTCTCTTTTACCACAGATCAATGGAACCATTTATTGTAGCAATTTAGGTGTCTAATTACATACTTCCCCTTTATTATACATTAAAAAAAACAGGAAGGCAGATGTTGTTGCATACAGTCACAAGCTCATTCACTGACAGACACACACACACACACACACACATATACATACATTCCGACACCCTGACACTCCCATAAACACACTGATGAATTAAATGACATACTCACTCATACATACACTCACACACCCTGGGACTCACTCATACTTATACTGACATACCCAAGCACACACTGATGCAGTCACTGACTGAGACACTCACTCATACATATGCTCAGACACCACAAGACACACTCATATGCATGCTAACACAGCCAAGCAAGCACTCACTGAGTCTCTCAGACACCCACTCATACAAACACTCACACACCCTGGGAGACACTCATACATATACAGATACAACCATGCACACACTTATACATTCAGTGACGCACTTAGACACTCACTGATACATACACTCAAACACCCTGGAACATACTTCCTCATATATGCGCAGACACGTCCGGAGACTCACTGATACACACACTAACACACCCATGCACACACTAACGCACTCATTGACACACTCACTCAAACACACGGACACACCCTGGCACTCACTGATACATACACAAAAACACCTGCAGACTGAGTTATTCATACACATTTCACCATACATACAAAAATGCAACAAAAGAAAAATAAAGAGTCAGACACAGCTCTTTCTCTGATTCAATGGTGGTTCTAACAAGAACCGCTTTGTTTGTGTATATTTTTGTAAACTTCAATATTTTTGTTTTTGTTCTTTACATCAAAAAGTATGAAATAAACTTTAGTGCAAAATCAAATTCAAAAATGTTGCACTTCCCAAACACAACAGTGCTGTACAACAGTTACATGAAAATAAAATGTGAAAAAAACCTAACAACGGTGCTTCTTCATCTGTGCAAAAAAATAGGTGACATCCTTCACCTTCAATGCACGTGGCTGCCATTTTGATCTCTGCAGGAGTGACATGGGAGGATGATGACCCAGCTGCAGCATCCAAGTTTCTTCCTTTCCTCTCTCAGATATGTGCACTCATGGAATGTGCTGACATGCTTCCACATGCTAGATGTTCCGTGGCAATATTTGATTTGCAGTGCCACGAGACAATTCCTTTCGCACAGGTTGCATTTCCCGAATCTTGTGGAGACTTTTTTCACAACTGGATATGGTGATAAACTGCAATATCTCACTCTCCTTTCGCGATTATGAAAGCAGCTCTTCGTCTTCTTCGTGTGGAATTACCACCGGTTCTGCAGGTGGTAGTGCAGCACTCCCCCCTTCAAAATGATGTTCCTCCCACAACAGCTAAAGAAATAATACCTGTTCTAGGGAGTAGGCCTACTCAAAACTAGGCGTGGTTCTTCAATGGTAGAATCGTCTTTTGACAGCGAGCAGAACTGCAGGTCCAGAGGTGCAGATTTGCGGGTCCACGTAAAGCGTAAAAACACTAATTTATTAAAACCTAAATATTCTGGATGTTTTCCCAGCTTCCTAATATGTCCGGCCTTATGCTATATTTACAATGAGGGACTCCTATATACTTATAATAATTATTCTTTTTTTTATTTGAGATGTTATGAGTGATGTCACTGACCATGTCATGAGTAATGTAAAATATAAGTTCATAACCATTGCAGGGGGCGTAAGTTATAATTAGCTCAAGTAACTATAACAGCTGAATTTCTATGGTTTTGTGAGATTGAAATGTGAGCCTAACTATAACGTCCCTGTAAACTTTGTCTTTTTCAATAAATATATATCAGAGTTTACAACAGCATTCCAGAGCACAGGCATGAACTGTAAAGCACCACTTGGTATTAAAATGCTTTGCAAAGGTCAATGTGTTGCAATGCCCAAGCGGTAAAGGCATTCTAGGTAAAGACCTATATTGTAAAGTCTGATATTTGGAAGCTTTACTAGGGCCATCGTGGATGTTCTCCATACCAGTCCCTGTTAGAGAACCTAAAAGGGAGACAGTTGGATCAATGTCTGACAAAATCCCTGGTAGGGAGGCCTTCTCCTCCCTCCTGTTCCAAATATGTTAGAAGTTGCTTCAAATCATAATTTATTTTGCATGAATGAATTACAATGTGAGTATCAGAGAAAGCTCTCCAGTAAAGTGCTTTCAAGCAGAAACTCCTAGTACAGCATCAATTTGTTTCACTGAAGGTAATGCACCTTGCAGTTTCTCAACCAAAACAAGCGCTTTCTCTTAGACTATAGTCACTCCACAATGAAAGCCATGCTCTTCAACTGAACGAACACCTCCTCAAGTGAAACACGGTCACACATTTGGGGGAGGCAATGTGTCTGTATACAACTTGTCGTTGTCTGGAATAATCGTTTAAGTGACATACCATGTGCCAGTATTGAACCACCCTTAGTTCAAACAGGTTACTTATAAATTGTCTGATTCCACTCCTATACATGCGCGGACAGCATGCCACCACACAAATGGGAAATTCAATAAATTGAGGTAGTTTAAGCACTTGTGTAAAAAAAAAAATTTTTTTTAAAAAGAGAACTCAGGTCATGTTAACCTTGGCCGAAGCTGGTGAAGGTAGAATAGGTTTATTGCCCTGGTGCCGGTGAATCTGTTGTCCGGTGTATTAGACGGCATCTTAGTCACTGAACTAGCATAATCTCTGGTTTGTTCGACAAAACCCACACTACAAATACATGGTTTGATGCATAACAGAAAACCATGGATGGTGTAAAAGAAATGTATAATTGTAATAAGCATTTAGAGCACAACAGCTCCAAAATGTTAAAGCATTTGTGAGTATCCGATTTAGTGGGTGGAACATTTATTCTTACATTAAGGCTGCAAAGCATGTACTGTTTACAGATACTTATCTTCCCCTGGTTGCACTCATTTACGATACTTATATTCTACTAAAGCTATACACACTGTTAACGCCCCATTCCAGACTTCAGGGACTGTTAAACTATAAGATGAGATCTCTTCCCAAGAAAAACGCAGAAAACTTCTAACAGTATGCGGGAACACTTGTTTTTTTTATACTTTTTATAAACTAAAGAGGCAGTAATAAGTGCAGTTATCTAGCAAGCACCAGTGTCATGATTTCAATAGTGCAGCAGGTGCAGTGGCACCGAGACCAAAAGCTCCAGGCACCCCACTAAACACCAATTATTGCTAAATTTTAAAACTAAAAAGGCAGCCACACATGCAGTTCTCTTGCAGGCAACAGGGTCATTATTTGAATGGTGCAGCAGGTGCAGTGGCACTGGGCCTAAAAGTTGTCAGAACGCCTCTGAACACCTAATATTGCTATATTTTACTACTATACAGGCAGTCACAATTGCACTTACCTTGCAGTTAAAAGGGGTTGATTTGAATGGTGCAGCAGGTGCAGTGGCACCAGGGCCAAAAGCTCTAGGGACCCCACTAAATGCAGAATATTGTTACATTTTACTACTAAACAGGCAGTTTACTACTAAACAAGTGCAGTTACTAGCAGGTACTAGGGTGATGATTTTAATGGTGTTGCAGGTGCAGTGGCAGTGGGCCAAACGTTGTCACAACTCCTCTAAACACCAAATATTGCTTTATTGAACTACTAAACAGGCAATCACAAGTGTGGTTCTCTTGTAGGCACTAGGTTCATGATTTCAATGGTGCAACATATGCAGTGACACTAGGACCCAAAGCTCTAGGAACCCTCTAAACACCAAATACTGCAATAATTACCTACTGAATAGGCAGTCACAACTGCAGTTACCTTACAGGCAATAGGGTCATTATTTGAATGGTGCAGCAGGTGCAGTGGCATTGAGCCCAAAAGAACTCCTCTAAACACATAATATTGCTATTACATCAATTAATTATATTTCCCTCTTTCGTTTGATTTTTCAAAATATTGCTATTACTCACTGTTGAAAAGTCATCCTGTGCCCTGGGCACCCCCCAACGTTTTGCTGACTGATACTGGTGGTAACTGACTCTGACTGACCCTGGGCTCTGCCTGTTTGGAACTCACTTTCGTGTTCAAACTGACCACAGGCCTCTTCAATGGCTCATGCAGACGAGAGGGGAGAATTCCAAGCGGTTAAGGTGGTCCATTTCCCTACAGGGGATGGACTTCACAGTGGAACACAGAGCTGGGGTTGCCCATGCAAATGCGGATGGACTTTCAAGGTTTTTCCACTTAGCTGATGAGGACTACCAGGGTGCAAGTTAGTTACCCATCACCTTTCGTTGGGGGGGGGGGCTATGTTGCAAAGTCATCCTGTGCCCTGGGCACCCCCCAACATTTTGCTGATTGATACTGGGGGTAACTGACTCTGCCTGACCCTGCCTGACCCTGGGATCTGCCTAACCAGGCCCAGGGCCAGTGCTATGCGGAAAGAGACACATTAGAATACAGTTACTAGGGTACACAATGGTAAGCTGGGGTGGGGTACCCCTGTGATTGGCATGACCTATCCTATAGGCCGCTAGTATACAATAGGGCAGGGGGATTAAAACTACCTAGAAGTCCCTAGTACCCTGGGGCATGGCAGTTTAGATGCCAGCAGCTCTTTTTGCACTTGCATGTGTGCACTGCTGAAGCCTGAGGTCAGTTTAAAAGCAGTACTGGGTGCCAGGACTCCTTTTCAAAAGTAAATTGTGCCCAAACTCGACTTTGGGGCACTTAAAAATTGATAACTTACAATGTTTTGGCATATTAGGAGCCCCCAGGGTCTCCCCTAGGTGTCCCAGGGGTGGGGGTCAGATGTTTATAAGGTACACCCTTATAAAATGAGTTTTATATGCACAGAGTTAAGTGAAATTTCACATTTCACTTTCCACATTGTGGTAAAGTGCTGCTAAAATTCGACTTTGATGCTAGGAGCACTGTGGAGGGAGGATCTGCAATATTTCTACAGATTCGGAACCCCTAAAGTCTCCCCTAGTTGCACATGGCGTGGGGTTCCTGTAGATATAGGACAAGTACTTATAAATATGTTTTTGTAGGTCCTGGAAAAATGGCCCAAGTCATTTTTCCCATTGCAAATCCCCTTTTACATAGGTTAACATGGTAGGACCTTATTGATTAATAACTCTTGATAGGAGAGGGCAAGAAATGCCATTCAAAGACTTCCCAGAATGGTAATAATAAATCCAACAATATCATATTGTTTAATTTCTCCTAAAGTGTACATACAAGAAGTTATAAGACTTTCTTGTTTGTGAGTCCAAATTCAGCCTTCCAGTGGTCTGCCCTGATTGGTCAGAGTTAAATAGATTAGCCAGGCTGCCTTGTAGAGGTGATAAAGAGCCCCTTGGGTTAACCAGCTCTGCTGGTAGGGCAGTGTGCTGTTCCATAGGAATGCCAGGCCAGGGGAGGGGTCGTAAACTATGTTCTTCGAAGAGGAGAGCAGAGAACAATGTCATTTACAACTCTGAACTTCCCACCCTAGGCAGATGGTAGGATTAAGGAAGGTATGAGCAGATGCAGGGGGAGTGTCTAAGTAAATTAGCAATCCTAGGGGTGTGTTTAGCCAGCTCTTACCTCCTTGCTGGAAAATCAGCCATTATGGATTTGGAAGATTTTATGCACTCTGGGACAAAATAATGCCACACTCTACAGGATGTGGTCATATCTTGGAGGAGTTACCCTGCTCCCATTGGTCACAAGTGACCTCCTGTTTGACCCAGAGAACTTGGAATAATATCTGAGAGGGGCAGAGCCCTCCAGATCTGCTGCTTGAAACTTACTGAAGCAAGAAGGGCCCTGTTGAGAAGTTTTGCTGTGCAAAGATTTGTAAGGCCTGACCTCTGAAGACTGCATCATCTGAAACTACAGCCCTGGGGATTACCTTGCTGAAAAAGAACTAAAGAGTGGACTCCCTGAAAGCTACAGGTCAAAAGAACTCATCTGGAACATCACCAACTAAATCTACACCTTGGAGAAATACCAGTGGATTTGGTGGAACTGAAGTCCTCAACATTCAAGGACCATCTTGGAGTTTCCAGACCCCTGGAATGAGTGAGAGACACTTTGGGACCCCTTGAGGAACTTCAAGAAGAAGTTCAAGAAGTTTGGAGCAACTTTGGAAAAAAGCTCCATAGAGGGACCGACTCAACCTGGCCAGCCAGGCCGCCTGCCTTCAACCGCGAACCAGTCAAGCCATCCAGGTTCGTCCCGCTAAAAGCTCCATAGGTCCAACTTCCAGAGTTTGACCAGGACTAGAAGAAAACTGAAGCCGGTGAACCCTCACCGGATCACGTACATGAAGAGCATCTAGAGATCCTGCGAGAAAAAGCTCCAGAAAGGTTTCTATGTCCGCTCGTAGAAAAGGTGACCGGGAGCAACCGCGAAAGCCAAGCCACCTGCCTTCCATCTCGTGTCGGCCTGGATTCCTGGGTTGCCCCACAGAAGCGATCTTGAAAAATGTTCAACGTCCGCTCCAGGGAAGTTGACCGGGACCTCGTCACAAGTCAATCCGGCGAACCCTCACCGAATCCGAACTGGCTGGGAGCTTTGAGGGGCCTCCAGGAGAAAAGCTCCCGAAAAGTTTCTAAGTGTGAAGGTAGAATCTGAGAACGGGACCTGCCGCAAGCTGTAGCCGCCCAGGGCTCCATCGCGGTCGGGTTGAAACTTTGACTTTGCCCCGGTCTATCGCTAGCAGGTATCTCAATATGGTGCTATAAACTTCTAAGTGCTATATTTTATTAAATCTTTGAAAATTCATACATGCGGTTCCCTACATTGGATTGTTGTCATTTTGGTGTCATTTTAAAGATACAAATATTTCCTATTTGTATAAACTGGTGTTTGATTTTTATTATGTGTTGTGTCTTACTTATTTACTGAATTGGTGTTTTTAAATGCTTTACATACCTGTCTTTGAAGTTAAGCCTGTCTGCTCGCAGCCACGTTACCAAGGGTTGAGCATAGGAATAATTTTCTAAGACCTATGCTGAGTCCTATCATGTGTTAGTGGCCTTATTGCCAGTGGCAGACCTACATTTGCCCCTACCAATAACCCACTTTACAACACTCACACTATACCACTAGTAACAGCACAATATAGTGCCTTTTTGTACATAAACAAGTAATAACACATTAACAGACTTTCTGTAACTTATATGGTACAAATACTCAGCAAGCCACAACTTACAACAAATAACACCTTATTATTTATCACATAGGCGAAACCTAATGTAGTTACCAATGCTTGTTTGTGTTAGTCATGGATTCATTTAGGTCATCGAGTAATGAACGGCCATTACTGCAACCAAGTCGACTAAGGAATGGGGAAATACAGAGCTAGTGAAGCGCATTCAAATAATTTTGAGTTGAAGCAAGTTAAAGATATCCCCAAAATGTTATTCACATGCACTTTATTTGGAAAGTTTGGACACGTAGGGTGAGAGCAAACTCCTGCTAATATATGGAAATTATAGGGCCATATATATAAAAGCCACAAACCATAACAGTGGAGAGGTGGGGTTAGGAAGTGGTTTTTTTCCCCAATGATGGTAGAGGGTGATGGGCAGAATTTGACGACTAGAGATTTAAAAGGAGTGAATAAAGTATTCTGTATATGTGCAATAAGACAAAAGGCCTTTTTGAGAGTGTGGCAGATGCCCCGTCCATCCTATTTCGCATGCCTACAAGTACTGTACACATCTAGTCAGTTGCTTAATTCTGTGGGTTTTACAGTAGTACGGGCTGTGTTAGAGGCCCTGGAGGGGTTACTGAGCAATGTGCACAATGTGTGTGGCAGGAATAAATGGATACGGTGTAGTAGCCATGTGCAGTTGCAGTGTTTTGGGGGCGAGGGTGTTGATTTGTGGAGGGCAGGTTTCTAAGAGGGTGTGTTGTGTTCTGTATGCTTTCTTAAGTACGTGCTTGCTTGAAGCGAATTTGGTTGAAGTAAAAAATAGGGTGAAACTTGTGAAATGGTAGACAGTTTTGGAGACTATCATGCTAGAGGAGCGGGGAGTCTTTGACACGGATATCACTGCGAGTCTGGCTGAGCTGCGGTCATGTGCTCGATAGGATTCTGTCACTATAGTGACCAACTGCCTACAGATTAATTTATTTCAAGTAAACTTTCACCTCAGATCAGCACAGCACCCACAACTCCATCTATTTCAATAAGAAATCACAACGTAATGCATGGGAGCCTGCAATCCCTCTATGAAAGCTAGTTGCTAATTTCTTTCATACGAGTGTCATGTGACATCTCTAGCTGCCTGTAGTAATGGAGTAACACAGCTGCTGGACCGTATTACAAGTTTACTTCTGACGTCCACAATACATGCTATTGGAGCCAGCAGCTAAGATAAAAGTCATGTCAAAGAGCATAATTGCAGCTGCAGTTTAAACAAAGTAGCTGAGAGGAAAAATGGATTTCTATTCTTCTAATCTTTTTTTTTTTTCTCAAACGGGATGAGCAGAAAGGGGATATTTATGAGAACGTGTTTATTTATTTCACAATAAAAGCAATTACAGGAAAATTAACTTCCCCTGCATTTATCTGCACATTTTGAACGTCATCATTGTTTTCATTTGACTTAGCAAAAATACATTAAACTGTTTTTAACATAACAGATTACTAATAGCTGTAGCTTTTTGAAGTAATTAATTTCGTACTACAGTCTGCTTTTATTCCTCGCCTCTGCAGCGTTGCTATTTCTTTCTTATGAAAGAGTAAGGCATCAAATATTTACGCGGTTGAGGTAAGGGTGATGGTGTGACCATGTAAAAGCGAGGAGCAAAATACCCCCTGTTGGACATTGCGAGTCACCTAGGAGTTTCCTAACCTTATAAAGAAAGTCTGACTCTTTTCTCTATATGGTCGTGGAACGCCTTGGAGACTTGTATTATGCTTATGATATCTATCCATCCATATATATATATATATATATATATATATATATCCATCCATCCATCCATCCATCTATATATATATATCCTCTCCAAGGTTATTTTGTGCCAGAATATCATTGTCAAGGACAATATGTAACAATTGGAGGAGAGAAAAGATGTGAAGCATGAAAACAAGGAGACATGAGGGTTAATTAGACATCAGTGCTTTAATTGCTTTCTCAACACGATTCCACTACCCTGGGCAGGTTGTCATTTTTGTTAGCCTTCATTTGGATTACACTGAAAATTGTAACTGCCTATTTGGCCCCAGGCTTGAAGCCTTTCAACAGAGATAAGCCGAGTCCTGCTGCCTGCCTCAAGTTTTGTCTGTTAGATGTAGGGCAAAATAATTGCTTTCTGGAATAAGATGTAGTGTAAAATAATAGTTTTCTGGTGTCCGCCTCGCTCACTGCGAATGGCTGAGGCTACAGGGGTTCATTGCCAAAATACAATGTCTTAGTAATGGAGGGCTCATGCACTGTGCTAAGTAAGTATGCCTCATGCATAGGCACAGATAGAGATGTGAGTGCATGCTTCCTGTGCGAGTGAGGAAGAAAGTTCTTTTCTACCCAACAAGGGTAGGTGTGTGGCTCTGCTGGAACCAGCCTGCTTACCGAGTGGGAAACTCTTTTAAGGTATTATCATATTCCAAGATGAAGGGCACAGTCATTGATGAAAGGCACCAGTATCGGCTACATCGAATCACAGCCAGACTCCTAAAGGCATTCACCTCTGATCGTATAGTCCACTCCGAAGGAGCCTCCTGCCGTTACACTACCAATATTAATTCTATGTAAGAGACCTCTTTGCAGTAAGGGTACAGGGATCATTCCACCAAACACCAGAAATACAAAGAAACCTCCGCTCAGGGTCCAAAGATCTCCTTCTCATTCCTCGCATAAAACAGACTAGGTTAGGGGGGAAATCCTTTTCCTGTTTGACACCATTATTTTGGAACCAACTGCCCATCCACCTACGTCTCTGCACCAACTACCTATCCTTCGGAAAACTGTTAAAAACCTCACTGTTCTGATCTTTCCCGTTTTGGTTGTCTAGGGCTGTTACAGCGCGGAGATACCCCGGTTGGGGTGATTCATGCGCTCTATAAAGATATAAATAAAATAAATAAAAATATGTCGGAACCCATTAAGCAGTAATCATATCAGCATATTATCCTTCCAAACACTGACATGAACATTTTTGCAGGACCATGGTAAAATGTTTACATGTCGATTTTTACTCAACTGATGGGTAAGATTCGAGCTGCTTCTTTCGGTTAATGATAATCGTCGAGTACAGATGTTGATGTCATATTTCGATGTGTTTTCTTATTTTGTTCGCTTTCAGAGTGATTTAAATTGTGAACTACTTTGAGTGTCTTTGACAGCGCCAGTAGAAAAGTAAAGTATACACTCAGAGAAGAAAGGTATGGAATACATACCAAGGTGATAACAAGAGACCAGTCTATATTGAATATGCGAGGCTCTGACAACCAGACCTCAGACTTCGAAATAGTGGACAGGGGGACAGGGTTTGTTAGCGTGATGATCTGGTAATATTTTTTGAGTGAGCACCTAGTATTCTATAGATTTCTGCATTGCACACATTATATTTAAGGGCTTCAGTATAGTTTTGGTCCATTGCATCTAAGCTCATGTGTATTTAGGACGTGAAAGTACAGCTGTATATTTTCAACAATGGTTAATATGTTACAAAAAAAGTTACGAGGCCCAAAGTTCTGCTCAGATGCCAGCGGCCGGTGCTATTAAATGTTGGCCGAATGTCAAGGATGGGTGGTCTTTGAAATCACCGCTGGCCACTTCAATGCACTCATTCAAAACGAAAACCCTTGGTGTGGCACACACATCTAATGTACGGTATGATACAAGGGGGGGGGGGGCTAATCTGTATTTAGGGTGAGAGTAGTTCTAGTATTAATCTAGGACCGGTGTCTCCAACCAGTGGCTTGCGAGATACCAGTACCTGGCAGAAACCTTCAGAGTAGTCTCAGCCTGTAGTTCATTTTTGACTAAGAACTGCAATAAGTGTTGAGTTTTCCTTTTCACGTTAAAGAAAGGCTATGTTTATTTTACATAGATAGCCAGCCTGAAAATGAGCAGTGCTCCGCTCAGATTTATCACCCAAGTGGGTCACAGAGGTTCACAACTGAAGCACTGAGGCATTTAACTCTTAAATAAAAGTAGTTCTGACTCATTATTGGAGCATGAGAACTACATGATGTTTCTGAATGCTTTTAAATGAGAGAACATTAAAATGAAGAATTAACTTATTGATTAAGTTAACTCTTTATTTTATTTTTCTCCCTTTTCAAAGTGTTGCATTTACAAGCAACTGGGATTTTGCTTCCAGTGGCTGGTAGGCACAGAGTGATAGTCATAACTGAAAAATACAGTTATTTTCTTTTAAATGGGAACATTTTAAAATGAAGAAAAAAATGTCTATAAAACATTCTTAATGTTTTCTCTACTTTAAATTAAGTCAATTAAGTCCCAATGTTTTATGAAGCAAGTTTTTTAACTTCAAATTCCTCACATTCAAACGAATGACTATTTTCCTGTTATAAATATGGCACCACAATTTCAAGCCACAGTGAGTGAAATGCCTGGTGTTTGTATGGACACTGACATGGGAGAAAATTAAAATGGTGAGTTTTATGTAATTCATATAAACAAAGTTACCCATTCAGTTGAATGTTCTCCCATTTCAAAGTGCCACATTTACACACACTATGCATCTTGGTCCCAGTGGCTGGTAGGCACACAGCCATATTTATAGCTGCAAAAAACAGCAATTTTTTATGGGAGAAATATAAAGTGAAGAAAAAGGTTTCATCAAGTGCAGAAAAATTTTCCTTATTCTGAATATTTTTGCAGAGCATTTTTGTGCACTTTAAATTTCTCCCATTTGAAAAAAAATGTTTGTATGTTTGTGTTGTATATGAAAAAGTGCCACGTATGGCTAAAGGTATGTCCTGAGCCACAAGTACATATAACACAGGGTCTCAGTCACCCATATAAATATATCCCATTGATTCATTCACGTTCATAAATCCCCCCAGACCATGAACTAACAGAGTCAGAGGGCAGCCCTATCATAATACCCTTAGTCACAATATTTTGTTCAAACCATACTATCGGGCTCCACTGACAATAGGATTAAAGTCCATGAAGCAGGGCGAGGAAGTGTCTGGTAACAATGCACAAGTTACTTGGTCTTCAGTAGCTCACTACGATTTTCACTCATCAGAATTAGCTCTCACTAAAGAAAAGGTTGGAGACCCTGATCTAGGAGCAGCCCAGTGTGTGTGTGTGTGTGTGTGTGTGTGTGTGTGTGTGTTGTGTTTTTAGAAAAGCAGGTCCAGTGCCAAGGGATGGAATAAAAGTGCAAGTAGAAATCTACATAAAAAAGGGTAAGTGCCTCATGTAAGCAACCACCAAGGAGCGATTAGCAGGTGCTTACTAATTTGCTCACTTTATCATCGACAGCTTTCCTATGAATAGGAAGGAACCAACACCCAAACAAGTTCAGAAGAATATTGTGTGAGTGTATGTGTATTTGTCTATCTAGTTACATTATGTGAGGCACACATCTCAACAGCCTCCCTGGGTCCCCTTAGAAGGAGGAGAAAATTCTTCCTCACAAGAAAAAAGGGTTCAAAAGATGCGCAAGGCAATGAGCAAATGTTTATAATTATTAATGCCCACACTCATGATTAAAAAATAACACACCATGTTTAGATTTTTTTAAATAGAAAGCTACCTTTAATGCACTACCAGATACTCCCTGCCCCTTTATCTCACTCTTGCAGGTTTCTTGCCTTCTCCCTTTGTGACGGTTTTTCTGTTTTCTCTCCTCCATCTTTCCTCTTTGTGGGTTATCTCCCTCCTGCTCTCATAAATGTCTGATGCAGAAAAATAAGTGCAGATCCCCAAAAATGAGTGCGGGTGGCCCCCACAGTCAATTACTGGCTCAAATTAAGCCCTGATTCGGGGTAATCTCTTGTCTTAAGATATTTCTCTCGAACTGACAATTTTTCGGATTAGGGCACAAAGTTTGACTGACATTAAATGTACAATACACCAACTTACACTTTTAATTTTAAAGAAAAAATCCCATAGAACTGAATTTTATTGGAGATTTCCTTGACAATAGATTTGATCCAGGAAATTAAACGCAGGTTCACTGTTGGAACATGAGAGAATATGTACAAAGTGCATTACAAGTAATGTTCAAATATGAGGATTGTTTGATTTTATCATAGTTGGGAAAGCAAAAAAAAAATTCCTGTTAAAAAAGAAATTCTCCATTGTCTGAAAGGGCAGATGTTCTTCCTCACAATCTAAAGGTCCAATAGGCCACAGCTTTCGTATCTGACCTCAGGTTTTGTATGTGCAGGACAGCGCGATTGCTCTGAATTATCATCAATATTCAATTTGCCACTAGCACAATTATCTCAACACTTAAATATGTTATGTGTATTTGTAAAGGGTGTTATCACCTGCGAGGGTATCCTGGCGCTGAGCAGGTTTGTATGCCTAGCCATGCCTATGGTAGCCAGGTTTTCAGCTTCTTATGGAGGAGGCTCTCGTGTGGATTGGGAGGTTGTTTCACACTTTAGGAGCATTATAAGAGAAAGTCAGTCCTCCTGATCTGGTCATGTGTATGCACAGGATGTGTGCAAGTAGAATTCCTACAAAGAAGAGGTATCCGGGTGGTTGGTGGAAGGAGATGCAACTGTTTAGGAAGGTAGGGCCTGAAGTGTGAGTGTATATGGTAAGGTCTGAAGAGAGTGAGTGAGTGAGTGAGTGAGTGAGTGAGTGAGTGAGTGAGTGAGTGAGTGTGTGTGTGTGTGTGTGTGTGTGTGTGTGTGTGTGTGTGTGTATATATATTTATACACATACATACACATATACATACACATGTATATATTTGGAATTGAGCGCATTTGTGTATCTGGAGTCAGTGTATTTCCCTCCAGTGAGGTGTCATGTGAGTTCTGTGTGGGAAGTTTAGGATGAATCTGGCTGCTGAGTTTTTGAATGGCTTCTAGTCTTCCAGTTAGTTGCTTGGTGATTCCGGCAAAGATAGTGTTCCCATTGTCCAACTTATTGGTGACTAGGCCAGGAGGGACAGCTTTTCTAGTGTTGCTTGGGAGCCATTTGTAGATCTTCCCCAGCATTTTCAGGGTGTGGATGCAGGATGCTGTGTCGGTGTTGGCTAGGGCTGTCATGTCTAGTTTGCTATTGATGATTATTCTGAGGTCCCTGGCATGGGTGTGGGTCTATGTACGGCCGACCACCAGTTTGAGTCCCATGGTGAGGTGTTATTGCTGAAGATCATTGCTTCTGTCTTATCAGTGTTGAGCATGAAACAGTTGGCGTTTTTATCCAGTTAGTGACTTCGGTCATGCATTCTTACCATTTGAACTCTACATTCTGTAACTATTTATTTTACTTTTATTTTTTTTTATTTAAAGTGTTTATAGAGTGCAAACATGACCCAAGAGTATCAGAGTGCTGTACACAAGATTGGAAACAGAATCAAAGACCTGCAATCTAAAAACACATGACATAAAACATACAACATCAAACTTGAAACTTGAATAGGATATGGTATGCTGCATCAGAACTATTATTAAACACCCGCCACTTAGTTTTGAAGCACTTGGACAATTCGCCAAGATGTCTTTCTGGGGGTCCGAGATAATTCAGCTTCGGGTACCCGGGTGAACAGTGTTTGTGTGCAGTTTTATTGGAATGGATGTGCCTCTAACCTATTAGTAGTATGAGTGTCGTTGTGGCGCCTTTGGAGACAGCTAACCAAGACTTTGCATGAGGAATGTTTTTATTAGGATCCTTTTCACCTCTTTTTTGAAAATGTGGGTCGATGGGTTTGACCGAACCGCGGGTGGTGGGGAATTTCATTTCCTCGGAACCGGTCCAGAGACGAGCATGTATAGGTCTTTTGTTTTCTGAATGTGCGGGGTTCTAGCCTGACGGAGTTTGCACTTCAGAGGGAGAGGCTGCCCCCCGAGATTCAAATCTTTTCCGCCAGGTTCCTAGGTTCGTTATAATGCAAGGCTTTGTGAGTGAGGCAACTATATTATTTTTAATCTGAATTTCAATTGGTCAAATTATTAGCAACATGGTGTATTTTCATGCCACGATGGCCATTCCTCACATTCCATTGTTGTTGCTGATACCAGGTAGGTGTCCTTGTTATTCGAATGTCATTTTTTTGCAAACTTGTCTTTATTGATCTTCATGAACAGAATATACTCGTATTGTTAAATAATAGCTTTAAAACGTGCATTTTCTTAAGCAGGAGCCCGTAAACTCATTTTCTGGTAATCACACAAACAGAACACACGATTTTGAAGGTTAAAATTTAAACAAAAAAAGAAAAAAGCAAAGAATTCTCTCATTTGGAATTCCACATTAAAAAATAATAAATAGAATAGTATCCTACTTTGTGTTGTGAAGGGTTCTGTTCCTGAAGCGCAAAGGTGTAGTACCCAGACGTGGAAAAGGTTTCTCCTGTTGACAATCGCCACCAATATTCTGCTCAGGATCACTAATTACTGCTCTAAAGAAAAACACATAATGGTAGCATGTGATATAACCAGCACTAATTGCACGTGAAATAGCAATTATCATTTAGAGCGCTGAAATAAGGGTAGAAGTGGTTGTGTACACACACACACACACACACACACCCTCACACACACAAACACACACGTTCGTAACTAGTTACTACTAGCAAAGTGTCAGAGTAGTCACACAAAAACCAAACAAAATATTTGCAACATCCACGAGGTCTTTTCGTGTACGTGAAACAACCTAGTTTTGTCATCGAAAACTCAACTTTGAACCAGATCATGACGGGACTGTAATTCTGTTGAATTACAATTAGTGCGCAAAACACAGATGTTTGTTCCTGCTATTTGTAGTAGGTAAAGGCTTCTGCGAATCGCATCAGGAAATAGCACTTGACGTGTAATTCGGAATTGAGAGTAACATGCGCTCTTTCAGCATTATGCCACATTTCGAGGTGCCTAACTCCTAATCAGAAGCAAACTGGGCACCTGCTGCAATATGCAAAATTGGCATGTGCACAACCTGCACCCAAATTTTGTAGTCCCCTTTGTTATCGGCTCTACATTTGACTCTAATGTTCCTAATACTTTTGACCCTTTCCTGAAGCAATAAGGCATCCTATCTATCAAAGCCAAGTCACGTCAAGGCAGGTATAGCATTTAGTGCAGAGGAAACCATTAGACATGTGTTATTTAATATAATACTATATTACGTACTGTTAGACCTGGCATCCTTGGCATGGTTTTCCCTGTCTTTTTGGCCTCTGCCTCCAGTATTTTTGCTGTGGGCTGAATTTTGTATTTTCTTGTGTAGATGCTTTGGCCACTTTGCCACTGCTGATCAGTGCCAAAGTGCAAGTGCTGCCTGTATAAACTGTGTTAAGATCCTATTACAGTGCACTGGGTGTGCCCAGGGCCTGCAAATCAAATGCTGCTAGTGGGCCTGCCACCCACACAGACAGCCTTTCAAAGGTATCTCAGACCTACCACTGCAGTGTCTGCGAGCAGCTTTTACTGCAATGTCGACATGTCAAGTGCACCCACTTGCCAGGCCCTAACCACCCATTTTCTTATATATGAGTCACCCCTAAGGTGAGCCCAAGGTGCCCCATGGGCAGGGTGCAGTGTATGTGAAAGGTAGGACATGTACTGGATGTGAGAGATGTTCTGATAGTGAAATACTTTGTGTTTCGTTTTTCACAATTGAAAGGCTATCTGTCCCATGGGATAGCATGGGAGATACTTTGTAACATCCAACAAGCAAATCAAGCTTCCCATGGGAACAAGATAGAAAGAGGGAGTTTAGGTTCTCTGAACTCCGAATTTAATAACACATCTTTTAGTAAAGATGGTTTTTAAATTGTGGGTTGGAAAATGCCACTATTAGAAAGTAGTCATTTTCTTGCTTAACCATTCAATGTGCCGCTGCTGAGTTGTGTATTTACTGTCTGGTTTTTGGAGTGACAGGGGCTGTAGATGTGCACGGGAGGTGTATCCTGCCTTTCCTGGATGACTCAGAGTTGGGCTGAATAGACCCGAGTTGCATTTAGAGTAGTGGTAGGAGTTTTTCCTGTGCCTGAATAGGCACGGTCTCCTTTGCACAATACTGTCAACACCTCCTGCCAAGAAGCTGGACCAAAGAGGACATAACTGGTTTGGACTGAGCGAGACAACGTTTGCCACAAGAGAATAAAGGAAAATGTGGTATAAATATTGGGGCCCAGACCCCGGAACTTTGGAATACTTCTGGACTCAAGAGTGTCCTCTGTCAAGGAGAAGAGCTGGACATGCTGTAAGGAGGAGTACTGCCTCATTGCTGTGTGGATGGTGTACTGGGTTTGGCCTACAGTAGCTACTGCCAAGGAGAGGACAAAGACTGAACTGTGTTGTGTATCCTGTTTGAAGAAGATCTCCAAGGGCTTGGTGTAGAGCTTGTCTCCTGCTCTAAAGTCTCGGGGACACAAAAACGTCATTTCCCCATGTCCTCCGGCACCTGGAACTGCTGTTTCTGCTGCCACAGAGGGAAAAACCAACCCAAAGCAGGCGAGCAACACTGCAACCAAGCTGTGGGCACCCCTCGTGAAGTGCACGACGCACTGTCCCAACTTGCACCGTAGACCTGAAGCCTGCCGACGCCGTACCATATCGACCGACACTGTCATCGAGGCCGCTGCCTGCACCAAAGCCAAGCCGAGGGCACTACTCGTGACACTCACGACGCACCACCCAGACTCGCACAGTAACCACAGCCTCACCGATGTCGGTGCCTCATCATCACAGAGCCGTTACCGGACATGGGTGACCTCACAAATCCATCGACCCGCACCACCATATGGAACAGGCGCCTCGTCGCCAACGGGATGTCACCTTCCCGGCAACAGTAAGAAACCGAAACCCCAACTCACGTGCCTCAGAGTAAGGAACTGACACCTCACCTCCCCTATGGTCGTAAGGAACCGACTCCTCACCTCCCCTGTGGTCTTAAGGAACCAACACAGCCCAGCGCCAACAACGCATCACCTCCTTGACGCCATCTCAGTTTTCATCATTGGCCAAGGTACTGTTCTTGGGGTCCTTGCGACTCCATGCCCGGTCTACGCACAGCGTGGTCGGCGCCATACTTTGGGATTTTCATCGATCTCGAAGTCGTAGGAGCCCCAGGTAGAGCTATTTTTTGTTGATATGTTGACATGTGTATGGTGCATTTTTGCTGTTTTGGCCATGTTCGATTTAGATAAAGATTTCCTATTTTTCTAAACTGGTGTGGTGTCCATTTGTAGTATTTTCACTATATTACTGTATGTGTGCACAAATGCTTTACACATTGCCTCTGAGATAAGCCTGACTGTTCGTGCCAAACTACCAAGGGGGTGAGCAGGGGTTGTCCAAGGGCGAAACTCCCTTACCCTGACTAGAAGCAAGGGTCCCTACTTAGACAAAGGTGCAAACCATTGCCAACTAGAGACCCGCATTTCTAATACGTACTTTGCCATTTTCTTCACAAGAGCCAAACACAATAATATTTCAAAGGGGGTCAAGTATATTTGTCTAGATGTTTTTACACAATTACTACATGTAGTAGTATGTATTAATCAATATGAGCACACCTTCTGACAATTGTTGGATGTATATAAAGTGACTGGGAAGAAATTGTACTGGGAATATATATTTGTGTTCTTAAACATATACAAAATGTTACCTGAACTCATAAGCATGACACGTTCTAATAATGCAACAGCGGTTGTTTGTATTCACATAAGCTGGCAGTCTAAAAGTTATTAATTTTTCGAATCTATACAATTTAGCTTTGCACTAACTTATCTTGGAAGCGATTTGACCGCAGCAGCTCAGTCATTTACATACATAGATAAGCATTATATTGAAGTGCAGTGTGCACATTTGACAGTTGTGAGGGATTTGTTTTTTTCCACTTCAAGTTAGATTTATGTTCATTTAGTACACTGTTTCTTTATGCTTTCTTCATGTTCTAAGAGTATTATAGTAGTAATGACAAACAATCATTGGCAAAGGCAAAAAATCGGACCGTGGAAAGCTACTAAGAAGATAGTTCTTTTCATTCGTGGAAAGCTGACACAGGAGTTTGCCTCTGTCCGTTGTATTGGGAGCACGCTGTCTGTTTGTTTCAGTTATATTTTCTCTATGTGCGATATAGCGCCTTTTAACCTGTGCAGAGTTACACTTATATGTTTTTTAAAAGACTTACCTATTTTATGCCACTATTCTCTTCGGTCCACCGTAGCCTGTGCTGATTGTTGTGGAGGGAGTTCATGGCGATATTGTCCTTCGTTTCCCCACTTCCGATGGTTTGATATGCGGGGGCCATCTTGGAAGGGGCCGACTAGTCTCTTGGTTGGGCACACCTACTGGCAGAATAAAAATAGACCTATGGCGCCACTGCGCATGGAAAGCTGACACGGGAGTTTGCTTCTGTCAGTTGTATTGCGAGCACGCTGTCTGTTTGTTTCTGTTATATTTTCTCTATGTGCGATATAGCGCTTTTTAACCTGTGCAGAGTTGCACTCATATGTTTTTTAAAAGACTTACCTATTTTATGCCACTATTCTCTTCGGTCCACCGTAGCCTGTGCTGATTGTTGTGGAGGGAGTTCATGGCGATATTGTCCTTCGTTTCCCCACTTCCGATGGTTTGATATGCGGGGGCCATCTTGGAAGGGGCCGACTAGTCTCTTGGTTGGGCACACCTACTGGCAGAATAAAAATAGACCTATGGCGCCACTGCGCATGGAAAGCTGACACGGGAGTTTGCTTCTGTCAGTTGTATTGCGAGCACGCTGTCTGTTTGTTTCTGTTATATTTTCTCTATGTGCGATATAGCGCTTTTTAACCTGTGCAGAGTTGCACTTATATGTTTTTTAAAAGACTTACCTATTTTATGCCACTATTCTCTTCGGTCCACCGTAGCCTGTGCTGATTGTTGTGGAGGGAGTTCATGGCGATATTGTCCTTCGTTTCCCCACTTCCGATGGTTTGATATGCGGGGGACATCTTGGAAGGGGCCGACTAGTCTCTTGGTTGGGCACACCTACTGGCAGAATAAAAATAGACCTATGGCGCCACTGCGCATGGAAAGCTGACACGGGAGTTTGCTTCTGTCAGTTGTATTGCGAGCACGCTGTCTGTTTGTTTCTGTTATATTTTCTCTATGTGCGATATAGCGCTTTTTAACCTGTGCAGAGTTGCACTTATATGTTTTTTAAAAGACTTACCTATTTTATGCCACTATTCTCTTCGGTCCACCGTAGCCTGTGCTGATTGTTGTGGAGGGAGTTCATGGCGATATTGTCCTTCGTTTCCCCACTTCCGATGGTTTGATATGCGGGGGCCATCTTGGAAGGGGCTGACTAGTCTCTTGGTTGGGCACACCTACTGGCAGTATAAAAATAGACCTTTGGCGCAGCCGCGCAGCGGGCGCGCTGGCGACGCGCCAAAGGCAAGCCCATCTGCGCCCGTTCGACGCCAGACGCTAGACATGCTGCCGGTATTGAGAGAGATAAGGTTACCTATACTCGGGAGAAGTTGTGAAATATCAGGAAGCTGGGGAGTGGTTGCTGGTGGGCTGGTAGGCTCGTTACTGAGGGCCCTTTTAGCTGCCTGCAATGTAGATTCCAAGCTACACCCACACCACTATCTTGCCATCCCCTTCACAGATCTAAAAAACATGTTAGCATATTCAGTCTCAATTGCCGCTCTTTAGCCAAACACCATGCAGACGTTCTGGGTCTGTTAGAGGAGGCCTCTCCAGACGTCCTCTTTGCGGCCGACCTAGCAGCCTGCCAATTGTTGCAGCTAGTAGCGGGCCCTACCCATATTGCAGGGCACTTATTAGATCCAGTTTTTACTAACATATCCCACATCACAATGCACACACCGATCAGGTCAGGTTAGGTTGGACAGACCATTTTTTGGTTTCTATTTCCCTTTACGATGTCACTGCAGCTCGAACTGAGGGTCAGTTTTCGACTTGGAAACGGCCATGGCACAAACTAAATTGGGATCATCTGGATGCTTGCCTTTTGGCTACATGCCCGAATCTAGCTGAAGATTACAGAGCATTCTCGCAGTGGATAGAGCATACACTAGACAGCTTAATCTCTATGAAGCGCTCAGCCAACCGCAAAAACCAAATCACAACCATGGTTCAAGACTGAATTTGAATTTAAAATTATTTATACAGCGCACGTACACCAGCGGTTTCATGGCGCTACAGCTGACAGAGGACTGGGCAAGGGAGCTGGAACTAAGTAAGAAAAAAAATGAACTGTTAATGAATTAATTGAAGAATTTAGCAAAGAGATGTGCCTTGAGCTGTTTCCGGAAATGCGGGTACAGGGTTGAAGCTCTAAGCTCAAGAGGCAGGGAGTTCCAGAAGATCGGGGCGAGGGTCGCAAATTTCGAGCCTCCCCATTTCTTTCTCCGGAACCGTGGGACTGTAAGAAGGGATTGGGTAGATGAACGCAGTTCCCTGGATGGAACATAAGGGATAATCTCAGATGAGATGAAAGCCGGTGCCGTGCCCAGTCGTGCTTGAAAGGTGATGGAGGCAAGCTTAAACTGGACACGAGCACGAACAGGAAGCCAATGTAGGGACTTTAGGAGGGGGGTGATATGGTGGGACTTTGGAAGTTTGAACACTAGGCGCGCCGCCTGGTTTTGGATCTGCTGCAGACGCCGGAGACTATATGCGGGTATACCTGCATATAGGGCGTTGCCATAATCCAGGCGGGATACGACCATGGCCAGGGCGATCAATTTTAAAGCATCAAATGAGAAAAAACGGGACACCTTGCGTATAGTGCGCAGTGAAAGAAAGGAAGAAGAAACCACAGAGCTGACCTGGGAGTGAAGGGTGAGTTGAGAATTGAGCTTAATGCCTAAAGTTTTGACTGAGGTAGAGGGAACAGGTGGGGGACCTAGGGAAGGCGGCCAGAAGAGAGGGGACCAGGGGCTGGATGAGCCACCCGTCAACACCAGCTCGGTCTTGTCTGGGTTGAGTTTCAGATGGTTGTGGTTCATCCAGTCCCGGATAGGAATCATGATGGTTTGAACTTGCTGATATGCATAAGGGGTGCAAGAGATTAGAACGGATATGGAGAAGCAAGAGATTAGAACGGATATGGAGAAGAGACTTTTGCTCCACGGCCAAAGTCATCTATAGGGCAGCAATCAAAAGCTACCATAAGGCCATATATCAGGCACGCACAGTTTTTATCTCCAAACAAATACGTGAGAGTACTAATCCCTCTAAGAGCATATTCTCTATTCTTGCCAGTCTGCAATCTAAACAAACCACAGCTGGGTCAACCATTAAGTCCAATAAACAGTGTGAGGAACTTGCCCTCTTTTTTGGGGAAAAGGTGGACGCCATCTATCGGTCCTTCCCGACCACCTATAGCATCCCGCAGGAGCCACGTGGTTGTCACCAGGCTAACACCCTCCACACTTTTCCGCCTATCCTGGCTGATCAACTCTCTGCTATACGATCAAGTCAGGATCTCCTGCCGACCCACTTAAACCTGACCAATTTAAGAAAGTGCTGTCGACAATTTTACCGCCCCTGAATCAGTTGATAAATGGTTCCCTCAGAACAGCTGTGGTGCCCTAGGCTAAAGTGATTCCTCAACTTAAGAAACCTACCCTTGACCCAGCCAGACCAGAGAACTACCGCCCTATTTCCTTGCTTCCATGGGAAGATCACAGAGGCCTATGTTAACTCCGTTCTATCGGACTATCTGACCGCTAATAACCTTCTGGATCCCTCTCAGAATGGTTTCAGGCTGGGTCATAGCACGGAGTCAGCACTCTTAGCAGTTACAGAACACCTCTGGTCAGCTGTCGATGAGGGTTGAACGTCGGCGCTGATTTTGTTAGATCTGAGCGCCGCGTTGCATGACATACTGCTGTGACTCCTTGCGGAGGAGGCTGGAATTATGGGCTCGGCTTTGGAGTGGCTGGGTTAATTTCTTCATGAGATGTCATTCATGATTATTGCCCCCCCCCCCGTTTGCCTCTGGCAAACATCTAGTTAAACAAGGGGTGCCTCAGGGCTCCTCCCTCAGTCCCCTATTGTTTAATATTTATGTTCAACCTTTAGCGGCAGTTGCCAGCAGTAGGGGTCTGGCCATGGTCTCCTACGCTGACGATACTCAGTTGGTGGTGGCACTCTCTAATAACACCGAGCGGGACACCCTCAAGTTTCAGGGCGACCTTGCGGCAGGGGCCGAGTGGATGAAGAGCAACTGCCTCCAACTGAACTCTCACAAATCAGAGGTATTGTTAGTGGGTAGGGACCATGGTCGGTGGAGTGATCTCTGGTGGCCAACCAGTCTCGGTAAACCCCCCTCCCCCAAACAGGTAGTAAAAAACCTTGGGGTATGGCTGGACTCTTCCTTAAATTATCGAGTCCAAACAAAAAAAACGGCCGGGACATGTTTTGGATTCCTCCGGGGGCTCAGACCCCTGTTGGGCCTTTTCGATGTCTCAACGAGTCAGGTCATCATTCAGGCGACGGATTTGTCATGACTCGACTATGCCTGCTCCCTTTATTTAGGGTCCAACAAGGCGGAGGTCTTGAGGTTGCAAAGGGCACAGAATGCAGCTGCTAGAACACTCTTAGGTCTTCGCAAATTCTGCTCCGTGTCTAATGCTATTCGCCTTCTGCACTGGTTACCGGTGGCCAGACGCATTGAATTCAAAACCTTAAGCATCTCTTTCAAGGTTTTGAAGCTGGCCACGCCTCCCATTCTGGCTGATCTCCTGTTGCCTTATGCCCCCATGCGATGTCTCCGCTCACAGGGTCAGCATTTGGTGGTGGTTCCCCGGCCCGCAGAGCCCGGGCTGGTGGCTGCTCTTTTCATTATAGAGCCGCCACCCTTTGGAACTCACTCCCTGTGCAGATCCATGGCCTTCACAACTACTTTGCATTTAAAAAGGCCATCAAGATCTACCTCTTCCCTGCCCCCTAGTCTCCTGCATGCTCTCTGCTGTGTTTGTCTTTCCTGCATTAGCGCCGGGACGCCCCCTTGCTGGGGCAGCTGTCGCGCTTTACAAGGTAAGATAACATAACATAACATTCCAACTATATATAAGAAAAAAAAGAAAAAACTAATATGCTCGAATGTTAAAATGGCGACCATAGGCTTGTAATACATAAGTAAGAGTGCATCCTAATGAACAAGTTACTTACCTTCAGTAACGATGTATCTGGTAGAGACAGGGTCTTGCTGTAGATTCCTTACTTAGAATCCTTCCCAGTGCCAGACTGGATCCGGTAACTTTTTTCCCCACACTACGTCTGGCACCAGCAGAGGGCGGCGAGTAACTCCGCAGCGACATCGTCCCCAGATACAACATCCGCGGTGTCCATAGGACTCCTCCGCTGACGTCAGTTTCTTCGTGACTATAGTCCACCCTAAAACATAGAGCCACATACAGAAACTGTCTATTGGAAAAGCGCGCCAAGACCACAGACACCGAGTGTCATGTATCTGTTGAGTGCAAAGGAAAGAAAGAAACAGTCAATAGATTCAAGCAGTGCAAGAATACTCAGGGCAGGAATAGCAATGTTCTGATGACCTCCAAGATATATACATAACCACCAAAGGTACCACTGTACTGAACAGAGGAGAATGCAGAAATGAAGCAGGAACGAACCTGCAACACAACAAGGATATCCGCAAGGAGAATATCCACGAGCCTGCAATACAACAAGGATGTCTGCAAGGAGGATTTCCCAAAAACACAGGCTCAATATGAAAAGAATAAAAATAAAAATAAATAGTTTGCAGTGCGGGAGCATGGGAGAGGCGTAAGGAATCTGCAGCTAGATCCTGTCTCTACCAGATACATCATTACCAAAGGTAAGTAACTTGTTCATCTGATAGAGAAAAATACCTGGAAGAGGGCCTGCAAACTTGAGACTACAAAGAATGAACAAGTAGTATGAACCCGGTCAGAAGACTAGAGACCGGGAGAAAGAACGACTGAGGAAGAATATCACACTCAGTCACATAAATCCTGCATACATCAAACCTAGTCACAAAAGTCCTGAATAAGGTACACAGAATTGTACACCAAAAACCATGGGAGCAGAGTGCCGAGTGGCCTGCCACAGCAAAGCCAAAGGAATACAACAGGAGAAACAAGAATTTTTGACCCCGACGGCATCTGACCCAGGTAAATAATGTGACAACACCTGAAACTACCACAGGGCAGACAAGACACCACCAACATGGCAAGAGAACATTCTAATAATTGACGGAACAAGGCCATAAGTGATCGTAGAGCGAATCTAGAAACCTGAATAGGTCGTGTGTACAGAACCCCTGAAACACCACTGAGCAACCTGCCAATATCGCAGAGGAATCATGTTAGCGTAGCTGGAACAAACGCAATAACTATCCGCAAAGAAGCGGCCATACATAGAAGAAAGAGCTAGAGACAATAGAAAAGCTCTAGGAAAATCCATTGAAATATACGTATATATGGAAATATACAAACGTAGAAATCTTATTACGATACACATAAAGGTATCTATATACACGTAAATCCCCCTGGAAAAAGGGGAAGATCGTAATGCTTACGACACCTCAAGTGAGAAAAATAATAACAATATGGAAGAATGCCAGGAAGTACCGATATGGCAACATAGCGAAATGGAGCGGTACAGTACACAGAACACAACCCCACTTATGCCACGGAGGGGAGGAAGGTGCATAAAAACTATCATAAAACAAGATAACATAATAAGAAAAAAAGGGTTCAACTACGGGAACACCCATAACACAATGAAGTGCTGGACCTCAAGTGAAGTCGTACCTGCAGTGAAAAGTCTCCAGACCGCAAAGAAGACAGATTTCGTAGCAATAATCCGTAAGTAAAAAACAGTCAGGCATTTAATACACAAGGCAGCCAATATAGATACAAACATGCCATATATAGACAAATAGGGACCATAGCGATAAAAATCAAGTCCCAACTATCTGCCAAGAGAGGCATAAAAAGAAAAGGACTGTCCTCAAAGGGCCAAGAATCTGAATGAGAGAAGGAGCAGTAGCAGCAACCAGTGGCAAAAATCAGAAGGCTAACACTTCTACTGCTGACGGACATGGGTTGTGAACACTATGATAGCCAGAAAAACTCCTAAAAGAGGAAATAAACGCTCCAGAAAAAAGTGAGGCAAGAATAGTAACGCAGAGCGTTATACAACTCCAAATACGAGAAGGCACGCAAGATGTAGCCGCCTGAGGGGGTAATGGTTAAGAAACCATTTAGCCAGATCGAATGGCTAATAGAGGAAATAACGTTCCCAAATAAGGGAGGCAAAAAGAGTAACGAAAACAGTCATATCACTCCAAAGGCGAAAAGAGCATGAAACTTCAGTGCAAGGTTACAGCTCAGCTATGTGGCAACCATACAAAAGGGAACCCAGAACAAAAAGTAGGAGTTTTCCAGTTTATAACATTTAACTCCCAGAAGCAGGAAGGGTCACCAGGGCCCTGATAGACAGTAGTGGTACGTGCCAACCCCAAGTGGCAACATGCCATCTACAGGCGGCCACAATGAAGTAGTGATGGCTACACTGTGTCACTGTGCAAAAAAAGAACTGCAACACAAAAGACAATGCACATGAACCAAAGGAATGGGCACTACATAATTACATACAAGAGTATATATAAGGAATGGGCACTATATAATTACATACAAGAGTAAATATATAGGCGTTTACACAGAAACACGTTGGGTTTTTCGGCTTGGTACCGTTAATAAACTGAACCCAAGCACATTTGGATTGTGCCTTTATTTTTGCCATATACAACAAGGAGCTTAGGGGGTAAAGAACAGGTCGCCCCTTCCCACTCAAATAATCATGAACAACAATGGACCTGTTCTGGATAATAGGTGAATATTCTCATCAGTGACCTCTTCAAACATGTGTAGTTACCCTAATTGGCATGACAGAGCAGCGGTTATCCGTATAACCTGTGGTTATAAGGATATATGGTTGACTACAGTGGTCAACCATCTACCTCGAACCAAAGGGTGAGATTTAACACAGAAGAAAGGACGAACGAAGACTTAGGTGTACTGTTCCGGGACTTTTTTAGGACAACATCCTACAGATCAGAGAGGGGCCAGTCACAGAGGCAGGGGGAGAAGACGGGCACGTCAGAATTTGAACACAACATGGCAGACATTTTCACCCAGGATTACACGCAGCCGGGCAGGACACCTCTTTAGCCCCGAGTGACAATCACATAGTGGTCAACCTATCCGAATACCAGCTGACTGAGGACGAACACAGGGTTTTGAATAAAGGCTTAGGGTATGTCTCTACCCCTAAACACGACAGCTTTAAACTCTGTGGGGAAATATACGGACTTATGAGAAAGATTAAACTCAAAAAGTTTATTTTAACCAACCTACGACGCCCCTCACAATACTGTCCTCCTAATAACTTAGTTGGCCCAGAGATCCATGTATTCAAGCAAAAAGTACTACAAGATATTTCCAACTTGGAACAAAACCAGCAGGGCACAGGCCGCAGCAATATGACCAGCTCAGATTGGCAGGCCGTTCAGTCTTTACAAAATAATCATGCCATCACCATCAAACCGGCCGATAAGGGCGGGGCGGTGATGAATACTCAAGACTATGAAACTGAGGTAGCCAGGCTGTTGGGGCCCGTCAGAATTATAGACTTCTTATGAGAGATCCCACCAAAAATCTCCAGATGACCATCATCAAAATGGTCACGGAGGCTAAAGAGGCTCACATACAAAGAGGCAGATTTTTTGATCAACAACAAACCCAGGGTTCCCGCATTCTATTTTGTTCCAAAAATACACAAGCCCCAGCGACCTCCGCCTGGCTGCCTGATAGTTTCGGGCATTCAATCGTTGTTAGAACCCTTGTCCCAATTTTCAGATTTTTTTTTTGAGGGAATGTGTTATTACGCAGCCCTCCTATGTACAAGATACTACTGACATCCTGAGGATACTGGACAATGTTGAATATGACCCGGAGCATCAGTTTTCAGTCACTATTGACATTGAATCACTATATAAAAGCATCCCCCAGGAAGCAACACTGGTGGGCAGCAGCACGCGCCCTGGGGGAGTGCGAATGGTTTTATGATGTCCCACAGACGTGTTCTACAATGCGTAGAGTTGGCTCTCATGCAGAACTTTTTTGCATATAAAGATCAGCTGTACCTCCAGGTGTCCGGGACTTCAATGGGGGCTACTTTTGCCCCCAGTCTGACCTGCATTTATGTAGGCAAGGTTGAATCTAACCACATCAACCATACCACCCCAATCTCTTCCAGAGGAACATTGTCCTCTGGAAGAGATACATTGGTGATGTGTTATGCATATGGTCTGGGACAGAAGCAGATCTATTGGTGTTCCTTAATTGGCTTAACAACCTTAACGACTGTTTGAAGTTAACATGGACCGTCAGTAGATCAACAGCGACCTACCTGGACATCAAGGCTGAAAATCAAAAACTAGTGACTAATGTACATCAAAAACCGACAGACAAAAACTCGTTTTTACATTACAGGTCTTACCATACCAGGGCTCTCCGGGATAATTTACCCGTGGGACAGTTCTTGCGATATCGCAGAAACTGCTCATCCACTGAGGTATACACAGAACAAGCAGAAGATCTGTCCAGGAAATTGGACGAGTGAGCTTATCCCAGGAAGGTCATCAAGCGAGCGAAAAAGAGGGCCTTAAACACCCCACATTCTGCGCTCCTCGAAAGAACATACAAGAACAGTGGGGATTGCATACCAGTGGTCACTACATTTGGACCACTATCAACTAAAATCAGACAAATAATCAGAAGGCACTGGCATTTGCTGAGTACCTCCACTATGAAAATGCCCCAACCTAGATTCGCTTTTAAGCGATCAACTAATTTGCGTGATATGTTGGTCCATACACGACCTACACAAGAAATCAGAGAGACCGGTGTACCCCCTGGACACTACCAATGTGGGGGCTGTTCAGTGTGTGAGCTTACTGAATCGGTTAAAAGTGTGACCGTGACGCACGGTAAAATCTGGTACCTTAACAGGTTCAGCAATTGTAACACTACAAATGTTATCTAGAGACTTGCGTGTCCGTGTGGATTTCACTACATCGGACTCACGACACGGAAGGTCAAAATCAGGATACAGGAACATCTCAGCACACTAAAATCAGGCAAACTGACCACAAAACTTGTACACCATTTCCAAACATTGAAACACGGTTACAAGGATGTACGATGGGTGGTACTAGAAAGGTTAGTGGGCGACCAACATAGCATGGAAATGAGGTTAAGCACAAAAGAAGCACGCTGGATTTACCAGGAGGGGATGCATCAACAGGGGCTGAACGATCTCATTGAATGGAACAGGGTGGATGTTCGGTGAACACACATTAGCTTCGCCCACATAATCCCTCCATATAGAGCCCCTAGTGAGTAGACATCTACATCCACTATTCACAGAGACATGCATGAGACTGATGTATGGGCTAGCATGTCTGGATCATTGACTTCTGAATGGCCTTGCCTTTTGCTTTATGGTCACTAACTCATTGCTGTGAGAGTTAGGCATAACAATATGGATGACTCATTATGTTAGTTATGGATGATAAGAAATTAATATCATTGATGCCGATTCAGTTGGCATGCTTCCCCACCACACGTGACTGATAGAAGTTATGAGGGTAAAAGATAGTCGAACCCTTAGTAACTCAGTTTAAAATCTGAATCTTGAATTGGAGCTGTGAATTATATGTCTGGTAGCAATAAAAAACGTTTTTCATTGATAATCCCGACATAGGTGACAGTTTCACACACTGTACAACTAAAATATAAGGGGTCCTTGAAATGAAAATTGGAGTCAAATAATTAAGATTAACTTTATATCTTAATTCCTTTGCATTTTGGAAACATTGAATCAAGCAGATTGTAGGCACCCGTTTTTGCAATACTTGCCCAATATGGCGGTCATTCCCTTCAATATCATACTAAGCATAGGGGTGGAGGCAGTACGGTAAACGCATGCGCGGACGCGACGCGTCGCACATTGAAATCGAGGGCCGCCCACCGACTCCGTGAGGTGCCGAGATAACGCTGGACACTCGCGCTGTGCAGGTGAGCGGGCTTTAGATAGATAGAGGAACGGGAATCAATACAGGCTTCATACCAGCTCTGGCTTTCTCGCGTTCACTCATTTTTAATGGAAATATGCCCCGGTGTGAATGTTTATGGACTCAGCTTCCGCAAATCTGGGGAGAGAGAAGAAAAAAAACGGGAAAAAAAAGTGCTAAGAATTCAGTATAAAGTAGTCGGAAGGGTGCAATGTATGTGCATATATAGTTGCCCGAGTGATTTCCGGAATGGCCCGCAGTTGACATTTATAAACGAAGGAATCAGCTCAATGTCATTTGTAATACATGTGCATAAACATGATGCCAGTTTCTTTTATTCCCCCACAGACTGACGGTATGCAGTATATGTGACAGCCAGTGTGATAGTGGACTAGGACACACAAATAGGAAACAAAGGGGGTTATAGGTAGCCAATGAAGGGCAACAACCTGGCAAATATATCTGTACAATGAAAGGGATTCTCACTTACACGATATTTTAATTGGTGCTGATTGATGCAGTTTTTAACTAGGAATGGCGACGTTTCAAATTCGACTTTGCTACTCCTCATTGGGTTGATACTATTCTAGGCCCGGATTATTTAACCGGTGCATAGATTTCACAGTTAGCACTTTCTCCATCATTTTTTCTGTTTGCATTTTTCACAATTTGTGTTACGGGGTGGCAGTTGCTAATAATGAGAACCTGAGGACACAGGCGAGTACCAGTCTGCTAACTCCCATGGTGTTACTCCCGTGAGGCACTGTCATCCTTTCCTCACATTTTTTCTATTTCTTTTTTTAAGTTGGTTATTTCACACTGATGGTTGGGATATACCTTGGGAGACAGTACTTACAGACGCAACCTATTTTAATAATTGTTTGGTGATCGGGGACCCCCCTTACTAGACGGCATAAGGATAACCGCTGCTCTGTCACGCCAATTAGGGTGACTACACATGTTTGAAGGGGTCACTGATGAGAATATTCACCTATTATCCAGAACAGGTCCATTGTTGTTCATGCCTTTATTTTTGCGTCAAGGAGTGTGCGCTTGCAACCTGTTGCACAGTGAGTTTGAATTGAATAGAGGGTTTCCTGGGACCCAGGCACACACTGCAGCTGACTTGTCCCGGCTTGTTGCGAGGCAAGTGGAGAAGATATTATATATATATATATATATATATATATATATATATATATATATATATATATATATATATATTCACTGAACAAACCATAGGTTTCAGGGGTGTTATAGTTAGCTGGACTTTTCACTTGTACAAAACCATTCAAATTCCCCCGTTATAGTTAGTTCAGCTAACTATAACTCGCGCGCCCGCAATGCACTGCTGATGACGTCACATATTACATCACTCATGACATGGTCAGTGACATCACTCATGACATCACTGATGACATCATCCAGTGAATGTATGTTTTTCTGAAAATTAAATATGTTTTATATATGTATATCTCAAGGTCGATGGAAGAATAAATGGGTATATAAGTGTCTAAATGGATGATTTGTTTTTGAAAAATTGATTGTGTAACTGACTGATTAAGTGTATCATAGTGAATACATGGCTTAGTGAGTAATGTTTAAATATGTAAATATCTGTATCAGTCTCTCACTTTGTGTATAAGTGGCTGCATGGGTTGGTGAGTAGCTACATGGGTGTCTATATAGGTTATTAGTTGGCTTTTTGAGAAACAGTCTGAGTGTCTGCATGGTTCGGTGGGGGGTATTACGTAGTGCATAGGTGCATGAATGAGTGACTCACTCTTTGTATGTGTTGAAGACAGCATGTGTGCAGGACTGTATGGGTGGATGAGTGTGTGTATGGGTGTGTTAGTGAGTGAATGACTGTCTCAATAGTGTCTTTATGAGTAACTACATATGTTTTAAACTAGTATATGTGACTATTGGTGTATATAAGTGAGTATATGTGAGAGTGAGAGATTGAAAGAGTTCCTGTATGAAGAAGTATGTGTTTCTATAAGTGATTGTTTAAAAGACTAAGTATGTGTAAGTTTCCGTAGAAGTAAGTGTGGTGGTGTGTGTATAACTGTATATGCAAATAAATGTATGTTTGATTCTTTATTAGCATGAGTGACTATGTGTGTGAGTAACTCTATGGATGAGTGGCATTGTGTAACAGGATGTATAGGTGTATGAGTACATATGATAAGTGAATACATGTATGAGTGACTGTATAGGACTGTTGGTGAATGAGTGGATGTGTATGTGGATCTTAAAATTACTGAAGAGGTTGTTGTAACTGGTATTGGTATGTCCATTGTTTTGAAAAGTTTAGTCTCTATTTTTGAATGTGTGTATCAAAGGTTATATTAGGGTGAGAGGAGGTCTGCCACTCTATCACAAGGATGATGTCACCAGTGATGTCATCAGTGATGTCATTTGAGATGTCATCAGTGATGTCATGAGTGATATCACTGACCATGTCATGAGTGATGTAATATGTGACGTAATCAGCAGTGCATTGCGGGCGCGCGAGTTATAGTTAGCTGAACTAACTATAACGGGGGAATTTGAATGGTTTTGTACAAGTGAAAAGTCCAGCTAACTATAACACCCCTGAAACCTATGGTTTTTTCTGTGAATTTCAAAGGTTTTTTAAATGCTTATTTCTAACTATGCCTACAGAGATAGGACATGTGAAGAAAGAAGAAAAAATGCACAGAAAGAAAAAAAAGAAGTGCAGAAAGAAGCAACAGAAGTCCTCAAAGACGAAGAAAAGTACCCTCAACTTTTTCAGACGGATACTGGTGGTAACTGAGTCTGACTAACCAGTCCTAGAGCCAGTGCTATGTTAAAAGACACTTAGAATACAGTCAAAACACCTACATACACTAGGGAACATTATGCGTTGGGGTCCCCCTGTGATTAGCATGACCTCCTCTGTAAGCCCCTAGTATATAATAGGGCAGGGTTTTAAAACTACCTCTTAAAACAGGCCACAGGGCGTTTTTGCACACGTTAACTCAGGCCCCGTCCCCTCCCTTCACCACTGTGTAAACACTCCCTGTGTCCATTTTTAGTTGGGAGATTAAGTTCATTTGAATCCAGAGGGTCCCTAGGGTCCAACTAGCCCACTAGGTACCTCCAGTAAGTGCCACAGAGCTGCGTTGCAGAGAGGTGTAAAAAGTGGCACGGCCTGGACCACCTCTCTGCAATGCAGCTCAGTGGCGCTTACTGGAAGCACTTGGTGGGCTAGTTAGCCCCCAGGAGCCCTCAGTATTGAAGGAAAATTATATCCCCAATTTAAAACGTGCCATAGTGCGTGTTTGCACACGTCACCTCAGGCCCCGTCCCATCCCTTCACCACTGTGTAAACGCGCCCTGTGGCTGTACTAAGTTGAGAGATTAAGTCCCCTTGAATCCTAAGGGTCCCTAGGGTCAAACTAGACCACTAGGTACCTCCAGTAAGCGCCACAGAGCTGCGTTGCAGAGAGGTGTAAAAAGGGGCTTGGCCTCAGAACACCTGTCTGCAGCGCAGCTCCCTGGTGCATACTGGAGATGCCTGTTGGGCTAGTTGGCCCTCAGGGACCCTCAGTATTGAAGAGGAATTAATTCCCCAACTTACAACTCGCCAGGGGGCGTGTTTGCAGAGTGCTGCAAGGAGG
Source organism: Triturus cristatus (assembly GCF_964204655.1). Taxonomy (NCBI): domain Eukaryota; kingdom Metazoa; phylum Chordata; class Amphibia; order Caudata; family Salamandridae; genus Triturus; species Triturus cristatus. The sequence goes on along the minus strand of NC_140585.1, from coordinate 957,729,471 downwards.
GGGCGTGGCCTCCGGCACAATGCCAGTCTTTTATTTATTTACATTTTTTTTTAGAAGGGGGGCTGTGTGGTTTCCCTTATTATTCTAATTTATTGGCCCTGATGACCCCATCCCCCAGGGCCTGTCTCCTAATTATATTTTTTTGACCCCAATCGCCAGGGCCGGCCACTGTTTTTTATTATTTTTAAAAAATATATATTTATAGACACACCTAGGACATGCTGGACAAACCGTACGTACCTATCACCATGACGATTTGCGTGATATTCATTAAAAGGGGACTATGCATACAATGAATCCACGTGGAATGTATTTACACCACTAGTGAAGCTCTGACATGTCTGATGCCCTACCGTGCCTAATCCCGGTAGACACCCTTGTCGTTTATTTATACAAACATGGGTAGCTATTGACGGGCACATTTAATACACATGCACACCAAGCCATTCAAAGGGGATTCGACAAAAATTCGACCAAAACTATGCAAGAAACCCCCCTCACGGTTAATAAAACACACATCCACTGCCGGATGTGTAATACTTTTTATTTTACTCTCTGGAAAGGGGACGAACATCACTTGAGAGTCACAGCGCGCTCCTGGCAGAGCCCAATGCTGTGTTACACCCACCATTGCCTGCTGAGTGCCACACACCTCTGTGTTGTATTCCACTAGCTAGTGCATATGCTATGACACTCTCTAGCCCATGTGCACTGTAACACCACCCCGTGAATATGTCATGCCACACTTGTCTTCGCACGGGTTATATTGCCCCATCTAACGTGCCTTCCTCGATGCCTATGTTATAACGCACAGTGCTATGCCATACATATTACAATCTGGGATCCATAGCTTTGTCACAGTGCATATGCAACTTTACACTCCCCAGCACATATTTTATATTACAACTTTAGAGACTAGTTAGGTTACACAACACTGCCCTGTGCATATTACACTCCAAGGCGCATATCGCATAGCACGCGCTAGTGCCTGTGCTATCTCGCGCTCTCCAATGAATCTGTCATTGCGCACAATGTATTGCATATTATATTTCACGCCCGGTTCATCTTATATCACACTTTTTGGTGCATAGTTTATACCATACACTATATCTAGTTTTCATTTTCAATCGTGCTCTCAGGACTATTTTCTATATAACACTGTGTTCACCTACCCTTTTCACGGGCATTACATTTTGCGATAGGGGGTGGAGGGTCAGGGGGTGTTTCTGCCAAGTGAGCCCGGAGTCACAGTCACAAACGTCCTCATCTTCCTGAATAAAAGGGAGATTATGCTGCATACTTGTTCATATTTTAAGTAGTTCGCACAGACACACGTTTTAAAAACAATAAAGTTCCTAATACCCGCCTTCTCTGAACAGTTAGCTTGCTGCCCCATCCCCCTCCTCCCTATCCTCTATTGTGTGAATCCATGGACTAGCCTCCTCCCTCCTGCCATGCATGGTCTGATGTGCTGCCACTGCCCTCAATTTAGTATGATGTACCAGTCCACTCCTCCTGCCCTCCATTGCCCAATTCTATGCCCCATCATTGACCTCCTGCTTAAACTCTGTACTTAGCTTGCTGCCCCTATTCTCCTTCCCCCTGCCCTCCGATGTCTTTGTGCATGCCCCTGCTCCATCCTTTTTGCCCACCAAGTTCCATGGACCTGCCACTCCTATCTACTCCGAGTGTTCTGTTGAGCTGCCACTCCCCTCCCACCTGCCTAGCATTGTCAGATGACTGTAACCTCTCCCTGCCACCTCCACCCTGCCTGTCCACATGCCATGCCCCTATCCTCTTCCTCCTGTCCTACATGGTCCATTGTACTGCCACACCCTTCTGCCCTCCCTGGTCTGTTGTGCTGCAACTGCTCCTCCTGCCTGCCCCGTGCGGTCTGTTGTGAGGCCCCTTCCCCTGAACTTTCTTGTCTGTGCACAGGTCCTGACCCTCCCTTCTATCCTCCATCGTCCTTTGTGCATGCCCCTGCACACTCCTTCTTGCCCATCATAGCCATTGTGCTACCACTAACCCTCCCACTTGCCATGCATGGTCTTCTGTGCTGGCATGGCCCCTCCCACCTTCCCTGTGTGGTCAGTTAGCTGCCCCTGAACCCCTCCCACCTTCCCCCCATGGTCTGTGTGTATGCCATCACAGTCTCACTGTTGCTCTTCATGGTGTGTCTTGCTTCTAGTGCCCATCCTGCCTGACCTCCATGGCTTTCTTGCTGCTCCTGCCCTGCCCCCTTGCCCCCAGCCCTCTGTTTACATGTGCAGACCCCTACTCCCTCCCTCCTGGCTTCTCTGTTCCATTGCAATGCCCCTGATCCATCCCTCCTGCCCTTTATGGTCTGTTATGCTGCAGCTTTCTCTCCTGTCTGTCCATTATGGTCCTGCCTCTTGCCCCTCTGTTCTCTGTTGTCCATGTGCATGGTCCTGTCCCCTCCCTCTTGCTTTCTATGGATTATTGTGCTGCACTCCTGTCCCGCATGCCCTGTGTGGTGTATTGTGCTGCTGCAAACCCTGATGCCTGCCCTGCAGGGTCAGTTTGGTGCACCTCTCCATGTCCCTCCTGTCCTCTGTTATCCAAGTCCATGTCCCTACCCCATTTCCTTCCATGATCCAATGTACCATACTTGCGAACATTTTGAACTTGGTAAGAGGGAGATTTTGAAAAAAAACTGGGGTATTGATTTTCCCCTTTGAGTTACATTGAAAAAGAGGAGATTGTAGACAGGAGACAGATCAAATAAAGCCCATTTGAGCTTAGAAACATTGGACGTTTCCTGGCTGAATCGGGTCTGTTGGCATGTATGGTTGTACTACCATTGCCTCTTCCTTCTGCCCACAATGGTCTATTACATTGCCACAGCCTCTCTTGCAAGTCCTGTATTGTTGGTTTGTTGCCCCTGCCCCCCTTTCCACTGCCCTCCATAGTCTGTTGTGCTGCCAAGGCCCTTCCTGCCTGCTCAGTGTGGTTAAATTGTTGCCTTTGCACCCTCCTACCTGCCTTCAATTTTCAGAGTCCGTGCCTCTGGCCTCTGCCTCTCAACAGTATCCTAATGAACAACTAGATTGCTAACATTCTATATTTATTACAAAAGTGTGGAACGCCTGACGTCATCTTGATGTAATCAAAACTGTAATACCTAGAGCATTTCCTTTAGAAATTACATATATGAGAGGGTCTTATCGGCATCCAAATTATGATTAGTGCTCTAAAAAACTAAAATAAGGACATATTTTCTGAGTTTTCAAATAGCGAGAAAGCACTTTTAAATTATTTGTTACCTTTATGTTTTTTTATCCAGTTGACCACTTGATTAAATGTTGCACTTAGGGGAGAGGATGTGGTGTTACTTCCAGAACTGCAGACTTTGCAACTGGGGAACCAGGTTGGAGTTTCTGCTTCAGCTCGACATTCTGTGATTCTGGTCAAATCACTTAGTCTCCCCATGTCTACAACCAAAATGAATTTGTTCTTGTGTGATGTAACCAATGCTCATGTAAAGCACTCCAATACCTGACAAGTCTGCACTATATAACACTGCAAAAACACAAAATAATAAGTGTTTTGCACACTTCTGTCATTGGGCTATATTTGGGCTACATCTGGGTGATTTTGGGCTACATTTGGGCTCTTTTGTCTCCGGTGGCCATCTTGGGAGATTTATTTGTTATGAAGTTTCCTAATTTCCTCATGTACTGCAGTCTCCTCAGTAGGAAATGCTTTCAGTTTTTTACTTTGATTCCATCATGAAGGTATTCAGATATGTCACACATTTGCCATAAATTCTGAATGTTAGCACTCTAGTTGCTCATTAGATCACTGTAGTAAAACTACTGTTCACCATGGAAGTCTGCTCCTGGTATTAAAAGTGCATGTTTCAGTCTGCATGTCAGAATTTTTTTATGAAATAGGAGAGGATTTGAGAAGTCACTAAAAATGTGCCCTCATTTTCTTTCTTCAGCATTAATCATAATTTCTATGGCAACATGAACCCCCTCATTGTGTTCCTTTTTAAATTAAATGTTTTAAGTGTTAACAGTTTATTCCAATCAAGATGGCTTCAGGTGTGCCATACTTTTGTCATAATGAAGACAGTAAGCGCTCTAGTTGTTTTAAGAACACTCTGGGACATTCTGTCATTGGGCTATACTTGGGCTACATCTGGGTGATATTTGGGCTACATTTGGGCTCTTTTGTCTCTGGTGGCCATCTTGGCAGACTTATTTGTTATGAAGTTTCCTAATTTCCTCATTTACTGCAGTCTCCTCAGTAGGAAATACTTTCAGTTTTTTACTTTGATTCCAAAGGCATTCAGATGTGTCACACATTTGCCATAAATTCAGAATGTTAGCACTCTTTTTGCTCATTAGATCACTGTAGTAAAGCTACTGCTCACCAGGGAAAATTGCTGCTGGTATTGAAAGTGCATGTTTCAGTCTGCATGTCAGAATTTTTAAATGAAATAGAAGAGGATTTGAGAAGTCACTCAAAATGTGCCCTAATTTTTCTTTCTGCAGCACTAATCATACTTTTTATGGAAAAATGAACCCCCTCATTTTGTTCCTTTTTAAATTAAATGTTTTAAGAGTTACCACTTTAATCCAAGCAAGATGGCTTCAGGTGTGCCATACGTTTATCATAAGTAGGACTGTTAGCGCTCTAGTTGTTCTTTGGAACACTCTGGGAAGCTGCAGTAGAACACAAAGGAATCAACTGACAGTCTCTGCCCTCGTTGGATGTACATGTTTTACTGAGAATGTCAGACTTCATTCTCACATGACTGAGAAAGATAATGTGAATTTACAGAAAATAAGCTCTCAGTTTAGCTTATAGATCACCTTCCAAACCTCTGTGGGAAAAGCATGAGAAAATATTTTTCTCTCAATCATGATATCCCAGCAGAAGGCTTTTTCACATGGTGAAATCACCTTAGAACATACCACAATTCCTAAAATGAGTATGGTACCATCAACAAATGATTTATAATGTAACTAAAGTCTTAAAACCTTCTATTAACTGCAATGCTTTTTAATGAGGTGCTATCATGTATATTGGTCCCAAGATGGCTGCCAACACTTCTTGGATGAAGTGCTGACAGCCAATCAGATCTCAGAATGAGATGTGTGGTTAGGCTCCGCCCACATATATATATGATTTTACTTTTGATTTTCTCAGGAACTACTGAACAGATTGACACCAGACCTGCAAAAGGCACATCCCTGACCTGAGGACTACCTCTCTGCCAAATTTCAAGTAATTCTGTTCAGCCGTTCGGGCTGTACCTTGGACTAAAGGTCCCTATGGAAAATTGCATGGGGAAAACGTGTTTTGGGACCCCCCTTTTTTCTCAGCCCCCGCTTGACGAATCCCCCCGAGACTTTCAGGGTAGGAGCGGAGCGGAGCGCCCCACCTATTTTGAAAATTTCGCGAGGATTCGTCAACCGGCGCTAAAGTTATTCCAAATAGAATGTTGCGGATTTCCTATGGAAACACGGTCCTAACTATAACTATCTACTGGCGACCGCCAGTAGATAATATATATATATATATAAATAAAATACACACACACATATATTATCTACTGGCGGTCGCCAGTAGATAGTTATAGTTAGGACCGAGTTCCCATAGGAAATCTGAAAATTCTATTTTGAATAACTTTGGCGCCGGTTGACTTATCTTCGTGAAATTTTCAAAACTAATGGGGCGCTCCGCTCAGCTCCTACCCTGAAAGTCTCGGGGTGATTAGTCAAGCGGGGGCTGAGAAAAAAGGGGGGTCCCAAAACACATTTTCCCCATGCATTTTCCCATAGGACCTTTAGTCGAAGGTACAGCCCGAACGGCTGAACAGAATTACTTGAAATTTGGCAAAGAGGTAGTCCTCAGGTCAGGCATGTGCCTTTTGCATATATGGTGTCAATCTGTTCAGTAGTTCCTGAGAAAATTGCAGTTAAAAGTACATAAATGTCTATATGCGCGCACCGTGCGCGCACCATGCTCGCACGGTGCGCGCACCAAATGTCCGCGAGCGTAATTCTGATTGGTGGTTAGATGTCAGTCAACATTCCAATCGGTCGAAATCAGGAAGTGTCGGACGCCATTTTGTGTGTGACAGTGAAAAAGAAAGGTGGAGAACGTGAAAAGGGGGCAGGGTAGAGAGTTCCTGACCCCCTAGCCTTTGTCAGGGGGTCCCTGAAGGACCCCGAAGGGTGAAAAAAACATTTTATTTTTTTTCAAAATATCGTGGGGTGCGCGCATGGTGCGCGCACCCCCTAGCCGCCATTTTGAGTTTTAGAGGCAGAAGAGAGCTAAAAACACAAGTGGAGAACGTGAAAAGGGGGCAGGGTAGAGAGTCCCTGACCCCCTAGGCCTTCTCAGGGGGACCATGAAAGACCCCTAAGGTCCCAAAAAACCCCCCCTTTTTTAATAAATATTGCGCGGTGCGCGCACGGTGGCAAAAAAATCATTAAAAAAAAATATCAAAAATCAAGTTTAAGTGTTTAGATGTTGGTTGGCTCTAAAAAGAGCCGTTGTGTTCATTGAGTGTTTTTTTGTACCTACAAGTAAGTACCGATGCAGAGTCTAGAGTTCAAGAGGAAGACTCTGTTCCCTACATCTGTGAAATGTACACCGTCTCCTCTATAAAGGCCTTGCATGTTGTAACGCAAGTTGTTGTGGTATATAGAACCCATACCATAGTCTCTGAGGAAAGCAGAAACAGACTTATTGACGTGCTTTTTTGCTTTCTCAATCTGCAGACAATATTGGTTGGACCAGTTCCACTTTTGCCTTTGGCATATATTAGAATATACAAAGGTAGTTTGTGGAAAAAGTGACATCAATTGCACAAAGGTGTCCTTAACAAGCATTTCCAGACATACCCCAGTTAAAGTGCCTAGGTCATTTCCACCACAGTGCACAATTATAAGGTCAGGCTGTGGGAGATGTAGAAAGGATTTCACCAAAGGCATTAATTGGTGCCACTTTAACCCTCTCTGACCAATCCATTTAATGTCTACATTTGGCAAAGCAAGGTCTTTCACAATACCTCTTTTTTCCGCATACTTTCAACTCCAGTAGACATAGCTATGACCTACAATCCACACTGTGAACATCTTTCAAGGAGATCTGGATGCACTCAGAAGGTGTCTTTCATTAGAATGGCAATATGAAAAGAAAGTTAGTTGTAAAATGGAGGCTTACATACTTTTTTTTTAATAAAAAGAATTCATTGGCTGCTTCAGACCATTCAACACTAAAAACTAGGCTGTATGTTTAAATTTTTTAAAGCATGTTTTGTATTGGTTCAGAAAAATGTGTTCCCACAGAAGATTACTTTGGATATGCTGTTAGGTTTGAAAAGTCAAGCACACTTGCGCTTTGGATTAGAAACATTGTTTGCTGAACTTCTGACCTCTCTGCTCACACCAGTGTTCCATGATCTGTTGCTATGGTAGCAGGCAGAAGTCATGTTGGGGGTAGGAATCATTTGGAAAGGGTTGAAATTTGCAACCAATAGAAATGTGTGTTTCCATTTAAAAAAATGTGGGAAGCAATGTGATTTGAAGTTAACATGTATATGTGTGAAAAAAGAGAGGGACATCTTGCCATTTAGTGGTTCTGGTGAGAGGAGTACAGCTCAGAGATTCTGGCTCTGATAATCTGCTGTGTTAGTGGCACATTTCTTTCTCAACTAACTACTTTTAAAGGTGAGTTATGAATTTGAGAGGGGATGTATGTGGTGCATTTTGATATAAATAATAGAAATGTGTTTCTTCTTTTAAAGTTGTGTTTTACATTTTATGTTTTGGAAGATATTTAACTGCCTTGAACTTGTAAGATATTATGGAGTATGTCTTCACCATAAGTTAAGGTGTACTGGTATCACCCAGGAATACTGTTTTGTGCCTAGAATCACACCATGAGTCTGTGTGCACACAGGAATTGTTGTCAGAGATTTAATTCGTGTTGCTCTTGTTCTGTAAGACTTGCACTCGTAGGAAAGGGGCAGCTTGTTTTCTTGAACTGTGATGGTTAGCATTCAGCAGAAATCACTATCTCACAGATGACAGGCTAATGCTAACACATTTGAAAACAACAGGGTAGATTTTCCTTCCACTCCTGCAATGGGTGAGGTAGTTCTTACATGTTCAAAACTCCAATTAACCCTTACCACAGGTGATCTTACATACATCTCTGCAGTCTTCATGAAGTTGTGCAAGCCTCCATGCAGATCTCTCTTGCACCTGACAATACACAGTCTCCAGAAACACACTCTTAACACACAGGCAGCTGCTTCTCCTGCACTCCCATGCTTGCTACTCAGCACTGTGTGGTATTTCAGATAGCAGTGTGTAACGCCAACACATTCAACATCACCAAGGCTCATTTCCTTTGCTCTAGTCTAATCACTCACCCAGGTTCCACATGCTCGTGGTCTCAAGTAGCTGTTAGGACATGTGCTCTTTTCTGCCTCTCTAAACTATAAGGAAAATGTGTCAGGCTGTTACAGTAATTATCACTTGCTCTACCACAGTAGTAAATGTGCTTTGAAATTGCCAATCAAATATCGTTTTCTGCCTAGAATCACACCATGAGTCTGTGTGCACACAGGAATTGTTGTCAGAGATTTAATTCGTGTTGCTCTTGTTCTGTAAGACTTGCACTCGTAGGAAAGGGGCAGCTCATATGATAGGATTTGAAAAGCTAAAAAAAAATATAGTAATATATTTAAATTACATAAAGGTATTTTTTTTTAGTTTCCTTTAGGTATTGCTGAACAACACTGAAATAAATTAAACATGCCTATACAATCAAGAAAGAGAAAAGAACAGCAAAAACGTCTATATTTGAATACAACTGGACAACAGAAAGTAGTTGAAGAACCTCATGTTGGAAAAAAGAAAAAGTCTTCTGGTAAGCAGACTAAGGATTTTTTTTTAAATATCCTCAAACATAGAAAAAATGTACAAAGTATATCCACTGCAAATAGTGTTTCAAGAAGAAAACAACAAGACAATAGAAAGACAATACTAAATGCTAATGTACAATCAGAAGCAAGAAAGAATGACTTAAAAAGAAAAACAGAATTTCTAAACATTCGTAAAAAAATGTTTCAGAGAAGAGTGGAGTTCAATTTGCTAAAGGATTGGGCGTGGCCAAGAGAGCCATCATGGCGGACGCAGCCTGCTAGAGCTCCGTCCCGCCGATACATAATCCGAAGATTTATCCTGCCTTCCCCCGCCTGCTTTCGTCCCAGAAGATCCGAGGGTGCAGCGGAGGGTAGCGGAGGTCTTCCGGTGATATTTCGGGGCCTCGGAGTGTACGGGGAACCGGAGATCGCGAGGCCACGAGTAGCGGCCCGTACGGAGCGGTGAAGCCGGGGCCTCGAGTTTGGAGTGGCCAGGACTGGCTGCGACAGAGGCGTCACGCCTGGGCCACAGAATCCTGGTCAGGTGGGCACGGAGCGCTGTAGGAAGTGGCGGAGCTCATCCGGCGGGACACCCGTGCCCTGAGACGTGCTGGGGGCCGCCGATAACGGAGCTGCAGAGTGAGGCCCTAGCGACACACAGAAGCCGGGGCCTTGAGGCTGGCCCGGACCGGCTGCGACGGAGGAGAACTACAGGTGCCACAGAATCCTACTCTGGTGGCTGAGGAGCGCGCTGGGGGGTGCCAGAGTGGAGATCGTCCGACGGGGCCCTAGTGACCTGGACTGTGCGAGGGGCTGCCACGACATTGCAGTGTGGGCCCCAGCTGCTGACGGGAGCTCCACACGCAGGCATAGCTGGCCGGGGCCGCATGAGTGACGCGCCGATCGAGTGCAGCGGCAGAGCAAAGCCTACACACGGTGGCGACGCCGGGTCCCGCGTTGCCGGGGGCCGAGTCCAACACGGAGGCAAGGTGACTGAGGAGACAGGGCGAGCCACCGTAGCTGTGGGGTACGTGGATCTTTGAGGCCTGACTGGCGACGGCGTGATTAAAGTGGCGCGAGCGCCCCCGGAGGGGCCGGACCCGAGGGCCCAGTAGGCGCCGTGGGTGCAGATCCGACACGAGACCCCTGGAGGACGGAGACCATCGCAGAGCAAGTAGGGAGGTGGCAGGGGCACTGTGGGGTGTGGTCGCTGGAAAGCTCACGGACCACCCCAGGTGATTAGAGACGGTCTCATACCTACGGCAAGGCAAGGGGTGCTCGGCGACCAGATCGGGTCGCGGCGGGAGGGGGAGAGCCGCTAATATCTGGCCCTGAATTCGAGACTGGACTGCGTGGCCCCCGAGGTTGGGGTGCATTGCCATAAGGACACGGATCCTGTGCGTAGGGCCAAGGCCCGAGATACCAGTGGCCAGCCTGGGGGCGGCGTGGGTCTGGGTCTAGCTGCAGAGGCGGTGGCCGGAAGAGACAAACAAGCAGGGTGATCGCCATGACGAGAGGTGCGGGGGGCGGCGGACCGTCTAAGCACGGGCCCATTGATAAGTACACGGGGCCGAGTGGGGGAACAGGAGCGGCCAGTGGTCATCAAGATGCGGTACCGGACAATGCGGCCCTGATGGCTGCCATAACACAATCGAGAGACACACTGGAGGCGAAAATAGGAGTGGTGGGGTCAGATGTCACTCTACTGAGACAGGATTTGAGGAACGCAGTGGCCCGCATAACAGAGGCGGAGACCCGCATCTCCGGAGCGGAGGATGATATTGTGACTCTCAAACGCAAAGTAGCCAGCCTCGAGAGCACCCAGAGGGGCCTGGCCCTTCGGGCAGAGGATGCGGAAGGGCGGGCCCGACGGAATAACCTGCGGTTCGTGGGGCTCCCGGAGGGCTGTGAGAAGGGCAGCATGGAGGGTTTCCTCACGCAATGGCTGGAGAGCTGGCTCCCCCCGACCTCCCTCTCTAAGTGCTTTGTGATCGAAAGGGCACACAGGGCCCTACTGCAGAAGCCACCGGTGGGGGCCCGCCCTCGACCAGTGATAGCAAAGCTATTGAACTTTCATGACCGAGATACCATCCTGCGAGAGGCCAGAACTAAGGAGCCGCTTCTCTACGAGAATCACCGCATTATGATTTTTCCGGATTACACGAGGCTAGTGCAGCAACAGCGACAGTCCTTCGCAGCAGCCAAGGCGCGCCTGAGAGACCTTAAACTCCCCTATGCGTTGCTATACCCGGCTCGCCTGCGGGTGGTGTTTCAGTCCCGCACTCAATTCTTTGATACGCCGGAGGAAGTATTCCGCTGGACAGATGAAACGGTGTCGGTACGGGTGCCGGACCAGCCGGGGTTGGACTCTTCCGAGGCGCAGGGTGGGCCGCGGAAATCGGCGGCGCAGAAGGCCCGGCAAAAGAGCAACTGGAGGTCCCGGTCTCGGCAGCGATCGGAGTCAGGCAGCTCCCGAGGGTCAAAGTCTGGTGCTCCAGGCGGCAGTGTAGCAGATCCGTGAGAGCCACCCTGGGCGCACCAAGAGCTGACTATTATCCCATAACATGTACTATCACCAGGGGCATTGAGTGGGGAGCGTAGGACACGGGTAGGTCCGGGTGGGTTGGGAGGAGTAGTGGTTGATGTCCCAAGGCGATAGACAGGGGGCGAGGAGGGGGGGCGGAGGGAAATGGCGGGTAGGTCTCCCTCAGTGAGCTGGGTGAGGGGAGTTGAGGGAGTTGGGGATTGTTAGCGGGGGATCCATTGGTGTGTATGGTCTTGGGCTCCACATTATGAGTATCAAACCTGCAATACCGCGACAGGTACTTCAATGGTTTGGAAGTATAGGGTGGGGGTTCTGGGGGGGGGGGAGGGGAGGGGGAGCGACTGGGGAGTTGGGGAACTTTAGACGGGGTAGGAGGGGCGTCGCATGGTTCACGGGGAGGGCACACAGACATGGAAGGGGCCACACCACGGCCCGCAGAGACGACCTACACAATTGATGTTCCCTGATGGCGGGCTCAGAAGAAAGGTCGACGGGACCTAGTAGATCCCTTCGAGTGCTCAGCTGGAATGTGCGGGGGGTCCTGGACAAGATAAAAAGGGGTGCAGTCCTGCGATTCGCTAAAAGAATGGGAGCTGATGTCCTTATGCTACAAGAGACCCACCTACTGGGCACAAAGGTATTATGCCTACAGCGCTTCGGTTATTGGCAAGTCTTCCATGGGGGTTTTACTAGGGGCTCTAGGGGAGTGGCGGTGTTAGTGCACCGCAGGGTCCCTTACGTTCATTCCAGGCAATGGATAGACCAGCAGGGCCGCTATGTGTTCATTAGCGGGACGTTGGGGGGGGGAAGCACTGATTCTGGGGAGTGTATACGCGCCGCCTCCCTTGCAGGGGTCCTTCGTGGAGAAATTGTTTGGAGTATGGGCAGAGGTGCCTGAGGGGCTGGCGATTGTAGGGGGGGACTGGAATGACGTGATGAATCGCGGGCAGGACAGGTCCCGCCACAGTGGCACGTCGGAGGGGACAGTTTCCACTAAATTGCATGACATGGTACGGAGTATGGGCTGGGTTGATACGTGGCGCTACCTCCATGGGAATATGCGAGAATACACATACCTCTCGGCTGTCCACCATTCATTCTCGCGCCTTGATTACCTCTTTGTTCCAAGCGGGATGTCGCATAGAGTGCAGGCGGCGGACATCCTACAGAGGGGCCTGTCGGATCACTCCCCCGTCGCGGTTACAGTCAGTTTAGATGGGCGGCGGCAGCCGCTGCGGTGGCGTATGTCCACGTGGCACCTACAACAGCCAGATTATCAAAAACATATGGGGGAGGCCGTCGCAAATTTTCTGTCAGAGAATGTGGGGTCGGTCACCGATGCCGCGATGCTGTGGGAAGCTATGAAACCTACACTGCGGGGCGTGGATATAGCTTGGTGTGCGACTGTCCGAAGAAAGCGTAGGGAGACCATGGTAAGGGCGGCGGCGGAAATTGAGGAATTAGAGCGCAGGGGTGGGGAAGACGAGGGGACCCCGGAGGTGGAACGACTACTACTAGCGCAGCAGGCCTATGCCTCCCTCCAGATGGAGGAGGCGAAACAGATCTGGCTCGCAACGCGGAGCAGGATCTATCAGTGGGGGGATAAGTCGAGCGCAATGCTGCACCGGCTATGCCAGGGTATACTGCATCCCCAGGCGTTGCCGGGGATATTAGACGCGACGGGGACCCCGGTTACGGACCCGGCGATACTAGCGAAGAGCTTCGCTACATACTACGCGAACTGTATACCCCCCATGAATGCCTGTCGGCGGATGTGGTGGATAAATTCCTGGCGGACTTCCCACCCCGGGCAGTGTCAGACGAGACGCGGGAACGATTAGAGCTCCCCCTGACAGCAGAGGAGTTGGGCACGGCGCTGGGCGAGTTGAATATGGGGCGCGCCCCGGGTTCAAATGGCTTCCCTAGCGAATTCTACAAGAGGTACCACTTGCAGCTAGGAGTTCACTACAAGGCGGTTGTAGAGGAGGCTAGAGAGACAGGAGTTCTCCCTCCGGACTGGCGACATGCGGAGGTGGTGGTCTTTCAGAAGCCTGGCCGGCCGCCAGAACAGGACACCTCATATCGCCCGATATCATTGCTCAATGTGGAGGCCAAGGTCCTGGCGAAGGCTTTGGCCAACCGGCTGCTGCCCCATGTAACGGATCTCATTCACCCAGATCAGGCCGGATTCATGCCCGGCAGAGCCACCCGACATAACATTCGCCGGGCACATGTGGCGATGGCGGCGGCCGAGAAAGTGGGAGAGTCGGCGGCCCTTCTCTTGGCCGATATGGATAGGGCGTTCGACTCCCTGAGCTGGATCTACTTATTTGCGTTGCTGCCCCGCCTTAATTTGGGCCCTCACTTTCTGGCCTATGTTCGCCTCTTACATACGAATCTGACGGCCTCAGTGCGGGTGGCAGGGGCGGTCTCTTATCGGTTTGCGATTGAGCGGGGCACTAGACAGGGCTGCCCCCTATCGTCATATCTGTTCGCGCTGGCCATGGAGCCCCTTGCCGCATGGGTGCGAGTGGACGCACAGCTAAGGGGATTTGAATGGCCTGGGGGACCATCGGATAGAATTGCACTGTACGCAGATGATGTGCTATTCTTTATTACAGATCTTGATCGGTCGGGACCGCGCATCAGGCGATCTTGCAAATTTTCGGGGAAACCTCTGGACTATATCTAAACCCGCGCAAGTCTACGCTGTGGGTGTTGGGGGGGGCGCGGGGTACCTGGAACCTGGGCGTCTGATCTGCAGATAGCGGTCGACGGGATTAAATATCTGGGAGTATTCCTGTCGATTGCGCCAGAGCTGTCGTGGGAACGGAATGTGCTGCCGGTCTGGAGGCGAGTCAAGGCGGATATCCAGACGTGGACTCGTATGCCGCTGACAATATTTGGCAGGTCCGCCATCTTTAAGATGGTTGCCCTACCCAGACTGCTGTATCAACTGCAGAATCACCCCTACCCAATTCCACCCGCATGGTTTCGGCAGGTTGACTCAGAATTGGGTTGGTTCCTTTGGGCCGGCGGTGCGGTCCGGGTGGCGCTCCGTACATGTTTCTTGTCCACCTACTGCGGTGGCTTGGCGACCTCGGATATACTATCCTACTATCAGGCCTCTCATCTTCTGGTCCTTAACGAGTGGTGGTATGGGGACAGAAGGGACCCGGCCTATGCCCGGGAGCGCTGTCTCATGGAACCCCACTCGCTACATACGATACTCTACGCGGCGCCGATACGAGGGGCGCTTCCCCCCGGGACGCAGATGGTCTTTCGGATTTGGAGGCAGGCCCTGCGTCGTATGGGATGGTGGAATACCCTAACTGGGGAGACTCCCCTCTGGGGCAATGGACGCTTGCCGGAGCTGGCGGCTCTGCGGGGATTCACGGGTTGGGATAACATTGGAATATCATCGCTGGGCGACGTACTGTCGGGAGTTACGCTAAAATCGTTCCAGGAATTAAGCCGGGAGTATGACATGTCACGAACCCAGTTTTTCCGATACCTGCAGTTTCGCCACGCCATTGCCCCGTACTTGGAGGGTCTGGAGTCCGTGCCGGAGTTCAGCCCCTTGGAGGCGAGGGTGTTTATGGGTAACCTGGAAACCAAAAAAATTTCACACATTTACCAGTCGCTGGTTGTTCATTGCTCCCCCTCGCTACAGAAATTACGGGATGCGTGGGTAAGGGATGTGGGAGATCTAGACGAGGATGACTGGAGGGAAGCGTTAGCGGCCCCTAGGGAGGCGGCCATTGCAATGCGGCTGCGTCTCATTCAATTCAAGTACCTGCACCACACATACTATACTAGACAGCGGCTGTGGCGGGCGGGTCTGATCGCCTCCCCAGATTGTCTTCGATGTGGATCGGAAGTTGGGACACTTCTACACACGGTGTGGAGCTGTGGGTCCTTATCTCGCTTCTGGAAAGGGGTATGGGATAGCCTGTCGGAAGTCCTGGGATGGGAGCTCCCTCGTACGCCAAGGTTGGGACTCCTGCACGTCATGGAGGGAATTGGGGGCAATGTCCATAAGCGACACTTGCTGCTACTAGGTCTTACCCTGGCCAAGAGAGACATTGCACAGGCCTGGAAGAACCCGCGGCCCCCTTCGGTGCTAGCCTGGAAAAGGGGACTTGATTTTTGTATGGGCATGGAGCAACCGATCTTCGTAGCTCGGGGATGCCCGCGTAAACATTTTAAAATCTGGCAGCGGTGGGCAGACTTCAGAGGCATTTGGTTGGAGCCGCCAGGGGACCAAGACCCAGGGCAGGAATTCTGAGGAGACAGGGCAGGCCAGGAACACGCCATGTTACGGATGGGGGCCGAAGGATGGGAGGGGGGACTGTAACAGTGACCATGCGATGGGGGGGGTGGGAACCGGGAGGAGGGGGCAGGGGGTTGGGAGGGGGGGAGGAGGGTGGGGGGATAGTTTAGGTTTGAAAGTAGGTGTAGTACGTTCTTCGTTTAACAGTAAAACAAAATGGATTGTGCTGTTGTTATTGTGATACATCTGCCTGGCTGACGTACCTGGAGGTCAGGGCTCAGCAACTGTAATGCAATCATTTAATAAAATTTGTTTAAAAAAAAAAAAATTTGCTAAAGGATGTGAAAAAATATAGGAAGAAAGCAATATTTTATAAGAAAAAGAAACATATTGAATCAATTGTTGCAAAGGCTTTGGAATTAAAAAGAAAACTATTCATTTTAATTTTGAACAGGATACGTACATTAGATAAAATAGTCAATGTAATGAAGTCAAAAAGCAAAAGGAAAAGAGTAGTGAAAAAAAATAACTTTTGTAATGTGTTCTTAGGAGAATGGAAGCATAGTTCAAGTACTGAACCATTTTTTAATGAAGAGAGTTATCTTCAAAGTAATAGTTTGCTGCATGCAGTTGACACCAGTGGTCGAAGTTATGAAGTTAAAGATGGTTGTGTAATGGAAAAGGAGAAAATGGTTCCAAGAAATGAGGAAGAAGTGTTAGCTGATGAGGTTATGGGGAAACGTCCTAAAGCCCCAGTGTACACTTGGAATTGTAGTAGTATTTGTACTGTACGACAAGAATCTATTGATAAATTACGTGACTTTCTAAGAGAATATAGTAAAAAAAAGTGTTAAACAGAAGATTAAGGTGCTTCAAAGACTAGATCCATGCAGAGTGAGAAAGAATACTGGTTTGCAAGGACATTCTCTGGCTTGTCTTTCTAGGAAAGTTTGTCAAAGTGTTTTTCACCATTTTAGGATGCTGGCAGTACATCATACTGAAATGAGAAAGTTTGTGAGAAGATTGTATTTTGCTAAAAGTCCAGCACTAAAGTTAAATGAGTTGAATAGTGCTCTGTTGCGTGGATCTGTATCAGATGTAGAGAAGGTTACTGATGATATTCAGTTTTGTTACTTTGGTCCAGAACAAGAAAGTGCAGGAAATGACACAGTTATTGAAGAAAATGTGGAAGAGAATGTAGAACCCACTGTTAGTAAAAATTTTGAAGATCAAATGACAAAATTTACTATCATCTCTAATGAAAGACCAAATATTACTTGTATTTGTTGCCGGAGAAGCCATTATAAAACTCAAACAAGGAATGTTGATCTCTATAAAAAAAGTGAAAAAGAAAATAATTATGAGTGGAAGGATTTTGCTACATATTTGTTTCTGGAAAATTGTTTTGATTTGGGTGAAGATCAGCGTATTTGTAAATACTGTTAAAACAAGTTAAAAGAAAATAAAATGCCAGCTAGAGCTGTACATAATAATTTAGAATTTGTTGATATTCCTGCAGAACTTAGTGATTTAAATACGTATGAGTCTATACTCATTCAATGTGCCCATCCGTTTCAGACTATAGTTCGTATGGAGCCCAAAACAGGTAAATTACCTCCTTCAGATTTACAAAGAGGTTTAAAAGGAAGAGTTGTCTATTTGCCATTAGATTTGAAAAAAAATATTGAAACAATTGATGCAGATAGTTTGGAAACTGAACCATTAGTTATTCTGGTTAATGGTGTACCTACAAAGAATAAGAAAATTTGGTAGGAGCTAGTAGATGTACAAAAAGTACAAAGAGCAAATTTATATTTGAAAAGAACTAATAAGTACTATGAATCAATTTATATGGATGAAGATGAAGAAGAAATACTAGAAGACACAGGAATACCAACTGGGCAACTTGAAAAAGTGGATAAGTCAAAAGAAGAAGAAATGTATGAACATTTCAGCATACATCCTCTTCATTCTAAAGAAGTTATGGGAAACACTATTGATCTGTTTCAGATGAAAAAAGCAAAAGGAACTCCTGTGAGTGTATGGGAGGAGAGCTTGGAAGCTCGTTGTTTTCCCCAGCTGTTTCCTACAGGAAAAGGTGGACGATATGATGAACGTCCAGTACAGATTCCTGCTTCTGAGTATCGGACTACAAGATTATATGCAGAAGATCCAAGATTTCGTCAAAGTATTCCTTATTTGTTCCATCTTTTATTTGAAAGGGACTTGTCTGCACTATCTTATGCAGTAAATCACATTTTAAAAACTGGAGTACATCTACATAATGTGTCTGCAAAGGATTTTATGAACAAAGTGCAACAGCGAGATGATCATTTGGAATCTCAATTGATTAATATGATGGCTTGTCAGCGTGGAACTAATGAATATTGGTACCGACGCCATGGAGAATTGAAATGTATGTTACGGAATTTAGGAACTCCTACATGGTTCCTTACCCTAAGCTGTGCTGAGTACGCTTGGGATGATTTGCTGGATTTTCTTCGAGAGGCAAATTCAAATATTGAAAACATCCAATACAAGACAGCAGGAGAATTGTGCTCATTGGATCCGGTTAATGTTTGAGGCTATGATGTCCTTCATCTGCAATAAAAAAAAATCCACCTCTTGGAGAAGTTGTGGATTTCTTTTGGAGAAAAGAGTACCAAGCAAGAGGTGCTCCTCATATTCATATGCTGTTGTGGATCAAGGATGCCCCAAAATTTGGAACAGATTCTGATGATGCAGTTTTATCTTTCATTGAAGAATATGCAACATGTGCTATACCTAAAAGCACAGAAGAAAAAAACTTAAAAGAGCAAGTTTTACGTTTCCAAAGTCATCGGTGTGGAAAATACTGTCGACGAAAGTACAAGAGTAAAGATAAATTCTACACAAAATGTCGATTTGGATTTCCACGACCTGTTCTTTCAAAAGGAAGAGTAAACAGTTTTATGTCAGCTGTGCGACATACCATTACAAGAAAATCTCCGAAAAATACCTACAACCTAAGAAGAAAAAAAAAAAAAGAGTCAAAATATATAAATGACTACAACCCAGTCATTTTATCCATGTGGAATGCTAACATGGATATTCAGTATGTAGCTGACAATTCTATTGCTGTTGCTCGGTATGTCACATCTTACATCACTAAATCTGAGAAAACGGAATTGAAAGAAATGTGGGAAGAGATTTCTCACGAGAAGACTGTCAGTAAAAAGCTATACAGTTTCAGTTTAAAGATGTTATCGCATCAAGAAATTGGGTCATACAAATGCTCAGATAGGTTATCATCTACAAGTCTGTACTCCAAATCCAGAAGAATAATTTGGGTAAGTTTAGGCCTTGCAGGAATGCGAAATCGGGTACTGAAATCTATTCGAGGAATTGAATATTTAGCAGAGAACGAACCAGAAAGTACAGACATTTTGAAAACAAATATGTTGGACACATATTACCCAAACAGAAGTCATCATCTTGAGAACATGTGTCTCTATGAAGTGCTGCAGAACTACATTTTTACACGGAATGCCACAGAAGACATCAACAATGGAAAATATAAAGTCATTGGTGAGGAAGGATGTTTGGTGTAACAAACAAAAGGAGGTTTGATTAATCACAGGAAGCTGAGTTGCGACACTACTGACAAAAAGGAATTTTACTACTTAGCACTTTTACAGCTGTTTAAACCATGGTGTTCAGAGGATGAATTACTTGGAGATTTTCAGAGCTATGAAGATTCCTTTAATGCATGTAAAGATAGCATAGAATGCAGTACTTTCACAAATTATGTACAAATGTTAAATGAAGAAATTGAACAAGAAGCTACAATTGCAGCTGAAGTAGCTAGAGACAGTTCTCAAGACAGTCAAAGTTCTGGTACGCTCAGTCAAGATCCCCTAGGACAACCAATCATAGAAAATGAAGCTGCAATAGCCATGACTGAAGTGGAAACAGCTATGAATCAAGCTCAGGAAGATTTAATAGACTTACCAAATTTGGGACAACAACTGAATGATGAACAACAACAAATTTATGAAGAAGTCACAAAACAAATTGATCATGGATTACTACATGAAAATAAAGAGTGCTCATGCACATCATTTGAACCAATCAGAATGTATGTGAGTGGACAAGCTGGAACTGGAAAAAGTTTCTTAATTAAAGTAATTAGAAGCTACCTACAGAAAAAAACGGATTCAACTTTGTCTTGTGTTGTTACTGCTCCAACTGGGTTAGCAGCACATAACATAAAAGGAATTACCTTACATCGTTTGCTAATGTTACCAGTAGAGCATGAGAACAAAATAGAATACCACAAGCTAACAGGAGAAGCATGTTTTGAAGTTTCAAGAGTGTTGAAGAAAATGAAAGTTCTCATTATTGATGAGGTAAGCATGGTATCAAACTTAATGCTTGCCTTTGTGCATTTAAGAATGCAGCAAATTCTAAAGACAGACTATGACGTGTTATTTGGAGGAAAACATGTTATAGTTTTTGGGGATCTACTGCAGCTCACTCCAGTTAAAGGACAACCAGTATTTAATACTCTTGCACATGAAGACACGAAAAAGTCATTAGGAAGTATAGGTAATGTGAATATTTGGTCATACTTTGAGTACAAAGAACTCATTACCAATGTGCGGCAAGCAAATGATGATGATTATGCAAGTATTCTCAAAGATATCAGAATTGGTCTACTCACAGAACATGGCAGAAAACCTTTACAGAGTCGATTGCTAGGTAATTTGTTTCCAACAGAACAAATAGTTCCAGAGAAAATATACAAGAAAATTGCAGAAAAAAAATACTGTAATCTGCTTAATGCCAACACTACATGAATGCTCTATATTCAATGAAGAACTTTTGAAATTGGAAACTGAAGCGATTATGAAAATGGAAGCCGTGGATAAAATACAGCATGAAGAAATAACTATTATATTGACAGGCAAATTGAAAACTAAATTGGATTCTCTAGAGAAAAACATATCGAAAACAGTTGGTTTAGAAAAGAATCTTTATGTATGCATGAACTGTCGAGTAATTTTAAGACGTAATTTGAATGTAGAAAAAGGTTTAGTGAATGGAGCTATGGGTAAAGTTGTGGGTTTTGTTAATTACCAGAAAAAAGATGGAATTGAATTTTTAAAAATAAAATTTGATCAGATTGAAGAGGTTAAAAACATTAGTCGTTGTTCAGTTCGTTTTTTGCTTGTGAAAGACTTATATGTACGTAGGAAGCAGTTTCCGTTTTCTCTAGCATATGCTGCAACTATTCACAAATCTCAAGGATTAACTGTAGATAGTGCTTTTGTAAACATTGGATCTAGTGTGTTTAAAGAAGGTATGGCATATGTTGCTTTGTCACGAGTGAAGAAATTATCTGGTTTATTCATGATAGACTTTGATGACTCAAAAGTTAGTGCTGATGCAAATTGTGTAAAGGAGTATAATAGATTAAGAAGAAGCTATGCTCCTCATTTAGGTCAGTATCCTGTGTTTAAAAAACATGTTGTTTGTCGGAAAAGGAGAATTGAGAATATCTGTAATGAGGATGTACAGAAGAGAAAACAAAAGGAGAGTGATGCGATTGCAAGCAAAAAGAAAAAGGACAATGTTGAAGAGGTTGTTGGTTGTCATTTTGAAAATAGCTTTGGTGTCAACTGCTACGCAAATGTAGTGCTGAATGTTGTATTTTATCTTGAAAGTTTGCAAGAGCAGATAATACTAAATCATGAAAAAAGATTTTGTTCTCTGCTGAGTTTCCTTTATGAGAAGTTGAGTAATGATAAAACTAAAATAGAAAGTGCTTCTGATGTTAGAAATCTTTTAGATGTATGTTCTGGAAGTACACAGTTTACACAAAATGTCCAGCAAGATGCACAGGAATTCTTAATGTATATGCTTATGGTACTGGAAGATGAAGGGGTAGAAATAGAAAATATGTTTGGTCTCTCTTATAAATGGGAACATTGTTGTGAAAACTGTATGAACACATGCAGCGCTAATGTTGATTCTGAAAGGTTCATACATTTAACATTACCAGAGAGTAAATCAGTGACTTTTAGTAAATTAGTTAAAGATGCAAATCACAACATGGAATGTTCTCAATGTAAATCAGAAATGTTATCAACGTTATTTTTAAAGAAATATGGACAGTATATAATTTTAATGATGCAACGTTGTAGAGCTGATGGAACAAAATTGGACACTTTAATAAAGAAGTTTGTAGGAAATCAATTATCAATATCAGGAAAGACTTTTGTTGCAGTTGCAATAATTTTCCATGATGGACCTTCTATAACTTCTGGTCATTACACAGTTTATCTAAAATGTGAAAAAGGCTGGACACTGTGTAATGATTCTCAATTTTCAAGCAACGTTTGCCTGCAGAATTACCAAATTCCTACTTAATTTTTCTAAAACCAAAATTTTAGATACAAATTGCAGCATCTGAAGAAACCATTATTTTGATTTTATAGGATTACCATTGGATATTTCACCTAAAAAGGATTTAAAAATTACCATTTGGCCTCATGGAAAGGTAAATGTTTCTATTGTGGACTCCTTTGACAGATATTATTTTGGTGTATGTGCTTAAGCAACAAGATTTACAGACGTTATTTATTGCAAATAGTTATTGTTCTTAGAAGATATTTTTAATATAGATGTTACATTTCTATCAAGGTATGTTTTACTGAGGATAGATTCAGAGCTTTTTTAAACAATCTTTCAGATTGTTTATTTTTTTGCCCGCTGTTAAGTGATGAATACAATTGATATCACTATTTTCAGTGAAATTCAATATATTCTGAAAACAGCAAAAAAAGGGCAAAAAATTACTTTGTTAAATATGAAAATATGTGTACTGTATTCTAAAATGTATTGTTAAATATTACTACTTTTTTGCTTTTTTTTCAGATCTAGAAAGAAAATTTAGGAAATTGAATCAATTTTTCTTGTAATTAAAAAAACCCATTTATGTCTAATTATGTTATTTTGTTGGTCAGGTAAGTTTAAAATATCTGTATTTCTCACCCCCTCACTTTCATGCTCCCTTTTCTTCACTTCTCACTCTGCTTTTCTCATTCCCCTTCCCTCTCTCTTCTTCCTTTACTGCTCTCTCGTAACTCCCTCACTCCTTCTCTACTACTCCCCTTGGTTTACTGCATCCATCACTATTTTTTCAACCATGTTTCTCTCCCCGTCTCCATATGTCTCAGTCATTCTAACTGCCTTACTCCTTCTCAGTTCCTTGCTCTCTGTCTCTGTTTCTGTCTCTCTCCCTTTGTCTGTCTTACCCTTAATTTCCTTAACATCTCTGTTTCTACCACTCCTACTCTCTCCATCACTCATTTTCCATCTATGTTAATTTTTTAACCTTCTCCGTCATTCTTCTTCCCTCACCTTCCCTAACTGTCACTATCCTTTACTCATAGTCACTCCTATTCTCCTACTTCACTTCCTCCTGTCTGTATCTCACACCCCTTCATCTTTTCACATTCTTTCCTTCACTCTCCCTCACTCTCCTTTGCTCATTGAAATCCTGACTCCCTTTCTCTCACTCCAGTTTCCTAAATCCCTCCATCCCCTCACTCCCCATCTCTCACTTTCCCTTACCCCCTTTTCTAATCCTCATACCCCTTATCTCACCATCACTCCACTTCTCTTACTTTCAATCCCTTTACCCTGCTGTACTTTATCCGCTTCATCTGTTACTCCCTTTTCCTATCTCTGTCCCTTACTCCCCTTTTCTCACTCACCCTCCATCACTCTCCATTACTCACTGCCATTCCCTTACTCATTCACTCTTCTTACCTGTATCCTCTACCCTTAGTCCTTTTGTTGCAGTCAGTCTTTCACTTCCCTTTCATGACTGATCATACTTTCCTTTTCTCACTCATTCTGTCTGTCCTTTCCTCCTCTTCACTCAGTCATTTCAATCATTCATGTATACACTACACATTCGTTCAATAAAATTACAACAGTATATTAGGAATATAGCTCTTCTTGGAGAAGTTAAGTGAGTTCTGAAAATAACTGTTTTTTTTGTCTTTTTTGTGTTGTATTTTGTTTTTAGTTTTTTAACAATTTTGTATTTTTTAAAAAAAATTTAGAGCACCAAAAAAAAACTGGTAATGAAAAACTGTTCAACAGGAACAAAAACAATAAATGAAAAAAATTATGGGCTGGAGCATGTGTGCTGCTGTATTTTGTTTTCAATCAAGTTAATACTGCTCTCACCGTAGCAAAGAACAGCATTGCACACATTACAATGTATGTGCACCTTCTGGAAAAGTGGGCGGATGTCCAGTGGCCTGGTACATGGAGAATCTGCGGCCGCAGATGATGTGCTCAGCTGAGCAGGTGGAGGGTTGTCCCTTAGAGTATTTCTTGCTGGGATCTCCTCTTGATAAGACAGTTCCACAAATAGTGCATGTCACTTTCGGGGCGTTGACCTTCTTTTGGCCCTCTGGAAAGGTGAAGAATTTCCAGATGAAAAAGTATTTTTGTTTGCTCTTCCTTGGTGGTACCACAAAGGTCTCCTCCTCACTCCCTGAAGTAGACTGCTGTTCTGCATTTTCAAGTAAGATTTTACTAGAGTAGCTGTTCAGCTCCTTGTCCCAGGAAATAAGAAGAAATAGTGAGGGGAGTGGGTGTGGTGTTTGAAGATTCTGGAACAGAAACTACTATGAACCAATGAAAAGTGTTGTTTCGTAATCACATGACTTGCCGTGCGCGCACGGCGTGCGGATCAGAAATGAATTACTTTTAACCCGATTTCTAAAACATGAAAAGGAGGCAGGGAAGACAGTCCCTGACCTCCTAGACCTTCTCAGGGGGTCCCTAAAGGACCTCGTAAATCAAAAAAAACCATTTCCTCTAATAAAAAAAATTGCCGGTGCACGCACGGTGCTCGCACGGATCAGAAATTAATTACTTTTAACCCGATTTCTAAAACATGAAAAGGAGGCAGGGAAGACACTCCCTGACCTCCTAGACCTTCTCAGGGGGTCCCTAAAGGACCTCGTAAATCCAAAAAAACATTTCCTTTAAGAAAAATAAATTGCCGGTGCGCGCACCGTGAAAAACCCTTAAAAAAAATAAAACATTTTAAACTGTTTATAAGTTTATAGAAGATATTGACTATGCTGTTCAACTTTATCCAAATTAAAAAAAAAAGAGCTGAGCCATTCCATATTACAGGATACAGTCAATCTATAACTATATACATAGGTAGTTTATTGTAAAATAAATATATAAAAAATATAATACATACATAAATTAGCATTTAAAAAACCTTACAAATTCACTAAAAAAAACATAGGTTTCACACACGTTATAGTTAGGAATTAGCATTTAAAAAACCTTGCAAATTCACCTAAAAAACCATAGGTTTCACACACGTTATAGTTAGGAATTAGCATTTAAAAAACCTTGCAAATTCACTGAAAAAATCATAGGTTTCACACACGTTATAGTTAGGAATTAGCATTTAAAAAAACCTTGCAAATTCACTGAAAAAACCATAGGTTTCACACATGTTATAGTTAGCTGGACATTTCACCCGTACAAAACCATTGAAATTCCCCCGTTATAGTTAGTTCAGCTAACTATAACTCGCGCGACCGCAATCCACTGCTGATGATGTCACATATTACATAATTCATGACATGGTCAGTGACATCACTCATGACATCACTGTTGACATCTCAAATGACATCACTGATGACATCATCCTTGTGTAAGAGTGGCAGACCTCCTCTTATCCTAATATAAACTTTGATACACACATTGAAAAATAGAACCTAAAGTTTTGAAAACTATAGAGATACCAACCTATTCAGTAATTCCAAAATCTACATACGCATCCACTCATTCATCAACACTTCTATATAGTCATTCATACATGTACTCAATCATCATATGTACTCATACACCTATACATCCTGTTACACACCTACACTCATACATAGAGTTACTCACACACATACTCACACATGCAAATAAACATCCATTTACTTGCATATACAGCTATACACACACCACTACACTTACTTCTACAGAAATGTACACATACTTACTCTCTTAAACAATCACTTATAGAAACACATACTTATTTATACAGGAACTCTTCCAATCTCTCACTCTCATATATCCTCACTTATATACATCAATACTCACATATACTAGTTTAAAACATATGGACTTTCTCATAAAGACACTATTGAGACAGTCATTCACTCTCTTACTCACCCATACACACACTCATCCACCCATACTGTCCTGCTCACATACTGTCTTCAAAACACATACAAACAGTGAGTCACTCATTCATGCATCTATACGCTAAGTAACATCCCCCACTGAACCATACAGACACTCATACTGATACTCTAAAAACGAACTAATAACCCATATACACACTCATGTAGCTACTCACCAATCCATGCAGCCACTTATACACAAAGTGAGACACTGATACAGATATTTAAATATTTAAACATTACTCACTAATACTTGTATTCACTAAGATACTGTTAATAAGTCAGTTATACAATTAATTTTACAAAAAAAAACCATCCATTTAGACACTTATTTACCCATTTATTCTTCCATTAACCTTTACATATACATATATAAAAAATATTTATTGTTCAGAAAGACACATTTACTGGATGATGTCATCAGTGATGTCATCAGTGATGTCACTGACCATGTCATGAGTGATGTAATATGTGACGTCATCAGCAGTGGATTGCGGTCGCGCAAGTTATAGTTAGTTGAACTAACTATAACGGGGGAATTTCAATGGTTTTGTACGAGTGAAATGTCCAGCTAACTATAACATGTGTGAAACCTACGGTTTTTTCAGTGAATATATATATATATATATATCTACACACACACACACACACACATACATACATACATACAGCAGGCGGGTGACAAGTATGCGCAGGAAGGTTTATGTAATATCCATAAGGCTGAAACTGCTTTGACGGTTAAGGGCAATAATACCAGTAATACTGCTCCTCATCGTCCTCATCATCCTCCTGACATTTAAGGTGCAACTCAGAAGGGCTGTGCACTGTCCCAAATGCACCTTCATCCTCAGATTCCTGCGAGTCCAGTAGGTGGCTTGGAGGCAAAGGCGAGACTTTGCTTGACAGAGTTTTATCTGGGCGCAGGAAAGTCTTGGTTACCTTTAATTGCATCCTCTGCGACGGTGGCATCGACGGGGTCATCGTCGATTGGATGGCACCGTCCTTGGATGATCTCGTCAATGGGAACATCGTCGATGGGACTGCAGTCGACAGAACCACCGGCAGAACAAACTGTCATTTACTGGCTCATCGTTGAGGAGCTCATCATCGACAGTGTTGGAGATGTCGTCGATGATGCCTTAGATAATGAAGTCGCTGCCAGTAGCATCGGCGGGACCTACGTTGGCAGTTGAGGTCTTGTCGACGAAATGGGGGCGCCAATGGCAGCCGTAGTCAACGTTGATGTCGACAATGGTCTCGACAATGAGATAGTTGTACTGGTTGTCGTCGACAAGCATGCTGTAGATGGTGATTTCTGAGAGGATCTTTGCCTCACAGGCTCTGAAGAGGGAGCATGAGGGCTTTTTTTCCTTGGTAGAAGGAGTACATGGCAAAGACAAAGGTAAGGCTGCCTCTTAGGAGATTCTGGTATGCTTCTCCTTATGAGAGATGCTTTCTGACCTCCTCAGATGCATCCTCCTTTTATGTCGTCTGGAAAAAGTGAAGCTGTCGTCCTCTGATAAGGTCTTGAGTGACTGTTTTCTGAAGCCACATGAGCAGCCTTCCCTCTCTATCCCTTAAGGTTTTAGAGGAAAAAGTGTGACAGATCTTACACTGTATTACCTCAGCCTTAGAATGGAGGCAATAGATGCAGTACTTATGTAGGTCATCCACATGAACTCTTTTCTTCCCACAGGTCTTGCTGGGACGGAAAAGGCCTTTCTTGTCAGACATAGTAGAAGAACCAAATCCAAAGTGGTACAAGTAGTTTGAAGAAGAAAACTGAGCAAAGCTCAGGAAGACTCCCTTCACACACAACGTGCGGTGAAAAGCTGAAGGACTCAACCTCTCTTGGGATTGCTAGCTACTGATTGGTTGTATCTGAAGGTTGGTCCTTTTAAAAAAAGAAGATAGATAGGCTACTAAACTCATGGCCTAGTACCATTATAAGCTATGGTACTTATAGGTACTGCTTCATTATGATACATTGGGATTCCCACCTCGACCACGAAGAATGAATCGAGCATGTGAATCTATGAAAGATACCCTATTACTGGAGAAGTGAAATAAACTTTCCAGATTAGGACACTGATGGAAAAAAATCTAAAATGCAAACCATCTAAGACAATATCGAAATTTGGTGCCCATCCCTGTCAAATAGAGAAAAAGGACCACACTAAGGAAGAGAGAAAGACAGACACCTTACCAGAAAAGAAGATACTCTACCTCTTAAATTGTAGCTTTCTAGTATAAGCATTTTTATTGCTTTTGAGAACTATTTTCTGTTGACAGAGTGAAAATCACCTGATTATTTTCAATGTCTTTAAAGCACAACACTACTGAAATATGGCTCTGCAACCAATATACATTATTTGGGTCTTTTATTTACGTCATTGTGAGGATGGCCATTTATGCTCTGACCCTAAAGGACGCGGGAGGAGATGTGGCCTAATGGCCTGAGCTGCTGACTGTAGAACTGGAGGACATATTAGATCTTTCATAGATTCACATGGATTTTAGAGAGAAGGGCAAGCTGGCCCATTTGCCTTGCTACCTAACAAAAAGAGGATAGTGCTATGCTATGCTTTAATCCGAAGATGTTTCTCATTGGTAACAAGGTAACTTGAACATCCGCACAAGCATACGAGTCTAGACTACAATGTCTACTGAAAGTATGCATACCCATTCAAATTGTCAGTTTGCAGATAGTTTCCAGGACGAAATGTCAAATAATATTTGTTGCTGCTCTTACTCAGGGGGAATTCTCCTCTCTACTGCTTGGTAGTAACTTTTATTACCAAATATCTATGGGATGAACAAACCAAAAGAAAACTCGAGGCACAGACAATGCTCAATCTTTTCTGAAAAGAAATGCAGAGATGTTTGGGATCAGACATGTACAATGCTTACTCAGCTGTGGGAGGAGGATTTGTAAAGAACAGTAGAAGTGAAAATAACTGATTTAGGGACTGATACAATATCAGGGAACACATGAGGGGTAATCTTCAATATTACTTCGTCTCTACAGATATTTAAGATATGCTGTTCGCCAAACAGCACTGCAAAATAAATCTCTCTGCCTTGTAATCAAGATTGTTTGAGCAGAATACGTTTATGTTATGCCAGAGACTAAGGTCTCCTAAAAGCTGCAGGTTTCCTGAAACAAAATACATGCTACGAGAACATGAGCACTACAGGACAGCTTTTGAAAAGGAGAGATCCAGTGCCAACTCGAAAAATAGTACAAAATAACAGAAGCGAATGAAAACCATAGATACAGACAAACTAAGAGGTTTCTTAAATGTGTCCAGCTCTTGTGGTAAACACAACAAACTGGCCTGCAAATCCATAGTGCAGTCATAGGAGCATGTAATATATCATATATTAAATGGTAGAACCATGTTATACGGTGAGGCATACAAAATAAACTACTGCATACGTGTGTTTCTTGAGTCAAAATGGGCAATGATGCTGGTCAACAGAGTTACATGCGCTATGACAGCTGGTGATGCCGGCTCTATAGAGGCTGGCAGGAGACTGTAAAGAAGCACAGTGACCTTCATGATGGCCTGAAAGTTCAGAATGCACTGCTTGCGACAGGCTGGTTGTTAAAAGTAACTTTTGTGCTTTTAAGAATAACAGCAAAATCATGAAAGAAGAAACTCTGTGTCGCATCATGTCAGTTGTCTGTGAAAATATTTACATGTGACTGGAAAAAAATCAATAGTCCTGCAACACTAAAAAAAATTAATAAGGTCAAATAGTTATGAAGGTCAAAAGTAATCTCTAGGGTAGCACAGGGGACGGGGACCTGGAAGGAACGGAAGCTTAGTTAGTGCATGTGCTCTCTACATTTGCAATGCAATCGATCTCGCCTTTGGGACCTTATATGTATTTAGCTATGCAGAAAAGCTCCTGTGAGTAGGACAAACACAGAGTATGGAGGGAAGCCAGCAATAAACGCAAAGCCACTGAGATTGACATAATCTTGAGCACAGGGAGGCTAGTTAGAGTATCATCATACATACCAATATTTTAGAAGAGGAAAGTGGGAGATTTTTAAAAAAAATTATTGGGAGAATTAATTTCTCCCACTGACTTCTATTGAAGGACAGGCTATTTCAGTCATGAAACAGACAAAACCATTTTTTGCTACAAAAAGCGGGAAGGTGAAGTTAGTTCTAGTGGTTGTTGTCTTGTCAGTCAGAGGTGGGCTAAGTTGGGTACCGTCTACGTAAGATATGATGGTGATGCCTTGGGATCTGATGATATTGATGAGTGGAGTCATGTAGATGTTGAACCGGGTTGGGACTGAGCTATGAACCCAGGGGGACTCCACAGATCAGATTCCTCATGTATAGGGTGGTAGCCTAACTCTCTGTGCCTATGGTGTGCCAGTAAGTAGGATGTTGTCTTATCCTAGGTGAGAGAGGACTAATGCTTGATAACCTGTTCAGGATCCTTCTTCCAGAAGGAATTGCTCCAATTTACAGATCAGCGACAGTTGGCAACAAGTGGCTTTAGTTTTACGCACTATGTATTTTTTTAAATTTCATGTTGCTGTATTCAAAGGGATTGGACACTGCTGGCAAGATACGGCAAAAAAAT
Source organism: Triturus cristatus (assembly GCF_964204655.1). NCBI lineage: Eukaryota > Metazoa > Chordata > Amphibia > Caudata > Salamandridae > Triturus > Triturus cristatus. The sequence goes on along the minus strand of NC_140585.1, from coordinate 957,698,866 downwards.
CTTCAAGGTTCATTTCATCCAGTCATTGTCAGACCTGGTCTTGTTGGCTGGCACCGACAAGCTGGAATAGGTTGGTTTTGGATGGGATAAGATTGAGGTGGGTACTGGACATATAGTAAGTCTTCAGCAAAGTGATATTGTGTCCTGAAGCAATGTTTAGATACAGCTGGGTGTCGTCAGAATATTTTTAAATGCTGATGTCCATGTTTGCCAGTGGGGACCCCAGGGGTTCCATGTTTCTACTGAAGAATACGGATTAGAGGCTAGAGTCCTGAGGGCTGCAGCATGTTTCAAGGTTGGGCTCAGATGTACATAACCTATTTGCAGGTCAAAAGCCAAGCGGAACAGATGGTCCCTTTAGTAAACCTCATTAAGTCTTGTTCTAAGAACAGATAATGGAAAGAGAGTTCCAAAAGGCCCGAGTTCCAAAAGGCCTGTGTTTGCAAACTGATACCCTCACAATGTGGTTAGTTTGCTTGACAAAGGCACAATTTGTGGGTTATGGCTCACCTTAGACATATGGGTTGTCTGATCACACCACTGACATCTCCTTTTTGGACAGAAAGGTTTTAACAACAGGATTGCACAGGCTAATAGGGGCTCACTTTTCAATATGGAGGGTCTGCCAAAGGTTGAGGTATGTGTTGCACAGGCTCCCAAACAATGGAGGGAAAACCTCACAGATGCACCAGAGTCAGCATCTGCACAAAACTCAACTACAGCCGGGGGAAGACACACAGTTGTACAGCTGATTGTGCCCAAGACAATAACTGAAAGAGGAAACCCTAAATAAAGTGTCAGGTGCAGCTGCAAATGCAAAATGGTTAAAGAACACATACAATGGCATTTTTAGACGAGTTTCGACCAGGAAAGAGTAGGGGGCATGCAGGGATGGGGAGACACGTATACTGCCAATACCAGGCCAGGAAGTAGTAAAGTAAAATGATTTCACCAAACCAAAAGACAGAAAGAGAGACAGGGGAGAACTATAAGATCCCAGGTGACCACAAGTGACACAGAGATGAAAACCCAATATCTCACCATGGCTGGGACTATGGGTGATAGGGAGGTGGGCCCCAACAGCTCCATTGGTCCTGGCCAGACTCAAGACTCATAAGAGAGGAGGACGAAGCAGGCAAAACCATCTAAAGCAATCCTTTTTTTGCAGGTCTATCTTGGAAACACATAACTAGATGAGTAAAAACTGAGAATGTCCAACATATCTACAGGAGAGACAGATCCATGCCAGACTTTTAGGCAAAACATATAAAATGAAGTTGTTCTAAGTATACCTCATTTTACATAATAAATTATTATCCTGAAAATGATATTTATTTGTTCCTCCTTGACATGTATTTTACATAGATGGCATCAAGACTGCCATCAAACAGAAAACTCATAGGCATTAGAAAACGAAAGTGTTTTGTAAGCCAGAAGCTTAGTATAGCTAAGAAACTAAGTCAAACCGCAACCGCAGTACAATGAGCAGGAAAGATCCAATGAAGGAAATAGGAAGAGTTCAAAGCACCAGGGTATAAAATGGTACAAACAGAAAACCTCACAAAGAAAGTGAAAATTTGGAAAGTCCTTTATGCCTCTGAATCGGTGTCAAAACATATAAATGCAGACATTATAATTATAGCATATTCCTAACTTACATTTAACAACTCACTCTATAAGTAACTTAACATTAGGTTGGGTTAAAATAAGTTGGTTTGCCGCCACCAGTGTGACTCCAACAACCTAAGAGACTCAGAAATCTGCATGATCTATATGTTCAACATTGGACATTATTTTCTTAGGGAGTGACACTGGTACAATGGTTAAAAATACCCACATAGAAAAGTTCTTGTATAAACATACAAATCTTGTTCAAGGCATACATAGACAAAATAATGGATTCATACTTAAAAACAACTTCACTGCCATTAATTCGACTGGATTTTCTGATCAACCATTCACAATCCTGATTGCAACATAAGAATGTATTTCTGTATAATAGGTTGTGGACACATACATATAGATTGTAGTATCATATTTTCTTGATCTCACACCTAGACATTTCACGTGATGAAATGCTTCTTCAGGGGTATCATGGGGCCAGCAAGCTGCAGATGTTTACCGTCATCCACACTCTATTACCGTTCCTCAGACATGCTACCCCTGAGGGAAGCTGTAATTCCTGGCTTCAGAACAAAAGATGGGCAACGTTGTGTACCTTTAGTGCCCACTGTCTCGAGCACCTGAATCCACACAACTTTCTTGTGCCCTCTGGGCTTGTGCCATCCCAATTCTGAACTAAGTGAAAAAATGTCACGAAAGGTACACACATCATCATCTTCACTGGCCTAGCCAAAAGAAATCACAACCAGGCTAAAAAAGGCAACAAATCCGGAAGCTTTATGTGACTGAACTTCTGCATGGACATTGTAAGGTCTAGCAACTTCTACCATTGTAACTGGCACAAACTAACCACCAGATCAAGCAATGTTTCTCAAGAGAAGGAAACATGGCAACGTATATGCCTGGGTATGCAAGACCACAGTAAACTGCGGAACACCCTCAACCTTATCTGAGGTCTTAGCCACAGCACAAGCGGATCAGGATTTTTTTTAAACTGTCTTGTCTTTAACCTAACTATACACCGACTCAGGCGCTGCAAATGAAGCACACCGGATGCTGGTTTCAACTTAGCTGATCAGACCCTAACCTTCCCCTTTCCTTCTGCACCTCCTTCTCTCTGTATCATCTTAGGCGCTGAGAAATAACCAAAAGGCTACAAGAAGCACTATACTGGAGCGGTCACCTGTAGAACTGAAGACGTCGGTAAGCAGTGTGTTTGGGGCAGCCCACCGGCCAACTATGGCAGATGAAATCAGTTGCAGAGTGAGGCTGTGGCTGGTTGTGGCTCGGCTAGTGTAGGCAGTGGGAGGACAGACTCATGCGAGGAAGTGAAGTCAGGAGACAGGAACAATTGAAATAAATAAGGGACTAAACCCATGGCTCTAAGTAAAGAGCTAGACGTTGCAGTGTTACTGCAGCCGCACCGGTCGTCATCTTGAGAGGGGATATTGTTTATTAGGTTAACTTAAATAAGCATTTGCAAGCTGGCCCAGGTCCAATGCAGAAACGGAGCTAGTAGCCGCCAACTCCCACCTGGCTCTAGCGTCCCACTGGCTCTGATCCCTGCTACTGCTGTGCTGCAGTTTCACTTCAGTGCTGGCCGTTCCCGAGCACGAGGTTTGCAGCGGTGTCACTGTATAACCAGAGTCACACTGTGGAGCGAGACGGAAGTGAGGCACGCTGCCGGCGGGCGAATGTTAAGGAATGCTTCCGTCGCAGCTTTACTGAAGCAGCATTTTTTTTTTATGCATTGCCACTTTACTCCTTAAGCAGGGCTGGGACTTGTGAGCTGCGGGGTACCACAGGGTTTCGGCATTAAAAACATCAACCCATAAGTATACATCCACTCCCAGAGGAGTGCGTGCATCTCTCTGCAGGAAGTGCCTCAAGACTCAGAAAGCATTTTATAACTTGTGCTGTATCTGCCTCCCGATGTGAATTGTGAATACGCCACTGTTTTGTCACGCATGCATATGATGGAAGGCATCGCACGCATGCAAGACAAAAGAGTGCGAATTGACCCACCAATCACAAGCCAAACAAGCATTTCTTAATGCAATAGGACACGTTTTTACGGGAAACCTATTGCATTGGAAATGGGAGGGTGGGGGTTCAGGAAGGCACGAACGGGAGTGGGGGGGCTGAAGTGGAGGGCGGGGGGCAAAAGTCACAAACTACAGGAGGGGGGGCAAAAGTAGTTTTGGAGTAAAGGGGCCAATAGCCAGGGAATGATATAAATGACAACATGGCTGTCAGGAGGAGGAACTAACAGCATAAAAACTAATCAAAATGCAGCATTTAAGATTGAAGCCATTGAAAAACATGGACGGAAAGTGGGCAGAGCTTCCCCCCACAATACTGTATACAGCCTCTCTCGATGAGACAGCGCATGAGCTGCCTAGCCGAGACCTAAAAATGACAGAGGCAAACACAAGGAGTTTTGAATCACTGACACGGAAGACTTAGTAAATGATTCAATATCCTGTAAGGATTCTGCACCTCTTTCAGTCCGTTTTCACTTCAAAGCTCTTCCCCCTCCGAATTTGCTCCTGTGTAGTTATAACTTAATCAAATGATCCCTGTAGCCTGCAGCCTGGCAAATGGTGTCTTTTTTGCCTCATTCCTTTTCCTGCAGAGAACATGTGGGGCTAGGGTGGATTGAGAATTCTCCAACTGTATCTATATAGTTATTACCCACTTACAAGTTTGTGGGGAACTCTCTGGTATCTTTGGCCACATACATTTGAAACCGTTTCAGATCTCTTAAGGATTTAAATAGAATTGTTGCCTTACTAGGTGCACGTTTACACAATCAAAGGGTTTAACTATCCTTATCCTCCACTAGGAAAAAGACATATGGCAAAGGAAATCCTTTTCCGATTGAACATGCAGCTCTGCTTATCAGGCTACAGAAACGGAGAGCAAAATACTTTGTGTTCTCCTAGAAAAAACAAATAGACCTTCCAGGCAGAGTTGTTACATTTGGTCAATGTGTCAGGGGTTGTGGGAAGGTGGGCACCTTCTTTCATATTATCTGGGCCTGTCCCAAAATTCAGTGTTACTAGACTAGAGTGGCTAGGGTCATCTACATGATGGTGGGTCTTCCGGTCCAGGTGGAGGCACGCTGGCACCTATTAGGAGTGACAGGAGGAGTCAACTGGCCCATGCATACCAAAATCTGGCTCATGTTAGCTTTGGGCATGGTGAAAAGGAACATCGCAAGGCATGGGGGGCTGCAGACCAGCTGGGAATTGGAGACTGGAAACAAGAACTAGATTGGTGCCAGCAGGAGGAGAAAGTTGTCTATCAGAGTAGAGGATGCCCCTAAAAATGGGTAAAAGGTCTGGAACTCATGTGAGAAGTACAGAAAGTAGCTATGCAGGGTCAGGGGAGCGGGGAATTGAAAGGGAATTGATGCCTGGCGTCATCAGGGTTTGCAACTGTGATCCCTCTCATGTCAAAACCATACTGTTCATCCTCTCGAATACCGCCAGATTGTACCCTGTCTCTGCATTGTTTGTAATGGTGTATTGAGCAACCATTGAATACAAAAAAAACTTTAAGAAAATAAATAAAGAAATAAATCAAACAATGTTGCCTGCAGGGACTAACACTCCAATAAAGCTTGCAGTAGAGCAAAGGACTACCAGCCCAGAGGTAGACGAACAAAATTCCAAACCCACAGAGGTGCTTGAAATCGACCAGTGCTTTGAAGTCCAGGCTAAAAAGGCATATAGAGCCATATAACCTGAAGAGAAGATTAAAAGTGATATATTCACAGTAAACTGCACAGACTCCAGTGTCATAACCTGAGAGGAGGAAAAAAACTGAGAAAGACGCATGCACAGGTTCAGCAAAATGGAAGGGTTTTGACCAAGCTGGTAACCTTTTTGAGTATAAATGTAAGTGAATTTACATAGGTTCTTTTTACGATTCACTACGTTTTAAAATCCATAATTTGCAGTACAAATATATAACTATATAACAGTACCAGTGCTGTCCATTAGAGGTGCTTACCTCTACACTCTCTATAGACCACTCAATGAGCAGCTGTACTGGTTAAGCCAGAGATTCTATCTTCTTCTTGGGCCACCTCAGTGGACTGCTATGTTTCTGTTTGTGTGACAGAAAAGGACATTTCTAGAGCTTTAAATGAATCAAGCTTACCTTGGAGGAAAGCATGTTTTTAGAACCTTTCCAACATTGGCAGACAGGATGGTTAACAGCTCGGTCTTCACAGTGGACATTGTAAGTAAGTGATAGTAGATCTGAGCACTCACCTGTGGCCTCATTTTGATGGCCGTTGTACGAAACCGGCTCTGTATATAATATACCAAAGTAAGGTATAGTGGGCACAGAGTTCAGAGGATCCCCAGAGGTACAGCAGAAGTTAAATTAGATAATCACTAACCGCTCTCTTTCTGGTTGAGCAGTTAGGCTTATCAGAAGGGTGTCCTAAGCATTTATTGAATTCACTCAATCAAGGACTGATTACACACACTCGGAGACAGAATCAAGACCAATTGGATAAGTATAAAAAATGTATACTTATGTTTTATTTCTAGAACCAAGAAGGACTTGGTACAGGTAGGTAGAATGTACTTTCAATTGTAAAACTTTACAAAGAAAAGCAATTAGGAATGGTTTTGCAATCGTTGCAGGTTTGTATAGGCTAGAAAACAGTTCAAATTACATAGACATTACTGTAGATTACTTTTGTGTTACTTTTAGATTATATCGACTACTCATGGTGATATGCCTAGATATCACACCGTGGATCCTACAATACAAGGTAAGTAAGACTTTTTAAAGTTTAAGATACAGTTACTTTTTATCTTATACAAAACCAAGTTCAACCCGTTTTCAGGAAAAGAAATCTTGTAACACTCGTTTCTATGGGAAAAAGAGTGTTAATGGTTGATGGGTAAGTAAATGACTTACAAGTATGAGTTTTGGGGTTTAGGACCAAGGTTCCTCAAGGTCCAGTTAGGCACTCTAATTGCACCACCAGTGTCACGGGGCGGCCAGGTGCAGGGGCACAATGTTAGCCAATAGGGTTAAGGGGCCTTCGGCCAGGGACTGCTCTCGAGCAGGGTACTCGGTTGTGGGAGCAGCAAAGCTCCTGGGGTTGGGATCAGCACTGCAGGGGCAAACAATCAGCACAACAGCTGCACCAGCAGCGGTACGGAGGCGGCCGGGTGCAGTGTGCAAGGAGACGTCGGGCGCCCTGTGGATTTCAATTAAGATCTTCGGTCTTGGTAAAGATGCTGCATTCTCAGACAGGAACGCTTCCTGAAGGAGACCACCAGCTGGAGAGGTAAGTTGGGTTCTTGGGTGATGCGTGGACACTGTCGGTTGGGCCACCCAAGGCCGATGGTAGTATGGGTGCAGGGTTCTCCTTTGGCATTGGGTCTTCTTACCAGCTTCGGTAGGGGAAGATCCTTCCGGTTGAGGCTGCAGGTATCGGCTTGAAGCTTGAGATAGGTCAGGGATCACTAGATCCTGGGTCAGGATCGCTAGGGAGACCTCCTTGTGGTGTTGGGCCACTCAAACTCGGAGCGTGGACGCTGTGTGCAGAGTGCGGCAGAACCGCGGAGACGCCTAGATCCTGGTGCTGTGGTGGCATCCTTGCCTGAAGAAATCCGGTGCTCACAGTAGACAGAGTCTTTGAGTCAAGTGCAGTGCAGGTCCTCCGGTCTCTGAGGGGGCTACTGGCTGCAGAACACGCCAGGGTTCTTGCTGTAGTCAGGTCGGAGTCGGGACAGGCCGGTACAGCTGGGGCCAAAGCAGTTGGTGTCCTCTTCTTCCTGGGTCAGCACTGATCTTCGGTCCTTCTTCCTCAAATCTGATAAAGCAAGGTTCAGAGTCACCTCTAAATACAAAATATAGGGGCATTTACAGGAGTGTCAGGTCAGGACCAATAGGTCCCTTCCTTGAAATGGGTACACTCCCTATTATGCCACCCTCCAGCCTCTCTCCAATTGGCTGGGTCCCCTCATCTTCAAGATGAAGGGGACGGAGATATGTGCTTCACCTCGCCTCCCCCACCTGAGGGGTAAGGTTAGCAAAGGTGGGCACACCTGTCCTCTTAACTCAGGTTTCCCGCTGATTCTCCCACCCAGAGTGGAGGCCAGAACTGGTGGGAGCCATTTTCTGGGGCAGCAAAAGGTAGGGACAGCTTATGCATTTTACATTAAATCCAACACTGGCCCTATTTTAGTAGCGTTGAGGCAGAGGTCCGAACACTATTGTGGGATGGCAGAACACCGCAAATCGCCTTAGGGAAATTGACAAAAAGGTGGTACGACGGGGGCATCGCACTCCCAGACATACGGCTCTATTACTGGGCTTCACAATTGTTAGCGGTCAATCATTGGCAGTTCAATATCCCGACAAACCCAGCGTATCGACTAGAACGATATCAGATGGGACGAGAGGGGTATCTCGGGGCCCTATACACCAAGCCCGGCAAAGGGAGATATCTCGGTCCGATGGCTCAAACGGTATCCATCTGGCATAAGGCAACCAAACGCCTGGGCTGGACGGGAAAGCTGACGAAAGCCACACCCCTATGGTCCTCTCAACAATTGGGGTTGCTCTGTCACCACGTAGGGTTTGACAAGTGGGACACCATCGGAATCTCCACCATAGGCGAACTCCTACAGAAAGGCATGATTCTTCCATTCAAGGACTTACAAACTAAATACGAACTGGCGCAAGGGGAGCTGTTTCGGTATCTACAGATTCACCATGCGCTTAAAGCCGCACTCCCAGACCTCACAATCATACCAGACTAATCCCCCTTGGAGGATCGACTTTTATCAGAATATATCCCTACCAAAACCCTTTCCCTTACGTACCGTAAGCTATGTAACAATATGCCAGACCCCTTCCACACTCTCAGGGACAGATGGCAGGCAGATTTGGGTCCGATCGAAGAAGATGACAGGCAAACCGCTTTGATGTTCCCAAGAGAGGCAGGCATAAATCATTGTTTCCGACTGATCCAACTAAATGTTTTACACAGGACGTACCTCACCGGTGTGACCTTAGCCAAAATAGGAACACGACCAGATGCACTCTGTCTGCGAGGATGTAACCAAATGGCCACATTTTATCATATGCTGTGGGAGTGCCCCCAGATCCGACACATATGGGAGAGGGCCACAGAGAAACTACACGATGCATTGGGGAAACAAATCACTCTAACACCTTTAATGGGGATTCTGAATGTGTGGGAAGCAACCGACCTAACAGACATAGAGCAACAACCAGCTACCCTGGGTTACACATTGGTGAAAAGGGCAACTGCAATAAAATGGGGGGCAGCAGACGGTCCGATGATAATAAGCTGGGTGGCAGAAATGGACAAATATATGGTGGCTGAAAAAGAATGGGGTGCCTGGAATGCATATCGAGGAGAATTGTGTGTTTCACCAACGGTAGAACTGGAAATGTCAAGAAAGGGGACTGCAGACTGTACTGTTGGAATGACATATGTAAAAGCTGTGCACAGAATTTGTTAATTTCTTAGTTTCTTTTCTGAAACAATGTATATCGTTGCTATCCCGTAAGTGACAAATTTAATGTCAATAAAATTATTATTACAAAAAGAAAGAAAATCCCACACTGGCATCAGTGTGGGTTAAATATGCTGAGAAGTTTGCTACCAAACTTCCCAGATTACAGTAAAGCGCTTAGGGAGCTGTGAAGTATGCAATGACCAACTCCCAGACCATATACTCTTTATGGCTTTACTGCACTTACAATGTCTAAGAATGGACTTAGACACTGTAGGGGTGCAGTGCTCATGCAACTGTACCCTCATCTGGGGGATTGTGCACCCTACAAGAGGGGTGACTTAACTAGGCCCCAGGAAGTGGGTTGCAGGCATGGCACACAGGGGTGTGTTCCAACAGGGATGTGTGCCATGTCGACTCTTCACTTTTCTCTGTACCAAAACACGCAGCCTGAAATGGCAGTGTGTGGGCGTTAGGGTGCAGGGCCCTGAAGGGTGGCACAAGAGGTACTGCAGCCCTTATATGGCTTTCCTGGTCATTAAAATGAACAAAGGATTCTGGCGCAATACAGGAGCGGACAATCATCATTTTTCGGTGTGTTTTTTTCTTTTCTTGAGAAATGCTAAGACAACCGAAAACTTCTGGTGGCCCACTTTTTGTGATAGTGGCTGTAGTGGCGTCTGTTTCCAGATAACAGGAGATATTTATTGTATGCTTTATGCAGTATGCTTTCCAGAATTTGCTTTAAGGTCATTCCTAAGAAACCGCTTCAGTGTTTATAAAAGTATGGATTTCAGGCGAGGTCTATTCTACAGTTAAAGTGTGGAGATTAGCCTTAAACAGCCTGCCTACACATTGTCACTGTAGGAAATTGGGTTACTGGTTGAGGTGGGTGAAACCCTACTCAAGCAGCAACCACAATTCCTGTTGTGGTGTAGAAACATGTGCTTAACCATCTGGTAGCTTGGCACAGAAGCAGTCAGTCTTACTTTTGAGGCAGTGTGTAAAATATATATGCAGCACTTCAAACAGTAATAAAGTGAAAAAGCAACACAAGAAAAATTCAACACCAATTTAGAAAAATAGAACAAAATGTAATAAATTATTTGAGACCGCAGGCAAGATGGCCAAACGTATGTAATCCGTGCAGGCTCTGCTGCAAAGAAACCAGAAAGATGGGATATCTTCATGCATCGGGCCAGAATCTGGCCAACGACACACTGAGTCTGGCTCCCTGAAGGGGGAAAAGCCATACAGCAGTGGAATCCACTAAGTGCAGCTGAAATCTGCGGATAAAACTACCCGCTCTGACAGTATGCAATCTAGGTGCATTAAGGCTTATATGGAAGGCGTGGTTCGCAGTTTACACGTTTACCTGATGTGAATCCTGTATGGGGACCCCAAAACAAGAGGAGCGTCCCTGCGCAGCGGGGGGCTGGTGAAACTCGGCAGCCACAGGGGGAACCGGGCGCGGCCCTCTGCCTGGGCCGCCATGTTGGCCGTAATAGGAGAAGTGGAGAGGGGTGGCGGCTGAGAGATGGCCAGAAGAAGACCCCAAGCATGGACCCCTAGCTCCGGCACTCTAGAGCAAGTACAGCTGGATACTCTGTGAAGTAAGGAGGTTGGATTGGGGAGCAACGCACACCGCAGGGAAGGCCCGGAGAAGATAACCGGAGTGCCTGACCTTAAACAATGCCTGGCTTCAATTGAGCTGTGTAGTGGAAGAGTAGGCCACATGTCAGGGGAACCAGGCAAAGGGAGAGGCAATCCCTGTGCATCTGCAAACAAAGAGAGGCGCGGCACCTGCGGCAGGCCTAGCCGGAGTGATCGAGTGCCAGACTCCGAGGAGAGGGCCTTCTGTGTACAAGTCTGACTTGGTTGCTGCCACCTCGTGAGGTCCACCAGGAACGATGTGCCTGAGATAGAGGAAGGTTGTGACTGGGAACTCCTCCTTGCATGGGCCGCCTGAGACCTATTGCATCACAACAGATGTACCTCTGCACTCTCAGAAATTACATTTCTATTCATGCATAGTGAAACATTGATAATTAAAAAAAAACAGTGTAGCACCTTACAGGAAACCAGTCTGAGGAATCAATTATGCAAAATTCTATTTAATTTCAAGTGACGATGTTTCACTCAAACTATAATAACCCGTTTGGTACAATACAATCCAAAAAAGAAACATATATTGTAACACATAAAATGCTATTGTTGCAGATTATCACATGGAGGTCCCATTCTTGAAACCTCCCTGTTGGCAACGATGAAAACAGCAGACACGCGTTTTGTTACGATTGTAACTTCTTCAAGGCTTATATATGCATGAATGTCGACCCAAAGGATTTGGATTGCCCAACGCACAATATTAAAATGTCGCTCAAAAAACAGAATTGGGGGACCCTTAAATTTTGATTATGTCGGTATCTGATCAGTCATTGATAACATCCACATCAGGAAAAGTAGATTAAGGAAGGATGTATCCAGCATACAATGGTAAGTATGGGATGTATCCAATCTCCCACTGGTTGTCACGAGTTGTGACAACAACCAATTGATGAAGAGGAGGTCGGTGCGGCTATCACAGCGCTGAAGCTTCACAAATCCCCAGGGCTGGATGGCCTAACGGCCCATTTTTATAAAACCTATGGATCAGAACTTATCCCGCATTCAGTCAATCTCTTTAACGCCATGGCAGACTCTGGGGCAGTTACTCCTTTCATGAGCAAGGCCTTAATTTCAGTAATCCATAAACAAGGTAAAGACCCATAACAATATGGCTCTTATAGACCAATAGCGTTACTTAACCTAGACGCTAAGCTATAAACGAAAATACTAGCCACTAGGAAGGAAACCATTTTACTGGACCTGATCCAGCCAGACCAATCAGGTTTCATACCTGGAAGGCAAACTTATGATAATCTCCGCAGAGTTATAAACTTAATTGAAAAAGCGGTTAAGAAGTTGGTCCTCCTTGTGTTAGATGCAGGAAAAGGCATTTGACCAAGTGGACTGGCATTTCCTATTCTCTACATTGCATTGCGTTGGAATTGGCCTGAAATTCACTAATATTCTTAAAGCTAGCTACGCACAACTGTGTTCTTGGGTCCTGGTCAACAGCATGGGGTCGGAGCTGCTCCCCCCTGGAGAGGGGGACACGCCAAGGGTGCCTTTATTATTTGCTCTGAGCATCGAGACCTTTGCTGTTAAAATTCGTGAGAATCCCCAGATTAGGGGCATCCCCTTTGGAGCGGATGATCACAAACTCTCGCTGTTCGCGGACAACTTCTTAATGACAATGACGGCCCCAGAACCTCCCTAGCCGTGGTACAGTTGGAATTACAAGCTTTTGAGCGAGTATCTGGCTTTCGCATTAACCTTAACAAGTCCTCGCTCTTTTACCTAACAGTGAAGCGGGAGGAGATGGAGCAAGTGGTGGCAGATACGCTCTGTTGTGAGGCCGAAAAAGACATACAATACCTAAGAGTCAAGATCACACCCCGAATTACAGATCTTTTTAGGGCTAATACCCCCCTTCTCTGCCGCCTTAAAGAGGACCTCCGCAGTTGGTGCACAAATGTATATCCCTACATGATCATGCTGGACGACCTTTCCCTCCCCCTACATCCTAATACATTTCAACCCAGCGTTCTCTCCGGCTCTACAGACATGCCCGTTCGATGCATGGCGACAGGGAGGATTTCTCACTATCTCTGACCTCAACCATAATTGGGATCTCAAAACATTTGCGACCTGTCAAAGAGACTTCCATCTGTAGGCAGCGGACCACTATCATTATACTCAACTCCGACACTGGGCCCTTCAACCTGACATACGGGAGGCAGCTACTAGAAGCATTCGGCCCATAGAACAATTTGCCCGAAAGGAGGGAGGGTCTAAGGGATGCATTTCCTTCCTGTGATCTCTTCTGCTAACGTCCACCTCCCACACGCACGCACTCACACTACAAAGCTTTCTGGGAGAAAATCATAGATTCCCCAATCACATACAAGCAATGGGGGACTCTGGAAAGACATATCAAGGTTTAAGCACTCTATGGGGATTAGGGAAGCGCATTACAAGATAGCATATGACTGCTACCTCTACCCCACCAAGTTGCGGATGATATTTCCAGAAACTTCAGACTTGTGGTGGCGGGACTGTGGACTGTAGGGAGAATTCCAACATATTTGGTGGAACTGTCCAGGTATCCGTCCGTTTTGGGAGGAGATATTGGCCCAGATTAAAGAAGTTGTGGGTTATCACCTACCAAACACAATAGGGTTCACATTGTTGGGATTCAGGGATGACTCTCTTAAATAACAAACTGGAGATCGATCTATACTATCACTCTGTCTTGGGACGGCAAAAATGGCAATGGCGCAAGCCTGGAAAAAGAAAGAGGCCCCATCATTACTTCAAAGGCACGCTAGATTATGGCAGGCACTCATAATGGAGAGAATGGCAAGCGTTTTATATATAACGATATGAGTTTTGAATACATTTGGGGGCCGCTGGTCGCCTACCTCTCCAGGGGGCTGCTTCTCATGTCATGCCCTACTCGCACAAGAGTGCTCCACCTCTTTCAATACTAAGAGCCTTCCCATAGAGACACCCTTGGCCCTTAACAGCTGGTAGTCCCTTTACCACAAGATTCCGATGGGCCCAGGACCCCACATTGCACCACATTAACCTGATACATGCAACTTGCCCATCCCACGCACTAACTGGTTAGGGCAGAGCTTTCCCAACTCTGTGTCGGGACACAGTACTGTGTCGCCTGCCATGTGTGGGTGTGTCGCGCGATGATGCATAGCTGCCAAGATTTCAGATTGCCATGTGTGACTTTTTCATAATTTCAGGGTTATGATGAGTGACATTTCAACGAGTATGAGACACTTTCTCCCGAGGAAAATGAAGATAAGGGATTCACTGTCTATAATTACTTGGACCTCGGCTCCGGCAGCAGAAAAATCCAGAGTTAGTCCGGAGCGGTGGTCGCAGGCTGAGGCAGCAACTCTGTTCTGCAAGGGCTGGCTGCGGCAGGCAGGCTGAGTTCACGCAAGGGCACAAGACACGGCAAATCGGGTTCCGAATTCTGACCGGCCCTCCACAGATGGTGATTAGACTCATGTGAGTTCCCGTGTCACGGTCAGGTCTCCCCCTTCTGGAGTCAGTCGGCTCTCAGTCAGCTTGGACTGAATCAGGCACGGGCGGGGGTAAAATAAGCTGAGCTACAGCACTGTCTACGGCGGCCGGAGGGGGTGGGGGGGGGGGGGGCGAGCTGCCTGTAGCAGCGGGCGAGCGGTGCCATGATCATTGAATTTGCGGCGTCGTCCGCAAATCAAACCATTCAGAGCCGCGCCTTTTTCAAAACTCCCTAGCGTCCCCGCTCCAAAGCAGTATGTGACGTCCCCCACAGTGCCCGATCGTAACGCCAGACTGCAAACTGTCAGCGGGATAAAATGCAGTTTATTTATTCAGTCCGTGACAAACCAGATGGCAACACTAAACCATGTAACACGCGGTTATACATTTTATATATCACCTGTTTAGTTTAAAGATAGTTAGCTTGAAAATGTGCTTTTTAAATAGGGAAAAGTTTACTGAAAATCGTGAGTGAAATACTGCACTATGCCCTTTGGTTGCCTACAGCAAAATGAAGAGAACAAGATTTTCAATTTTAAGTTAAAGGTGTAGAATTAAAAAAAATACAGCTTTGCGTTATGGGAGCTATTGTTTACGATGCTGTTCTCAAGGTGCAGATAATAATTAAGAGGTTGTGTTAAACCCTTCAAGTACAACTCACAGTTACCTGGTCATGCAAGAACCAGTGAAAAGTTACAAGTTCAGGACGACAGCGATGGAGCGCAGCCCGGAAACAGGGACCAGGTTAGTCCCGCTTTAAGCGTTACCTCTTAAAGTCCAGCACGTAAATTCGAGTTCAGTTTGTGGTGGAGGGGGCCACGAGGAGCTGGGAGAGCATCGCTGATGATCGTCGATGTAGTGTGAAGGCCAGGCTATGCAGATAGTTGTCACTATAGCGCAAAGTGCCTTTCAGGCGTCACAGACGGTCACTGATGGAGCTTTGCGTTGGCGCTCACCATGGACTGTCAATGCTTTAGGGCAAAATGCAGATCTCACACAGCCAGTCGTCGCTGCTGGTGGCTGCGGTATGAAGAGTAAGGTTCATTGGAGCTTCGTTTTGGAAGGTGGCAAGATCATGACGCAAACAGGCCAGTTCGCAGATGCAACAAACCCAAAACTTCAGGATTTCTCCTTTGCTTGGGGAGGGAGCTCAACTTCTGCCAAACCAAGGGTCCAGGACCTGAGGAGCACTTCTTGCGGATCAGTAACTCACTCCAACAGAGGCCAGCAGGACTCAGGCACGTCACGTTGCAGGTCCCAGCAGCAGGTCAGGTGGACACATGCAGGGAGGCCTCTGGAGCTCATTACGTCCCTGTAGCTCAGAACACGAGGTCAGTCAGCAGACCCTTGGAGTAACTTCTGCCTGGGAGGAGGAAGGGTGCAGGTCTAGTCTTACTGCTCAGCAAACATGGCAGCAGGACAGCCGAGTACAGCAGTCCTTCTGTAGTATCCACACAGTCCTTCTGTAGTATCCACAGGTCCAGAAGAAAATTCTAAAGCGTTCCACCCCTAGAGGTGCTTGGAATTTCCTACCTCCCTGCCCTGGCTCCAGCATGTCTGGAGACAGAAAAGACTAGGGTCAAATTATTTTTGAATGTACTCAGGCAGAGAATTTGTGATGTGCAAGTGCAGTAAGAGACAGCTCCGCCCACCTATCGAGTCAGAGATAGACCATCCAGCCAACACCTATTCTCCCTTAGTCTCACTGTATGGGAGCAATACATAAAGACCAACTGCCAGTTACACCTAGTCATGTAACCCAGGATACAGGCTGCAGGCATCAAATGGTTGGGACAAGAAAATGCCAACTTTCTAAAAGTGGCATTTTCAGAATTGCGGATTAAAATCTGACTTTAACATTAAAGAGGATTTTAAATTACAAACACCAAACTCGACATTCCTCCTTGCTCCCAATTAAAGGTGATCACTTATTAAATGTAATAAGGAAACCCAATGCCATCCTATGGGAGAGGTAGGCCTTGCAGTAAGGAAACATGAACCAGGTTGCTTGGCAAGGGAGATTGAGACGGGGTCCCCCAAACAATTGTGTGTTTTCCTGGAATTTACCTCTGCTAGAACTTTAGCTTTGGTTAACGTATACTCAAGAACAGTCAGTAGGGGGCAGGAATCCCCTCCTATCTCCATCCCAAGGCATGACTTCAAGATTATAGGGGGTGATTCCAATTGAAAATGTGAGCCACTGGGCATTAGACCCAGGGATGCCTTGGGAGAAGAAGATAGGCTGTGGGCTATACCTGCCATAACTTTACCGTCCCCAAGAAAGTGGTCTTCTATATCTTTACAGATTTATGCTCTTACATTGAATCAGCCAATTTTGGCCTGCAATGGGAGAACACCGTCAGATAAACATGGCCACCCGACATTTAATCAGGCCAGGTCCATAGTTGATTATGTCTTTGTGGATACAAAAATGCGGGCCTCAGTTTTAAATTTTGTTATTTTAACAAGTCATACTAGCGACCATAACGCCTTGGCATTAGACGTGCTATTGTAAGATGGGAATATACATGGGAAGCACAGCGATCCACTTGACCCCGGATTGCGTCTTTCAACATCACCGAGATGCATCCATTGGGCTAAAATACAGGAGTCCCCAAAACCATTTGCATCATCTATAAAAAAAAATGGGGACTGCTATCGAAGACTTGAGTGCTTGTATGGAGGCATCGAACATAGAAAACAGGTTTAAGAAAGTGGCTGAGATTTACTTACTTTGTGTAGCTGCACTGAGCAATCTCTTTAATGTCAGATGAAGGTTTAGCGACAACAAACTAATCATTTCAACCTGGTACAATGGACACTGTAGAAAAGCTAAATCTATCTTAATAGTAGCAATAAACTCTAAGGATTAAGCCCAGATCTCAAGTGCTAGACCCACGTATAAGGATGCTATCAAACAGGCCTAGATGGACTAGGATATGGCCAAAATGGGAGTCTCTCCTATAGGCCCTTAAATGTAAAGATCCAAGGGTATTATAGAACATAGTCACTTTTGATATTTGGGTAGGGAGAAAATCTAGAACCAAACATTGCGGCTGAAGTTTGGAATGACCATTTTCGCTCACTTTATGATGTCCAGGATCCCAATGAGGAAGAGGTGGTCAAAAATGTAGATCATCAAACATTTTATTCGAACCAAGTTGGTGTAAAGGTTAATGAGGACTTCCCCATTGTTTCCTTTGAGGAAGTATGTAGAGCTATTTCAAACATAGCCTTCACAAGGCACACTACATCGATAAGATTCCTGGGGACTTGTATCTTTCAGAACCTGATGTTTGGGGCCCCTACTTGCTAGTCATATTTATTGCCGTACTTGGTGGAATGCCTATCCCGGAGACCTGCGCCGGTACTGAAATAATCCCTGTGTATAAGAAAGGTTCTCCCATTCTACCGGGGAATTATAGGCCCATTAGTCTTATAGATGTGATGCAGAAGGTTTTCTCAAGGGTTATCATAGAACGGCTTTAAGAATGGTTAGAGGACCATGATGATCTTAGGACCTTACAAGCAGGCTTTAGAAACTGAACTTCCACCATTGATTAGGTATTTCGCCTCCAACTCCTCTATTGGAAATCTGTGGTGTTGGCAGTTCGTATCTGATCTTCCTGATAGTTCCTAGGTCCAAACTCTGGTCTGTTCTGTCTAACATGGGGTCCCCACGGGGGGCGTGGCCACGCAAGCATCTAAAATGGCCGCTTGCTACTGAAGCTCCGTCGGAGGGCACAACGCATCCTGCATTTTCCTCCCAATGCCTCGACGCCGCTAACCTGAAAACGGCATCCCTGACCGCATGAAGAGATCCTGCAACCAGCGGTCCAAATCTGGGTCGTGGTGAGGCATCCGCTCCTGAGTTGCGACGGCGGCGCACTGAGGCCGCGGGGAGATGGGACGTGATGCATGGGGATCTGCTGGCATTGCAGGACGTACGACAACTCGCCCGGACTGGAGGTTAGCGGGGGCCGGGGGTCGTAGTGGTCGGGCCGGTGGCCGTAGCGCGCTGATTGGGTGGGTCCCCCCCTGCGCCACATCGCCACAATTACGCCGCTGTGCAAAGGTTAACCCGCTCTGCATTAGGCGACGCCATCCGGACTGAGAGACCGCATTGGGACAGGGCCCATCAGCCTCTGCGGCACAAAACTGATATGGGCGCAGGGGACAAGGGGGGGTTACCTATTTGGCTGCATCCCCGAGTTCACCACGGACAGCCGGGCAACTGATCGGCTCCTTCTCCCTCCCCCCCACCTGGGGCCTGCTTGTTGCTCCACAGATCGCCGCCATTGAGACCCTGCAGGATTGAGACCTCTGGCCCGGCTGTCTCTCTTCTGCTCTTGCCGCTTGGCCTCATTGAGCTAAGGATTTGCTGTGGAGGCGGTATAGAACACCTCTCTCCCCCGCAATGCTGGTATTTAGCGGCAACTGATATCCGCGACCAGCTAGTCTTCCGCTTGCCTGCCTGCGGTGAATCTTCACAAGTCTTGGGGGAGTGGCTCGCAGCGTCCCCCCGGGGTTCCACCATGTACCCCATCAGGAGACCGCTGTTGGTGGGAGGAGACTGGCGGTGCAAGTAACAGGTGTGCTGGTGGACTTGCATTAACCCTGCTGTGCTCCTTGGTACTGCCTTTCCTCTCCTCTTCCCCGGCCTCGTTGTGCCGCCCTGGTTGTGGGAGATCTCCAGCGTGACCTGCAGTACTCCCTTCTGATTGCTGGTCCGGTGGTGAACTGGGTCAGGGTTACAGATTGCTCCTCAACCTGTGGCTACACTCATCCTGCTTGGCGCCTGGTGGGGTTCTGGTTCTGTCGACTTTACCCTGGGCCTAACTTCACTCTGCCTTTACAAACACGTCTCCTCACTGTGGCATTGGCCGCAAAGACCCTAAACAAAGGACCCTGCCCTTCGGGAAAGTAACGGATAACACTTCCGAGGAGGCCCCCACCATGGCGGCAAACGCACAGGGTATGGATGCTGTGAATGATTCTCCTTCACTGTCGGTGTCGATGCTCCAGGAGATGAGAGCGGGCTTCAAGGCTCTCGATAGCAGATTTGACACACTGGACAATAGCCTTGCAGACATGGGAACCAAACTCCAGGCACACGACCGATGCCTGGATGTGGCAGAGGCCCGTATATCGGATATTGAGGACAGTACTGCACAGTCACTAAAACGCCTTGACAGAGTGGAACGGATCTTGAATGAGGTTGCAATTAAAAACGAAGACTTGGAGGCGCGCAGTTGGCGCAACAACGTTCGCATTTTGGGCATGCCAGAGAATGCTGCTACCGGGCGGATGGACGTCTTCGTGGAACGCTTGCTATCTGATTTGTTTGGAAGGGAGGCCTTCACCCCGGGATTTGCCATAGAACGGGCGCATCGATCCCTTGGCCTAAGGCCAAATCCGTGGTTCCCACCGAGACCCATCATTGCGAGGATCATGAACTTCAGACATCGAGATTCAATCTTGCGCCTGGCCTGAGAGCGGGGAGACGTCCACTGGCAGGGCTCTAAACTTTCTTTCTTTCCTGACTTCACAGTCATGGTCCAAGAGGCCCGCCGCAAGTTCAATGGAGTGAAGGCCACCCTCAGGAACCTGGGATTGAAGTATGGAATACTTTACCCTGCCAGGCTTAGGGTGGATGTGTGAGGCCGCTCCCGCGTCTTTGACAATCTGACTGAGGCGTAGGAATTTTGCCAAACTTACAAAAAGAACAACAGCGGTGCAGGATCTGGAGGGGGGGGGGGGGGGGGAAGGGGTCCTTCTCATCCACATAGTGGCTCGGACGCCAGCATGGAACTCTTTTCCAATACAGGGACCGGCTGAAGGGGCATTCCAAGCCTTTCGTTTCGACTCGGTTGCCATAATGGAAAATGCTCTCTATTAATTTGTGTTGTTATAAGTTAGTTGTCCGGCCGACGTGGCATTGCCACCCCTAAAGGTGTACACCTTGTTTTGGGTTCTGGTTCAAAATGGACGGAAGTGCCAGTGGCCTCTCACACATTCGTAGAGTTAATTGGCACTTCCAACTGGTTCTTGGGTCATGGTATTGCCTTACTTGGGAATGGGTGAGGCTGGGTGGGAACCTTGCAATGGTTATGTATTTTTGATGATTATACAAACAGGTCACTGTCCCATGGCGATTTCTCAGTCGGCAATCTGTTCACATATTTCTTGATATATAAACGCCATGGCACAGCTAGGTAACATTGTTGGACCCTCTGGTCTGTCCCTTATGTCATGGAATGTACAAGGCCTCAACAACACCCTCAAGCGCCAGGGGCACAATTATTTAATGCGACACACAGTCGACATCGCCTGTTTACAGAAAACACATTTACCTCAGGCTGACACTACCCGCATGGCTGTAAGTTGGGGGGTGCACAGCTATTTCGCTAATTATAGTAGATATGCCAGGGGCGTTGCCCTCCTAATACATAAGAGACTCCCCTTCAGCCCTGGCAAAGTGGTAGGAGACAATGAAGGCCGGTTCCTTATTGTCACAGGCACACTCATGGGTCATCTTATCGCCTTGATAGGTATATACGGCCCAAACGTTGACGCTCCCGATTTGTTTCACTCCCTACAGATACACTTGATGAAACTCGAACCCAGTCTGATTATAATGGGTGGAGACTTCAATTTATTATTAGACCCCAGGTTAGACAGCACCTCCACATCCCCTGATTCAAAGCCACACTCCCGTTGCGCACTACAGGATATTTGCAGACATTTTTCATTAATAGACATTGGACAGACACACAGTCCTCTTAACACGTCCTATACCCATTATTCTGGTTAACATAATACATGGACCAGGAAAGATTATTGGCTGGTCTCCCCTGGAATTGCTGGTTGGTTCCGGGCTTTGGAGACGTTGCCACAAACATATTCTGATCATTCACCGGTACTGCTTCTCTTGGATGTCCCTCGCCCCGAGGGCTTCGAACGGCAGTGGCGGTTTCCTAGAAGAGCACTGCAGGACGGGGTCTTTAATGCTGAGGTACGAGAAGCTATTGAGGATTATTTCGTCAAACACCGGGTCTGTATATACTTGGGCGGTCCTGTGGGAAGGTTTTAAAGCATACATAGGAGGTGTCTGTATAGCTAAAAATGCGGGCGTGCTCAAAGACTTGTGCTCCACACTGGCCCGCGTTGAACGAGACATGTCAACACTAGACACCGAGTTGCTTTGCAATGCCACAGCTGACGTTGTAAGTCGACGTTTAGCCCTTTTAGTAGAATTTCACGAAACCGCAGACAGGGAACTGTTACATTTGGGTAAATATCACACTGCGAGAAGGTATGGGGAGGGCGAACGACCTGGTAGATTGTTGACAACTGCTCTGTCCCCCTTACAGCAGAGCATACATAACTGAGATATGCACCCCCTTAAATCAGCAGGTCTTCTCCACTCTGGAGATCCGTGACACTTTTTTGGGAGTACTATAAGGCCTTATACCGCTCCAGGATTGGCTGCGATCTTACTGAACAGGAAGATTATTTGTCGGAAATAGTGCTAGTCTATCTGGAAAAAGGTATGGAGGAATTCCTGGCAGAGCACATATCTGAAGCGGATGTTATGGGCGCGATAGATGCACTCCGGGGTTCGTTGGCCCCCGGTATTGACGGATTTACCAGAGACTTCTATAAAGCTTATAAAGATATCCTAGCGCCCCAGTTGATTGAAGTATACGTAGAGGTGGTTGAGAGGCAAATTCTTCCCCCTACACTTCGAGAAGCAGTTATTATTCTCCTTCCCAAGCCTGGCAAAGACCCCTCCCTATGTAGCTGCTATAGACCCCTTTCCCTATTGAACCTGGACTATAAATTACTGGCTAAGATTCTCGCTAGCAGACTCTCTCAACTGATGGAATTTATTATCTCCCCAGCACAATCTGGATTTGTTCCACATCGCTCAATCTCCGGACCCTCTTCGCTGTTGTGCATAGGATAGACCCCAAAGTCCCTGCTGCGGCTGTATTGTTAGATGCCGAAAAGGCCTTCGATTCTTTAGAATGGCCAGCTGGATTCGTGGCCCCTACGGCCCTATTGTATAACAGCCCAAAAGCTAGACTCCGCATCAATAGCACACTATCTCACCCCTTCTCGCTGACACGTGGCACACAACAGGGATGCCCCCTCTCCCCCCTTTTATTCATTTTAGCTATGGCTCCCTTAATTAGGCATTTTCAAGAGCGGCATCTCCACTGGGGAATACAAATTAACACAGGACCCTTATTAGTTTCACTCTACGCAGACGATACCATACTATATGTGTGTCACCCACAGGGCAATCTTGAACCGATCATCGGGAAAATACTCAGATTTGGTCGCTTTTCGGGGCTAGGAATCAATTGGCACAAATCTGTAATTTTCCCATTAACCGGGAGCACGACCCCATGGGATTGTGAATTTCCTCTTGAATGGTGTCATTCAGTCAAATATCTAGGTATTCACATACACTTAGTCACTGAGAGTATTATTAGTTTGAATTACGGACGTGTCGTGTACAACTTGGAGGCGCAGGTGGAACGATGGCTGCGCTTGCCGTTGTCAATAGCAGGCAGGGTCGCTATACTCAAAATGATAGTGCTTCCCAAATTTTTGTATTTATTTAATAACATCCCCATCCCTCTCACTAAGGCCTTTTTTTTACAATTACGTACTAATCTTATACGATTGGTCGGGGGGCAAGAGACCTCGCGTCAGCTGGCAGGTCCTTACTCTTCCATGCGACAGGGGGGGTTACGGAGTCCCAGATCTTAATTTATATTATCTAGTGGCTCAGTGTGGCTACGCATTTGCGTGGTATCACCCAGATGCGCGAATTCCCTTTTTGAGACCGGAGGCGGACTTTGCGATTCCTCTGAAGTTGTCCACTGTTCTGCCGAAGGGCGTCCCCAGAGACCCAAAAGACATCCAAACCGTATCCACAACTAGTTGGGCTTGGGACAGGATACGAAAACTTCTTAACACACTGTATTCACCGGCTTTACCTCTCCCAAATCCCCTATGGCTCCCCATTACAGAAGAAACACTTGTTCAACGCACATTACTCAAATTCAACATTGTAAAGATAGGGGATCTATATCCAGATGACCATATACTCTCAGTATCCGATGATACCCGTTTTCATGATAGATCCTTCATGGATACCTTTGTGATGCAACGCATTCGTTCAGCATTGAGAGCCGCATTACCCACTTATCCAGATTGCACCGGAACCTATGACCCCTCTGACATTGATAATTGAGAGTGAAACAGGCACCCACCTTATTTCGAAATTGTACAGGTCTTGTTCTGGTCTAAGGCCGGTGACAGATGTTAAAATACACACTGCCTGGGAACAAGACCTTGGCCGTCCCATTACAGACGACCAATGGAAAAAATGCTGCAGGGTAACGAAGGAAGTCTCTCTCAACAGCAGGCACAAACGTATTCATTTTAAGTTCCTTCGCTGAGTATACCACACACCAGCCATGTCGCACAAACTCGGCCCCTCCAGACCTCACCACTGCTTGAAATGTTCCGCTCCATATGCGGACTTCGCCCACCTTACATGGACTTGCCCCAAGATACAGACATATTGGGGACAAATCCATGACGCGCTAGGAGACATGGCGGCGTTAACACTTATCCCCACACCGGAAATTGCACTTCTGGGATATACAGTTAACTTTCCTAAAAAGATTAGGAGATTTGCAGCCCTTGGGCTACTGCTAGCTAAGTGGGAAATAGCGCTGCTATGGGGTCGACGAACTGCCCCTACCCTACAGAGTTGGCTACGTAGCCTGGCTTTCTGTAAGGTAAACAGTGAACTGTATGCCACCCTCATGCCGAATTAGTCAGGCCCCAAAGACATATGGGGCCCCTTTACAACGTACAATAAACGAGAACGCCAGAAAGCTGCCTCTCAAGTAGAATGAGGCATAGTCCCGGAGGGGGTGGGATGATGGAACATGACTTCGTACAAGCTCTTTATATAAATGTCTGATTTGCTCTCAAATTATTTTACATGTGCATGGTTGGGGATTTTTGCATAACTGATGGTTTTCAACAGAACCTCGATATGGTTGGCCGCTGTGGTATTTGGGGGATGCGGGCGGGCCAAGGGGGTTGATACAAACAAGTTAGCTGCTATGATCATTTTATCTGTCGTTATGCCTGGCTTCATTTTATAATATTGTATATATGTGACGATTGCTTTGGGATACGATATTTGACAGTGTATCGCTCTGTATCCTTTTTGGTTTCTTAATATATAAGAAAATCTGAAAATAAAGATTTAAAAAAAAAAAAAACAACATGGGGTCCCCACTTACCTCTGTAATATCATAAGGAGGCTGCATGAGAAGAACTTTGCACAGGTTTGATGAGGGGAACTAGGGGAGCTTTCTGAACGATTTCCGGTAACTAGGGGCATACAACAGGCCTGTGTGCTGACTAGCACCATATTTTGTTTGTACATTAATGGGTTGGTGGATACTTTGAATGGGGTCAGTGATAACGATGCTCCTAAGATTCGTTCTAGCAAAATTCTGGTCCTGATGTTCGCCGATTATACCCTGCTCTTATCAAAATCTCCTATGGAGATCCAAAGGATACTCAATGGGTTCAATTCCTTATGTATCGAGCATATTTCACCAGAACCACTCCCATGTTGAATGGAATTTCGCTGGAGATGGGCAACATTTTTGAGTAGTTGGGGATCCCTCTCAATGAGCACATGGATTGGGCCTTTCACATTGGGAAACAGAGGTTAAAATTAGCACAGAGTACAGGTGGCCTTGCTAAGGTGTATAGGTCTTCCTTTTACAAGCCTCTTAGACCCTTGATGAAAATATACAAACCTCAATCCCTGCAAGCCATTACTTATGGGGCAGAGAGTCTGGTAAAGACATTGTATTGGCAGAAAATAAATTCATCAGAGACTTAGTGAATCTTACCTCTAGGATCCCCCTGATTCCGTTCCGATTAGACCTAGGGCTGAGTCCCTTTTCGCAGGTCATCACCCTAAGACCTCTCCTCTTTTGGAGGAGAATCTTATTGACCCAGAGCCGACCCCATATAGACAAGAACTATAAGAACTTGGGGAGACACCAGGGGTTTTCTCATATCAGGGTCACTCCGACTAGTACAGGACTGGCATCTCTATGGGAAGACTCTTTAGCAATCTCTTTGGTAACTTCCAGGAAGAAACTTGGCGATTGCTATGAGGCTTCTAGACTTTCCTCTCTTACGATGAGTCCAGCTATGGGCAACTTAACTAGGAATTTTATACAGATCAAAGAAGTTTATAGATAAGAGACTTTTTTAGATGAGATCCAGCCAGTATTAGCCAGGTCTATGTATTTGCAGTTCAGGCCTGGTTCGCTCCCCCTGCGCACTTTCATTAGTGCCTGGTCAAGGGTAATTGAACATAAATGTTCCTCCTGTGGAGAAGCAGAAGAAACTAAGGCACATGCACTTTGTTTTGTCCGGCATATAAAAGAGATAGACAAATGTGGATAGTACAGATTTGTAGGAACCTAGGGATCTCGAACCATCTTGAGAGCCTCAGAGTACTGAAATATGTTCCCCACCATGCGATAGTACTCGCGGTATCCAGATTTCTCTTTTCTATATGGTGTGCTAGAAAAAGATTCCTAGGGTAAGGGATGGGTAATTTATATGGATTTAGAAACTAGGGTTTTTTGGCAATGAAAGCTAGGCTTTATGCTGTTATGGCACCCGATTATGACACCAGTGCAGGAGGCTAAGAAAGCAACCAATCATATCCTACGATTCATTTTTAATTATATAATGTTTTTAATTTTATAGGGGTCTTAATGTGTACATATCCGACGCATGTGTTTTTAATGTTTTGATGAACTTTTATGGTTTTTAAAAGCTGAAATAATGATTACATGGAATGAAAAACTTTCATTACCAGAACATGTGAAACTTAAAAGTACATGTCCAACTTTTTAAATACACTGCACCCTGCCCTATGGGCTGTTCAGAGCCTACCCTATGGGTGAGCTGTACGTATTACAAAGGAAGGTTTATTTTGCCAGGTAAAAATGGCAGTTTAAAACTGCACACACAGGCTGCAGTGGCTGGTCTCAGACTTTTTTTTAAAAGGCTGCTTAAGTAGGTGACACAATAAGTGCTGCAGGCCCACTAGTAGCATTTAATTCACAGGCCCTTGGCACATTTAATACTATTTTACAAGGAACTTACAAGTAAATTAAAGGTGCCAATTGGG
The DNA here is from genome assembly GCF_964204655.1 of Triturus cristatus. Lineage (NCBI taxonomy): Eukaryota > Metazoa > Chordata > Amphibia > Caudata > Salamandridae > Triturus > Triturus cristatus. The sequence goes on along the minus strand of NC_140585.1, from coordinate 957,672,313 downwards.
CATAAGCCAATTCCATCATGTTTAAAGGAGAGAGCACAAGCACTTTAGAACTGGTAAGTAGTGGTGAAGTGTGCAGAGTCCTAAGAGCCAACAAAAACGGGCTCAGAAAACAGAAAGGTGAAGGCAAAAAGTTTGGGGATGACCCTGCAGAAAGGGCCAAGTCCAATAATCACCCACTATCCTCTAGCTCTCTGTACTCAGAAAAGCATAGTTTGAACGTAAACAAACCAAGCTTCAGTACAAGGCAGTGAAGGTTCTGGACACCCGTCATAACAAATCAATACAAGCAAAGAAGCAAAGTTTATGTATGTGAGCAGCAGGATTGGCCTCTTCAATAGTACATCAAGAAATAATAATACTGAAAGGAAAGCTACAGTTAATTAAACAAGCAGCACACAGTTAGCAACAAATACACGAAGCGTACATTAAACAAGCAGCACCCAGTTAGCAACAAATACACGAAGCGTACATTAAACAAGCAGCACCCAGTTAGCAACAGATACACGAAGCGTACATTAAACAAGCAGCACCCAGTTAGCAACAGATACACGAAGCGTACATTAAACAAGCAGCACCCAGTTAGCAACAGATACACGAAGCGTACATTAAACAAGCAGCACCCAGTTAGCAACAGATACACGAAGCGTACATTTCTCTCTTAGTTGTTACGGAAGAAATGATTGTTCTAAATCACACTGAATGCTCCACTCTTGCTTACCTAGATAACTGATCTAGCATCACCTGCTCAACTACTGCTTGTTTTCTTCTCTCCACAGCTAACTCTTCCTGTAAAAGTAAGAACAATTATTCTAAATTTCAAGTAATGTAAGCGGAACCAGAAAGGTTAGCATCATTCAGAGGTCTGCTATGAATTTGTAGAAATAGCAACAATACATAAAAGGTGCCCTGAAACAGCCAGTTACAATGAGCTCATAAACAATACTTCCGTTACATCTCCTCGTACACGGTAACTTACCAGCTAACAATCAGGTCTACAGGAAGCTGATATACAACTAACCTTAAAGTTAGAAATATACTGCACACTAAGGACCTTTGTTTCTAGTAGAACTGCTTCTGCCTACAAGTGGGAGGTGCTTGCAGCTGGGAAAGACACTGGTCTCACAGGGACTCATTACAGACAGGTACAACTGGTTGGTCAGACAGGCCTACCCTCGGTTCTGGGAGACAGGGCTTAATACCCCTGATTCGGTAATTCCTTACTTAGTCCAAAATTGGGACCAGCCCAGACTCTGCAGAACTCACATGAAGAAGGCCAGGTGAAAGCCACTAGACCGGTGCTATATTGTGGGTTAAGTTGAAAATGCTGCAATGCTAAAACTCAATTGGGGCCCAAGTTACAGAGTAAAATAGAGTGAGACAGATGAAGACAACAGAAGCAAGGAAGGTCTAATTTTATACGGTTATGTAATGAAAGAAAAAAGTGCACTTTGAATGAACAAGGATTTACTCAGAGGTGATATCGGCTAGAAGAGAGTTCCACATGTTGGCACCTAGAAAGGGTGCTACTTTTTCTGATTCCCTCCAAAAGTGCATGGGTGGAGCTGGCAAAAAAAACAAGAGATCTTGTGAACTATCACAGGCTAAAAAACATGAAGTAACCAGTTTGGCTTTAGATAGAGAATAAGGTCAAACCAGGACACATACTCCACCGCCCTTCAGCGAAATATAACATTGTTCAAGCTGTTTGAATCAATTGTAGAGATTAATATTATTGCTTTAACTAAATACCTGGGATATTTACTATAAAAGATGAACGTTATTAAAATGAATGTCGTGAAAACATTAATGACTTATTTAAAAAAATACACATTACGTTCCTCAAACATCTAAAGCCTGCTACTGCATTTTCATCATTCGACAAACTCGTACGATACTGCAAACCGTAAGAATCAAAATCAACTTTACACCTATACAACAGGAACATGGTAATATTACATTTAGGGCACAATTCTCTCGATAGCCATGCAGTGAATAATTGTAATGAAACAGATGGCACGAGGTTACACCAACTTTACTCATTAATGGGGGGTGTGACTTCTATGCCCAACGCCCGGGGCATACTGGAGTGAGGCCATCACCCTGCAGCAAAAACCCTTTGGCCACCAGTGCCCATGTATAGAATAGTGAAAGGGGATTGCATGCAAATAACGTATCTGTATCCAGATCATAAACTATCGGGACCAATGCTTTAAATGGAAAAAAATAAGTGCAGGTGCTCATCAAAAGGCGCAGCGAGCGGAGTTCGGGGCGGGCATAAGGGCAGTACCAAGGTGGAAAAAGGGGAGGGGTTCGCTTTTTGACCTTGCCAAGGTTGTATGCACGAAATCTGCATGCATTGTAAGAATGTCAGATGTATCTGTCCATTAGTTATCTCACTAATAACTATATGCACTTACTAATAAGTGTTTAGTACTACCCAAAGTAACCCCTTATTTTAGCAACCTTAAAATAAGAAAAGATTGAGGAAAAACCAGTGAGGTTCTAAATCTATGCCTTCTTATTTGCAGGGGTGGGCGGAATTTGCATCGTCGGGCAAAGCTCCACGAAACAGTAAAAAATCTCCGCGAGCACGCAGGGTTCCGCGAACACGCGGAAGTGCTTGTTCCGCCCGTTCACGATGCTTTTTTCCTGTTCGCGAACGCTGTTTGCATGCTCAGGGGGAAATATCTCGAACACACATTTTGAAAGCACGAACAAGCAAAAAATTCCGCAAAGCGGCGGATCGCAGAAAAATTGGCAATTCCGCGTTCTCCGCGGAACGCGGAATTACCCAAATTCCGCAAATTCTGCGAGCGCAATGGAATTTACTGCCCACGCCTACTTATTTGCGGGCAGGTCCTTGCTGCAGGGTCACAACTCACTAAGCTATATTACAAGGATGCTAACTTTTGACCTGCAGGTAACAAGGCTTTGAGCAACAAAAACAGTAATAAACTAAGCCATCTACATAAAAAAAAAACGAATCTGTGATTTACATGTTGCATGCTGAGCTTTCCAGCAGACACATTGATCCTCTGTGCAATTTTATGGTGAGTTGAACCTTTGATTAGATTGTACACATCTTTCTAGCAAGTGCATTAACCTCCAGAGTTATCCACTTTGTTACTTATGATGCCCCAAGCTCACTTACTTATGGGAAGGACCGGAGGTTTCTGGTTCTCACCATTGGTGAAAGCGCACCTGCAAAAAGCGAGGAATTAATCGGGCACTCTTTTTATTCTCGCCACTAGTGGGTATTTCTGTCAAACCTGGAAACCAGAGTTGCTTTCGAAGAGACATACTTTGTATAACTTTATTGACCAGCTCTCTCCCTCTCTCTCTCTCTCCCCACCCCCCATGCTGTTGGTGGCTCAGACTTTCATATTCCATTTTATGTGGTTGTAAATGAATGGTAGGAGTAAACATGCTGCAGATGTGATATCAGAAAGAATAAGGTTTCTACTGGGCTGATCTGGCTGCACTATTTGTAATAAAAATACACACCATGATCCCACGTGCGTTGATTCAGGTAGTAATTGATATAATATGCCTTATATACTTACTATACTAAATGTCAAATGCATTCTTGCATTTGCAATTTTTTTTATTTTTTTATTTTTTTTATTTAGTCATGCAGCAATAATACATTACTTAATTCCAAGACATACCAGTGACCACACAGACACATTGCAACACCTTATTTCCTTTGAATGACGCAAATACAAAATAACATGAAATAATATAATCACATCACAAACCCACCAGGGTCAATGATTATTCCATCATTGGCCCCCAGATTTTTTGAGCCCTTGCCATCCCACTCCTACCCTTACATTTATACAGTATCAACTCTAAATTAAAGATATGATAAACTCTGGCATACCAAGCCTGGTATGTAGGGGGATCAGCATCCTTCCACCTAGTAGCTATAAGTAAACGATATATAGCAGTTATCATAAAGCAGAAATAAACAGAACGATGATTTAAATGTAAGCTTTCATCAAATCCAAGAATCAACAACGTTGGCGTAAGAGATACTGATTGCCCCAAATTTTGACATACAAAGTATTGAATACCTTCCTTCAGGCTAATCAATTTGTGGCAATCTGCAAACATATGACTTAAATCTGCTGGGCCCTGATCACATCTCGGGCATTTATTACTATTGCTTCTCCCCCATGCCCAGAGTTTCGCCGGAGTGAAATAGAGACTAAACACTGTTTTAAAGGTTTGGGCTCTGAGGTTTGCAGTTAAAAAAAAATTTGGGGACAACTCAAGTGATCTGCTAATATCTACATCTGGATTATTTAATTTGTCTGCCCAGGTACTTTCCACTTTAATGATATCGTCACTATTAACCTCCATGAACATTGTATATATATCTTTAACTTTATATTGTTTAATTGTCACATAATCTAAAAGGGTAATTCGAGATAGATTATTTAATTGTAGGGAGGGATGACTTAATATCGCCTTAATTTGTATATACTTAAGTATCGTACCTGTATCTACTCCGTATCGTTCCTGGAGATCTCCAAACGAAATTATCCCATTTAAATCCATGATATCGCCTAACTTTATTATACCTGCTCTATCCCAAATTCTGGCTATTTTATCATACTGTATCGCCGGAAAAGCCGATGAACGCCACAATGATACATATCTATTAATTCTGGGTATTTTCATGTATTTACCAATCTTACACCATACGTTCCAGGCAGATCGAATAACCTTAAAACGAGTTTTCTTGTAATAGCTACCTTCTAGCTGCCTTAGCACCAAGCCTGGTGCAAGTTTACCCATAGCTAATTCGTAAATAGATGGTGGGGTATCTTTATCCCCTTCTATTAAGTTGATTACCCTGGCTGAATCAAAGATCTGTGGCCGAAAGAGAATATTCATATGTTGCAGCATTACTGCCCAGAAATAGTATAACATATTTGGAGCTGCGAGGCCCCCCCGATGTTGTGGTAGGGACATATATTTTAATGATCTTCTAATTTTCCCATAGCCCCAGATAAATTGGCTAAATATCTGCTCCAGCTGCTGAAATATTAAATTATCCGGCTCTAAGGGTATACATCGCAAAAGATAAAATATCTTGGGAAACATCGTCATTTTAATAATATTTACTCTACCTATGATTGATAGATGTAAATTATCCAATCTCTTCAGATCTGCCTTGATTTTTTTAATTAAGGGTAACATGTTAATTTCCCATATCGTGCCAATCTCGGCTGCTATAGTTATCCCTAGATAAGTGGCTGCCTCTATCCTACGTGTGTCTTGAAACCTTATGTTTTTGGTACAGATGATTTGTGTTTTGTCTGTATTTAGACTATACCCTGAATGTACCCCAAATTCGCCAGCGAGTCTCTCGATCTGATTTATAGCGCTAGATGGATTTGTAGTAACTACTGCAACATCGTCTGCATAGGCTAATAGTTTAGTACTATATCCCAGTGTTACTACTGGTTTAATCGCTTGATCCTCCAATATAGACCTAATCAAAGGATCAATATAAAGTGCAAATAATATTGGAGAGCATGGACAGCCCTGCCGTGTCCCCCTAGTAATCCTAATCCTGGCTGATTCCCGCCCCATTAATTGTATTTTTGCATGTACCTTGTAGTACATGGCCTGTATGGCTGTTAAAATCCGTGGGCCAAATCCCTTCTGTCTTAAGTTTTCCCATAGGAACCCCCACTCGACTTGATCAAACGCTTTTTGAGCGTCCAGCAGAATCATCGACATTTGTGCCCCTGTGACCTCAGCAAGGTCAAATAATGTAATAACTCTACAGACATGATCCGTAGTGCTTTTGCCTGGAATAAAACCATGTTGCCATGGGCTAACGAGGGTCCCTATTACCTTAGATAGTCTTAAGGCCAGTATCTTTGAATACAATTTCTCGTCTACATTAATTAATGAAATTGGTCTATATGCGGCAGGATCTTCCGGGTTCTTGCCTTTTTTTAAAAATAAAACGATATTAGTATCTTGCCAGGATTGTGGAGGAATCCCTTTGTGTTGAATGGATAAAAATAAATCCAAAAATAACGGGGCCAATTCTTTTTGTAGCACTCTATATATTTCCATTGGTATCCCATCTGGGCCCGATGCTTTACCCATAGCCATTGTTTTTATAGCCTCGTCGACCTCATTCAGCGAGATATCCACCTCAAGCCCTAACAGCTGGGGGTCTTCGTTGATCAATGTTATCTCCGATCTCTCCCTTATTGATCCTCTGGATCTATACAGATCTTGATAAAAATTCATAAGCACATTAAGTACGCCTGTTAAATCTGTCGCCATCGTTCCATCTTCCCCTTTTAATCGTATAATATTATTTGCCGTAGCCCTTTGCTTTATCCGTAACGCCAGATGTTTCCCCGTCATTTCCCCGTACTCATACTTCCCCTGTGTAGCCGTTTGATACCTTTCGGCTGCCTTTTTATTATAGATTCCATTAAGTTCAGCCTTTATCCTAGCTACTTTTAATTCTAGAGTCTTTTGTCGCTCTATCTGATTATGGGCTATAGCTTCCATATGTTGTCTCTCATCCCTATTCAACTCTTCAATAAGGGCAATTATTTCCCCTCTTAGTTGTTTCTGATAGAAGATCCCAAAGCTAGTGATTTCGCCCCTGAGCCCTGCCTTATACGCATCCCAAACAACTTCCCTAGATGTACTGTATCTATTAATATCAAAAAACCGCTTTGTCCATGCCCTAATATGTGTGATAAATCCTTCCCTAACTAGCAGTTTTTTATCAAAAGACCACCTTTGCATACCCTTAATATATGCCGGTACATCAATGCTCATGATTAAAGGGTTATGGTCTGACATTTGCAATTGTTGATAAAATCAATATTAAAATGAAAAGGAACTGGCTTTGAAGTCACATTATGAATGGCAAGATGGTCTTTCTGAATAGAAATATGACCAATGGCATGAAGTCTTGGTTAGGAGATGGGGCTTATTACAAATTAAATATGCTCGCTGTGCTTGTACCTTGTAACTTGTACAGACAACCACCTGGGTACGCAAAATAAAGGAGACATGTATGTTTTCCTGCTTTTGGCATTCAATCACAGTGTGCAATAAATTGCAACCATTGTGTGAATAACACACACATACCTAGCCATGCAACACATTTACTGGCTATTGATAAAAATACAGCCATGTACATCCATGTGGCATGTAGGTCCAGGTTGTTTAACACTAGCAGTAAACATCTCTTTTTGAAGAGCATTTCACAGTTTTCACTTGACTTACCAACTGTCCAAGGTCAATAAAATAGGGATCAGCGAGTTTGGTAACAAGATCCCTTCTTATTTACACATGCAAATAGGCAATTCAGATGTGTGGCGATGGCGAAGGCAGTGCCAAACGCTCTTTTGTTCTGTCCACGAAATATTATATCCTGAACAGTGCGTCCCACCGCCACCCATTAGATTTTACAACCCCCTCTCAGCCCCACTGTGAAAGATCAATGGATAAAGTAATCACTCTGCAGACACCACCACCCCTCTGATGACTTCCAAAAGCAGCGATGTGATGAGCTCCTGGGATTCATTCCGTGCAGTGCTTGTTAAAGGTGCTGCCCTGGTATCGGTTGAGTGATGAAGGGAGCGCTGCCTGGGTTAAAGTTACGTCCCCATGAGTACCGGTACTCTCTTCGTTCTAGGAAAAGTGCCGGTACTCAAGGGGAGAAAATGAAAAAGTGCCGGTACTTTAGATGAACCGGTGAGTACCGGCCCATTTACAGCACCGTTCGGGACTTATATATATGGTTTTTTAATGCACAAATTATTATTGGAGTGAGCTCTTTAAGGAAATGTTGTGAGCTCAGTTTGCATTATTGACAGTGGTTCCAGTTTAAAAACGCAAATACTTTGTAATATTTAACAATTCAAGATTGCTCTCTGATTATCTACATATACATACAGGAGCCAGAAAGCAAGAGAGGCGAGGCTAGCTTTCCAAAAATGAGAAAAAAAATGTTTTGCTAAACTATTTTGATATTTTAGAGTCTATTTCTTGAGACATCATTTCATAGAAATGTATGATGCATTCCAAAAATAATAACGGAGATTCAGCATAAAATCAATATGGGCAGCATGAATATACACTAGGGGCCCAATTCATAAAGAAGATCACAAAAATGCACCTTCAGGTATACATCCTTGCATTGGTGCAGAATAAAGACTTTCAGGAATTTACAACAGTTTACAGAAGTAGGCCTGGAACCTGTACTCCTGAAAAGAAAACTGTGATTCCATTTTTACATGAGGAAACATATACATTTATATTTTCTCATGTGAAAATATGCAGAGCTACGACAAATTCACTTCCTCTGCACCTGCTTTTTTCCCAACCTGCGAAAACGTTTACTTCTTCCCTTGTCAGGAGTGCATTTCCAACCCAGTTCACTGTGGAAAGAAACTGGAGAAGAGCTGATGAATACCCTCCAACATGTGAGTTTGTGGGTGTGCACAGATTCATAGGGTATTCCAGTACTGGAATGGCCACTTCCTGCATACCTCCAGGGTATGCCCAGCCGTGGGTCCCTTGCTCACTTTATCATTGGTTTCAAGCTAGCCTGGCTGATGAGGGGTGCTACTGGTCCCAGGATGCTTGTTTCCAGTCCAAGGTAGATCTGGCTTGGCAGTTCGGGCTGGACTGTTCCCATGAGGTACAGGGGCAAGACTGATTTGCATATGGATCTGAACTGGGGTGGCGAAGTGAGCTAAAGGACGATGATGGATTCAACCTAGATCTGTGACTGGGGGGTGAGTGTCTGGAAAGTTTCAGCTCTCCGTCCATCATCTCCTTGGGTTTACTTGCTACCAACCCATGTCAGTATATCTGCAGAAAGGTGGCTAAATCTGAGTCTTATTAGAATCTATACCTTGATATGAGCCTTGGCATAATTCAGAGAGGTTCTATCAGAGGACCGATCTAATGAGAAGGCTGCCATAATTTCTCAGTTCAATGCATGTCACCAAAAGGGATAAGTTGATTTGTTTATAGAACAAATATATTTGGGAAGCATCCTATCATATAGTTCATTTTTTTTTGCATCCAGCATGAATACCAAATATATTAAAGATCTTGGGTAGTTGAGTAAAATTTACTGATAGATTATTTATTTAGTTGTTTTATATATCACTGGCTAGACCCGAGGGTATCAGAGCGCTCTCCAAGATTACAAGACATAGCATTGATAAAAGGATTCAACATACTATAAGCAGAAGGAATACAAACAAAGCAACATAGTATATTAATCTCAATGAGAAACAGATTAAAAATTGTACATCAGAGGCATTATTGATAGATTAGATGTTGAACTGGGTCAGGCGACCATATAGAGTTATCTTTTTGGTGTAGAAGGCTCAGAGTGACGGGTTTAAGTATTTGTTCAATAATAGAGTTATGAGAATCCGTTTAAAGGATGAATAGTAAGGGTTGCAGCAAAGGTCTTTAGGAAGTGAATTCCATAGGATGGAGGGTTACCTGAGAAAGAACATTTCTGGGTTTTTTTTGGGTTTTTTAGCTTACGCGGGATGAGAAGGAGCGAGCCGAAGCTTCTTAGAGCCCCAGTTCTACCCGCTCTTAATAGTTTGTTTTCTACATATTTAGGATTTACAGAATGGAGGTCTTTGTGGCTGATACAGGCAGTCTTGAAGATGCATTTTCTTTACTGGGGAGCCAATTGAGACTCTTGAGAGCAGGCGAGATGTGGTCAGATCTGTTGGTACATGCGAGTAGTCAGGCAGCTGCATTTAGAGTTGTTCTAAGAGGCGCAAGGTGGCTCTTTGGGGTCCCGGTGATTATGGAATTGCCCTAATCAAGTTTCGAGAACACAAGTAATTGCACTACAGTCTTTAGGTCTTCAAACGGGATGAAAGGTTTGATTTTCTTTAGCTGTTTTAGGGCATAGAACACCCCTTTGGCTGAATTGTTAATGTGTTCTTTCAGTGACATGTTTTTGTCTGGTGTTAATCCCAGGGACTTTACGGAGTTGTAAAATGAGAGAGAACTATTAAAAGTGGTAATGCTCTTGAGCCATTGTTGGATTGGCGATAGCTTGTCATTATGTGGAAAAGAGTTCAGTTTTATTGGGGTTCAGTTATAGGTGATTGCTGTTTAGCAAGGCTTGTATCTTGTTTAGTGTGGTATTCAGCTGGCAGCTTTTGCTATGGGATGATATTTTGTAATAAGGTTGTGTGTCATCAGCATATAGGTGATATTTCACACCTGCTTGTTTCAAGATAATGGTGAGGGGCTCCATGAAGATGTTAAAAAGGGCAGGGGCACAGATGGAGCCTTATGGAACTCCTTGTATAACAGGTGAAGGTTGTGAGAGGCAACTGCTGATTTTAATTTGCTGCAAGCGAGGTTGTAGAAAGGACGTAAACCATCTCAGGACCGTGCCTTGATATCAGTGCAATTTTTCAGCGTCTCAAGTAAAGTTTGACTGTGTCAAATGCTGCTGATAAGTGGAGTAGGATTAGGAGGCAAGAGTTGCCTTAGTCTAAGGTTCTGAGAATGTTATCTGATATATTGAGCATAGCAGTTTCTGTGCTACATCCTATTCTAAATCCTGATTGGAAGGTGCTGTGCAGGTTGAATTTCTCAATATGTTGGTTGAGATGGATCAAGACACATTTTTCAATTGTGTTTGCTAGGAAAGGAAGGTTAGTGACAGGTCTGAAATTGTTGAGGTCTTTTGGATCTAGTCCATTTTTTTTTTTTTTAAATGGTGTAACTTGTCCAATTTGGAGGGAGTCAGGCATACAGCCCAAGGAGAGGGAAACATTGATGATTTTGGTCCAGAACAGCGAGATGATGTGATTCAGGTTCTGTATTAGGGAGGATGGGAGGGGATCTGAGGTATAGGATGTGGGTTTCAAGTTTGAAATTATCTTGTGACTCACGCTTTAAACTCTGACCAATTGGCATAGTTCTTTGGTAAGTGAGGCTCCTCCTTGGTTTTGGTTATTTGTGCGTTTCTCGGGTCCGAGGTAGGGCCTGTGGAGGGAGTTACAATGGAGATGGATAGGTCTTCAGAGCAGAGGAGCTGAGTTGTCAAACATTATGACGTGGATAAGACATTGTTCAATTTTCTTTATTTTCTCAGAGAAGGGCGCTATTTCCTCACAGTGTTCATTAGGGACTATAATTTCATGTTGGGAGGTGATGGTAGTTTGTTGCTTAACAATGTTGTAAAGATCCCTCGGTTTGTTCTACACCCGTTCAAGTAGCTTGCGGAAGATAGCGGCCTTTTCTCTAAAAATATATTTCTTGTAGGAGAGGTATGCATATCTGAGGAGAGAAAGATGCGTCAGTGTAGGGTTCTATCTCCATAAGGTTTCGTTCGCCCTGAGTTGTATTCTCTCTATGCTGGGATCAAGATTGAATCAGGATCTTGACTGTATCTTTCTGAATCGCTTGAGTTTGAGCGGTGCAACTTGGTCAAGTAGGTTTGTCATCATTGAGATATAGTGGTCGGTGAGGTCACCCAGCGTGGGTAGATGAGGGTGTGAGTGAAGTTGGGCATCTATTTTGTATTCCAGAGTCAATAGGTGAATTTCTTGGATGTTCCTTGTCCTGTGTGTGTTTATTTGGTGTGTTTAGGTAGAGTGTGGGGTTGGCCTTTAGTCTGAAGTGTATGAGGTGGTGAGCCAACCAGTCAATGGTATGATGGATTGAAGAACGGCGAGGTCACTTCTGGTAATTATCACATCTAGGGTAGCGCCACTGTTGTGAGTCTGTTCTTTGCAGAGTTGTTTGAAGTCACTGATTTCAAGTAAGTAAATTAAGTTACAAATCATGCTGTCATCCCTACAATCCCAAGGAAGATTAAATTCTCCTAGTAACATGTTGTTTGTGTCAGTTAGGGAAACCCGTGTTATCAGGTGAGATAGTTATTCGATGTAAGTTGAGAGATTACCAGGGGGGTGATAGATGGTATGAAGTTTGATAAGGGATGCACCTTTAGCTATGAGTTCAACTCCTAGGTATTCAAATGTTGAGTAGTTTGTGTTCTTAAAGGTTTTGATGCGTATCACATTTTAGTGAATGATTGCCATTACACCTCCTGTATGTCCTGGTCTGTTCCGTCGAATAATAGAATAGCCAGGTGGTGCAAGAAGGTCGAATATGGGGGTGGAGGGCTCACTGAGCCAAGTTTCAGTTAGGAATGTAATGTCCACTCCATGTGTTAGTATGGTTTTCGCTATTTCAGTTGCGTGCTTTACTGCTGATCTGCAGTTCAGGAACAGACAGTTTAAGGGGTCAAGGTTTTTCTTCTTTGGTGAGTGGAGCGTTTGTATAGTAGTGTACTGAGCTGGGCTACTTTGTTAGTTCGGGGAATTCTCTTTGTTCCGTTGACTATTGAGAAATGTTAGATGAGGGCTTGAGCTTCTTTTTTATGTGCTTTTGTGGAGAATGAGTCGCTAAGTAATATCGTTTTGGATGGAGATAGTGTGTTAGGGCTCAGTGAGGTCTGTGAGGTAAGCGAACAGGGGGATAGAGGTGCAGGGGGTTTGTTCAATGTCGCTCTGGAGCTCTTTATAGGGATTCCCTGTCGTAGAGATGGTTTCACGAAATAATATGGTCTGGTTCTATTGTTTCTTATTTATGTGCGAGATTTCTTTGGCAAGAGCGTTCATTTTGTTTACTATTTGGCTAAAGGTTAGTAGTTATGGGAAGGTTATGGTGCCATAAGAAATTGGACATGTGAGGGTTCGAATTTCTGCAGCACGCCAAGGAATCATATTCATGGTGAAGTCAGGGGCGTTGGTACTGGAGGTGTAAGGTGCTAGATTTGGCTGGGTGGGTTCTCTGTAGGGGGTTCATGTTTGAGATGGAAAAAGCGGGGAGAGTACTGTGGAGCGCTCAGGTTTGGGGCAGGCTGTGCCCTTGTCTTGGTGTATGGTGGTATTCCCAGTTGCTGTGTATCCATTAGAGCTCCTGAGGGGGACGGACTTAGAAGGTAAGGTAGGGGTGTGGTCTTGCTGGGGAATTGGTGCTGGGTTGTGTTTCATGATAAGGGAGATGAGAGTTGGGAAATGTCAGTCAAAGATGGTGAGGTGCTTGGATTAATATGTTCAGATTCTGAAGATTGACATGACAACCTCCCCTTTGAAGCTTTGGGAGGGGGCAATGGTGAGTTTGGTTCCATCAGGGGATTTTGGTTGCATTTTAATTGCGTGTAGATGAGCAAATTTGCTGTACATTTTGAGTAGAATATGAAATCAGTCTTTTTTTTTTTTTACTCTTATGTGTGCCGCAGTAGATGTCTGCTATTAGTTGTTCCAGGAGTTGTTTGAGTAGAATATGTTTGAACCTTTTCATAGCAGTTTTAGAGAAATTGTTAGGCTAGTTAATGCTCCAGGAGTTGGGACCATATCTCTTGGTGACGGTGCTGTGAAATTTGGGATCAGGGCCAAACATCATGAAGTTCTTTAGGATGTATAAGCCTGCACTGATCTAGTGCTGAATATGAGAGACAAAGGTAAGGGGGTAGGTGTCAGAGATTGAGTAGAACTAGACCTGGATAGAGGTATGCGTTTAAAATACAATCAGTGGCTGCTTATTAGGGTGGTAGAGTATGCTGTTGGGTCTCCCTGGAGAGAAACCACTTCAAATGACTGCCACTCACTTCGACCTCTGATGAATTTACTCCTCCCCTCTCAAGAGTGGTAACCTTCAGATAGTTATTTATCTGTTTCTAGTTGGAGGAAGTCACTTCCCCTCTTTCTAGAATGGAAGTCTTCATGTATTCCTTTTTCTGTATTTATTTAGAGGAAGTACTCCTTTCTTGTGCATTCATGATGGGTCTCTCCTCCCATCAGCATCTACTGTCTGGTAGTCTTCTTTCTGATCTGTTAGAGGAAAAGTCCTCTTTCAATGTCAACTGTGAGAGGAGGAAGGGCCCTCTTCCCATCGAACAACTATTAATGGACAACTAGACATATAATAAAGGACTGATTTATTTACGGAATTTACGGACAACTAGCAATTATAATATGATAATTATAACAAAGAAATGATTGACAATTCATTAAGAGTTACAACATGTCATCTTATGGTTATAGCAGATATCAAACCTTACAAAAGTTTCATTCTCCTCAAACGCAAACCAAATAAAAGCATAATATAGGCCGACAATGTACACTATAGTGTAGTGCACATCGTCACTAGCAAAAGGTGTCAATATATGGAAGCTCTTAGCATACCGATTCAAGCTCTGCTGAAATTCACCTGGCCAAAGTAACCAAATACAACCAGCTGTGCTCCATTCTCAGTACCCTGCTCCAGCCCAATACTTGGGAAGTTCAGAAGAAAGAAAAACAATAGAAAAAGAACGGCTGCCCTATACTGAACCTGCTGCATGCCCGTTTGTAGCCTTAGATGATGAGCCATGGACACCTTCAGCTAGAAACAACTATTTTGCAATTAATAAGGAGCACATGCTGGTTTGACTCATGTAAACTCACCCATTGCCTAAGCCTATAATAATGCGGATGCCATTTCCAAGTGTGGCTCACGGTCATGTTGAAAAACTTAAGTAACAAGTTTAATGTAAGGGTAGGTATTCTATCTTTAAATCAGAAATATATATATCAAAAGTAATTGTCTTCCAACCAGAATCGGTGGTTCATCAATACTATTATGTGAAATTTCCTAGGGAACCCACCATTATGGGTACCAAATTGCCTCAACAAATGTCATTCAAGTTTTTTTTGTTATACAAAAAAAAAAAAGAGTATCAGAGAGGAGGACTGCGGTTGCATGTGCGTGCTTCACGTTACTTCAGGAAAAGGCTGCTGTGTTCCTCAATTCTTTGGCATCCTGAAAATACAAAGTTAGGTTAGGAGTGGAGCCTTCATCATGTGAGAGCTGCAAGGATGCATCCCTTGACCAGACTAGGGTGTCTTAGTCCAATAATTCGTGATTTTGGGGAGAAGGACCAAGGTATTCTGCTCAGCACAGATTAATCACACAGCTTCTAGTGAGCATCATACACAACCCACCGTTCTCCCATTCATGTTTATATTAAGGTGGGTTTAGTACCTTTTCTGGTCCTATGGATTGTGGTTTGTTAGTTCCACTTGGGCAAACAATGTCACTTTAAGTCTCCCTCAAAAGTGAGGTTGGTGCTTCCAATGTTGTACATGGGGTGAGGGCATGGGTCTGAGGGGGATCCTGAATGGATGGACTGCATAATTCTGATGGTGTCCTCTGTGGTAAGTGGGCTCCAGCTTTTAAGGAGGTGGTTGCTCCAGGTGATGGGGGGAGGGAACTTGTATGGTGATGTCCTCAATGGTGGGCTGAGGTGCAAAGTAGGAGTAGATCTTGAAGATTTTGTTGTGGAAGAAGTCTGAGAAGTTGTTGCATACAATTTGTGAGGGGGTGATGGTGTTCGTGGTGGCCATCGTTTTGGTGATGTTAAAGAGTTCTGAGTCAGTGTCTGAGCAAGATTTGAGCCTGATCACAAGGGCCACTTTCCCGGCTTCTTTGATCTGTTTATGGTATCTTCTGAGGGCGGATCTGTAGCCTTCTCTGGGAGTGTTTCGACTCGGCATCCATCTTTTTTCCAGCTGCTTACAGTGGTGTTTGGAGCCTCTGGGGTCCTTGGTGCAGCAGCATGCCTGAACGCGGGTTCTGGAGTGTGGATTTTTTCCTTGGGGGCCAGGTTGTTGGAGCAGTTTGTGAACCCGTTGTCGAATATGGGTAGGTCCTTCAGTAGGTTGCCAGTGAGGGCTGAATGGTTGGATCTGAGGGTGTAGGTCCAGTCTGATGCTGTTATGTTGCTCCATTTGCGGTTGAGTTTGATAGTCAGTATGGGTACATTGGGATGGGAGCGCTGATGTAGAAATGAATGATGAAGTGGTCTGTCCATGCGAGTGTGGAGGTGTGGCCGAGTGTGATCTTGTTGCTGGAAGTGAAGATAGGGTCGAGTGTGTGTCCAGTGGTGTGGGTCAGGCTCTGAACAAGCTGCATGAGGCCGATGTTGTTGAGACTTTCTAGGAGGTTGGTGGAAGTTCAGTCTGTGGGGTCGCCGAGATGAATGTTAAGGTCACCTAGCAGAGGAAGACGTTGAATCTGATGGCGATGGGGTGAAAAGTCATTGAGCAGACTGCCGAAGGAGGTGTGCGGTTCTGCCAATCAGTAGGCAGGGGTGCCTGTGTTGGTCGTTGAGTGGCTGATATGCAGTTGGAAGTACAGGTGTTCCATGAGCATGGTAGGTTCGTCAGGAGAGGTGGTGCATGCGATGGAGTCCTTGTGGATGACTGCGAGGCCTCCTCCAGGTTTGCAAGGCCTGTCACAGCAGATGATATTGTATCCACGCGGGAAGGACAAGAAGATGGGGGGGGGGATAGAAAATGGGTTGAGCCAGGTCTCGAGGAAGAGGATGTACGAGGAGTGGCTGTCAATGAGATCCCAGATCTCAGTGGCGAGCTTGCAGAGAGATCTGGTGTTGAGAAGCATGCAGGTCATACTGGGTGCGGGTGGCTTGGGGGAATATTGCAGGAGAAGCAGAAGTGAGCGCATGAGAAGGGCCCTGCCATGCGGTGCAGCTTGGGGGCCAAAGGGGTGGTGGTGGGGTTTGGTTTTGCGCACTTGCAGGTCGGCAGAGCTGTAGCAATGGCAGTTGGTTAGACCAGGGTTGGTGGCGCTGTGTGCAGTCCAGCCACGGACTGACGCAGGGGGGCTTGCCTTTAGTGCACCAGCGGCACACCCTTTGTGCAGTTGGACAACAGGCAGTAGGTCCTAGGAGGGCAGGAGCGTGGCAGCAGGGCTAGGGAGGGGCGAGAAAGCAGTAAGAGAAGGCAGCGGGAGGGGCACGAAGGAAAACGGCATGTAGAAAAAGGCACGCGGGAAAAAGATACATGAAGAAGCAGGTAGGTAGAGGGGAGGAGGGAAGTGGGAAAGGTGTGGGGGGAGCACGAAGACAGAGGAAAACGGACAGGATGAGCAAAAATAGCACAAAAGAGTCAAAAACAAGTATAAAAGAGAAAAGGCAAAATTGGCACAATGGGCCCATGAAATTGCCCCAAAGATATGTGATTTACATTAGAGGCAGATGGAACATTAAACGAGGTGGGCAAGAGACTCTTGACTGCCTTACTTCTGGAGTAGGGTGGACAGAGCTGGGAACTGATCATTAAAGTGGAGCTCAGCTGGCTGTAGTTAAGGTGTCTGCATCAAACTGGTAATCACATTTCGTATGCAATGAGTTTTCATCTGGTGGTGAGTCCTTGTGATGTCAGATGCCACGTTTTGAGTGGAAACTCCCTTTTCTGTTTTCATTACATGTCACATTTTGCTGATAAGCAATGCTTCATCACTAAAACTGTTGATTACCTTAAATGATTATCCTGCTCCTGCCTCGTCACCTGAACAAACAATGCAGCTGAAACCAAATACAACTGTTTCTCTTACCAACATCCACTACTCTGTGGCAAAATGGGAAAAATTGTCCTAAACAAGGAAAGCACATCTTTGGAAAAATATGGCACCAATGCTAGTTTCAAAGACTTCACCCGGGAGACAACCAAGAATGGAGACCCAGAGATTAAAGCAATTCTGTGAGAGATCAACTCTAGCCTAGCAATCATAGATGGCAAAATAGATTCACTCATGTTGAGACTAGATCATATGAATGAAAGGTGAGACAAACATACTTCAAGGCTGAGCATGGTAGAAACAAAACATCAAACATGGAAGATGATGCAGTTGTGTCTAACGGGAAATTGTTGAAAATTAGCAAGGCACTACAAAATATCCATATTATAAATAAGACCTAGGAGGGTACTCTAACTATAGTATCAGCCAAATGCGTGGTTACCTTGGACAACTGTCAGTAGAATAAATGTTTATTGAAAAAGTATTACTATACGGACAAAAATGCCTTCGCAGAGATTTTTGTATTTGAACAAGTGCATAGTGTACGTACATCAATAACTCCCCAAAACAAGCTAAACCACTCCATCATAGCGAAGTTAATACATTACCATCAAACCACAAAAACCATGAACAATCTACACAGTGGAGAACCAGTGGATTGGGGCCTCAAGGGTGAGCTGGCCTCCATTATAATCCTGTTTCGCACAAAAAAGCACCAGAGTGTGATAAAGTATATTTAGGACTTCCAGAGTTATGGTATTTTTTTTTTTTAAGATTTCCATCTGTATTTATCCATATTTACTTTTTGACCATCCTATTGGAGTTGTAAAATGGTGTATTTCCACATGTCAAGTCAAGTCAAAAATGTTATTGTATAATTTGTTAAAATTATCACAATACCCACATGTATGAATAAATATGTATAAAAATGTTTTTTGGTTTTTTTTTTTTTTTTTTTAAAACAACCATAAAAACATCTAATAATTGTCGCCAAGTCCAGTAAAACTTGTTAAATACAGTTATAAAATTTGATTTGAGCTCGGGACATTCTGTCAGTTCTTAAGGGTTCCGATGTTAGATTCTTCCTGCTCTCGTTGCGTCAGGCGAGACCTTACCTCCCCCAAAAATGTAATTCCCCTACATGCCAAGATTATGGAGGATCCACCCAGCCAGCTAATTACTGCTTGTCTAAAAGTCCGAACTTTTAGAACATTAAACATATGCTTTAAGTATCGTCGTCTTTGAGCTATTAGTGCTGGGCATACACACAAAATATGGGCTAGGGATTCTATTTTGTATCCGCATAGGCGGCATTTTTCTGATTGGTAACTCTGTTTCCAGGAGGGGAGTAGATCTTTTGTCACATGCTGGCCCATCCGATAGTCCATGAAGGATTTCTTTAGAAACCCGCTAAAATGAGAGGATAGGTATGCTTGTGTTTAATGATTTATAGGACACCAGTACCGTCCACCCATGCCGGCGTTTGGTCAATACGTTTTTGTCTTCCAGGAAGGATTTCATTTTGGCTGCCTTGTTAATTAACTTACTTAAACCGGCTTTGTCCGTCCTGGTATCCCATGATGATTCTAGGTCGAGTTCTATCAAGCAAGTTTTCAGATACTTTCCCCAGGTACTCAAGGGTTTATTGTCCACCTGATACATAATTTCTTTCCAGTAAAGATGGTCCAAGGTTTCCTGATTCGCACAACGAAATTTATTACAAAGCTTCACGAAGCCGCTCATGCTCCGGAAGCTCTGATTTTGTAGGCCAAATTCTAGCCGTATCTGCGAAGGAGAAGCCGATTTTGGCAGGTTGAAGACGGCTTTATAAATCTTTGTCTGCATTGCATTTAATAGGTCAGCCTCCTTGCCACACCAAGTAACCAGCCCATAAGACAAGGAGGGCAGGATTTGCACGGCCATAACCTTCAGTAGATGATTGCAATTAGGACAGTCCAATTTGGATTTCAGTAGCAGATATGCAAAGATTAGTGACTGGGCTTTTGCTTTTATTACTACTTTTTGCTCCTTGTGTTTCAGTCCCTGCTCAATTAAGATTCCCAGATATTTATATGATGGTTGTACTTCTACCGTATCCCCATTTGCCGACCATTTATAGTTGAGCTTATTTGACTCCACTAATCGGACAACCTTGGTTTTACCTTTATTTAATTCCAGCTTTTCCAGTTTTAAATATTCCGTTAATTTGTTAATTGCTCTTTGTAGTCCGATTGGTGATTTGCTTAATACAGCTATATCATCCGCATATTGTAAAAAGTTGATTGGATTGTTAGCCAATCTCGGCGGATGGAATTCTGCTGCAACCAAAACTTTACTGATGTCCGAAAGAAAAAGGTTAAAAAGGCTAGGGGCCAGCAAGCAACCTTGCTTTAAACCTTGGTGCGTCAGAATCCTCTGAGTTATACTGCCGCCATTGCCTAACTTAACTCTTACCCATGTGTTATTATACAGGGTGACTATGGCGTTTAACATGGGTTTCGGGAATCCCCAGGTGATCAACTTTGTCCATAGGCGCTCTCTGCATACCCGGTCAAAAGCAGATCTTATATCAATAAAGCAAGCATATAGTCTGGAGCCCTCAGTTAATGCTTTTTCCATTAAGAGCGACAGACTGGCCAAGTTTGTGATGGTACCCATACCTTGCCTGAACCCTGTTTGGAACTTCGGGATAATATTGGTCTCTTCAATCCAGTCTCGTAGCTGTGTTAGGATGCAGGAGGCGTAGAGCTTAGCTTCAACGTCTATTAGGGATATCAGCCTATAATTAGCGGGGTTACGACGGTCCCCCTGTTTAAAAATGGGATGAATGATATTTCCTTGCCAAGACTCTGGAACTTTATTTTGTGTGTATATATGGTTGAATAGGGGAGTTAGGGACTCAGACCAGAAGGCCGGATCAGTTTTGAAGAGCATATTTGGCAGCCCGTTCGGACCTGCCGCTCCTTCTGACTTTAGTCTTGTTATTATATCCTTCAGTTGTTTTTTGGTGGTTAAAGGCGTTTCCATGAACCCATTTACTTCTTCCATGACCTCATTTCCTTTACTCGCCGGGATCACATTTCTTATGTTTTTACCTTTGTCCAACTCGCTCCCCCATTGACTATTAATACTGCTTAAATCTGTATTTCCATACAGTGATTGCACGTGTCGAGACCAGGATTCCTGTCCTACCCCTGTTTCTTGCTGAAGGCTTGCTCCTTTCTTTAGATCGTTGATGATTCCCCAAAAGTCCCTGCTATTCGGCAGTTTCCCCGCACTTAGTAACTTATTCCAAATGTTTTCCTTATACGTTCTCTTAGCAACCCTTAGCGACTTCCTGTACAAACTCCTTGCTTCTTTTAATTTGCGGTTGTTTGTGTTGATCCCCATTTTTTTTTCCAGTGCAACTGCTCTGACCTCACGTGCAACGCTTCTCTTTTTTTCTCTTAGGTCCACATTGAACCAAGGCTCCTTCCTTGCCTTAATACAACCCGGGTTCCCTGGTGCTGCTGGAAATTTGTGCAGGAGGACCTGGATCAGTTGCTCCCAGTTCTTTATACGGTCTTCCTCATGCTGAGAGCCTAGAGTGGAAATATGTTGTTTTACCGTGTCCAATATATTTTCCAGGCCTCCCCAACGCCATTTTAGCTTCTATAGGTTGAACTTCTCGGCATGTTGTAATAAAGACGGCAAGTTTTGCAAAGCAGCGAAAACGATGTTCATTTTGGTTATTTGAGGGAAATGGTCGCTTTCTAAACGCTCAACTATTTGAAATGAATCTATGCTTGAGGCTAGGGCCGTACTTATTATTGTAAAATTTATTGTTGAGTGGGTTTTACCACTCAAGTAGGTAACACCTGCCGGAATGTCACCCCTAGTTTTTCCATTTAAAATTGACAAACCTGAGTCTCTTAACTCACTTACTATTTTATTTGTCTTTTGTCTTTTCTACCAGTTTTTCCCCTATGAGATTGCTGTTGAAATCTCCTGAGATAAACATCGGGCAATACGCGTACGATCTCTGTAAAACTTTTATCAAGGATTGTAGGTTTGCATATTTCTCCTTCTGAGTTTTCTTTTCCGGGTGGATATAGATGTTAATCACTAATAGTTGCCATTTCTTGTTACCTCTTGGGGAACAGTCGGTGATTTTAGTCACTTGAGCCCAAGAAAGTCTCACGTCGAGTTCTTCTGTTGCCCAGTTGTTTTTTTTGGGCTACATAGGTTGACAGACCACCGCGTGGGTGCCCGAATGGTGAAAATCTTTCTGCCAATATATGATGTTCTTGGAACCCTGTATTTCCACATGTATTTAACTGATAAACATGCACTTATACTTTGATGCCTGTCACAAATTAGGCAGCCAAATATAAAACAACGCTACAGCCCAGGTAAATATTAGCATAATATACAAATATAAGTTAACATATACCTGTATTTAAGTTAGTCTCATCTTGTTTTAGAACTCCCTATTCTGTCTAGCTGCTCGGCCGTTGCCCTTTAATTCATGAAGGACAGCATGGAGAGTCACTCACAAGACGCACAATTTTCAGCATTTTTCTGCTTTTAAAAATAAATACAGACAGGAAACACATTCTATTCTGTCTGTATTTATCTGTAGAAATTTGTAAAAATGGAAAACTGGAAGCCCAAATTATATTACAACATATTATCTTATCATTACCAGTCTGTTTCTGAATACACATAAATGTTTGACGGGATATCCTAACACATCTACCAGGTGTCATGCTTCGTCATAGGATATCCCTGCGCTCTGCAAAAACTTTGGTTTGATGGAGAGCGGGCCTATACCCTGAAGTCAGGGTGGTACTTATTCTGACCTAGGTTCCGCTTAATAAGTTAAAAACCAATGAGGTAGCCCAGCATGGTTTTTCCTTCGTGGGGTATTAATTGGCAATAAAAAATTAGGTGTGGGGTATCGGGAACAAGCATCTTAACCCAACTACAGTACCAACATGTTTCTGCCTAGCAGCTCAACAAAGTCTTTGGCATCTATCAGGACAGGTATCGGATCCAGCGGGAGTCTATACCCTTCGTATACACTACCGAAATAGTGACATAATACTTGCCACTAGCTATAGTTCATAGGTCCCCTGGTTACTGGAGAAACAAATATATAATACATGCGTTATACATATAAACTCCTACAGACTGATACAACTGGACATAAAGTCCCTCAATCTCATCTAGGAAAAGATGCATGTGGTGTAATCGTGACTGCATTCGTGTCTCATACCCATTCAAAATTGTGTAGGATCATGCTGTGAGAACCTGCTCACAAACTTTTACCCCAATTGAGGGTCATCAGGGGCCCATGGAAGAAGGCCCCAGGAACCCCAGTAGTCACACACTTAATGGGGAAAAGGAAAGATTGTCACCCCATAATTATATACACTGCTGTTAAAACTCGCTCTACCATCCTTTGCCCACTTACTAAATCAAGGTGTGTTCCTCGCCATCCACCTACTGTTACAGGCTCTTCCTCCCGACGATAGTGAGAGTCAGTATGTGCTTTCCTTAAATATCCCGATCTAATTGCACCTGTTCCTAATTAAATCTCAGCCAATTGCATATTGGTGGCTGCTGCAATTTTAGCGGTGTTTTCATGCATGGCAGCTGTTGTTTACCATGCAGTGTGCATACAGAGTAACAGCAGGCCGCCGTTTGGGTAATGATCACTCAATAGAAAGTGATCATTGCACTGGAAAAGTATCTCAAGCAGGACTGTGCTCTGCGTGTTACACAAATGGCAGTTTTGTTGTTTCTTCTATTAACTTGACCAGCCCTGCCTAAGTCCATACAAAGCTATAAGCAAAAACCATAGATGAAAGAACTTGTAATATAAGCTTTTAGGAAATAAATAAATAGCCAGTGCTCGAAACACCACACCAGCTTACAAATTTGTCCCAGCACCCGGCTTAAATGGATTCTGTGGTAGGGCCCTTGGTGGCAAGGAGGACACCCACCATTTAGGCGACAAATAAATGCAGTCGATTACTGCCAGTCAATCTCCATGATGTACGTGTAGAAGGCCTACATTCGGGTGAATGTCCCTGTCCTGTTGCTGAGACAGGAGATCCTCATTAAGTGGCCGTCTGATGGGAGGCCACGTGATCATGCCTGAAATTCCGAGCAATACACTCTCCTGGCATAATCCGCTCTTGTCATGATCCAGGGCTGAACCTAAAACATCGGATCACAGCCTGAATGTATTGAGCGCAGCTCACTGCGGCAGAAGAAAAGCCCTAAACTCCACTGCGCCCAGGATCGTCCCAATTAACCCTTTCCGTGCTCATGACGGAACCACTCCGTCATGAGCCACGGGTGCGCTGTGCTCATGACGGAGTGGTTCCGTCATGCTGCGGCCGTTGGCGGCCGCTCCGCCCACGCAGCGCTAATTCCCCGCCTGTGCGGGCTATTAGCGCAGTGGGCGGAGACGTGACGGAACCACTCCGTCATGAGCACAGCTCACCCGTGACTCGTGACGGAGTGGTTCCGTCACGAGCACAGCGCCACCGCAACTGCCCCCAAACCCCCCCAGCGCCGCGGCGGAATTCCTGCCGCGGCGAAGGGGTTAATAGAAATCTCCACTAAGAAATCAGGTGGGACTTTGGTTTGTTTACAGTGTACCCAACGATATCAAGATGTCCACGACTGTCTGCGGTATGCCCACCTTCAGCAGCCAGTCATCATAGTATGGGAATACAGGTACTCCCAACCTCCAAATAAGGCCAATGCCACAGCCATCAATTCTGTTAACACTCGATTGACACTGGTGAGGCCGAAGAAGAGCAAGGCAAACTGAAAATGCTCCTGGCTTACTCAGGACAGAAGATAACATCTGTTGACCGTGGGACGGGTATTTGAAAATAGGCATCTTGGAAATACAAAGACACCAAACAGTCATCCAGGTCCAGAACAGATAAGATCTAGGCCAGCATGGGCATTTTGAATTTGTCCTTCCGCAGGAAGGCACTAGGAGAGCTGACAGCTTTGGCACTAGTCTCAGCGTCACCTCAACATCCTGTGATTCTGGGCAAATCACTTAATCTTCTGTGCCTAAATTAATATTTTTAAATGAAATGTTGCTCATGTAAAGTGCTCCACCACTACCTCCGGGCCTAGAAAATCCAGTAAACCAGGAGAGGTCGGCGGTCCCTGTCTTTTTTCAAAATGAGGAAATGGTAACAGCAACAACCCCCATCTCTTTCAGACTCTTGGGGAGTAACAGGCACCCCTCCAATGGGCTAACTAGCCAAGATGGCGGTCACACTTTGAAGTGACTCCGCATCATGGCCCTATTATCCAACAGAATATCATAGCTACCGGTGCCATCTCACCTCCTGAATGTGATTCCTGAGCAGCTGGTACAGGCAGGTGGCGTCAGACTGCTTATGTGACGGCCGAGGCTGTTCCCCAGCTGCTGCCCGCGCGGAAGGCTGGTGTCCTTCTGACGGACGGAACACGCTGTCTGGATGACCGGGGACGCGGAACTTTGAACGCATGGGTGGCGAGCTGTGGCAGCGATTGCGCAGGGAGAACGCAACCCGACTAGGAGGCCTGTTGACGGAGGAGGCAGCAGATGGTGAGAGCGGCTGGTGCTAGAAGGGTCATGGCGCCGGCATGCCACACCGCCCAGACTGGCATAATGCCGCCACACGAGACTGCCCATCGCCCCATGGTGGCGCAGACCCTGACCAGTGCACCTCCCCTTCTTACTGAGCACAGAGCAGAACCCAGGGGGTGGGCACTCAGCGCCCCCTGATGTGCAGGCTGACTTGCGGAATCCGGGGGCTGTTCTGAGCCTCGATCCGCCCGCAGGAGTCCTGAGACTGCCACCCACAGTCGGCTGCTTGCTAGAGTGGAGGATGGAAGCGTGACCCCCGCTGGTGGCGGGATGCGAGTGGCAGCGGGCTGCTGGTACAATTTCCGAGGAGAGGCGCAGGGACATGCTGGTGCCTTTCCAGTGCGCTGCCCGTATTGCGATCTACGAGTATCCTGGCCGCGCCCTAGTTTGCACTTGAGATACGCGCTGTACTCGCGAATGTGCGAGGGAACAGACGCCCAGCCAGGAACCCTGACGGCAGTGGAGGTGGAGACAGCTGTGGCCTGTAAGAGAGGCAATGGCAGGAGTTGATTGAGGAGGAATGGGGGGTCACTAGGCCACGCCGCCCGGACTGCCATAGTGGAACCACACAGGCGTGCACATCGCTTGGCGGTGGCCCTGTCCCTGATGGGTGCACCCCCCTCTTCTTTTACAAGCGGCTGATGGGGCCGGGGGCTGCCACGAGTCCAGGCCCACTGCTGGACACCTGATGAAACGGCATGTCAGTTGAACCAGAATGGAAAGACCTGCCGTTGCGGAAGATCATTGCTGACAAGCCCATCCCAGCTGACCCACCACACAGCAAGCAGCCACCAAAAATCAACCTACCCGTAGAGGTGTCCTTGTACGAGCCTCACCAGACACGTCTGTCCACGCAGAGTCTGGTGGTTTCCGGGATGCGGGCTGTGGACACCTGACTCATACATTTCCATAATCTTTGACAGCCTTTTTAGGAACAGTATACCTTTGTACTTTTAGATTTATGCCTGGGCTAAGTATGCTGGACCTGTCTTAAATAGCCCCCTGTTCCTCCTTTTTTTATATTGTATCTAGCACGGGGTTTCCCTCGTAGGAACTTATTAGGATACCAAGGACATTCAAATTCTTGAATCCTTGGCCCAACTACATTATCAGAGGACAGAGAGTTTTCCTGTCCTCGTTCTCTTTGTTTCATCCCTTGCTTCAGCTTGACCATGGACGACTGGCAGGGTTTAAGTTTTGGCGACGACGCCGCTGCAGAAATTTTACGTACACCATCTTTACTAGGGTTAGATACCAGCTCCACCTCTGGAGCTCAATCTGACGATCTAACGACACTAACTACCCTGAAACGGGAGTGGTTGACAATCCCATTACATGGGGCAATGATGACGGAGTACCTGAGGGCCAACATCGCCCCTAATGGATGAATTGTGAAGAACTTTCCCCGCCTTTTTCTTGAAGACATGATCTTCAAGAAGGAATGGTCCCTGGTGTCCTGGAAGTGCACCAGGGACTGGTTGATACTTATTATCAACACAGCCAAGAGATTAGCGGATGCACTCCTAATCAGAATCCAGAATCTAGAGGGTATTGTTAAAGTCTCCCTAACCACCGTAGTCTTTAAAACCAAATTGTCTGAAATTAACAATGAGATAGCGGAAAACAAAGAATTTTTGATGAAACAAAAAATAACTAAGTTGCAAAAAGACATCAAGAAATTCGACAAAGAGAAGGTTTATCCATATCTCAAGGCAGACTACACATCAGTGTTGAACAGCTACTCCTCGGATGAGGAGTCCAATAGCTCTAGACGCAACTCAAACACAAGCAGTGATTCGAGCAGCGGAGGCTACTCGAACAATAGGAATAGACAAGGGCAACAGAATTACCCCTCATACCCGATGATCCCATTTCAGGGACAATTTCAACCGACCCCACCGTTCTGGCATTTTCCCAATTTTCAACAGGGTCCTCCTCCCCCTTTTTACCAACAGGGCCCCCCTTTTTTAGGCAGAGGCTGGGGCAGAGGAAAAGGGAGGAGAAGAGAAAAGGGTACACTGGCAGGATCAACCCTCAACATCAATGGAAACCAGGAGCCAAACAAAGAACAAGAGACGTTAATTGTTAACCTCTCACCTCGCATATTGAATGAGACAGAGAAAATAGTTCTCCAAAAAGGTTTGGGGTTTGTCCCAACACCTAGGATCGACTCGTTCAGAGAAATGTGTGAAATACAGGCCTTTTTTCGTAAAATACGTTTGAAGGCTTATTTCCATGAAGAACCAGGGACCTCCATTGAAGACTCTGGGCTACATAAACCCTCCACCTTTACACCACATAGTGGGATGGTCCCTAATGAGGTCCTAACCTTTGAGCAGGCAGTCCTAAAGGACTGGAAACAAAAAAAAAACGTTAATGCCTTCCATAACATCACCAATGGGGAAGAATCAGCATTACGGTCACTTAGTGACGATCCTTTGATCACTATCAAACAAGCAGACAAGGGGGGAGCAACGGTAATCATGTCAACTGCAGATTACCGCACGGAGTGTGAACGCCAACTCAGCGACAGGAAATACTACTTACCGATCACAGAGGACCCTACTACTCGACTCAGAACAGTGATTAATACTATGGTTTTTCATGCTGAGACCCTTGGCTGGATCACTACTAAGGAGGCGACCTTTTTGGTTACTGTTGAACCAAAAACTCCATACTTCTACTGTCTTCCAAAAATACACAAGGGGATAAACCCGACTCCTGGGAGACCTATTGTTTCCGGAATTGGATCTCTTCTCGAACCACTCTCACAGTTTGTTGATCACTTTCTAAAACCTGTGGTCCAGAAAACTCCCTCTTTCCTTAGAGATACTATGGATATTCTAAGACTTCTAGAGGGGTCTCAACACCAGGGACAAGTGGATTTCCTCATTACCCTGGATGTTTAGGCCCTTTACACCAACATTCCACAAAGGGCCACCCTTGAGGTGATAGAGGATGTTTTTAGTGGACTTAATTGGGTATCAGCTACACCCCGTCCCTTTATTCTAGAATGTGCATCTCTAGCTCTCACGGAAACTTTTTTTTTTCGAATACGAGGGCCAATTATTCCATCAGATACAGGGCACTTCGATGGGGAGCACCTTCACCCCGAGTGTGGCCTGTATCTATATGGCAGCTTTTGAGGAGAGAGCCATTCACCACGAATCGAATCCCTATAGATCTAACATCCTACTGTGGAAGAGATTCATTGATGATATTCTGATTCTGTGGAAAGGTGACCTAGTCCACTGTGAGGAGTTTTGTAAATGGGTCAACACCTTAAACCCTTATCTGCGGTTTACCCATACTATTTCTGACAAACAAATCCCTTTTTTGGATCTCTTGATCCTACTAAAAGACCATACGATGAGCACCACACTCCATCGTAAGTCCACCGACAGGAACAGTTTGCTACACTTTGACAGCTACCACCCTATAGCTCTTAAGCAAAATCTCCCTTTCGGACAGTTCCTCCGTATTAGGAGAAACTGTAGTTCCATACCTGACTTCATAAAGGAATCTTCGATTCTGACTAATAATCTCCTGCAACGGGGATATCAGAGTCATGATGTTAAGAAGTCATTCAAACGTGCCCGCAATAACAACAGGGAAGGGCTACTAGAACCAAGGGAACGCACCATTGATGACTGCCTCACATGTGTATCTACTTACACGCCGAATTCGGCACAACTTAAAAGCATCATTAAGAAACATTGGAACATCCTTAATACCAGGGTTCTTTCATTGACTACCCCTCGGTTTGCTTTTAAACGTACTACCAATCTGAAGGACAGGCTTATACACACGAGACCAAAACCACCTAACAATACAGGCCACCCTATGGAACCTCCCTCCTGTAACGGGCCATTATCCTTGTGGCTCATGTGTAGTATGCCCTTTCACTAAAGTTACGAAAAATATTGAATTTCCTAATGGGTTCACATGGCAATACAGAACACACACTAATTGCAACCCCCAAAATTGCATTTACCTGATCTCATGCCCTTGCAATCTCCCCTATATAGGGATGACTACAAGACCAGTAAAAACTAGAATCATTGAACATCGGAGCAATTTTCGGTGTAATAAAGCTAACACAAAAATGACAACACATTTCTTTGATAAGAAACACTCCCCTGACTCTTTACAGTGGACAGTCCTCCAATCCTTTAAGAACATTAGCAAAGCTAAATTGTTCTCTGTTGAACAAAGGTGGGTTATGAGATTATCCTCCCACCTGGAAGGGTTGAATGAAGATATCCCGTGGGCTAGTCTGCTGAATACTTGAACCAGTTGATGAACTAAATATTGGCTCATACATAATTAACCATAGACTGGGAATGATAACCCTGAGCGGGACTCACATCACTGATTGATTACCCCGGTGATGATGACCCGGTACAGGGTAGTCATCACTGATTACTCACACAGGTATATCTTGGCCTGTTTCTTCACCTGTTCTGTACTTGTATTACCCGTTACTCCATCAGCATTGTTTGACTGTGGAGAGGGCCCTTTCTACCTCGGCTGACTCTGTTTATGACAGGAATCTATATGCCCTTTACACACTTTTATTCATATAGCCGATGACTTGAATGAGATCTTTTGGATCATGTTGTGTATTTACGTTACCAGATTGCATGTGAATCACATAAATCACGAGTACTGAGACGGCTTTAGAACGTCACCGCGTTACCTGATGATTGTTGCTACACGGATAACGCTGGGGTTCTGTTTTACATCCCTAAACCCTTACAATTAATTTTTTCGAGTTTTGAGCCAACCAGCAGCAATACTACGCGCTTCCGATTACCTTCGAACAGCTGGGTTCTTGATTGTCGATATTTCAGGCACGTCACCTTGTTGCTTAGTGACTGTTACCATGAGACAGAACCAAGTAAACCATCACCTATTGGTTGACATCCCCGCCCCCGAGCGTTGATAGGACGTCGACTCCAACTTTACCGGATACACGAGAGCCTACCAAAGCGGTTATACATCCCGCACACGGATCCTCTCGGACATGTGCCGATGAGCCCTCTCCTTTGATTGGCTCCCAGCTCTTATGTATTCCCCTCGACAGTGACCAGGGTTGTCCACCGAGCTGGCGCGGACGAAGGATAGGAACTGAGGCATTCTACATCGCGGACTGCCGTGAGTAAAGACCACTGTCCTGGGGGCACCACGGACTCCATTAAGTTTCTCACGCTCTTGTACTGAGGGCAGGTTAAAACGCGATTGTTATGACAATCAAAGATAGAGAATACTACTATTCTGATTGATATCTCATAATCTTTAAGATATCCTTCTGAGATTTATATTTCCCCTTTGGGTGGAATTGAATATCATTGTTTATTTAAATAAGCCTGGCAGCACTGCTATTTCAAGATAACAATGTGTAAGTCTACGTTACACATATTTGATATAGTTAATTACACTCCATGTCCTGGGGTTTTTTGTGTCAACAGAACACTGCACTATTCAGTGTTATTGTTCAGCGCCTTCTCGCTGGAACCGGACGCCCTTAACATCAGGGTTAGTTGTATTTACCGATCAGGTTTTTCTCATATTTTTCATACCTATCATATATTAATATTTTAAATACACCATTTCTGCAGAAGCACTTATCAGACATGAGTAATGTGTTACTTGAGTCACTGAGAAGTTTGTTTGCCACTACTTATCATGTTATGTACCTGCACATCACAAATACTGCATGACACTTTGTGGGTGCAGTTAATTAGGCGATTTGACTTAAGATTGTTCGTAGCAAATATGTCTTTGTGACTTGTATGTTTGTCCCCTTGTCTTCTTTTTTACAGGCGTAACTATCTTAGATTTTAAAGTAACCACTTATTAGGGTGCTGTATCAGTGGTAAGTATTAGTTGCTACCACTACCAATAAGTGTGTGAACTTTTTGGTCCTGAAGAATTGCGGCCAATTTGACCGATGCAAGAAACATGTTGACCACTATTCACTAGAGCGTAATTCAGACACCCTCACTGGAAGATTACGCATGTTATTGTTTTTAATTAAGAGTGGGACCTCTCTTATTAAAATTTGTTATTTAGGATCTCCACTACTTACTTTTAACACACTTAGTCTCACACGCACTCACCAACCGGCAACGAATGGAATAAAGATCTCCACTAAAAGGCGCCTCTAAGGTCGCCGATCGGGGATTGCAGCGCCGCCCCGATTCGGAGCAGACCTGATGATGAAACTTGACATCTGGGCCACCTGCTGACGATATATGACAGCTAGTCTGCCGGATGTGTGAGGGTCTCTTTCCTGAAGGAGGAATCTCCTCCTGACTCATACATTTCCATAATCTTTGACAGCCTTTTTAGGAACAGCATACCTTTGTACTTTTAGATTGACACCCACACCCAGCCATTAATCTGCTGCTGAATGGAAAGAAAGTCGCAACACGGTAGGTAATCCAGGCCACCCACATCCACCACATTAGTACAATCTGGCACCAGGAGCGCCCAGGTCGATCGTTGCAAGCCGCACACTAACCAAGCATCATGTGAAGAGCACCTCCCTGGCAGAATATAAGGATGGCCAGGCAGTTCGTGGGAGCTGGCGCGGGCAATTCTGATCCAACTACAACTGCACAGTCACCAGGGCAAAACCATGAGGTATCGAAATCCCCCACAGTCCCCACATTGCCCGAGCACCAGTGTGCTGAGGACTCACACGCTGCAACGCTACTCTGCAGGCTGTGTCTATTGCTTTTAAAAACCCATTTTGTATCTCTGTTATTATTATTATTTTACCCCCATGTTTTTATCGTGGGTCTTTCCTGCCCCTTACCTGCACTATAATAGTTGAAGCACCACTGCTTAGCGGGTCCGGGTTCAGCAGGTTCCTAGTTTGTTTTCACCGCCATCTTAGGTGCGGTTTTGCCGCTTTGGAGGCGCCATACCGAGCGGTCTAGTGGTGCGGCTGTCTCCTGCCCGCCCTATTTAAGACCGGTCCTCTAGACGGTCAGCCTGGACAAGGTGCCCGAGCACCAGTGTGCTGAGGACTCACACGCTGCAACGCTACTCTGCAGGCTGTGTCTATTGCTTTTAAAAACCCGTTTTGTATCTCTGTTATTATTATTTTTTTATCCCCTGTTTTTATTGTGGGTCTTTCCTGACCCTTACCTGCACTATAATAGCTGAAGCACCGCTGCTTAGCGGGTCCGGGTTCTGTGGGTTCCTAGTTTGTTTGTTTTCGCCGCCATCTTAGGTGTGGTTTTGCCGCTTTGGAGGTGCCATACCGAGCGGTCTAGTGGTGCGGCTGTCTCCCGCCCGCCCTATTAAAATCTACCCTCTAACGCGCAGCGGTGACGGCCAGCGGCTGCGCCTTCACTGCGCCTGATTCGTGCCAGAGTCCTGCCCGTCTGCGCTCGTCAGCGCCGAGTCAGGGCTAAGGCAGGGCTCTATAGCTCTTTTCCCTCCGTGTTGTCTCTGAACCCTTTTGTACGAATGTATTCTAGAACCGAGCTGCTTAGTCTTCGCGATTCTTCGCCCTGCACTCATACACCGCTACACCCTCTTTCCGGCCCTTTTCAGTGCCCCGAGTGCGTTTTTAGACTCTCATCTCCCGCTTCCATCTCTGCTTATAGGCTAGCCCCCCTAGGATGCCTAGACAGTATTGTTCCAACTGCTGGTAAAATCTCAGGTCCCTTATGACTTTAAGGTTTGCCATCTCAATGTGAGGTCATTGGTTAAACACCATTTGGACGTCCATAATCTACTTACGGAGGAAGCTCCTGACATTCTTTTTATGTCAGAGACATGGCTGCATGAGGAAGCTCTGGCAGCGGTTAATTTGGCTCTTCCTTCTGAGTATGCGACTTTCACCCACAATCGTAACTCGAGAGGCGGTGGCATTGCGGCTGCTGTTAAATCTTGCTACTCATGTGTATGGAAGGCTATGGACATAGCAGGCTGCGAAAGTGCCCATTTTTGTATTTCTGTTAGTCACCATTTTACTTTCTCTGGGCTACTTATTTATCGGCCTCTGGGCCCAGACGCTGCCTTTAGGTCAGCTCTCCCTGAAGCGGTCAGCTCACTAGCCTTAAGGGCTGCCAACTTTAGTATTGTGGGCGATTTAAATCTTAATTTTGATACTCCCCTTTCTCCTGGGGCCAGTAGCACTCTTGCCGACCTGGAGGCTCTCCAGCTATCTCAGCTGGTTAATCATCACACTCATGTTAGTGGGCACATTTTGGACCGTATTTTTACCAATCTAACTTCGGCTAAAGTGCTGCCTCCCAGGCCTATGGCCTGGACTGATCACCATCTTATAGAGCTGCACCTCACGATTGAGGATTCTCCTCACAGAGCAATTGCGCCTGTGTCTCTTAGACGCCCTTGGAAAAAACTGAAGCTAGCCGATTTTCATCGGCTTCTTGGTATATATACTCCGGGCCCCTTTGCTGACGCTGAGTCGGGCTATGATCTTTTCTGTAGCTGGCTGACTGGAGCCTTAGACTGCCTGATCCCAATTGCTGAGAGTAAACGTCGACGCGCCGAATCCAGTCCCTGGTATGATGACTCGCTTCGGCTCCTAAGAAAATTTTGCAAACAAGCTGAAAGAGCCTGGCGTAAGTCATATCTGCCTGATAGGAAAACGCAGTACCTTGTCAGGATTAAGAAATATCATAGAGCGGTCTGTAAAGCTCGTGCCGCTTACTTTTCTCGTGAATTTAACATCAGCACCAATCCTACTAAATTAATATTTAAGGTGCTTAAGGATCTTACAGCCAGTAGAGCCCCAGTCGCTGAGATCTGCTCTGCCTCGCATTGTGAGGGCCTGGCCGCCTTTTTTGTGGGAAAGGTGGAGGCCATTTACCGTTCTTTTCCTGGCTCATCCACAACTTCGGAGAAGCTGGAATCTGGCCCGAAGACAACCATGCCTTTGCGCTCTCTCCCAGAGCTCTCGATGGAGGAATTTAATAAAATTGCGGTGAAAGT
This sequence comes from Triturus cristatus, assembly GCF_964204655.1. NCBI lineage: Eukaryota > Metazoa > Chordata > Amphibia > Caudata > Salamandridae > Triturus > Triturus cristatus. The sequence continues at coordinate 957,638,265 of NC_140585.1, read as the reverse complement.
CAAATCAGGTTCACCAATGGATCCTCTACGACCTGCCCAATTCAGAGAATCTGCTTCACTCTGTTTCCCTCCTTTATGCGACCTTATCAATTTATCCCTGACGTCAGGCTTTGTCCCTGGTAGCTGGAAACAAGCCCAGGTGATGCCCATTTTAAAAACACCTGCCCTGGACCCATCAAAATTGGAGAACTATCGTCCCATATCCCTTCTTCCGTGGGTGGCAAAACTGACCGAGGCCCACGTCAATGCCATCCTATCCAACCATCTCCATTCTGCCAATATCTTAGACCCTTCGCAGAATGGCTTTCGACCTGGCCACAGCACTGAGACTGCGCTGCTCTCAATGGTCGATCACCTGCGAACTTTGGTTGATTCTGGTCAAACGGCGGCACTGGTGCTTCTTGACCTCAGTGCCGCGTTCGACACCGTCTCCCACGCTGTTTTATTACTGCGTTTGGGTGAGGCAGGCGTCAACAACGTGGCACTTGAATGGTTCCGATCATTTTTATCCGGTCGCACATTCAGGGTTGCCACTCCTCCCTTCCAATCTAAACCCTATCCTATTGCACAGGGTGTTCCGCAGGGGTCGGCTCTTAGCCCCACACTTTTCAATCTCTATGTGCAGCCGCTGGCTGCTGTCGCCAAGCGTTGGAACCTGACTATGGTGTCCTACGCTGATGACACGCAGCTGGCGGTTGCAATAAGTGGGGCTACCGACCTTGAGGCGGCTAAGTTCCGTGAGGGAATTAGCTCAGTGGCCCGTTGGATGACAGACAATTGCCTGCAATTGAATGCCCAAAAAAACCAGGTGCTCATTGTTGGCAGGCAGAGTCATCTCTGGGGTGATCATTGGTGGCCATCTGAGCTCGGCCTAACCCCTATCCCTGCCACCGAGGTTAAAAACCTAGGGGTCTGGTTGGATTCTAAACTTAGTTTTGTCTCACACTAAGAAAACCGCTGCCACGTGCTTCGGGACTCTTCGTAGGCTCAGACCCATTTTTAAATTCTTTGATGCTCCAACCAGACAGCTTATTGTACAAGCTACGATTTTGTCCAGGTTGGACTACGCGAGTTCCCTTCTGCTGGGAGCTAATCAGGCCGAACTTTCCAGACTTCAACGCGTTCAAAACGCTGCCGCCAGGGCTCTGGTAGGCTTGCCGAGATTCTGTTCGGCCAAAAAAATCATCTATAAACTTCATTGGCTCCCTGTTGCTCAGAGGATTAAGTTTAAGTCTCTTTGCCTTTCGTTTAAAATTCTGAAGCACTCCTCTCCTCAGATCTTGGAGCATTTTATCTTGCCGTATGTACCCCCGCGGTCTCGAAGATCTTCAGGACTCCATCTGGTCACAGTCCCGCGCTTCAAGAGGGCTAGGGCCGGTGGCCGCTCTTTCAGAGTGCTTGCTGCCAGGCTATGGAACTCTCTTCCTGTCCATATCCGCGCTATTGGCGAACTTCTGGTCTTTAGGAAGGCCGTTAAAACCTTCCTTTTTCCTCCGGATTCCTAGAGTTGTTATGGTTGTGTCTTTGGTACTGCTTGTGTCCGGCTTTTTGTCCATTATAGCGCCGGGACGCCCCTTTGCTGGGGCAGCTGCGCGCTCTACAAATCCGGTTAACATAACATAACATTGGAATCCAAAATAGACTCTGTACTTCAGGCGGTGGCGCAAATAGGTGTCTCTCTGACGCAAACCTGCACCTCCCTGGAAGAGCACATGGACAAAATAACACATGACATCACACTGCTACATGCTGATGACCGTAAATTGGCGGCGAGAATCGACGATATGGACGTGACATCGGAGAAGGCCATCCCGGTCACCAAGACTACATCTGTTAAAATGCGTGAACTCACTTCCTGAGTTCACACACTGGAACGCAGAATGGATGACGCCAAGGTCCGCTCCCGGCATAACAATGTCCGAGTACTGGGCTTTCCTGAGGGTACAGAGGGACGAGATGCAGTGTCTTACATGAAGCAGTGGTTGAAGTACCTACTGCCAGCAGATGCACTCTCCACCTTCTTTGCAGTGGAAAGAGCCCACAGGGTGCCTTCCAGTTCACCCACCCCCAGGAACCCGGGCTCGTCCTTTTCTGTTTCGCCTCTTAAACTATAAAGATAGGGATGCAATTATCCACGAAGTGCGCAGTTTGGGGGAGGTCAGAATGGACAATTTCCCAGTCCTCTTCTTCCCGGACTACGCCCTGGGAGTCCAGAAGCAGAGAAACACATTTCTGGCGGTTAAGAAAAGGCTGCATGAACTGGACTTCAGATATTCGCTTCTTTTCCCGGCCCACCAGTGTGTTGCCGTAGACGGCTTTACTCACTTTTTCAACTCGGCAGAGGTGGCGTGGGAGTGGCTTGAAGCTGCAGGACATCATACTTTCCTGATCAGGCGCGACAACACCCGCAGCAAAATCCCAGCCATCAAAGGAGGCCAGAGAAGAAACCGTAGACTTTTTAGGAAATCCCCCACATAGCTCCGAGCTGTCCCAAACTTGGAACAAGTGATGCAAGAGACGAGAAGCTCACCAAAAAGTGACATCAATAGGAGGCCCCTTGCATCATAAAGACAAAGACGCCTCTTCCGAGGAATTCCTTAGTGAAGGCAGTTCATCAGCTGTGTGGCCACTTGACGATGGCCTGCAGAAGCCTCCTAAAGTGACGCCCCAAACAGCTGATGACCTAATGTAATACCACACAGTGACTCTCATCCATTCATACAAAAGTATGCCATTGCAAAGGTGCCACATATGCCATCTCTGTATAAGTTAACTCTCTCCAGCATAACGCTCACCCTTACACTCCATTCACTAGCACAAGCCTAAACCGTGTCCAGCGCGAGCTCAATACCTTTCACAAAGGAGAAGGCACAGGAAGACCATTTAAGCTTTACTATAGGGCCAACGCGCAAACTTAACCTGCCGCTGTCATGGCCCAATACCCACCCTCCTCTCCTTCCCCCCTCTCATTGGTGGGAAGTATGGATTGACCAGCCGCAAGTTGCCAATTGGCAGGGCTAGAAGTCTGGCCAGATACATGTTCTACCCGAGTTGCACAACCCATTGTTCACCCCCCACATGCCTCTTCGTAAGCTGCAATCATGTACCCAGCGGTTCTGTGAGCATGGCACACGCCTGCCATGGGAACATACCACCCATACCTCGTCCTCAATGCGTCAAACCTCCCGCATGCCACTACCTCGCAAAAAATGCCAAATGCCATCCACTCACATAATCACCTGGAATGTTAGAGGCCTGCACACGCCAGCGCGCAGATACAAAACCTACACATATATTAAGCGTCACACAGCACACATAGCGTTGCTGCAGGAGATACATCTGGCACAAACTGAGATATTCCAATTGCAGCATAAGTGGAAAGGGCAGATATTCACCACATGGTACTCCTCCCTAATATGGATCCGGACAGGCATTCCATACACCCCTGAGAAGATAGAAATAGACCAGCACGGGCGATACATGTTGACTAAAGGCCGCCTTAACTGTCGGCAGATGGTGCCTAACTCAAGTAAGTGTCTGCGCTCTCATTTTGACACCAGCCCGTAATTACATGTACACACCCCCTTAACAACCCAACCCCTTTTCCTTCAGGTAACTTCCTCCTGATACCTGCTTGAATATGTTTCGGCACTGACTCCGCGCTTCCATTTATTGAGAAGTCTGGACCCATTTTATTTCTTCAGTAAGTGTCTTCACTACCCTGACACCACGCGGTCTTCTTGCTTCAATCACCACGCGCCTTGTCTAGTTGTAACCCATAGTCACTCAGTTTTTCTAGACTAATGGTTTCAAATCAAGACGTCCACTCCCGCGACGAACACGTTTTTCACTGACAACTATCCGGTCACCTTACCGCTCACATACTCAGTAAGTGTGCCTCTTCATGCGCGCGCAATGATGCCCCAACCTCCTCCCATAGCGCTATAAGTTACTTCGTCACTATGAGCTCGGAGTCTCTTACACCCTGTTCATGTAATTGCGCATTCCTTCAGGGCACTAGACTGCTCAGTTCCATCACTTTGCTGACTCTGCCAAGTTACCGATTTTTCATTTTTGTGTAATTGCATCACTTTTTGGAGAACACTATGTACTGCTCATTAATTGCTTGTGATGCTTGTTAAAGTTCAGGGACTAATTTATGTTTTGTAATTGGTTATTGATTTATTTTTTCTGTATTTTTCTCACATTTAGAGTTCATATGCTCACATTTTGTCCTGATGATGAACTCAAATAACTGAGTTCGAAACGCCGTCGACCCTATGCAACTCGAACCTATTTTGTACTAATTTAATTTAAAATGGTTCTCAATTGTTGCCAATGCGATGTTCTCTTTTAAAGTCTCCACCCTCACCTGCATGTCACGCTTTCTTGTCACTAAATATGTGAGCAATTTGAATTCAATCTTTATTCAATAAATAAGTGTCATACACTGACCTCCCCTGTCCCTTGTTCCTTTATATTAAGTATCACTCTCCAAATGTGAGTCCTTGAACCTATACTAAATCATTTCGCCCTCCTAAGGGCTTTTTCATTTCACCGGACCTTCTCAGGCCAACTCGAACCATTGTTCTTTTCCACATTGGCTCCATATATGCCATATATGCCCGAACATGGAACAGATGGCATTCTGGTACGCCCTATCCGGCGTCTGATCCCGTTGGTGCGAAATCCCCTGGATGCTAGGAGGTGACTTTAATGCAGTACTGGACACACACCTAGACAGGTCCTTCCCTCCCCCAGCAACAAACTACGGCCACGTCAAACGCCAGGGCTCTAGGGGACTGGATGAGACATTGGGGCCTGTTGGACATCTGGAGGACATTTAATCCACAGACATGCCTTTATTCTTATTACTCTCACCCGCACACACTACACGTCCACATAGATCGCTTTGTAGGCAACACAACATTTCTCACGGACTAAACAGAATCGGACTATCTAGGCTGCACAATCCACACATATTACAGCTACAAGAGGCCAACGTAGAACAAATGACTCGACAAACAAGTTACTTACCTTCGGTAACGCTTTTTCTGGTAGATGCAGTATCCACCTGTGGATTCCTCACCTTTTGAATTACTCATCGGTGTGCTAATGTCAGTTCCACCCACTTTTTACGTGCTCTTGAGGCAAACAGGCAGACCGACAGTATTTTCACAAGTATACATAATATATATATACACAAATACACATAGTATATATATCAACAGATTGGAAAAAACTAATAAAGAAAGCACTTCCGAGCAAAAAACTGTAAGCATGAAAATGACATTAAAAACATTCATGTCGAACAGTTATAACTTTTTTGGTAGAATTAGGAGGATAATGGGGAGGCGGGTGGTCAGAGAGGAATCCACAGGCAGATACTGTAGTCACCAGAAAAAGCGTTACCGAAGGTAAGTAACTTGTTCTTCTGATGGATACATCTGCCTGTGGAGGAGGGTGTCCACCTGACTATACCAAAAGATCTTGCAGAACAGAACATGCAAGATGGCAGTCCCTCCTAACCTAACAATCCAAGCAGTAATGCTTCGCAAAGGTATAAAGGGAGGCCCGAGTTGCTGCCTTACAAATATCAACAACAGGAACACCTCTAGCCAAAGCAGAAGATGACTTAGCTCTGGTGGAATGAGCTCTAATACCTTCAGGCGGCTCCTTCTTGGCCAGGACAATACACAAGATGATCCACCCGAAGAATGTTTGTTTGTGGACAGCTTTTCCTTTCATCCATCCAATGTAGCCCACAAAGAGCTGATCATCCAGCCTTAGATCCCTGGCCCTGTCCAGGTAAAAACTGACTGCCCTCTTAGGGTCAAGGGGATGAAGTCTCTCCGCCTCCTTGGAAGGGTGATGGGGAGGATAGAGGTAGGTAAGGTAATAGACTGTCCCAATGGAAAGGAGTGACCACCTTAGGCAGGAAAGCAGCCCTGGTCCTAAGAACCATCTTTTCTGCATGAATGGTCAAGAATGGAGGTTTAGAACTAAGAGCCTGAAGCTCACTTACCCTCCTGGCCGAGGTAATAGCGATCAAAAAGTCCGTTTTGAAGGAAAGAAGCCTCAAAGGACAACTATGAAGAGGCTCAAAAGGATAACCCATCAGAAACGTAAGAACAAGATTCAAATCTCACTGAGGCATAATGAAAGGAGTGAGAGGAAACTTATTGGTTAGACCCTTAATGAACCTCATAACAACCGGAGATTTAAACAAAGACCGCTGGTCCGGCAAACAAATGAAAGCCGACAAATAAACCTTAACTGTAGCCACAGCACAACCCTGCTGAGCCAAGGAAAGAGAGAAACTCAGCACGTCAGACAAACGTGCCTTCAAAGGATCAATGGACCTCTCTCCACACCACTTCACAAACTTGGACCACCGGGAGGAATAAATTGACTTGGTGGATTGTCTCCTGGATGATAAAATAACATCCACCACATCCAGAGGGAGAGAGAAAGAACTCAGGTTGCCCCATTCAATCTCCAGGCATGAAGGGGCAGACTCTGGAGGTGGGGGTGTAGAACCTGACCCTGCAAGAGGAGGTCTGCCCTGAGAGGGGGGGAAGGAGCGGAGGGTGCGATGAGAGGTGAAGTAGATCTTGGCCAATCCGGGGCGATCAAAATAACTTGGGCCCGGTCTTGGCGAACCTTCCTCAGAACTTGAGGAATCAAGGGAATTGGAGGTAAACGCGTAAAGGAGCTGCGAACTCCAATCCAACTGAAACACATCCCCCAACGCTCCCTGCATCGGAAACTGGAGACTGCAGAACAACAGGCAGTGCGCATTCTCGCAAGTGGCAAAAAGGTCCAACCGAGGTAATCCCCACATCTTGAAGACGAGATGGACCACCTCCGGATGAAGCCCCCACTCGTGACCGACGGAGTAATGCTGACTAAGACTGTCCGCACGAACATTTAGTACACTGGCCAGATAACTTGCCATTAAACAAATCTGATGGCCCTAAGCCCAGGACCAGAGTCGCAGAGCCTCACTGCAGAGACGATATGACCCTACACCTCCCTGTTTGTTGATGTACCACATTGCAGTATTGTTGTCCATCAGGACCTGAACTGACTGACTGACCGCGAAGCGAAGGAAGGAAGGCCTTCAGTGCTAAACGAATCGCCAGCATTTAAATAAAAGGTTGATGTGAAGCAACCTTTTCTCTGGAGACCAAAGACCTTTGATCCCCCAGATGAGCCCCTCACCCTAGAGTGCAGGCATCCGTGATCACTGTGGCCACCGGCGAAGGTGACTGAAAGGGCTTTCCTTGAGACAGGTTGCCCTGCACATTCCACCAAGACAGCTCCGCTGCAGTGTCTCAGTGTCTCTGGAGATTCTTATGTTCTCCCTGAGATCTCCGTTGTGTTGATACCACTGCCTGCGGAGGCACCACTGAAGTGCCCTCATGTGCCAGCGTGCATGACTGACTAACAGTATGCAGGAAGCGAACGAACCAAGCAGGCGTAGGGCCTTCAGGACTGGAACAACCGCTCCATCGTGAAACAAAGGAATCATCTCCTAAATGTCAAGAATCCTTTGTGAAGGTGGGATACTTCGAAACACAGTAGTGTCCTGTATTGCCCCTATGAACAGGCTGTGCTGAGAAGGCACCAGGTGAGATTTGGGTAAATTTATTGAGAAACCCAAGTTGAACAACATTTGCGTTGTTGCCTGCAAGTGGCGCAACACCATCTCCGGAGACTTGACTTTCAGCAGCCGGTCGTCCAGATAAGGAAACACAGGAATCCCTGACCTTCTGAGATGTGCTGCCACCACTGCCATCACCTTTGTGAAGACCCATGGTGCTGAAGTAAGGCCGAACGGAAGGACTGCAAACTGGTAGTGTTGCGACCCTACCATAAAACGGAGATACTTCCGATGCGACTTCAGGATTGAAAGATGGAAATAGGCATCCTACACATCGATCGACACCATCTATTCTTTCTGTTGCAGCGCTAGAAGAGCCTGAGCCAAGGTCAACATTTTGAACTTTTCCTGTCTGAGGTAAAAAATCTAAATCCTGAGGTCCAGGATCGGCCTCAATCGACCATCCTTTTTGTGAATCAAGAAATAATGGGAATAACATCACTGACCCCTTTCCTGCTCTGGAACTACCTCTATTGCTCCTTTCTGCAACAAGACAAGAGCCTCCTGTTGTAAGAAGTAAATGGGTAAGGAGGAAACTCTAGAATAGGAAGGGCATAGCCATTTTCTACAAGATTTAAAACCCAACGGTCTGAGGTAACCGATTTCCAATCTTGCAGAAAATGGGACACCCGTCCCCCCTACAGGACCACATGCTCCAAGATGGGGGATCTAGAGCTGCTTTCCCGTGGTACCAGTGGGGGTGGGGACAGGAGAAGAGGAGGAGGAGGACTGCTGCCGAGTGACTCCTCGAAGACGGCCTCGATTCTTTCCTCTGTATGACCTGTACAGAGGGCCACAAAAGGAAGAAGTCTTCCCAAAGCCTCGATACCTCTTGTAGCCATACCCCCTAGGTTGAGAATGCAGGCCCAAAGCTCTTGTAGTGGCCCTACTGTCTTTAAAATGCTGCAGAGCAGAGTCCGCTTTGGTACCAAACAACCTCAAACCATCAAAAGGCAGATCCAACAAAGTAGCCTGAACATCTGGAGAAAAACCAGATCTGAGCCAGGCATGCCTCCCCATCGCAATTGAAGAAACCATTACCCAGGCAAATGAATCTGCAGTGTCCAAACCCGACTGAATAACCTGTCAGGCAGCTGCTTGAGAATCCGAAAGAGCCTCAAGAAAGTGAACATGATCATCCTCAGGAAGTTTAGGGGCCAATTGCTTAACAGAGTCCATGAGGGCATGAATGTATCTCCAAGCAAACAAGTGGCGTTTGTAGACTTCAGCGCCATGCTTGCTGAGGAAAACACCTTCTTGGCCGACCGTTTCATCTTTTTCGAGTCTCTATCCCCGTGGTGGTAGGGAAGGACCCAGTCGACTGCTTGGAGCATGAAGCGTGAACCACCAAGCTTTCAGGAGATGGGTGGGCAGAAAGAAAAGCTGTATCTCCAGGAGCTGGCCTATATTTCCTTGCAATTGCTCTGGAAACTGCAGGAGCAGTCAAGGGCTTCTGCCACACCTACAAGATAGGCTCCGTCAACACCTCATTGAAAGGTAAAAGAGGCTCACTAACTGATGAAGTAGTATTAAGCACTTCAGTCAAAATATTAGACTTAACTTCTGCTGAAGGCAACTGAAGATCCAATAATTAAGCAGCTTTCCTAATCACCACATGATAAGGAGCAAAATCCTGAGAGGGGACAGAATTGGAGAAGTGAGCTCCCACTCCGGGGAATTATCTAAGCCACTGTCCTCTTGCAGACCCTCAAATTCATCCATGGAGTCCAGTATCTCTCCTTCCTCCTGCCTGTACTCATCCTCTTCCAGCAGCCTTTGTACTTCCCTCCTGGAATGCTGCTTTGGGATCGTCGGCAGCGTCAGCAGCGGCGCCGGTGTCATTGGTGCCAGCGTCGAAGGAAGACCTTCAGAAACAGGCAACGGCGCAGAACAAATGCGAGATAGTGCCGATTCGACACCAGACGGGGTTTGAGGATTCGGAGTCGAAAATCTCGGCGCCAGAAACTTCCAAGATGGAGCCGTTGGCATAAAAGTCATGAAAGGCACCTGGGCATACTGCTGGGGAACACCCAAGTTAAAGGCAAGCGGACTCACTGGGCCAGAAGGCGCACCGGTAGGGTAGGATGCCCTGGGAAACATGCCATGCATCGCATTTAGGAAATGCGAGGGATCCACTCCTGGAACAGGAAAAGAAGGGTAAGGATCCGGGCCTCCTTGATTCAGATCCATCTGAGGTCGAACCAGAAGCTGAGGCTGCGGAGCCGGTGAGGTCGGCGCCCGCTCAGGCAAAGCCGCATGTACAAGAGAAGACTCCCTGGGCATCGGAGATCCTCTGGGCATCAAAGAGCCTCTTGACGCCAGCGAACCCCTCGGAGTCAGCGAGAGAATCGGAGTCGCCTGCGGAGATATTTACTTGATATGTTGAAGCTAGGATAAGAGTTAGAAATGGAGGTCTCTAGTTGGCAGTGGTATACACCTTGTCCAAGTAGGGACCCTTCCTTCTAGTAAGGATGAGGAAAGTACACACCTATGTTTGTCTGTGGTCACCCTCTGGTAGCTTGGCACAGTGCAGTCAGGCTAAACTACAGAGGCAATGTGTAAAGCATTTTTGCACTCATACAGTAACACAGAGAAATTATTTAGCACAAAGTACCATGGATACGTCAAAATTACAGAACGAAAACAGGCACAGTGAAGGTAATGCGTCAGTTCCTTGCTCCAGGGGAGGTGATGCATTGGTTCCTTATTGCCAGGTAGGGGAGGTGATGCGTCGGTTCCTTACTGGAGAGGAGGTGATGCGTCAGTTTCTTACTGCGAGAGGTGGTGATGAGTAGGTTTGTTACTGAAACCCCAGCGTCGATGTAGATGTGGCACAAAGGTTCGATGTGAGAGAAAATCCAGGCACTACAGGTCGATTTCCTGCAGTCGCAGACAGGTGATGCGTCAATTTTTCCAGGAGCACAGCAGGGCCTGCGTCTGAGTCGAAGCGGGGGTTTTGGACTTCGGTGACACAGCACTGAGGACTTGGGCTGTGATTGTTTCCTCAGCCACTGACAGGCACTGCGTCGATAATTTCAGCTGCTCTGCAGCGATGAGTTTGTTTTTTCAACAGCACAGCATTTTGCTGCAGGAAAAACGGCACTGAAAGGGCGGTGCATGGATTTTCAGCAACATGAGCAGCAAAACAACCTCAAAGGTCCTAGAACTGGGGTTGGCACCACAACACAGGTCAGAACTCCCAGCAGTGGAGTTCAAGGATGCTGCAGGTGAAGTCTTTGTATCCCTGAGACTTCTTAACAGGAGGCAAGCTCTGCATCAAACCCTTGGAGAATCTTCTCAAACAGGATACACAGCAAAGTTCAGTCTGTGTCATCTCCAAAGCAGAAGCAGCAACTGCAAGCCAACCCAGCAAAGCAACACGCAGCAAAGGGGCAGTGCTCCTCCTCACAGCCCTTCTATTCTCCTTGGCATAGGCTCCTCATAGTCCATAAGAGTTCTAAAGTTGTGAGGTCAGGGCCCCATTACTTATACTACTTTCAGCATTTGAAGTGTGCAGGTTTCAAAGAGAGTCTCTCTTGCTTACTAGAACCAGGTCTGTCCTCCCTGATCCAGCCACACTACAGGGGGTGGAGACAGCATTCTGAAAGGCAGACACAGCCCTATTCAGGTGTCAGTGACACTCCTCCCATCACTCTAGCTCAGAAAGATCCATCAGGATATACAGAGTACACATCAGCTTCCATTGTGTGAGTGTCTGGAGGGAATGCACAAACAGCCCCTATCAGTCTAAACCAGATATTGATTCCACAAGCAGGCAGAGGCACACAGAATGGTAAAGCAAGAAAATGTCCACTTTCTAAAAGTGGCCTTTTCAAACACAAAATTTAAAAACCCTCTTCACTAAAAAAATTATTTTTAAATTCAGAGTTCAGGGAACCTAAACTCCAAATCCCTAACTGCTCCTAATTGAAAGTTACACTTGTAAGATGTTACAAGGTAGTTTCAATGATAGCCTATTGGAGAGCTAGTCCTTGCAATAGTGAAACATGAATTTGGCAGTATTTCACTATCAGGACAAGTAAAACACACCAGTACATTTCCTACCTTTCACATACACCGCACCCTGCCCACAGGGATACCTTGGGCCTACCTTATGGGTGTCTTACAGTTAGTAAAAGGGAAGGTTAGGGCCTGGCAAGTGTGTACACTTTAAACGTAAAACTTTAAAACTGCACTCACAGACTCTGCAATGGCAGGCCTGAGACATGTTTACAGGGCTACTAGTGTGGGTGGCACAACCAGAGCTTCAGGCCCACCAGTAGCATTTGATTTTCGTGTCCTGTGCATACATAGTGCACTGTGCTAGGAACTTACCAGTAAATCAAATATGCCAATCATGAATAACCAGCGATTGTATGGGGAGAGCACTCCGTTGTTATGGTGAGATAATCAGTAATTATCAATTTTTGAGAAGACAGCGGTGCATCAGTTCTGTAGGAGTTTGTCCTCTCCTACTGTAATGAAAACCGGGTATTGACAGGTTGAGAGCCTGTATGCAACTGAGCACTGTTCACAAAGCGTCCTTCCTGACACTGGTTTGTATGAAACTTTTGTTTTTAATTTTCAGCATTAGATCAAAGCTTACTTTGTACTTTTATACATGGTTATCAGATGTGACAGTTTTCAAAGATGTAACAGTTTGTCCCAATACAAATTAATATCATTTGTACAAGAATAACATTGATACAATCAATTATCCACATGTTACCAAATTGTATATGCTGAACATGTTGCAGTAATATAAAAACTTATACACAGCAGAAAGATTTTATAAATGCCCAATGCATTTCGGAACCAGCCGGTTCCTTCGTCAGGGGCCAATCTGAAAAATAAACCGAACCATATTTCTAGTTAGGATCATGTGGTAGGGGCTCAATCTCAATACCTCTGATACAAAACAGACGTGTTTAACAACAAGTTACCTGTTTGACTGTGTGATTGGATGTTCACTGAAAAGAACGGAAATGTGATTGTGTCAACATAAGTTCACAAAATGCTATTTGCAAGCAAGAGGAATGTGGATGACGGACAGTTCTGGGCTTACCTGTGTGTAAAAAACGCATATGTCTAAAAGTGTGAAAGAGAAGACCGGATTGTATTAATGTAAGGAATCAGAACTAAGGTCCTAATACAACTACGCGGAAATCGGTGTCAAGTTGCAAATGAAAAAGGTCTATTCATACCTTAAGTGAGGTCATCGACTGTGAAGCTGTAGAAAGAATAACAGTACCGTATGTAAACTGATAGCGAGTCAAGTGAATGCAACTCGACGTACACACTGTTTAAAATAACACGCAAGGAAACTTGCCGTTACAGTGGTGATAGTTTATTCGTACCTTAATAGAAGTGGTCGGCTGAGAAACTGTAGAAAAAATAATAACAGTACCGTGTATGAGCTTTCAATTGGGCTATAGCGTGCATAGTATTCAAATGTACACGCACAGAGAAGTTGCCGTTAAGGCTAGAGCTTACATCTTACCTTCGTAGATTCAATAGTAAGCTGCGTAAAGACAAGAGAGAAAAAAAAAAAAAGAAACCGAATAATGTAAGTAAGCGGAAATATTAGCACGCTGTAACGACGGTTTAGGACTTCAGAAAGTGCGTCGTAGACATCTCACCTTAGAATGTTTCGTAAACGGAATAGCGGACGTCTCGGAACTACCAGTGAACAGGTTGGAAACGCCTGAATGGCATACAATTATATAGGTGGAGCTAATCGGAACTATCACCGGAAGTCACCGACAGTGGCGACGGACTTGGTGTACTCGTATAAGGTCTAAGACGCTGGTGTTCTAAAGATCTGTGCGGGGGCCATATTGGAACGGAGGCGTAACGCGATGATGTAAAAGGAAAGGAACAAAGTGCAGGGAGAAACGTGAGGAATGCAAACTCTCAGAACTAGAATAAGTCCCCAGACAATAAAAGATATAAATGGAAATTTAACGAAGGTAGCAGCTGGAAATATTAAAAAAGCGTATAAAATTAAATCTGCATGGATGTACTCGAATCCGAGGAGACTAATCTTTCGGACTCATAGACCCGTAGAAAAATGTAGACAGGAGAGTGGTGTACAAAGAAGTTTACGCGCGGGTGTTTAGGTGTGCATCAGGCTATGTTAGGAGAGTATTATCAGTTTCTAAAACCGCTACATAGTGCTTGATGGCCTTGGTTGGTCTGTGAGGTGATATGACAAAAAATTGAAAGAGATGTAGTTGCGGGGTTTAAGGAAAAGTATAGCAATTATGATATTAAGCCTTGAGGAATGCTGACTAGTTAAGGAAATGTTTACAATCAGATAAAGCATGACATATCCAACCGGTCATTAAGACCGGTCGGGGCCAGAGTGTCCAGATTTTTGATCCAGAAAACTTCCCTTTGGAGAAGTCTGAGGTGGTTATTAGTGCCTTGTTGTAACTCCACATGTTCAATAATTTGAAATCTTAATTGTGATATGGAGTGGTTAGCTTCAAGCCAGTGGGTTGCCAGAGGAGAGTTTTTGCTTTGAGTTCTAATACGGCTTTTGTGTTCTGTTAGGCGTATTTTCATTTTGCGTTCTGTTTTTCCAATATATAGTTTGCCACAGGGGCATTTGATCCCATAGATAATATTGGAAGTATTGCAATCACTTGTGTGTCGTAATACAATGTCCTTACCGGTGGTAGGATGTTTTAGGATGTTACCTGCAATGATGTTGTTGCAGTGTTGGCAGTTATGGCATTTCATGGTGCCTTTCTGAGTGCGGGCAGATTGAGATTGTGGCTTAGTAGACGACAGTAGTTCACGAAGGTTTTGACCTCTAGTGTATGCATGCATTGGTGGTTCACTGAAGATGTTGTTAAATTCAGCTTCATTTGTTAGTAATTCCCAACGTTTATTAATGATCTTCTTGATAGCTGTGGAGCAGGTAGAGTATCTGGATATGAAGACCAACTTCGTTTTGTTATCCCTACTTGTTGGTGTCAATAAGTCCTCCCGTGTTTTGGTCAATGCTCGTTGTGCACAAGAGTCAATGATGGTTCTCCAAAGGGAAGTTTTCTGGATCAAAAATCTGGACACTCTGGCCCCGACCGGTCTTAATGACCGGTTGGATATGTCATGCTTTATCTGATTGTAAACATTTCCTTAACTAGTCAGCATTCCTCAAGGCTTAATATCATAATTGCTATACTTTTCCTTAAACCCCGCAACTACATCTCTTTCAATTTTTTGTCATATCACCTCACAGACCAACCAAGGCCATCAAGCACTATGTAGCGGTTTTAGAAACTGATAATACTCTCCTAACATAGCCTGATGCACACCTAAACACCCGCGCGTAAACTTCTTTGTACACCACTCTCCTGTCTACATTTTTCTACGGGTCTATGAGTCCGAAAGATTAGTCTCCTCGGATTCGAGTACATCCATGCAGATTTAATTTTATACGCTTTTTTAATATTTCCAGCTGCTACCTTCGTTAAATTTCCATTTATATCTTTTATTGTCTGGGGACTTATTCTAGTTCTGAGAGTTTGCATTCCTCACGTTTCTCCCTGCACTTTGTTCCTTTCCTTTTACATCATCGCGTTACGCCTCCGTTCCAATATGGCCCCCGCACAGATCTTTAGAACACCAGCGTCTTAGACCTTATACGAGTACACCAAGTCCGTCGCCACTGTCGGTGACTTCCGGTGATAGTTCCGATTAGCTCCACCTATATAATTGTATGCCATTCAGGCGTTTCCAACCTGTTCACTGGTAGTTCCGAGACGTCCGCTATTCCGTTTACGAAACATTCTAAGGTGAGATGTCTACGACGCACTTTCTGAAGTCCTAAACCGTCGTTACAGCGTGCTAATATTTCCGCCTACTTACATTATTCGGTTTCTTTTTTTTTTTTTTTCTCTCTTGTCTTTACGCAGCTTACTATTGAATCTACGAAGGTAAGATGTAAGCTCTAGCCTTAACGGCAACTTCTCTGTGCGTGTACATTTGAATACTATGCACGCTATAGCCCAATTGAAAGCTCATACACGGTACTGTTATTATTTTTTCTACAGTTTCTCAGCCGACCACTTCTATTAAGGTACGAATAAACTATCACCACTGTAACGGCAAGTTTCCTTGCGTGTTATTTTAAACAGTGTGTACGTCGAGTTGCATTCACTTGACTCGCTATCAGTTTACATACGGTACTGTTATTCTTTCTACAGCTTCACAGTCGATGACCTCACTTAAGGTATGAATAGACCTTTTTCATTTGCAACTTGACACCGATTTCCGCGTAGTTGTATTAGGACCTTAGTTCTGATTCCTTACATTAATACAATCCGGTCTTCTCTTTCACACTTTTAGACATATGCGTTTTTTACACCCAGGTAAGCCCAGAACTGTCCGTCATCCACATTCCTCTTGCTTGCAAATAGCATTTTCTGAACTTATGTTGACACAATCACATTTCCGTTCTTTTCAGTGAACATCCAATCACACAGTCAAACAGGTAACTTGTTGTTAAACACGTCTGTTTTGTATCAGAGGTATTGAGATTGAGCCCCTACCACATGATCCTAACTAGAAATATGGTTCGGTTTATTTTTCAGATTGGCCCCTGACGAAGGAACCGGCTGGTTCCGAAATGCATTGGGCATTTATAAAATCTTTCTGCTGTGTATAAGTTTTTATATTACTGCAACATGTTCAGCATATACAATTTGGTAACATGTGGATAATTGATTGTATCAATGTTATTCTTGTACAAATGATATTAATTTGTATTGGGACAAACTGTTACATCTTTGAAAACTGTCACATCTGATAACCATGTATAAAAGTACAAAGTAAGCTTTGATCTAATGCTGAAAATTAAAAACAAAAGTTTCATACAAACCAGTGTCAGGAAGGACGCTTTGTGAACAGTGCTCAATCATGAATAACCAATCATAATCACAATGTACCCAGGGAGCACTTGCTCTGTAGCACTGATCAGCAGTGGTAAAGTGCCCAGTGCACCTAAACCAGCAAAAACGAAGTCCAGCACACAGTCAGAAATACAGGCGGTAGAGGCAAAAAGACCAGGAACACCACGCTGAGGATGCCAGGTCTACCAATGGCATAAGAGGTGAGTGCTGCCTTTTTACTACACTGTAGCATCCAAGTGGCAATCTTTAATGTTCATGACTCATGTATTTCCTTACAGTTTCCCAATGGCCAGACTCAAGGAATTTGCAATTAAATACTGGAGCATGTGAGATTGTCCTTCCAATGGCCTTTAGCCGCCATACTTGACACAGGCATCAACTAGAATATAAACTGGTGGTTATAAGCTCAACTGATGTGCTGAGCTACCGCACATGCTGTGTGACAGTGCCTTCCTAAGCAAAGGGTAGAGTCCACTGTACTATATTGTTGTAGTTGGATAGGATTAATTAGGTCTCATTTTTCTTGGGGAGGCCCGCTCATCAGCAATTGGAGCCGGTGTAGGTTGGGGGTTGGAGAAATCAAATTCCAATCTAAGAACTGAATATGTATGTGTTGGAGCATGCAGATGTTATGGCTATCTTTACAAAGCAGACAGACACAGGTTATCAATACATACTTTCTCGTTATGATTTGTCAAGGCGATAGTGACACCTGTTCAACATTTAATTTGCTAATCTTGAATGTTTGGGGGCTTAACCCTAGGAACGTGAGACAACCCCTGGTGTATCTTCACAGACACAAAACACATGCGGCTATATTACAGGAGACACATGTTCACCTTATCTCATGATTCATACTTACTTTGACATTGTATTTGGTTCCCATAAATGTTTCTCATGTTCCAGAGGAATGGTGATATTAATCCCTAGGAACTTGAGATTCCAGACACAAAGGTGTTTCGCAGATAGTCAGGGAAGATATATTATAGCAACTGGCTGATTGCATGTAAAAGTGATCACATCTATAAACACATATAGCCCAAATGCTGACCCCACAGAGTTTCACAATGACATCCTCTGCAAATGTCATGAACGTCAAGCCACTAACATCTCATGGAGCTTTGATTTTAATACAATATTCTTAGATCAACATTTTCATAAGTGAACTGAAACGGTCTGTTAAGCTTTGCAAAGTTGCACTATGTTCCAATATCAAATTCTGCGGGCACACGAGCAGCCATCTTTAGAACCCATAGGCAAAGATATATCAGTCGACCTCAACAGGAAAGCCATTGTGTAGAGAAATCAAACTTTCTCTCGAATCAAGGTACAATTGCTGGAGGGCTTCTGTAAAGACTCGTACTGCACAGCTCTCCAGAAGTATGCTTTCGTGAGAATTTTGGGTTGAAAAAAATATATGGAGGGGCTTTCACAGTGGTTTCTACCACGTTTGCGTATTATACTCAACGGGATTTACAGCCATAGGCCGTAAACCTTTTGCCAATTATCTGCGGCCAATCCTATCCCTCAGTTTTGTTTCTCCCATCTCCAGCTGAACCAGATGTTGTTTTCCTCAACAGTATCACATTAATTACGTGCTTTTAAATGTATGCACCCGTGTACGTAGATGTTTTGCAATTGTATTGTGTTATGGCTGATGTTCACTTTGTAAACAGTTGCTTTATTCTCAGCTGGATACCACAAATTGTGAGGCTCTGTGACCTTGGGAAGTTTATGAACTACCTGTGTGTTTTGTATTTAAATCAGATTTGGGTTTCGCATCTAGTTAAAGGAGGTTAATGGCTTGTCAGACCACCATAAAACCAGTATATCTCTTTCAGAGCTCAAGCACTGTGAAGCCTGTTTTTGACATCAGAATGAATGGAAATCAGTGGCCAAGAGTATTAACCAAACCAGTTGCCAAATGTCACTACAGTCATACATCACCAGCATTTTCTCTCCGACTATAAACACTTAATTCTTCTATACTTTCAAAGCTCGCATGTCCAACCAAAGTAACTCCCTGAAACTGACAATGTTTCCGTACCCACTAATTATCCATACACACATAATTTGCTTTTCAGTTTTGCAATGCCACAGAAATTCAGTAATTACCTAGCAAATTCCAAACCTGTTTCCATGTAGTAATACAGAGTATTCAGTTCGCTGGGAGGAGCATAGCACTTGAATACAGTGGCTGTCAGTACTTGTGATACTCAAAACTTACCGCTTCCAGTTTCCTGGCACTGTGCTGCATGTTGGAGGTGGACGCCTTGCTTGTGTAGCACTGCTGCAGGAGGGCCTTCTGATCAATAGGTGTGAACTCTTCATAACCGTCTCCAGACTATGAACAGACATGAAAGACACAGTTAGACTTGTGAAGCCAGGTCTGATCCATCAGTGGCAACATTCTGGAAAGAAGAATTCTGCTAAGTTCTACAAAATTAAAACAAGGTATGCCATGTGCACGGGTGTGTCGGAATATCGTGCGCACAAATATCAACTGGCAAAATATCACGTCCTAAATATCGTTTACAAAAATATCGGTCCAGGGAGTGTAGATTTTCTAACATTAACTCAAATGGGGACTATTTTTGCACTATCTTGGGTCTAAGAGTGAACAATGATCACAAGTGACAGAGGTTAGTTACGGTAAACTCCCACTAGGAAAAATCCCTTTATAGGACTGGAACCCTCACTCACCCTAGGTGACATGCTTCATCATTGAGTTCTTTCTCCCGATGGAAAAACCTAGTTCCACCGAGGGCTACAACCCCCTCACTGTGAGGGAGGAGTCCAGGGATGTTATATGTAAAGATGAGGGTGTATACAAAGGAGATCCTTTTTAGTCCCTTATGCGGTGAGTGGAGTGAGAAAACAGCAGCGCAAACAATAAGCTAATTTAGGAAAAAGAGTGTGGTGAAGTTAAAACTGAGTGGTGAGAACCAAAATATTTTTATTTTGTAGGTTTCACCATCAGGGTTAAAAAGCAGTGCAAATAGAGCAGTATAGAGCTTTAAACTGCTCGATGTAAAAGGTCAACATGTTTCAGCCCCATTGATCTGTAGAGAAGTATCCGGCCTTTCTTCAGGACCGTGTGTAAACAATAAGCTGCTGCTATTTGGTACTTAGACAAACGAACAATACATTTTGATACTACACCAGTAATCAGTTCATATGTCTTCGGTATAACTGGGTATATCTAAAAGAATAACGTAAACAAAATCTCTGTCAGAAAAGTGTCAAAAGTTCATACAACACTATTGTAGTATATATTTACTACTAATAAACCAATTAGAAATAATTGGAAGCCCGTGCTGTGGGCAAGGCACTTACCCAAATAGTTGGATATCCACCCTCACCTCAACCTGGTAACAACTCAGGGGAAGGGGGACCCGCTCTAAGAAGAATACAAAATCCCTCTGTCAGACCGGGGAGAAACCTACTTGCTGATAAATGGGTCTATTCCTCAAAATATTCTTAAGTGTCACAGGGAGACACATCAGCAAACAAACCAACTTTAAGACTATGTATGAATATTAGGTAGACGGGCCTTCAGTCAAAAGAGGAATAAATGATGGAATTTAAGTAAGGTTGTTTGGTGACATACAACTATTGAGCAAAAAAAGGGTTTGGGAATGCCAATCAGACAGTATGTGAAAATATATCTGATGGAGCTCATTCTCCCAACACACTCTCTTTGGAATGCTAGTTTCAAAATCAAAGAGAATCCGAGGGTAACAAAATAATAGAGAAAAAGAGTAGGGGACATAATCTAAACAGTTTCTGAACCAAAGTTCCTATTCTGCTCATGCAAGCCCTTACCTCTCCGTCGGTACCCCGGACGGTCGTTGAGCTGGAACCGGAGGTACCGACTGTAGGCTAACCAACTCTGTTAAATAGTGCCTGTGATTAAGGTTGACTGCCGGCAGCTGTGGTGGACCCAGAAGGGGCCTTCGAGTGTGCCTGATTGGAAAAACGGTAGTTCCACGTACTGAGCATGTTCAAAGAGGCAAAGCGACTGCCCCTTTGAGCATGCTCAGTACGTAGAACCACCGCCTCTCTACTGGGCATGCTCGGTTCATGGGAAACTGCATTAGGTTAGTAGCTGCCTCTTTGAACATGCTCAGGCACTATTTAACATGGGCTTGCATGAGCAGAATAGGAACTTTGGTTCAGAAACTGTTTAGATTATGTCCCCTACTCTTTTTCTCTATTATTTACGCTCGCACCAACTAACTTTAATTTACCAACATGTCGGAACGACAAGGCCTAGCTTTTGATGACACAATTGCAGCTGACATTCTGTCTATGCCTAGTATCAGACTCTGGTCCCATTACCAACACCAGCCCTAATGATGTTTGGACAAAATTATTAGTCCTTAAACGCTCACACTCCCGCACCTATATTCATGGGGCCATCATGACGGAGTATTTAAAGGCAGACTGTGCACCAACTGGCTTGATTGTGAAAATGCCCCCAGGCTGTTCTTAGAGGATAAAGCCTTCCTCAAAGATTGGTCCCTCATTGCATGGTGATGCACGAGGGACTGGCTGATTTTGATAATCACCACGGCCAAAAAGATAGCAGACACCATATTAGTAGAGATCCAGACCCTGGAGGCACAGAAAGTCCGTATTAGTCACTACTGCCTACAACAAACAGGCCAAACAGATAAAAACAACAAGGACTTTAAGGATGCAGTCTTAGCCAACAAGATCGTGAAGTTCAAAAAAGATTTGGCAAAATTCTCTCTTGAAAGAGGCTACCCGTACACAAGCGACTCTTATGTACCGCCCCAATTTAACCAAAGAAACAAACGATATGGCTCCAACTATTCAACCTCCGCCAGTGAAGATGGCTCCTCTGACTCTGATGCCTCCAACTATGAGAATCAAGGCGGAAGGAATCAAGGTAGACGCAACAGAGGTCCGAGGAGAGGAAGAGGAGGTTACCTTGGACCAGCTCCCCCGCAATGGTGGTTGCCTGGCCCTTGCGGGTATCCGCAACAACCTTTCCGAACACCTATGTTTACTTTTCAACCCTTCTGTACTGCAATGCCAATGAGTCTTTTTTAGGACAGGGCCAAAACCGACCAAGAGGACGCAGAAGGGGCCCACAGACCAATGTGCACTGGAGCCCCCCTCCCTCATCACGGACACACAGCAACTTGAAGACATCGGCAGTCTCAGGGATGAGCAGCGAAACACTCTAGTAGTGAACCTCAGCCAACGTGTGCTCACTGAGGTGGAAAAAACTGCCCTAGAAAAAGGACTAGGCTTTGTTCCTACAATCAAAGGACACTCTTTTACCATCATGCAAGAATTGGCTGGATTCTTCAGGAAAATAAGACTACAAGCTTTTTACAGTGACAAATCTTCAATGACAACTGACTCAAGGACTACCAACACTGGGTTAAAACCAAAGTCTACGTTTAACCCTCCGATACACTTGGTCCCCCCTGAGATTGCCGCCTTTGAAAAAGCGGTTCTCTACGATGTGGAAACCATCATCAACACGGATACCAATCAATATCAGAATCTTCCGAAAGCCGAACGACTGGCTTTACAACTTTTGGCGAAGGATGAACCCATCGTCATAAAGCCAGCAGACAAGGGGGGTGCCACTGTCATCCTTGATACAGAAGTTTACAGAACTGAATGTAGACATCAACTGGAAGACAGGAGATACTACCGATCCCTGAAAATGGACCCCACGAAGAGGTTAACCAATACCATCAAAGACCTTGTGGATGAGGTCAAAAGTGAAGGATGGATAACTGACAATGAGGCAAATTTCTTGACCACCCAACATCCTGTAACACCATACTTCTACGTGTTACCGAAGATCCACAAAGGAAAGATACCACCTCCGGGCAGACCCATCATTTCGGGGATAGGATCCCTGCTTGAGCCCCTGTCGACCTTTGTGGATTTGTTCTTGAAACCCATTGTAGCGAAGATGCCAACATATATACAGGATACTAAACACCTGTTACACCTGTTACAAGACTTAACTTTTGACCAAGAAGAAGACCTCTTGGTCTCGTTCGACGTAGAGTCACTATACACATGTATCCCTCAGGACGAGACTCTCGTCACTATTCAATCTCTGTTGGAGGAAGAAGACCTCGACACTGTCACTCCTTTGAGTTTCATCATGGCCTGTGCCACCTTGGCGATGAAAGAAAACTTTTTCAAGTTTGAGGAAGAACTCTTCCTACAGACATCGGGGACTTCCATGGGCACTGTTTTTGCCCCCAGCCTGGCAAATCTCTACGTGCATACTTTTGAACAGACGGAGGTTCTCCAGCAATCCAATCCCTTCAGACACCACATAATGACCTGGAAGAGGTACATAGATGACATCTTTGTGATCTGGAAAGGGATTCCTTCCACAGCTGGCTCAACACAAGAAATGAGTACCTACGATTCACATATGAACTCTCTCAATCCAGCCTTCCTTTTCTTGATGTCAGGATCTATCCGGAGAACGGTTTGCTTGCAACTGAACTCTATCGCAAGCCGATGGCACGCAATTCGTTGTTATCCTACAATAGCTTCCATCCAAAAGCCCTGCGGGACAGTCTTCCATTTGGGCAATTTCTACGTCTCCGTCGGAACTGTTCTAGTATGGAGAAATACACAGAACATGCTATATCCATTTCTGCACAGCTTAAAGAAAGGCAATATCCTGTTAGCATCATTCGTAGGTGCAGAAAGAGGGCTTCGAATAACCATCGTGAAGCCCTCATTGAAAAAGCACCAGCCAAAGAAGCATTACAGAGACTTACCTGTGTTAACACGTTCTGTGGTTATTCTAATAAAAATCAAGAATACCATTCTGAAACATTGGCGTATTCTCAATGTTGGAGCCACATCTTTACCATCTCCCCTGTTTGCTTTTAAGCGTAGCAGCAATATAAAAGACATGTTGGTGCACACTCGCCCTCACTCCAAAAAACCACTCAACCAAGTATCCCTTTGGGGTTTGCCCCCCGTTCAGGGACACTTTCCGTGCGGCTCGTGTGCGGTCTGTCCACAAACTACGCACACTACTGAGATTTATATAGGCACGGATAGACCATGGTGTCTCTCTAAACACACTAACTGCAATAGTGAGAAACTGATCTATATGATCACGTGCCCCTGCAATATGCGATATGTTGGAATACAAGGAAAATAAAGACACGAATCCTTGAACACAAAAGCACTGTCAGGTGTAAAAAGAGTTCCACTAAAATGACTAACCATTTCATTAATTATGATCATAAGGAGCGGGATATTAAATGGGTAGTGTTGGAGCAACCCTTTATTCCCCCCACACGTGACAGATATTCAGAAGTTTCTCTTCATTCGAGAACAGCGTTGGGTGCACAAATTTCATACTGACACCATGGGGTTAAACGACTATATATCATGGCTATCGCTTTAGAACTAGCCATGAGTAAAGATTAGTAGTCTGCTTTCCTGATACAAGTTCATGATTGTGACATATTGCTCTGTTCACATTAATGGCCCTTCTCATCATGTATTGCATCCTTTAATGTGAGTTTCTTATAAGCTTTCTTAGTTAGGTAAATATCATCGGTACTGGCATCCTTCTTGACCTAGTCACTAGCTAGGACTCTTGATGGTACTATTTGGGTGTTTACTTTGTTAAACAAATTTGATGAACCATTTACATGTTGCACTTCCTGCGCGTGTGTCATAAACACGGATAATATTTTGCTTCTCTAATATTGGGTGTTATGCTTAAACAGTTCATCAAGTTTACAAATAACCTACTGTATTCATTCTTTTGTTAAAAACATTCATTTAATTAACATTTCGTGCATAGAGTTTCATTTAAACACTGTGGAATATTCCAATAAATTCTTTGTATGTGTTCCCTTTCAATTGCGCATGCTCGATTGATGGGACACTACATTATGTTAGCGGCTGCCCCTTTGAGCATGCTCAGTACGTAGAACCACCGCCTCTCTATTGGGCATGCTCGGTTCATGGGACACTGCATTAGGTTAGTAGCTTTCTCTTTGAACATGCTCAGTACGTGGAACTACCGTTTTTCCAATCAGGCACACTTGGAGGCACCTTCTGGGTCCACCACAGCTGCCGGCAGTCAACCTTAATCACAGGCACTATTTAACAGAGTGGGTTAGCCTCCAGTCGGTACCTCCGGTTCCAGCTCAACGACCGTCCGGGGTACCGACGGAGAGGTAAGGGCTTGCATGAGCAGAATAGGAACTTTGGTTCAGAAACTGTTTAGATTATGTCCCCTACTCTTTTTCTCTATTATTTTGTTACCCTCTGATTCTCTTTGATTTTGAAACTAGCATTACAAAGAGAGTGTGTTGGGAGAATGAGCTCCATCAGATATATTTTCACATACTGTCTGATTGGCATTCCCAAACCCTTTTTTTGCTCAATAGTTGTATGTCACCAGACAACCTTACTTAAATTCCATCATTTATTCCTCTTTTGACTGAAGGCCAGTCTACCTAATATTCATACATAGTCTTAAAGTTGGTTTGTTTGCTGATGTGTCTCTCTGTGACACTTAAGAATATTTTGAGGAATAGACCCATTTGTCAGCAAGTAGGATTCTCCACGGTCTGACAGAGCGATTTTTTATTCTTCTTAGAGTGGGGCCCCCCTTCCCTGAGTTGTTACCAGGTTGAGGTGAGGGTGGATATCCAACTATTTGGGTAAGTGCTTTGCCCACAGCACGGGCTTCCAATTATTTCTAATTGGTTTATTAGTAGTAAATATATACTACAATAGTGTTGTATGAACTTTTGACACTTTTCTGACAGAGATTTTGTTTACGTTATTCTTTTAGATATACCCAGTAATACCGAAGACATATGAACTGATTACTGGTGTTGTATCAAAATTTATTGTTCGTTTATCTAAGCACCAAATAGCAGCAGCTTATTGTTTACACACGGTCCTGAAGAAAGCCCGGATACTTCTCTACAGATCAATAGGGCTGAAACATGTTGACCTTTTACATCGAGCAGTTTAAAGCTCTATACTGCTCTATTTGCACTGCTTTTTAACCCCGATGGTGAAACCTACAAAATAAAAATATTTTGGTTCTCACCACTCAGTTTTAACTTCACCACACTCTTTTTCCTAAATTAGCTTATTGTTTGCGCTGCTGTTTTCTCACTCCACTCACCGCATAAGGGACTAAAAAGGATCTCCTTTGTATACACCCTCATCTTTACATATAACATCCCTGGACTCCTCCCTCACAGTGAGGGGGTTGTAGCCCTCGGTGGAACTAGGTTTTTCCATCGGGTGAAAGAACTCAATGATGAAGCATGTCACCTAGGGTGAGTGAGGGTTCCAGTCCTATAAAGGGATTTTTCCTAGTGGGAGTTTACCGTAACTAACCTCTGTCACTTGTGATCATTGTTCACTCTTAGACCCAAGATAGTTCTTTGTGTTTTGTAGTAAACTTGATTGGGGTATTACTATCTTGCAGGTCTATAAACTTTTCTCCCTTGGACCCTCCCCCATTGTTGTGTTTACTATTTTTGCACACAATATTTTGGAGATGATATTTACGGTAGACTAAATCCTGGCCACGAGGATCCGATCACAGATCACGTTGACAATAAAACAGCATAAATTCAAAGAAGTTTAAGCCTGCAATGAGCCCCCATCGTCTCTGCTTACCTAGACTCTTTGCAACAATTAACTTGAGACTGACATGCTTCATTCTTTACGTCACATTTTATTGGCCATTTTAGCCAACACCTTATCAAGTCATTGAAACAAATTCAAGAACTTACAAAACACCCTCCGCGTTGTCCTTGCCTTCCACAGTCAAATGTCTGAAACACTGGTAAATCATAAACTCAGGTTAACTTGCCAACGGGGCATTTAGAGCGGTCATGAAGACGAGCCCTGCAGCCCGGCACCACATCATCAATGTTTTCCTTCCCTAGAGAGCTTTACATCCGTGAACCCAGCCCAGTAATTTATATCTTCCCTGATGTCATCTCATTATTGAAAATTACAGCCATGTATGTTTCATAAAGAAAACCAGGCCACCTGGAGGTTTAGGACTCTTGCTGTAAATCGTGTAGAATGTATTGAAACCAAGACATTGAATTTTGCAGGTAACTAATTGACAGGATGTCTTTGCAAAATTACTTTAAACATGTATTCGTATGACTGCAAAATGTCAGAAATCAATTTTGATTTCCAGTAGGGAAAACTTGGAGACACTTATGGAGGGATGAGGGACAGAAAGAGGGTCTGTCGTTCTTCTCGAGTCCTGGACAGCAAACTGGGAAGAAAAACAAGATCCAATCAACGCCTCTGCTAACTGTGGTGGTAACGCATGCAATTTCAGTAGATCTAGAGATGCTGATGCCTGCATTGATAGAAACAGCAGCATCACTCGACTGAGGAAGGGTTCTCTACCAACTCCTAGGAGCATGTACAAAAGCATCATATTCAAAACAGTCTGAGAAACGCCTGTTGCTCTCAAGTGCATCACTAGACAGAAATATTGTTGCTAGAATTACTAACATGTCAGCGATGTGTCTCATTAGACCACAACCATATTTAAATGGTGACACTATAGGGAAGCAGTTGTTCCCAATCCTGATGTGCACCCTGAGGAGCTTTTGATGAACCTTGCACAAACACTTGAGATCCACATGCGTTTCAAAAGATCAACCTGGCAAAGCAAGAAATAGCTATTTACTAGTAACTACAATTCGAGAGTACTGGTTTCTTGCATCGATTCACATGTTAAATAGTACCTGTCATCAGACTGGGAACCCCAGTACACTTCACATTATCAGTAGTAAAAGAAGGACTTTTGATATTGTAGCTTATATATTTCCATCAGGATTTGTCTGTGTCAGCCAATGATTCTAAAGCACGTGTGCCAATGTTAAATATTCACCTCATGGATGAGGAGACCGAGGACATGTGAATCTATGAAAGATAAAAATGCCGTATAAGTGTAGCTACAGGTAAGCAATCTCTTCTTCTCAAACGCTGGAGAATGCTTTTGGAGATATTTTAACCCTTTCACTGACCTACTGGCGTACATACACGTAATTAAAGGGAATCCACGGGTTGCGTTTATGAAATATATTTGCATCAATGGAGGAAAAAGTTCCCTCCGCCCCCCTGTTTTTATGTGTTTTTGCCACAACGGTAGTTAACATCCTTAACTGTCTGGGGGTGAGTGGAAGAAGTTTGCTGGGTCCTGATCATTTTTTGACACTGACAAACATCTTAATGAGACAGCTCAGTGTTCAATTTCAGGATGCGTGTACTTGAGCAACCTAATAACTATTGTTTAAAACAATCTCTGGCACTGAGGTGAACAAACACCCCAGCAGTGGGGTTATAATTCACGTGCTTTGAACAGAATGGCATGCAGTTCTTAAAGGGCATTTGGTGAAGATGGAGGCTCGCCTTCTTGAAATAGGTTTGGAGTACCACCTGCTCCACACCTTTGATTCTCATGCGGATTTGATGACAAGGCAGCAGTGCTTATAATTAGCACCAATGCTACTTGACACATTTGTTGCATTACAACACCTGCAGGTAAGGCTGTAGGGCTCCTACCAGTCCACCCATGAAGGTTTATTATTCCTTCATGGAGTAGTCAGTTAACCTCGACATCACACAAAGGCTAATGTTTTTATTAATGGTGCCAAAGTCAATAAATAATAGGCATTTGTTTCTTCATTCTATTCACACAGTCGATCTATGGTCGGCACTACAATGTTGTACTTCCACTTCAGCCAACGGTGTAAGGGGCTGTTGGATCACAAAACATAAAATGATTATTAAAAGAAAAAGGCAGAGTTAGAAAGTAAAAGAAAGGACAAAAGCCATAAAAGTAACAAAAAACAATAATTATAATTCCTGTGTGGCTCAATGGTTAGAGCAGCAGACCCTGATGCAGAGTTCTGGCCAGGGACCAGGGTTCGATTCCCGCCTCGGCGGGGCTCGGGCTCAATTTCCTCGGACCTGTCTATTCTCGCCTCGGTGCCTATTCTAATCACGGGCCCCACGGTGCAACTCTGGGCAATAGCTTGCTTAGCCTCCACACCGGCCCCAACAGCGCTAAGGATGCCTGGCTTCACCCTGGGGGTGCCCAGGAGTGGACACTTCACAGGGAAAGCCAGGAGGGGTTCCACAGCGGTATGAGTATCAGCGCCAGGAAACCGATAGGCGACACCGCAAGTTGGCCGTCTGGTGACAGTGCGCTCTATATGTACCATGACATTTACATTTACATTTAACTAAGGGGTTTAAGATCACCCTAGCAAATTGATCATGGAACAAATCCCCAGTTTATTGTTACTCAATGTGCCCAGGTAAAACAGGCAAAACAATATTGTTTAGACAGTTATAACTTCTGACTCTCTTAAAATCCTGTGCTGTGGCAACAAATGATGGATGGAATGCAGAATGAATCAAACATTCACCCCCAGTCAAGAGACATGGGTTAAATCTATAGTTCTTTTGCACACTACTCCACTCTACTTTGGTCCCAACCATAGGCAAATCAGTGTTGACCCTGTTCCTTATGGGAACAGTCCAGCCCAAACTGCCAAGCAGGGTCCTCCCTGGACCGGAAACAAGCAACATGGGACCGGTTTCGGGGTAACACCCCTCATCAGCCAGGCTAGCTTGAATCCAGTGGCACAGCGAGCAAGGGACCCACATCTGGGCATACCCGTCCCAATTAGGGCGGAAAAGGGCTGCGGCAACAAATGATGGACGGAATGCTGAATGAATCAAACATTCACCCCCAGTCAAAAGATCTGGGTTAAATCCCTCGTTCTTTTGCTCATTACACCACCCCAGTTTGGACCCAGCCATATGCAAATCAGTCTTGACAATGATCCTCAAGGAAACAGTCTAGCCCGAATTGCCAAGCCGGGTTCTCCCTGGACCGGAAACAAGCAACATGGGACCGGTTTCGGGGTAACAGCCTCATCAGCCAGGCTAGCTTGAATCCAGTGGCACAGCAAGCAAGGGACCCACATCTGGGCATACCCATCCCACTTAGGGAGAACGTGCTGTGGCAACAAATGATGGACAGAATGTTAAATGAATCAAACATTCACCCCCAGTTAAGAGATCTGGGTTAAATCCATTGTTCTTTTGCTCACTATGCCAGCCCTGTTTGGACCAGCCATATGGAAATTATGACCCTGTTCCTCATGGGAACAGCTCAGCCCGAACTGTCATGCCGGGTCCTCCCTGGACCAGAAACAAGAACCCTAGGACCGGTTTCGGGGTAACACCCTCATCAGCCAGGCTAACTAAAATTCAGAGGCACAGCAAGCAAGGGACTCACGTCTGGGCATACCCATCCCACTTAGGGAAAAAAGTTCTGTGATAATAATTGGACGGAATGCTGTTTACCTGCCTGCACTACTACAGGCAGGGAAACCTTCATTTCCTCTCGCTTAGCGGGAGCAATATAAAGCTCCCCCAAGTGAGAGCAAACAGTAAGTTTGCTCCTAGCGGGCTGTAGCAGGAAAAATGCTCCATCCCGCTGGGAGCGGACTATTCATCTGGGTTCCCTGCCCGCTATGAAGCAGATGGAGGAACAGATGAAAAAATTGCTCCCGCAAGCAGGGAGCATTATTTTTTGCTGCTCCCTGCACACAGGAGCAATGCCGCGACCCGCTGTAGCCGGGAAGCCGGCAGGGACCGCAGAGGCATTGGGGCTCCCCCTCTCGGCCCTCAACAAAAAGAAACTAGGTACCCTGGGTGGGGCCAGGGCACCCAACATTTACAGGAGAGACCCCAAAGGATGGGGTCCCCGGGGCCAATTTTGGCCCAGCGAAGAGCGCTGTGTGCCCCTCCTCCCCCTCTAGATACTGGCCAGGCCCAGGGGGATGGGGTACTCTGGTACAATATTGTCTTGTGGAGGGGGGCAGTATGCCTCATCTCCCTTTTAAATATGAATTGGGTTTCCTGGGTGGGCTCCAGAGCGGCCACAATTTACTAGGTGGGCCCCGGGGATGGGATCCCCAGGACCAATATTCTCCCGGGGAGCAGGGCTACATGCTCTCCCTCCCCCTTTAGATACTGGCCAGGCCTCCCGGATGGGGTCTCCAGGTACAATATTGAGCTGGGGAGGGAGGCTGCATGCCCCCTCCCCCTTTAGATACTGGCCAGGCCCAGGGGGATGGGGTACCCAGGGCAAATATAGGCTTGGGGAGGGATGCTGAGTACCCGCCCACCTATGTTAACTGGCTTTAGGGGTTGGCTACAGGACCTGGCCGCAGCCAAAGCCCTGCATTGTGGGGTTGGCTGCATGCAGGGGGCTGGTTTCAGGACCTTGTATGGCAGAAATTTGATGAACGTATGGTATTAAATATTACTTTTTGTTAAAAAACACCATAGAAATTCGCTGAGAAAAAAAACGATTACAGTTATAGTTGTTATAGTTAGCTAACAGCTGCCACGCCACCAACACCAAATGCATGACTTCTCTTAATGAAACAGAAGCAATTACACATGTTGTAAATTATCTTATAGAGGAGATTACATATCACATTACCCTTGTCACTTTGAGAGAGATGACTATGAATGCAGCATCATTAATTGGTGACTGTTTTGTTGTTTAATTACATTTTGCTTTCAGGGGTTATTTATTGGCATACAAACTGTGAGGTCATAAGTATTGCATTGGGTGGGCAAGGCCCTTTGCCCAAGCCTCCTCTGGAGGCCAACCCTGCTGCGTATGACCTGGGCAATGGTAGTGGGTCACAGGGTCTGGACTATGACTAGACGGGCAATACCATTCCCTTTTTTATAAAACGATCCAAAATAGGATCTGCAAATCTAGGGCAAAGGTTCCTGCCCTGGTTTCGAAGACCTGTGTAAAAAATTCAACTACAGAAAGGTTACAGCTAGAAGGAAAGTAGAATTTGATATAACAAAAACATTCTAACTCCAAGTATAGTTCACTATTAATATATACTTCCTGTTGAGGTATTTGAAAGTTTATCAGTACACAACTTCAACATATTCTTGAGCACAGTGGTATGGCAATTTGTCATGTACATTTGTAGTGTTTCGACATGCTGATCCATGTGTGCCTTTAGGGGAATATGCTCCTATGATTCTGTTTTTAGACACTGATAACGTCTTTCCTCAGTCTCAAAGGAATCATTGCATAAATGTTTTTTTTTAAAAGGAAACCAACAACAAACATACATGGATGCTGCTGGGATGTAAAAGTTCCCTGCATGGTGACGGACATGCACCCCTGCCCTGGGTGCCCCAGCTGCACAGATATCGGATCCTGCTTGTGCACTATGACCTAGGACTCTCTCATGGGAATGTGATCTTGTTACACCAGGAGGGGAGCACCAAGCGCTAACATCGTGAGGGTAGAGGGCAACTGACATTACCTGGAGTCAAGTGACAAGCACGGTAGTGGCAATATACCCTTTTTGTGTTCAGTAGTAATGATTAGCTTGGACAGGCCTTTTTACTTGTGTCACTGGAGTGGGGCATACTGGCCCGCTCTTGTAAAGTTCGATGACTGTATTTAACCCACCCTTGGCCTGAAAGTACTGTGTAACAGCAGACAGAGCGAGATACTTGCATGTGCGTGGCTGTGTACGGTACATAACATGGAGGCCTGTGGATTCCATTTTGGAAGGCTAGGCACTGGTAGAGGTGAGGACTGCAACCCCAAGACAAGAGATGCATACTGCTGACATTCCCAAGGCTGGGAAGGGAGCACACACCGAAGGAAGGGCAGCAGGGCATGTTAAGAGCACATCAAAGATCTCTTTGTTTCTAGGAAGAGTTATTGGTCTATAGGGGCCTGGGCTCATTGTGGGGAATATGGTGAGAATGATAAATTCGGTAATGTTTACCAAGGAATCTTGATAGAGAGGAAGGCTTAGGCCTTTGAACGTTTATGAGGCACATTTCAGTGGTGACTAAAAGCCAGGTGTGATGAACCTATGTTGTGCGCCAATCAGAATGTGACAGACTGTCCCTTTGACAAAGGGCAGTGCAGAGGAGATAACATTTCAAAGGAGCAGACACCCACACCCAAATTTCAATGGCTCAGACACTAACTCACAGTTGTGTCTGAATTTG
This sequence comes from Triturus cristatus, assembly GCF_964204655.1. Lineage (NCBI taxonomy): Eukaryota > Metazoa > Chordata > Amphibia > Caudata > Salamandridae > Triturus > Triturus cristatus. The sequence continues at coordinate 957,605,556 of NC_140585.1, read as the reverse complement.
GACTTTAAAGGAGGGAGCAAAAGTCCTACACTTTGTACAATAGTACTGTTCAACAGGAGAGAGATCACCACAACATCTAGCTATTGAACCAGGGCTAGGTACCAAGGTCTGCTAGCCTCCCTGCTCGGTGAGGGGCCATCACCCAGGAAGTCAAGACCACTTGCCCTGGGATTGAATAACCAGCCTTCTGTCTATATGTGAGAAGGAGAGCACCTGGAGGGAGCAAGACCACGTGGGGATCCTACCATGTGGACCCCGGTGAGCAATGTAAGATGCCTGGTCGGGATTCCTACGCAGATAAAGCCAAAGACCTCGTGTACCATGAGGGGGCTATGGTGAAGTATGGGTTGTTGCCTTTGTGCAGAGCCAGTCAGTGTCCCCCGTATGCCAAGTGGGGGCCACTGTGAAGTAAGGATGTCACCCTTTTGCAGAGCCAGTCACCGACCCCTGTATGCTCAGTGGGGGTCACCACGAAATAAGGGTTCTCACTCTTATGCAGAGCCAACTGGCGACCATGGTATGCCAGGTTGGAGGCATCGTGAAGTAAGGACCGTGGCCTCTGTGAGGAGGAAATCACTGACCCCCTATGTGGCAAAAGTGTACCACCGTTGAGCCAGGGATGTTGCCCTGGATCGTCATGCACCTGCTGCAATGAGGAAAACTTACCGAGGAGCCATGAAGGTGCACGTCCAACACCAATGCGGACTGTCAGGAGACTGACAGAGGCCTGACGTGTCATCTAGGAATGAGCAGGCAAGGCAGTGCACCCTCAGCATCTTAAGCCCGTAGAGACGCAGCCCAGTCCTCCAGGACTTGCTGGCTGTCATCTGGTTGAGTAAGATTGTTCCAAGTCCAGCAGGCCTGTTGTGGTCTTACATAAACCTAGCATGTAACACAGCTGAAGTTGAATCGTAAGTTATACTTTATTGCGTGGAGACTAGCATAGGCTGCAATTGAATGTTGCCTTTAGTATCAAATGAGGAATTACAAGCAGCGAGACTATGTTATTCCAAAATATTAAACACTCATAGCTTAGGTTCCATTAATCAAATGTTAACCATGTTGGTGTCATTTTGCTTATTACATGTTTCTCTATTTTTCTACATAGGTCTGGCAACTTTATGGTGTTGTTTCTTAACACTTTCACTTCTGGGGTGTTTGCACTTCTCTGTGCCAGAGTTCTTTAAAATAAAATCTACTTTAGGATGCTTTAATACAAGCATCGTTTTGGTCTTTTATGCATCCATGTCTCCATGTACTTAAACAAAGAATATGTTTTTTTCCCAGCATATTCAGACCTATGTATTGGTGCAAACCCTGCAACAATATCTCATTACAGCCTGAAGACTGAAAATTGTGGAGATATTTTCAACAAATTTGCTCAATATCTTCTTGTAGCGCTGAAATGGACAAACAAACATACATCCTTGAACGCTAAACACAGAAATGTTGCCCTGAATTTCTGAAGTTCAGCGATACCAAATATTTTCTTTGGAAATGTAATCTACAAAAAGCAATTATATAACATTAGCAAAGACCATGACATTATGGCAGAATCACTGTTTATGGTACACTGTTTGTTTGATGTTAGAAATCAAACCCAGGACTATAGCAAAAGTATTTTCTAATTCTACACAACCTAAGGCATCTGTTGGTACAAGCCAGACCTCCCTTGCAGTCACTGGCTGGTGGACATTCTGAAAATGACATTTGCCAAATTTATTGCAGACTCAGTAATTTTTCCTCATCTCCCTCACGCAGGAACATATCCCTGCCAAGACTTGACTCCCAACTTTGTTACTCTGGGTCTCTTGACTGTGTGGGGTATCAGGCATGTTTTTAATTTCTATGGGTTCAGGAAGCCTACAGGTGATGAAGTGGACGGAGTGCATTTTGACAATTTGGATATCAACTACAAGCGAAAAGCCAGCTTAGACCACCTGTCTTTTGTTGTGGAAATATGGATTTTTATGATCAGTTATGTCCCCTATCTTGGACCCCAACGGTTTCATGTATGAATCACAAGTACATGTATGTTCCCTCCAGTTCCAGTTATGAAGACGCAAACACATGTGCGTCCACCGCCAACATGTCCTCTTTCAGATCCGCCATGAATGGGCCGGATAGTCCATTCCTAAGTATGAAAGGCCACCGGCCTTATATGGTTCACTTATGACATTTTACAGTCCAGGCAAGTAGGCCCTGATTCTGCCATCAAACCTTTTCTTGCCTTCTGCCTCTGAAAGCTTCAGTCCGAGCTCGCATCTGTATCCATGAACTTTGTCCTCATTCTCTGCGCAGCTAACGGTGCCTGACATCAGCCTGTTGCCTGCCAAAAACTGTATTTCACCTTCGAAATTATCTGCTCCGCTCCCTATCCAATGCATTCCTGTCTAGTAATTTAAGTAAACATTCTTCCAGCTACCGAGCAAAAGGCCCGGCTTCTCTGTCTTTATGCAAGTAATTCATAGCCCTGTTACTATGGACGATTTCTGCCCCCGCATCTAGTGTAGACACTTAGACGCTTGTACACGCACTCACAGTCAGTATAGTAAGTATAGAATAAGATTCTACTCTAAGAGACCTCTCTTTTGGATAACATAGTTCTTTAAACATAGGATGTTAGATATGATTTGGGATTAGGTTGACTTGACCCTCCAGACTTCTGTCGCCACATGTAGAGCTAAATGTCAAGTCCCCTTCACCCCCTCGTTGCACGTCAATCACACGTCATGCTGCTGCGCGCGCATTTCTGCCAAGTATTTCTGCTGACATTGCGAAATTCTTTCATGGAACCACCCTATTATGACATCATACCTGATGACGTTCTTTAGTTACGCCCAGCTACACCCACTTTTGCTACTCATGTATGTTTTATCTTTACTATCAATTGTTACGCCTCCTCCATTTGTTTCACTGTAATGCCTATTGTATAAAAATGATTACCCGTCAATAAAGTAACGTCTTCACTTCCTGAACCTTCGTGGTGATGGAATATGGAGCGCATCAATTTAAATTGATTCTGGAATAAAGCCCGTTCCGAACCTCTAATACCACGGATTCTGCCTCTTATTTTACTGAGCTATTGTTATAGATTTTCCGCATCAAATTAAGTTCCGGTAATTAAATTATTTACCACATAAATGGCGCCCGAATAGGGACACTTTCTCATCTCACGCGCCGGCGGTGCGTTGCAGGCCCGGTCTCCTGTCACAGCTGGACGGACAACAACGCGTACCCACAGGATTTCCTGTATCTCCCTCCTGCCGAGCGGGGGTAACTGAGGCTGCGATCAACACCCAGACGAGGCGGTGAGAAGTGCGAAGTATCCCGACCAGAGCCTAGCTGAGAGAGCAAGATCCGAGGTATACAGAGGCCCACCAGTTTCCGAAGTTTCCGAGTCGAGTCCAGTCCGGTTCAAGTTCAGTTCAGTTCCGAGGCCTTCTGTTCCGAGCTACCCGGTGAGTACCATTATCGGGGAGGCATTCTGACGTGCACATAGGTTGTGCCGGTCAAGACGGGTTTGGGTACACAAATCCGGTCTGCACTGTTTCAGCAGTGTATCTGTACTGTTTAGCAGTATATCAAGTATGTCTAGTATATAATTCAGAATTACCTAGTTAGTATCGAGTATTATGCTTAGTGACTAGTTCCCTAAATGGCCATCATTGTCTGTTTCATTTAAATGTTAAATGTTAAAGTGTTTTAAATACGTTCTGTATATTGTGGTGTGAATGACTGTTCATTATTGTGTTTTATGGTATTAAACGTGTTCAAAATTAGGTATCAGATCAGTTCTCAATATGCCGCTCTTTTCGAAATTAAGACAGATCACAACTAGAAAAGGGGTACTCGAAGAAGCTGTTCCCATTCCTCCTAGGGACACTCCAGGGTACTTCATGTATCATAAACATGGCCTAGACGCCATATTATTTCTTGATCTATGGGTAGACTACACCAAGGAATTACCAGAAAGTCAGAGGTGGCCCAAAGCTGGGACCTGGGATGCAGATTGCATTATGAAAGTAGAAGAAGAATTGTGGAAAAAGAAAGCTAGACAGTCACAGAAAGATGCCATTGATTTATGGCGTAAAGAATCATATAGACGTACAGAAAAAGCGCTCAGACAGGAAGAGAAAAGTAAGGAGAATTCAAATAAAGTTCGAGAAAGTGTATTAACTGAAGAAGGTACTCGAGTAAAGTCAGAACAAACAGACAGACAAAGAAATGCCCTTGTGAATGGTATGTATCCTCTTCTGGCCGAAGGATTACCTAAGGCTACTCCGGAAATACCAAAAGACTTGCCACCCCCATTATTTCCGATAAAAGCACATCCCAAAGGGCACCCCAGAACCGCAGAAGATGTTTTTCTTTCCTCTTATTTAGACGACGCAGCTCCCGAGTATGCTAATGCTGCGCCACATAGACCGTCTGCCGAGGGGGTTCAACGCCAAGACCCTCCTCCGTCTGTACCTCTGCAACAGCAAACCCCGACACAAGTTCCGGCAAGCACATCTGTTTCTACATCCGCATCCACACCAATGGTTGCTATATCCCGTTCAACGAATCCTTTCACATCCAGCTCCCCAGGTGGTGCTACCGGAGGTACATCAAGCATTTTTTCAACGCCACCCAGAACAAATAAACTTTCCTTTCAAGAAATAGCCCACCAACGTACGCCCAAACTAGTAACTCCGAACACGCTCAAGGAACTTCTAATAGATTGTAGATATGACCCTGTGCCCGGAAAGGGGGACGAGATGATGCTGGCATCATTACGTATCCGACGAGCTGCAATATACTTAGGGAAGCTACCAGGAATGACTGCACACTTAGAAAATATATATCATTTTGTTCAGTCAGGGCGAGACCCTGAGAGTATTAACAGAGCCATGGAGTACCAAAAAGTGGAAATCCAGGGGGAACTGTTACGTTTCCTCATAAACTGTGTGATCAGAAATCAAGATCAACCAGGGGTAAGTCCGGCAGAAATGCAAATTCTTACCACTTGGGGTAAAAATATATCAGAGGGGAGACACGATAAACGATCATGTATAGTAGCTATGAGCCGAAAGATCCGCAAAGAAATAGAACGAATACACGAGGAAAGATTAGCAGTAGACGAACCTGAACAAACCGAGGATGAGGAAGAATTAGAACTGCCCACAGGACAGTTAGAAACAATGGCCTATGTAGGTAGAGGAAGATCTTGCAATAATACTAGATGCTTTACTGATCCGATATGTCCGACATGTCCAGATAATAACAGAAAATTCCAAACTCCTATAATAAATATAAGGTCACCCGAACATTCATTCCAAGCCGCTGACAAATTACTCCGAGAACGAAGGGGTTATCATATACTCGATTCTATGGACGAACAAGAATTAGCCAGGTCAGCCGTTCACTGGGTTGATAGTCCTGGAAAATATGGTGATGATACACTAGCGCATACGTTTTTGAACCTCGCCCCAGATGAACAGCGTTTAGCTGGTATCTATATGATTCAACAACTTCTTATATTATATAAAAGCCAACACTCCGATCCTGGCCCCTTACCAGATATATTGACTGAATTACTCACGAATAAATGGAGAGGTTCCGGTACTAAGTTAATTAGAGAAATACTAGAATTTAGAAGGCAGTACATTCTTTTTGTATGTCCTGAACATGTCTCACTGCCCATCAAGGAAAGAACGACGTATTACATGGATAGACAAAATCCCTTACGAGAAGTGCACCCGATAAAGGGTGATGACAATGAGTTTAAACGTGTGTTTGTAAACATACCCATATCCAAAATAGAACTATTAGAAATGAAGAAAGTGGTACCCAGTCATGACAAAGACCCAGCGGGTTTCCACCGTGAAATTAAAGATATGTTACTCATGGGAGAATATACCTACCCCGACATTATGACAATATTGAAGGTATTATTGCCTGCGGGCATTTACGAAAAACTCAAGGAAAAGGATTGGGAGGTGGGAGATCAGAAGATAGATTGGACAGCATTAGAAATCGAAGAAAAAGCTCGAGGTCCAGGTTCAGGGCTCGGGGACAAGACCAAAGCACTACCAGGTTTACTAGTACAGGTATTGCCACGATTATTAACTACGAAAAAGGAAGACTGGGGTGCAATCTCAGCCTGTAAACAAAAATCAGATGAAGACACTAGTGATTTCTATTCCCGATTTGAGAAATGTTTTGGTATAAATAGTGGAATAAAAGCAAGTAGCGAGTCGTATCCACATCTGTTTGTGACAAAATTAGTTGAAAATGCCTTGCCCCAAGTTAAGAATAGAATATTGAAGTTCGAGAGTACCTGGCAAGGTAACACTCCGTCACAAATGTTACAAATGCTACAGTACCATCACAATAGAATCAGAGAAGAACAAGAACATGAACATAGACGCATGAAAGACACAAAAATGAAAATGCTAGTCTCCCAGACAGTTCCAGCTGACGGTCATAAGAAGGGTATAACACAGTCCAGTGTTTCAGCAGGTCCTGTTAAAGGGACGTGCAACTATTGTAAACAGCCAGGTCATTATGTACACGATTGTCCAGTTTTAAAACATAATATTGCCATAGGTAACGCAAAAGAAAGACCACGACCAATTAGACAGGATCAGAACCAAAAAGGAGCCCCGCAGCATGCACAGTCCATGCCAGCTCCGCAACAGTCTATGCCAGCTCCGCCACCGCAGCCTATTGCTGCCACACAAACAACGACCCGACAGATGTATCAGACCGCACAGTATGACTATCCTGATTATCAACGATACTCATGAAACAGCCTAGAGAGGGAAGTTGGCTTACCCCTTATTGAGGTCCCTGTAGATCAAGAAGGACCTTATGTACACAGTGAACTGTTAGGTCAAGATAGAAAATTCTTACTTGATACAGGGGCAAGCCGAACAACAATAAAACGTAGTGAAGTTCCAGGGGCACCCCTCTCAGGCTCACAGAATATTTCCCTTGGCTTTTCAGGAAAACCTATCATTAACGAAGTAACACAGCCTCTTCCACTTACGATTGGTCCCTTGACACGAACTACAGACTTATTACTTACTAAATCATGTCCAGAAAACTTGTTAGGCATAAAAACTTTGAAAGCTCTCGGAGCTATAATATGTTGTTCTCCGGAAGGAGTAAGATTGTTTTTACGTGATTTCAAAGGGCACTACGTGTCCCGAGACATGGATCACCGATTACAGACTTTACCGACACATTTATGGGCACAAGGCCCTACAGATGTTGGTTGCATGAACATTACACCATATCGAGTCACACTAAAGGCAGGAGTGGTACTTCCACGAATGCGACAATACAAGTTACCACCAGATGCTGTAGTGGCTTTACTACAAATCATTGACGAGCTTATTACCCAAGGAGTGGTTGTGGAAACTGACTCCAATGTATGTAATTCACCGATAATTCCGATTCTTAAACGAACCGATCCAACAGCCCCGCCAGTATATCGATTGGTTATTGATCTGCGCGAATTAAATAAATGCATAGTACCACAATACCCCGTAGTCCCAGACATTTCTTCATTACTGACAGCCATTGATTCCGAAGCAACATTCTTTACTGTAATCGATCTCAAGAATGCCTTTTTCAGCGTCCCAATAGATCCGGAAAGCCAATACTTGTTCGGATTTAGTTTAAATGGACGAAGCTTTAAATTCACACGCGCACCTCAAGGATTTACAGAAAGCCCCAGCATTTATAGCCAAGCACTGAAACGAGAACTCGACAGTATCCACATGCCAGTCAACACTGCCCTGCTTCAATATGTCGATGATCTGCTGATCACCGCTAGAAGCGAACCTGAATGTGAAAAAGCCTCACTGACGGTTTTACAATTTTTGGCCGAAAAGGGGCACAAGGTGTCCCCTTCTAAGCTGCAATTCTGTGTCCAGCGAGTTGTTTACCTTGGTCACTCGCTGTCCAAGGAGGGAAGGCAGCTTACACCAGATCGCATCCAGCTAATTGCTAAAATGCCAGTACCCAAGACACAAAAGGAGGTGCGGGCTTTCATAGGCCTCACTTCATATTGTAGGCAGTGGATCCCTCAGTATGCATTTCTAGCAAAACCACTCATTCAATTGACAACACAGGAGGCAGCCACATCGACTGTTCTCCCTTGGACTCAGGAACATACACAAGCTTTTGAAAGCCTAAAGAAAGCCTTATGCCAAGCACCTGTTTTAGCAACACCATGTTACAATAAACAGTTTACACTCTTCGTTACAGAACGCAAAGGTACTGCCTTGTCAGTACTCACACAGGAACAAGCAGGATCACACAAACCATGTGCTTATTTTTCTAGTACATTAGATCCCGTAGCTCAGGCTTTGCCTGCGTGCCTGAAATCAGTGGCAGCAACAGCTTTAGCAATCAGACAAAGCGATGCCATAGTATTAGGACATCCATTAACAGTACAAGTACCACATGCAGTAGAGGTTCTCTTGAACCGCACACAAACACAACACTTGACTATAGCACGACTTACTGGTTACGAATTAACATTGTTTCAGCCACATATAGAAATCAGACGTTGTAGTACATTGAATCCTGCCACACTGTTACCAATAAACGGAACAGACCCACTTGCACATGATTGTATTGAAGTTATCACTATCACGACGAAACCCAGACAAGATTTGACAGACGTCCCATTGTCAGACCCAGACCTGACGTTGTATGTAGATGGTTCATGTATGAGAACAGGTACAGGAGAGCTAGTGGCCGCTTACGCAGTCACAACAGACACTGAAATCATTGAAACAAATTGCATAAATACCTTGTCAGCTCAAGCCGCAGAGCTCATCGCTCTGACACAAGCCTGTATTCAAGCCACAAATAAAAAAGTCAACATATACACTGATTCACGTTATGCATTCGGAGTTGTACATGACTTCGGCGTGCTGTGGCGAGAGAGAGGTTATTTAACTTCTCACGGTGCCCACATTCAGCACGGACCACTCATTCATGCCTTATTAGATGCAATACATCTACCCACTGCAATATCAATTATGAAATGTAAAGCCCATACGAAAGTTACTGATATCATTTCTCAAGGCAATGATCTAGCTGACAGAACAGCTAAACAGACTGCTCAAACTCGAACATCCGACATGACAAAGACAATAGTCCCGACACCCACATATTGCATGACGGTTAAGGATCCCGCTCTTGACGTAATCGACATACAGACACATGCTACACCAGACGAAATAAAGAAATGGACTGAATTAGGAGGGATCCAAACGGATCAAGGATGGATAACGAAGGAAAAATCTGTGTGGTTCCTTCCTGATTCAATGGTCCAAGTTATAATTAATACTGTACATAGTCCAGCACATCTAGGAGAAAAAGCTATGCTAGACAGCATTCAACACATATGGTTCAACAAACATTTACGAGCAGCAGCTAAACAAAAAGTTCGTACCTGTATGATCTGTTGTCAGTTTAACCCAGGTAAAAGCATTCCCGTAGAGCAGGGTGGATTTCAGCCTCCTGATCACCCTTTTGAAGTCCTCCAGATGGATTATATCCAGATGGAACGATGTCGAGGATTCAAATATGTTCTCGTAGTTGTCTGTGCTCTTTCCCGTTGGACAGAGGCATACCCGGTTTCAGATTACACTGCCCCGACTACTGCCAAACAGTTAGTTCGAGAATTCTTCCCACGGTACGGTTTACCACGTGCTGTCTACTCAGATAACGGCCAGCCGTTCTCATCCGAATTAATGAAACACGTTTCACTTTTGTTAGGCTATCAGTGGAAATTTCACTGTGTCCGACACCCCGAGGCAGCAGGTCTCGTGGAAAGACATAATCAGACCCTGAAAATTAGATTGTCCAAAATATGCAGAGAGAAAGGTGTCGACTGGGTAGTAGCCTTACCCGTTGCACTCTTTTACATGAGAATGGTAGCACACTCTCGAACAGGGCTATCCCCTTATGAGGTGATCTTCGGTAGACCACCAAATATGTGGGGGACGCCTATACCACGCAAAATAACTGATATTGACTGTAATATGCTGACAGATTACTTGGCTTCCTTGATGTCTGCACTACAATCTTGTCGTTCACAGGTAGCTGCAGCCTTTCCTGACAACACCGAGGTGAAACCCCATGACGTAATTCCAGGGGATTTAGTTCTAGTGAGGAACTTTGATCGGAAGTCCCAACTGGATCCTAGGTGGAAGTCGCCTCAGCTCGTACTGCTAACGACGAGGACAGCCGTGAAGATCGAAGGTCGAAAAGGCTGGATACATTCAAGTCATATCAAGAAATTTCATGGACTACCGTCAGACGTAAACGACACACCTTGCGTGTCTTCACCGATTGACTCAAAACTTCCTTTGGTTGAATTAACTAACCATGAACGATATAAACTAAAACTCAGGTCTAACAAGTCAGGCAATTTGATTGTTTAAGTCCTCTCCAAGGTGAATCGGTCGAATTTGTCTCTGACATGTACTCCTTAGACCTGTGTAGAGAAAGAAACAGAAGGATAAAGCTGAAACGACATGCGTACTGTAAATCACTGCGTAGTCATTGCACAGTGACGTTATTAATTTTGTTTTTCTTAAGTCTTTTAATAATTACTGCAAGTATATTGTTGCACATATATTATCCTATTTCTAGACATGTTTATAATGTTACTGCTGAACATTCTTTTAGTGAATTACCTCCACATGAATTGTCCTATAGATTTGCGCTGCGCAATAACACGTTTATTAGTATGTTACATCATTCCCATCAGGTTAGCAATGCTACAAATTGTTGGATATGTGGCCGACTCCCTCCCTATCAGAATTATAAAGGAATTCTACCTCTCTTTCCATACCCGTTCACACATAATGGATCCTGTGGAGCATGGTTTAGTTTAATTAATTCCCTAGATTCGAATTCTGCAGTTTATCAAGACAACTGGGTATGGGGAAATCTGAACTTAGGTTTACTTAAAGTCTGCTACCCTAACAAGGAAGGACTTCCCAAAAGAACAGGAACTGATCTAGAAAATGAAGTATATGGATTAGGTAATTTTACGCTTAATCTCATGATCCTGAATGTCGAATCCGAAGCTACTCCAATTTTGCCCGCCATGTCAGTATTTCCAGTTAAAGGTGAATTATGTGTAAGAAAGAATGGTTCCATACATATGGGCCATAGTAGATGCACCACTGTAATAGAATTTAGTGATCAAGGCAAGTCTACATTTAGAGCTTCCCGCCATTCCTACTTCATATGTGGTCAGACGGCATATATACGTTTGCCACCAGATTGGGATGGTACCTGCTACATCGGATTCCTTTTGCCACCTGTTTTCCTAGCTCCTCCTGATTATCATAGAAATACTCATTTAGTACACAATAGAGAAAGGAGAGACCTCCCAATAGTCGATTACACTGAGACCGCATGGGAAAAATACACAGATTTCAATAAAGGTCTCTTTCCCTATATAGGTACAGTTACCAATAGTAAGCTGATACGTAGATTAACCAGAACCCTTGAAGCAGTAGTGAACGAAACTATTTCCGCCTTAGGCAATTTAACAGAAGAGCAGTCTGCTATGCGGATTGTTGTGCTTCAAAATCGTCTTGTCCTTGACGTCATCCTGGCCGATAGGGGCGGAGCTTGTAGGGTCATCGGATCAAGTTGTTGCATTTTCATACCAGAAAATTCGCCATCTGTATATAAAGCCATAACTCGACTTCATAAGATTGTAAGCCAGATACACCAGAATCCAGGCACCTGGACTTGGTCCGGTTGGTTTTGGAGTGTATTATCTACCTTTGGATGGAAGGTCCTATCCTTCCTAGGTATTGGCTTTCTCATACTATTCAGTTGCTGTCTATGTCTACAATGTGGACCAGCGATCTGTGGTCTGTGTGCCACATCGTGTATTCCACCATCAAGATTTCGTTAATCCCAGAAGAAAAAAGAAGAACAAATGATGCTATATGAACAGATCGATGGATTGATGAAGATTGATATCTCTTGACGGGCAAGTAGGGGACAAGGAGGGAATGTGGAAATATGGATTTTTATGATCAGTTATGTCCCCTATCTTGGACCCCAACGGTTTCATGTATGAATCACAAGTACATGTATGTTCCCTCCAGTTCCAGTTATGAAGACGCAAACACATGTGCGTCCACCGCCAACATGTCCTCTTTCAGATCCGCCATGAATGGGCCGGATAGTCCATTCCTAAGTATGAAAGGCCACCGGCCTTATATGGTTCACTTATGACATTTTACAGTCCAGGCAAGTAGGCCCTGATTCTGCCATCAAACCTTTTCTTGCCTTCTGCCTCTGAAAGCTTCAGTCCGAGCTCGCATCTGTATCCATGAACTTTGTCCTCATTCTCTGCGCAGCTAACGGTGCCTGACATCAGCCTGTTGCCTGCCAAAAACTGTATTTCACCTTCGAAATTATCTGCTCCGCTCCCTATCCAATGCATTCCTGTCTAGTAATTTAAGTAAACATTCTTCCAGCTACCGAGCAAAAGGCCCGGCTTCTCTGTCTTTATGCTAGTAATTCATAGCCCTGTTACTATGGACGATTTCTGCCCCCGCATCTAGTGTAGACACTTAGACGCTTGTACACGCACTCACAGTCAGTATAGTCAGTATAGAATAAGATTCTACTCTAAGAGACCTCTCTTTTGGATAACATAGTTCTTTAAACATAGGATGTTAGATATGATTTGGGATTAGGTTGACTTGACCCTCCAGACTTCTGTCGCCACATGTAGAGCTAAATGTCAAGTCCCCTTCACCCCCTCGTTGCACGTCAATCACACGTCATGCTGCTGCGCGCGCATTTCTGCCAAGTATTTCTGCTGACATTGCGAAATTCTTTCATGGAACCACCCTATTATGACATCATACCTGATGACGTTCTTTAGTTACGCCCAGCTACACCCACTTTTGCTACGCATGTATGTTTTATCTTTACTATCAATTGTTACGCCTCCTCCATTTGTTTCACTGTAATGCCTATTGTATAAAAATGATTACCTGTCAATAAAGTAACGTCTTCACTTCCTGAACCTTCGTGGTGATGGAATATGGAGCGCATCAATTTAAATTGATTCTGGAATAAAGCCCGTTCCGAACCTCTAATACCACGGATTCTGCCTCTTATTTTACTGAGCTATTGTTATAGATTTTCCGCATCAAATTAAGTTCCGGTAATTAAATTATTTACCACAGTAGGTATCAGCCCTTATATCACAATCATACATTTTTAACATCTAAATATTCTTAAAGTTTCTATTACTGGAAGCCACACCACCTTCTCCCTGACTGGCTAGCCGGGAGATCACGCTGAACATTATGTTTGTCAGATGTTTATCATTTTTCCAAAACATGGTGGTTTCTTTTAGTCTTCCTCACACAGTAACATATCCCTAGGTCTTCTGAGTGTGTAGCATGGGTTGAGCAAAACAAACAAACACACACACATAAAAATATATACTTTCAGGCTTAGAGTGTTGCATAGTTTATGCAACAACAAAAAAAGGAAGCAGGGAACTCAGGGTACTTCCCAAGGTTTAGGTGGATAGCTCGCCACCTATATCTTGAGAAGTATATATTCTTTTTCCTGCAACATTTTATTGATTTTATTTCAGACACATCGGTCGCCAATGAAACTGCAATCATATAGTCCAAACCAATCACCACTAACCCCCCAACCCTCCTCCTCCCATTTCTTCAACATGCATAGACCCTTCATATGCCTGTATGTCATCATCCGCAGTTTGGGATGAACCTCCATGCAGCTCAAGGATTCCCCTGTGTTGACAACACTTGGCCCATATTTTATGTTTCTGCAGGCATCCTTTGGCTGCATAAATGTCAATCTCCAAGCTCATTTAGCGGTGTAAAAGCTTCTTCCATCCTTCCAAGGACGAAGGGTCTGTGCTTTTCCATGCTTTAGCAATGTCCCACTTAACCACAACTAGTCCCAACCACATCAAAGCTGCATAATATATATTGCGATTAGTATAGTTTGTTACGTGAAGTGTGAATTTTGGATTACCTGGGGAGATTTCCCTCCCAGCACCCACCCCAAGCACACAAGTAGCCCCTCGCAAAAGGGTAGCATTTGTTCACAAGCCTGAACTAGGTGAACCAGATCTCCCTCCAAAGCCCCACATCTTAGACAGTTTGGCAAAGCTATCACCCCATCTTCCATAGGCTTTCTCGTCTTTAGTAGACTCTATGCAAATACTTCAGTTGGATGATTCTAAACTGCGAAGCAATCACGGTTTCTCAGGTAGAGGCTTGTGCCTCTCTCCAATTGTCAATCGTTTGGTGTCCCAGGTCTCTGGACCACACCTCTTGCAAATGGTCAAAGTTGACCATTAATGAGCAGCAAACTTGAGATATTTTGTGGACAGGTAGTTCGTCTAGTAGGATTTTGGCCTCTAAAAGGCAGTATTTCGGTATTTCTTCGAAGCCCACTATATAAGATATAAGGTTGTGTCAGAGGTGAGGATACCTGAAAAATTGACTTAGATGCAAATCGTTCTCCCTTTGTAAATCAGCAAAGGAATTTAGCACAGTACAAGAAATAACATCTCTCAACCTAGAGATACAAATGGTATCCCATAACTTGAATGCCTCTAAGGAATATTCTTGATGGCTGGAGAGACCATTGAGGATGTTTGAAGTATTTTGATCAGTCAGCCCCCACCCAGTGGAACCTACCAAACCCAGACATTTCTGAAAACTGGAGACAGGCAAATCTACAGTGATGCTGTTTGCATGGATTCCAACACATGTTATCATCCATAAACCCCTGCAAAAGTGAAAATATTGGTTAAAATAAAATCATAATTTCTTCATTTTTCTGTGTCAGACAACTCCAGAACCTTAGGCAAATATGATCTAATGTTCCAACACTTCTCCTGATAAAAACACTACCCCACATTTGTGCGAATAGCTAGAGGCTAATATAGTGACCATGAGAAGACTATTTTGACTTCAACCACTCAGAGATTTGGACTGTTCAGGTCAGTTAAAACAGGCCCAACCACACATGTGCAGTACTGTTTTTATTGATAGAAGTGTAATAACACTGGGCGTGGGGAATTTTACTGTTAGCCACAAGTTCCAGAGCTTTCTGTCACATAAAAGTGAGGAAATTCGTTTTTTGAATATTTGACCTTTTCAGGGAATTCTATGTCAGGACTGGAGGCGAGGATTATGCCTTCTTCCTCCACATTATTTTCATAGCAGCGTAGAAGTAAACAAAAACTACGCTTCCCATGGAACACCGGGAAACAGTAGTAAAGAAACAACATGGCAACAACCACTCGGGAAGGAGCACCAATGTCCAATCAGGGGCTAATGAGCCCAACAAAGTCCTCTGTCAGTGTCCCCTCTTCCTTCACTGCTCCGCAGCTAGAGATAAGTGCTCCTCATTTCTTTCTGTGTAGTGCTTTGTTTCTTGTCAATGGTTGTGCGCTTATATTTGCGATTTATTAGATCGTTATCCACTGTGTTCTTTGCCTTTCAGGCCTGTGTTTCGGTCTCCGCCCACAGTGTAATTTATTTCTAGGTGTTAGCATGTGGTTCTTGTACAACAATGTCGCAGTGTGTTGCTTTGTTTCTTTGAGCATGTTCAGCGCTCCTCTTCGGTGGCGCCAAGGGTACGAGGTTTTCCCGTCCCTATGCGGCGCTGGTGGCTTGTTCTGCAGACCTCCCGCCGACAGGTGGCGCGGGAGGCCGGCTTCAGCGCGACGCAGTGTTTGAAGTTTCTCCTCAGGAGTTCAAACACAGAGCGCGGGCTTGAGTACTCGGCGGAGCTCTGGTTCTCGGAGAACGCCCGGTTGGGGGTCTGTACGCGGCGGCGGTGTACTAATTACCACGAACCACCGATTTACAAATTTTACGCTCAGTTTCCCGGCTTTGCCTTGAGGGATCCGTAGTCTGTATTGTTCACATCCTGACGCCTCTTTGAGGTCCTGTATTGGCCTTGCAAGGCCTTCAAAGGGGACGCAGCCCGGACCAGCGTTTACCCTTGAGTGGGGTTTGCAGACTTTCTTGATAATCTAGTTTAGCCAGCAATCGTCCCAGGGGCTAGAACCCCATATAATTTGCGGATTTTACAGCCCAAAGTGTGGGCTGCCACCCAGACTTTGAACAATTATGCCATTGTTGGCTCTGTAAATTTCCACCCCCCATCCAAACCACCTACACTTTTCCATGGAGTACTATGATGAATTCCCAGAGGAGGAAAACCCTCTTGCGGACATACCCTGGGGTTATGCCTTTTTTGAGGCGGTGAACTCATCTATTTACCAAGCGGTGGATCAGGCTGTCACCCCCTTGGAATATAGGCTCTCTCGTCAGATTAATCAGGCGTTTTCACGCCTTGAGCAGCGCATGGCTGCTGGCCCTTCCACCACAGTCCCTTCGGGCCCCGATACCACTGGCTCCCCGCCGGCAAAACGTCCCCGGGAACCTGGGGTAGATTCTGACGCTTTTGAGCGTCTGTGACAGGCATTTGTAACTAGCCAAAAGGTGCCGCCTGCTGGGAATCCCCCGCCTTCCACCCCTGTCCCCCAGTCTACCGACCTTGACGCGGCTGGTGACCCCGATTCTCCCGGCCCTTCAAGGCCTTGGCTTCCCACCCGTTCCCCCACAACTCACTTCTGATATGTTGTATCCCAATGACATCGTACACCCCCGCTCCTCGGAGTGGGTTCCGGCAGAGAAAGTCGCCGCATATGTGGCGGAGCACATTCGCCATCCTTTAGAGAAGGCGGCCCGCAACTGCCTACGGGCGGAGTGCCCACGCCCATCTTTAGAGGGGAAGGTGGTCCTGACCCCAGAGATTGACCCCCCCGCATGCCCACCTTCCTTCAAAAGTTCATTTGTGATCCCAAAAAAGGGATTGATAGATCCTGGAGGGCTTGCCAGGACAAGCTCCTGGATGCCCGCGGCCCAGTCACAATAATTCTGGATATGGCCGAGGAGGCCAAGTAGTCTGGCTCCATTATTTCCCCGGAGGCCCTTTCAAGCTGGGCGCAGAGGGTGGTGATCTTCTTGGGCAATACGAATTGTGCCCTCTCCACCGAGCGCCGCAGGTCCCTTCTCATAAAGACAGACTCAAAGTTAGGTGACCTGGCGGATTCCGAGGCTGGCGCTATCGCGCAAGGTGGGTTGTTTGGCGAGCCTTTCGTGAAAGAGCTCGGCAAATTTGTTAAAACTGTCACGCCGCTGGACAGAGCTCAGTCCACAATAAAGTTTGTCCCTGTGTTTTTTGCAGAGCCGGCCAAGGCAGGGGGCCGCTCGGCCAGTCGTCAGCAGCCCCAGGGTAACCAGAGAGGCTACGGTCAGTACCAGGATCAGTCCGGTTTCGGGAACGTTTACCCCACCAGAGGACGGCGTGGGAATGGAAAAGGATTCCGGGGAGGATCCTCCGCCTCTAATTCCAGGGAATGTTCACCCTTCTTCCCTGTTAAACATAGGGGAGCGACTGGCAAATTGTTACCAGGCTTGGCTGTCTCTAACGCACGATGCATGGGTTTTCCAAACGGTACAGGGGTTTCACATAGAATTCATGGGACATCCAGTTCAAAATACCAGACCCCGGCCCATCCACTTTTCTGCGCAAAACGCGGCCTTGGTGGACGAGGAAGTAGCCTCCCTCCTCCGCAAAGGCGCTGTTTCCCTTACCTTCCTGCACCCCAGGGGTTTTTAAAGGAATCTTTTCTTGGTGGACAAGACAGACGGTGGCAAAAGACCTGTTATAAATCTCAGCGAATTCAACGAATGGCTAGTTTATCGCCATTTCAAAATGGAAGGAATCCATCTCCTTCGGGACATTCTTCGTCCTCAAGACTGGATGGTCCGTTTAGACCTCAAGGACGTCCCCTGGTGTTTCATCAAGGTCCTCATGCCAGCGGTGGAGTTTTTGAGAGCTCGAGAGGTCAGAATGATCGTGTATTTAGACAACCTGCTATTGATGGCTTCTTGCCCTAGTCAACTGACTTCTCAGCTTCAGATGACCGTCTCCCTCCTTCAGGACCTGGGCTTCGTGATAAACTAGAGCAAATCTCTGTTACAACCTGCCAAGTCTTGTACCTTCTTGGGGTTCGTGATCGACTACATAACCTCTACTCTCAGTCTTCTCTCCAGGAAGATATCCAAGATTCGGCACAAGCTGTGTCACGTCCTGTCCAAACAACAGGTTTCTCTTCGCCAGCTGGCCAGGGTAGGGGGTCTTTTGTCGGCTTCAATTCAAGCCATCTTTCTGGGCCCGCTGCATTACTGGGCCCTTCAGCGCCTCAAAGCGTTCATCCTCCACAAAGGGTTCCAATACTCCCAAAAGGTCTCCTTGTCAGCGGACGCGAAAGCCGAGATCCAATGGTGGTTGGACCACATGGGGGCCTGGAATGGCAGAGCGATCTTCGGTTCAGCCCCCGAACTGGTGATCGAATCAGACGCCAGGAGGCAGGGCTGGGGTGCCATGTGTGGCGATCTGTCTACAGGCGGCTTGTGGTCACCCGAAGAACAGAAATTACACATCAACTGTCTGGAGCTCCTTGCGGGCTCCTTTGCAGTGCGTTGCTGGACGAGAGACTCGGTACAGTCCTACGCAGTCCGCTATGTGAATCACCTGGGAGGTACCCGATCGAAGGGTCTCTCGGACCTAGCGGCGAGTTTTTGGCAGTATTGCCTGGACAGTCAGATTTCTGTCACCGCGGAGGACCTGCCGGGCCGAGACAACCTGGAAGCGGACTTCCAATCTCGACACTTCCGGGATTCCAGCGTATGGAAACTGGATCAATCTGTTTTTTGAGACGCTGAACGATCACTGGGGTCCCTTTTCAGTGGATCTGTTCGCGTCCAGGCTGGACCACCAGATCCCGCAGTTCTTCAGATGGAGGCCGGATCCCTTGGCAGTGGCCACGGATGCCTTCCTTCAACACTGGAGTCTGGAGCAGGGCTACGCGTTCCCTCCTTTCGTGATGATCACTCGGGCCTCGGCACAAGTCCGCAGGCAGTCGGCGGATCTGGTGGTGATTACCCCACTTTGGAGGTCACAAGTCTGGTTTCCGGTTCTTCTGGAACTTTCTTGGGATTTTCCAATCCTACTCCCCCACTTTCCGACTCTCCTCACGAACCCGGACGGGGTTCCTCATCCGCTGGTGGTGACGGGGTCGCTATTTCTTATGGCGTGACGGATTTCAGGGGCAGATGGGAGGCAGATGGGAGGTCCCAGAACTTTCGCGAGAGGCTGAGAGCCTCATCTCCAAGGCGTGGGCGGACAGTACGGTCAAGAGGTACAAATCTGCGTGGGGCAGATGGACCCGTTGGTGTTTGCAATGGGGTTTTGATCCCTTAGTCGCCACGTTGTTCATGTCGTGAATTTCCTGGCGCAGCTCGCTTCAGACGGGTTGGCGTAATGTTCCATCAACACCTTTAGGTCGGCCATTTCTTCTGGCCATGTACCGGTCCAAGGGACCCCTATCGGTGAGCATCCCTTGGTTTGCAGGCTTCTGAGGGGTATTAGTCTTTTGTTACCACCAGAGCCACTCTTTGGGATGTTAATCAAGATCTCAACCTGTTTCTGTCCTGGCAACCTAACAGGTTTCTCTCTAGGAAAAAACTCTCAGCAAAGCTAGCCATGCTTCTCTGCCTCGTTTTGTGCAGGCGGGTCTCGGATATCCGAGCCCTGGACATCTCTGGGAGGATGTTCACTCCTGAAGGGGTGACCTTCACACTGCTTCGGCGTACCAAATGCCATACCAGGGTTATCTCCTATCCGGAATTCCCTGACTCTCCGAAACTGTGTTGTTAGATGTCTCAAAGCCTATGAGGAAATGACGGAAGAATTCCGCCCACCAGGAAAGCATCAGCTCCTTATTGCGCTCCGGAAACCCTGTAAAGCGGTTTCCTCCCCCACCATCGCTGGATGGGTTCGTTGGGTGATGCAAGAGGCGGGCATTAGCCTTTGTCACTTCGGAGCGCATTCAGGGCGGGGGCCTATGGCCTCAAAAGCATTTGGCTTGGGTGCCCGGTTGGAGGATATCCTCAACGCGGCCGATTGGTCTTCAGATTCTACCTTTAAGAGGTTTTATTTCAAAACAGTGCTTAATATGGCTCAGCTGGTTGTGGGCAAGCTTTTGAAAAAGCATAATCCTCGCCTCCAGTCCTGACATAGAAAGAACAATTTCCTAGCTAACGTAACAGAAAGTTTCAATTCTATTAAGGACTCGGTGGCGAGGATTATCCTGCCCTATGCTCCTGGAGGAGACCCCTCCCCGTATTGCAGTAAGTACTTGACTTTGAGTTGAGTGTTATAGTTCTGCTGTCTGTTACGTGACTGCTATCGGTTTCTTTACAGGTTTCAGCAGTGGTTTCTTTTGGGTAATGTGTTCCCTGTTGTTTCAGGTTCTGATCCCCAGAAACAAGATGCCTGGCGTGCCCAGGATGGCTGTCGTTGCGCTCAGAAAGAAGAAGAGGGGACACTGGCAGAGGACTTTCTTGGGCTCATTAGCCCCTGATTGGACATTGGTGCTCCTTCCCGATTGGTTGTTGCCATGTTGTTTCTTTACTTCTGTTTCCCGGTGTTCCATGGGAAACATAGTTTTTGTTTCTTCTACGCTGCTATGAGAATAAAGTGGAGAAAGAAGGCATAATCCTCGCCTCAGAATTGAAACTTTCCGTTACGTTAGCTAGGAAATTTTTCATTCCTGGTAAGAGGAAAGTGTGGCACCCATCCATGCAAGGCATATGTGTAGTGTTAAAAATTTCTGGGGTTCGTAGGTTTCTTTAGGTGAAAGATGACCCCCCAGGCCCAAGTTTGTATTTCTGTGCCCCGGCGAGGAGCCAGAGATCTCATTTGCTACAATACTAAAAGAGTTTTCTATTTCAGACTATGCAGGGTTATGTACAAAACCCATTTTACTGCTTGGAAAATCTTTTGACTGGTAAAATAGGTTTTGTCAACCATACCGAATCACAATTTGGAAGAGGAGTGAAATATGTATTAATGGTTTGTCATTGTAATTATGGTTGAAACCATTGACCTGTTACCAACTTTCAAAGGATTTGCAAAATGCAAGGAGTAGTTTGGGGATCAGATTGGCAGACTATTAGGCAGTTATACAGGAGACTACAGGCAGGACCTTCTGAATTTGTCCCAAACTAAACTGTTTTCTTTTTAAAAGCAGCACCTGTTTCTTTAAGAAATTCTGCTTAAAAAAAAAGTTTCCTGTGTAGGAAAGCAAATACACTAATAATTGCCTGCTATCCCGACTGCAACTGGCCTAATAAATATCAATTAAGCAGGCCGTTCTGCGACACCCTGCAAATGACAGTTTTGTAAATGGACCCAATAGTACAGAGTTAGGTTGGGAATATCGGCTTTAATTTGCAAAAAGTCATTTTTTTCGACTCACTTTCTGCAAATGGAATCGTAGTACATCACTCAGACCTCAGATGCATTTTGATTTTTTCTTAGTCTAAAAAATTCCAAACATACAGTTCCTCAATAGGCCACAAATGCGCCAGCGCCCTAGCAAGGAACCTGATGCTGTTTGGATTTTTTCCTTAGATTACACAGAAATCCAAACAGTGTCCGGCGCCTCTCTGGGAAAAACAGATACGGGTTTCTTTGTTCCAAGAAGAAGCAAGACGCTGAATGGATTTTTTTATTAGCTAAGAAAATTCCAAACTTCAACCGGCTGCTCATAGGGGCAGTGGCATGTTTCTGTGACTCAGGTAGGAGCCAGATGCTTACTGCCTTCAGGAGGCTCCTTACCATCCAGAGCGTAGCAGATCTTGATGCACAAGATGATCCACCTGGATAGAGTGCGCTTGTGCACCGCCTTGCCCTTCATGCATCCAACGTAGCCCATAAAGAGCTGATCGTCCAATCGCAGGTCCTTCAATCTATCCAGATAGAAACTAACCGTTCTCTTAGGATCCAAGCGTTGAAACCTCTCTTCCTCCTTGGAAGGGTGAGAGGGGATAGAAGTAAGGAGGGTAATGGACTGCCCTAGGCACAAAAGCAGCCCTAGTCCTGAGAACCATCCTTTCAGCAAGAATAGTCAGAAACTGAGGCTTAAAACTCAAAGCCTGAAGCTCACTCACCCTCCTGGCTGAGGTGATAGCCACAAGGAAGACCATTTTGAATGACAGCAGTCTTAAAGGACAACTATGCATAGGTTCAAATGGAGAACCCATTAATAAAGTTAAAACTAGATTAAATCCCACTGGGGCATAATGAAGGGAGTAGGCGGAAACATATTAGTAAGGCCCTTAATAAACCTTAAAACAATCGGAGATTTAAAAAGAGACGGCTGATCAGGCAAACAAAGAAATGCCGATAAAGCCGACAAATAACCTTTAACAGTAGCCACAGCACAACCCTGCTGGGCCAAATGCAGCGAAAAACAAAGAACATCAGAAAGATGAGCTTTTAAGGGATCATTAGACCTCCCTCCACACCATTTAAGAAATCTTGACCACCTGTAGGAGTAAATGGACTTGGTGGAGTGTCGCCTGGCCGATAAAATAACATCCACCACGTCAGGCGGGAGAGATAAAGAGTTCAGGTTGCCCCGTTCAATCTCCAGGCATGAAGGTGCAGGCTCTGGAGGTGGGGGTGTATAACCTGCCCCTCCGACTGCGAGAGGAGGTCTGCCCTGAAAGGGAGACTGAGCGGAGGGTGCAAGGAGAGGTGAAGAAGGCCCGTGTACCACACCGTTCTTGGCCAATCCGGGGCGATCAAAATAACTTGGGCCCGGTCTTGGCGAATCTTCCTCAGAACCCGAGGATTCAAGAGTATGGGAGGAAACGCATAAATGAGTTGCGAGCTCCAACTCAACTGAAACGCGTACCCCAACACCCGTGCATCAGAAACTGGAGACTGCAGAATGATGGGCAGTGCGTGTTCTCAAGAGTGGCAAACAGGTCCACACGAGGAGTCCCCCACGTCCGGAAGATGTGTCGAACTACCTCCAGATGAAGCCTCCACTCGTGGTCAGCAGAGAACTGCCAACTGAGACTGTCCGCACACACATTCAGCACCCCGGCAAGATGATTTGCCATCAAACAAATCCGATGGTCCTGAGCCCAGGACCAAAGCCGCAACGCCTCCCTGCAGAGACGGTATGACCCTATTCCTACCCGCTTGTTGACGTACCACATCGCGGCAGTGTTGTCCGTCAGGACTTGAACCGACTGACCGCAAAGGGAAGGGAGAAAGGCCTTGAGCGCGAAACGTATCGCCCGTAATTCCAGAAGACTGATATGAAGCAATCTTTCCTCTAGAGACCAAAGACCCTTGATTTCCAGATCCCCCAGATGAGCACCCCACCCAAGGGTAGAGGTATCCGTTATGACTGTGGCCACAGATGGAGGAAGATGAAAGGGCTTTCCATAAGACAGATTGCCCTCCACGCTCCACCAAGACAGATCTGCTGCAGCTTCTCTGGAGATCCTGACTGACTCCCTGAGATCCCCGTTGTGCTGATACCACTGTCTGCAGAGACAAGACTGGAGCGCCCTCATGTGCCAGCGTGCATAGTTGACCAACAGAATGCAGGAGGCGAACAGACCGAGCAGGTGTAGGACCATCAGAACTGGAACAACCGCTGCATTGTGAAACAAAGGGATAATTACCTGAATGTCGAGAATCCTTTGTCGAGGAGGAAAAGCTTGACACAGTGGTATCCAGTACTGCCCCTATGAACAGGTTGCGCCGAGAGGGCACCAGGTGAGATTTGGGCACATTTATCGAAAAACTCAATCTGAACAACAGCGGAGTTGTTACATGCAGATGACGACGCACCATCTCTGGTGACTCTGCCTTCAGAAGCCAGTCGTCCAGGTAGGGAAAAACCGGGATCCCCGACCACCTCAGATGGGCAGCCACCACCGGTATCACCTTGGTGAAGACTTGAGGTGCAGTAGTAAGACCAAACGGAAGGACCACAAACTGATAATGTTGCGAACCAACCGTAAACACTTCCTGTGCGACTTCAGGATTGGGATGTGAAAATACACATTATGCAAGCCGATGGACACCATCCAGTCCTCTTGTTGTAGCGCCTGAAGAACCTGCGCTAGGGTTAGTATCTTGAACCTCTCCTGCTTGAGAAACAGATTCAAGATTCTGAGATCCAGGATGGTTCGTAACCTGCCATCCTTCTTGGGAATCAGGAAATACCGGGAGTAGCATCCCTGACCCTTTTCCTGCTCCGGAACCACCTCTATCGCACCTTTTTGTAACAGGACAAGCACCTCCTTCTGACGAAGAAGTAAATGATCCTCCGTGCAAAATCCTTGGCAAGGAGTGTAAGGAGGAGGGAATTCCCTGAAGGGAAGGGCGTTCCCATTTTCTACCAGATCTAAAACCCAAAGGTCTGAAGTGACCAATTTCCAATCCTGTAGAACTGGGTAAGCCGGCCCCCAACAGGACCTGCATGGTCCAGGATGGAGAATCTAGGGCTGCTTTCCTGAATTACCAGGAGGGGCTGGGGAGGTAGAGGAGGAGGAGGAAGAGGGCTGACGACCCGCTCCACAAAGGCGACCTCTGCCCTTACCCCTGTAGGACTTGTACAAGGGGTTTTGTTGCTGTTGCGGACGGTAACCACGAAAGGAAGACTTCCCAAAGCCACGGTATCTTCTATAGCCATAGCCCTTTGCCTGAGACTGTAAAGCCAAGGATTTTGCTGTGGCCTTACTATCTTTGAACCTTTGCAAAGCAGAGTCAGCTTTTTCTCCAAAAAGCCAAGATACATCAAAAGGAAGATCGAGAAGGGCAGCCTGTACATCAGGAGAGAATCCAGAAGACCTTAGCCATGCATGCCTTCTTGTAACAATGGATGAGCCCATCAACCTGGCAACCAAATCTGTTGTGTCCAGGCCAGACTGGATGACTTGGTGAGCCGCAGCCTGTGAGTCTGCCAGTCCCCGATCTTCCTCAGATAATTTTGGAAGAAGCTGTTTGGCAGAGTCCATAAGGGCATGAATGTATCTACCCAACAAACAGGTAGCGTAGGTGGACTTCAAACCCATACTTGCTGAGGAGAAGACCTTCTTTGCAGCAAAGGCGCCCCTGGACTGCTTTTAACATGAAGCCTGCACCACCAAACTCTCAGGCAAGGGATGATACGAAAGGAACACAGGATCCCCTGGAGCAGGCCTGTACCTTCTGGACACCGACCTTGAAACTGCAGGAGCAGAAAGGGGATTGCGCCACACCTCCAGGATTGGCTCCGTCAAGGCATCATTGAACGGCAAAAGTGGCTTAACCACAGAGGGCGGAGAGTGAAGCACCTCTGTGAGCAGATTAGGCTTATACTTAGCCATAGGGAGATGCAGATCCAAGAGCTCTGCAGCCTTCCTTATCACAGTATGGTAAGGTGAAACTTCCTTCGAGGGGGAAGATTTCTGAGAAGCAAAGTCCCACTCCGGCGAGGTGTCAAGTCCACTTGCCTCACACAGACCCTCGAACATATCCTCAGACTCCTAAATTTCACCTTCCTCCATTTCTTCAGCCTGGTACCGCTCCTCCTCTAACAACCTCTGCGCCTCTCTCCTCGAGCGCATCTTCGGTTGCGGCGTCGGCGGCGCCACACGCGGCGTCGATGGCTCCGGGAGCAGTGTCGAAGGAGGATCTGCAGCAGCAGCCGGTGCCAAACAAATCCGAGAAAAAGGTTCACCGGACGGAGCCGGAACTGCACATACAGCCTCGACATCCTCTGAGCCGGGAAATGCCAGGACGGCATAATCGGCATGAATGGCACGAAGGGGGCCGGAGGATAATGGTGAGGCACACCCAAATCAAATACCAGAGGATCCGAAGGTGCACCAGAAGGGTATGAGGCCCTGGTAAACACACCATACATCGCATTTAAAAAATGCGAGGGATCTGAACCCGGCGCTGGAAATTGATAAGGTGAGGAATCCATTGGCAGATGTATCCATCAGAAAAGATTATCCAGAAAAGATTAGGCACATGGAAAATCCCTCCCACCACCCCCAAAAAATAAAAGTTTGTTCACCCGAAAAATATCCAACCAGGGGAGAGTTTAACTTCTTGGTGGCCATGAGATTTGTATACGTGTCGGATAGCCACAGGGTTAACTTAATGTCGCCTGCAACTTCTTGATCCTATCATGCATTTCTATGGTGAAAACCTTCTACTGCTTGTGCCACAGTAGCCAGGGGCTGTTATGTTTTCTTAGTGAACTGTGATTTGATCTGACAAGATATTGCATTATGAAATTACAGGGAATTGCTACCCATACTATTAATCCAAAATCTCGAATATAGAATTACATTTTAACAGACTGATGTTTTTTTTCGATTGGAGAACAGAAGATAAATGCAGATATAACCTATTGCAGGTGAGTTACCCCACAGAAAATGTTACCAGTGCTAAATAAATTGAGCTGGCCAGTAAAGGACAAATATTTATGGTTTAATACGTAGGCCATCCTGTCCAGATAGACAGGACAGTCCATGGTACAGGTGGACGGAAATGGAGCTAAAAGAGCTATTATGCTATTATTAACACACATGGGAAATTACTGGGAGAGTCCTGAACAACCGTGTGCATAAAAACTAAATTGTGTTTCATTTTATTTTTAAATATATTTTATTTGGTATTTTTACTTCACTTATATATAAAAAAAATTGACATCCACTTCAAGATAACATGTGATTCAGTGACATTACAAATGAATCGATGCAACACATGCAGAGTGCATTATCATCTATAATTAGTTATCCGCTCCCCGGATCCACTTTTTTGCACTTCCACCTTTTACTCCTATGCCGTGCATAGGCAGAGTCTCCCCGAGTTGTAACACAGAAGTGAAATTTAGACCGTTGCTATGTCCTCCTTCTACCCAAGTCCATAATATTTCCTCTATTTGCCCTATATTCTGTCAAATTGTTTGGGGCAACCCCTGCTTTTATAAACCACCTTCTCCGCCTTTATGTACATACACATACCTGTAAGCCACTGCGGCTTAGTCGGTCCAATCGACCCACCCCAGAGCCGGGCGATGCCTTTTTTAGTGAGCATGAATCCTAAGTGGCAAAAGAGGAGCTGAGTGTGTGAAAGATCAACATTACACAGGATTTCCAGGAGGATAAACTCCGGGGTTGCAGGGATTGCCACATTCAAGATGGCTTCCGGTTCCTCAACAATGGTGCCCAGGTATCTGTATTTTTTATTTCTCTGAGTTTTATATAGCGCAAACTCAAGCCGAAGGTATCCGAGTGCTTTACTTGAGCACCAGTTGCATTACATGAATTAATTTTTGTTAGGCACAGGGAGATTAAGTCATTTGCCCAGAATCACAGCATGTTGAGCGTCCCTACCGAGACTGGAACCCGGTTCCCCAGCTTCGAGGTCGACTGTATTTTGTGTTACTTATCTTGTAGCAAATGAAGTATTATTGTGTATTTGTATTATATTTTCAGGTAGGAAATATACCAATGTGTTATTGAGTGTTGTGTGATAAATAGACATATCTTTATATATGCACTATGTGGTTCTTTTTCATTTAACCTACACTATATGTCTAAACTGGTAAAATAAGATGCTTAACTCTCCTCAAGATAAGCCTGAAAGCTGCTCTCCACAGCTACCTGTTTGAGAGCTTTCAAAAGGTTACCAAAGACCACTAAAATCGCCATAAGTGTAGCCTAGATTAGTGCAAAGTGTTTCACTTAAATAAGTGTGCACCATATACTAAGCCAGCTTCTAGGTCCCAAATGGTGTGCATGAAGGTGCCCTCAAACACCCCGCAGCGCAGGAATTGAAGGTTTGGGGCTCTCCCAATTCAGTATAGCTGGTTCCTATGATAATAAATCCCATGAAGGATTTTCAGTTGGATGAGCCACATTTTAAACTTAATAGCAAACTTCTTTAGGGTGTATCAGGGCCGCCTCCCAGTCCACCATCTCCATGGGTCCTAAGTTTCTTTCCCAGGTCGCCCAGAGTCAAATGAGTGTGTTGGGTGTGTTATTGATAATAACACAGTATTTTCAGGAGACCACATAACAGGTCATCTCTTCTCTCAGTATCATAGCCTCCAGGGGGCTGCTATAAAGGATCGACAACCTCCTCGACCTATCCGCAGCCTTCGACACCTTCTCGCACCGTACACTAACCAACAGACTACACGACGCTGGCATACAAGGAACTGCCCTGAACTGGGTCCGATCATTCCTTAGCGGAAGAAGCCAAAGAATCAGACTCCCACCCTTCCTCTCCGCCCCTACTGGAATTACCTGTGGAGTCCCACAGGGGTCATCACTGAGCCAGACTCTCTTCAACATCTATATGGCCCCCCTCGCAGCCACCGTCAGACGTCACGGCCTCAACATCGTTTCCTACGCCGACGACACCCAGCTCATCCTCTCACTCACCAGGGAACCCGTCACCGCAAAACTCAACTTCCAGAGAGCAATGCAAAACTTCGAAGGCTGGATGACAGACAGCTGCCTAAAACTCAACGCCGAAAAGACTGAAGTCCTCGTCCTCGGAAGCACCCCATCAGCATGGGACAACACCTGGTGGCCCACAGCCCTCGGAAGCCCACCTACCCCCTCAGACCACGCCAAAAACCTTGGCATCGTACTCGATTCATCACTCACCATGACCCGACAGGTCAACGCCGTCACCTCCAGCTGCTTCAACACTCTCCACATCCTTCGAAAGACCTTCAAATTGATCCCACCCATGTCAAGGAAGACAGTCACCCACGCACTCATCACCAGCAAACTCAACTATGGTAACGCTCTCTACGCCGGCATCAACAAATCCCTACTCCGCAAACTCCAGAAAATACAGAACACTGTGGCCAGACTCGTCCTCGGAATCCCACTGCATGAGCACATCAGCCAACACCTGCGGAGACTCCACTGGCTCCCCATGGAGAAGAGAGTCACTTTCAAAATCCTCACCCATGCCTACAAATGCCTTCACAACACCAGACCCAAATACCTCAACAACAGAATAAACTTCCACGTACCCAAAAGAAACCTCCGATCTGCCAACTTCGCACTGGCTGAAACCCCGCACATCCACAGAGCCAGAGCTGGCGGAAGATCGTTCTCCCACATTGCAGCTGAAACCTGGAACGAGCTACTGACAGGCATCAGACGTGCCCCCTCCCTGAACACCTTCAAGAAGACCCTCAAGACCTGGCTCTTCAGCTGAAACGGAGCTGCATACACCCCCCCCCCCCCCCAGCACCTTGAGACCTTCACGGGTGAGTGGCGCGCTTACGAATCCCTGATTGATTGATTGACAACCAATCTAAGTTCTCAGCCTATACCGCATGATGCAGTCGCAGGAACCTATATTTTTGCATGTGACTCACGCAATAACCTTGCTAAAAGTCCTCGAACTACTTCACACCTCCCAGATCTATTAGGTCACCTATCATGGAAATAGCTAGGATATCCCATTAGCGGAACCCGGATAGCTTGCCGACTTTCTGTAAAACGTCACCCTGACAAAGCAGTGTCTCCTTGGTCAACCTTCCATGTCATCCCAGAAATCTAGTGGCCTTGTCCCAGGTTTCAAGCACTGTCGGAGTAGAGTGCTACAACCTTCTACTACTAGATGTACTATAGACATAGTGTATATAAGTGTGGTGGTTCATCCCTTGTCTCTCCAGTCTTGTTGCAGAGTCAAGTCAAGCCATTCGTAATAGTCTTCAGTTGGGTTGCCCAACAGTATGCCCTATTATCCAGAAGTGCAATACCACCATTGTAGACCGACCAATGTAAGAATCGCAGCGCTATACAGGGTGTGCCCCCATCCCAGAGTTGAGTGTGTGATTTTGTCTTTTGGGGATGCAAAATTTTTGTTTTATGGGACATACATTAATTTGGGCATGATCATTTTAGAAACTGCATCCATTCCCATCAAAGACAGCGGTAACTGCTTTCTTCATTCTGCGTCCACCTGGTAGTCTTGAATGACCCCAAGTTTCTCCCTAGGAACTGCGTCTTAGTGAGGGTTGCCTCAATCCCAAAGTATCTAAACCCCATTCTCTCCACACACAGGCCACAGCAGGGGTCATCCGGCATAAACCAGAGGCCCAGGGGATACAGTATTGACTGTATCCGGAGTATTTTTCAATGGACTGGAACACAGAGAGCTGCAAGGATCACCACTACTGGATCTGAGAGGTACAATAACATATCATCCGAATATACCAAAATCTTTTCATCTGTCCCATAACATTGGATAATCCAGTGATATCCCACCTAAATCTCACCCAGCATGCCAGGGATTCAATACATAGGTCGAAGACCAGAAGCAACAGTGGGCACCTCTGCCTAGTACTGCATCCTAGAGGAAACTGGGTGGTGGGAATTTTGCTGTTACCCACAAGATCCAGAACTTTCAATCACAGAAATGTGAGGGAGCTTGTTGATTAAACAAATATTGGACCAACTTTTTACATGTTCATGGAATTCTAGATAAGAATTACCCCATTAACCTTAACTGCTGCTGTGGGCGCTACATAGAGTAAGGCCAACCAGTTACAAAACTGGTGTCCAAACCAAAATGCGGTGAGCGTCTGATGAGGGTAATTTCAATCAAATTTTTTTTTTTTGCATCAAGAGATACTGTAGCCAATGGTTCCTGTGCATTACCCACTGCATGTAGCCAATTATGTAATCTCCTAAGGTTTTGCAAAGTTGTCCTTAGTGGCATAAAATTTGTTAGATATGATGTTCCAGTGTGGAAATCACTCTTACTAGGGGATTAGCAATCATCTTGGGCAACACCTTTGTCTGTATGTTTAAGAGGGAGCTGGATCTGTACGAGCTGCAGAGGTTCTTCGGTTTACCTGACTATGGTGGCATGGTGGAGATCAGTGGGACACGTCTTGTCCTTATAAGTTCTTTTAACCTTATTAAGCACATGTGGACCGGTGACCGAGGAAAGCCGTTTAAACAATTCTATTGGATTGGGAGGCCATTAAATGCTGGTGATTACTCGTTGGGCATGACGGCGACAGTCAGTGAGTTCTGCCAGGGAGAACTCCTCCAACACCATCTTCTCCTCTCTAGTAAGGTCGGGAGATGTAGTTCCTGTAAGAAGTCAGCCATATCTTGGCTCAATGCAGCCTGGCACTCCCATATTGCTGTTGATAGAATCTTGTAAACTCTTGAGCTATGTCACGATCAGCACTAAGCATCTGCCTGCCTCCCACTAGTACTTACCCCACCCATATTCATTCCTCCTCTCTCTTGTTCAGCCAGGCCAAGAGGCATTTTGACTCATTCCCAACCTCATATAACCGTTGCGGAAGATACTGTTTTTTGCTGATTGGGTGGATACTTATTTTTATTTTACACCCTCTGTACCTCCAGGCACCTCATGATGGCTAGTGCACTTGTTGTTCAGTAGCAGGCTTCCCCTTCCGTGACCTCCCTTTCCAAGGCTTCTATTCTTTGGGTCTTTCTTCTCTTACCCTGAGCCACTAAAGTTTATGCACTGTATCAAAGGACAGCTTTATAGGCTTCCCAAAGGGTACCTGGAGAGTTCAGCAAAGTAGTGTTTGGATGCCACTCTCAGTCCCCTTACATTGTCTGCAATGTTTGCACTTCCCATGCATGAAGTTGCCAGGTGGGGAGGTTACCTCTATCCATCCCCTTCCATCCCAGGGTTATTGTGAGAGGGGAGTGATCCGAGATGTCCTAGGTCAAGTATTAAGCTTTGTGTATGGCATTAGTTTCGTCAAAGGGGATGAATAGATAATCTATATGGGGAAAAGGTCCCGTGTGCCCCTGAAAAGTAGGAGTATTACGGAGCAGTCCCTAGGAACCGTGTCTTATTGAGTGTTACCTCAATTCCAAAGAATCTAAACCCTATTCTCTCCACATGCAGGCCACAGCAGGAGTCACTCTGCATAATCCAGGGGCACAGTGGATACAGTAATGACTTCTCCCAGTTTATCCTATATCTGGAGTATTTTCAATGGACTAGAACACAGAGAACAGCTGGGAACAGCACTTCTGGATCTGAGAGGTACAACAGGATATCATCCGCAAATAGCAAAATCTTTTCAGGCTCCCGTGGGCTCCTGAAAAGTAGGAGTATTACTGAGTTCTCCCTAGTAACTGTGTCTTGTTGAGGTTTACCTCAATCCCAAAGAATCTGAACCCCATTCTCTCCACACACACATACACACTAAAGTAGGAGTCAGGTGGTCGGATGTTTTAGTCTCCAAACATCAAAGTGGCCCAATGCGTGGGCAAACTGCGCTGGTTGTGTGGTCAGGTGTGGTGTGTCGGTTCAGGGTGCAGATCGTACGTAGCATTTCTGTCAAGAAAGTCATTAAAGATGCCTCCTATAACATGTCTAGCAGCTTCAGATTCCAACAATATGGGGTCTATCGCTTCAAGAACTAGTAGGGAGGGGGGGGTAGATGAACAAGTTACTTACCTTCGGTAATGCCTTATCTGGTAGAGACTATATCTAGTCTCAGATTTGTTACCTTACAATTTCCCCAAGCATCAGACTAGAATTGGAAGATTTTTTCTGAGCACCATGCCTGTGCACCGGTAGGCTACGCATCCGTCATAGGTGTCATCCGCGCCAGAAATTACATTGTGGTACCTATATAGGCGTCACACTGGTGCGCTGACGTCAGTTAATGTTCACGACTTTCCATGTCAGAAGCGCTGTGCCATAAAGATTACTGACCACTGGTGTGTCAAACTAGGGCCCTGAAAGGGGTCATCCCTTTCCCTGGAAATCCAATCAGAAAGTGGAGAGGATGGGTGGGTCGTAAGGAATCTGCAGTTATATATATTCTATACCAGATAAGGCGTTACCGAAGGCAAGTCATTTGTTCATCTGATAGAGACATCTAGCCGCAGATTCCTTACCTTAGTAGATACCCAAACAAAACCATCCCCGGAGGAGGTTCTGTGAACCAATTTCAAACTAGAAAGTCCTGTAGGACCAAATGGGCAAAGTGCCAATCCCTGGTACCAGACTGTCAAGACAGTAATGTTTGGAGAACGTGTGCAGGGAAGCCCACGTTGCTGACTGGCAGATATCTAGGACAGGAATTTCGCATGCTAGCTCAGTGGTGGCTGCTTTAGCTCTGGTGGAATGAGCCTGCAAACCTTCAGGAGGTTGCTTCTTGGCCAGCGAGTAGCAGATTTTGATGCACTGTGCGACCCATCTAGAGATGGTCTGCTTCTGCACCGCCCGTCCTTTCTTTGCACCAACATACCCCACAAAGAGATGGTCCCAGAACTCTTGTGTGTGGTCAAGGTAGAACGACAATGCTCTTTTTGGGGCCAGACGGTGAAGTCGCTCCTCTTCCTTAGAGAGATGTGGAGGAGCATCAAAGGTAGGCAAGATGATAGATTGATCTACATGAAAAGTGGTGACCACTTTTGGCACAAAGGAGGCCCTTGTGCGAAGCACCACTTTGTAAGGATAGAATGAAAGATAAGGCGGCTTAGATCATAAGGCCTGCAGTTCACTTATTTTGCGGGCAGATGTAATTGCCACAAGGAAGGCTGTTTTCAAGATTAGAAGCCTGAGGGGACAATTGTTTAGAAGCTCAAAAGGAGCGCACATCGAAAAAGTTAAAACCAAGTTAAGGTCCCACTGAGGCATAATGAATGGTGATGGATGGAAGAAATGAGTAACACCTTTGAGGAACCTATGTACAATAGGGGACTTGAACAAAGGGGGTTTATCAGGCAACCAGATAAAAGCAGAAATGGCAGAGAGATAGCCCTTAAGAGTGTCCAGAGCAGAGACTTGCTGGGTGAGAGAAAGAATAAAAAGCAGAACCTCTGAAAGAATGGGCAGACAGGTGATCAACAGATTTTTCTGCACATCACGCCACAAACTATTTCCAACTGCAGGCGTACACCATTTTGGTGGAGGGGTGCCCGGCTGCCAAGATGAAATTACAGACTTCGGTAGGAAGATCGAAAGCTGTCAACTGTGGCTGCTCAATCTCCACGCAAGGCGGCAGAGAGTAGACTTATTTAGTGGAGAATCCTCCCTGCTGCTGCAACAAAAGATCCTCCCAAAGGGGCAGCCTGATCAGAGGATCGATGGCCATGCTCAGAAGCTCAGGGTACCAGACTCTCCATGCCCAGTTCGGAGCCACAAGGAGGACTTGGTCCCAGTCATTCTTGATCTTCCTATGAACTTTGGGTAGGAGTGGTATGGGCAGAAAGGCGTTCAGGAAGCCTGAGCTCCACTCAAGACGAAAAGTGTCTCCAAGTGGGTGCCACCTTCAAATCTCCAGCGTGCAAAACTGGTGAAATTGCACGTTCTCAGCAGTGGCAAACAGATCTAACCAAGACTCTTTCCACTGCTGAAAGACCTTGCACCACCTCCAGGTGGAGACGCCATTTATGCCGGGTCTGGTGGACAAATGCATCCACTGGAGGGGCCTGTGTTCGACCTCATGGTCACAGGATCTAATCCCGGCGGGTCCACTCAGCCTTTCATCCATCTGAGGTCGATAAAATGAGTACCATTGAGTTGGGTAACAATATACATCTGTTATTCAGCGCCTTGAGACTTTCGGGGGATACGTGTGCTATACAAAAGTACATGTTATGTTATTTGTGATCTGCTAGGCATCTTCGGAGTTTGTCTGCTCTGGCGTACAGAGAACTTGGCAGATGTAAAACCACCAGAGAAATGCCCTGGCATTCCAGCCATGTGCAGAGGCACAGGGACTCTTGACCCTGTGTGTTGCAGTACCACATGGCAGTGGCGTTGTATGTGAACATTTGTACCAGCCTTCCCTTGTGGGAGGGTAGAAAGACTTTCAATGCCAGTCAATCACTTGGAGTTCCAGCATGTTGATGTGGAGTCCGGATTACACCGGAAACAAGAATCCTCTTATCTCCACCTCTCCCAGATGGCGGCCCCATCTCAGGAGTGACATATCTGTTGGTACTGTGAGATATGGTTGTGAGAATGGAGAGGGGTCTCTGATCCAATCGCGGTCTGTGAGCCACCACTGCAGTTCCCTTCGAGATCTGGACCAGATCAAAGAGATTCCCTGATGCTGCGCCCACTAAGACTTCAGGTCCCACTGCAGGGACCACATATCCCATCTGGCATGTGTCACTAGTAGGATGCATAAGGCCCAGCAGCCTCAGAGTCAGTCTCACCGAAACCCAGGATAGAGGCTGAAATATCATAGCCTGAATATCCTGGAGTCGCAGCTTGGGAGGATAAGCCAGAAACTGCACTGTGTCCAGAACAGTTCAGATGAAAGGGAGCGTCTGACAGGGAGTCAGGTGTGACTTTGGCAGGTTGATAGTGAACCCCAACAAGTGCTGGAGGTTTGCCATGGTCTGGAGGTGGGAGATTACAGCCTAGATCGAGCCTGCCTTCAGCACCCAGTTGTCAAGATAGAGGAAGTCTAGCCCTCCTCACCTTTGCACATGAGCCGCAACCACCGCCATACCTTAGTGAACACCCGAGGTGTGTTGGTAAGGCCAAAAGGAAGCACAGTAAATTTTAAGTGCTCGTGGCCTACCGCAAACCGAAGCTAGCATCGGTGGGCAGGCAGGGTGGGAATATGAAAATAAGCGTCCTGCAATTCCAACCCTACAATCAATCTCCTGGGGTCAGGACAGACAAGACCTGAGCTAACGTGACATTTAGAATTTTTCCTTTTTGAGGAAAAGGTTGAGAATTCAGCAATCAAGGATAGGTGAATGCCCTTGTCGTTTTTGGGGAACCAGAAAGTAGCAGGAATGACAACCACAGCCTACTTGTGACAACGGAACCATCTCTATGGCTCACTTGGACAAGAGAACCGTGATCTTTTCGCGGAGAAGAGACAGATGATCCTCCGTCAGCCAGTCGTGAGATTGTGGCGGGAGTAGCCACTTCGGACAATCTGCAAAATCCACCTGTCCGCTGTAATGGACTGCCAGTGGGGCAGATGATGGTGAGTCCTGCCATTAACTGGGTGCCCACGGTAGTAAAGTGGCAGACTAGGAGGGCTTGGAGGCTGCTGCAGCAGGGAGGGTGGCAGACTGATCAGACCACTGGCCACCTGACCCACGAAGTCTATGTGTACCGCGCCCTTGGCCAAGCAGAGGTTGGGGAGCCTGCGCGGTGACTGGGCAGAAATTGCTGCTGTTGGAAGCCCTTTCCGTACCTGCGAAAGGCAGATTGAAGTGGACGTGGAACAGCAGAAACCCCTAAGGACCTTGCCATAACATGAGAATCCTTAAAGCACTTGAAAGCCAAATGTGCCTAGTCTCAGAGGCGACGGGTGCCATCGAAGGGCATGTCCTTAAGGAAAGCATGGAAATGCCCCAAAAAGCCAGTCAGCCTCAGACAGGCGTGGTGCCTAAGGGTCACTGTTGTGGAAACCACTCTGCCCAGCGAGTCGTCCGCATCGAATAGTGAATTCGCTGAGTCTCTCCAGTCAGTGACAGCTTGGGAGAGTACAGCCCAGGCCTCCTGTGGCAGCACTTGCACAACCGTATCCCACAAAGTGTGAGAATAACAGCACAAAAGGCATGGGGTGCTGAAGGACTGCAATGACAAGCTGGCGGAAGAAAGCATTTTCTCAAATGAGTCCAGCCTCTTGGATTCTCTAGCGGGGGAGCAGTTGGTAAAGAGTGTTGGGAGATGGAGGCTTGGACCACCAAGCTCTCAAAGGAAGGGTGTTGTGTGAGGAAATTTGGGTCCCAAGGAGCGGGTCATGGTGGTGGGCAATCGTCCTATTCACAGGAGACTCTAAGCTGGGTTTGGACCAGGTACCCAAAAGGACGTCTGTGAGGGCGTCATTAAATGGGAGAAAGGGTTCCAATGTGGAGACTCCCAGTTGTAGCTTCTCTGTCAAGAGATTAGTCTCGACTTCCACCGTGGGTAGCTGAATGTCAAGGTCCTTAGCTGCCCTCTGTACCACCATTGGGTAGGAAGCTCCCTCCTCCGTAGTCACAACAGGGGAAGAAAGCAGGTCAACATCTGGAGATCAATCCAAGCCGCTGGCCTTATCCAGATCCACACTCTGTTCTTCCTCATAGGGCTGGTATCCTAAAGGGTCCAGCGACCCATCCCAGTCTTCCCCAAGGCCTGGCTGATAAAAAAAAGGCTCCGGTCTAAGAAGCATGGCTCCTGCTGGCGTCTGACTCTGGGTAGGGTGATGCTCCTCCGGCTCCGTGTCAGATTCGGGGAGGACAATGGGGAGGGTGACTGGAGCATCGGCACCGGGGAAGGTCGAGATGGCACGACTGGTGCCGGTCCGGATCCAGAAATCGATCCCTGGGGCCCCACTAAGTCTAGGTCCGCAAGCGCAGAACCAAATTGGGCCCCTTCTGACCTCGTGGGGCCAGAAAGCATGTTGATGAAGTCGGGTCGACCAAATATGAGGCGCATGACCTCAAAGAACTCTTTCAATTGGGCGGAAGTCACTTCAGCCTTTGGAAATTCAGGGAGGCGCTGATTCGGCCCAGATGCAGGTTCAGGGGAACAGAGACTAGAACGATGAGGCTCCCTCATCTCGTTGGCCGACGGACAAGGAGCAGTCTAAGAATGATTCGACTTCTTGCTCTTCTTTTTGTGCCACCTGAGTGTCCTGAGGACTTCGAATGGGACGAGGAGGATTTTAGGCTCCGCGAACGATCCCAGAACCTTCCCCTCAATCAGGATCTCTACTTCCGCTGAGACACATACCAGACCACTAGCAGCTTCAAGGACCACTCCCTCAAAGCCTTTGGAGCCACGGCCCAGCAATCAGAACATGCCTTGGTGTGTGGTCACCCTCCAAACACCACAGACAAACGAAGTGCGGTTGAGTCACTGACATCAGTTGGTCACAGGCGTTACAGGGCTTAAAACCCGACGTGTGCAAAGAAATTCCTCAACACATCCGGAGGTAAACAACAAAAATAGTCAACAAAAACGTCAAAATATGCCTGTTAAAGAAAAAAATCAAGAGGGGTAGCTTTTCTTCGAATCAGCGCTGGATGTCACAGAAAGAAAGGAACTTATGTCCGTGGGCCTGGGTTGTGCCTATACAGGTACCGACAACGCTGACGACTGACGCCAATCAATGCCACTTGTCAGCGTGCAGGAGAACTGCTCACAAAAAATCTTCTGGATCCAGCCTGACACCTGGGGAAATACTAAGGTAAGGGATCTGTGGCATGAAGTCTCCATCAGATATTGAGGACCAGGATTGATTGTCAGCCCCACTTACCTTGCAGGCCCACATAGCAGCCAGTCGGGTCTTCCCATTTCTTAGTTACATGAAATAGAGGGTTCTGTCTCATGAGGATTCCCGCCCCTCCCCCTTTAAACTTTTAGTAAATCTGGCATTGGCCATGGACACGTAGGGGCCCTGCTGGAGACACATACAGTGAGGTCCCACTAGGTGTATTTCCTGCAGGAGGACTAAGGACTGGGCCTGACTGCAGATATCATGAGCAACTACTCACCTTTCGATTCGATTAGGCAGGCCACTAACATTACAAGAGAGTATTTTCATGACAGTGGGTTTTACATCATGGGTTGTAGTCGTGGTGGAAGTACATCAATTAGGGCCAATGGAGTATCTCCTATTTCTGTTAGTTGGTACACATGTAGAAGTGACAGTCATTAACCTAGCAAGCTGAAACCAGAATCCCAAATGTTCCCTGTTTGAAAGTGCCTCTTTCGGACATGGTTTACCCGCTCTTTTCCGCTGAAAAATGATGTCATTTTGACTGGAAATGCACAGGGTCCCTACCAAACAGGTCCCCTGTGCCAGAGCTCCTTCGCTAAACTGTACTTTTTGTTTCCCAATTGGCACTACTTCGGAACCCCCTGTAAGACCGTAATAAATGGTACCCCTGGTACCTAAGACATTGGCACTGAAGAGGGACCCCTAAGGGTAGCTGCACAAATTGTGCCACACCTACGATCCCCTCACCAAGGCCCTGCAGTCTGCCATTGCAGACTGCGTGCCTTGGTGCAGACAAAACTGAAAAGTCGACATGGCACACATCCCTCACAGACACTGCATGGGATATAGGTAAGACTCCCCTCAAGCAGGCCTCAGACCTAAGGCAGGGTGAACTATATCTCCTGAGAGGGCATACCTGCATAAGCAGGTATGCCCTTGTAATATCCATGTTTATTCCTGGAAATTGTAAGTGACCAGGGAAGCCATAGTACATACACAGACTGGACACTCATCATTTCGAGTTCCCAAGCTCCATGATGGCTTCATTGAAGTATGGGATGTTTGGTACCAAATATCTCATCATAATAAACCTGCACTGATTCCAGTGTCAGACTTATTAAAAATTGCACACAGAGAACTTCTTAGAAGGGTCCCCTGAAACCTACCAACCCTTAGTGTGGTCACAGACTGGCCTAACCCAGCCTGCTCCCACCAGACAATGTTTTGACCTTATGGGGTGAGCGCCTTTGCAATCAGAGTTCGAGAACAATGCCTGTCCTGGGTGGAGATGTTCACACCTCCCCCTGGTCAGGAAGAGCCATTTGTGGCGACTGGCTTCAAAGGCTTGCTGCCTTTTTAATGCAACCCCAGCCTCTCCTGTTAGAAGGAGCAGGCCCCCTCCTGCCCTCACCCCCTTTTGGAGGGAAGACAGACAGGAAAACAGCGCAAGAATAGGAAGTGTGCCCCCCTTTTCCTACTCCACCCCTCAGGTGCTGGAGGCGAGGTGAAGTTCAATTTTCAGTGCCCACCATCTTAAAGATGGTGGGACTTATCCAACCTGGTCTAGGTCTATGTCCACATCCCCCAGGAGGTGAGCATCCTAGAGGGTGTGGACACACCAGGTAAGGAGCCAATTGGCCACTACCTGTCCCTTCCTTGTAATGCCCCGAAATCTAGTATTTAGGTGGCATCCCCAGACCGTGAACTTCAGTTCCTGATGACCCAAGAAGAGCCGGACACCAAAGAGCTTCAACAGGAGAAAAGACTGCAGAGAATGACTGACTTGGCCCCAGCCCTAATAGCCTGTCTGCAGCCCTCGACGATCATGTACCAAAGACAACTCAGCCTGCAGCCCAGTGACCTCCAAAACCCTGGGAAGACTGCCTGCCTTCAATAAAGACCAAGATCTCCAGAGAACAGTGGATCTGTTTACCAGCAACAATCTTCCAGAAAAGCTGTGAAGAGTTGTGAAACTTGACCCCCAATTCCACCTCAGCACCTGACACCTCTGGCCAGAGTTGAAGAGGCCCACCAGTTCCAGCGAGGTTCCCCAGCACTCCAGACCCCAAGACCATCATGAGCTGACTGACCCCTCCCGGACTACTCAACGCCACCTGTAGCCTCTGCATGGAGACCCCCTCAACTGCGACCTGCTCCTGTAAGCCGGATCCGAAACCAAAGGCACCCCTGCACCCGTTCACCCTGGGCCTTGGTGAAGAGGACCAAAGGTGTCCCCGAGCATTGCAACTTACCTTTGTCCGGCCTCCTGGCCTGCTCCTGCAGCCCTTTTCCGATTTGTCTTTTCTCCACTGTCTAACATTGGGCACCGACACTGTGTTGGCACCCCGCACTTGGCCGTCTCTGTGCCGCTGGTGGTGTACTGTTGGTGCTGCTTTGGACCCTGCCCAGTGCTTGCTTCACCCCGAAGACTGGTCCTCCGTGCCGCTACTATTTACCTGTAAGGTGTATCTGTCCGATAGCCCCACTCTTCATCAAGCTGTATTGAAAGTCCAACACCCTATTTGCACCCTGCACCCGGATGCTCCTCAGCTGCTGGTAGTGTACTGTTGGTGCTGAACTGAACCTTGCCTAATGCTGATCTTAACTCCCGAAGACCGGTTTGGTAAGTCGATGTTACCTATCTGTATGCTGAATATTTTCCACTAAGTGTCCACTTTTGATATTGGGCAAAAGTATTTCTATTGCAAAAACAAAGTTCTGTGGTTATACAAAATAAATATATCCAAGTATTATTTTTTATCAATTGGTCTCGGATTTATTCATTGAGTGTGTGCCTCATTTATTGCCACTGTGTGTACAACAAATGCTTAGCACTGTCCTCTGCTAAGCTGAACTGCTGGCACACAGTACCAAAAAAGAGAGTATTTGTGTTATCTTCTTTAGCCTATGTAAAGCCTCCAGGGATCCTCTGGACTCTCTGCACACTATACCTCTTTTTGGTATAGTATAAAGAGAGCCAACTTCCTACAGTGCCCCCTCCCCACATTTCATGATAGTGGTTTCAAAACTGCCCACTCCCCCAACTTCAGGAAAAAGTTCAGTTGCCCCTCAATCACCTTCCCTCTAATCTCCCAGCACTAATAGCACAACTACTATTAGGTTGTTTTCAAGGCCTACAAAAAGCAAACTCAAACAATCAAATGAAAGATAAAATAGAGAGATAGGGGGCAACATCGCCCAAGCTTCTTTCAGTAACAGGATTTCTACTACACTGAAAAATTAATCTTCCTGAAATTACACCTGGTCAGAGGATGAAAGCCTTGTATTGCTGCTGCTGTGCCAGACGTATACAGTCTCCCAGCATGTCCACTGTCCTCACAGAGTCTCTAGCCTCTACATCCATCCTGGAGGGCCTTCCAACTCGGACGTGCAAGACTAATACCTTCCCCCAGTCACAGCAGTCTGTAGAAAACACTCCATGTCTCCGTGGTCCTTGAAAGGGCGTCTGATGTCCATTCCAGACAAGTCTGGGGAGCCTCCCCCTTGCTTTCGGCCTGCTCGAGAATTCTGCACCCACTGAACCAGAGTGTGCCTGCTTTAGGAGCGGTATTTTTTTCTCCATGAGGTCGACAGTGATAGCTCATATATTTTCAGTGTTCTTTTCTTCGCTGTCCACACCCACGCCGCCTCTGGGGTACCAACAAAGTATGTATTGGGAGTCATAAATGACCAGAGTCTGGCTGGGAACAGGAGCATGTGGGAAAGATTAATTTCACAAATAATTTCCGTCACGTTTGGACGTGTCTGGTGTACTCCGGAAAGATTAATAAACTAGTTTTCCCTTTTTACGCATCTATCGCAGTATCACATCCCTGTCTTGAAAATTAAAGATGCGGGCAATTAAGGGTCTTGAGGGGTGTGCCCGGGGGAGGCCTCTATACCAGTGCCCGATGTGCTCTCTTTATCCCACACCAGCGGGACAGCACTCCACTAGGTATCCAAGACACAATCCAGTCTTCGAGGAATTTATCTGGAGGGGTGTGGCTGATAGACTCTTGGGACCCACCAAACCTCAAGTTGTTACGCCTGAACCGATTTTCAGGATCCTTTGCCCTTTGTTCCAGGGTTTTGGTGGTCGCGAATAGGTGACGTATGTCAGTCCGGATAATAGTCAAACCATCCTCCAGAGTTAGGACCTGGCCTTCCCCATCTGAGACTCTCCACTCTACATTACGGAGGTCCCGGCGCAGGAGCGAGACATCTGCTTTCACTTCTCGTAATTTGGTTTTCACCGGCAATCGGGAGGTCCAGATTTCTTGCAGGATCATGGAGATATTGATGGCTTCCAGTGACTGTGTGGCTGGGGCACCATCAAGACCCATACTCGGTGGCCACGACTGGGGTGCTGTGTATCTGTCCATCTTTGTCTGCACCCCCCCCAACATTTGAGCCATGTCTCTGCTAGTACAGCAGTGGAGGAACAATATCCTTTGTTGTGTAAAGGGGGCACAGCCCTCGCAGCTCCAGGAGTAAAAGAACGGCCAGTTTCCTTCAATGGGGCTCAGTGAAGCTGCAGGCAATGATAGATCACTCCACTTGAGGGAGAGGAATGGAAAGGGGGAGCTAGTCAAGGCGGCACCTTGCCTGCTTGCACTGTCTGCACCTGTTCTATGACGGGAAGCATGAGTAGCAGGTTCAGTTCATGTCCAACATCCGAGGGGCCCGCTCCATTCCCCCCAGTTCACACTCACTCCAACAATGCCTCTAAGCTGATGCAGTGGGGGAGGGCACGACAAGCACCCAACTGCCCTTCAGTCCAGGAGGGGGGGTGGGGAGGAACAAGTCCACTCCTCCTGCTTGCGCCACCCACTGGCCCAGGGATGGGCAGCATGATCAACAAGAAGGTGTTAGAGGCCGCCACTCCTGAAGGCCCCCACCTCTCCAAGGTCCCCAGAGTCAATTATCCCCACCCTCACCCCCTGGAAAAGGTAGTCCAATATCGAAAGGTCCACACTCCCCTTTCCCTCCGGCACCAAGTGCCATCCATGATCCATGCTCTGTGGCAAGCAGCCTGCCTCAGCCGATTGATCGCCAGGTCCACTGCATAGGTGGGCCGGCTCTCCCTAACTAGGAAAGGAGGATCATAAAGGATGCAGGGGAAGCCCACAGGGCGTAGTAACAATGCACCTACCATCATGCCTAGCTGGGCCACGCCCTCTGATTCAGTTTTAATTGACAGCTGGATGAGAGTTCACAGAGGCTTTGAGTGCATGCTTGGCCTGCCCAACCTAACACGAACAGTCTCAGAAAATAATATTTATTTATCGAGTTTCTATTTGGACCTCACCTTACCACTCCTAGCTCGCCACTCTTTCTCACCGCCTTACCTCCACATCTTTATGCACGTAAGTACTCTCCCTCTCAACTTCACTTATGTCTACCTCAACTCTGCTGCCCAGGTGACCTGTCTCTACCACACCTCTACTTTGCCCTGATGTCTTCACCTTTCTCTATCTCTCTCTGCCATTCTTTGATCCTAACTTTTTAAAGTTTAACGGCATGGTACATGATAGGACAGATTCAAACTTTGCTGTTTTAGAAGGTTGAAAGTCTTAGACATAACCAGATTTTAGCATGTGACCTTTAGGACGTTTGCATATTACTGTAGTGACAATATTATCTTGCTGTTTTAAGAGTGCCAGTTGGGTAAGGACATCTGTTACAGAGATCCAGCAGGCCTTAGGTTAGCATAGTACTAAAAATAGCTCAATTGGTTAATGTACCTGCAACTATGGGAGTTAAATAATCACTCTCAAAATCTACACCACCTTTCTCTACTTCAACTTTCTCTTTTCTTCACCACTCTCTCTGCACCTCACTGCTCTGTTTCCATCTTTCATCCCTGTACCTGCCTTCCATCCACTTCACCATTCTTTCAATCTTATCTCTCTTAACTTCCAGGGGCTGCTCCTCCGCTATGGCAGAGGAGCGTCGCCCCACTGATTTTAAGCAGTGTAAAGTAAAGGAAACATAAAATGATAATAACTTTGAGTT
The DNA here is from genome assembly GCF_964204655.1 of Triturus cristatus. Classification (NCBI taxonomy): domain Eukaryota; kingdom Metazoa; phylum Chordata; class Amphibia; order Caudata; family Salamandridae; genus Triturus; species Triturus cristatus. The sequence continues at coordinate 957,561,326 of NC_140585.1, read as the reverse complement.
AATATCTTTTTATATTTCCGTGCTGCTTTGCGGGTGGGCGGGGCTGCTCTGCTCTCGGAGCAGGGCAGGGGAAGAGTGGTTTGCCCACTCCTAAGTGCGCATGACTGTTGTGGCGGCCCTCTTGGGCAGCCCAAAACACTAATGCGCACTTTCCCTGTTCTCCGTGCAGGCTGCATTACAGCCTGCATGGAGAACATGCCCAGGCCCCCATTCCCTGACTGAGAGTTGAAACAGGACACTCATACCAATCATAACGCTGCAATGCAGCGTTGTGATTGGTCAGGGAAGTCCGGTTATGCTTCCTGTTTCTCCAGTCCGACGAGGAGAGCAGGAGCAGATTCTGGGGACCCAGCAGGAAGGTTAAGTGTTTTATTTTCTCATTGCACACCCCTTGTCGCCTCCCCACACGTGCCCTCCCCCGAACACGCACCCGGCTCGCCACCCGCAAGCCATGCAAGCTGCCACTGTTTACTTCACTGGTTATCTTTCTCTCCAGCTCTCTATACTTCGCCTCTTCATCGTTTTCTCAACTTCTACCAGTTCACCTCATTCTTTATCTCATCATTTTTATCTATCTCTTTTTCTCTGTACCCCTTCCCTTTCTACCCTTCACCCCGTCTCTCCCTACCTTTTTCTCTGGCGCTACTTTATTTAAATTACCTTTCTTTCTATACCTCTTTTCATGTTGTAGCCTCTGCGTCACCTTTTTATCTTTACCTTGCATTTTTATAATTCAATCATTCTCTCACTACCTCACATTTGTAGTTGTCTACGTCTCTTTGCCTTGACCTCTCTCTAACTCGCATCTCTTTCTACCTAATCTTTCTCAACCCTACTTGTCTATAAACCCCACACAACTCACTTGTTCATTACATTTCCTTCTCTGTTTACAGCTCTAACTCACTCTAAAATCTTACCTTTCTCTCTCTCTCTCTTTACCTACCTACTTCACACTCTTTCTGCCCGCTCGGTTTCTTTGTTTCTAGCTATCATACCTTTCTCTCTTTATCTTTTATCTCTCCCTACCGCACCGAATGCTACCTCATTACTAGTTCTATTCACCTCCATAGTTTTACCGTTCTCTCCGCCGCTCTTTCCTTCTTCTACCTCTCACACCCTTCTCTTTACTCAACAGAGGTGAAGGCCACTGTCTAGCCAGGGAAATGTACACATAGAAAGAAGAGATGAAGGACAATACCGGGGAAGAGAATTAAGGAGAATAATATCAGATTTTAATGTGAATAAAATGGTGAGAATCTTTTAAGTTGTACTTTGATTTTCACTGCTGCAGCAAGAATGTCAATAGTGTAGAGGGACTTCACATGAGATTATCAGTATCTGGCAATTAAAGCTACAATTTCAAAGGCAAGTGCATATTAATTATTCTAGTATTAGGCACACGCCAAGTAACATCAACAAAGTTGCGAGATCAAGAGCATGGTAAGACATTCAATTACACAGAAAGCACTATGGTTACAAGTCAAAAAATCTAGATCCAAGCACAAAAACGAAATGGCTGTATCGATGTTTGTTCAAGCCTTCTTTTGGCACTATCTGGCTGGTGGACAATGGCCAACTTCGACTTTTGGCTCTTTTTGCATGTACCCTTTTATGAACAAAAAACTGTAATGTATAATTTAATATTGTTTGGCATTATAATGGATTGGATTAGCTAAAGATGGTCATAAATTTAAATTGTTCCAAACAGGGGGGTCTAAAATATGTATTGCTTGGGTCTGCTGAAGTATTTAAGCTGGCTATGCCAAAAACACATATATGTGCATTTTGGTGACTTTCCATTTCCTCCTTGTGTCCCGCTTGTCAGACTGCCTGGGTCTAGAGGTGAGAAGGTAAATCTACTAGAATTGACACGTTCGGATTCCTATTTGGTACCCTGTGCCTCAGGCCACGTTTGCTGCTGTACAACGTTTGTAAGTAATAATAGAGAAGTTTTTCTTCTAATGGAGGCCTGCGTTCCTAGGAGAATTACACATGCCTTTCATCTACCCAAAAAACGCCCTAAATGTACAGTACAGGTTCCAATTATAAACGTCCCTCATCAGAGCCTCCTGCGGACTGCAGTAGGGGCTAGCCGCTCATGGGTTAAAGAAGCTCTGCTATATAAGAACAACACGCCCAAATAAAAATATATATATCAATAGACTATCTACTTTGCATTGCACACCTCATGTACGTTTATGTACATAAACACCTCCAGAAAAGGAGCACGGCAAAATATTCGAACCCCCTTACTGTGTACACAATCCTAGCCGTTCTCTTTACTTTTGTGAACAACTCTATAGATGTCCAGCTAGCTTCAAGCTTTAGAAGTCTCAGTATATACGTACGCTACAGTAAACACACTGGACGTCCTTTACCTCTTTCTGAGGTGACTGCCTTCCCGGTGACCGTGGCTTTGGCTGTGAGCTTGCTTTTGTCCGGTCTGCTGCTCTTTGTGTGTACTGCTTGTACCCTTCTTTCATGTCAGCTTCATACTGCTGATACTGCAGTTTGTATTTGTTGGGAGGAGCAGGCAGATTTTCAGGTACTGTTTTCTCTTGCTCGGAAGAAATCTGGAAGGAAACAATCGGGGTTGTAGCGGATAACAATGATATGCAACTTTCAAATCAGGGAAATGACTTCTACTCTAAGCACCATTTTATATTAATGCAATCAATGATGCCTGGCAGAAAATAGACCCGCTCCTTAATTACAGCAGCTACTCGACCGCAATTATTCTTCGGTTTACAAGGTGCCTTTGCTGGAAGCCAATCTGAATATGGATTAAGTAAACTGGAAACAGCCAATTTAAAAACACCTGAAGCATAATACATACTCTGCATAACCGACATTTATTAATGGATAACGTTCATTTGAAATTATGAGCATTAATAAGTGTAACTAATTATTACACAAGTTAAGAGTAATTTAAAAAATGCCTGTGTTTAACACAAGAGATAAAGGGTATAGGTCAATAAATGTTATGAACAACAGTAAAAGCAGAATTGGGAATTTTCCACTGAAGCTGCATGTGAAAGATTGTACTATACCAATTAACCTCTTACTATTTTCTTAACTTATTGTGGATAATATTTAGAAGGACACAATACTAAAGACTCAGTAAGTACGAAAAGCAGACTAAGACGAGCTACGAAACAAAATTAAACAAAGGCGCTTACAAAAACGCTTACAAAAACGCATGTGATATATCCATTTATTTCTGAAATGATGGGAAGTTGGGGGCATTTCAAGTGTGTCTAGGTAAGAAATTCCAAGGAATTGCGCTTCGAACCTAGACTCTCTGAACACCATTGAGCGGGATCAGAGGACACAGGCGGCCAAGAGAATCTCTAGAAATGTTCATAATGCCAGTATAATAAACTCACAGTAAACGAGAGCAGCGAGTCAGCCCACCCTTCTCGAGGACCTGGGAGATTATTAACCCTCGAAAATGTAGAAAGCCAGTCGGGCCAAAATAACCTTTTTCCCATATATGTTGGATAATACCCATAGGTTTAGGTTTTACAGGTAGTGTTGAAGGAGAGCAATATTTCCATACTGCAGTATCGTTTTTCTGAAAAACGTATCCCTCGTAGAGTTATTGGCTGTCAAGGGACAGACACTAGTGCCGCATCTGAACCTGTGTCTAACTAGTAGTGTGTCAGGAGAAATACAAATAAAATGAACATTTTGTCTTAAAGTAGGCCCATTATGATTTCTCTGCCACTTATGAACACATCACAATTCCTGTGTCAAAAAAGAAAATACCATCGGAATTGCTAATAAAACATGCCAGGCTGTTGTCGTAATATGCCATGTGCCTTTAATATTAAGGTGCTGCTGAAATGACCCGGGATGCTACAATTAAGTGTGGTGCTTTAAACGTCAACCTATGATTGTGCTGTCCATATAGGTCAGTATGCCTCTCTAACAGGCCTGATTCTACTGAGGCATGTCCACAGATGAGGTGTGCTGATCAATATTCCAGTGGTGATGTTTGCGAAGGCCTGCGTCTTCTAGAGAGAGCTATTCAAGCCCACGCCCTTGTACAACTCTTAGGTACAGGTAGCCACTGGAGGCTTCTTATGGGAGTTGGCACTGAAAAGAAGACAGAGAGGTTCTAAAAGAGTCCCAACTCCTCCTTGGTATCTAGTGAGACATCCATGATGCAAGTCCAGCAGTTCTACCACTGAGCGGAGGCTAAGCAGCTAGTTTAGCCTCGTGATAGCTACACAAGTTAAAAATTAGGTCAAAATCAATCCCAGCGGTCCATCTTGTCACATGAATATCTTAAGCTAAGCAACAGGTTAAATGATCTTTCTTGAATGTTCCTATATACCTGTGCATTGTTAGAGATAAATGTTATAAAAATGTAAATTTACTAAGGAGTAGCTTCCTAAAAATAATAGAACTAAGTTATTTTTCACGAAACCTCTTGTACTGGTAGTCCATTAATCCACCTTTGTCCAGGCTCATGATTTGTCATGAGTCACAGGAGAAGCACCAGGACATTTCTTGCCCATAAAAGGTCATCTTTCCATGGGATTAATTTGCATGTGTCATTCTAGTCCTGCCCATTTACTCACCAATCAGCATCTATACACAGTGTTCTTGTTTTTGCATACACCTATATAGTCCAGACTAATAAGGGAAAGGTTCATATGAAGCAAGAAGAACTGCGGGGGCGTGGCTTGGACGCCGATGAGGACGGTCGTGTGAGCTGAGAGCTCTGCGCCAACCCTTCTGATTATCCTGCAATAAGCGGCGGATTGCCGCACCGGTGACCCGGGGGTCCCCTGGAGGTGGGGGTCTACGCTGAGAGACATCGAGGGTTCCACTGCCCCCGGACACCGTATGCGCACTCCAAGAAGGAGGAGGTTTGATCGGCTTAATGATAAAATGGCGGCCATCTCCCTGAGCCGATCAGTAGGGTGCGACCTGGAAACGACGAGAGCCTGAGACTGGAAGGAGCGTGCGCTTCCCCTTGCGGGCGGCGTAGACCGGACCCCTGCGGTGAGCCCCGGTTCTCCCCCCCCGCATGCCGAAAAGTGGGTGTAGCGGATTGCACGGATGCGGCTCGTAAATGCTCCTGAATGCACCTGGCTCTAGCGGTGAGAAGAACTGTGGTGGGGTGCCTCGGGGACGGCCGTACAGCCCTGACATTGGACCAAGGAGGACGAACGACTGCCCCGGCGCCTGTAGCGGTACTTTGTTGTGCTGCCGTCGGACGCCGCCTTGGGTGAGGTGCGAGCAGGAGTCGTAGGGAGAGGCGCGCCTCCCCCCCCCAAAAGCGGTGAAAGCTGAACGCCTGCAGAGAGGCCCGGCGGCGGGGGCACATAGGGCTGACGTGTGCGTAAATGAGGACAGCCGCATAACATTGGGACGCTGAGGTGCTGCACTACCATCGGGGGTAAGATCGGCCCCTAAACGACTACAGGTGGCTGGAGGTGCCGCTGCCTGCTGACTGGGGCGTTAGAGCTGCCTGCGGAGTGGCTCTGCATTGAGTCACACCCGGGAGGAGAACCCAGCGAAGCGCTAAGAAACCCTGGCTGCGGGACTGCGAGGAACTGTTCAGGCCAATGGAGGTCTGGCCGCTGATTTACACTGGGGTTTAGCCGAGTGCCCCAGTTGGGAGACCCTGTGACAGCGAGGCCGCTTTGAGCCCGGAGATCATCCTTTAGCGCCAGTGGTGAGTACTGGAGGCGGCGCAGTTGCCCAGCGGCTGACTCAGAGGTCCTAGGCCTGAGGACATGGACTGCTGAACGCGCTGCGGAGCAGCGTAGAGTGGTGCCATTGATGTGCTCTTGAACTGGGCTTGCAGTGGTTGCTGGATGACTGTGTGCTGGTGCCTGTTGCATGCAGACTGGCTTTCAAAGATAAGGGCATGGAGTGCTCCATTGGACCATTTGGGGCTTGAGCACCGCAATCCAGGCCTTAGGGGCGCTGGTGGGACTGGAACATCTGCGCTTGGGGACTGGATGACTTACTGGAAAGAAGTCTACTCCGTGGGGGCCCCCTGAAGGTAATGAAAGCGTAGACGGTACCTCCAGAAGCGTGATGGCCAACAGGGGCAAGAGACTTGTCGTGTCTGCGTGTTGGACAGCTGAGAAGACTCGCGTTGTTGAAACACAGGAGGTGCGGGATGATGTGACTAGGACTGGGGTCTCGAAAGATTCGCAATCATGGGGAAACCGCGCGGCCGGCAGGGGGGAGCGCACCCGGAACCAGCAAACGAATCGGCGGAGCAGAGAACGCAAGTCGTGGCTGACTCGCATCCTGAGGGACTGATGCAGCAGCAGGTGGACCAGATCCTCCGAGCTATCACGGACACGAAAGAAGTGCTTCAACAGGACATTGCTCAGGTGTCATTGGGACTGGGGCTCCTGCGGGCTGACCATGCAAAGCTCATAGACCGGGTGAAGCAGGCTGGGACTACGTTGGAGGTCTTAGAACCATCTCAGAAAGCATTGGATGTTCAAATGGGTGATGTCACTCGGAGGCTTCAAGCGTTAGAGAAGGGGGCCGAGGACGCCGAACGACGTAATAGGCGGAACAACGTACGAGTGGTGGGCCTACCAGAAGGAGTCGAAGGAGACAGTATGATAGACTATCTGGAACAGTGGCTGCGCACTGAGGTTTCTCCAGAGGGCCGGACGCCGTTCTATACTCTGGAGCGAGCACACAGGGTGCCTGCCCGCCCGCTGCCCCTGGGAGACCGCCCAGGCCTGTGGTGGCCCAACTGCTCCACTATAAGGACAGAGACCTCCGGTTGCATAAAGCACGCAAGGCTTGCCCAAATAAAGTGGACAATAGCAACGTATCGCTATTACCGGATTACACTTTTGAGGTACAGTGCCATCGAGCCTCGTTCCTGGCGGTCAAGAAGGCCCTCCGGGACGAAGGCATTCAATACTCCCTGATGTTCCCGGCACGGCTGCGGATATCATTAGATGGCAAAACGATCTTTCATAATGATCCCGATGAGACATGGAGTTGGTTGGAATCCTACTGAGAGACGGACGGCGGAGGCTCCGCAACTGCGCCGTGTGAGGTGCTCCAGGAGAAGACGCCCTGAGACACAGAGGCTCACCACTACTCAGACGGAGAGGGAAAGGTCGGCAGTGATGCAGGCCGTGACAGAGATCTCGCATGCACAACGCTGTTGAGACGGACGGATTCCGAAAGGGGATCTGCAGGGACAGATTCTGATGGAACAGATGTGGGGAGTTATTCTGCCTCACATCACTCCGGGGACAGCAAATGAGATCGTAGATGCCTGAACTTATGCAGTGACTAGTAAGAGGGGTTGGCTGATCCTGGTGGTGTTGTCCTTGGGGGAAGGTGTGGGGAGACACTAACTGATTTATTAGGCTAGATGGGGGATCGCTCAAGATGTGTGGGTGCCCGCTTTCCGTGGGGGCCCTCCCGGGGGGGGGGGGGGGTGGAGGTTCCTTTATAGTGGGGTTTGGCGCCTGAGTGTGGTGAGGCAGCAGACCAGTTCTTCTTGGTGTTGGGCTTCCCCCCTTAGTTTCGCTTTTAGAGCGACTCTCTGGTAGCTACCAGAGGGACTACAAGTGGACTGTTTGGATGGGTACTAGCTGTTTAGACCCTGTTCTGGGGAGGGGTGTTGAGGGGATTTCGGGTGTTGTTGTTTTTGGGGTAGTTAATACCACTGGTGCGCCAATACAGAGAGTGCAGCTGAGGTAAGAGGACAGGTTGCATAATGGGACCATTACCCGAGTTAAAATGTATTGCGTGGAATGTACGGGGGGTACATACGATGATGAGACGCCACAGTCACCTGTTAGAAGCGCTCACTTCACGCGCTGACACAGCCCTCCTCGACCCTCCCTGATACAGCGACCAGCGCTGAGACAGGGAAACGCCCAAGGCGGTAACCACGCCCACCGCGAGGCCACGCCCACTCACAACCAGTACAAATGTGCCGGCCATACCAGCGCAGCGGACGAGCGCAGCGGGAGCGCCGTTTGCGCGCCGAAGGCGCGCCTAAGGCAAGCCCGTCTGCGCCCGTCCGCGCACGACCGGGCATAGGGCCAGAACCCCTGCCGAAAACTACCGACCCTAAGGTAAGCTACTCACGGCGAGAGCTACTTAGCCTTAGACCCCCAGCCCCCTCCTGTGAATTTACCCACGATTTAGATGGACCATTCATTCGCTGCCCCATATGCAAACCACTCCACCTCAAACTTCCCATAAAACCCCGCATACCTGCCTCCCTCAAACTCGCCTTACTAAACTGTCGCTCGCTTCCCAAACATGCAACGCAAATCAACCATCTGATAGAGGACTTCGAGATAGACATCCTCTTCCTCACGGAAACTTGGCTTTCCATACATTCGCAATCAGATATGGCACTAGCCACCCCACCAGGCTTCCTCATCCAGTCCCTACCCCGTCCCCTAGGTAGAGGCGGTGGGGTCGCCATTATTCATCGGGACTATCTCCACTGTATAACCAGCGACGCACAGATCCCCGACTCTGAAAGCTTTCAGTTTACCATCAAACTCGACCCGACCAACTCACTTACAGGAGTCCTTGTGTACCGCCCCCCCGGCCCACCGGGCCCTTTCGCTAGCTCCCTCCTGGACACTGTAACAGATCAGGCCCACTCCCTATCAAACTTCATGATAGTAGGTGACCTAAACATCCATCTCGATGACCCTGCAGATCTGGTAGCCACTGACCTGATTTCCGATCTGGCGGCACTCGACATTCGCCTCCTTAACTCCGGAGCGACCCACATTAAGGGTCACCTCCTGGACCCAGTGTTTACCAGCTCCCCTTTGGTACAAGTGAAGGTGGCCCTCCCCCTCCCTTGGACAGATCACTTCCTGGTCCCCTTCCAACTTCCAGGATTATTCAGGAAACCACGTAAACCACCTACCTACATCAGGGACAGGACCTGGTCCAGACTCCCCACAGAAGAATGGGCAAGGATCCTTAAAACAACTATCCCTGCATGCGCAGAAGACCCGACTTTCTCCGACATAAAATTTAGAGAGTGGATCACCACCACCCTGAACACAGTACTCCCACTGAGAACTAGGGAGGATAAAAACGGTCAACCCGGTTCTGCCCCATGGTACACCTCGGACCTCCAGCTACTTCGCAAAAATTGCAAAAAAGCCGAACGGCTTTGGAGGAAAGACTGGCAGCACGCCAGCAAGGATGCATACCATAACACCGTCAGACTTTATAAAAAGGCCATTAAGCTCGCTAAAGCTTCCCACTATGACGCACGGATTAAAGAATCCTCCAACTCCGCTAGGGAATCCTTCTTAATAGTAAAGGAGCTGCTGAAAGTACCCAACACCCCTCTCTCCACCACCCCCCGGGTCGACCGAAGTAATGAACTTGCCTCATACTTCAATGACAAAATCTCCCGCATCCTGGTTTCCCTTCCCCCGCCCGGCCCTCCCAGCCACCTGGCCAGCCGCGCATCCCCCGGCCCGAGCAAAAGCAACCCTCGCCACCCCACACTTACCACATTCCGGCCAGTAACCTGCACAGAGGTTGAACGAACCTGGACTAAAATGAAAAGCGGATCCCCTCTGGACCCGGCACCCATCAGATTCCTGAAAACCGTGGCCCCTGTCATCGTTCCCACGGTCACAGAGCTCATTAACAGCTCGCTGGCTCAGGGATCTGTTCCCGACAGCTGGAAAAGTGCTGTGGTGAAGGCACTTTTAAAAAAATCCCAGCTCGACCCAGCGGATATGTCAAACTATCGGCCAATATCACTACTTCCCGGAATCAGTAAGGTAGCCGAGAAATTGGTCAACGAACAATTATCCCAGTTCCTTGAGACCAATAACGCATTACGACAATCCCAGACTGGATTCCGCCCGGGCCATGGCACAGACACCGCCCTTCTTGCCGTTATCGAGGAAGCAAGGCGCATCCTGGATTCAGGAGGGTCAGTGGCAGTGATCCTCCTGGATCTCAGCGCAGCCTTCGACACGGTTAACCACCGTGTCCTTCTTCATCGACTCGCGACAGCAGGGCTCTCCGGGACGGCCCTTGGCTGGATTGAATCCTTCCTCACTGGACGCACGTTCCAGGTTTGGGACGACAATCACCACTCGTCCATCCTCCCCCTCACAAGCGGGGTCCCTCAGGGCTCCTCCCTGAGCCCGACGCTTTTTAATGCATATATGGCCCCCCTTGAGGACGTGGTAACACCATTTAACATCAAAATAATAAACTACGCTGATGACACTCAACTGGTCGTCTCCTTATCACAACTTATCGACCACCCAGAGAATCTGACCAACTGTCTTACAGAAATCTACAGCTGGATGAGTGACTCATCATTAAAATTAAATGGGTCAAAGACGGAAGTGATGCTCCTGGGGAAACAATGGACGACCATACCCCCAGCAATCTGTCCCGACGTGTTTGGAGAAACCCCCCTCCCGAAGCGTGAAGTCAAGACCCTCGGCGTATGGCTCGAACCAGAACTCACCTTGAAGACGCAAGCAACCAAAACCTCAGGTACCTGTTTCGGGCTCATGCGCACGACCCGCAAGATTCTCCCCCTACTGCCTTCTGCTTCCAGGAAACTACTCATCCAGGGACTAGTATTGTCCCACTTGGACTATAGCAATATAGTCTACCTGGGAGCCCCTGAAGCCACCCTGGCGAAACTGCAGCGGACACAGAACGCTGCAGCACGTCTGATAACCAACCTTCCCTCTAGAGCGTCTGCCAGACCTGCACTCAAGGCCCTGCACTGGCTCCCTGTGCGCCAAAGGGTGCAGTTCAAAGCCATGTGCATGTCACATAAGCTGATCAACGGATCTGGTCCCGCGATCCTCAGCAGCATGATCACGCCCTACAAAGCACCCAGATCCTTACGATCTGAGAATGAGCATTTGGCCAGCGTTCCCAGATTCAAAAAGGCACGTACAGGAGGACGACGCTTCTCTGTCCAAGCAGCCATTGGATGGAACGCCCTACCACGCTCCCTCAGACTCGAACCCCACTATTTGGCATTTCGTAAAAAATTGAAAACACACCTATTCCCTAATTAATCCTCCCTACTCCTTCCTCCCCCTCAACTGGATTATAACTTTTATAGCGCGGGGATGCCCTTGGGTCACCAGGCGCTTTATAAATCGCTATAATAATAATAATACAGGGTTCATGCTTATCTGGTGCGTAGAGGGGTGCAGATAGCTTTTCTCCAAGAAACCCATATGGACCGAGTTGAGGGCCAGGCTCTACAGCGCCGTTGGAGGGGGCAGCTTTTTTATACAACGTATTCTGCTTTTGCCAGGGGTGCCCTGATTTGGGTGAGAGAGGGGGTTCCTTTTCAGCAGACCCAGCAACTAGTCGATCCCGAAGGGAGGTATGTAGCTGTCATGGGAACATTGGACGGGAGGGATGTGACGTTGTGCAGTGTGTATGCCCCTAATGTAAAACAGAAATCCTATTTTGCTAAACTGTCAGGGAACCTGGCGTCCTTCCTGACCGGTTCAGTGCTACTGGGGGGTGATTTTAACTCTGTCACGGATACTGAGCTGGATAGGTCGCACCCGCCACTGCCCCAGGCGCCTGTACACAAGCTTTAAAAAATCAGGAGGGATTGGCAGGCCAAGTGGGGTCTGATAGACACATGGCGCGCGCAGCATATAGGAGAACGGGACTACTCTTATTATTCTTCCCTGCATGATTTACATGTGAGGCTGGATGCGGTGTTGTGCTCCCCAGATGTTCATGCATTGGTACGCTGTAGTGAGCATCTGGCAAGGACAATATCAGACCATAACCCACTGCTCCTACTGTTGAAGTGGTCTCGGGAACGGCCTGCTATCCCCACCTGGCGTTTGCGCCCGGAATCCTTGGAGGACTCGGTGTTTCGTGCTGAGGTGCGGGAGGGGATAGAGCATTGTTTCCTCGAGAATGAGGGGATGGCATCGACCCTAGGTCTGGAATGGGATGCCTTTAAAGTGGTAATACGGGGCTTATGTATCACTAAAATGACAGGGATGCGGAAAACGCTTTTGCAGGATATAGAAAGGGAGGAACAGCGGTTGCGTCGAGCGGAGAGGGCCCACCCTGGGAATCCGAGAATGCAGGATGAGGTTGTAGCTGCAAGAGAGGAAGTGGCGACGCGAGTAGAGAGGTTACGCTGCTTTGATCATAAGGAGTATTTGGTACAGGCGCACGCGGAGAGAGATAAGGTGGGCTCTCTCCTGGCGTGGCTGGCGAGTCCGGCTCCGAGGGGCACACCCATCCTGGCTTTGACCACCTCGACAGGGGTACCAAAATATAAACAGCGAGGGATTAATGGGTTGTTTCTGGCATATTATGCGGAGCTATATGAAAGTAAGTTGCAGGATACAAAAGATGGATTGAGTGAGTTTCTAGCTGGGGTACGATTGCCACGCCTCGAGGAGGACCAGGGGGAACTGCTGGGACAGGAGATCACGGAGGGAGAAATACGCAGTGCGATAAAACTTATGGCGTGCAAACAAAACCCCGGGGGCGGATGGATTGCCGATAGAATTTTACTCTGCATATATTGATATCCTGGCCCCCAAGCTTCGGGCGGTATACCGAGATGCCAAGGAAATGGGGAGATTGCCGGTTTCTACTCAAGAGACTATCATTATCCCGCTGCTGAAACCGGGGAGGGACTCACTGTCTAGATCGGCATATCGCCCGTTGTCAATGTTGATGACGGATTACAAGATTTTAAGTAGGATTCTTGCGACCCGGCTTCTTCCCTATATGACGCACCTGGTCCATAGCGACCAGGCGGGCTTCATCCTAAAGCGAACCATTGCGACCAACGTGCGACGACTTTTACGGATTTTAGGAGAGGACCATAGCGATACATGTGATGCAGCAGTTCCCTCTGTTGATATTGAGAAGGCGTTTGACAGCTTAGAATGGCCGTATTTGTACCGAGTCCTTCATGCGTTTGGACTTGGAGAATCTTTCGTAGGGTGGACGGAGCTTCTATATAGATCAGCAACGGCGCGTGTGCGGACGGGTGTGACGCTGTCTTCGACTTGCCAGATTGGGCGGGGCACACAACAGGGATGCCCGCTCTCTCCATTATTGTTTGCCTTGGCCATTGAGCCTCTGGCCTCCCATGCTCGGTTGGGGAGACATTACACTGGCTTATATCTTCGAGGGGGCCTGCAATTTATCTCCCCCTATGCGGATGATTTATTAATGTTTCTCGCGAACACATCGGTGGCTCTAGAGGGCGCGAGGCACTTGCTCCATATGTTTGGACAATATTCAGGGTTGAGGGTGAACTGGGATAAGACTTGCTTATTTCCGGTTCTGCCGACTGCGAGGAACCCTCCCAAGCTGGCGGGTGTTCGCTGGGAGCCCCATTGTTTGCCTTATTTAGGCACTAACATTTACCACGCCCCGAGGATATATTGGAGGGTAATCTGGGCCAGGCCATACGCGGACTTAAGGGCAGTATGGCGTTCTGGAGTACGTTGCCATTATCGTAGCAGGGCGGGTGGCACTCCTGAAGATGGTAGCGCTACCGCGGTTATTGTATTACTTTCGGGCATTGCCGATTTGGGTGTCGGGCTCAGTCTTTCGACAGCTCCGCTCTATGGCTGGTGGGTTTCTTTGGGGGACGGGCAGGAGACGGGTTGCAATGGCTACAATGATATGACCGAGAGCGGATGGGGGTATGGCAGTGCCAGATTTTGAGTGGTACTATTTGGCGGCCCAGTTGCAGTGGCTCACGCAGGCCGTGGCGAGGGAGTTCCGGGGCCCAGAGGGTCGTTGGGTCCCAAGTTATATCTTATCCTTCATAGTGCTGCAGCAGAAGATGCGGTTCGAACTGTTCACGGCTGAGGAACGGACGATGAGGATGTGCTGGAACCAGAGCCAGCGTCGGGCTGGATTCGCTCGACCACGTGCCCCGGAGATACCGTTGGGTATGTGTACGGCCTTCCCGCATGGAGTGGACTGGATGGCACTGGCAAATTGGAAGGACCTGGGGATACAAGTGTTCGGAGACCTCTATGAAAACGAAAACCAGTTGTCTTTCCAGGGCCTGCAGCATAGATATGACCTCCCATGAGGGGATTATTTGCTGCACTCAGCGCTTATTGCCGCAATCCAGCGCTATTGGAGGACGGGATTGTCAGAACCGCGAACCTCAATGGCGTGCCAGTCCGTAGTAATGGCTGCGGGGACTTTTAAGGCCATAACGTGCCTATACCGGCGAATGTTGACAGAGAACTTGGAACCGTTGCGAGCATTGCAAGGGAAGTGGGAAGTGGACCTTGGCAGGGAAATTCCTGAAAAGACGTGGGCTCAGTTGGTTAGGAGGGCCTGGAAGAGCACGAAGAATGCCAGGTTTCAATTGAGGAATTGTTATGTTCATCATAGAGCATATCTAACGCCTGCAAGGCTTAACCAATATTTCGAGGCGGCGGAGGCTCAGTGTCCGCGGTGTGATTTGGAGAGGGCGGACTTCCTGCATATGATGTGGGGATGTACGAGCTTGGTAACATATTGGGAGGAAGTGCTGGATCTCTTAAGCAACATCACTGACCGGACGCTAGAATTAGAACTGGGTACTTGTCTACTGCATTGATTCCCGCACACTGCTAAAACGAAAGTGACCAGCAAATTCCTCGACTTGGGCCTTGTATTAGCCAAACGGGAGCTCACTATGCATTGGAAGTCACGTAGGGGACCTAGCATGGGGAGATGGTGGGCGGAATTACTTAAATGGGCGAAGGCATACTTAGATTACAGCAAGCCTTACGCACAAATAACGAAAAAGCACACGATGCGGCGAGGGTGTGGGAGGCCCTAGTTGCAGCACTCCAAGCTCCAGACACTGACTCGGAGGAGGGCTCAATTTTAGAGGGTCGGGGGGCTCCAACTACCGCACTGGAGCAAGATGTATGAACCACTACAGGCAAATGGTAGTGAAGGTAACTTTGGATTAAATACCCCCAATACTGTATTAATAATGCTTAACACTGTTATCGTACTAACCTTGTAAGCATCTTATTGGTCATAATGTAAGAATTTTGTAGGCGCACTGGTGGTGGCGGAAGAGGGTGAGGGGTGGAGGGTATCGAGGGAAGCGGCTTGAAATATAAGGTATCGGAGACGAGTTGTTGTTTAACTGATGCTGCTTCTGTCACTGTTGGTTGAAAATAAATAAAATAAATAAACAGAAAATAAAAATAAAAAAATGAAGCGAGAAGAACTGCATAACTATCAGCAAATGAGTCTCTATTGTGAATAGATTGCACTTACTGGTATGTCCACTCCCTCTTTCTCGGACGCTGAGGAAGACTGAAGAATATGACAATTTGTAAGAAAGGAAGACACTCTTATTTTATCAGCCACTACAGCCGAGCTAAATACTTTTCGTGGCAGACTGTGGCCAAGGCTTGTAAAACACAGTGTGGACATTCATGGTAGTAACAGAATGCAAGTCAAGGAGACCATGCAGCTGCGTTGCAGATTAGTCGAAGGGGGCATATTGCAAGAACTTAATAGATGCTGTATTGGGCCTCACATCTTGCACATAAATGCTAGCTTTCCGGGGAAAGCAGATGATCAATTCATTCTGTAACATTCAGAATTTCTAAGAACACACAATGAACACCAACTGACTTGGAGTCCTGTTTCCCACTATATGAGCCAAATTACATGACAAAAACACTGTCAGAGGACAATGGGTTTTTGGTCTTATCCAGGAAAAACACCAGACACCTTCTGATACTCGGGGCACACGCCATTATCTCAGCTTAATAGCTGTGGAAAGAGGAGACTAGCACAATTTCCTAGTTCAATTTTATTTTCATTACCCGCTGTGACAATATACCCATCTACCATCTGCTAAACTGGAGCAAACATTTTGAGATTATATTTGCTAATCAAAGACAAAGTGCTGTAGCAGTGATCAAACTGTGAAAACAGGCGTTACAGACGCTGCTTATCCAAGACTTGAAAGCAGAACCGATCTTTGGTCCTAGATTCATGGCTAGTTAATGAGCCTATTCTGGGCCTCTGACACTTCAGTGGCTGGGTGACCTCGGCATTAGACTCTATTGCACCAGATAAGAAATGTCTGGGGATGGGGACGATTCCATTCTTCCATCCCTTGGTGTAATGAATCACTTGCCTAGCTAAAACGGAGCTGCATGTGACGAGTATTTGTGGCTGTCTGACTATTCAACAGCTGCTAAGGGTTTTAAGAACTATAACAAGGAAGTAAAAAAACAGTACTTATTATTTTGCGACATATTACTGAAGACAACTTTTCTCTAAGAAGTCTTTAACATTCTTCTCACGTAGATGTTGTTCATCTACTGTCTCGACAAAATGTGTGCTGCCTTCTTTTTTATTGATAGATTAAACGTATTAAGAACTCATTTGTATCCATTAAGGTAATATATTCAGACGGTCGTCGGCACTATCAGTTATATGCAGACTTTCTGTTCATAACTTCAGAGAATTTTAAATTGATCAAATCAGGCTCTCCACTTGACCTTTGCCCTTTGCCCTGTGCACAATATCATCTAGCAATGAACTAGCTGAAAAAGCCTCAGCAGACCCGGTCACTCTCTGGAGTAACAGGCATATCTCTTAGATACCTTTTTATAGCAAAAATTACAGAAAAAGTGGTAATTCAACAACTGTCCTTATTCATCGTCACTAATGAGATTTTAGATCATATCCAGACAGGGTTCAGCCTTCATCGTAGGACTGAGACGTCTTTACATACTATGAACAATGAGTTTAGGTTCATCATGAACCAAAACTGGATAACATGTTTCCTGACCGATCGCACATAAGCGGTTTCTCTTCTTCACTGTCATTCAATGACCAAAACAGTGAAATGTGGTGCGCCACAAGATTCCCTAAGCTCAAATGTATGTGTCACCTCTAGCTGGCATGATTACATCTTTTGGTATCTCGATTGTGTCATAAGAACATAGGACATATCATTTTAAGACTGGATGGAAACCGGCGAAAACGCAATTTTCATAAGTGCTTACAAGAGGTTGCCCAGTGGATGAGCCACAAATTTCAAACACTGATTTTGGATGAAAGAAATTCATGTGGTTGAGGGGCACACGTTCTTTTTAGGGCATAAGTACAACAGATTAATAAATCGTCGACCTGTTTCTTTTCCTTCAAAAGTTTGATAAAATCTCTCATTCGGCATCCATCGTACTGTCAGTTTTCCATACATTTGGTAATTAGTTCTCGTCTGCATTACTTTAATTTCCTCTGTTTATGGCTTCCACTTTATCTGCTTAATAGCAGACAGTTAATTCAGAACACTGACACTCGGTTGTTAGTCGCTGTTCCACATTCCATGCCAATTTCTGGCCATTTGACTCAGCTTCATGGACTTCCAGTGGCTAAAGATAACTTTTTTTTAACTATATATGTACTTGCCACTAAAACCATTTATCACAATGGCATTTTCTTCGGTATCTTTTGACTCCATATATACCTCCACGAGATTTGAGGTCAATCAATGCTAATCATTTTATTGTATCCAGGACCAAAAATGCACACTACAGTTGCAGAGCCTTATCTTTTCTTGTAGTTAAGGACTGGGACTCACTTCCTTCCCATCTGTGTTTTTTAAACTTTAAAAGACTGGCTCCTTCTCTTGGTAACCCTGTCCTCTGGCAATCCTATAACTGCTGCGGCATGTGTTATGTTATAGTTTTTTTTTAAAGTGCATAGCTACCCGGACGTTTCCCAGCGTTGAGAGCGAAATACAGTGCATAGAGAAGTGGGATGATTTAGTGGTACTGGTGAAAGATCCAAGTCTTCAGCATTTTTCTGAAGTTTGATTCCACTTCCAGGAATCTTAGTTTGCATGGTAGGGTGTTTCATAGCTCAGAAGCCAGATGTTAAGAAGATCTACCTCCCCATCTAGTTCTTTTGATTCTGGTGGTTCTTAACTGGCGCTCAGAGTCAGACCTTAAATGTCTGTTGGGAACAGATAGCACTATCAAGTCTCTCATTTTCTGGGGACCTCTATTATTAATGGCTTTATGTGTCAGGCATAGTGCGTTGAATTTTATTCTAACCTCAATCGGTGACCAGTGGAGTGCTTTGAGATGTTTTCCGACTGGTTCCTGAATTGGCAAATTACACAGCAGTCTAACTGCGGCATTCTGCACAATTTGAAGTCGTTTAGTAACATATTTTGGGGCCCCTAAGTAGAGGGAGTTTCCATAATCAAGGCATGAGGTTACCAATGCATGTATTACTGTTTTCCTTAAATGGGTACGAATCAGCTCCAGAACCTTACGGAGCATTCTACATAGGCCAAAATAGGACCCTGCTAACTTCCTTGTTTGAACCTCCATTGGTAATTCCTTATCCATCCAGAATCCGAGGTTTTTGATCGAGGAACATGGGACTGGCGACTTGCCCAAGCAGCTTGGCCAGCTAGACAGAGATCTAGGGACCGCTTTGTTTTCAAGGATCATTAGCTCCATCTTGTCTCCATTCAGCTTAAGACGACTGTTTGTCATCTACTCTACTACTCTTTCCAGGCACGTCGCTAGTTGGTCAGATTCCATCTTGGTGCTAGAATCAAATGAGACTACCAGCTGTGTGTCATCTGCTTACGCAACCATGGAGATGCCAAACTCCTGTACTAGGTCAGCCAATTGCGGCATACAGATATTGAAGAGTAGGCCTGAGCGAGGAGCACGGTGGTACCCCGCAGGTCAGTGCCATTTTATTTGAAAGAAAGCTAGGTTCCATGACCAGAAAAAATCTGCCCTTCAAGAAAGATACCAGCCAATACAAAGCTTTATCCTGTATACCGCTTTGTCTGAGTCTGTTTTGTAAGATGCGGTGATCCACGGTGTCAAATGCCACACTTAGATCTAAGAGTAGTATGGCGGCAGAGTTCCCTTGATCAAGAGTATTTTTTAATTCTTCTGAGACTACCAAAAGAGCCGATTCCGTGCAGAGCACGAAAGCCCATCTGCGTGGGGTGGAGGTTACGGGTTGTTTTCCAAGTACTCAGATAGTGCTCCATTTACATGTTTCTCTATCAGCTTACCAATGAAGGGTTAAAGTGAGATAGGCCGATTATTAGTAGGTTGCGTAGAGTCCAAACTGTTTTTATTCTCTTTTTTAATAGTGGTCTGATAATTGCATGTTTCCATGGGATCGGGACTTCTGCTGCCTCTAAGGACTGATTAAGTATTTCCACTATTGATGGGCTCACCTCCTCAGAGACTTTATGAAGTATATGTGGTGGAGCAGGGTCTAGTGGGATCCCGATTTGATATTGACCATAAGAGTTCGTACCTTATTTTTATTAACAAGTGGAAACTGATTGAGGGCAGGTGTGTTAAGGACGCGGACATGGACCCTTTCCTGACTTGTTACTGACCCTGTTCCTCTGTGAAGGGAGCTATAGATATCCATGACTTTTTTGTGAAAGAAGGTAGCCAGGTTATTATATTTTTTCTCCGAGGACTGAGAGGTGAGATTATCATCATTTAAAGTTAAGGATTTCACTACTTTAAACCGTTCCTTGGGGGAGTTCTGAGTCTGACTGATATTGTTTAAAAAAAAATTCACCTGGTCTTCTTTAATGTTGTCATGAGAAGACCTGATAGCCACCTTATAACTAGCTCCTAGATGCAGATCAAAGTCCTTCCTCCATTTCCTTCCCAACTTTTTACAATTCTTTTATGAGAACCCTACATAAGCATTAAACCAGGGAGCCCTTTTGCCCTTCATTTTTGGCTTAAGGATCGTTTTCAGGGTCACAATATCTAATGAGTGGTTGATTCAGCTTTCCCAGTTCTATATGCTTTCTCTATATTTCCCTTTAAATTAGGAGCAGAGGATTTCATAGTTTTCCCTCCAGGCTTCCGGGTTAAGCTTTGCCCAGTTCCTTGATAGTTTAGTGATATAGGATGATGATTTTTTATCTGCACTCCCTTATTAAGTAATGCAAGGGGAATAAAGTAGTGGTCTGACCACGGCATAGGTATTGGGGAGGATACAGAAATTTCGGGATCATTAGAAATTAAACGGGTCAAGTATGTGACCTTGATAGGAGTAGCAGAGGTAATAAATTGAGTTAGCTGTAATCCCTCAATTTTCTGTAACAACCTTTTGACATGCTGGAGATTCGTTTCATCCAAATGAATATTTAAATCCCAGAGGATACTAGTATGAGATTTCCTCACTATTAACCTGAGCCAAAGTGTCTATTAGGATATCCAGGAACTCAGCACAAGGCCCTGGGAGCCTATAAACTAGCAAGCCTGAGAGGGTAGATGTTGGAGTACAAGTGATAGTGAAATGAGAGCTTTCACAATCTAATATAGGGAGGGGGCTCCCTCATCTCTTGCCAGGATCAGGATACCGCCTTCCACCTTTCTCATGCGATCCTGTCTACATATCTGGAACCCTGGAGGAAGGGCCATTAAGATATCTGGGATGGAGCAGTTGTTGAGCCAGTGTTCTGTAATAAACAAAACATCTAGGTCTTCCACCTCCAGTAGAAGTCGGATTTCTGTTTTGTGCTTAGGAAGGGACAGACTATTAATTAAGCCAAGTTTCCAAGGCTTGGTCTCTGCTTGTGTAGTTTGATTTTGTGTGTTACATTTATCCAATACGCTTCGCTCATAGTTACAGTGGGTGCAGACTTGAACTCCCGCCATACAGCTATCGACTTGCCAACTGTGGTCACTGCGTTTTGCACAGAGGGTCCTAAACGCCAACAGCTGTTAAGTTGTATACTGAATGCGTTTCTGCTGGATTTGGGCAGGGTTTCTGGTCATGTTTGGGGGCGGAAGAACGCAGACGGGCTTGCCTTTGGCGCACCAGCGGCCTGCCCGCTGCGCGATTTCGCTGCCCTGACGTCATTTGATGTGTAAGGCGTATGCAGACTAGCACGCCAACCTCTAGCACTGCCGTGCGCACTCTATGGTAGAGAGGGGTAACACTACCTCTCTTCTACTCTATGATTTTCGGTCCACCGTGCATGATAGAAGGCTTTGTTTTCGCCATCGCACCTCAAGACTAGTAAGTCTGAACAGTTAAAAATATTTTAAAAAGCTTAAAAAGGATTGGGACTGCCTAATAAAAACAGCGTGACAGCCTTTTAAGTAGTGACACTTCCGGGCTTATGCAGAGCACACTCACCTCATGTTTACAGACAGCAAAAATAGAGAAATCAAGTGCATTTTAACAGCAGTGAACAAAGGATGCGTACAAAGGATCACCTAGTCCTTATGGGAGGCAGAAAAGGGCTCTAAAAAGTACACAACCTGTAAATCACATCACTGGGAGAGGTAAGGTAATCGCAAAAAGAAAAAGAATGGTCCACATCACCAGTTTAGTATCATAAGTGATTGTATGCTCAAAAGCTGTCAAAGACAGAAAGCACAAGATGTAATTCTACATAGAGCCTTCCAGGCAAAAGGACACAGACTCAGTTCTTGTAGGAACCCTTCAGAGCTTAATATGACTTGCCTGAATTAGTCTAAATTATCAAATAAACCAGCTGAAAAAAGTGCCTTACTTAAGCAACAACAGAGTTACTTGATTTTTTTTATTTTCCATTGGCCATTGACAAATTCCAGGATAGACATCTTATTGGTACCCTTTTACACAATCTGGGATTATGTTTTTTACAGCACATGCTTCACATATTCAATTTGATCTGCCCGCCCACTTCATGGTTAGGGCTTGAAATCGACCAAGCTTGACAAAGAATTCAAAATATAAATGGTCATTAAAATCTATGGCTACGGAAACTTTTCAATATATTCATGTCTGCAATATAAAAATGTCAGATTACCTCCATTTTCCTCTCACTGTTTTTTTTGACCCCCTGCGGAACCTTTGAATAATAAAGAAAAATGAAATAATTTAAAAAGATCAGTCATTGACACATTTAATTTTTCATAAGATATATATTTTTTTGTTACAAAAAGCTGTTTGTAGTGATTATAAATATTAAAAACAACCACTTTCCCAGCCTTCCAAACAGATGCGCTGAATGACAAGACAGAGGCGAAAGGTTAGGTATGTCTCAATCAACAACAATATTGGTGACTTGAGAATAGAAGTTTGTGCAACTGATGTAGAATTCATGTAAACTCCACCTCCTCATTTATTTCCTTAACACAGAGTCTTTGCTAGACTCCTTCATCAGAATGACCATTTATTCGGCAAAGGCAATTTTGTATGCATCCATAAATATTTGATTAATTAATTACAACTTAAGCCGCACATTAGAAAATCTTTCTATTTAAAAATGTAACTAAACACCCATAAATAAAACTGAAAAATGTTCTCTTCACACACCATCTAATCTAAGACGTTCTTCTCTAGCTATCAATGTATCTTAAACTAGACGTCCCTTTTTTTTTTTAACAATAGGTACTGGAAATATCCTCCCCAGGAGGCTGCAGAACACCAGACCTAACAACCCACCCCTCCCCCCTCACTCTTCCCCCAACCCTGTACCACACATCCCTGGAGAAACGATATGCATTTGTACAATAAGAGGAGTCCCGCATCCATAACAAGCTAATACATTAGATCGGTGAGTCACTGATAAACGTTCAAGAGGGTCCTGATTTGCTGGTTGTGTTAAGATAGACAGGTCAATACCCCGGTATTTTGCCCATCTGGCCCAGATCTTCCCATGTTTTTGTGGGCAGCCTGAAACACTTCCACTTCAGCTGACATACATTTATCTAAGGCTGATTTCCATGCTGCAACCCCTGTGGGAGAGGAGGCCTTCCAATGCTGCGCAATGTCTCGCATGGCTAAGGTGAGGCCCAGGAATAGGAGGTGTCTTTTGTATCTGTTACCCCCGATATCATCTGTGCTGTGGAGAAGTGTCAGCCTCAGGTCCGCCGGGATGTCCCACGCCAACACCCGCCCCAAGCGGGACAGCACTCCCGACCAAAAGTGCTGTAGTGCCCCGCAACTCCAAATGGTGTGAAGAAACGACCCTTCATCGGAGTTACAGCGGAGGCATGTGGGGGACAGCCCCCATCTTCCAGAGGCAAAGGCGAGTATAATAAATTCTGTGGAGATATTTGAACAGGATCAGCCGTTACCTGGTGGAAACAGCAGAATACCAGGGGCTGGCAATAGCCTCCGTCCAGTCATCGTCAGTCAAAGCTGGTAAGTCCGCCTCCCCCGCCGCCCGGGTCCGATTTATGTTAGTTTTGGAGTGTGTATTCAGGGTCTGATATATTTGGTGGATTTTGTGTGCCCTAGATCACCCATTAGTAGTCAACTTTCCACGGGGTGAAATTCAGGTAGTGACTGGAGGTGTTTGATCAGAGGAAACAGAGCATGGCGAAGCTGAAGAGATTTCTGAAATTGAGATTTGTGCAAGTCAAACTCCTCCTGCAGCCTCTGGAAGGATTTAAGTGTGGATCCCCGCATTACATCCCAGAGTGTAGAGATCCCTATATCATCCCATCTGCGAAACCCCGTCATGGTCGTAACGGGCCGGAGGCGCGTACCCCGCCAAAGGGGAGTGGTGCCTGTCAGCATGTCCCACCAACCCATGGACCTGGACACACGTCTCCAGATCCGTATCACTGTTCGGCAGGCCGGGGGAAGCGCCTCTAAGGACGAGTTACTGTAGAGGAGATCAAGCAGCGGGTATTCCGCTAGGAAGAGCCTTTCCACTGCATAGGCTGGATCAGCTTGAGAGTTATACAACCATTCATTAATCACCAACAACTGAGATGCCCAATAATACGCCCGAACGTCCGCCGCCGCAATCCCGCCGCAGTACGTGGATTGAATACACGTCGCTAGGGCTACTCGGACCGCCCCACCCCCCCAAAGGAATCTATTGAGGAGTGCATTTATTTGGAGAAACCATGACTGGGGAATGGGATATGGATAATTCTGTAGCCTGTAAAGCAAGCACGGCAGGGAGACCATTTTAAAAATGGCGGACCGACCATATAAGATATGGGGAGGTGGGACCACATGGACGTCCCTTTTTACTCTTTCTGTTATCCATGATCCTACTCCTCATCTAGTCTCACTTTATTGAATAGCACCACCCACAATGTATTTGAACGTTATATCTTATTCTATGGATTGGTAAAGTATATCCACTTCACCATGTTTTATGTACAGTCTACTGATACCTTCTGGTAGACAGTGTTCTATATGAATGCTTTAGTAAATAAATATACCACACAACGTTGATGCTTTAATCGGCAACATAAGGAAATACACATTACTATATATATTTCAACAGCTTAGAAGTACCGAAGTCATCTATTTTTGAGGATTCTAGCTGACAACTGTTAAGTAATGAGTTTTCACCTCTATTTATGAAAAGTTATAAAACAAAATGAGAGGAAAGCAAAGAAGTTGATTTTCCTCCGGAGGCCTTTTACCCTTAAATCCATGAGAATGGTAACTTTAATCTTGTGCAGAGTGGAATGAAATATTTATCAGCTTTCGGCAACATGGGGATTACATTATGATCCAAGCACATATCCTCTAGTGCACTGAGTCCCATGTAGTGGGAAAATGCAGATATAGCCAATATATCCTTTGTAAAATCCATTCCTGGGAACAGCATTAAACATCAATAGATCTAAATAATACATATGTAGAAAGGACGTTTTGAGTACATTTCGAAACTGCACAAGGTAAAATACCCCTTTTTATTGAAAGACAACACAGGGGAGTGAATTTGACAGCTGAATATGATGTTGGGTCCCTTCCAGTTCGGAATTTTAGTTAGCCACTTGCCACCAAACTTACCCAGAAGCCTCTGCCTGAGCTGCAGCGACCATTTCCTCAGAGGAGATCGGTGTAGCACAACAGAAGAAGCCAGAAAGCCCTATACACTGAGGCCACCAGGCCTGGGCTAGAGCCTACAGGAGAAGCGTGAAAGAGTACAGGTTGTCCAGGAACCAAAAGGTATCCATATATGGAACTAATCGCCATAAGCCAGCTGATGAGATGACTTGTAAGGAGCAAGTTAATTCATGGAGGCAAAGGAGACCACCAGCAGGTGAAGTGCCTGCTCTACCTGCGTGGCGAGCAGATCCCACATATGTAGCATACTGGTAAGTGGCAAGGCCAGCTACCATGCAGATCAGATGCCTATCTCATAAGCGATAGGGCATCCACTGGCTACCTCAAATGATGTCAATGCAGTGTGTGCATTAGATGTGAAAGCTTATCAAAGACAATGATGTAACACTTCCCACTCAATACCTCTTGTACATGTCTGGTGTTTTGTTTTGAAAAGTAATGAATAGCTCTGGAGTACCTCCCACCACTGACAGTGAGGGGATTTTAGGGAGTAGGAAAAAACTGGAAGGTGGGCCGAGAAGGTCAGAGCCACCCCTCATTTCTCGAACTCATTGGGTATGGAATTAATCCATAGAGGCTATGAGTGCCCATTGCATAAACTAAATTATCAAGAGTATTGAAGCATTGTTGTATCTCATTAAAGTTAGTCGATGGAATGGCAGGACCAGATTGGGAATCAAAGCAGCACTGGAAAAGTTATTTTGAGGCATTTATTACACCGGTACTAAGTGTCTATCTGTCCAGGGCAATCGGATACATTTAGGACATAATATGTGCTAAGGACTATGCAACCATCAATCTACTGTGAAGGCATGAGTCAAAATGTACGACTGAATTTTCTGGGGCTATAATCCCCCCTTTATTAGGATATTGTAGTCTCCAGGAAACTGCCTGCCACTACTCAAATGAATTTGTTTGCAATGGGGCTAATTTAGAGCGAGTCCTAGGTCGCACAGTGTGTTGCGGATCAATTTAAGAAGTCTTAGGATGGCCTCAATCAACCATTTCCAAAGTAAGGATATGTATTTATTCCGCTGTGTTTGCACCATGGAAAGGACTTTTATGAATGCCTTTGGAACTAAACTGAGGACTAGCCGGAAGTAACTCTCCTAGCAATATTAACTTCCTGCTCAATGTCTTATGACATACTACATAACTTGCGCTGCATAACTTGAGCAAAACTGATTACGTTTCTTGAAAGGAGAATAAGTGGGTCTTCCCACTGAAATGTAGACCTAGCATCTTAGTTATAAGTTAGTGTCTTTGACATTTAAAAGCCCAAAAAAAATTCTGGTTGGCAATAAACAGCAAACCGGTCACTAGGTTTCCGATTTCGAGATTTAAAATGAACAGAGGCTGTGATAATTTGAAGGAGAAATAACCATGCAGTCTGGTGGGATTTCTTGCCATGGCATTACCAGGTCTTGTGTTTTTCTTTAAAACAGTAAAGATGACACCAAAACATTTTTTAAAGCTAAGCAACAGTTAACTACTAAAGACTGAACTTTATTACTAAGAAGAGTTTGTGCTCTGGAGTTTTAAACTTGCAATTTTTGCTGCAGACATAAATGGATGGCTGAGTTATGAAAGTATCTTTTCCCAGTCATCTTAAACTTTGTTGGGGTGTATAGGAGAACCTCATCCAGCGTATCCACACTAATGGCATCTCCTACTGGGACACTGCGGGATGCCTTGCTCTGCTGAACTTTACTGTCTCAGACATTTTCCTTCAAACATTCTTCTATAGTCCAAAGGTAAGCGGAGACCGGGCCAAACCCACCTCATGTACCCGAACTATGCTCCATAGTGGTCAGCTATAACTTTTGACTTTACCGAGGTTTAGTGCAACTAGATGTCCAGGGGTGGTGCTTTGATCTTTTAGGCGCTAGTTCTTACAAACAACTTTAAACATTCACAACTCCGGTTCTATTGATTACATTTTTTTCATTTTGGTGTCAAAAGATTTATTAATCTTTCACTGTTTTACTGTTTAAGTACTGCACAACTACTTTACACATTGCCTATAAATTCAGCCTGACTGCTTTTGTGCCAAGCTACGAGAGGGTTAAGGACAGATTCATTTAGTGACTTTTTGCGGTTTACCCTGATAGGGATTTTGGTTGTTGCTGGAGGAGAGCTCACACCCCCTTAACCCAAAAACGTAACTTTTTACATCGCTGTTTCAGAGGTGAGATCCAGTACTTGTGTTTGTGCACTGCCATACAGAGATTTGTGCAACACAAAAATCCCAATGAGTAATCGGACATCAAATTAGATTTTCCTCCAAATTCTCCATGATTGGGCTCATTTGCATTTTCCAAATTCACTTCCATTTTACCTGAATGCTTCTTCCTGTGACTCTGCCTGCAAGCTGGGAGTATGTGCTCTGCAAACTGGAGAGCTACACTGAAGCTGAATTCACAGGATCCTGCTAGGAGAGGGGGCTTCCAGCAAGTAGGAACTCCAAGAAGCAGAATCTCCAGAATGTCTTCAGGGATTGGGAGGAGGCTCGCCAGTTGCAAGCCACAGCAAAGGAACAGGAGGGGGAGGTTATGGGGGAGCAGGAGAAGGCCCTTAATGCAGGTCCTTGGCTGCAACATTCAGAGGAGGAAGAAAATCGACCCCCAGGAGAGGAACTCCTTGCCACAGCAGGGAGCAGTATGTCTTCCCGTAGTCTATCTCCAGAGGAGCTGGAAGACAGAGGAGAGGGAGTTCAGGTTGCATCTAGCCAAATTTAAATTGGAGGAAGCCAGGGAGGAGGCTGCAGCCAAGAGGGCCCTTGAGGAAAATAACCTAGCCCTGGAGAAGGAGAAGGAGACTACAAAGAGGGCTACAGAGGAGGCAGCGGCACAAGGGCCCTTGAGGACAGAAACTGGCCCTGCATAAGAAGAAAGCAGAGGATGAGAGGGC
This sequence comes from Triturus cristatus, assembly GCF_964204655.1. Classification (NCBI taxonomy): domain Eukaryota; kingdom Metazoa; phylum Chordata; class Amphibia; order Caudata; family Salamandridae; genus Triturus; species Triturus cristatus. Next base: position 957,533,567 of record NC_140585.1, on the reverse strand, counting down.
TTTGGCCAAATGAAAGCTGGTCTTGGCAAATAAGGTGAGCCAGAAGGAGCTGGACCTTAAGGCCAGGCAAGCAACAGGATCCAGCAGCAATGGTGGCAGTAATCCAGTGTCCAAATGAGAGGAGAAGGTCCGCATACCCCAAGACTTCATGCCTAGTTATGTCATGGGGATGACATAGGTAAATGGTTTTCTGCCCATGAGGTAGCCCTTAGCATGCACAGGGTCTCAGAGTAGGATTGGGGAGCAAGCTTGTTTAAAGTCATGCCTATAGTGGGGTTGAACACCCTTATGATACTAGAGGTGGGGGATCAGGTGTAGCATTCTCCAATGAAGGCCATTTTGCTCATCAAGTTTGGGCAGACTCCTGAGAAATATTACATCATCTTTCGGGGGCAAACTACCAAATCAGACTTAGGTGGATTTATTTGACTGCTCCAGTAAAGCACGGAGTGGTTGGGTGAGGGGCAGCAAATTGAGTTATTTTACTGGGCTATACAATCTGATTTTGAGGCGGAACATGCCCAGTACATGATTTACAGAATTGTGCCAATACCTGGTTGCTAGCAAAATAACTGACCCCAGGGAGCTTGCAAAGGCGGCGGACCTCTGCGTCAGCACCAGTGTCTAAGAAGGTACCTGGGAGTGACCCCAGAAGAGTGGCCCAGGCTCCCCCCATGAGAGTGAAGGGGAGGTCCAGGGAGACACAGATAAGTCCCAGAATAAGATTGGGGGGGGGGGGGGGGGGGTTTGAATGCCCCTTCTGACAATCAGGGGGCGGTTCTGATGGGTGGTGGCCCATAGCACCTCATTTCCAGCCCCACTGCTCTGACTGTTCTGAGTTAGAACACAAGAAGGGAGGGTTCCATCTATCCTAAGAAACCACCCATTGGTGGGATCTATAAGCAGGTGGTCAAAATGGCCTTAGTGATAAGTATCCCCAGAGCAGGTGATGGAACATGCCGTAGTCTCCCTTAGTTGGAAGACAGACTCAGAGGGAGGGCTGGTGATCCTGAAGGTGGAAGTCGTCACTTCCACCAGGTCACAGTGAATGGGATCCCTGTCACTGCTCTGAAGCAAAACAGTGCCAGCTAGACCATGGGAGTGGAAAGGCTGGTTTCTCCAGATCAGAACCCTGGGGAGGTGTGTAGGGTGATGCAGGCCTATGAGAAGGACTTCTACACCCTATTCCTCTGGTGTCCTTGGAATGGGGTGGGGAAGTGACCCAGAAGAGGGTCATAGTTAGTCCCCAAATGCCCACTGACTGCATTCTGAGGAATGAGTTGCCACTGGTATTGATAGAACTGGGACGGGCAGCCGCCCAGGGCACCCTGACAGCTCAGGTGTCTGGGGTACCACTCCCATACAGAGAGCACAGCGGTCCAGTAAGGGAAAGGGGGTTGAAAGGCTCGCTCTGACTCCTCTTCACCCTTAGGGTACAAACACTGGCTGAGTGGCCAGTCTCAGGCTACTACCCCTGAACTGGTAGAGGGAGAGTAGAAGAAGGGTACATGATACCATACCGAGGGCTGTCGCCTTCTACTCTGAGAAACCTCAAAGCTCAGAGAACCCCTAAGAGCAGTTGGGGAACTCCTTACCAGTACCAAGGCTGGAAGTGAAACCTGCCCTAGGTCCGCACTGGGAGCCTCCATCTGAGAGTGGACAGCCTGGGGCCTGGCTCTTGACGTTGACAGCTGCCACTGGCCTCTAATTGTTGCTGCCCTTATGAACAGTTTTCTTGGATTGGAGACAGAAGTCTATCCCAAGGGCTTGAATTGGCCACATCACTTTGTTGGCCATGGTGGTACTGTCTGTTATTGAGATGCATATGTGAACAAATTAAGGTTAGGTGCTTCACAGGTGGGGTCCACAAGTGAGGAAAAGGTTTCCCCATGGGTCGGTCTAGTGGTTCAGAAGAGTGTTGACAGAGGGATCAAACTGTGTTCAGAAATGGATAGACCTAGCTTCGGCCTTTGCATTAGAGGGCCATTGTGCAGGTTCTATCACATGAGCAAGGAAGTCCATCAAGGTATTGATTACTCTACCCTGACTTTAGGCTGGAGAGTGGTTATGTTGGACCTGGCGCTTGCTGCACTTTACCACTGTTAACCAATGCTAAAGTGCTTGTGCTCACTCTCTAAAGCATGGTAAAATAGGCCTACAACTAAGTGGCAAATGTAATTGACCTATAAGCTCCTAGTAAAGTGTTAAAACATGTACTCAGGGCCGACAGCACTTATTGTGCCACCTACTCAAGTAGGCTTTTAAAACATGGATGAGGCCTGCCACTACAGCCTGTATGCAGTTGTAAACTTCTATGTTGACTTGGCAAAATAAGGCCTTTGCCAAGCCTAAACCTTCCTTTTTATTCCCCATGAAGCAACCCCTAAGGAAGGCCCTAAAAAGCTTGTAGGGCAGGATGCATGGTAGTTAAAGAGTTGGACATGTACTTTAAGTTTTACATGTCATGGTAGTGAAAAACTCATAATTTCGTTTTTCACTACTGTGATGCTTGCCTCTCGCATAGGATAACCTTGGGTTAACTCGTTACATTTAATAAGTGTTAGACCTGGCATCTTTTGGCGTGGTTTCCTCTGTCTTTTTGCATCTGACCTCCGGGTTTTAACTGTGCTGCATTTCGTTTTTGCTGGTGTTAGGACTCTGGGCACTGCACCACTGCTGACTAGTGCTACTGTGCAAGCTCTCCCTGTCTAAAATGTAATGATATTTGGTTCCTCCATGATTGGCCTATTTGATTTACTAGTATGACACTAGTATAGAGCACTGTGCGCGCACAGGGCCTGTAAATCAAATGATACTAGTGGGCCTACAGCACAGATTGTGCCACCTACATGAGTAGTCCTGCAAACATGCCCCAGATCTGCCACCACAGTGTGTGTGTGTGCAGTTTTAAACTAACATTTCGATATGGAAACCTTCCCTTTTATTATATGTAAGGCACCCCTAAGGTGGGCCCAGGGTAACCCCGTGGGTAGGGTGCAGTGTATTTAAAAGGTAGAACCTGTACTGTTGTGTTATACATGTACTGGCAGTGAAATACTGATATTTAGTTTTTCACTACAGTAAGGCCTATCTTTTCCATAGGTTAGCATTGGAGATGACTTGTAACATCTTACAAGTGTATCTGCCAATCGAAAATTGGAGTTTGGTGTCTCTGAACTCACAATTTAAAACACATTTTTTATTTATTTAAGTTGTTTTTAAATTGCAGTTCTGAAAATGCCACTTGTAGAAAGTTGGCATTTTCTTACTTTACCCATTCTGTGCCTCTGCCTGTCTCTGAATACACATCTGGGTCAGGGCGACAGTTGGGCTGTTTGTATATTCACTATAGACATTCCCAGAAAGGGAGCGGAGGTGTACCCTGCAATCCTGATGGCCCATTGTCAGGCTGATTTGCCTTCCTGATCTAGAGTGGTGGGAGAAGTTGACATTGACACCTGAATAGGGCTGTGGCTGCCCTCATACAAAGAAGTCTCCACCCCATGTAGTGTGTCTGGAGCCAGGGCAGGGAAAGGCAGGGTCTTGTGCACTACAAAGGCTTTTATTTGAGGTTTGCCTACTTCAAAGTTTGAAATGGGTATAAGCACTGGACCTATGACACTATATACTCAGAACACTTCTGGGTTGAAGACCTTCTGCCAGAAAGTAGAGCTGGATAGCTGTAAGGAGGTACTGCCAATTTGCGGTTTGCTTTGCTGTGTTGGCCTGCTGCTTGTTACTTCAGCCTTGGGAGGGAAAGGACTGGACTTTGTTTTCTACATTCTGCTTCCAAGGTTCTCCAAGGGCTTGAGTTGAACTTGCCTCCTATTCAGAAGTCCCAGAGCCACCAAAGACTCACCTACAACCCCTGGGCCCTTCTACTGAGGAGACCTACTTGCCAATTGGTACCAATTCCAGTTCCTGGGCCCTTGGGAGTGAGCTTGGGATGCTACTAAGAAGAAACCAAGGCATCAACACTGATCAACTTTGGAATTGGCAGCCATCTGCAACTCTGAAGCCATGCTGCTGCTGCACCGGGGCTGTGGTCTTTCTCAACGTGCCAACTGTGACTTGCACCTTGGGTTACGATTATGCCTCTGAAGCTCCGCCACTCCACAAGTCTTGAGCACCGTACCACCGAAGTCTGTGGCACACCACTCCGACTCAGATACCTGTGGCCTAGTCAGACATCGATGCCGTGGAAACTGAAGACTCACGGCTTGACTCTAGACAGCACACTAACGCCACTTCACAGTAAGGAACTGACGCATCACTTTCCCTGCCTGGCAGTAAAGAACCAATGCATCACCTCACCTGCAACAGTAAGGAACCAATGCTTCACAGGCCTCTGCGACGCCGCAGCTCCTCTCTGTTTTCCATCGCTTTTGCTTTTTACACCGCCTCCAAGATACTATACAGGTGTCTGTCCGACTCCATGTCCGGCTCTCGTTTCATCATTGCAAGGAAACTATCAGAGTGCAAACTAAGAAGTGTATAACAGAAAATACAAGACAACAGGAGTTTTCATCTAATCACCCAGAATCTGGAAGATTCCAGTATCCATCAGGATGCTTCAATTCAGTAAAGAGTTCAAGATTCACCTATTTAAAGACCACTACATCACAATGCCTTAACCATTCATAGTTGAGCTTCCTCTCCTATTACTCACTGACTTTGACCATGTACAGCGCTAAGCTGCATTTTGGCCAAGTTTGTCCTATTTAAATACCATGTACATACATACCTCACAAAAAGGGAAATGCATCAATGAGTGTGATGGAAACGATTTGCCAAGCATTTTTTAGATTGTTTAGTAAAAGTGTACACATTTATTGCACACTACCGCAGATAACTGGACTCTTTTATACACATTTTGCATTACTTGATTTACACAATTTATTTGCATACCCAAAGATCATACACTAACATTCAACAAGTTTATAAATCAATTTCGAGAAAGAATGATCCCTGGCCATTAAAGATTTAAGAAATCATCTTTAAACTGTTACACTGTGGTACATCACATTAATGCTGATACCATCAGACACAAAGGTAAATCCCCAACTTCATGGCACAGCAACAAATTTACAGCAACACTTTTTGAATATTTCCTTGATTATAGGTCAGAAATGTTGGAAGTTTTGAAATAGTATAGTGATAGCCTAGGCCAGCCACTAGTACCGCAGTCACAATGGCATTCAAATGGCCACACGAAAAACAAGCATTTGCAATGCAACAGGTCTCGCATTTACGGGAGTTTGAACTATTGGCATTGTGTTAGACCTGTCAGCCCTTTGGGGGGTCCCTCCTCATCATTATTTATTTTGTCCCACTTTTGCCTCAAACCCTGTTAGTATTTTTTCCTTTTTGGGAACCACCAGACTTTTTAGTATTGATGCAGATTCAGGGAGCCATTTTATCTACCCCTGGAACTTCTGTCTGAGGGCCTTAAACACAAAATGGTGGCCACCCATTGTCACCTGTGACATCACTGGAACCTACCAGCACCTTCCAGAACATTCCAGAACCCTGTGACAGTGTGAGGCAGGTTTAGAATGTTGGGAAGGCATCTCCAGGTTGGCAGTTGGAGTTGGCAGTTGGCACCTGACTGGTGAAGAGAGAGGAGCACAGAACTGAAGGAGGAAGGAGTGAGGCAACAGGGGTGGAAACTTGTGCCTGGAGTGGGGTCCAGAAACCCACCCTTGATACTAGTCCCTGCTGACTGAGCCCAGCCTGGAGCCCTGTGTGGGAGAAAGCAAGAAAAACCATCTTAAGGACCTGGACAGCCGGAACAGGCCTTAAAAGTAAAGAACAGCAAGTTCCTGACCTGGTTACTGGTAACTTCCTGAAGTCCGACGTCGAAAAGCCTGGAGACCTGGAGCCCGAGGTGGAGAAGCGGCGCTGACTGGAAAGCAGACGTCGTACCCGGAGCCGCCAGAGGTCGAGAGAGGGCGCCGACGGAGGTCGTGGAGAGTACCAGAGGTCGAGGAGGAAGTCCCCCGAGGTCGAGTGTGCGGCGTCGACGGGGGAGTGAAGTCCGCCCTCCGGAGTCGCCGGAGACCGAGGTGAAGCATGCCGGAGATCGGGAGTGGAGATCGCACTCCGGAGTCGCCGGAACCTGAAGAGAATCGTGCCGGAGGTCGGGAGTGGAGGTCGCACTCCGGAGTCGCCGGAACCTGAGCAAAGGAACACCGGAGGTCGGGAGTGGAGATCGCACTCCGGAGCCGCCGGAAGTCGACATCGAGCCAAGACTGCCCGACGTCATCGAACCGGAACCGCCTACCGGCGTCGTCAAGAACTGTCATTGCGCCGAGGCCGCCGACATCGAGCCAGAACCGCCTCACGGCGTTGACACGACTCCAGCGGCGTCGGAGCTTCATAAAAAGGGCAGTAAGTGGAATAGAGGGCGCCTAAGGCCCTGTGGAGCCCTAAGAGACCATCCTAGGGGCTAGAGAGGTGCTGGAACCAGCTTGATTGTGCCAGGGGTGAGCTGAGACTAATACAGAGGGGTTGTGTAGTGTGGGAGAGCCAGATCTCTAGATTCCCCCTTGATCTACCTCAGGTTAGGCCTCAGCCTTGTCCAAGCCAGGGAGAATACCCCTCAGGCCATCCAAATCTCTACAAGCTGGGATTGGGTCAAAACATCCCATAGTACCTCAGGAATGTGAACTGATTTTCAAGTGTCACTGTTGGCTTTTATTATTTATTGAGAGCACTGTATTTATTGTATTCATCCTATTTATTGCCCCACAGTATTTATTGTTTCACAGTATTTATTGTCGCACAATATTTATTGTCTCGCAGTATTTATTGCCTCATAATATTTAATTGCCAGTTATGTAATGCACTTATATTTATGCCTTGATTATTTATGATCTACCTTATTTATTGAATCGTTAAGATAGTATTTATTTGACGTACCCTTCCACAGGAAAAGCCTTGTGTACTGTGATTGTATTATTATTTATTTAATCAGCAACTAAGAGAAAAGAAGATAAAGAGATATATTTTCAGTATAATTTTTAAGGTGTAGTGTCGTTTTTGGAACGGATGAACGCATGGTTATTGTGAGGGTGTGACGTATGCTTAACACGGTGCCTTCCTTCCCGCTCGAGCCAAGCTACCACAGTGTGTCTGGGAGAACACCACCACCCTTCCGGTGTGGGAGTGTGTTTTTCTAACACATTGTATATGACAGTTCCTTTTATTTATGTTTTGGTATTTGAATCATAAATAAAACGCATAGTCATTTACAATGCCAATAGCTTAAACTTGCATAAACTTGAAACCTATTGCATTACAAATGCTTATTGTTAAAGTAAATAAAGTCCCTGGGGCACAGAATTGGCGTCCCAAGGAAGAAACACCCTAGAAAGTTTGGTAATACCACAAACATACCTGTTTGTGTGCATCCATAAAGTTTTCCACAGCTCAATCCCACCATGAAAATGGTTTGAGATGTACTCCTGCCCAGAGCAATATTAAATACATTTCCAGAGGTGGAATGAAAAGGCAAAACCTCCAAAATTGTATGCTATGTAAATTTATGCAAGTAGGAACGCTTACACATGGTCATAAAGGATTAATGCTTAGAATTTGCGAACTTTCCCTGGGGTGCTGATAGAAACATGTGTGAATTCTCAAAAAGTTAGAAATGTAGTCCAAGCGTGGTCAGAAACCTATGGGATAATGAAAGTGGGGAGAGAATGTGGCGTAATGGCCAGAGCTAGTGAGCCAGGTTTGAGTCTCATCGTTGGCTCAACATCCTGTGAATCAGGGCAAATCACTTCCTCTCCCTGTAAATGAATGCGTCCTTAACTGGTGCTCATGATTAGCGACCAGCTCCTCAATTTCAGATGTAAATTCAGGCACTGGCGCTCCAACCCAAGAGGAGGTATACACGCACAGTCATTTCACTTTCCATAATGCGTTGTGACAGGTTTAGGCTCTTGGCACATGGAGTCTGTTAGTCTGAAGAGTTTTTCATTGGCTTAATCAAATTGACGTTGTAGTGTGTAAACAATGAGCCTGCCAACATTTTGGTGTAACGCTAATGGAGTCTCTGTATGGTTCATCGCAAAAGGGCCTTCCGCTATGAGCTACGGACAAGGAAAGAAAGATTTCATTTAATGTCTATGATTAGTGCAGAGAAATGAACCAACACAGCGAGGGCGGGCGAGCAGTTAGAGATGGCCTACAAGGGCGGGCAAGCAGTCAAAGGGGGCCCGTCCATCCACAGAGCTAGGCTCGGGCTCTATGGTAGCCCTGCAGAAACACCATATCAAAGGCAGGAGGGTACGGGAGGGGTACGGCACTCGGAGTACCAATTGTGCACGTGGTAACGCTGGTGAGAGATGAGAATGCCCGGGGAGGTGAAGGCCTGGTCTGGTGTGCAGCAGCAAAGCTCGGACTCCATGGAACTGGAATTAACTCTGGGGGAGGAGTTTGGTGCGGGAGGCCCATGTAGGAACAGCTTGGCGCCAGCAGAGAAGGGTGCACGTGCTCTGGGGAAGTACTGGGGGAGCACGCATCTGGTTTCAGGGACCAAGGGACACCGAGAGACCCATAAGGGTGGGATGCCAGCACTTGATTAGCAAGTCATGGTGGGACGCACGAAACCTGCACCAGACATACTGAATACAGGATTCCCATCCTCCGAACCTGGTGAGCAGACCTGGTGGAAACTGCGGCGCTGAAACGTACGCTTGGTGGTTCATGAAGCCCTGAGGTGAGCAGCGGTGAGAGGCGCCAATTTGTGTTGTGAGTGCCGAGCGGCGCTACATCTACCGGCCAACTCGAGCAGCCGTGAAAGTGAAAATGATCGAGCTAAGGACACGATAATTAAAAAGACATATGGCTCCTGCGCGTGTGCGCCTGTAGACACTGAGGGTATGTCTGCGTTTCCCTTGCGGGAACGAGCAGCAAGGCACGATAATTGCTAACAGATGGCGCCGCTGCTCGCTCCCGCAAGGAAAACACCAAACGTGCACGAGTGCCCATAGACAGCAGTGCAAACATGCACGAGTTTTAACAAAAGTGCTGAGCGATGACAAGAGGTCTCTCTAAGCAGCACTTGAGTGCTGCGTAGGCGAGACCTAAAGGCGTTCAGCCCAATTTATTTGTCCAGATTAATTCTGAACAACCCAACAGAAATATCACCCATAACAAACTGGGCTAATGAGGAGTACACAGACTCAAGACAAAGATACTTCTAAATAATAATAACATTTTATGTTTATCTAACAGCTGGCATAGATCCTCCACTGGGTAAGGCCAGCTGTAACACAATTCTTTGTGGACCTTAAAATAGGTAGAACAAAGCAAAAGTAGAACGCTGAACCTTGAACCTTGAGGAGCAAAGCATGAGGGGTGCATCACTTGCAATACAAGTCCAGAATTCAACTATCAGCATGTGATCTTCCAAGAACAAGCCACTCTAGTCCCCCTAGGCACCTTTATGGCAAAGCAGAAAGGTTTAAACACTGTAGGATAATGGTCTGATGAACATCATACAAAGTGGACATGAAACTAAAGTGGAACACAGAAGTTATCCGACACCTGTCTCTCATCAAAACAAGATATTGTCGATGGTAAACCAGAGTGAAACAATCCTTTTGGCACGGATTGAATCTGCACTAAACAAATTAGGAATGAGAAAAAAAATGAAATTATATTTCATTTGGAGGGTTCTCAGTCCATTATTTCAGCCAGATGGAAGGTTAGAAAGCAACCTACAACTTAGAGAGGAATTCTTCAGAAATGTTTTCCTTTTTCTTTGGACAAAGGAATACATCCTGTACCACACTACTGCTGCATTCATTCTATTTTGAGTGTCTTATTTTGCCATGAATGATAAATGTAAGTTGTGTGGATGAGTCTGCATATACGAGTTCTCCCATTAGGTTTAGTAAAGGACGTTATTCACTGTAATTTATAATTAACGTATGAGGTTACCGATTAATATTAACGGCACAAATTAACTAGGACAATGAATGTGCGCAAGTACCATGCTAACGCAATTTATTATGAAAACACAAACCTGTTGACCCTGATAATGCTGTGCATATGGGGTTTGCATTGGTGATCCCCAGCTTATGGTTGAAGAAGAATCTGGAGGCCCCAAACGGGGATAATTTTTACACAGCGGAGAATAGAGATCCTGTTGAAATACATGAGAAAAACAGAAAGTGATTATAAATCTGTGGTACATACAAGCATTAAAAAGATAAGGAGTTGCACCTTATCTTGCTGTGGTACATGTTACCACAATTTACAATCTACCCCTTACACAAGGTATAATGACGAGCGAAAACTTAAATACCATATAAGCATGGGGATACATTGCCTCATCAGTTATCTTCAGAGATGCAAAATCATGTAAACCAAAGCTTTCTTTGTGACTGGAGCTGGGCAATTCTTTAGTGGTACCACCAAGTAACAACAGTTCTTGGGTAATCAATTATTGTAGGTGAAAGTCCCAAATATTACCAATCACATAGAATGCCCTACTTTACTGGTCTCCCAGAACTACCCAACATCATGAAGGGACTGAAAATGAAGAGATTTTAAAGCCTGCCTAACACAACAAAGCGTTTGACCTTATTTCAAATTCACAATGAAGCATGAACAAAAGGAATATGCAAAAAAAATCCATGTTGCAGTGTTGTATATTTCCAACTGGGGTTTTCGTGGGGAGTAGCGACTGGTGTGATTGCCTAAGACTCTACGACTTTGATCTCCTGTGACGATGGTTGCTCAGTAAGGCCACATTGTACTCTAGATCACTAAATTTAAACACAGTTAAATTTAAGGCTCCCTTCTCTTCATGCCCTTCCACCATTAGTAAGACATTGCGAGTCTGAGATAACTTGAACACTGTGTGACTTCTCCACATATTCACAAAGGCAAAGATTTTTTTTAAAGATCATTTTATTGTAAACATAACAAGAAATAGGCAGATAAGCAACACATCACATGCATCATAAAATATTGATACAAGAAGGAAAGCACTAGTCATACAGCATTCCAAAGTAGTCTCCGCACCAACCCACCGCCTTTCTGCTTCTTAGATAGTAGCCAGTGGATTGGAACATGCAGAAGGCACTGTCCCAGAGACAGTTCTAGAGACGGAATCAGAAAGAACACCTATATAGTAATTCCATTTACCCCATATTTTCGTCCATTTCTGAGGACAGCCATGGCTTTTATAAATCCCCTTCTCAGCTAACATGCACCACTCCATGTTCTGCTTCCAATCTCTCAACTGTAGTGCCTGCGCCACCCTCCACTGTCAAGCAATGTTGCGTTTCGGCACCGCCAGCCCCAGGGTCATCCAGGTTTGCTCCATATGGATTAGATCAGTTACCTCCCAGATATTTACACCATTTCACAGAAACTGTGATGGTACTCCCATACAGGTCGTTCAAGCAAGCCACCACTCTTCCCAGTAGTGCTGTTTCACTGAGCAGCTCCAAATTATGTGTAAGAAAAAACCCTGTTGTCCACATGGTTTACGGCAGCTTGCGTCAGTTGCCCTACCCATTTTTACCGTATTTGTGCATGCAAAGTATTTTCAAATGCACCAGATGGAACCAGGCATTGATTGCAACCTCTCTCTGGGACGCTAGGGCTTCCGGCCATTCATCATCTTGCAGGCCCTCCAAGTCTCACTCCCATTGGTGCCTCAAGTGCAGGAGAGTATCTGGTGAATTATTAATCATTTTTTTCGTATATGAGGAAATTCGCCTTGTGGTGCATGGGGTTGTCTAGCAACCTATCCCATAGGGGGGAGAATTCAGGGATTTCCTCTCCCTTGGGTAGTGCGGCCTGGAATGCATGTTACACCTGGAGGTAGCAAAAGGTCTCAGTCGGAGCTAATTGGTAGTCTCACTGTAACTCTACACTTGTGTCCAGACAGCACCCACCCTGGAGATGCCAATAAGATTCCATTTATCAAAGCCGGATTGTGTCCCAAGAGAGCCCAATAGTTCAGAGTCCCACAAAGGAATGGCCGGAGTGATTTCGTCTCTTCAACGAAGCTTGCAGAGTGCCAGATGGCCACTGTTACCACTGTGGGGCCCCTGAGGCTGGCGTGACATGGGTTAGTGTAGAGCGCCCTAAAGTGTACCCCCAGCTGCATAATCTGTCTATCTATTCGAATTGCATGTCCATCAGCTGTGGTGTGTGCCCAGTGATAAAAGGTGGTAAGTTGCATTGCCCAGTAGTAGTTTTGGATGTCAGGGATGGCAGTTCCTTCATCTTACCATCACCTTTTCGATTTATTGATTGCTATGCATGCCGGAACCCCATCCCAAAGTAGTGTTCTTACTTTGCTCTCTATTGCTTTAAAAGAAGTTGCAGGGACCAGGTAAGGTATGTTATATACGGCGTAGAGAAAGCGGGGTAGGGTCATCAATTTGAAAAGTGTGGCTCTGCTCAGGAGTGACAGTGGTAGGGCTCTCGAGTGCTGGACATCACTCTGTAGCTGTTTAAGAGGTGGCTTCAAATGTATTCATAGAATATGTTTGGGACAGTAATGACGTGAATTTCGATATATCGAAACTTGTCTGTAGCGATTTTAACCTCACACCCCTGGGACAGTCGCGGTGTCCATTTGTACAGAATGCAGATCAGGGATTTTGACCAATTAATTAGTGTAGCCTGAATAGCAACTTAACCGGGTAAGAATTTGTAGTATTCTGTCAAGAGTGAAGGCAGGTACTCCGTTTGGGTTCCTGGCTTTTCCGGATTTTAAACCTCGTGTAGCCCTCGTAATTTTGTCCTCAGTGAGGTCCGCTTCCAGAAGGTCTCGGTCCTCACTAGAGAGGACTGGAAGCTGTATATCAGCCAGGAGTTAGTGGGATTGCTCAGCTGTAGCCGTCTCAGCTGAGGAATAAATCTGGCTGTAGTCTGCAGCAAAGCCCTCTGCTATTCCCTGTCTGTCTCTCTCTCGTACACCCTTTTCAGTCTCAATTTCCAATACCCCGTGGGTCGCTTGCTCTTGCCTGCATAGCCATGCAATGGGTTTCCCAGCTTCATCTACTTCTTTATAAAGGCAGTGCTGAGTAGCGCTATGTCTTGCGCTGGCGGCCTAAGATTCTACGTCACTATCCTTTTGTTTAAGGCTCAGGGTGTGTCCGGTGTCCCCGTGGTCCTGATCAGTCAAGATGTTATAGAAGTTCTCTCTCTTTCACCTCCAATGTGGCCCTGGTACCCCTTGTGTGTCCCACTATCAGTTAGAGGCCCTGCCCTTCAATAACCGCTTCATAGGCTCCCCATAGGGTTTGCGCAGAATCCTCAGAGGCCACATTTTCCGTGAAGTATCGGTCCATGGCTTCTAGGAGGCCTTCTCTGATTATGGTAATTTTAAAGTACCATGGATTAAGTGTGATTTCACGTGCAGTCATCAAGGCCATAGATGGCCCATAATGAGGAAAGGTCAGTAATGCCTCTAGCCAATTGTCAGACCTCCTGGAATCTAGGGAGCTGGACCGCCAGAGTGAACAATTAGACAATGCGCGAAAGACTGCCATGAGCCCCTGAGTAAAAAGTGTAGTGCTGTCTCGTAGGATTGAGTGAGCGCCATGTGTCTATTAGAGCCAGCGCAGACAGGACGCCAGCAAGTGGGCATTGAAGGTCATCTGAGTGGCCAGTGGTCCTAACCCCACCCATCAACAGTCCCCCATTCGGCAGGTTGAGCAGGACCGTGCTCGGGTCTGGGAGCAGGCTGTTGTGGAGCTGTTGCAGAAAATAAACCAAAATTAAATTAAATGTTGTACCCTTCCAAGTACCCCTTAAGGCCACATACCAGGCGTGTATGTGTCAGGCCAGGTTTGGTGAATGGTAAGCAGCAACGAATTCTTGAGCAGGATCCCCACCTCGGTAGAGCAAGTGGTGTTTCCCGCATGTGCAACCGTTTTGTATCCCCACCTGTCCAAAGCATGGCAAGCATTATCCATAAAGTGTGTCTCATGGAGGAGTACAATGTCTGGAAAGTGTCTTTTTATGTATTGCAATACTACTCCTCTCTTAATTTTATACCCCAGGCAATTGAAGAGCATAAGGCAAATGTGGTCTTTATTTAGTGTAGTGGCCATATGTGCATGCATGGCACGGGTGTCACCCCTGTACCCCGCTGATTAGTGTGAATCAAAGGGCGGGCATTGACCCCTACCACTGGGCTCCATGAACTCATAACTGTGATTGTGTCGTGTGACCTGCTTTCTGCAAACAATCAAAGATTAGAGACAAACAAAACCCCCAAACCAGCCCCCCCACCCTGCCTCCCAGCACAAAATTGAAACTGCCCGCCTCCCAACACTGCAGAGTGCCTGTTGCCCCAAACTTAAACTATAGGTGACAATGTTAACCCCCGAGATGCACTCCACCCACCCCCCCAAATCCAAACAGATCAAGTGTTACCAGAGTCTGCCATCTTCAGTTAATGGACATGTGTTCCTTACCACCACGGTTTCTTATCACCAGCTTCGGGGACGAGCCCCCATTTGTTACTAGCGTTTGGAGTGTTCAAACCCAGCTGTTGTGGGATCGCCCTCATCCGCTTCCCTCAAATCAGTCTTTTCGGGGCTCCTGTTGACTCGCTTAATTACTTGGGCTTTGCGCCAGGGTGTGTGGCTGACGCAAAATGTGGGGCTTGTGATGGCGGGTCTTTACGCCGTTATCTCGTCGCTGCTGTCAGGAAGGGTTTATTGAGTTCATCCCTCCCACCAATCTCCGGCCACCTAGCCATTACCAGGACACCTCTGGTGATGTAAAGTGCCAAGTCTTTCCATTCGCGACCACTCTTATTTGTGCCAAAAACATCATGGAGTATTTAAGTTCTTTTTCCCTCAGGGACTTTTTTACTTCAACAAAGCTTCTGCATAATTTTTTAACTCTGACCGTGAAGTCAGGGAAGAAGGTTACAGTGGCATTGTCCAATTTGACCAGTGGGGCACTTCGTGCGGCCTGTAGGATCACGTCTCGGTCACGGTAGTTAAAGATGCAAGCAATAATCATACGGGGTGGAGCCCAGAGTTTCGGAGGGGCCTCCAGCATTTGATGGGCATATGCAACTGAGAAGTAGTTGGGAGAGGTCCTTGGGTTGCAATTGCTTTAGTACAAGATCTTCAACAAAAAGGTCTGCTGCTAGGCGATTCAATCGCTCTGACACCCCCGTTATACATACATTACTTCTTCTCAAGTGGCTGTTTCGGCTCGGAGTGTGCAGAGTAGGTTCTAAGCTTCCATCGTCCGTGCTTCCGTATTGCACAGGTCTGCCCTCATCAGCATGACTTCTGGAGACTGAATACATTTTTGCCTCCAGGGAGACACAATTGCCCTGCAGCTCTGCTATAATGTATTTAAGGGTGAGCCCGTCATCGGATGATGCCTGGTCAGGGGGGGTGCACTGCTTCTCCACTGCTGCAGCCTCCGCTTGACCCCAAGGAACAGTAATCGTACCTACTTTCGTTAAAAGCGCTCACGCATTTTTTACTCCATAGTCACTGCGTTCAGATGTTACCATGCTATGTGACTGAAACAGGTGGTGGGGGGGGATGCCAGAGGTATTTGCCACCAACAGTCAAGTGAGTCAAGGTGTGTCAGGTGTCCCACTGTGGCCTGATGGGTTTCCCTCCACTCTGTCCCGTGACTCCCTTTACCTCTATGCTGCAGGACAGGTTTGAAGGGCTGGGGTCCAGGGCACCTCCTCTCCCGTGGGGGAGGGGGAATTCTCCCAGCCCAGAATACTGGAGATCATTGTAATAAAGCTCCCAGGCTAACATGTCACTAGTGTGGGCCCCTAGTAGGTTCTCAGAGTCACTGTATCAGGCAGTTCCTTAATGTTTAGGAGGCGGTCAGAGTCTTCCATTCCAGACAGTAAGGCAGGTAATCCTGGTCCACCAACGCTGCTGGGCAGATAGCAGACTAGGGCCCCATCTTCCGGGGATGGATCAGGGGCACACCGGCCTCACTTACCCCCACAGACCGGCATTAATCATGCCCCGCCCATCCTAAGGGCCCACACGTCCATCAGCACAGCGCTGCCACTCACCGCACCTCGCCGGCCCCAGTCCTGGGTCTCGTCACCTCCAGTGAAGCTCGTCAGATGGCCAAGGAGCGCCACAGCCCAAATGGCTGGCTGCTTCATCGGTCACTGCATCCCACTGACCTCAGCAGATCGCTGGTCAGTAGGGCGAAAGGCGCGTTCTCCAGTAGGTGCCCCTACTCGCACCATCTGGTGGGCCGCCAAATTCATGGTCACACCGTGTGTCGCTGGGGTGTAGCCAATTTCATCTTGTGCCGCACATATCCCGCAGCAGCACAGGATCACAATGATAGTCTTTTCTCTGCCGGGCCGTTGCTGTCCCACCTCGGCGTGGTTTCCCATCAGGAGCTTCATCAGCAACCATGGCCGCAGCTCGGCTTTGTCCGCTAGGCCGTGCCTCAAGGCGGGAGAGCAAGGCGCCAGATGAAGCAGATATATCGAGCCCTAGTATCCCCGCAATCGGGAGCCTTTAAAATGTAGGCTTCCTGGCACGGAGAATGGATTGTAGGAAGGATGTTTGGGGATACGGCCGGTGGAGCGCAGGAGCTGCTGTAACAAGTGGGCATCTTGTCAGTCGGTTGGCCACGCCCCCCTGAAGAAGGCAAAGTTAATCATATGAACAACGTTGTCTGTATAATCCTGGACAATCATTATTTCAGAGAACTGTCAAAAGTGGATTCATTATTTCAGAGAACTGTCAAAAGTGGCTTGATAGCAAGAAGCATAATTCTGTATGCCAGCCTAATTAAGTGCAGTGATCACATATACTCCAGCCCATCAGTGATGCTGATGTGCAGGAGTACAAATCTGATTCATGATTTTCACAGCTTGGTGCACCACAGGAAAGAGATTCTAAAAGGGAGGCCTGGTGCTAGGTTGGAGGCTGTCTTGGTAGTATTAGATGTGGCTAAATCTTCAAAATTAATCAAGATCTCAGCACTGAAAAAAAGTAAGAGGTACAAGACTGTCACTTCTGGAGATCGGAAAGGTGTGCCAGTGGACAGGTATACTTTTGCACCAAGCACAGTTAGTCCCATTCTTGAACTGCTTACTAGAAAATGATAGACAGATAGCTTTATAGTTCATATTTTGCAGATGGCCCACAAATAATGCTCAGTCCTTTCCAAAATGAAGGGCAAGAGATTTTATTATAAAATCACTCCATGTTAATTTCTCCCCTTTTGAAATTCCGATTGGAGTTAGCAGTCACTTAAATGCTTGAACAATTTCCTCTATTTTATGTCCCAATGAAAAAAACACTATCATTATCATGACTGCTATAATTCAGAATCTCACATTATACCAATATAAGTGCTGTGCATTATTTGTAAGTTCCCATTATTATTGTTAACATTATTATTATGAATAATGATATTAACACCAAGAATAATTTATTAATGTCGAAAAGATATTACAGACAAGTGGCAATAAAAATACAAGGCATTTAACAACTGTGATCAAGCGGCTCACCGTCATGCAGTACAATTAACAATGATTACAATGCTTCGTGGGAAACAAGTGGTTATCCTAAACAACATAAAGAAAAGTATGTAATTTAAGGATTACCTCATCATCTGAATCTCCAAGCTTTCCCAAGTCAAGATGTGGTACTCTGCAGAAGAAAATGGTAAGTAATTGAAGTTCTTCTTTCATAACTTTAAAATTAAAACATGTACTCTTACATGAGATTGTATTTTTCTGTTTCATTCCACAGAGTATCCTTTTGAAATTAAGGAAATTCAAATAACCTATCAAAAAAACCTCTTGTATAGTAAGGTAATCACTGCTTACCAGTAACTATTTGGTCCATTTGAATACAATGTTCTGTGTTTTGATATTAGTAAACAGGTGTGGGAGCTCCTAGGCAGTTGCTCACAATTAAAATGGGGAATCTTACTGCATATGCAGGAAAATGCCCCTTTTTTGCGTGGTGCCCCACTTTTTTTTGTTGCTAGATTTTGTTGCTGTTTTAAAATAAAAAATGCTTTTACTAGTTACTGAGACACAGTTAGCTATATTCCTAATTAGGATATTTTACTTACCTGTAAGTCAATAGTACATTGTACAAAAGTGTATCCGGGGTCTGTATGTTAAATGCCACTAGTGGGCTGCAGCACATATTGTGCCACCACTAATTCGACTTGGCAAAATAAATCTTTTGCCAGGACTAATCCTTCCTTTATAATACTTATTAGTCATTTCCTAAAGTAGGCCCTACATGCCCATAGAACAGGGTGAATGGTATTTAAAAAGTAAAGCACATGTATCTTTGCTTTACATGTCGTGATAGCGAAAAATCTCCAAAGTCATTTTTGACTATGGTAAGGCAGGCTGTCTGTCCCATAAGAAAACGCTGGGTTACATTATAACACCTTATAATGCTTAATTTCACTTCGGGACTATCTGGAACAATGATTCAAGGACTCGTTTTAATAGTAACTTAAAATCCAACTTCATGGCCAATTCAGATTTTAGATTACTATTTTGAAATGGCACTGTAAGTGTTCGGCTCCCAGACTGGACAAAGGGCTTGGGAGATACTTTTGTCCCTGACAGGATGGCGATCTAGGTTGTGGGCAGGAGCTTATTTAACTCCAAGGATACCTACGCTGTCACAGGCAGATATAGCTCATGCATTCGCCGCCCCCTCTATTTTCCTGCTGGCTAGCAAGGCACCAATACCAGAACTGGTTTTGAGTGACCACAAGGGAAGGTTTGCCCAATTATGATAGCCACACCTCTGGGTTTAAGGATCCGCATCAAGAATAGACTTTTGGTTGAGCAGGGGAGATTTTGAGATTGGGTAAGCTCAATCACATATCTCCCCAAAACATTCTCTGATCACCTTCTATAATACTATATTTGGATCTCCCCAGAAACACACGTGCATATAGAATGTGGAGACTTCAACCGGCTATGCTACTAGTTTAAGTATTCAAGAAAGACACAAAACAGGCTATCACTTGATAACTTTGAAACAAGGTTCAATTGACATTCTGAACAATGGAAGGAGTTTAAGGATGTAATTCATGTAGAAAATATTGCCAAAGAACAAGGCAAACTCAAATCAATTCACAGCAGGCTAAATGCACTAGAGACACAAATTAGAGCCACAGAAAACACTCAAAACAGTTCTAATGATCCAAAAATCTACTATTAGAAAAGCATTTTAAAATGCTAGATTTTAAGAAGAGGATAAAAGAGAGATTCATTTTCAAAAGAAGTGAGCTCCAGCCATAATATATGGCGAGGGTGAGCACACAGGAAATAAATAACCTGGCTAACCCAATACGCCATGAGCAATACACAATGGTTAACCTGTTATATTTAACTGGACGTATTTATGAATCAGCCAAGTCGTATTCAAGGCAAACAAGTAATGCAAAAAACACTTCACCACATCAGTTATTTTTTTGAGATTTTTACTAATAATATGTAGGTTTCCCTTAAGTCTACAAATAGTAGTTTTATATAAGTAGCCAGTGTTTGAAGGAGAAAGAAAAATAAAGTGGCATACAAATTACAATGCACAATGTCCCATTAAAGAGAAAGCACATCAAAGAAGAAAGATCACATCATTTAAAACCAACATCGTTCGAAAATGTACCTCCATAACACACATTAATAAATTACATGAAAACAATTAATTGCAGTTTGTAATAATTAGCGTGTCAAATTGTCAATGAGGTTTCAAACTCTTTTGGAATATCAAGACTGTGTGGTTTAAGGGACCTAGGAGAGGAATAGTAAATAAATTACTAGAGATGCTCTGATTATTGGTGGACTAAAGTGGTATAGAAAAGGGAGATGCTTGTTAACTTTTACAAGGCGGCCAAATGGTCCAACCAAAAAGGGAGGAAGCACACCGGCTTACTTGTGATGGAGGACGAGATGTGAGCAGGGAATTGTGCTTGTCAGTTATTCTCTAAAACACCACATTTGCGAGCTATGGGCTGCATCAGATATTATCCAGATAGAACTGGAGGGGTTAGACGCATTATACCACCCAACAGATATTCTAACAGCATTTACGCAGTTTTACTCTAACCTGTACTCCTCGCAGACACCAATGACAACTAAAATATACACAAGTACTTGGGCTGAGCAACACTGTTTTGGCAAGAGGCAGCGGAACAGAAAACCCTGTGCTCCCCCAATCACACTAGAATTTTTAAAAAGTGCTATCAAGGGCATGAAAAATTGCAGTTGACCAGGTAGCATAAGATTAGCAAGTAAGTTTTATCAAAGTATTTGTCGAAGAGTTGGCCCCCCTTCTTGCGCTTCATGTACAAGTTAGCGAACTATAAGGAAGTACTCCCCCCTTCACTTTGTGAAATGATTGTTAGCACTCTCCTAAAACCTAGCAAGCCTTTCCGACTATGTGACTCATACAAGCCCCTGTTGTTAATAACTGTGAATAACAAAGTGCTTGCAAAGCTTTTAGCTGATAGATTTGTAAGCATTGGTCATGCCTGTCCAGTCTGGATTCATACCAGCCAAGTTGATGGCAAAGATTTGTGTACCTGATTTGCCATGATGCATAAACAGAATCAAATATTAAAGTTATGGCTACCTACGCTGTCACAGGCAGATATAGCTCATGCATTCGCCGGCCCCCTCTATTTTCCTGCTGGCTAGCAAGGCACCAATACCAGAACTGGAAGTGGCATCAGAGGTGCTGCATCATTATAACCCTAAAAGTTGGGACTAAAAATATTTGCACCAAAAAGTGCCAGAAAACCGACAGAAGGCTGGGACCAACTTGCCCGTCGATCCACCGAAGGTGCATCACTGGTCGGCCTGATTCTGCAGGGGCTACCGCTACGTTCTTCTCTGCAGCAGCAAGCACTGCTGAGCGTGCCCTACAAGCGACAGTATCAGGCCTCGTGGAGCATTCATCGGCTAAGGTTTGCAACTTCATCCCACTGGGGGTTTTGGACTTCGATAAAGTTGTCTAAGCTCGAACGTAAAAATCTTCACCAGGCTCGACGGTGACAGGCTCCCCATCAATAAAGACAACCTCCTTGGCCTAGAAATCAGTATTCTCCCATTGTGAGCTGTTCCCTGTCATCATCGAAGGCTTCGCCAAGACCTTGGTGCAGCGCTCCCCAGTGACGACAACTCCTCCTCCTCGGACACAGCCTGCTGCCTTGCCCCGCTTAATCCTTCCTTTTACTGGACTTTTCTTCAAAATTTCTTCTAAGTCCAAAGGTGAGCCAAGACCGGGCCAAATCCAGCTTGGGTATCCATGCGGTGCTCCAGCGCAGTTGGCCTCAACTTTTGACTTTGCCCTGGTCCTGTGCAACTCGATACACACGGTTGGCACTTTGATCTTTAAGGAGCTAGATTGTACTAAGAATTTTAAGATTTCATAACTCCAGCTCTATTGATTGGATTTAATTTGCTTTGGTGTAATTTTATTTATTAAATGCTTCTCTATCTAATGTGGTGTAGGATTTTTCATGTGTTGTGTTTTCACTTTATTACTGTGTGTGTGCTGCATAATACTTAACACAGTGCCGCTAAGGTAAGGCGGACTGCTTTCGTGCAAAGCTACCACAGAGTTAAGCACAGGTTAATTTAGTGACTTTTGTGTTTCACCCTGACATGGATTGTGGTTGTTGCTTGAGAAGGAGTTTCACCCCCCTCAATCAATAACCGAAATTTCTTACATAGATAATGGGAGATGCGAATCAGAGAGGAGAGATGAATAGGGCATCTTGGCCGGATGCAAGCCACTGCCATATATGAAAAAGTTTAACGTTCCTGTAAACCTCTCCAGTGTTGTTAGAGTCAAAGCACTGGCAGGCCCAAGGAGCTATCAATCCTGCGCAGAATTGACAAGATAGCCAAGAGGCATGTGATACAGGAAGCATAGCAAATACGCTAGTAAATATTAGGTGTTTTACTTCCATTATATGTAACAAACAAGGATGATCAGAGATATGAATACCTGCTTTCTAACCCATTACAGAAGGGACTTTTCACATCCTGGTAATTAGTATGGTTAAGGTTATCTACCGGACTGTGTGACATTTTGTACTTAAAATACCATACTGCTCAATACCTTGCATGTCAACTGACATATTTTGAAAAATATAGATAGGTAAAACTCCAGCAGTGACATCACAACAACAAACATATTACATTTCCAAACTTTCCCACAGGACAGGGATGTCCTCAATTCAAAACTCAGTCACCTAATCATACCAGGAAACCCCCAGTGTAACAACTATGCCATCATCATCAGAAGGCTAGCAGTAGGATGGTGATCAGTGATGGAACTGTGAACATACTTCACAGCCATTAAGAATTTGGTAGAAGGCTACAAAACAACAATCAAACTCAGTATGTTACGAAATGTAAACAGCACTTGTGCCCTGTATTCACAGACATACAATTAGCAAGTGTAAACAAACAAGCAGGCACTGGGATTCTGTCCCATGACCAAGTGCTTAACCCACTTACTTTATACAGTCCATGACTCTGCATCACATCCAAGGGTCTGTTGTTCCCTCTATAGCTGTTCTTTTCATATATGCTCCCTGCTACTGCCCCAACCAGTACATTTCACAGATGGTATCCATTACATTTGAATATGAAGGGTATCTGGTCCCAACGTGGGCATCTACAAAAACATTGCAAGACAAAATATGGACGATATCTTGAGCCTAAGCTACATCGTGCCAGATGGAACAAAGAGTAAATCGTACATGATCTGAATCATAAAATTGCCACAAGCGTTTTGAACGCCAGCAGCAATTTGGAAAACCCAACGTCATATAAGGGAATCACCATAGACAGCAACTAAACCACCATGCCCACTTCCAAAGTAGTTGAAAAAGACACTTTACTGATTGGCCGGTCAGGAGGTTTAATTAAATCAGTTAAGCCTCATTATAAAATGTACCTGGATCTCTGTTGTACTCTACTTCTCTTTCTGTCTGTTGTTTCCTATCTTCTCCTTCTGAATGCATGTCCCCTGTATGCCTTAAACTCTAGCCCT
The DNA here is from genome assembly GCF_964204655.1 of Triturus cristatus. NCBI lineage: Eukaryota > Metazoa > Chordata > Amphibia > Caudata > Salamandridae > Triturus > Triturus cristatus. The sequence goes on along the minus strand of NC_140585.1, from coordinate 957,510,513 downwards.
GTAAAATACCCCAATTATTACATAAGCTGAGCCACGGAATGGGGTATGGAGAGTCAGGTAAGGACTAAAAATGCAGGAGTAACTGCAAAATACAGTAAAGTGTTCTGTTATTACTTACGTTTTCTGATGCATCAATACCACCGTTCAGATCTTCCAAGTATCAGTGCATTGCACACAACTATACCTATTATTGCAGCTAAGTTGCCACTTCCAATGCCATGTTCCTTGAAGGTTATATACAAGACAGCCATATGAGATCTCATACCAACCATTTTGTAAACACTATGCTATGGTAATAACCTCCAGAGCTGAAGCCAGTTCTGATGAATCTCTTCTGCAAATTGGGTTTGCCTTGGTCACATTTAATAAGGGTAGCAGTCAGCCTTTGAATATCCAATGGTTTTTAGGTCTCGCCTACGCAGCGCGCATGCGCTGCGTAGGAGGAGCTTTAGCCGTCGTTCTGCTCTTTTTCAAGCACTGCACTCGTGCTTGTGGCGGCATCTACCTTGCGGGAGCACGCAGCGGCGCGCCACAAGCACGAGTGCAGTGCTTAAAAATGAGCAGACGCACCAATTCCAGGCTTGTTTTTGTTGCATCTTTTTCATGACGTCATGGAAGTTGAACCACTCCGTGCGGCGAGGGGTGCATTGCTGGTGTCACGCGCTTGTTACTTATTACTTATAAGGACCGCTACATACAATCCCGAGATTGCTTTTCGGGATCTCTAGTAAGCCACAGGGCCATTTTTCCAGAAATTTGAGGGAAACCCCCCTTGTTTAAGAGTGTTATTTAGACAAAGGCATTGTGTCTTATGACCAGCAATGATTCAGCATAGGCCCACAGTGTCAGGTATACGTATGATGTACTAATGCACATATTGCTACTGTCTTGATTATAGATATTTTACATTGCTTGATTACCGCATTGTGCCCACAAATAAAATAATACAACTACAGGCAGCAGAGGTCGGGCGCCAGCACTGCTCAGCAGAACTTTTATAGAAACCGCGCCAGTTCAGCAGTGACGTCGTGACAACAATATGTGCTGCTTCAATCTGGGGTCCGCCACCTCATCCCCTGGAAGTGATGGCAGCAAGAGGCAAGCAGGCACCAGGAAACACTCACAGGGCATCCTTCGGCACTAGGAGGCAACTTGAGGAAGCGCAGAGCGCTGTGACAGTACAGCCCAATGGGCGTCTTGATCAAAGGGTCGCCATCCATCTGCAACTTCTCTATCAACTGCCGCAGTGGCAATGATTAGGGGCAGTGTTGGCTGTCCACACTCGGTTGTTTCATCTGTGTGTGGTGGGGTGGACAAATAACTTCCTAAATGAAAACTTCACACGGCTTAAGGCTGCGAGGGTCAGGCCCCTCTTTGCCGAATTAGCCTGTGTTTTTTCTCAAGGTAGATGAAACAAGGCCCGCGTGCAATTAAGCAAAAGACTAATGCACATGTCTTTGAAAACACTTCCAGAACTTGAGAAGGAAGGCAAGGACAGCTGAGTCAGGGTAAGACTGTGGTGATTAGGAAAATACGAGCGTTGGGGTCGGCTTGCTATTGGAGGGTGGTTCGCTGTAGCATTCAGCCTAGTAGCCATTGATTTCCGCATTTGCAGCTCCGGCCTCACCTCGCAGTGCTGTCGGACCGTGAGGATGTGCTTCTCCTGTGCCCGCTCCTTTATTGCGTCTGTAGACTGAGAAATAAGGCAAGTTGGGTCATCCCAGGAAATGCTAGCAATCTGTTTTTGGTCAACCAGGGTTGTACCAATGAAGAGTATCAAACCCCCAAAAATGTGTATAAAATGGCCGATCCCGTTGTTCCTTGAAATTGATATATGATCTCCAATCTTAGCTTTCCAGTTTGACAGTGTGTGATCTTGAGAAAGATTGCTTACTTTTCTGTGTGCAACAGTATATGTACAGCAGCATATAAGCAGGCACTATGTATTATTTTTTTTCTATAAGCTGCTGCTTTGCTCTAAGCATCCAAATGTCCCCTGGGGTGGTAGAGTCAAATTTTTCTGCGTTTCTCTCCTGCTTAGTACCAGTAGTAGGGGCTTCAGAAGGGGGCTCTCTTGACGGAAAACCATGAAGCTTCTCTGCTCTTTTTATGGAGCTGGTACAAAAGAAATTCGGAGAAGAGATTGTGAAGAGATGAACAAGTTACTTACCTTCGGTAACGCTTTTTCTGGTGGATACAGTATCTGCCTGTGGATTCCTCACCTTGTGAATATCCCCTGCGCCAGCAACATTCGGAAACTTTTGTAGCAGTCCACGCCGATGAGGTCGAAGACGACGTCACAGAGACACTGCTCCGCTCGCGACTCCGCTGATGTCACCGGCTCCATAAGAAGACCTCGTCGGCGTGATGACGTCAGTTCCGCCCTTTTTCCGTGCCTTCGAGGCAAACGGACAGACTGACAGCAATATATACACAGTATTCACAGTACATAATATACAAAGCAGCACACACAGTGTGAAGATAATATAGGAAGGCAAAATAAATAACACACTGCCTTTGACAGTAACAAATATATTTTGGAACACCATCATCAGAATTGTAGGTATACAAGAGTGGACAACGGGGAGGCGGGTGGGTCAGTGAGGAATCCACAGGCAGATACTGTATCCACCAGAAAAAGCATTACCGAAGGTAAGTAACTTGTTGTTCTGATGGATACATCTGCCAGTGGATTCCTCACCTTGTGAAAAGAGTCCCACAGCAGTCCCACTCCCGGAGGAGGGTGTCCACCCTTATATACCAGAAAGTCCTGAAGGACGGAACGAGCAAAGTGTCCGTCCCTCCTCACCTCGGTGTCCAAGCAGTAATGCTTCGCGAAAGTGTGGAGGGAGGCCCAAGTTGCCGATCTACAAATGTCCTCCACAGGAACACCTCTAGACAAGGCAGACGTGGAAGACTTAGCCCTAGTAGAATGAGCTCTTAAACCTTCTGGAGGTTCCTTACCGGCCAAAGAGTAGCATATCTTGATTCACAAGACAATCCATCTGGAAAGGGTGCGCTTGTGCACCGCTCTGCCCTTCCTGCAGCCAACAAAGCCCACGAAGACCTGGTCGTCAACTCGAAAGTCCTTAGTCCTGTCAAGGTAGAAGCTCACCGCCCTCTTAGGGTCCAGGCGATGAAGCCGCTCCTCCTCCTTGGAAGGGTGAGGAGGAGGATAAAACGTAGGAAGGGTAATGGATTGCCCCAGATGGAAAGGAGTGCCCACCTTTGGCAGAAAGGAACCCTGGTCCTGAGTATCATTTTTTCAGCATGAATGGTCAAGAATGGGGGTTTTGAACTTAGAGCTTGAAGCTCACTTACCCTCCTTGCCGAGGTGATCGCAATGAGAAAAACCATCTTGAAAGACAACAGTCTCAAGAAACACTCGTGTAAGAGCTCGAAGGGAGAACCCATCAGATAAGTTAAGCCAAGATTTAAGTCCCATTGAGGCACAATAAAAGGAGTTGGAGGAAACTTGTTTGTAAGGCCCTCAGAAACCGTAAAACAATAGGCGATTTAAACAATGATGGTTGATATGGCAAACAATGGAATGCGGACAAGGCTGAAAGATATCCCTTTACAGTGGCTACAGCAAAACCCTGCTGAGCAAAAGAAAGGGCAAACTAAAGAATATCAGATAAACGAGCCCTCAAAGGATCAATTGACTTCTCCCCACACCAGAGCACAAATTTAGACCACCTGTAGGAATAGATAGATTTGGTGGAATGACGTCTGGCAGACAAAATTACATCTACCACATCTGGCGGGAGAGAAAAAGAATTCAGGTTGCCCCGTTCAATCTCCAGGCATGAAGGTGTAAGCTCTGGAGGTGGGGGTGTAGAACCTGCCCCTGCGAGTGCGAGAGGAGGTCTGCCCTAAGAGGGAGACGGAGCGGAGGGCACGAGGAGAGGTGGAGAAGATCTGTATACCACACCCTTCTTGGCCAATCCGGGGCGATCAATATGACTTCGGCCCGGTCTTGACCAATCTTCCTCAGAACTCGAGGAATCAAGGGTATGGGAGGAAACGCGTAAAGGAGTTGAGTGCCCCAACTTAACTGAAACGCGTCCCCCAATGCTCCCTGCATCGGATACTGGAGACTGCAGAAAGACGGGCAGTGAGCGTTCTCGTGAGTGGCAAACAGATCCACCCGAAGAGTTCCCCACGTCCGGAAGACGTGACGAACCACCTCCGGATGAAGCCTCTACTCGTGGTCGAACTGCCGACAGACTGTCTGCATGTCCGTTCAGAACCCCGGCCAGATGATTTGCAATCAGACAAATCTGATGATCCTGAGCCCCAGACCAGAGACACAGAGCCTCTCTGCAGAGACAAAGAGACCCCACTCCTCCCTGCTTGTTGACATATCACATCGCGGTAGTGTTGTCCGTCAGGACTTGAACTGACTGACCGCGAAGGGAAGGGAGGAAGGCCTTGATCGCCAAACGAATAGCCCGTAATTCCAGAAGGTTGATGTGAAGCAACCTTTCCTCTGGAGGCCAAAGACCCTTGATCTCCACATCCCCCAGATGCGCACCCCACCCCAAAGTGGATGCATCCGTTATTACTGTGGCCACCGATGGAGGTAGATGGAAGGGCTTACCTTGAGACAGATTGCCCTCTACGCTCCACCAGACAGATCCGCCGCAGCTTCTCTGGAGATCCTCACAGACTCCCTGAGATCTCCCTTGTGCTGATACCACTGCCTGCGGCGGCACCACTGGAGGGTCCTCATGTGCCAGCGTGCATGGTTGACCAACAGAATGCAGGAAGCAAACAGACCGAGCAGGCGAAGGACCTTCAGGACCGAAACGACCGCTCCATTGTAAAACAGAGTAATCATTTCCTGTATTTCGAGAATCCTTTGAGGAGGAGGGAATGCTCGACACACAGTAGTGTCCAGTACTGCCCCTATGAACAGGTTGCGCTGAGAGGGCACCAGGTGAGATTTTGGCACGTTTATCGAAAAAAACAATTTGTACAACAGCTGAGTTGTAACCTGCAGATGATGAAGCACCTTCTCTGGCGACTCTGCTTTGATCAGCCAGTCGTCCAGATAGGGGAAAACTGAAATCCCCGACCTTCTGAGATGGGCTGCCACCACTGCCATCACCGTGGTGAAGACTCGAGGTGCAGTAGTAAGACCAAACGGAAGGACCACAACCTGATAATGTTGCGACCCTACCATAAATCGGAGATACTTCCTGTGCGACTTCAGGATGGAGATGTGGAAAAACGCATCCTGCAAATCAAATCGACATCATCCAGGCCTCCTGTTGCAGCGCTTGAAGAACCTGCGCAAGGGTGAGCATCTTGAACTTCTGCTTCAGAAAAAGATTCAAGATCCTGAGGTCCAATATTGGACGCAATCTGCCATCCTTTTTCGGAATCAGGCAATACCGGGAGTAGAATCCCTGACCCCTTTCCTGCTCTGGAACCACCTCTATCGCACCTTTTTTCAGTAATGTCAGGACTTCCTCCTGCAGGAGAAGAAGGTGTTCCTTCGAGCAAGCACCTTGACAAGGAGGGTAATTTGGAGGGAATTCCCGAAAGGGAAGGGCATACTCATTTTCTACAAGATCTAGAACCCAAAGGTCTGTAGTAACCGATTCCCAATCTTGTAGAAAATAGGTAAGCTGGCCCCCCACAGGACCAGCATGATGCAGAATGGTGGATCTAGGGCTGCTTTGCAGTGGTGGGAGGGGCTGAGGAGGAGGAAGAGAGCTGATGACCTCGAGTGCGACCTTTGACTCTGCCTCTGTAGCTCTTATACAGAGTGTTTTGCTGCTGTTGCTGCTGCTGCTGCTGGGGCTGTCTGTAAGAACGAAAGGTAGACCTTCCAAAACCCCTGTATCTCTTGAATGAACCCCTTGGCTGAGTTTGAAGGCCCAAAGATTTAGCCATGGCCTTACTCTCCTTAAATCTTTCAAGCGCAGCATCCGCTTTTTTGCCAAAAAGTCCGGAGCCATCAAAAGGCAAGTCCAAGAGCGTTGACTGGACATCAGGGGAGAACTCTGAAGACCTGAGCCACGCACTCCTCCTCGTGGCAACAGAAGATCCAATGATTCTTGCTACCGAGTGAGCTGTATCCAAGCCACTTTGGATTACCTGACGTGCAGCCGCTTGGGTATCCGAAAGGACCTCATTAAAGCTCATCCTATCCTCTTCTGACAGCTTTGGGGCGAACTGCTTTGCTGAATCCATAAGAGCATGGATATATCGGCCCAAAAGACAGGTGGCATTCGTCGATTTTAAGGTCATACTGGCAGAAAAGAAGACCTTCTTGGCCGACTGGTCCAATTTCTTTGCATCCCTGTCACTCGGGACTTGGGGAAAAGCACCTGTTGATTTTCTGGAACAGGCAGCCTGAACCACCAGACTTTCCGGAGATGGATGAGATGTTAAAAAGTCTGGGTCCCCTGGAGCCGCCCTATACCTCCTAGCAATAACTTTAGAAACCGCAGGAGCAGAGAAGGGCTTACGCCATACCTCCATTACTGGTTCTATAATGGCGTCGTTAAAAGGGAACAAAGGCTCCGATGCAGTAGAAGGAGAGTGCAGAACCTCTGTCAAGATGTTAGGCTTAAACTCTCCAGAAGGCAACTGCAGATCTAAAATTTCAGCCGCCTTTTTAATAACAGCGTGGTATGGAGCCACATCCTTTGAAGGAGCATCAGCAGGAGGAGTAATCTACCCATTCAGGCGATAAATCCAGGCCACTAGCCTCCTTCAAATCATCAAACACATCGTCCGACTTCATCAGCTCGCCTTCTTCTACTTCCTCCATCAGGTACCTCTGTTCATCCAGTACCCTTTGGGCCTCTCTCCTAGACCTGATCCTCTCACAACAGGAGTCGGCGGCGCCGTGACTGAATCCGACTGCACCGGAGCCGGCGTCGAGTGTGGATCCAAAGGAGCAGCCTGCGTCGAACGAGGTCGAGTCGGCGCCGGTGAAGAAGGGAGCGGCGTCGATGTCCTCAGCGCCGGTAGATGCCAAGACGGCATCGCTGGAAAAAATAGCATGAAGGGAGCCGGAGGATAAGCTTGGGGAACTCCCAAACTAAAGGCCATAGGACCCGAAGGTGCAACAGAGGGGTACATGGCTCTGGAGAAGACTACATACATGCCATTAAGATAATGCCTAGAAATCCTGGCCTGGGCCTGGAAACAATGGATAAGGCTTGTCTGAGGCATCACCGGACTCGGGCCCGCCGACGGTGGAATCAGTGGAGCCGAAGGCTCACCCGGAGCTAGAAGCTCCTCAATCGGAACCGGAGACGAAGCCGGACATGGAGCCGGCATCGGAGATGGAGCCAGTGCCGGAGCCAGAGAATGCTCTGGTGAGGCCACAGGTGACGACAGGCCAATAGGTGAATCAGGAACAGGCGAAGGAAATACAAAGTCCTTACGGCGTCGGGAGGGCGATGTCGATATCGGAGCCGTATCCCTATCCGTGTGATGTCGAGATCCATGCCTCTTCTTTTTCTTGTGCTTCTTGGACTTAGAAGCATGCCCCGAAGTCGACTTCGACGCCGACCTCGATCTTCTCCGGCCTCTTTTTTCCCTTTTCATCTTGGCAATGAACAATTTTGCTTCCCTCTCAAGAGCCTTGGAGCTCATCGTACGACAGCAAGAACATCCTTGAACATCGTGGTCCGATGATAGACACCAAATGCAGTCTTCATGCGGATCCGTTATCGACATGTGCTTTCCACATTCCCAACAAGGTTTAAAACCAGACTTCTTCGTCGACATTTCAGCTGAAGAAGAGAGAGAAACCAGCAGAAAACAAAGTATCAAGCACATCTACAGAGAGAGTCCCGAAATTCGTTGGAGTCGACGGCGCGGAAAAAAGGGAACGGACGTCATCACGCCAACGAGGTCTTCTTATGGAGCCGGTGACGTCAGCGGAGTCGCGAGTGGAGCCGTGTCTCTGTGACGTCGTCTTCGACCTCATCGGCGTGGACTGCTACAAAAGTTTCCGAATGTTGCTGGTGCAGGGGATATTCACAAGGTGAGGAATCCACTGGCAGATATATCCATCAGAATTCTTGAATTCCCTGCAGTGAAAGGAGGCCTTGCTCATGGAGCAACAATTGAAGGACGGGGAGCACCTTCAATGCTCTGCTTCACTGGGGCCACCCTCAGTGATGCTCTTGAAGAGGACATGATGTGATCATGTTCATCTGCTTGTGTGAGTGATTGGGTTGCCGTGAAGATGATCAAGTTGTCAATTTGGAAGACCTAAGTAGAAACTATTATGATATTCAACACAGCTGTACAGGATAGTGTTCTCAATGTGAATAGGGTGTTGGAAGGGCAAGAAAAAGGAGCTTTTGTCCAGGATTTTTTTTTTTTATTTTAAACACTATAGAAATAACTTCTGTGGGCATGGGAACGGTTTAGTGCACTTAAATGCAAAGATCACTTTAAAAAAAACAGAGCTAGCGTGTGTAAAAGTGCCACAATGTCACCTGAGACATACCCACTGGTGCACTGTCTTTCAGACATGACTCAGGAGGGAGGTAAAAACATCAAATCTCTGCCAGTCCTAACATAAAGGTGCATCACCCGCTCACAGTTAAAAGGTGAGGTTAAATGCTCAAGTGATATCAGCTAGGCAGCAAAAGGTGACCGTATTGGTGGGAAACATGAAAGGTGACAGCTGAGATGCAGCATGCCTACTTTGGAAGGTAAGAAGACATTGAGACTCTAAGGCCTCCAAAGTATCTTACACAATTAATTAACCTCCAAACCCCCAAAATCCAATATAATCAGTGCACTGATATCGCTGACATATGTAGTAAGTGGAACGTTGTTGAAAAATAAGAATAATTCAGGCTTTTCATGTAGAAAACCCCACTTTGGAGTCATCCGTGTTTAGTTGGGTTCTACTTGGTGCTGTGTTTTAGGGTTGTTTTGTGCCATGGACAGGAGGGCAGGCTTTGAAATATTGTAAGTGGGATTTTTGGCACCTGAATGTTTACTTTATACAGCGGAGAGATTGTAGGTTTGAGTTTGGAGATGGTGTTTTCTGAGCACCACATGGATCTCATTGGGCTGTTGGGAGTTTCAAAGCTAAGCTCTTGTAATATGGTGCACATGGTCTTTCTAAGAAACAGTGGCTGAAAACTACAGTCGGTTGAGAATCAGGAAGACAAATTTGTGCCTTATCCTAAAAAAATGTAACCATTTAATTTTCACCTTAATATCATTAACCCCAGATACAAGCCTTGATACTGGGCACCAAACTTAGATCCTTCATGCCTGGGCACCACGGAAATCTGGCACCTGTTTACACTCTTGCAAGGCAGCTCAGTGTGTGCCTTTTACTCATCCACCGCCCAGCCCAAACTCAGATCAGAACGTAGAGGAAAAACACCCCCGATAAAAGTCCCAAGACTCTTGAATATCCTTGATCCAACACTGAGATCCCAACAGAAGGACCTCATCTTCAGAAGGGCTGAAGACAAGGTGTGTTCACGCAAGCCACATGTGCGTATGCACATAGACAGAGCATCTCGCCAAAAAGAAACGATTGGGTCCCGACTTTCCAAAAGGAACACTGAAATCTCCAGCCATACACTACAAATGAATAAAACAACACAGCTATTCCCAGTGCTACTAAACCAGTGCGGATCCTACCCGTGCCAGCCAAACTCCAACATATACTGGCAGAAAATCAAAGTGTGATAGCATTATAGCCAGCTACAACAGCGATCTGAAGGGGCTGCAAGTTGACTTGATGGTACCTAGATAAACAAGCATTGGCATAGCCAATAGGTCTCGCCTTTGGGATTGGGACCTTATAAGTATTTAGTTATGCAGCACAATATCCTTGGTGCAACAACATCAACTGTTGCATGGATAAACACTTATAAGGTCCCAAAGGCGAGACCTATTGGCTATGCCAATGCTTGTTAATCTATGACTTTGACTCATGCGGTCCTCACGTCGTACCACCACTTCTGCTGTACTTGATGTTTGAGTTGAAGCAAAATCACAGCACACTAACGGCATATCGAGTCACCAAGAGTGTCGATTAAACGATTTATAGCGGTCTTGGTTTCTAGTGGAATCTGTTTGGTTCTGTTATTCCCAGGGGATCATTCTTCAACTACATCCGAAGACTACACTGGCTGCCCATCAGGAAAAGGGTGCAATTCAATTCACTGTGCTTGGTTTTCAAAGCACTGCATGGTCAGGGGCCTGACTTCTTGGCTAACCAGTTTAAATGGTATGCCCCTAAGAGAACCTTGCGCTCATCAGGAGCTAAAATGGTGAATATACCTCCCATGAAGAAAGTCTCATGGGGGGGGAGGGAGAAGTTTTATAATAGGTGCAGCCAAGGCGTGGAATGCCCTCCCTTGGAATCTGAGGAACTCTACTAACCTTCTTGCTTTTAGGAAACAGCTCAAAACATGGCTTTTTAATCTATAAAGTCTACCCTCAGCTACCTATCTTCCTGTCCCACCCATGCTCTTAGATGAATTCGCCATTAGAGCCAGGACACCTCCGGGTAACCGTACGCTTTATAAGCTGGTTTAACATAACATAACATCCCAATGAGGTGACAACGGGCACAGGAAAATTGGCTTTTCTGCAAAACAAAGGTTTGGAAACACATTTATTATATAAACATTTATTAAATAAAATATAAACAATGTCACTGGTTCACAGAATACGGTGAAAAAGTATTCTCTTCAAGGCTGCCTTCTACCCCAGTGGTTGTCCACTACGCCAAGTAGCTAAGCAACGCCAAACAGTATTTTTGAATGTGTTCCATACATTGGTGTTATAAAGAGAATTACTAACTTTTATTGGTGCAACCACTGGGGAAACTCTTTACATTTTACATTCCACCTACTTTCTCCGCAGATGGAGGCAAATCCCATGACTATTTTCTTTCTTTGTAGTGAAATTTCTGTTGCCACTTCTGGACAGAAATGCATGGCTGCATGCAAAGAATGGTGGAAAACCAAAGCCCTGATGAGGTCTGCTTTAGATAAGAAGTCCCTGAGATGATTCAGGGTACTGGTTGGATTCAACAGTTAAACGGCTTCTGGAAGTCTCCTATCAGGCAACTCCTATCCTCCCCCTGCAGGTCTTAATTGACTTTGTTACGTCAGTATAAAGAATGATCTATCTATTCATTTCAAAATGTAGTGATTTGCCAGCTCTATGGAAAAAAACTGTTAAAAGTCACAAGGTCAGAAGAGTTGCTAGGATGAAAGTGGCAATCAAAAATTAAAAGTCCTGCACCTCCACAGAAAACAAACTCATCTCATAGATTAGCAGATTCGAACTTCGAAAGCGCAAAACAGAAAAATAGGTTTCAATAGTTTGCAAATAATTCTCTTGCACAGGAAGAACAGTCACCTAGACTGTACACATGCTAAAGCCACATCCCAGTCACACTACTAACTGAACCTCAAAAGTAGAGACATGGCTAGCTCACACATGAGGAGATAACCCCAAATGTGGTTAACAAAAACCTGGCCACTCTATATAAAAAAAAACAGAGAAAGCCGGTAGAAAATTAAAGTCGCAGATACTAAAGACAACTGTAACCCAACAGTGGTGAAGACAAAGAGTTGGAGGGATGTCTGGAAAAAAATGATAATCTTCAAATTACATGTTTTATATTATTTAAAGTTAGTGAAAGTTAGTGAAACACAGACTTTTTCCAATCCACTTAAGAAAGTTAAAATATGAACAAATCACACCAATGAAGAATATAGATGCTTACTCATCTGGACGAGGGTCATGGGAAGCTTGTGATTCGGATCGCCATCCCTGAAAAACATAACACATATAGTTTCAATAAATACTGGAACCGAATGGTATGCTTAAAAGTATATGTAAAACACAATACATTACTTTATCTGTTAGTGTGGTTCGCATTCCAAGTATCTCACAACTTGACATACTGAATATTAAGTCTACTGATCTAGACATTTTCCTAAAAATATGGAACTAAAAAATGAGAAAAACATGTTCAGTCTTGATTGAGAAATGAAATGGCAAGGTATGCGTCTGTTAATAGGAATGGCTTTGTCCACAAACTCGGCTGCCTAGTTAAAGGAACCAAGGTGCTGTGGAGAACTATGAATAGAACTAGGTATTTCATAAAATGCTGTACTTGTCCCAGTCGGATTCCACGTTATTGTAAAAGCTTGATACACCAATTACCTACAACTAGACATTCACATTTTCATTTAAAGGAAATTGTTATGCTAATCTAAGTGCACCAGTAGGCTTCAGGAGGACCAAAATGAAGCATGGCTTAATGTTGGTTTCCTTAGGGAAACACTAAAATTACAAATCTGCCCAGTCCCACTTACAAACCAACGAAACAGGCTTTGGTAGTGTGGGAGGGTAAAAAACAATTATTTTACATCTACTTTATGATCAACTATTATATACCCTTGGTTTAACGTAAGATTCAAAAAATGTTAACAACATATAATGACTGTGTAGAAAACAACAGTGACTCCCGTCTGATGCCACCGACATTTGGAAAACATGATGGATGCAGCAGGTTCATTGCAAAGTGCTCAGTGGCGAGGCAGTCAAGGTCACGAATTGCCATATTCATCTGGTTGAGATTAGATTACCAATGGATACATTAAAGATTGACTATATGGGAAGTAGGCCACTGTGAACCTGTGCCCACCAAACAGGGACGCTGTGGAGGATCATGGAGGTGGAATAGGGCATATAATCATAGCTCCCAGAAGGAAGTGGGGGTCTCGGATCCAAGGACACAGATTCCAGTTCATGGTAAGTAAGTTTCAATTTGGGTTATGGCTAATTTAAGGATTTATTAAATTGGTGCAATCCTCTGGGAAAAGGTTTCACTTTTCGTTCCTGGCTGGTATTTCTAAAGGATATTTTAGAAGCACTTGTTTATGCACGAAGCTGCATTACCATGTTGCACAATGTAGCTTTTGCCTCCCATAACGTTTTGGAATACAGCCAGACTACTTTAATCACTTCAAGCCAAAAATCTACTGCCTGCAGGATCCCTTTCACATCCGAAATGGATCTGTGATCATACTATCCCATTCTAGAATGTACTATCTAATCAATGAATCTGCACAAAAATACATCTAAAATGCGGGCTATACAACCTTTTGGGAGTATAATACCAGAAGCATGCACACCAGATTAAAATAAACAGCAACATGTTCAGGGAAATCTGTCCATTAAAAAGGAAGCACTTCGGGCCCAGTTACTCACACTATGTGTGTCTACGTTTAACTTACAGGCACAGATGTCTTGATTAAAGAGTGCAGATTCTCGTATTGTATTTTGAAACCATAAATTTACACTGGTGAATCCAATTACTCTCATGAGTATGGTGTAATATTACTTGAGAGTAAATCTGCTCACAAGGGTAGAGAGAGAGTTAAAGGACAGGAATGCTCTGGAAGGACTGTGCAAGGCTGTGGATATTCATTAACAGTTTCTTGGCCCATTACCATCCTGGGAATGGGAAGGTTACTCCAGTCCAGGGAAGGTGTGCATCAATTTTCAAACCTAGGTATGGCCAGGAAACACACAGAAAATTGATGTGGGTGCATCAGATTGAGTTTCTTCATGAAGGAAAGTTATTTTACCCCAGGGGAAATAAAAGAAAAACATTAGGAAATGCATTTACTCAGAGCTATTCACACAAATCACATTGACAAGAGTTCCAGGAGCATTCCTATGAAAAATGTGAGGGTCGCTGCTTCCAAGTATTATCCTCAAAATCTGTGCACATTTCGGTCAGACATTTACTCTAAAACCTGGCTCTAAACTTACTGGAATACAATCCTAAATTTCTTTGTGGATCAGAGCAACTCACTGATAAATACACCAAAGGTACAAAAGAGAAACATGTCTTTACATATTACTTCACAAATAGGCCTTTGGTCCAGAATACAATTCACATATGTCAGATTCATTTACCTTTGGGCCAGGTTAAATACAGTCAGTCACCTGCTGCAGTGGATTAACACCAGAAGCAGCAAAAAAGATGAACAAGAAAACGAGACCACACAGTTTCCTAGAAAGTTGCACAGAAGATAAGAGTCACTCTTTAACCAAATACTCATGAGTCAAGAACAGACAGCTGCTCGTCAAAGGTAATAAGGACGCTTATGTGACATGTACTTAAGCGTAGCTTCTTTGAGAAGCAAGTGAAAGACGAGTTGAAAAACTAGGTAAATCGTGCATGACTACATATCTTTTGCAACATGGTTGCTGCCTACACAGAAGAGATGGAAAACTGCAAACCTTTGTGCCTGCTTACAGAATAAGGCTACATAGGGGAAGATGGCTGGAAGCGCAGGGGAAAAATACATTTAGAGACAATCCGGAATCATAACTTCTGCAGTGCTGCAGAGAATGTTTGAGATGCTGGAGTAAGCTTTCTCAAAATATGTGCCTTAAGTAGGAGGCAAGAAATGTATTAAAATGCATTTATTTATTTTATTGTATATTTTTATATAGCGCAGCATAGCTACAATGGAGTTAGAGAGCTTTACAGATAACCAATAACCAAACGGTCTCTTTGCACTGAACAAGCACCAATAATAAAGACTAAGACAACGAGTAAACTCCAGAAAAATATTTTTTGCTACTTAATTGAATCAGAAATGAGAGAAATATTTGGAATCACTAGACATCGTGGTCAAGCAAATGAAGACAAGTCTGTGGATTGCCTCAAAACGTCACATCATTGTGTATTCCTAGAAGCTTATTTTATCATTAGAAGAATTTCTATTAGAAAGCCAGTATTAAAGGGAAATTGCGGTCAAAGCTTAAGATTGTCTATTCTTCCACAAAAATATGTACTTAACTCACCTGTGATTGTGTCAACCGATTGCTTGCAGTAAATGATGGTCTAATTTACTAAATTAAGCACCTTTGAGGACAATTAGGAGCAGATTTTTCAAACTTTCACACAGCACAGCAAGCCACCTTGCTGCACTGCACTGTGTGAAAGGGAAGTAATGTGCCGTTTTTAACATTATACAGCGCATTCCTGTGCTTTCCTTACGCTGGTGCACAAACTGCTGCCTAGCGCCAACGCAGGCAACCATGGTGCAAAGGGGCCTGCGTTGCAGACAGGATTATTTCTGTGCAGGAAGGGGCACTTTACTGCACAAGAACAATCCTCTGAGGTGTTTTCCTCTTTCTATGTGTGCTGCAGAATGCAGCACACATAGAATGAGGAAAAAACGAAGAGAAAAAGATATTTCTCCTCATTACGCCTCACCTGGGGAGGCGTGGCTTTTTGATGCATTCCCAGGTCTACTAGTGATGGTAAATCCTGGAATGCTCCAAAATCCATTGGTGGGTGCGTCGAAAAACCCAAGCTCCACCCATGGAACGCTTCCCTGGAGCAGAGTTATGTGACGCAGCAATTTGAGCTGCATTGCGTTTCTCTAGATTTATCAAGCCACACAGGGTCATGCATTAGTTGTTGAGTCTCCTTTGCACCCCATTGCGTGGCACAAGGGCAAAGCAACTGAATGATAAATCTGCCCCTTAGTCTCATACCTCCCATTGCTCCTACATATTGTCAGGTCAAACTGAGGCCGCTCTCCAGTAGACCTTGAGCCACTTGGGAGGGAGCTGAAAAGACTACAATGGACAGGATGGCTAATATTTTAAAAGTTAGCCGCAAAAAACACAAATTCAAAAAACAGCAATGGTAAACAAAAGTAGAAATGTTGTTGATTAATGTGATAAGAGTGAAGCAGGTTTGAGCCAATTAATATTTGCGCTTAAACATCTATCATGGACAAACCTTTGTCTGGGTCTCAATCATAGCATTCTATTGAAGTAAAATAACCCCCAAACTCTAAAAACTGTCTTCCATAACTTAAAATGAGATGAACCGGGTGGTGCTATTCCTGCTTTAAAGTGGAGCATTTAAGTCTTTCAAGCTAAAACATTAAAATAACTAGAGCAAAATAAATCGTACTAAGCTCAACTAATGTACTGGTAAACAACCAATAGTGTGCCTTGACAGAATTTAATTGCAAAGAAATAACTAGAATTAACTCTCCTTCCTTACAAATAGCAATATAGATTGGATAGGCTTAATTTACTATGTGGACGCTTCTCATCTCAATGACAGGGTTCATCCATTTTTACTAAGTGGGGACATGAATCTCCAGGACTGTGTTAAGGGGCTAACTACTGATACTGTGGGGGCAACCTCTGAAGGTTAACCATCTGCTTACATGAGAAGTCAGTTGAACTCAATTGATCAACCCAAATTATGTGACAAATTTCAATTTACCTTTTAAGGTTTTACTAAATAGATAACATTTTGGCACCGTATCTAGCCTAATCCAAACCTAAACATTTAGTAAAGGATTACTGTACAGTTAAAAAAAAAACTTCTGCAATGTCTATATTTTAAAAATGTTAAGTATTAGGCACAGCTTGTAGTTTTACTACTGTACCATTCTGATATGGTATCCGATCATTTTGATTTGCTCAGGAGGTTCAATAGGTCTATGTGCTCATAGAAGTCATATTTCAGTCAGTCACTGAAATGCAGGATACATTAATCCATGACTGAGAGGAGGGCACGCAGGGTTTTCTTTTGCAAAGTTAATCAAAGGTTTCCCCATAAGAGACCACAGTGATACACTTGATTCAAATTGGGACGCACTGGTTATTTTTGGTATGCTTTCAAAGTTGAAAACAACCTCACGAAAGTCACCACCACACTAACTGCACCAATTGACACCAACACAAAGCTCAAATGCGTGCTCCTAGATCTGCAGTTAAACAAGCTGCGGACATTGCCCACCTCATCCTTGCACAGGACTTGGACCGTGTAATGCTGACTGAAACATGGTTAAATGACTCAGCTGCTCCCATCCTGGACATTTTAGTGTCTCCCAACTATGATATCATTCGGTTGGACAGAGCAAGCGGACAGGGTGGAGGCATCGCCTGTTTAAATCGTAGCAATCTAACAGTAAAAGCACTACAATCTGACCTCCTGCCGTCTTGTGAATACCTATGCATTGAAGTGGCTGGTAGCAACAATCACCCATGCAAACTGCACACGTTCTACTACCCGCCTCTTGACAACCTTCCCTTCACGGAACAGATCATGGACATTATCTCGGCTAAGGCAGATTTCCATGGCACTGATATCTTCCTGGGTGATTTCAACCTGCATTGGAACGATGTGAATGATGTGGTGGTCAATAGCCTTAAAACCTTCCTACTGGACTTCATCCTAATTCAAATCTGTGACAGCCCTACACATATTAAAGGAGCTACCTTAGATCTTGTCATTGGTAAGCCCAACCCCATCCTTCTGGATTCGATCCTCCCATGTGATTGGACAGACCACTACTGCATTATCTTCTTCATCCTGGAGTTGGTAATAGCTAGTAGAGCCCAGCCAAAGAAACCCAAACAACTGAAAAGGTGTCCACGGAACATCAACCCGCACAATCTGAATGCACTCTGCGAAAACATCCTGCCCCCTCCTATGAACATGTCAGATGTACATGACCTTACGGCCCATTATAACCACTCAATGGCCAATGTTTTAGACTCGGTTGCGCCACTACAGCTTAAAAGACTGTCCTCCAAACCTTGGTTTAATGAGAGTCTTAATTCCGAAAGAAGGAATTTAAAATTTGCAGAAAGATTGTGGCGATCATATCCCTTCCTTGAACATCCCTACCATCTGAGATCACTATGAAGCATCTACAACAAACGCTTCAGATGCTCAAAGGCCACCTTCTTCCGTAATCAACTAGAGTAAGCAAAAAACTGTCCCAAAAAACTGTTTGAACTCATCAAGTCCCAAGCTAACAGTCATCCTAATCTATCGCAACAGGGTCAAGGGCCACTGCCGAACTGCGATGAATTCGCAGACTTCTTCACAGATAAGGCCACTAAGATCGAAACTGACCTACGCTCTGCCCTTGAACAACTGTTGATCAGTCCGCTGAACACCCTCCTGCCCACTGGGTTGGCTGTCACTGTCCCAGCGCAGCCTTACCTCCCAAAAAACAACGCATCCTGGAGCCTTTTCCAAACCTTGGATGAAAGCATTATACGCGAAACGCTGGCTACTCTGAAACCTTCTAATCACTACAATGACCCCCTGCCATTGAACCTCTTTTCCGAAGTTAGAACCTCCTTACTCCCACTCTGGACTAAGATCGTCAATGCTTCACTTCGGCAAGGTGCTATTCCGGATTGCCTAAAATCGTGTCAAGTTACCCCGATTCTAAAGAAACCATCTGCAGATCCCACGGACCTTCATAACTTTCGCCCAATCTCTAACATCCGCACGTTGGCAAAGCTCCTGGAGAAATGTGTTCTTGCCCAACTCTGGAACCACATCGATCACTTCCAACTCCTTGACCAGTATCAATCTGGTTTTCGCCCCCGGCCCATAGTATAGAATCTGCGTTAACTCACATTGTCGATGATGGGCTAAGAATGTTGGATCAAAATGAATCTTGCCTACTGATCCTTCTCGAACTTTTGTCGGCATTTGATACTGTCAAACACGATAACCTAATTGACCTCCTGGAATGGGGTTAGCTGGGCCTTTACTACTGGTTCTCCTCATTTCTTCATAACAGATCCCAAAGTTTCAAGGTGAACCAGTCCCTGTCTCATCCTTTGCCGGTCATGCTTGGGGTCCCACAGGGTTCAGCGCACTCACCCACACTCTTCAACCTGTTCATGGAGCCCCTGACAGAAATTCTGAAATCATCCAGCATTCACTATCGCATGTATGCGGATGACACCCAACTATACCCGAAGATCGCCTCCCTCGAGGACAACTGGTCCCTCAACTCAGTCCTACTGGAAACTCAAAGCTGGCTGACACGCAACCACTTGAAGTTAAATTCTCTGAAAACGGTATTCCTCCTAATCGCACCACACAAGCATTCTCCGGTCATCAAACAATGGTTGAATCATCTCACTGCTCTTAACTGTAGGCCGCACCTTGTTGATTCTGCAACCTCTCTGGGAATTACAAAAGCAATAGGAGGGCAGTAGGGGTATATAGGTTGCGCACGGTGATGCTACTATGTATTAGGGAACAATAAAATCAACTTCATCTGTGATAGTGCTTCAAGGAATTTGAAGCAATGACTGCCCCTCGTTGTTAACAGAGTGCAGACAAGTCCACACTCAAATAGCAAAAACAAATAAAGTCCTGTGCCACATTCACAGAAAATCTTAATCAGTCCAAGTCATAGTCTTCTTAATCCGTTTCATGGTGGTTTATTCAATTTTCAACACATGTTTCGTCTACAAGCACATAACCTCAGACTTCATCAGGGCTACAACAGATAAATGCACACATTACTAATGGATATAAATTCCATAAACAAGACCATCACCAACTTGGTTAATATTTATTTTTTCTCTCTGGGAATTATGCCAGACAAAAGTCTGAACATGCAGGAGCACACCAGCTCCCTCACCAAAGGAGCGAACTTCCAACAACATTCTAAGGAAACTCTAACCTTACCTCCACGCTCATGACCTAAAGGTGGCAGTGCAATACTTAGTGATATCAAAGCTGGACTATGGTAGAGCAACCCTTTCCGGCCTACCTAGAGTGAAGACTGCTCCTCTAAGGGCTGCACTCATCTCTGCTGCTAGGCTCGTAACAGGCGCCAAAAAATACAACCATATCACTCCTGACTTGTTGTCCTTGAACTGGCTTCCATATGAAGCTCTGATACAAATAAAAATTGCATGCATGGCACACAGCCATTCACTTCAATACCCCACTGTACCTCGCTCAGAAACTGGAGCTCTCATGTGGTTCAAAAGCCTCCAGGAGCGCCAGCCCCCTACTGCTCAAACCACAGAAATTCAGGAAGAAAAAAACCTACAATTGAGCCTTCTTATGGCATCTGTGAGTTAGAAAGGAAGAACACATTCAATGTATTTTGTAACCATTAGTGCAACAAAATTTGACAAATGAATTTGGAACAAAGGAACCATTAAATCACTTCAAAGCAGCAAAAATTAGACAAAACGGATTGTCAACATCATAAAGGCCAATTATAGGCGTTGTATTTTCCATCGATGTGTGCCTACCTACATGTTATGCACATCTGCATCTTATAGTGCGTATGTGCATACGAGTGACTATTTCCTTGTACCCCTAACTGCATGAATGTATGTGTGTTTGCTGGGCTGACCAATTGTTTTTTCAATGCTTATTAAATTGAAATGGACATGGATGTACAATTCAATTCCCAAAATTATATACATTATTAGTGCAGATGTTTTCTTCATATTGCCTTAGACGTTATGGTGTGCTAAAAATACAAAAATGGTATTACATTCAGGTTTTCTATGCAACCAATGTATTTTAGGAAGAACGGTTGATAGGAAGATGCAAGGGGTCAGATGTCACATTTTGAGGAACAGACTTTATCAAATTTAGGTCTTTCAAAAACATTGTTGAACATCATGCTAGGAACATGGGGGTTTCTTTGAATTCTGTGGATGAGGAGCTAGGGAGAAGCCTTCAATGCAGAAGTGGTAAGAAGACTGAGGCATTATACTGTGGTTATTGGAGGTTTTGTGTTAAAAGAAGACAAACAACCACATCACAGAACTAACCTTAAGAGGAACGGTACTGTTGGGTGCAGTTAATGTGTCGAAAAGGGCTAATTTCAATACTGTTTTGGGTATTCCGTTGTTTACATTGTAAAACACATGTGTTTAGTACCAAGAAATAAACTGCAAATTGTGACTGCAGAAACTACTTGCAAAAGAACAGTCACAGTGGAAGAATGCTATGAACAGATCTGTGGTCTAACTCATTCAGAACTTTCTCATAATCCAAAAGATACAGCGGTAAAACATGTTAACTAATGCAAATAAATTCAGAATAGGCAGCAGTTCCGAACAATGGGATTACATCTAACTGTAATATAGAATACTGAAATCTCCATTTTGCTACCAAGATGTACTATCTCTTGCTCATCCTAGAGAGGGTATGTGCCCTAGACGGACTAGACTGGACGAGCTCAAAGAACATCATTGTTGAGGGGAAAATGGAAACTGGCAAAATCACAGTTATCTAAATAATTAACGAGCTCCCAGATAGGGACAGGTTTAATAGTATAGTCGCTGTGTTTATTTCTAATACGTAATGGGCACAAAGTATTTAGAAATGTTTTGGTAGCAAATGAAAAATTAACAGTAGTATGGTCTCAAAGACGCAAGAAACAAGTATGAACGTAGCAATGAGTGTGCACTGAGGAACCTAATTTAAACAGTAATTTTATTTACTTGGTGTACAAACTACGGCATCTCAGTACCAATTCAACCATCTTCATTTCCACCATTTATAAGTATCTAAAACATATTTATGCTATTTGTGCATATTTCAGCTATGTTGAAATGAAGATCTTAAACTTAGGATCCTATTTAGAGGGAAATCAGGCATGGAGGTTTTTATTTTAATTTAGTTGTATTTACTCTGTCCCAGAAGAATATTAAAAAAATCAGTTCTGAAAGATTTGTTGGAGCTCCTTTTAAGGGGGAAACGGCCACTACAACGCGGCCGTTTCCACGCATATCCATAGCCACGCATGAATTACAACGCATGCGTGGTTTCAACGAAAAGCCTTTACCACGCATACCTTTACTACGAAATTCGTAGTAAAGGCATGTGTGCTAAAGTTAAAAGAAAAAAAGGGGGGGGTTGGGGGTTCTCCCCCCCCAAAAAAACGTGGGATTAAAAAAAGAGGGCTTGGGGGGGCACCCCCAAAAAAAAACCGTACCTGATTCCGTCAATTAAAGAGCGATATGGAGGCAATCCACATCGTTAGAAGAAACGGAAGGACACTTCCGCTTCCTCTTAACGAGGTGGAACGTCACCAAGGAAGACTGAGGAGAGGAGAGGTAAGGGGGAATGAGGGGGTGGTGTCCCGCAAGGGAAAAATTTAAAGAGTAGATAATAAGTGCTATATCCTTTAACAAGAAAATGCCATTAACATGCATAATTTAACAACGAAAATCGTTGTAAAAGTATGCGTGTTAAAGGCATTTTCGTGGTAAAGGATATTCGTGGTGATGGTATTCGCGTTGTAACGCATGCGTGGTAAAGGCATGCGTTACAACGGAATGCGTTTGTTAGAAATGGGATTTCTGGCTGGCTAAGGCTTGCGCCAAAGTCAGGCAGAAACCACCACTCTAGTCAGGGCAAGGAAGTTACACGCCAAAGATAACCCCTGCTCACCCCCTTGGTAGCTTGGCACGAGCAGACAGGCTTATCCCTGAGGCGATGTGTAAAGCGTTTGCGCGCGCACCCAGCAACAACACCCAAGGCCCACCACAAAGGAAACTCCACACAAGGTATTCTATAAAAATAACCTTTGTATTATACACAACACATTAGATAAAAACACACACTTTACAATGTGCCAACAGGCACGGGCAGAATTTACAAGGGATTATATATACAGGGGACAGGGCCACATGGACCACTGTCAGGAATTAGCACTTTGTAGAAATAACACTTAGAATATAGGAATAATATTTTAGAACATAGCACATACAATCACTGTAGCACTAAAAATAGAACATATAGCACACAGCCAGTAACTACTGGTATTGGGCAATTACACCCTACGCAATCCTAATACACCTTAGGTACACATCACGCAGGGGGGGACCATGAACACATCAGCCTAACCTACACCGGGAAAACCCTCTCCTACGCATAGGCACAACTAGACTGAGACATCGCCTAAATACATTGCGCAGGCGCAAAAATACACAAGGAATAATGATCAGGTACCCTAGGGGAGGGCACAACACAAGAAGAACTGTCCCCAGGCCAACCTGGCCTCTCAGGGGCAAGGACGCCCTATGTCCAGCAGAGTCAGGGCGCACTTGCGCAGGCTGCGCAAGCCAGGAACACAAAGCACAACCTAAACGTGGCAGTTGCCCACTAAGTGCTGGGCAACTGGAGAAATGCGTGGGCACCACTGTGCCTTCTCAAAACCAAATACAGCAGGGGGGGTTGGAGCCTCTTTGGGACTCTAAATAAATGAAATGCCCCCTGAGCCTCGCTGGGCTCAACAAATGAAATGCCCCCTGAGCCTCGCTGGGCTCAACAAGGATTAGGCCAATCGTTGGAGCCTTGCAGGC
Source organism: Triturus cristatus (assembly GCF_964204655.1). NCBI lineage: Eukaryota > Metazoa > Chordata > Amphibia > Caudata > Salamandridae > Triturus > Triturus cristatus. The sequence continues at coordinate 957,487,335 of NC_140585.1, read as the reverse complement.
CTTTTAAACAATTGGGGGCGTGTTGGAGCCTCGTGGGCTCTTCCCAGAATGTGGGCCCGACGCCGGAGCGTACTCGCGCTCGGAATCAAATAATGCGGGGCGTTGGAGCCCCACGAGCGTTCTAAAATTATATGCCCCCACGATGGAGCCTCACGGGCTCTAGAATGAAGGTGCCTCGGGGGAGTCCTTCTAGAATAAACAAGAATAATGCCCCCAGAGCCTCGCAGGCTCTAATCAATGAATGCCCCCAACGATGGAGCCTCTCTGGGCTCTAGGCGAAGCGGAATAATGGCCCCAAGTAACGTTGGAGCGGCCCGCTGCCTTCCGGGGCCGCTCTGCTGATCAACAAAATGCCCCCGTCCTGTTGGAGCGCACTTGCGCTCTGGGACCATCAACACGGTCCCTTCGGAGCCTCACAGGCTCGAGCAGCACTGACCTCAACTACCGGGATCCTGGCAGAGGCGGCGCTGGCGTCTCGGAAGGCGGCGGGGCTCTCCTCTTCCTCCTGAGAGCCCCGCTCGGGCAGCCAGGACCTCGGGGACTCTTCGCTTCCCGGGCGAGGGCACCGGGGCGCAGAGTCGGCTCCTGCCTGCTCCGGGGTCAACAAAACCGTCGCGAGTCCTCGGAGGGAGGCGGGGTAGGCTCCCGCCCTCCTACTTCCTGCTGTCCCGGAGTCCCGCCCCACGCCTGCCTGACTTCCTTCGAGCCCGGCCGCGGCGGTGACTTCTCTCGGCAATAGGAGGGGTAGGCTCCCTCGCGATATGAAATGTACGGCGGGGTGGGCACCCGCCGTGAAATTAAGACCAATAAGCGGGGTGGGCACCCGCCAACAACCACGGCAATGTCCCTGGCAGGGTGGGCACCTGCCAGGGGACTTCGGAATCTGTACAGACGGGGAAAACGCCGGGTGGGCACCGGCTTTCAGAAATAAAGCGCTCTGAGCGCTAAAAAGCGCTTCCAGGCGCTTGAGGGGCACAAATAAAGCGCTCCCAGCGCTTAGGCAAATCCAAACGCTGTGGGGGAAAGAAAAGTGCTTCCAGGCGCTTAGGGATGCAAATAAAGCGCTCCCAGCGCTTTAGGAAGGATAACAACAAAGTCCAGCAAAGTTCTCCCCTGCACACAGCAAGGCAGGGGTGGGGGGCAAGGCTGGACCCAGAGCCAGCTCACTGGGCCTCCAGGCAGGGAGGGAGTCCAAGTGGCGGTCCTCTGGTCCAGCGGCAGCAGCAGCAGCCCCCCTCAGGTAAGATCCTGGCAGAGAACAGTTTCTGTGGGGACACAGCCCCATTTTTATACAGGCAAACCCTTTGTTCTGGGTTCAGGGTGAGGGGGAAAACCAGTCGCAGCTGGTTGGGGAGCACCCTTGATGTGCTCAGCCCCTCACTCTATTCACTGGAAGGGCTAGGGTCGTCAGTCGCACCACAGGGGGCGGGGCCAGCATTGTGTTTGGAAAACCCTGTCCTATTCAGGACCCAGGTGGACTCCTCCCACCCATCTAGCTGCTGATCTCCCCATTCACCACTGGGTGACTCATCCTGACACTGGGGAATCCCTAGCCCGTCACATGACACGACCAGCCAATCACGCGACAGACACACTGCACACTGAAGTGCCCACTTCTAGAAGTGGCACTTCCACACTAGGTACATGCACGCCGCACACATCATCGCGCAGCATTCACTCCCACGAGTCCGCACATACCAAACTCGGGCCTGCACACCCCACGCATCAGGAACTACTAGGGACACATACATTCCCCATGCATTCCTATGGGAGGGCAGGCCTATCTCACCTCAAGCACTCAGAGCACGCACGCACTTTACCCTGGGACACAGGGAAAGTGCGCAGAAACCAACCAATCACCACACCAAGTCACCAGTAAAAATCAAAAAAGTTCAGGGGTGAACCTGCCAGAAGGGCCAAGTCCAACAGCGTTGTAAAGTCATACATTCGTTTTAAGGCACTCCTCCCACATGTGCTCCCAAACTGACCAACGTGAATCTACTCCAAATGACTATTGGCTATTACATATAAAGTTTAAAGGAGTACTATAGTGTTTCTTTTTACTGGCACCCACCAACTTATCTATGGATTATATAGTACCCTTGGTTTGGATTTTCAAGCCATATTCTCTATTAGGAAAGCCACGAAACCGGTCTATTTAGAATCAGGAGAAATGGTTCACTTTATACAAAACGTTCACTTAGTTTACAAGGCACAAATTAAAGCCTTGGCATATGCAACACAAAGCGAGAGCTTAAGCAGAACACGCGTGAATTTACAGTTTGCTGCACCTACCTTGACAGACTTCTTCCCTGCAAACTGAGCTTGCCCTCTAGGAGTTGCTGCTGTGCCCTTGATCTCCAAGTCCATTATTGTAGGATTATAATCTTGAAAAGAAAACAATTATCCAAATGAGCATCATTATATTTCCTATTTTAGCTTTTATTATTAATACATATAAATAATGGCTGTGCCCAGAGTTAAAAAATATCTATTTTACTAAAAGAAGAAAAAGCAAAGTTAGAAGTGGAGATTTCAAATATGTGCGCCTGCACAATCGCAAATGTAATCTGTGAGAATGCAAACTTAATCTATGTATAAACACAATTTATGCATTAAGTGTTACATTCGGTGTCTGCCTTGCATTGAGTGAGACATGGCGAAAAACAGACCAATTCTCAGTGGCATTCACCACTGTTGACATGGGTAGGCCCCCAACGGAGGTTAGTTCAAGACAAAGATGAATCAATGCAGGAGCCTTCCCGGGCCACTGTGATAGTGTAAAATGGTCTCACGCAAATCGTCTACTTGTCAGAATCTGACTTTTACAATCAGTAGAAATCTCTTATTTAGATGTAGTAACTCAGGGGATTGGTCGAGTATAGCCATCATCATCTTGTGCTCGTTTCATCTTGAGGCTTGCTGTCCTTACATATCTTTGTACAGAACGAACCCCTGGACGCAGGCAATCAAACTAGAAAGAGGAGTGGCCTGTAATGTACGATGGCCTAGGCGAGGTACACAAGTGCAGCCAATTCAGGGACCACAAAATGCATGGTTTCTATTTGTGAATGTACGTCCTGTGCATTATATTCAAACCTCTACAACCAACTTATGCATGGATCCACAAGGTAAATCAATAAGCATATGATTATATTTGACAAAATCTTCGAGCAGTTCAGTGTTAAATGAATGAGTTTCTTAACTGCTGAGGATTTCGCCTTCTCATAGAGCATACCCTTCCCGGGTGAGTATTATTTTTTTTTTTTTATGTTTAGGGCCCTTCGTACATAAACCTTCACTACTTTTTTACAACTTGTTAAGGATTCTAAAGAAAGGTTTATGGATTACCCCTGTAAGAAAAAGTATTCTTTTTTAGGGAAGAGGGAGGGTATGGGACAAATGTGCTGTGCAAGAAAGTGTTTAGCTCTTTTTTCTACAAATGACATCAACAAAAAGATTGCTGTGTTTAAGATCACACACTCTCCAGAGTTGTAAATTATTGTTTAACCAGTAAGTAAGTAAATGTTATTGTTTAGTTAATTGAAATCTTAACCCTTTCGCTGCTAGGCCTTTTCCCCCCCTGTGCTAAGCCTTTTTTGGGCTATTTGGGGTAGTGCGCGCTTAGGCAACTGTAACTTTTTGACCACATAAGGTATCCACGCCAAATTTGCGTCCTTTTCTTCCATCATCATAGGGATTCTAAAGGTACCCAGGGTTTGTGGATTCCCCTAGAAGGGTCCCAGAATTTTTTTTTGTGAAAAATGGAAAAAACGGGCTGCAAATGAAAGCGTCTGGTTTTTCTCTGCAAAAGGTATCAAAAAAGGGTTTGTGGGGCTGAAATCACCAGTTTCCCAGCTTTTAGGGAATGACAGACTTTTGTCAGAAAACCAACATTTTTTACACAGTTTTGGCATTTTTCTGGGACATAGCCTTTTTTTGCTATTTTTTGTGCTTTCAACCTCCTTCCAGTTAATGGTAGAAATGGGTGTGAAAGCAATAATGGATCCTGGAAAGCTATACATTTTTGAAAAGTAGACAAAATTCTGAATTTAGCAAGGGGTCATTTGTGTAGATCCATGAAGGTTTCTTTATAGAAACTAACTGTTAAATATAGGAAAAATTGAAAATTAGTTGAAAAAAACAGCCTTTTGTGTCAACGTTTTCACCTGTAACTTCTTCTAATTAGGACAGCTATTTGAAAGCAATATACCGTTACATCCGCTGGACCTTCCTGGTTGTGGGGATATATAGGACTTGTAGGTTCACCAAGAACCCGACGAACCCAGAGTAAAAAACTGAGCACCAATTTGCAATGGTTTTTTATTATGTTCCGGGTATATAGCAATTATTGTCGGAAAATGTATACATGGAAAAATCGGTATGAAAGACACCTATGTATTTCTGAAATGGGAACAAAATATAGAGTTTAGAAACAGTACATACTTGCACATTTTCGAAATTGGGAATACTCATACTAGCATGAGAGTTATCGGTCATTTTTCAAAATTACTTTTTTTTTTTTCACAATGTCTTTCATTTGGAAGGCAGAAATGCATCAAAACTCAATAGGTAATAACAGTTGCTTTACAAATCTGAATTACCCTAAGTCTCCCGATAAAAATGGTACCTCACTTGTGTGGGTAGGCTTAGTGCCCGCGACAGGAAACGGCACAAAACGCAATGTGGTCACACCTTAATTTCGCAGTGAAAAATTACCCTTTTTTGTCAAAGTGCCTAGCTGTAGTTTGTGAACCCTAGCTCTGCCGGCACCTAGGGAAACCTACCAAACCCACACATTTCTGAAAACTAGACACCCGGGGGCTTCCAGAGAGGTATGGCTTGTGTGGATCCTCCAACGTTTCCTTACCCAGAATCCCCTGCAAACCTCAATTTTAGCTGAAAAAAATCACTTTTTTCACATTTTTTTGTGTGGGAAAGTTGTGGCATCACCGGGCTCACACAAATTTCCCACCGCCCAGCATTCCCCCAGGTTTCCCGATAAAAATGGTGTCTCACTTGTGTGGGAGGCCCAAGTACCAGCAACAGGCAAGGGGCCAAAACATTTTTTGATAGGCAATGTTGATGTCGCCTCACTACGTTTTGGGCCCTTGCCTGTCGCGGGTACTTGGGCCTCCCACACAAGTGAAGCACCATTTTTATCGGGAGACCTGGGTGGTGGGAAATGTGTGTGAGCCCGGTGATAGTATCTGCTGTGATTTGCAGCATCAAGCTACCAAACCCTACAAGATCGAAAGGCAACGCATCCCTGCACATACTGGTGCCACTGGGGGCTGTCATCGTTGCTGCACAGCAGTTAAAATTAACTTTGTAAGGTCCGGACGGCGAGGCCGCAAGATGGCGATGGCTGCAGTGTCGTTCTGATCTGAGCTGTGGCGCTGCCCCACTTTGATCCTGCTGTGAAGAACGACTGCTGCCAGTGTTGGGAGGTAGAATGCTGAGCTACTGATCGCCCAAGCTACACGAGCACATTGTGAACTGAGCTGCGGCAGAATCACCTGGTCGGCGCCTGGCGCTTAGAGGCTGCTGAGTGGGCCCTGGTGGAGTCGTGCAGCCCTGCCGAGACCCGGAGACAGAGCCGGGTCCAGCCCCGCATACTGCTGAGGAAGGATCGAGTTGCTGCTGGCTGCGGTGAGAGGGGTGGCGGCCTCACCTGTGCCTGCAACTGCGGAGGCGGGTGTGGGTCTCAGTGCGTGGTCGTGGCCTACGAGCTGCGGCTGACGGGGCGGCTGGGGAGGTGCTCGGGCCCGCGTGTGCCCGCCGCGGGCCTGGATCGGACCCCTGCATTGTGTAGACGCCGGGCGGCTGTGAGACACGTCTCCTTTTCTATCCTACCCTGAACGTGCAAAGCCCTCACCACCTGTGAGACATTCATGCATCGGAGCCTTTATCTCCGGCCGGCCTGGCGAGTGACTGCCATTGAGATGCCATGGAGATTTAGCGGACGCTAGGTGGCCTGGATTCTGCAGCCTCTGTGTGCCATTACATTGTGTACCTTTACATTACGCCTTACACGCTGGAATCAATTAATTTAGTGGCTTCTATACACCGCATTGATGCAGGTACAGGCACTATAGGCCCATCAACAGGGACACA